>NW_022990622.1:0-1447500 GCF_902827175.1 Gymnodraco acuticeps | reverse complement strand
TTTTTATGTTTTTATTCAAAGATAAATAAGGAAGTGTGTGTTATATGGCAGAGAGGTTTCAGCTCCGATTATTACATCAAAGAGGCTTAATGTTTTCTATTATTTTTATTTCACTATAGCTATGTGGACGGTGTCAAGGTCTAATTTTGACCGAATTAATCAATAGCGGGTGTAACTAAAAGATGTCGTCTTGTATTTTACAAGATATATATAAATATATACGATTTTATTTCGTATTTGCGTGCATTTCCTGTTTCGGAACTGTTACTGTACTGATATTAACTACAATACAAGGTGTCCCTATATATATATATATATGCGGCGGAGGTGGGGAGGTTCCAGCTGGGAACCTCCACCCCGCTGCGGGAACCGTGGGACCCCTGGATGGTGCGTCTTGGTCACGCTTCATATCGGCCGGCCCGGGAAGGAAGAGACACGCAGAGTGGGGGAAGTCCCCCACCCCAACTTTTGGGGGCCCTACAAGCAAGATTTTGTTTGGGGGCCCCCCTCACTCTAGCGCATTCTCACTACACACAACACGGAACCAACTTTTGTCTTATGATGTTAGTATGAGCACACATATTGTACAAATAAGCATGTAAACTCTAAAGCGGGACCTGAGAACAGCAACACGGTCTTTAAATTGTCTACAAATAACTAGCTAGGCTATAACTAATGACTATATAAACTCAGTGACCAGAAATAGAGAAACTCCTCAGTGACATATGTTTTGTTGTTGTGGCTCTGAGTCTGTACTCCAGCACATTAGATTTTAAATGAAACAAGGACTATGAGGTTAAAGTGCAGACTGTGACAAAGTATTACATATGACTACTTTATTGAAGTGTATGTTAATTTGTCCAATATTACATTTGATTCCCCATTTTAGGGGATCAAAAGTAATCTGACAAATTAACATAAACTTGAATAAAGTAGTCATATCAGAAAGCACTGATGAACTGACAGTACAGAATAAAAAGACTGATAAAGTGACCATCACTGTTCAAAGATAGATCTTTTTTAATAAAAAACACTCAACACTTAAACTAAATCAAATATATAAATAGATCCAAAAATACCTTTAAAGGATTAAATAATATGTGCAAAACAAACTGCTTAACAATAAAAGGAAATATAAAAAAACAAATGCAAATACAAATGTTCCTCTCGTACATACAGTCAGAATTGTTCTCTTCTTGCCTTCCTGGAGGCAAAGTCATTGATGACCTGATCATAGGAGATCTGGCTGCCAATCTGGTGGTTTATGCTGATTATTGCCGTTCCACTCAGGCGATCCTGGGACATGGAGGACCTCAAGTATGTTTTTATCAGTTTGAGCTTCAAGAAGCTTCTCTCTGCGGTCGCCACTGTCACTGGAAGAGTACAGGCTATTCTCAGCGCTATCCAAAGATTTGGATAGATCTCACACAGCTCGTTTCATTTAAGAAAGTAAGCATCTCCAATGTGGTCATATCTTCTTTGGGAAGCTCTGGAAGGCTTTGCATCTCCATGGCTAGCTCTCTCCAGTCAACGTCTGCCTCTTCGCCACAGGTCAGTGTTTTTCCCAGCAGGGCACATTGGTCTGTATGTGACTCGTCATCCAGATTATGGAAGTTCTGAAGCACTCCAAACTTGTCTCTTACTTCCTCCAGGGACTTGAATCTGTCCTCCAAAGACTGGACGCCACAGTCCATCACAACATTAAAGAATCCTGTTTCCAGTCTCGTCATGGCATCAGCCACTGCCTCGTCAGCTGCCTCTTTTTGCTCCGCAGACTCTTTTCTTTCAGCACCGCCTCAACATTCATATTTCCACAGAGCTCTTTTGCTGTGGCCTGAGCATCTGTGAACCCAGTGGCCCTGTAGGTTACCAGCGATGCTTTGGTTTTGTCTAAGAGACTGACCGCAACATCCAGCTGCATGTTGACAGACTGAAGCAGCTTGCTAACTGTATTGATCTTTGACAGAATATCATACCAGACAACAGTGCAGATTTGGAATCTAAATTATCCAATTTCTTCTGCCAGGGATTGGGCCTCAATTCTGACCATGAGATCATTTGCCTTTTCCCTCACCTCTAGCAAAGCCTGCCTGACCTTATCCATTTGGTAGCGCAACGGCTCGATGCTATTCACTCTGCTCTCCCACCGCGTCTCACTCCAGGACTTGAGAGTGATGTCCACATGTTTTTTCAGGATGGTCCACCTCTGGGGAGAACCTGAAAACAAGGTGTACAGCTTCTGAACATTACCAAAGAAGCAAGTAGCATCTATTGATCCTTTGACTGAATCCGCCACCATCAGATTCAGTGTGTGGGTTGCACAAGGAACATACAGAGCTCGAGGATTCTTCTCCAACAGCCTTGGCCTGCACCCCTTTATTTCTGCCCTTCATGTTTGCACCATTGTCATATGATTGTCCTCTGCAGTCCTCAAAGGGGATCTTCAGCTCCTCCAGCCTGTTCAAAATGAGTGTGGACAAACCAAGCCATGTGGATTCAGGGGCTATGAGGAACCCCAGAAAGTGCTCCCTGATCTCAGTCTTTTTCTTCACACTCACTGTTCGAATCACAACAGTCATCTGCTCCTGGTGGCTGACGTCTAGGGTGCAATCCAAAATGATGGCAAAATACTTGGACTCTTTGATTTCAGCCACCATTGCTGCAAGTATTGTGTCACTGATACAGGAGATGAGTTCATTTTGGATTGTTTTACCCAAGTATGTAGTGTAATTCCCTCCACTGTCAACGCGTCTGATGTGTTCTTTCAGAACAGGGTCAAACTTGGCAATTAGCTCAACTTCTTTGAGGAAATTCCCATTGTTGTGGTTATGCAGGGTGTCAACAGTCCCTCTAAGTCCCAGGTTCCTCTCTGCTAGAGACTGGATGATGGAAACCAACCGAATGAGCACCTCTCTCCACCTCTTCTTCTCTGCCTCCAGGAGGGACAACTCTGTTTCGTCTATTGTCTTCCCTTTTCCAAGACGGAGCTCTAGTTCCTTCCAAGTCAACACATTTTTCACATGATCTGGGCTGTTGTCGTGTAGCTTCAGTAATGCGCCAATATTCACCCAGTCCTGTTGTCCCTCTGTTATGAGCTTTAATGATTTATTGGAAACAACTTTCAGCAAAAGCAGTAGACTGAATCATTGTTATTGGAGTATGTTAACCAGCTTCGCTTAACTTTCTCACCATTTACAAGTGGTCTAAACATGTAATGATAATGAAAGCTTCTGTTGTTTGGTGTTTTCGGGAATACAAAATCTCTGTCCACCTGTGCTGGCCCCCTAATCACCAGATCTGTACGTACGTGATCGTTAAGTACTGATGGCCACTCAGCTGGGTCCATTGGTGAACCAGAGAGAAAAGGAGTAGAAGTTACAGAGGTAGGTGTAGTAGGCGTAATAGCACTGCTCTCAACTTCAATGGGTACATAAATACCTATAGGGAAATTAAGAAGGAAAAAAAAGTTTTTGTTACTTGACATGTTTACAAGTTGATGTTCCTGGCAATGAACACCACAGTTGAATGATTGAACACAATAGTAATAATAATATTAATAATAATAATAATAATAATAATGTGGTGAAGTTGATGGAACTGCTATGGAATAAAGAGGTATATAATTGTTTAATATATGACTATAGGACTGACTCTAGATCAGCTGTCTTTTCACCACTATGGCGCTGCTTTTGAGATAGCTCCATAGTGCTGATCCAGAATCAGTCCTTAAAAACAGGTATCATCAAACTCCTGCCCCATGCATGACAGATATTTATTATAAGCAATGAACAGCGAGCTTGCTCAATAGAACTTCAACAAATGGCAATTGTAGCTAGCTCTGTGGGCTTAATCTATACACTTAACACATAATTTACCAGCATTGTCTGAGGCGGTTTCTTGGATGACATCGGAGTCACTGGTGCCAACAGCTGACCTTGTACTAACAGCAGTGGTGGAGGTTGATGGACCTGCTATGGAAAAAATAAATATATCATTTGTAATGTAATGACTTAATTTTCCAAATTCAGAAAGCTCTCACTGTGGGCCCATTTGAACTCACCAACAGTGTCCTCAGTGGACATTGTGGTGTGTGCTGGCACCTGCTGTGGGCTTCCAAAGTACTTCAGAAGTGCTCCTGATGTTACAGAGTTAAGCTTTATGGAAACAGACTTGAAATGAAACAGACTTGAAATGGAACATAAAATGGAACATACTGGTTTTATATAGCTAATTCAATAATTGGTGTGCCAATGAATACTTGCATTTACATGAACGTAGAACCCAGAAAATGATGTTTAGATAGTACTTTATTATGGGGAAATTGGTTTATTTGGTAAAAATATGAAACAAGCACATATACCTAGCTAACATTAGCTACGAGTGTGACTTGCTGCCTGAGCTAAACTTTTCTAAAGTAAATACATCAGTAACGTTAATAGCATCGCATTATTCTTCAGAAAGGCTGAGGTAATAATGATAAGTTGGCTAGTTTGCTAGCTGTAACGTTAGCAAGAAAGTAAGTAGTAGTAAGTAAGTTAGATAACTCCCGAATCCAAGTTATCCAACTATTGTTAGTGGGATACAGGACAGGAGACACAGCCATAATATGAAGTTACATACCTTTAAGTTTTCTCTTTTTTCTTTTTTGATCACCAGAGGCGTATGTCCTTTTTTTGTCAGACATCATGCAAACTCCCCCACAGTTGAACGCTCTGTCTTTTTCTGCGTTTGTTATTGGTAATGGTGGTGCGCCCTGCAAGCACTGCACTCATTAGCGCTACTGCTGACAGGGTGTTGCAGTGCAACAATAAACCTGCGCATCAAAACACGTGTTAAAATTAGGGCTGTCAGTCGATTAAAATATTTTATTTAAAATATTGCGAGCAAGCGAGAGAGAGAACGCGCACACCTTAGGTGTGCGCGTTCTCTCTCTCTCTCGCTCGCGCCACACATACACACCCTCCCGGTCCTCCCAATGGCCAGTCGGTGCCTGCCGGTGAGCGTGGAAGTGTGGTCTGCCGCAAGCGGCCGGCAGGAGCGGGGCTGTCAGCATCAGCTTGTAGATGGTATTTTAAACTCGATGCGCTCTGAAACTACGGGGCGGCCGAGGACAAAAAATACACATGCGTTAATCGCGTTAAAATAATTAGTGGCATTAATTTGCGTTGATAGCCCTAGTTAAAAATTTTAAAAAAATTCTTCATTTTTTTCTAGGGAGCCCCTGAGTGGCTGCGCGGCCCTAAGCGGCCGCTTATGTCGCTTAATGGGTCGGGCCGGCCCTGATAAGGAGTGTGACCTTTCCTTCTGGCAGAATCTACACATCAGCCCCATTGAACACAGCCTAGTCGTGCCAGCCTATACAACACATGAGGGGCAGAGCTTTACTGTGTGTGTGTTGCAACTTGCATATATATGTAGTGCACTTGACGCACACACACGCATGGCGTAATTTCCACTGGGGACAGGGGGGACATGTCCCTCCCACTTTTCAAAATCCCGTTTGTTTCCCCCCACTTCACAAATATGTTATTATTTTTTAACGCATACCGTCATGGCCACGGAGGAGCACACAGCCTCTGTGAGCGAGCGAGACAGAGAGAGCTAGAGAGCACACCTTTATCTATTTAATATAGTTGTACAAAATAAAGTAAGAATAAACAAGTTGAAATGATTTGTTATTGGTTGTGATCATATTCTAAAGATGTTTGGATTATTGAAAAGTATACAGCTCCATTTCATCTGAGTGTTGAGAGCTGTATCCATATATTCATGTTGTGCTCAAAGTGCACCAGATTGATGCATTTCACTTCAACATTTAAAAATAATCTTCCCGGGGGTGCATGCCCCCGGACCCCCCTAGAGGAGGTGAGGCCCACCCCCAAATAAAGCAGGTTAAAATAATTAAATTGCATACATTTTCTTTTAGTAAACCCTGAAAACGGGTCCCACAGACCCAAACAGCACACAAAGGTTAAGGGTCAGCATATACTAATGTTAAAATGTGCTAAATATATACACTGCAAAAAAAAAAAAAAAGTAACAGTTAGTAGCTCACAACTTGTTTTATTTTTTTAAAGTAGCTCTCATTCTGAAAAAGGTTGGAGACCCCTGCTCTATAGGGTGTAGTAGAGTGGTGCAGGAATCTGTCATAAAATCTGGAAATGAGTTAGCATTTCACCTCTTTTGATTCCCTTCTCAGTAAATCCCAACGTGAATGTCCAACGTTTCTACGTGTGATAACAAGAGTACTTTTTATAACAAGAGACTAAATGATCAGACATCATCAGGCCGCCTTTAGATTATCGATGGTGTATAGTTCCTTTATCCTGGCAATAACATCTTCAAAAATGTAAGTATCATTACGTTTCTTATGTAATCAGTCAGGATGAGCATCTCTTCATTTTGGAATTGTCCTCTAAATTCTATTCTATAATCTCTATAAACCCACAAACATACATGATGCATTATTGTCAGCTTTTAGATACAAATACTGTTACCATTTGATTGTTGAGTGTGTTTTAAACCATACAGATATGTAGATGAAGATTTGCTTGGATTATAAAATATATTTTTGTATTTCATCTGTCACATGCTGAGCAGGAGTAGCTCTTAAAGTGGAACACACTCTAATGTCCTCTCAGACCTCCAGAGAAGAGACACGGTAGTGTCAACATCAGCCAATCAGCTGCCGACACCAGTCCTCAACAGTTAGCTGTGTGTGTGTGTGTGTGTGTGTGTGTGTGTGTGTGGTGTGTGTGTGTGTGTGTGTGTGTGTGTGTGTGTGTGTGTGTGTGTGTGTGTGTGTGTGTGTGTGTGTGTGTGTTAAAGTAGGGTTGTGCAGGGCTGATTTCATGGTTAATTGATCATAGGCATCCCAGGCCTAACCCTCATGACAGCTGCAAGAGACACTGCCCCCCAACACTTGCTCGCTCACACACACACACACACACACACACACACACACACACACACACACACACACACACACACACACACACACACACACACACACACACACACACACACACACACACACACACACACACAGTTCTTGCTCCAGTCTATAGTTTCTCTCTCCCTCCTCTCTCCCTCTCTTCCTCCATCTTCTCCTCCCTCTGTATTCTCTCTTTTTTCTGTCTGTCTTGTTCCCTCCCTGCCCTTTTCACCAGAATGGCTTAATGTCCTTCAAGCTCGTTTTACAGTCACATATTGTCATTTCATAAAGGGGTTTAATAAACACGTTTAATATGGCCATTCAATGAATTGAAAGTTTGTTCCCACTTGGTAGTTACAACACTTGAACAATGCATCTTTATTATTCAATGCAACATTCTCAAAGGTATGCCTCACAACTGCTCAAATCGCCGGAGCTGTATTAGATTGACATTAACATGCTTATTGTAGTGGTAAGTGCACTGCCTTGCGGCCTGTAGCACCATCCTCTTGATGGAGCATATGTGTGGGCTGGACCTGTATTTTACAGGAAAAGAGTGAGCAGAGGGTCGAGTTGTCGATTCTTGTTCTGTTTTCTGTGACTATCTTCCTGACACTTTCATGCTACGTTCACACCGGACGCGATGCGAATATTCGCTTCGCTCTAAACAATCCTATCGCATCACTCTAGTCTAATTTTCCGTTCACACCGGACGCGATGCGAATATATGCTTCGCTCTAATCGCTCGAGTTTCACCGCGGCTGCCAGCTGTGTTTACTTGCATCATTCAAACAAGACGCGCTGGCTCGGGAGCTACAACTACAACAAAATGAACATATTTTACCGTGATTAAATTGCAATACACGTTTCTAAATGATGCCGACGTAACAAAATACTGATGCCGGTTAGTAAAAACCATGAATTAATGCTTGACAAGTCTGCAGACAAGACGGCAGGCGAAAAACCTTTTAAAATGCTTGTTTTCTGAATAGAGATTGGGTCGACCAGGCTAAGCTAACGTTGTATATGCTCATTCCACACTCATAACAACGGCCTACAGACATAAATAAACCAGCGACTGTATTCGCCATGACACAGACAGTCTGTGGTTTGTACTTGTTTAACTTTTGTACAGTTTCTGAACAGATATGAGGAGCTGTGATCTCTGTGTGCTAACTGCTAACAGCTAATGGCTGATGTTTTCTGGTTGAACGTCAGTAACAGCAGGCTGAGATCCTCACCGCTGATTGGCTTCCGCGAAAACACGTCACGTGAATTTGACGCTCGAGTTGAAAAAATTGAACTCTCACGTTTGACGCGGCACAGTTCAATCGCGTGATTCGCGCCGCGTCCACCGCTTCATGCTCGCCGTCGGAGCGAATTTGCATCTGTCCGCGTCTCTGCATTGACTTTACATGTAATCGCGCCGCCCCCAAACATTGCATCGCGTCCGTTCTGAACGCAGCATCAGACTTTCAGTTGCTCGTGCTGCTAAAGAGACGTGCTACCATGGAAACCAAACAATGGTGTAGCTGTATTAAAGTCAGAGTGGAAACAGTCCTGAGTAAATCTGATTTTGTCAGAAATCGGGAGAAATATGACCCCGGGAGGAAACCGGGAGAGGGCTATGAAATCGGGAGTATCCCGTGAAAATCGGGAGGGTTGGCAAGCACTGGACACAGAAAGGCTTTTATTGTGAAGCAGTCACATGAAACGTGTGTTTGTCACACTAACCACAAATGTTCATTAGTAATGTGTCTCGTCTAGAAGAAAACATCAGAACAACTTGAAATATGTCAGGAGTAAAGGTAGAGTGAGCTGCAACAGAATCAACTCCTGATACCCTGTCCCACTGAAATTCTGATCTAGATCCATGCTGGGGTTAGTTTGGTTCACAGTTGGTTCAACTTGTTAACCGCTTAAGAACTGGTGTTTTTTTCCACGGACCAGAGCCCTATAGGAGCTGCGTCATGACGACACAGTTTATATCGCTGTAATGCCAGCATGAATATCCTACACAACAACAACACTGATGGAATACATTGGAGCTTTGCTCATGTTGCGATTAAACTTAGAAGCAAATACGACTTCTCAACCGCTAACCTCTTCTCCAGAGAGACCTGGCTAATATTATGCCACTGTGGTTCAGTGGCATTAACACCACTGTATAGCCTGCAGTGTCCTAACGCCAGCTGCTGCTTGACAGTGGCTACCACAATAATAGCAAACTGGAAAATGCAATTCCTGAATAAATTGCGGTGTGAATGCTGTACGCTGAAAAGCTGAACTGCAATTCTGGCTTAAATGTGTAAGAAGAAGCAGGAATATCTGGATACCAGGGAATGGGTTCCATATGAATGTACATCATAGCATTTTTTAAATAATACTTATATTAAAAAGTTTCATTAAACTCCCAATGTATTAAAAATGCAGTTTTATTGTGTTTGAGTAGTGAGGACTTAAATGTGTAATAAGAAAGTCAAAATGCACGAAAAAGCAGCAGAACATTTGAACTGCACACTTTTGAACTAAAACCATATGTTCTCATTCATAACACTCCGTTCGATGTCTCACTATGGGATGCGCCTCAACGCGTATGCAAACAGAAGCATCAATCTCATTACGCCAATCCTGATTGGCTGGTGATCTTGACGTCTACGTCAGGGAATCCACCCACCCTTTAAGTAGCTTGCGCTACGTCACAGCGTCATTCAAACACCTCATCTCGCTTCAGAGCACATCTCGAATATCAGTAGCCGGGCTAGCTTAACGGTCCACAGACTGAACCCAAGCTAACATTTGGTCGACGGGCGCTTGCCGGTTACTTTTTTGCTTTGCAGAAGAATTGAACAAATATTAACAAACCAGTTAATATTGTAATCTGCCCCGCCGTTTTTTCTTTCGAAATAATGGTAAGGTTTGATTTTTTTCTTCAAACAGTAACATACCTGTTGCTAGTTTATCCCTCCGCGCCGACACCACGGCGAGTGAGGACAGACTCTTCTCTCCCTCACACCAGAGGAGTCGGAGATAAGAAAGATATTAACACACCAGTTAATATTTTTTGGAAAAAAATCTACCCCGTCGTTTTTTCCTTTCGGAATAACGATAAGGTTGAATTTATTTTCTCGGTAACATACCTGTTACTAGCTTGTCCCTCCGCGCCGACACCCCAGCAAACGAGGATGGACCCTTCTCTCCCTCACACCAGAGGAGTCGGAGGCTCGGAGGCTTGGCTCGGAGGCTCGGCTCTGCGGCTGCGGGTTTAAGATTACATTACATTACATTACATTACATTACATTGCATTTAGCTGACGCTTTTATCCAAAGCGACTTACAATAAGTACATTCGACCAGGAAGACACAACCTTGAAGAAAACAGAATCATATAAGTACATCAGGTTTCATAGAGCCAAACATTTCAACTGCTACTCAACTGGCTTTAGGTAAGCCAGTCCTTTATTAGTATAAAAGTGCTTCGTTAATAGTTCTAACGCTCGAAGTGGAGTCGAAAGAGATGAGTTTTCAGTTTGCGCCGGAAGATGGGCAAGCTATCTGCCGTCCTGATGTTAATGGGGAGCTCATTCCACCATCTTGGAGCCAGGACAGCAAACCCACGTGTTTTCGCCGATGGGAACTTGGGTCCCCCTCGCAGCGAGGGCGCAACGAGTCGTTTGGCTGATGCAGAGCGTAGTGCACGCGCTGGGGTGTACGGTTTAACCATGTCCTGGATGTAGGAAGGGCCAGATCCATTCGCAGCATGGTAAGCAAGTACCAGTGTCTTGAAGTGGATTCTAGCAGTTACCGGAAGCCAGTGAAGGGAGCGGAGGAGCGGAGTGGTGTGGGAGAATTTAGGAAGGTTGAAGACCAGACGAGCCGCTGCATTCTGGATGAGCTGCAGAGGTCGGATGGCACATGCAGGTAGACCAGCCAGGAGGGAGTTGCAGTAGTCTAGGCGTGAGATGACGAGAGCCTGGACCAGAACCTGAGTCGCTTTCTGAGTCAGCTGGGGACGTATCTTCCTGATGTTGTAAAGCGTGTATCTGCAGCAACGGGTTGTAGCAACGATGTTTGCAGTGAAGGACAGGTTGTTATCTAGGGTCACACCCAGATTCCTTGCAGTCTGAGTCGGGGAAACAACTGAGGTGCCGATGTTGATTGTTAGGTCAAGAGTGGGACAATCTTTTCCCGGGAGGAAGAGCAGCTCAGTCTTGTCAAGGTTGAGCTTGAGGTGGTGAGCAGACATCCACTGAGAGATGTCAGCTAGACAAGCAGAGATGCGTGCAACGACCTGGGTCTCTGAGCGGGGAAAGGACAGAATTAATTGGGTGTCATCAGCGTAGCAGTGGTAAGAAAAACCATGCGGGCTAATGACTGATCCGAGCGAGTTTGTGTACAGGGAGAAGAGGAGGGGACCAAGAACAGAGCCCTGAGGGACCCCCGTAGTTAATTGACAAGGGTCGGACTCAGACCCTCTCCAAGTCACCCTGTAGGTACGGTCTTTCAGGTATGAGGTGAGGAGGGAAAGTGCAGAGCCTGAAACTCCAAGTTTTTGGAGAGTGCGAAGGAGGATCTGATGATTCACCGTGTCGAATGCAGCAGACAGGTCCAAAAGGATGATGACAGAGGAGAGGGAGGCTGCTTTAGCAGTGTGCAGTTCCTCAGTGACAGCAATGAGAGCAGTTTCTGTGGAGTGACCTGCCTTGAAACCAGACTGGTGCGGATCCAGAAGGTTGTTCTGATTGAGATAACAGGAGAGTTGTTTAAAGACAGCGCGTTCAAGTGATTTAGACAGGAACGGGAGGAGAGAGACAGGCCTGTAGTTTATAACATCAGACGGGTTGAGAGTGGGTTTCTTTAGGAGAGGGTTTACTCTTGCCTCCTTGAGACTGTTTGGAAAGTGACCAGAAGTTAGAGAAGTGTTGATGAAATGGGTGAGAAACGGTAGAATATCAGGAGCGATAGTCTGAAGGAGGTTTGAAGGGATAGGGTCCAGAGGACAGGTGGTAGGGCGGGCAGAGGTAATGAGGGTAAGAACCTCACTTGGAGAGAGAGGGGAAAAGGAGGTAAGTGTGTTGGTGGAAGGAGGGTCTGGTGACCCAGCGGTGAGTAAAGGTGAGTCAGAAAAAGAAGAGCGAATATCATCAACCTTTTTTTCAAAGTGGGTAACAAAGTCGCTTGACAGAAGTGAGGAGGGGGGAGGACCTTTTGGAGGGTCCAAGAGGGTGGAGAAGATGGAAAATAGTTTTTTAGGATTGGAATAGGAAGATTGGATCTTATCTTGAAAGAAAGTGCTTTTTGCCTGAGAGATCGAAGCAGAGAAAGAGGAGAGGAGAGCCTGATAGGTTAGGAGGTCGTCACGGTGTTTGGATTTCCACCATTTCCGCTCTGCTGCCCTAAGGACGGTTCTATTAGCACGCAGTGCATCATTTAGCCAGGGAGCAGGAGGGGACTGACGAGCCTGCCGAGATGTGAGAGGACAGAGCGATCTCGAGCACGGACTCACACCAGGTCTGCTCGTCCTGCCTTGGGCTGGAACACGCCCAGGAAGCTATCGATACCCCCGGTTCACCATCAAGAGCCTCCGCCGACGGCTAGCATGTCCGTTGATTCGCCGTCCGGCAATTGGGACATGGTGGCGACCGCCGCGGAGATTGAGCCCCGCGCTGTGTCAAGCTGGGGCTCCCAACTGGACCTCACCGTGGTTCCACCCGCGGAGGATGTCCTACAGCTGGATTATATGGAGGAGGATGAAGAAGATGCCTCTGAGTTCCTCTTATCCGACTCGGATGAGCACGAAGATGACATCTTCATTTCATCTGCCAAGGGTTGCCAAGCCGGAGGCGATGTCCGCTCCCCCGGGAGAAAGCACACCAGCTTCGCCCTACCTCAGTATGGACTTGCAGGCTGTGTGCCAACGCGCTGTGTCCAGGCTGGACATCCCCTGGCCTGAAGTGGCCAAGGAGACCTCCATATCTCGCTATGAGGGGAAGAACTTGCCCCAAGCAGCGAGGATGAGGAAGCAGCTTCTCACAATCTTTCCAGAGATGCTGGACGAGGTGTCGGTCTCGTGGAGAGACCGCCCTTTCAGCAACAAGGCCCCAATCCAGGGTGCTTCCTCTTTGGACTGTGACGGCATGGAGAAGCTCGGCCCACTCCACATGCCGCCCATGGAGCCGCTGGTGGCAGCCCACCTCCAACCGCGGCTGGCTTCGGCACCGAGCAGGAACCCCACGCTACCGGCAAAGGCAGACCGCTTCCAGTCAGCAATGACCGAACAAGCCTATAAAGCTGCAGCTTTGTCCGCCAGGGCGCTCAACGTCTCCTCGCTGCTGACCGCCTACCAGGCGGAGCTCTGCGAGGACATGACGGTCAAACCTGAGCCTGCCGTGTGGGACGAAATCGCAGCGATCACGGACATTTGCCTCCGTGTGCAGCGCTGTGCAGTCCAACCCACGGGCAAAGCACTGGGGATAATGGTGGTACAGGAGAGAGCCAGGTAGCTTACCCTGACGAACCTTCCAGACCGGGAAAAAGAGGACGTCTTGGACATGCCTATTGTTCCCGAGGGCATATTTGGCTCCGCTCTAGCTTCGATGCAGCAGCGGTGTGAATCCAAAAAGAAGGCAGTCCTTCGCTCAGGCTGCCTCACGTCCTGCCCGTTTCAAGATTCCGAAACAGCAGAGGCCACAGCCCGCCCCGGGTCTCCAGCCCAGACACGAGGCGAAGACGAGCTGGCCAAGAAAGTCTCCGGTTCCGGCAGCAGCCACTCAGGCACAGCCGGTCCAGACTTTCAGCCACCAGACGAGGAACAAGAAGAGGGCGGCCTGACAGCCTCCTCTCCTCTCCTCGATAAAAGAGCTGGAAGTTCCCTGTTCTCCAGCTCCAGAACACGTTCCAGTGTTAGATGCTCATGTGTTTCCGGGGTGCAACCATGCCCCCATCTTCCCGCCGCCTCGAGTGATGTCAGAACGTCATCCTCAAGTTCGCGCCATGAGAGAAATGGACTTAACATCAAAGACAGCAAGCTCTGCTGCTCGTTTAAGTCACACAAACACATGTCATCACTATTTGTTTCTTAATAAATCCTTTTCCACTGTCTGTTCCAGGCTTAAAGCCAAGGGCGCAGTCAATAAAAATGAAAAGAAAAACAATAAAAACAATAAACAGTCTGACGTCTACCCCCCTTCTAAGAGTGGCTGCTACCTCTCTCAGAAGGCGGACGATGGACGGGGCTGTGAAGGCATCACCGCCACGCGCTTGCGCAGTGTCGACCGGGGTTGTCAACCTGGGGTACCACCGTGTTCAGACACTAGAGGGCCCCATAACACAACAAATAAAGACACAGAGGGCAGACGGCAGGGATGTGACATCTCCACTCGCTTTGAGAAGCGAAAAGTGGAGGATGCTCACAGAATCTGCTTGGGTTTTCAAGACAATAGCACAGGGTTACAGACTCCAATTCGCTGTCACCCCCCCTCACTTTTCGGGCATTCTGCATTCGCAAGCCCGGGGAGAGTCGGCCCATATTCTGGAGCAAGAGATTTTCTCGCTACTAGAAAAGAAGGCTATATGGATAATACCTGCCGAACAGAGTCAGAGCGGCTTTTATTCCAAGTATTTCCTCGTTCCCAAACGGGGAGGGAACGGGATTCGGCCTATACTAGATTTGAGAGCTCTGAACAAATATCTCAAAAGATACAAATTCAGAATGCTCACTCACACATCTCTGTTGCGTCTTGTGCGCCAAAACGATTGGCTCCTTCTCGCACAGTCGGAGCAAGAGGCTATTACGCAGACGAATGTCCTCGTAAAACACCTGCTCGACCTGTGTTTCGTAAAAAACACAGAAAAGAGCATGTTGTCCCCAGCCCAGACTGTACTCTTCCTAGGCCTACGCCTGAATTCGGTGCCCTTTACAGCCTGCTTGTCAGCAGAGAGAGTGAAAGCCTTCAGGGCTTGCCTCGCTCATTTCCAGCCACGCAAATATGTTCTCTTCAGATCATGTCTGCGGTTACTGGGGCTCATGGCGTCAGCCATCCTGGTGGTACGAATGGGAAGCTTACACATGAGGGAGTTTCAGCGCTGGGTAGCTGCCCTCAGACTGGACCCCGTGCGTCATGGCGCGCGGAGAGTGATGGTCACTATGAAATGCGTAATGGCACTGCGCCACTGGCTACACCCGACTTTTCTAGTACGTGGCGTGCCGATGGGTGCTGTCCTATCGCGGAAGGTGGTCACCACAGACGCATGTCTGACGGGCTGGGGGGGTATATACGAAGGTCGACCTGTGAGGGGTCTCTGGAGCAGAGACCTCCAACGGTCACACATAAATTATCTGGAGCTTTTAGCGGTGTTCCTCACCCTGAAACGCTTTCTGCCTTTTCTCAGAGGACATCATGTCCTCGTGAGGACAGACAACACGACCACAATATCGTATATAAACCACCAAGGGGGTTTGCGTTCTCTCCAGTTACACATGCTGGCACGCAAACTGATCTTATGGAGCTGCTGACGTCTCCTCTCTCTGAGAGCGACGCACTTACCAGGAGTGATGAACCTCGGGGCAGATCTGCTGTCCAGAGGTGCACCACTATATGCAGACTGGACTCTCCATCCAACAATTGTGAGTCAGCAGTGGGTGCGTTACGGCCGGGCCGCGGTGGATCTGTTCGCATCAAAAGAAACCGCTCATTGTCAGCTGTTCTTTTCAATGCGCGATTTAAACGCACCGTTAGGCGTGGACGCGCTCGCGCACGTTTGGCCTCCGGTCCTTCTGTACGCGTTCCCACCCCTGAAAAACCAAACTTAAATGCACACAAGACTAATCACACAAACAAGACACATGTGAGGAGGGAGGAGAAAACACAGGGGCACCAGGTGAACACAATCAGGTAATCAGGTAGGAGGGAACACACAGACAGGAAGCAACAGGGAAGACGGGGGTGAACACTTTTCAAAATAAAACAGGAAACCAAAGACAGATCTAGACAAGACAAAACACAACACAGACAGATCGTGACATTAGTAGTTGCTTCAAATTAGTTAACAGCTGGCGAAATTCACCGTTTTGAATAAAACATGTGGCAGTTGGGCACTAGTAGTTCAGAAGAGTTTTTTTGTTGGTGGTGTTCACGCTACATTTTCAAATGCTGCTCGGCAGTGTGTCGCCAAACTAAGTCAAGTCAGTTCACTCACATGCATCCGACTGTGTGTGATGCACATGTGTGCTTTTATTTCCTGTGTACACTGAGACAGATAGCGGCACCAGATTCCTAAAAAAGGGTTCACATTCATTGCCATGGACGCTGCTCTGTGTAAACTGCCTGTGATGCGGCCTGTTTCACTGCAGCCTAAAGAAGGCGAGGGGTGATCCAGGAAGACTACCGTTGAACTGTTGGTGCCTCCTTCTGTAGCGGGTTAAATTGAAGTTAAGGCATAATCTTTGTTTCCAATTTCTTTCTGTACTTACAGTTATGTGTGTTCACTACAATAATCGACATGTCTGTTAAACAGCACCACGTTGAAGTTAGACGGAAGCCGCCCTGCCGCCTGATGGAGCTTCTGGAAGAGTCTGCAGAGGAGCTGATTAAAGAGAACCAGGTAAATGTTCTGCTTGATTTGTGTTAAAATGTGTCTGCTGCTCTGTTTGTACATGAATATCTCTATTCTCTAAAGGTAAGTACATCGTACATCTGAAAAACCTCTTCAGTCTCCAGTTTTTAAGTTAAACTGAGCTTCCTTACCTGTAGTCATACTTTGACCGTAACAAATAAGAGTTAATTTAAATTCCCATATCCACACTGTAGCTACTGCATATGATAATAAAGCCTTTTGAACCTTTTGAAGCTTACCCCATTCCCCCCCGTATTGTATGTTAACACTGATTTACATGTTTTGACAGAATGGAGGCAAAGATATCGCTTCATGAGTGTAAATGTTTGGTGAACGCCTGCCTTCTGCTCACCCATAGAGAGAGAGAGAGAGAGAGAGAGAGAGAGAGAGAGAGAGAGAGAGAGAGAGAGAGAGAGAGAGAGAGAGAGAGAGAGAGAGAGAGAGAGAGATAGAGAGAGAGAGAGAAGAGAGATAGAGACGAGAGGAGTATAGAGAGGAGAGATGAGAGACGACGATAGAGCAGAGGAGAGAGAGAGAGAGAGAGAGGACTCTGAGTGTTTAGTTAGTTAACTTTAGTCTAAGTTATCTCAGTGGCCGGGTCTCAAACGGTTTGGTCACCATTAATGTAAACAATTATTTCCGAGGCACACGTTTATATGATCAATAAGAGAATAAATGAAAAACAGGTATGAAACACTATATGACAGTAAAAAAAGAATAAAGTTTAAAAGGGAAGTGATTTGTAAAATATCCATAAAGAAAAAGTAAATCTGTGTACAGTTCTGTTTCAAATGGGTGTTGATGCTTTCAACTTCAATATTTAAAAAATAATCTTCCCGGGGGAGCATGCCCCCGGACCCCCCTAGAGGATGTGAGGTCCACACACCACCTATAAAAAATAGCACTTTACCCCTGCTTATATGCTGTGAGCTGATTATCGAGCCTTCATTGTAACAGTCGCGGGTACACTGTGTATAAAGCGACAACTTCTGGTCCAGGCTCTCGTCATCTCACGCCTAGACTACTGCAACTCTCTCCTGGCTGGTCTACCTGCATGTGCCATCCGACCTCTGCAGCTCATCCAGAATGCAGCGGCTCGTCTGGTCTTCAACCTTCCTAAATGTTCCCACACCACGCCGCTCCTCCGCTCCCTCCACTCCCTCCACTGGCTTCCGGTAACTGCTAGAATCCACTTCAAGACAATGGTACTTGCATACCATGCTGCGAATGGATCTGGCCCTTCCTACATCCAGGACATGGTTAAACCATACACCCAAGCCCGCCTTAACCTGCCATCAGGCCCTGGGGCTGATGGCAAACAACAAATCAAAGTCATTTATTGCCTCGGCAGGCTCTGTGATCGCACTTCTCCACTCTGCTCCACGCGCGCCTGGTCCTCTCCTCCAGATGAGTGACGTATCGGGCCTCCCTCATGTATTTGTCCGGTTGCCGTTGGCTCCCCTCCACGTAGCAAGTCCTCGTCGTCCTCTCCATCTCCTCCAACAGATAATGTCCCTCCTGTCTGTTTTTCCTCTCCCGCTACTCCATCGCTATCAGAACCAAACGGCCTACTTGGCTCCGAGGCCCCTCAGCCGGCACCGCTGCCGCTCGGGACAGAACTCATCTGTCCTTCCTCCTCATCCTGGCCTACAGGTTTAAAATAACCTGTAAGCTTCGACATGTTTTGTAATAGCTGCTTGTCTCGAAATTCCTTTTCCCTCAACAATTTCCTTTTCCGAGCGCCACTCTCAAACTTTTTCTTCTCCGACATTTTCTCCTAAACAACCTTCATCTGTCACTCGCAATTTTAATAAGTCACATGCTGTTAAGTGGTGCCCACTGACTGTTACGGAGTCATCATTTTTGAGAAAAATCTCTGGAATCCATCGATCTGATTGATTAGCGGAGCAAATGATCAAAATAGTATGGAGGGATGATATTTTCGTGTGGTCTGGGGGAAGCTCACGAGTGTGTGTGCTAGAGATGGGTGAGTCCAGGTGTGACGTACAAATTAAAACTATAAATTGCGTCACTCGCTACTCTCTTTAATATAACATGTAAAATAACATTACAACGTACCCCAGTCCATCTACCTACCCTTTAGCAAGTAGGATAGCTTCCAGAAGTTATCGTTTGGCTCAGGGGAGGGGAGGCGGATCAGTGAAACTTCCTGCAGACTCGTGAGGACTCAGAGGAGCCGTAAGTTACGGCTCCTAACCGTAATAGCATAGCAGATCCATACTCGTCATGTGCACGAGCATAGCTGCGGCCGGGAAGACATTTTACTTAGGGGGTGTGGCCAAAAGTGGGGAGAGATTAACAGTAACATGTTGCAGCCCCTCCTCCAGCACCCGGCTCCCGCGGCTATATGCACGAGTCAACAGCAGACTCAGAGATTCGCAAATCCTGACTCACTGTGCAAAACATAGCAGACTCGTGCGGACTCAGAGCCGTAACCATATAGCAGCAGATCCAGAGATCCAGCAGACTCGTCGTCATGCAGGAGTCAACAGCAGACTCAGATTCGCCAAATCGCAAAATAACCCTTTTTTTTTGTGATCAACATTTTTTATTAAAGCAAAAGACACTGTGTAGCGGAGGTTAATATAACGTCAGTTTAATATAACGTCAGTTTAATATGCTCGTGAAATGCAACAAGTTTTCGGTTTCACCGGTAGAATTTCTACGGTCTTGGTGATGCTGACTCATATGACAAGTTTAATATTCTGAAAACCAAGACTTTCATCCATCCATCTTCTCCCGCTTATCCGTGGTCGGGTCGCGGGGGTAAAAGTTCCAGCAGAGAGCCCCAAACTTTATTTTCCCTGGCGACATCAACCAGCTCTGACTGGGGGATCCCAAGGCGCTCCCAGGCCAGCGAAGAGATATAATCCCTCCACCTGGTCCTAGGTCTACCCCTTGGTCTCTTCCCAGCTGGACGTGCCTGGAACACCTCCCTAGGGAGGGGCCCAGGTGGCATCCTAACTAGGTGCCCGAACCACCTCAACTGGCTCCTTTCGACGCGAAGGAGAAGCGGCTCAACTCCGAGTCCCTCCCTGATGACCGAACTTCTCACCTTATCCCTAAGGGAGACACCAGCCACCCTGCGGAGAAAACCCATCTCGGCCGCTTGTATCCGCGATCTCGTTCTGTCGGTCATGACCCATCCTTCATGACCATAGGTGAGGGTAGGAACGAAAATGGCCCGGTAGACAGAGAGCTTTGCCTTCTGGCTCAGCTCCCTTTTCGTCACAACGGTGCGGTAAAGCGACTGCAGTACCGCTCCCGCTGCTCCGATTCTCCGGCCCATCTCACGCTCCATTGTTCCCTCACTCGAGAACAAGACCCCGAGATACTTGAACTCCTTCACTTGGGGTAAGGACTCATTCCCTACTTGAAGTGGACAGTCCATCGGTTTCCTGCTTAGAACCATGGCCTCAGATTTGGAGGTGCTGATCCTCATCCCAGCCGCTTCACACTCGGTTGCGAACCAAGACTTTGTTTAATTGAAATCAGATGAGAACAAACTGTAACAGACCCTGCCGTGTTATCTATGATTACTATACGCCTTACATTCATAATTTCAGCGGAGGGAGGGGAAGTGGCGCTGTGGAACAGCAGATTGCGAATGAGAGCTGTCTTCTTCCCTTTACAAGCTTCAAAAATGTATTTATCGTGTGATTTTGGAAATAAAAGTTTCATATTCTGAAAGCCAAGACATTGTTTATTTAAATTTAAATAAAAATGTTTTATTTGCTCATGATAGGCCCCCGCTTCAGCCCAGGTCAGCCCGTGCATTAAGACGGCCTTGCATACACCCAGGGCCGTTTCTAGCTTTTTGGGGGCCCTATGCAATATGCTGTTTGGGGGCCCTAGTTTTGACTACAATGAGGGGGATTCCGAAGCCTTTAAAGGTCCCATGTCATGGCCATTTCCACTGATCATAATTCCATTGTTGAGGTCTACTAGAATAGATTTATATTGTGCAATTTTCCAAAATCACTTTGGTTTCTCAAACAGCATCTCTGTAAACTATGTGTATTCACTGAATTTCACTCTCTGCCTTTAACGGCTCGTTGTAGCTCCAATAGCTCCAGCCCCCACTCTCCCTGTGAGCACAGTGTGCTCTGATTGGTTGGGACGTTGTGAATCGAGCTGAGCTCCGTGGAGGTGTGGTTTCCTTGTTTAGCGATACACAGCGAAACACAGCCAAACTCACCCTGAGCACACACAAAGTCACAGCCGAAGTAAAAACAATAAGTGTGGCTTGATATTGAGTAAGAAAAAGGTTGATAAACGCTGTGAGAATGGGTCTGCAGAGAGAATGGGTCTGCAGAGAGAATTTCGCCGCGATCCCAACTGTCTGTTATCAGCCTGCAGCCAGGGAGGAGAGATCAGCAGAGCTGCCTGCACTGAGTGTGTGTGTGAGGAAGTCCGTGGATTGGTCAATTTGGACCAATCAGCGGGGGCTTAACGTAACGGCTCCGCGGACGTAACGTAACGGCTCCACGGATTGGTCCATTTGGTTCCGGGTAACGCATGACATCATGAGTTACCCGGAAGAATCAATGGACAGTGACGTATCTCCAACGAGGCGTTTTGGGGAGATATTTTCTGTGTTAGAGTTTTACTCGCTACAGGGTGTACTTTGAGGGTTTTGACTCTGCAGACCGTTTACATGCATAAAAACCTTCATAACACAAGGGGACGGGTAATAACCGGAAAAGCATGACATGGGACCTTTAAGATGATCTGTGGAGATTCATCAATCTGTTACACTTTAATAGGAAAACAGGCTAATTTCACGAAAACCAAGCAATTGAAAATTACAAAAAATGATATTAAAAAGGTAAACAATAAGGCTCCTCTATGTCAATAAATGCAAGAGATGCAGCATTTTCTCAGCTGTCAGCCCAACGATGATTTAATAATAATAATAATAATTTCAATTTATATAGCGCCTTTCACGAAACCCAAGGACGCTTTACAATGGGAAGTAACAAAACAAAAAGTAATAATAATCATACAGATACATAGGCTGATTTGGACTTTATTACCCCAAAAACCCAAGCCACAGTTTTGCTATCATTGCAGTTTAGTCGTGTTTATATCCTACATTGGATTTGTAAGCATATCATGCTTCAACGAACACTCACAGGAGGGGGCTTGGCTGTCTGCAAATAAAGACGGCTCATTTTAATTCTCCCCAAATATATTGAGGCTGAACCTGAACTTTGAATTCTCTGCTCCCATCATAATCTTGGCGATCTTGTTAAAATTGTGAATGCAGAATTAAAAATACTATGTAACTGGTTTGCAGTTAATAAATTATCCCTTAATGTGGCCAAAACAAATTACATGTTATTCAATACAAAGTCTGAGAGTAGAAATGACTGCATTATACGGATTTGCAATACAGAGATAGAAAAAGTTGGTGCATGTACATTTTTAGGACTGCTTGTTGACGAAAAACTCAATTGGAAGCAGCATATAAATGATGTACAGACTAAACTGTCAAAAACAATAAAGGTATTTTGTATCATACTAAGAACATTCTTGAAGAAAATATACTCTTTATAACAGTCTATTTCTCCCTTACCTTTAATACTGCTCCGAAATATGGGGAAACACGTACTCAACAAATCTACAAAAAATAATAACATCCCAAAAAAAAGTATTACGAATAGTCTGTGGTGTTGGTAAATATGAAAACACAACTCCCATATTTAAAAAAACTCAATCTGTTAAAATGTGTTGAGATAGTACAGCTTAAAACAGTACTGATTATGCACAACATTTTCCATAACAAAATGTCTAATAACATTCAAAAGCAGTTCCAAACCACAGCGTGAACATATGAATGTAAAAAAGGTCACTTGAAAATAAGTGTTCACAATGTTTATATGCAATTATGCATATATTATTATTATTATTATTATTCATTTGCCAAGTGCATTAATTTCCAAAAAAAGATAGTTGAAACTGCTATTGACATGTGCAGAAAATGACCCTATATCTAGTTTTCGTATATATATATATATATGCATTTATTGTTTTCCTGCCCTAACTTTTATTTAATTTTTTCTCTTGTTTTCTTAATTTTTTTGTACTCCTTCATTTCTATACGTTTTTGACGCAATAATGCCGCTGTATTAGGATGATGCACGGGAGGGCTACTTTCCACAAGCTATGCTTTAGCCCTCCCGCTTCTACTAATTTTGTTCATCTTTGTGTGTATGAATTAAACTTTTTTTGTTTTTCGGATGAATAAAAAAAAAATACTTTCAGTTTAGGGGCCCCCTAGTGGCCGGGGGGGGCCTATGCCCCCGCATAGTCCGCATATAGGAAGAAACGGCCCTGCATACACCCCAGTGCGTGCACTCCGCTCTGCATCGGCCAAACAGCTCGCTGCACCCTCACTGCGAGGGGGACCCAAGTTCCCATCAGCAGAAACACGTGGGTTTGCTATCCTGGCTCCAAAATGGTGGAATGAGCTCCCCATTGACATCAGGACAGCAGATAGCTTACACACCTTCCGGCGCAGACTGAAAACTCATCTCTTTCGACTTCACTTCGAGCGATAGAACTATTAACAAAGCACTTATATACTAATAAAGGGCTGGCTTATCTAAAGCCAGTGGAGTAGCACTTGAAATGTTTGCTCTATGAAACCTGATGTACTTATATGATTTTGTTTTCTTCAAGTTTGTATCTTCCTGGTCGAATGTACTTATTGTAAGTCGCTTTGGATAAAAGCGTCAGCTAAATGCAATGTAATGTAATGTATTTGTGTGGGGAGTGTTGCAGTAGAAAATTCCACTGTAGCGCCCGGTACATTAATGGGAAACCCTAAATGTTTGAGCACCCTCTATGAAACGTCAAGCTACCCCACAGCACCCCCAAAAGAAATCTCTGGTGCCGCCACTGAGCCTGCAACCCCGTTTTGAAGAAATGTGTGGTGCCAAACAGGCTCATTGCAGCCACTAATGATAAGACACACTTTTTTGCCAAATATCAGCATTTTCTTTCTTTTCATTTTTTTGCACGGATTGCAAAGTATTATAACTTAAGTTATTGTTCTAGCAAAGGGATTGCACAATTGTATTTATTTTTTGACCACACAGACTTATGGAGCATTGTTTTATTATCACTGTTCTGGCAAAGTGATTTTTTTGTTTTTTTGAAAGGAATGCTCACGTTCATATTGATGTATTTAATAAATGTTAACTTGGCCCATTACGTGACAATTTGTGTTGGGGGGGCCAGACTTTTTTTTTTCTCCAAAGAAAAAGACAGAAAAAGTTTGAGAACCGCTGGTTTAACTGATGTATGTGCAGTATTTGTTCAAATCATTGTAAACTGTAGATTAATCATGGCATGTATCAGACAACAGAAAAAAAATAAATGTGTTGTTTAAAAGTGTCTACTGTTTCATGTTCTGTATAGCCTTAGTGTAAAACAGTTTTATTGAATAAGAATTGCATTTGATGATACTTAATAATTATATATAAATATTACCTACATATTTATTAAATAAAAGGTAAGAATAGCAAATAAAAACTACCTGAAAAGCCACATAGTTTTTACTGGAGATTTGTAATAAGATGCAAATGTAATCTTGAGTAAAATCTACTATACTATGATATAAGTCAAATGTACTTACAAAACTGAAATTTGACAGTAAAGTTTACTTAAGTGTCTTTAGTAACAAACACTTCTTAACTGTAAGTTGATGCTACTTGAAATATATGTTGTTAAATTTACTTAGGTTTTCTGAGTGCAATTTGTTACCTCGATTACCTAAGTAAATCTTACTCCCCGGTTTTTCAGTGTAGGTTTTGCTACTTTTTCATCACAAAATGATGTCACAGGAGTGTAGGGTATGGGACGTATGACAGGTTTAAGATCTTCTTTTCAGGAGAAAATAAGAGTGTTGTATGGCACACATCTATTTTTGGTATTTAAACCTGATAAAAACAGTCCTGTTTATTCTGCCTTATACTGTAGACTGTAAATACTGTCATATGTATATATTTATGCTATACTTAAGATCACTATGCACTTTACTACTGTTTTGCCCTTCTGGTTAAATGTAAACTACATTTTGTCTCGGTAGCCTACTTGTACTAATAAAGTTAAATCTAATCTAGCAGTTGAAGTTGCATGAAGATTTTTCAAGTCTGAAGGGGTTCTCCATTCATTTCTATGGGGAAAATGTTGATGAATTTGGGGAATATTTATGGAATTATAAAAGTTATGAATGTCCGGAGAAATGCCACAAATGTCCTAATCAAGCTGAACGTTTTGATGTTTGTTACGCGAATGACAAAAATACAGAGTTTTGTGCTTAGAAGAATATTCAAACCAAATAGAGATGTTTTGGATGAAGAACATACTGTATGTTGGGAATGCTTACTAAGCATTCTCACCAAATAAATAATTGTTACCGTATCAATCCTAAGTGTGTAAACACCAGAGTGTGGGATTAACAAAGTATGTTTTGTGTTCTTATTCTTTCTTATCTTATTCAGATGGAGGCTTTAAATATAACAGCCTGAGTTGGTTTGGTTGCACTGAACAGATACAGCAGGTGCTCTAATGTTGGACCTCTCGACCACCAAAAGAGTACCTACCTAGCTTCCTAGTAGTGGAGAGTACTGTTTTAATGTTGAGATTGTTAGTACTCAAGTTAATATTAAAGTATAGAATACTTATTTGTTTTTAGGGTTAGTTTGGTCAAGCACTGCTCCTTACCAGAGCTTCTGTGTTGCCAGTCATCATAGAAGGTTAGAGAGTCTGCTCTCCATTTAACCCTCACTATGAACTATAGATCAAAATCACAGAGGGTACATTGGCCTTGCCACCGATTGTGCTTCTTACACTGCGATTATAATGTCAGACATCTTGTACAGACTCCCCTCCTCAGCCCTCGTACCCAGCAGCTCGAGGACGCTAACCCTTGACCCCTAAGGTCGTCCGGGGCCTGTGCGCCAGCACTGCCTACTGAAGGATAGCTCTGAGATAATGAGCTTGCCATAGCTTAGTTAGTTTAGCTTCGTTTAGCTCGGCTCAACAACAGCCTTAAAGGTGCCCTCTCTGCTGCAGGATGCTCAGTAATCCCATGTTCTAGCAGGATGAACACTAATGTGGTTACACATCATCCCAGTTAAATCTGCAGAGAGGCTCCAGCTCCTCTAATCTGCTGCCCTCCTCCACCCACAGCCAATACATTAATATGGTTTTAATAACCTACATTACTATTTGATAAACTACCATAGCAACACAACAAGCACCATTTTGTGACCTTACATATTACAATACATTGTGATGATGCCAACATATATCATTTTAATCAAATGTACTTTCAGTCTATGTCATCCCTGTTGTGAAAACCACCCTAACAGCCTTCCATATAATATAATTCAACATCTGACTGCAGCAGGCATTTTTTAATAGCAGGCTTGGGGAGTAATGGATGACATGTAACAGGATAACATAATCATGATACAAAAAATATAACTGTATTCCCTTACAGTTACATACAAAAATACATAATCAGATTACTATGTCATGTCTTAAAATTGAGTATAACTAGCAGGATTACAGTGTTTGTAAAACCTAAAATGAGCATATAGTGTTTGTTGTAAAGGATCAGCTGTTATCTCTTCTCTGTAAGCCAGGGGTGTCAAACTCAATTTCATCGCGGGCCACATCAGCATTATGGCTGCACTCAAAGGGCCGGTTGTAACTTTAAGACTATATATATAAAATAATGTATTATATTACATTATTGGCTCTGCATTGGATTATTATCAGTTCTGGTAATAACTTCATAAATGACTACGTCTGAAAGCAGAAGTCTAGGGCTTCAACAATTACACCAATTGTATTGTATATTATATTCTTTGCAAGCTCTTGCGGGCACATCAAATGAGGTGAGCCTTGAGTTTGACACCCCTGCTGTAAAATATACTTTTCTGTAGGATAATACTTTAAGTGTGAATCTATACGCCTACTGCCTGAATCTGCTTTATGGTTTTCACTTTCTTTGCTTCATTTGTTCTGTTTTTAATTAAGCAGGTGAATCTATATGATCATAAATTAGTGTGTGTGAACTTAACTGTGTGTATTAAACTAAAACAGTGCATTTTCTGTTGGGTCAGATTTTATTCCAAGACAGCGCAGTTTACTTCCGGCTTTTAGGACGCGTGACGTCACTGCACCACTTGCATAAACTTCACAGCGGGCGGAACTTGTCATAAAGTCCGCAAAATGCTGATACAGCATTCCAACTACTTGTTCTTCCATTCTTTTGTTCAACATGCCAAAAAGTATTACTACATTTCTCAGCTCTAATTTCAGTGTTTGATTATTCAGCATGGCATCGGTGGCCAGTTTAACATCATCTATGTAAGACATGGACACTTTACATTAGACAATCCTTAACCCTTAAATAGTTTCAGTATCCTGGGAGATAATCATTGGACAGGCTGTGTCCTTGTGTAGAATAGGTGTAATGTGTAATATTTGTGTTAAGTGGGTGTAAAATGGGTCTAATTACAGTGTAATATCCCTGTAATAACAGTGTAACATGGGTATAATATGGGTGTATTAACAATGTAAAATTAGTGTAATAACAATGTTATTATGGTGTAAAATGGTGTTACATGTGATGAATATGGGTATAGTGAGGGTGTATGTTATAATATTGGTCCAATACAGGTTCAATAACACTGTAACAGGGGTGTAATAGGGGTGTGTTAATGTGTAATATTGTGTGTAATAACAGTGTTATATGCATGGGTTTAATGTAAAAAAAATAGCAATCAATTAATTAATCCAAAATATTTACATGTGAATGCCAATTTCAGGGTTAGTATACGGCAGGGGTCGGCAACAGGCGGACCGCGGTCCGGGTCCGGACGCCGACCTATACGGACCCGGACCTATAATCAATACATTAATAGGGGATTTCAATTTTGACGGGGCGATTCTATTTTAACCGCTGCCGACCGGGGGCGAAAGAGACGAGTGAGTGATACAGGGGGAGAAACACAGAAGAAGAGACGAGTGAGAGATACAGAGAGAGAAACACAGAAGAAGAGACGAGTGAGCGATACAGGGAGAGAAACACAGAAGAAGAGACGAGAGCGCGGCAGAGAGAAGCGGAGAGGAAAGTAAGTGAAGAGTATAATTAGCGATACGGGGAGAGAAGCGGAGAGGAGAGTGAACGGGCGTGTTAGCGGCAGACAGGGAGAGACAAATAATTACACATGGCGCTCTCCAAGAAGAGGAAAGTGGACAGTGAGAACAGAGCTTTTAACCCTGAGTGGACTCATTCATGTTCATCCTGCCCACTGGGAGCACAGAGCCAGTGTGTCTCATTTGTTCAGAGGCCGTGGCGCTCATTAAAAGTGGCAAAACGCCACTATGAGACAAAACCAAGCGGCAAACTCTGGGGAAGAGCCGGGACGCCAATACGGAAGTGCCACACACTGCAGGTCATATATTGGCCGGTAGGCGATGACTGGAGAAAGGAGCAATTTCCATAGACCCCCATGTTAAAATGCCCAACTTTACAGCAGAAAAAAACATGTTTCTACCCCTGGATGCAATAAATATTATGATGCATATAGTTAGATTCCACCTTCATGATTATGGATCTGTGAGTGAATTGTTTTCTAACGCGACCCTTTTATTTATATTAGGTCTTAAAGTGTTTGCATAAATTAGGGCGTGGTCACATTGAGTGACAGCTCTGTCAAGTGACTGCTGCTGCTGCCTCTCTGCTACCTGCTCCGTGAAGCTAGCTACAGGGACTCTGCCTGCTCAGCTCATCCAGGGAACACAACTTGAAGCCGGCCGTGGTTGTTTGTTCTTCATGCTTATATATCGGACTATTGTGACTCGCTCTGCGTTTGAAACAGACGGTGCATGAATGCGGTTTTGCGATAAGTAAAATTTGAGTACTTTATTTATGTGTTAATGATTTTAATCAGCTACGTAATGAATGTTAAGGCTTGGGTTAGCGTGTAAGCGAGGCGAGAGGTAGCTACATCGGTGCTAACGATGCTAATAGTAGCCTCCAAGTTAAAATCATAGACTGTATATAAAGGTTAAAACGAAATAGACAAGTGTTAAGCGTTAAGTGGGATAATACTGTTGAACAAACGGCTTCTGTTTGAGGTTATAAAATAAGGTCATCCTTGTAACTTAGCGATATTTTATTATGTAGGTAGGAGCTGTATGCATCGCTAAGGTTAATTTAAATTGGCTATGCTCAAGTATGTAGACAAGCTAACGTCGAAGTAGTGTATGTGAAATCAACCTCACAATAAGATGTGTGTATATTACAATTAATGTCATATTTCAAGATGATTACTTAGATATTACAATATGGTTGGTTGAGCTGGAGTTCATTATTGAGCTTACACGTTAACGTCACAGTCATCTGAAGAACGAACCCAAACCTTGTTGCTTTTATTAATTGCTTTACCAAATGGGTATCAAATAAACAGTAAGCATTGGTAACACAAATTCCAAAGTTACATTAAAATAAAAAGGACCCTGACTCGGACAATACACAATCCAACATGTTCAACAGAAGAGAATCAGTTATATTGTTTGTACACATGGTACTTTACATATATATCTGTTTGTTTAAGGTGTCCAGGTGATGCAGACAGGCTGGACCAGAGAGTGAGAGACAGAACTGGACTCCTCACAGCAGTGAACTTCAGCACAGGTACAAGGACTCTTTTTTCCCTACTGTATCAAGAAAGATATTGGTTTAAATAAATGAAGTATTGACTTGAATACACTGATATCTATTCCATTAAACAATACTAAATACTAGATCACCTACACATCAGTTAAGTTGAGGGTTTTTTCCATGCAAAAAGTTACATTTAGATATTTAGCAATATGACTTTGTCAGCTTTCTAATGTAATGTATTGAAGGCAAATCTATTTAACACATAGTGAGAACTGCTACTATTTATCTCTCAATATTGTCTGTAAAAAACGTGGTACAAGTGATTATTTCAGTGAGACAACAGAGCAAGCTTCTACAGTTGCACTACGTTTTGATAACAGTTACATATTATTTTGATAATAACATATATTTCAATGTTGATGAATTTCATACTGTTCATTCATAATCGGATTGTCTTTGTCGCTCACTGGTGAAATAAAAAAAAAACATTACAAAATAATTATATCTACAGCCCCTAAACACACAAACACACCACTTTCATAAATAACACACTTGTTCTGCAATAATATGTTTTATGTTTCCTGTCATTTTTGTTAGGAAAGGACATGCCTGAAAGACACGACATTTTCTCCTTCTCTGAGGGTCAAGAAGAACACCCAAGAGGAACATTAAAAGCTGATGTTATGAGATGTTAAGACCAGTACAGGACATTCACTAAGAAACTACTTTTATTGTGAAAACACAGTCAGCTGATCGAATGCACCTATTTCCACATCTACACTCCATCAGCTGATTATTTCTATTTGCCTCACTTTATGAGCTTCACATCACTTGTGCCTTGTACCGCAGAGTTTGCAACGTCACAAATAAATGGGGCCAATCTTCAGTCAGATGTGAATGTGTAATCTAACATTTTCAGTAAGAATAATGGACAAAAGGAGTGCAAATAAAAATACAATTTATTGAAATGTGAACCAAAACGTCATCAAACATGTTTTAAATAAAAAGCACATATGGACAGAAGGTGTAAACCTATTAAATGTATAAGTAAACACATTTAGTCAAAAAAGTGACAGACTAGGCCTGTGCAGTTGGTATCAGCTGTGCCCAGCATGGGCTCCTCCATCAGGCCTGGTCCTCCTCGCAGAGGAAAGACCCTCAATCCTCTCCAAACCAACAGACAGGACGTCCATCACACGGAGGTTTCTCCCTGAAGTCTCTGCTGCTATCTGGACACCATGCTGTCTCAATCCGTCCACACTGAATATGAGATTGGGGAAATGAAAATAATAAATGCTTTAGACAATAAGAAACATAAAGTTGACTGTTGAGTTGCTCAGTTTTTTTAGATTGTCAATACTATTACTGTATAACTAATATCTCAGGTTAAGAGGCACATTCAAATAAAGATTGGTCTTTAAATACATTTTGTCTTTTGAATTGTTTGTCTAAAGTCAAGGATCTAGAACTGGTACTTAGTTTTAATGATACAGTCTGGTTATTATGCTGTTTGGAGGAGGCCTCACAGGTAAGAGCACTAACTAGCTACCATCACATGTACCTTAGCTTGATTTAAATGTATTAAACGTATAGTTAAGTGATATCAAAATATAAATAACTAATGTCATGCAAACATATTAATATTTGCTTGATTCCAGTGTTGAATTTAGCACAATTGCATACAAACGTTAAGGGATTTTAAGATTCTGAAGTATTATGCTAAAAACTCAATAACTTAGATTATTATTTATAGTTTTGCTGAATAGTTTCATGTCTGCTTACCTTAGAAATGTAAAATGCGACGGCAGCGTGCAGATGGGGAGCATGTTAGCTTAGCTTGGTAGCTTCAGCTAGCTCTGGAACTTCCAGCTCGGTGGCAGGAGGTCCCGCCTCTTTGCCCTTATTTGGAGCAGGCGGGAGTTGAACCCTGACGTCACTGTCGAGCCGTTAGTGGCCGACTCCGCCTACTAAGGGCTTCTCGGCAACTCTGCAGAATCCTATGGGTGACGTCACGGACACTACGTCCATTTATATATACAGTCTATGGACAAAACACAAAGTGTTTGACCAAACATTCCCTCTTAAGTCAGAACTGAGGTCACAAAAAATAAGCAGTCTCAGAGCACAATATGATCAGTCCACCAGGATCAAAATTAAAACCAAATATCGTTCCAGGGCAGGCTAACCGAGGCTAACCAATGAGCACCTGCATGTGTATGAGAATGGCCCTGACACCATTTCAGCCCAGATTTACAAACTCCTGGCAGGACAAGCTCGAGCTCAATTCTCGCACTGAATAGAACAAAGTGAGTGAGGGACTGCAATATAAGAGGGAAAGAAAGAGAAACTTTAAAACTGTTCAATTGTTATGATGTGTAAAGACTGATATTGTTCTATAATCGTCTGAAACTGTTAAGTCATGATGTGAAACGGTTAACAAAGAGAAAGGGAAACTCAAGCTGCTGCTACACTTTATTTTATTTATCTAAAATTAAGCACTTTTAAGATACACATATTTTCAAAAGCTATTTTATTTATTTTCTCTATTTTATTTGTAAATGCAGCCCGAGAGGAACATTACACATATCCACAGTATTTACTGTATATCTGTATAGTTCAATGTTAATTGACAATAAATATTGTTGTTTTCGAATTGTACTTTCTTTATTTGATTGGCAGTCAGTTGTTGATTACATGCAGACGTTGATAAAGCTGCAGCTACTTCAATATATCACACTAATTCATAAAGCAACTTAGACATTTTGAAGATCCGGACCTTTGCATGGGGACATTTTCTCTAACTGGACCTCGTTGAATTTTAGTTGAATACCCCTGGTATACGGTAATATGCTGTCAGTTAAAACTGAAACATTTAAAACATCTTAATCTAAACAGCTAAACCTCCTGCTTTAAGAAACGTTATGACGGAACGGCGTATGTGAGAATAAGAGCAACATGAACACAGCTGCAACACTGTAGCTTGCTGGGTAAAATAAACGTTGACATCATAATGTGAAACACATTAGTGGGGGAGTTCTTAGAAAGTTTTCTAGTGGAACCGACTCTGAACCAACACTAGCCCCAGCAACAAACTACAACAGAATGTCTTACAGGGAGATAGAGAGATGAGCTAAGTAGAGGAATGAAAGAAGGATGAATGAATTGTGGAACAGAGATGCATGGATGGCTGCATGGATGGAGGAAGGTAGCGCTCGCAGCATTCCAGCAGCACAGACTGCTCTCATTGTCCTGTGTGTGTGGGAACCTAGTCTGAACACTTCCTTCAAGAGCGATTAACAGGAAACCTGAGACGCTGGATTACTGACCCTTCTCATGTTCACCTCAACCTGCTGTAGATCAAGTCATTGAACCCCCAACCCAACACACACACACACACACACACACACACACACACACACACACACACACACACACACACACACACACACACACACGCACACACAGATTAACTATTGTAGGCTTATCTTTTCATGCATATAGGTAACAAACAGACGCAGTATAAGCTAACATAAAAACTCAATAACTTAGATTATTATTATAGTTTTGCTGAATAGTTTCATGTCCGCTTACCTTAGAAACGTAAAATGTGACGGCAGTGTGCAGATGGGGAGCATGTTAGCTTAGCTTGGTAAGTAATGTAGAGTTTGCAACGTCACTGAGTTAAAAAGTAACTGTGTTGATAATATGAATAAACAGGAATTGCACTGCACCAAAACTATATTCCCATAAAACGTGTCAGTTGCAAAATGTGACTTGGATGGAAATGGTTGGTAATCTGTCGTCCAGCACTAAATCAAGTTTGGATATTCATAGTTACAAGCATATCATTCATAATATTTGTACCTCTCACAAACCATTAGTTTAATATGTTTCCTTAATGTTTTAAAATTGGATTAAAAAAATTATCATATGAAAGTAGCTAGCAGCATTAGCCCTGAACGCTAAATCCAGCCGGAAAGTCGTACAATTAGCAACACTGAAAGCCCGTCCCATCAGGACTCCCTCCAAAGACACTGCCCTCAAATCCTCATCATGAACCTAACAAGGCTATTGTTAGCCATCAAGCTAACGGCTAATGGAAGATTCCTGTGAACGCCTTGAATGCTGAGAGCGCAGGGAGGCCGACACAAAGGCGTCCTCATTATAGACAGACATAGATTGTTCTCCTTTTAATCAGAGCATTTTTATTATTGATTGCTGTCAGAATGTAAGAATTTGAAACAGAAACTGTTTCGAAAACACATTACCCACTCCAGCTTTAGGACCCCCCAGATGTGTTTTATGACATATGCTTTGTATAATAATTTGTGTGTGATATTATTTGCATTATTACATCTAATTGTTTAGATGCTTTTATCCAAAGCGACTTACATACCTTCAGTACTGTGGACAATCCCCACAGGAGGTGGGGTGAAGTGTCTTGCCCAGGGACACAACGACATGCTGACTGCAGTGGGACTCGGACTTGCTCCCCCCTGATTGGAAGTCCAGCGCACTACCCACTGAGCCACAGCCTTATTTATCCACCAAAAGTATTTTCTCAAGTTTCTAACTGATTGGCTGCAAGCTAGTTGTGATATCCTGATTAAAGATGAGCTCGGAGAAATGTTCCTGAGGGTGGAACATGAAAATAATATTATTCTACCAAATGAAACTTAAACCTCACAGTGGAGGAATAATTAGAGACATATGGACTGGAGGGAACCTAAAGCGGAAATGTGCTTTGGACATGTTCTCCAGAGGAACACTTGGGATTATTTTTGCGTCGTGCTCTTCTCTGTCTAAAGCATACCACACATGTTCACTTGTGCAGAAGAAGCCTAACCCTGTGCTGAGTTTCTCAGAGTATCAAATCAAATCAAGTTTGATTTATATAGCACATTTATAAACGATTTTTGGTCGAGCCAAAGTGCTGTACATATAATAAAAATAGCCTACAGTAGAGACACTTTACAGCAAATACAACAGCACATATTGTTCAGAATATCAGTATGAGAAAAACGACACCCTCTATCCTTAGACCCTCACATGGTACAAGGAACAACTTCCAGAGAAAAACCCACAGTTTAAAGGGGAAAAATGGGAGAAACCTCATTATGCTGATGAACAGTATGCTGTTCCTGAGGACGGATCTTCCCTCTGGTGCCCCCCCTGTGGTCTCTGATAGTACCCCCAGCCTGCAGTCATGGTGGTGTGTGTTGGTAACCATTAGCTTCTAGTTTATTCATCTGAGGTGTCGATATGGAGGCCTGCAGCACCATCTAGTGGTGAAAATGGCTCCACAGAATTATTTTCATAGTGTAAACATGAGGTGAAAACATTGGATAGATGGTCATATTCAAACGTTGATACATTGGAATTAGATTACTAGAGGAGAAGTCTTTTTTTATTGTATTTATTAATTTAATGTTTTTTTTCTTATTTTGTAAACATTGGCACTCTGCATCTTCATGTGCTGAATATTGTACATGGGGAGAATTAGTGGTGGAATACAAATATTTACTCTTCATTCACCTGATAGCTGTATTTGCTATTTTTTATATTTTCAAACTACGAAAGTTCAAAATAAATACATTATAAAAGAACTTTGAAACAATGATGAATTCTAAAATATGAAACCACCCAACAGAAGGATATCTTACACCAGGGGTTTTCAAAGTGTGGGAAGGTGAGCCTCCCCTCAGAGAACATAAGGACAGCCGCGCCCCCCCTCCCAATTATCATTGCTATTATTATTATTATTATTGTTGTTGTTGCTATAATGCAGGGGTATTCTATTGCATTTCAAAGAGGTCCAGTAAGAGAACATGTCATTAAATGCTCTGTTTTCGCTGTCTACCTTTCTCTTTTTTGAGCACGCCATTTGAAATTACTCTGACTGTTTCTCTCCTCTTGTCTCGTCTCTCTGTGTGTTTTTGAATGGTTTGAATCTATCGTGCTGAATGCACCGATTTGATTGGCTGAGTAGCGTCACCTCCTTAAAACATTAAACATTAAATCCATTCCAGAAGAGACTTATTTCAGCCCTCTATAACAAGATGTCAGATCTAAGGTGTCTCTCCACAGATAACAGCATCTGCGGAGGGCAATCTCTGGATTGCCCTCCGCATTGCAGTAACTCTTCCTGTTATAGTTGCGTCTGCTGAGAGAAGCTTTTCCAAACTGAAGCTTATGAAGACGTCAATGGCACAAGAACGCTTAAGTGGCCTGGCTATCATAAGCACCAACGCACAGTTGGCACAGCAGCTGTCATATGATGACCTTGTCGATGACTTTGCATCCAGGAAACACCGACGTATTCACCTGTAAACGCATACTGAACGACATACATGCACATTTACCATTTACCTCACTGTATAAAAAAGTAACTGTGTTGATAATAATAATAATAATAAACAGGAATTATATTTGCAAAGTACTTTGTTTCCCACATTTTGTTTTCAATCCTGTCGGTTGGGGCCCCAAGTTTGCCAGGGACGGCCCTGTTGACACCAATCACAAGCTAATCAGGTGTGTTTGCATGCTATCTGTATGTGGAGTGTTCATTATATTATTTTTCATTTCTAGTTTTATAGTTCTTGTGTTTTTTAAATAATATTTAAAAATAACCATTGACAAAACATAGCATAACGTAGCATGACCAAATTCGGTTTTGCTTTCATCCACATAAATATTCTATGTGAGATCTATGCTTCTGTGGATGTTTTGTGTTGTGTTTGGGAGTTACTTTTTTCTTTCTTATTCGTTTAAACTTGGATACAACTTTGTTGCTACTCGGCCTAAAGAATCTACGAAACAAATTATCTAAAGATATACTAACTATGGATGGCATTAATTTGGCCTCCAGTGAGACTGTAAGGAATCTTGGTGTTATATTTGATCAGGATTTATCCTTTAACGCCCACATAAAATCAATTTCAAGGACCGCCTACTTCCATCTACGTAACATTGCAAAAATCAGGCATATCATGCCTCAAAGCGATGCAGAGAAACTAGTCCATGCATTTGTTACTTCAAGGCTGGATTATTGTAACTCTTTATTATCAGGGTGTACCAAGAAGTCAGTCAAGTCGCTTCAGCTGATTCAAAATGCTGCAGCTCGTGTACTAACCAGAGTTAGGAAAAGGGACCACATTACTCCTGTTCTGGCTGCCTTACACTGGCTCCCTATAGAACACAGGATATAATTTAAAATTCTTCTTCTCGCCTACAAAGCCCTTAATGGGCAGGCGCCATCTTACCTTAAAGAACTCATTATACCCTACTGTCCTACTAGGGCATTGCATTCCAAGAATGCAGGGTTGTTGGTTGTTCCTAGAGTCTCTAAAAGTACAATGGGAGCCAGAGCCTTTTCTTATCAAACTCCACATTTGTGGAATCAGCTTCCAGTTTGTGTTCGGGCGGCAGACACCCTATCCGTTTTTAAGAGTGCGCTTAAGACCTTCCTTTTTGATAAAGCTTATAGTTAGAGCTGATTAGATTCAGCCCCTAGTTTTGCTGATATAGGCTTAGTTTGTTGGGGGACATCTTACTTCTTCCTTCTCTCTGTCTATACCTGTGTACTCTCATGTTCCGATTAACCCAGCTTCCCCAAATTTCTTTCTTTTTGATGTCTATATACGCCGGGATCCGGAGTCATGGATGATCCTGTTGCTGCGGTCCTGTGTCCTGGATCGCGAGCCCTGGATCTTGGTCGTGGCTGTGCCTGTTGCTGTGGTCCTGGATCATAAGTCCTGGATGGATATCCTCGTGGATTCATCTTCTTCACATGCATTTCCAAACATTTGGACTACCTATGTTGCAAATGTATTATCTTTTCAATTTACACACGGCATCTATTGCACGTCTGTCCGTCCTGGGAGAGGGATCCCTCCTCTGTTGCTCTCCCTGAGGTTTCTCCCATTTTTCCCTTTAAACTGTGGGTTTTCTCTGGAAGTTTTTCCTTGTACGATGTGAGGGTCTAAGGACAAAGGGTGTTGTATTGTCATATTGATATTCTGTACAAACTGTGAAGTCCACTGAGACAAATGTAATATTTGTGATATTGGGCTATATAAATAAACATTGATTGATTGATCATGCCATGGACGCGCAGCGGCTGGAGAGCAGTGGCCACACATTTGCTGAACGTGCGTGGGGATAGGGAGTAGCCGAACGGTAATCTGTTGTACTCGTAGGCTATCCCCCAAAACGAATTGTTTACACGGCATGTCTGGCGGAACAATCACAGCAGAGCAATCGCTCTGATCCACAGGGCACAGGCATCGCCCGGGACTATCCTACTGCGCGCACTAATATGACTTTACTAGCGTTGTTTACACTGGAACTTTTGACAGGGGCACCAAGGCCACTTTGGCCGTGAATTGCATTTTTTTTCACAGGGCATCACGGCCAAAGTGCGGGGCAACGACGGCCATGGCCGTCGTGGCCGTCGTGAAATTCCCACCCTGCCGAAGACACTACACTACCCATAATCCCCAGCTATCGTTTGGGACTACAGTCTTGTTGACAAACCCCGTGATTAATCTTCAAGCTCTGGGATTGGATGTTGGAGTGGCAGTGCGCAAAGGTTACGCCGAGCGTTAAGCTCTTTGAAATGGAACGAAACCACAGCAGAATATTCAAAACTGGACTCGAACGCCCCCCCAGAACTACACATGCTGGCTATTGTGTTTCGCAACATGTTCTCTATGGCACGTCTCTACTGGGAATTGTAGTTTTAAAAGACGTTTTCGTTTTTCCCAAAATTAGAAGTTGACAGTATTAAGGCTCACCTCTACGCACAGCGTCGGCACTGGAACCTTACTTCTGGATAGGGGTTGGACGCTATTCTTCTCCGGAGTTGCTCAAGGTGTGAGGCGCCGGGCGGGTGTGGGGATACTCACAAGTCCCCGGTAGGGTGCTTCGTTGTTGGAGTTTACCCTGCGGTTTACCCTGCGGTTTACCCTGCGGTTTTCCCCCCCATAACCCTGGGGGGAAAACTCTGACTGTTGTGCGTGCTTATGCACCCAACAGCAGTTCAGAGTATACAGCCTTCTTGGAGACCCTGGAAAGAGTCCTGTATGGGGCTCCTGAAGGGGACTCTTTAATCTTGCTGGGAGACTTCAACGCACATGTGGGCAATGATGGAGACACTTGGAGGGGCGTGATTGGGCGGAACGGCCCCCCTGATCTGAACCAGAGTGGTGGTTTGTTACTGGACTTCGGTGCTAGTCATGGATTGGCCATAACAAACACCATGTTCAAACATAAGGATGCTCATAAGTGTACGTGGTACCAGAGCACCCTAGGCAGAAGGTCCACGATCGATTTCGTTATCGTATCATCGGACATGAGGCCGTATGTTTTGGACACTCGGGTAAAGAGAGGGTTAGGGAATGCTCCGGTATTGGGACAAAATTAACATGGGATCACTCCGGTCATTGTACGTACTTCGTCTCATTGGAATATTAACGGTCAGATTGAATACAACATCGACCCAATTTCTCCGGGCAATGACGGGAGAGTTTTGAATGTGACAAAACACTGTTTTCACACATTTAAAAACACTTAAACAATTAAACAATGTTTACCCAGGATTCAGGCACCTTCCCTGGCTTGTAAAATGTGGTGATGCGCCCTGTAGGTATCAGACTATTTAAAACATGTATACCCAGGATTCAATCACTTTTCCTGACTTGCAAAGTGCTGTGAAGCAGCCTGTTCTCTGGGTGCAGTCTGGGTGTGCATGGAGGGGTTTAGTCCGAGTGAGGAGTGCTCAAGTGTGGGAGGATGTGTAAGGCAGAGGAGGGTAAAAAAAAAAGTTAAAGTGTGAACCTCCAGCAGGGCAGGTGCTGCTGTGAATAAGGCCGAATATGGATGCTGGTGTGCGGACAGTAAAGCACCACAAAATACACCTCCTTTAAGTGTTACCAGGGCCATGAGAACATCCTCCACAGGAGGGTGGGTGGTGCTTCTGTGAATAAGGCCGAATATGGATGCTGGTGTGCGGACAGTAAAGCACCACAAAATCCACCTCCTTTAAGTGTTACCAGGGCCCAGTGGCGGCGCCAGGGTATGGCTGGGGTAGGCTACAGCCATACCAAGAAATGGCTTAGCCCTACCTTAGCCCGACCATGAAAAAGTATGTTAAAGTAAGCATGTTGAGAACACGGATTGCGAAAATCTACCGGTCGTGTCCACAACACACAAACTGATCCTGCTGTAACAACAAGTGCACGTTACTGACGCAATATGGTTGAGACCATTCGGGCTTATGCTAGAGGGGTGCAAGGAATAGTCTAAGTAGTGGGGGAGTTTTATACACTAAAGGTGTGGAAATTCTCTCGCGTTATAATATCAGCGCGGCCGTGGTCAGATCAAAATGCCTCCGAATCTATGCTCCGAATGCAATTTGAATGTCTATGTTTGAATAGACCTATGGAATAGACCTACAGCCAATCAGAGCAACGAAACGTTGGGTCTGCTGCGTCATGCATTACTGCTACGTCACGTTCACAGTGAAAAGTCCCCAATCTCGCGCCGAGTAAATTGCAGACAGACAGCAGAACTTCTAGGATTAATTGTATATTTCGGATGGATAGATTTGTTCTTAAACGCCCTCGCATTGAGGTACAAGTCGAACAGGTGCCAGAGTCACACGACCCACCTGAAGAGTGAATAGTGGGTTTTGAATATATTTTTGTAATAATCTGTCATTTGAAAAAGTGTTTTGTATGACAATAGAGACACAGGCCACCTGTTGTGTGCTGTGTCTGTCTCTCTCTGTTTACCTGTGTCTGACTGTGTGTCTCTCTCTCTCCCTCTCTCTCTCCGTGTCAATTCTATATGCCAACTTTTCTTGTTTCTGCTGCTGCGTAGCATGTTGTAACAACGTGGAATTAGCAGAATAGGCTATTGTATTGTTTAACTCACACCTGTTGCTCTCGATGTAATTTAGCTAATAAAAGCCTCACGTGTGGCGTTTCACTGTCAAGGGGTGCGATATAGCGTGTATGTAATTTATATTACAAATACTAACTTGAGCCCCACCACTGTATGGGTTAGCCCTACCATAGATTACCCAACAAAAATACTCTGGCGCCGCCACTGCCAGGGCCATCAGAACATCCTCCACATGAGGGTGGGTGGTGCTGCTGTGAATAAGGCCGAATATGGATGCTGGTGTGCGGACAGTAAAGCACCACAAAATACACCTCCTTTAAGTGTTACCAGGGCCATGAGAACATCCTCCACAGGAGGGTGGGTGGTGCTGTGAATAAGGCCGAATATGGATGCTGGTGTGCGAACAGTAAAGCACCACAAAATCAACCTCCTTTAAGTGTTACCAGGGCCATGAGAACATCCTCCACAGGAGGGTGGGTGGTGCTGTGAATAAGGACGAATATGAATGCCGATGGGCGGACGATAAGGCACCGCAAAATCCACCCCCCCCTTTAAGGTTCCCAGGGGCACGAGGTTCTTGAGGGTGTGATCATCTGGGTTTAGTCCGTGGGGGAGTGCTTAAGTTCGGGGGCCCTTGGGACCCAAGGTGCGCGAGGTTATGGAAGTACGCATGTGAGGGAGCGAACCTGGAGCTGCTTAGTCCGTGATTTGGGGGTCTTAGAGCGGCCACAGAGAGGTGGTTTTCGCGCTCTGTCTCCTGTTAGTGTGAAATAGCCTGTTTGCTCATGTCAGGGAGAGATGCTGGAGCTGCTTAGTCCGTGATTTGGGGGTCTTGGAGCGGCCACAGAGAGGTGGTTTTCGCGCTCTGTCTCCTGGTAGTGTAAAATAGCCTGTTTGCTCATGTGAGGGAGCGAACCTGGAGCTGCTTAGTCCGTCATTTGGGGCTCACAAATGTTACCAACTGTAAACCAACACTTGGGGGTGCTCTATGCATGTGTCTGAGGGTAAAATAATCATCATTCTGTATATAAATATGTTTGTCAATATCATGGACATTTCCTTTTAAATTGGGGTCCACGAAGCTGACACAAGATACCCGCAGATAAGCACTCATCTCGGACTAAAATCCTCAATGCATAGCAGTTTTAATGGCATTTTTGTTATTCAGTGTTACCAGGGGCACGAACTTCTGACCGGTGTTCCCTCTTGGTGTAGTCCGTGGGGGAGTGCTTAAGTGGGGGTACACAGGTTCACCTGGTGCACAAGGTTATGGAGGTGGGGGTCTTGCTGGTGCTCAAGTGTCCATATACGTCACCCCATATTCACATAACTTTTACCCGCCTTAAGAGACACTATTTTGGGTTACAATTTATCCATTTTCACCCCTTTTTTCTGGTTCTTCCAAAAGTTAACTTAGACTTTTTCTGACTCTGGAGGAATGTAACGGGAGTTGTCAGGGGACTATATCCGCCTTAAGAGACACTATTTTGGGGTACATTTTTATCCATTTTCACCCTTTTCTCTGGTTCTTCCAAAAGTTAACTCTCTGCCTATGTGCCTGTGAAATGCCTGTGAAATGCTGCTCTCTCCCTCTGTTCACATCACTTTTACCCAGCTTTCACACACTTATTGCTGGGTAATTAAACCAGTTTAATGCACTTTTTAACACTGACATACCCAGGATTCAAGCTTCTTTCCTGGGTTACATAGTGCTGTGAAGCAGCCTGTCCTCTGGGTGGGAGAGCGAGGTGCTGGAAGGAGCTGCTCTCTGAGTCACAGCCTGCTGCTGCTGCTGCTGCTGCTGCTGCTGCTGCTCTCTCTCTCTCCCCCTGTATTCACATAACTTTTACCCAGCTTTCACACACTTATTGCTGGGTAAGAAAGCCATGTGCATGACCCTGGATCTCTGCCTGTGTGCGTGGGACCCTGCTTACAGCAGTGACTCTGCTGTACATTTCATGAGTCAAATGTGGATGAAATGTACAGGTTTCAAGCTTCTTTCCTGGGTTACATAGTGCTGTGAAGCAGCCTGTCCTCTGGGTGGTGGGAGAGTGAGGTGCTGGAAGGAGCTCTCTGGGTCACAGCCTGCTGCTGCTGCTGCTGCTCTCTCTCCCTCCCTGTATTCACATCACTTTTACCCAGCTTTCACACACTCATTCCTGGGTAAGAAAGCCATGTGCATCACCCTGGATCTCTGCCTGTGTGCCCGTGGGACCCTGCTTACAGCAGTGACTCTGCTGTCCATTTCATGAGTCAAATGTGGATGAAATGGACAGGTTTCAAGCTTCTTTCCTGGGTTACATAGTGCCGTGAAGCAGCCTGTCGTCTGAGTCCCCATTTCAGGGACACATGCTGAAGGTCCCTCTTCCGAGAGTGGAAGTCCATTGCCTCTAAATAGAGGTACAATTAGGTCTGTCACTTTGGGTAACCGCACCACTGTCAGACATCTCCTGAGAATGGACGTCCATTCTCTCTAAATAGGGGCGGAGTTGTCAACTGATCACCATCTGGTGGTGAGTTGGGTCGAGTGGCGGGGGAAGCCTCTGGATAGACCTGGTAAGCCCAAACGTGTAGTTCGGGTGAACTGGGAACGTCTGGAGGAGGCCCAAGTTCAGGAGGCCTTCAACTCACACCTCCGGCGGAGCTTTTCGGGCATTCCTGTGGAGGTTGGGGACATTGAACCAGAGTGGTCGGTGTTCAAAGCCTCTATTGCCGAAGCCGCGGCGGGGAGCTGTGGTCTCAAGGTCCTAGGTGCCTCAAGGGGCGGTAACCCTTGAACCTCCTGGTGGACACCGGTGATCAGGGAAGCCGTCCGACTGAAGAAGGAGGCCTTCAGGGATTTGTTATCCCGGGGGACTCCCGAGGCAGCTGCAAGGTACCGACAGGCCCGAAGGGCAGCAGCCTCAGCCGTGGCCGAGGCAAAGCAGCGGGTTTGGATGAAGTTCGGAGAAGACATGGAAAAGGACTTTCGGGCGGCACCAAAGTTGTTCTGGAAAACTGTCAGACACCTCAGGAGGGGGAAGCAGGGAACCATCCAAGCTGTGTACAGTAAGGATGGGACGTTGTTGACCTCAACTGATGGAGTGTTAGAGCGTTGGAAGGAACACTTTGAGGTACTCCTGAACCCGACAACTCCGCCCTCTATGTTAGAAGCAGAGCTGGAGTATGACGGGGGATCAACACCAATCTCCCGGGGGGAGGCCACTGAGGTCGTTAAACAACTCCACAGTGGCAAAGCGGATGAAGGTGGATGAGATCCGCCCAGAAATGCTGAAGGCTCTGGGTGTTGAGGGACTGTCATGGTTGACACGTCTCATCAACGTTGCGTGGAAGTCGGAAACAGTACCGAAGGAGTGGCAAACCGGGGTGGTGGTTCCCCTTTTTAAAAAGGGGGATCAGAGGGTGTGTGCCAATTACAGAGGCATCACACTACTCAGCCTCCCCGGGAAAGTTTACTCTAAGGTACTCGAAAGGAGGGTCAGGCCGATTGTCGAACCTCAGATTGAGGAGGAACAATGCGGATTCCGTCCTGGTCGTGGAACGACGGATCAGCTTTTTACTCTCGCAAGGATCCTGGAGGGGGCCTGGGAGTACGCTTATCCGGTCTACATGTGTTTTGTAGACTTGGAGAAGGCGTATGACCGAGTTCCCAGGGAGTTACTGTGGGAAGTGCTGCGGGAGTATGGGGTGAGGGGGTCTTTACTCAGGGCCATCCAATCTCTGTACTCCCAAAGAGAGAGCTGTGTCCGGGTCCTCGGCAGTAAGGCGGACCCATTTCCGGTGAGGGTTGGCCTCCGCCAGGGCTGCGCTTTGTCACCAATCCTGTTTGTAATATACATGGATTGGATTTCGAGACGTAGTCGTGGGGGAGGGGGTCTGCAGTTCAGTGGACTAAGGATTGCACCACTGCTTTTTGTAGATGATGTGGTTCTAATGGCTTCATCGGTCTGCGACCTTCATCACCCACTGGATCGGTTCGCAACCGAGTGTGAAGCGGCTAGGATGAGGATCAGCACCTCCAAATCAAAGGCCATGGTTCTCAGCAGGAAACCGATGGACTGTCCACTCCAAGTAGGGAATGAGTCCTTACCCCAAGTGAAGGAGTTCAAGTATCTCGGGGTCTTGTTCTCGAGTGAGGGAACAATGGAGCGTGAGATGGGCCGGAGAATCCGAGCAGCGGGAGCGGTACTGCAGTCGCTTTAACGCACCGTTGTGACTAAAAGGGAGCTGAGCCAGAAGGCAAAGCTCTCTGTCTACCGGGCCATTTTCGTTCCTACCCTCACCTATGGTCATGAAGGATGGGTCATGACCGAAAGAACGAGATTGCGGATACAAGCGGCCGAGATGGGTTTTCTCCACAGGGTGGCTGGTGTCTCCCTTAGGGATAAGGTGAGAAGTTCGGTCATCCGGGAGGGACTTGGAGTTGAACCGCTCCTCCTTCGCGTCGAAAGGAGCCAGTTGAGGTGGTTCGGGCACCTAGTTAGGATGCCACCTGGGCGCCTCCCTAAAAAGGTGTTCCAGGCACGTCCAGCTGGGAAGAGACCAAGGGGTAGAGCTAGGACCAGGTGGAGGGATTATATCTCTTCGCTGGCCTGGGAGCGCCTTGGGATCCCCCAGTCAGAGCTGGTTGATGTGGCCAGGGAAAAGAAAGTTTGGGGCTCTCTGCTGGAACTGCTACCCCTGCGACCCGACCACGGATAAGCGGGAGAAGATGGATGGATGGACCTTGAATTGCCTTGTGTTGAAAGGTGCTGTATCAATAAACTTGCCTTGCCTTTAATGTGTCAATAAAGGTTAATTAGTTTGTCTGTTTTGCACATCCTCCTATTAATATCTTTGTACATCGTGCACTAAACTGTTTTATTGTAGAGATCACTTACAGTATCTTCTTGATTTTTTATATTCTATATTTCTATCATTGACCTTCTACTTTCCCCCTATGAAAGTATGTACTCTTAATATTTTTTTCATCAAATATAACACATAAAAACAATAATTCAATAGAGTGCTTTAACCACTAGGCGGTGCACACAAGGTACACACATCATACTAATAATAACAACATTGTGTTATTAGTGTAGGACACTTATGTATGTATAACATCTGAAGATATTTAGTTTTATTCATGTTTTTACATAATTTTACAGGATATTGCTATACTATTTCTCATGTTTTACTTCTACACATTAATATCTGATTTGTAAAACATCACAGACAGAAAGGTATATCGGTCATTTAATGGCAAGCTATTGAAATAGTGATTCCATAGGTGTGTCTCCCATCACCCAAATCCCCTGACTATTCTCTCAACTCAGTATTTACATTCTTATATTCAAAGAAAATCAGTAAGTCCTTTTCTATCAGCTGTGCACCGTTATGGTGTAAATATAACACATCTACCAATTGGATCCAATATGAAAGTCAGCCGAATTACTATTGATGCTGCAAGGAGACGTATTTTGTGAAAATAAATGTAAGATGTTGTTTAATTGTTGATATATGTATGATCCACGTCACGTATTCAGTTTTGGCGGCAGTTCTTCCTGTTTGTCTAGAAGTCTTCTCATCAGGGCTCTATAAATAGAGAACTACGGCAGATATGTAATATGTAATGCAGCCGAACCGTGTATTACAATGCCCTTATGTGATGACTTCCAAAGAGAAAAGCAAGAAAACTCGGAATAAAGTATTATTTTTTTTTAATGTTTTCTGATTTCACATCGCATAAATACAGGCTTCTCAATGTGCATTGCGGCTAAAACATCCAATCAGCGAGCTGAGGATCTTTCCTACGTCTGTTTCCGATATTGTTCCTGTAATGAGAGTTCACATTTATGCCTCATTGAAGGGTGGAATTGACTACACATCTTCAGAAACATAATTTGCTTCAGATATAACTCATAGCAATATTGTAACCATTAAGAAAAGCCAACTGCATTAAAAACCCAGTTTACAAAAACTAGGTAAAGTATTTTTCCTTCAGTAATGAAGATGTAGACACACCTGGGGTCGCTGTTCAGTCTGTTACGCTGAGCCATGCATTGTCTGGAACGTAAAAGGGACGAAGAAGACAAAGTGAAGTGACGTACTTCCGGTTCAACATGAAAACATTCCCAGTTAAACATGCAAAAACAAATCGCTAAATAAAAAGATAAAACACTGGCATGTAATTTACGTTAGAATAAATAGAATGGTTTTGAATAATAGATGAGAGTAAAATCTACGTCACTTTACAACCCCGCCCACTTTTGCGGAAACCAACGCTGTTATTTGAATGGCGATCAAGCCTGAAGCAACAGAGCTCTTCTTTTACTGTCCTTTCTCTAACTCTGTATTTTTTTTTAATGTTTGAGGTGCAATAAACGACAGCAGCTTTTTGGCATGTTAAAACTATTATTTTCTGCCTCGCTCATGATAGTAACAGCTGGCGAAATTACAGCCTCGCCTACTGATTTTAATTTAATCATATATCGAGCCCGATTCTCGATTTAAAATGTGTGCTCTAAAATGATATTTATAAATGACGATTATCATTATTATAAGCAAGACAATAAATGGCAAAGATATGTAGAAAATAAACTTATTTAAGATACGTTCATAACAAACGTAACGTGGGAGAAAATATGTTTCTAGAAGATATGTCGAAAATAAACATATTTGAGATACGTTCATAACAAACGTAACGTGGGAGAAAATACGTTTCTAGCTAAATTGAGAATGCAGTTTAGTTCTGTGGGAACGTAATTTTTAGGAGACAGGGTTGGATTTTTTTTGTATGAATTTATGTTTCATCCAATCACAGAGCTTGTTGACTCATCACAAGGTTTGTCGCAAAGCGGACAGGCGTCGCCACAACAATAGCTGGGGATTGTGGGTAGTGTAGTCTCTTTGGCGCTCCACATTTCAGAGAAAACAAGTTGTTTCTCAGAATTGAAGGGGAAAAACACAAAAGCATTGTACACAATTTAAACCTATCAATGTCGTTTAATTAACAAGGATAATCTGGTGTTTTTGAGTTGATGAGTAGTGGAGATATCACTATCAAATCAATCGACAGTAAGGAGAATACTTACTTCCGGGTGTACAATTCTCCGTTATCCAAAGGGAATGGACGTTCACATTGCCTTTAAGAGCTGCCGACATAAATGGATGCGGTGCTTCCCTGAGCGTCAAATACCGCCGCCGATGGGAATACATTGCAATCAGTTGAAAGCTATTTGCGTCCGTTTATGAAGCTGAAGGAGTCTCGGCGCCTCACAACTGCACGCCACGGGACCCTGACCAAGCGTCGCTCCTGGACGTTTAGGGAGTGAGAGTGTGTTGGTCACTGACTATTAGAGATGGGGGGGAAGTCCCAAACTAGTTTGACCAAATGCCTAACCAGTGCTGACAAAGAGCCAACTAGGCGACTTCCAACTGATATCAACGATATGGAATAAATACTCAAACAGCTGGCCATAGACAGGTAGACATGAAGAGAGGTAGACTTCACAACATGATGACATGAAGGCAGACAAAATGTTGATTTCTATTATAACCTGTGTGGTCAGGGTGTATGTGCGCTGCTCTTTATCTCTCTGTATTTCTGCATTGTGTTTCCTGTATTCTGAGTAAACTGATGAAATGTCCTTCCAACACAATGCAGGACAATAGATCTCCACAGAAAGGAGCACACAGGTGAGTCAGCATCTGTCTCCACTAAAGTGTACACCTACACTTCACAAAGGTTGGGTTTACTGCAGGACACTGTATTAGTAGTCTGTATTACATTTTACAAATCCTCTGTGTCTGTCCACCACAATGCACCTTCAGCTCTTCATGCCTGAGCACACACACACCCCCTCACCGCCCAGACCACCACAGTGATGCTAATTCGTCACTCCTTCAGCATCCTTCCTTCTATAACTAATTCAACCTGGGGAGCACACGTCCGGCTAATCCCACTCTGCGGCATTTACATTTAGAATGCTTCGGTTTATCAAATCATCCCAACATTGTGCTAAATTCACTTTCACTAAAATCCCATTTGGGGAGGAGATTAAAATGACGGAGCAAGGTAGGTCAGGGGGAAAATAAAAGCAAATTGAAAGGTTGCTCATTTGTCAGCTCAGCCTCTTTCATGGAAGCCTTATTGTGTGGAAATGTAATTAGTGCTCTTCAGACAGCGTCTTCAAACGGCTTGGTGCTCTCTGTGATTCCAGAGGGACACGCAGGCTAAATCCTAATGCTTGTTCTTTGTACTTCCCATTCTGTCCCTGCAAAACTAATCATCTAGATATAATTATGGACATCCAATATTGAAAAGGGTTCACTGTGAGGAGATGCGGCCGGCTGATGATCTGCTTCTGCATTCCAGCACACAGCTTCCTGTCTTAGGATCTTAGATTTACCAGCCAGTCAAACAACAATTACATATGAAACCCATATCTATATCTGAATGCGCTGTAATGATGAAACCCATATCTATATCTGAATGCGCTGTAATGATCATTATTTAATAATAATAATTTAAAATAATAAAGAATTTGTGCGTAGAAGAACAAGTAGTGGGAATGCTGTATCAGCATCCCCACCAGGGTGGGAATTTCACGACGGCCACGACGGCCATGGCCGTCGTTGCCCCGCACTTTGGCCGTGATGCCCTGTGAAAAAAAATGCAATTCACGGCCAAAGTGGCCATGGTGCCCCTGTCAAAAGTTCCAGTGTAAACAACGCTAGTAAAGTCATATTAGTGCGCGCAGTAGGATAGTCCCGGGCGATGCCTGTGCCCTGTGGATCAGAGCGATTGCTCTGCTGTGATTGTTCCGTCAGAAATGCCTGTAGGGGCCCGACAGCCTCCTCCTCAGCCGCGGGAGCAAGACTAGCACAGGTAAGCAAGCGGACCAAGCTGTTTTGATATGATTTAACTGAAGTATGTGGTAGCATTTGAAAGGACTTAACATTTACGTGTTTATAGAAAGTACTATTGATAGGTAATTACCATTGTATTAGCCTATTTAAAGTTGACTCGTTACATTTTGTCATGAAAACTAGCGATAGCTAGCTAGTTTGGATAGCGCTAACGTCTTCCCTTCAAGGGGTCTACATCTAGTGTTGCTTCTACAAGCTAGCAGATAGCTGTCACCTTTGAATCTAGTATTTTTCTTGCTAAGCGGTTTTGATATAATACATGACTGACTTATGTGGTTTATGGCTGAACTTAACGTATACGTTAAAGAAACACTATTGCTATTCAGCCATTTGTAAAAACGACTGGTGTTGACGTTAGTGCTACACTTTTCAGTCATGTTGATTGACCAGCGTAATTTAACCAAACGGCCTTTGTGCCCTGTCATGTGGCCTTTGTGCCCTTGAAAAAAATGTGAACGGGAAGGCCAAATGGCCTTGCCCCTAAAATGACGAAATTCCAAGCCTGATTCCCACTACTTGTTCTTCTACCTAGAAATTCTTTATTATTTTTATTCCGCCGGGTTATTTTGCGCCTCTTCTGCTCCCACATTCCACATCGCAGAAACTCCGTTCAAACATCAAAACGTTCAGCTCGATCGGGAATCGATGGCTATTACTTTTCTCATTCATAACTTTCATAATTCCAAAGATACATCCAATAACTCATCACATTTTTAACATGGTAGTCAATGGAGAAACTTCAGACTTGAAAAATCTTCATGCGACTTCAACTAACTGCTCCTTCATATTTTCTCTCAGAAACCTCATTCCAACTTTAAAATGTTACACATCTTTCTGACATTATTCGTGTTACACAACTTTTAAATCAACTTTAGAAATATTAAACATTGTTCAGACCTTGGTAAAGAGGCCTTCTTCAGATTTTAACATTAGTGTGTATTGCGCAGCTCGTTAAGGCTTAGAGTGCGTGATGTCACAGCTAGAGTGAAGGAGAGCTTGAAATTCACCTTCATATATTTTTTTAAACCTTCCATAATTCCCAAACCCTACACTCCTTGGACATCATTTTTCATTAAAAAACGTAGGCAAACATCTCGTAGCTTGAAAAATAAAATAAATTAAGCAAAATAATTTGAAAAAATGCCTCTTGAGGGCCCTCTCTGAAGAACCAGCACCTTACCGTGGTAGAGAGGTTTGTGTGCCCTGATGAACCTGGGGGCTGTGTTGTCTGGAACCTTGTGTTCCTGGTAGGGTTTCCCATGGCAAATTGGTCTCAGGCAAGGGGCCAGACTAAGATTGGTTCAAAAGACCTCATGAAAGACGACACAAGAAGTGAGGATACCCGGCCCGGAGGAAGCCGGGGGTCCCCTTCTGGAGCCAGGCCCAGAAGGAGGACTTGTCGGCGAGCGTCTGGTGGCCGGGCTTGCCACGGAGCCCGGCCGGGCCCAGCCCGAAAAGGCAACGTGGGCAACACCTCCGCTTCTCCGTCCCGCGGGCCCACCACCTACGGGAAACATCGATGGGGTCGGGTGCGCTGCCAGAAGGGTGGCAGTGAAAGCGGAGGGTCTCGACGGACCAGACCCGGGCGACAGAAGCTGGCTTTGGGGACGTGGAACGTCACCTCTCTGGGGGGGAAGGAGCCGGAGCTTGTGCGGGAGGTGGAGCGTTACCAGTTGGATCTGGTTGGGCTCACCTCTACGCACAGCGTCGGCTCTGGAACCTTACTTCTGGATAGGGGTTGGACTCTATTCTTCTCCGGAGTTGCTCAAGGTGTGAGGCGCCGGGCGGGTGTGGGGATACTCACAAGTCCCCGGTTAGGTGCTTCGTTGTTGGAGTTTACGCCTGCGGGTTATGGGGGGGAAAACTCTGACTGTTGTGTGTGCTTATGCACCCAACAGCAGTTCAGAGTATACGGCCTTCTTGGAGACCCTGGAAAGAGTCCTGTATGGGGCTCCTGAAGGGGACTATTTAATCTTGCTGGGAGACTTCAACGCACATGTGGGCAATGATGGAGACACTTGGAGGGGCGTGATTGGGAGGGGAACGGCCCCCCTGATCTGAACCGGATTGGTGGTTTGTTACTGGACTTCTGTGCTAGTCATGGATTGGCCATAACAAACACCATGTTCGAACATAAGGATGCTCATAAGTGTACGTGGTACCAGAGCACCCTAGGCAGAAGGTCCATGATCGATTTCGTTATCGTATCATCGGACCTGAGGCCGTATGTTTTGGACACTCGGGTAAAGAGATGGGCGGAGTTGTCAACTGATCACCATCTGGTGGTGAGTTGGGTCGAGTGGCGGGGGAAGCCTCGGGATAGACCTGGTAAGCCCAAACGTGTAGTTCGGGTGAACTGGGAACGTCTGGAGGAGGCCCAAGTTCAGGAGGCCTTCAACTCACACCTCCGGCGGAGCTTTTCGGGCATTCCTGTGGAGGTTGGGGACATTGAACCAGAGTGGTCGGTGTTCAAAGCCTCTATTGCCGAAGCCGCGGCGGGGAGCTGTGGTCTCAAGGTCCTAGGTGCCTCAAGGGGCGGTAACCCTCGAACCTCCTGGTGGACACCGGTGGTCAGGGAAGCCGTCCGACTGAAGAAGGAGGCCTTCAGGGATTTGTTATCCCGGGGGACTCCCGAGGCAGTTGCAAGGTACCGACAGGCCCGAAGGGCAGCAGCCTCATCCGTGGCCGAGGCAAAGCAGCGGGTGTGGGAGAAGTTCGGAGAAGACATGGAGAAGGACTTTCGGGCGGCACCAAAGTTGTTCTGGAAAACTGTCCGACACCTCAGGAGGGGGAAGCAGGGAACCATCCAAGCTGTGTACAGTAAGGATGGGACGTTGTTGACCTCAACTGATGGAGTGTTAGGGCGTTGGAAGGAACACTTTGAGGAACTCCTGAACCCGACAACTCCGCCCTCTATGTTAGAGGCAGAGCTGGAGTATGACGGGGGATCAACTCAAACAACTCCACAGTGGCAAAGCCCCGGGGGTGGATGAGATCCGCCCGGAAATGCTGAAGGCTCTGGGTGTTGAGGGACTGTCATGGTTGACACGTCTCATCAACGTTGCGTGGAAGTCGGAAACAGTACCGAAGGAGTGGCAGACCGGGGTGGTGGTTCCCCTTTTTAAAAAGGGGGATCAGAGGGTGTGTGCCAATTACAGAGGCATCACACTACTCAGCCTCCCCGGGAAAGTTTACTCTAAGGTACTCGAAAGGAGGGTCAGGCCGATTGTCGAACCTCAGATTGAGGAGGAACAATGCGGATTCCGTCCTGGTCGTGGAACGACGGATCAGCTTTTTACTCTCGCAAGGATCCTGGAGGGGGCCTGGGAGTACGCTTATCCGGTCTACATGTGTTTTGTAGACTTGGAGAAGGCGTATGACCGAGTTCCCAGGGAGTTACTGTGGGAAGTGCTGCGGGAGTATGGGGTGAGGGGGTCTCTACTCAGGGCCATCCAATCTCTGTACTCCCAAATCGAGAGCTGTGTCCGGGTCCTTGGCAGTAAGTCGGACCCATTTCCGGTGAGGGTTGGCCTCCGCCAGGGCTGCGCTTTGTCACCAATCCTGTTTGTAATATACATGGATCGGATTTCGAGGCGTAGTCATGGGGGAGGGGGTCTGCAGTTCAGTGGACTAAGGATTGCACCACTGCTTTTTGCAGATGATGTGGTTCTAATGGCTTCATCGGTCTGCGACCTTCAGCACTCACTGGATCGGTTCGCAACCGAGTGTGAAGCGGCTGGGATTAGGATCAGCACCTCCAAATCTGAGGCCATGGTTCTCAGCAGGAAACCGATGGACTGTCCACTCCAAGTAGGGAATGAGTCCTTACCCCAAGTGAAGGAGTTCAAGTATCTCGGGGTCTTGTTCTCGAGTGAGGGAACAATGGAGCGTGAGATGGGCCGGAGAATCCGAGCAGCGGGAGCGGTACTGCAGTCGCTTTACCGCACCGTTGTGACGAAAAGGGAGCTGAGCCAGAAGGCAAAGCTCTCTGTCTTCCGGGCCATTTTCGTTCCTACCCTCACCTATGGTCATGAAGGATGGGTCATGACCGAAAGAACGAGATCGCGGATACAAGCGGCCGAGATGGGTTTTCTCCGCAGGGTGGCTGGTGTCTCCCTTAGAGATAAGGTGAGAAGTTCGGTCATCAGGGAGGGACTCGGAGTTGAGCCGCTCCTCCTTCGCGTCGAAAGGAGCCAGTTGAGGTGGTTCGGGCACCTAGTTAGGATGCCACCTGGGCGCCTCCCTAGGGAGGTGTTCCAGGCACGTCCAGCTGGGAAGAGACCAAGGGGTAGACCTAGGACCAGGTGGAGGGATTATATCTCTTCGCTGGCCTGGGAGCGCCTTGGGATCCCCCAGTCAGAGCTGGTTGATGTCGCCAGGGAAAATAAAGTTTGGGGCTCTCTGCTGGAACTGCAACCCCCGCGACCCGACCACGGATAAGCGGGAGAAGATGGATGGATGGATGGGCCTCTTGAGGGCATGAAGTGACAAAAACTTTCAACATGTCTCCATTAAGGCCCATTGTAAATTCAGCCTGTTCTTTCCTCAGAGCACCAGCCGCACACCTTTAGTGAATCTGCCAAAAAGGCCACATTATTGACCCGAAAGTACACAAACAGTCAGGGTCCTGAGATGCTTCACGCGTTGAAATTTCACCAATATCTGCTACGGTTCTTCAACAAAACGTTCACATGTAAGAGGTTAATCTGATTCTTACTTTTAGAGATATTAAACATTGTTCAGACCTTGTTAAAGAGGTTTTCTTCAGATTTTAACATTAACTAGAGTGCGTGATGTCACAGCTAGAAGGTAGAACATCTTGAAATTTGCCTTCATATATTTTTTTTAAACTGCCATAATTCCCAAACCCTACATCCCTGAGACATAATTTACCATGACAAACGTAGGAACACATCTCGTAGCTTGAACAATGACAAATAATTAAACAAATAATTAAATAAAATGCCTCTTGAGGGCATGAAGTGACAAAAACTTTCAACATGCCTCCATTAAAGCCCATTGTAATTTCAGGCAGATATTTCCCCACGGCAGCAGCCGCACACCTTTAGTTAAACTGCCAAAAAGGCCACATTATGAACCCGAAACTACACAAAAATTACACTTCAGATACTCAACTTCCTTGACATGCTTCACATTTAGAAATTTCACAGATATCTGTTACGGTTCTTCCACAAAACGTTCACATGTAAGAGGTTTATCTCTCATTCAGAACAATGGAAACCTGTGATCTCTGCACACCTCGTTAGCTCAACTATAAACACCTGTGTAACGGAACACGATGATGTCATCACTCCAACTGACATGCTCAGAGCAGCAGACTTTAGATAGCAGTGTGCTAACAGTCCAGCCGTGAAGACATCTACGGTACAGTTTGGAGATTTCTTCAAATGCCGTTGCCATGGCAACACAATGCTCGCCTTGAAACACGGTTTTCTCATAACTTCAGTGAAAATACTCCAAACAGCCCAGAACTTCACAGGTTTGGTAAGCGTAGTATGGGGCGTCATCAAATGCCGTTGCCATGGCTACAGACCCCTCGCTATTGAAACACGATGTGGCTGTAAGTCCAATCGACACGGTCCAATCGTCCCCCAATCTTCACTTGTATATCACCGGTCCATGCCTCAACAGCTCTACGCCAAATCTGAGATCTCACCACATGCCATATCCATGGAAATGGCATGTCCCTCGCCATAAATCATAAAATCATAAATCATAATCATAAATCCCTCGCCATAAAACATGATGTCGCTATAACTCCTATAAAAAATTTCAAAAAGTGCTCAAACTTCAGATAGCAGTGTGCCAACAGTCCAGCCGTGAAGACATCTACGGGACAGTTTTGATATTTCTTCAAATGCCGTTGCCATGGCAACACAATGCTTGCCATGAAACACGGCTTTTTCATAACTTCAGTGAAACTGCTCCTAACGCCCCAAAACTTCACAGGTTTGGTAACGATGCAGCCATCAACGCATCTAAGCTTATTATGGGGTGTCATCAAATGCCGTTGCCATGGCGACAGATCATTCGCCATCAAGTTAGTTCAGAAGTTTGCAGTTCAAATATTCTGCTCCTTTTCCAAGCCTTTTTACTTTATGTTCTTCTCTCATCACACATTCAAGCCCCCAGTGTTCATGTATCATTTCAATCTAAATTCTTCACTTTCTTCTTACACATTTCATTTCAATCTAAATTCTTCACTTTCTTCTTACACATTTCATTTCAATCTAAATTATTCACTTTCTTCTTACACATTACATTTCAGCATAGCAGTTTAGCGTCAGATTTTCAGCATAAAGCATTCCCACTAGCAATTTCTTCAGGAATTGCATTCTCTAGTTTAGTGGGAATGCTGATACAGCATTCCAACTATATGTTATTCTACGGACAAAAAGTTTATTATTACTCCGCCGACTTATTTTGGCCCTCTTCTTCTCCCACATTGAACATCGCAGAAACTCCGTTCAAACATTAAAACGTTCAGCTCGGTCGGGAATCGATGGCTTTTCTCATTCATAACTTTCATAATTCCAGAGATACATCCCATAATACATCCCATTTTTAACATTGAAGTCAATGGAGAAATTCTTCAACTTCAACAAATCTTCATGCGACTTCAACTGCTAACTGTTCATTAATACTTTCACTCAGAAACCTCATTCCAACTTTAAAATGTTACACATCTTTCTGACATTATTCGTGTAAAACAACTTTTAAATCTGATTCTTACTTTTAGAGATATTAAACATTGTTCAGACCTTGTTAAAGAGGTTTTCTTCAGATATTAAGATTAACTAGAGTGCGTGATGTCACAGCTAGAGGGTAGGAAATCTTGAAATTTGCCTTCCTATATATTTTTTTAACTGCCATAATTCCCTCACGGGAAGCAGCCGCACACCTTTAGTTAAACTGCCAAAAGGGCCACATTATTAACCCGAAAGTACACAAATATTACACTTCAGATACTCAAGGTCCTTGACATGCTTCACGTTTTGAAATTTCACATATCTGTTGTACACCCAGATATATGTACACAACCATGGCTACAAATTAGTAGCAGCAATAAAAAGAAAAAAGTTACAGACATTACAAAAATGTATGTTTTTCCACATAAGTACTTATTGCATAGTACAATTACAAAAAAAGTGCTTAATTTTGTATCTCAATTTTTACAGTTTCTAAGATTACTCTCATGCTACTTTAGTTTGCCTTTGTGATCCTGGAGTATGAATAAATTCAATTCAATTCAAAACCTTTATTTATCCAGGTAAAATCCCATTGAGATAATTGATCTCTTTTTCAAGGGAGACCTGCAGCAATGGAGCATGAATGGAGGTGGTCTGGACCCATCCTTCCTACTGTGCTACAGTCCAGTGAGTTTATCTGACAGATCAGCTGCGGGCCTCAGAGCAGTGTCTTCCCTCGGAGCAGCGATCTGAAAACCTCTTCTCTGGTTCCGTACCAGCAGCCGCAGAGCTCAGCGCTCTAAATAGAGAGGATGATGGACATTTTCTGAGAATCGTCTTATAAACCATTGAGAATACGCTTTTCCAGATAGAGGATTAAAAGTGACAATAAGGCCTGTGAAAGGCACTCTATCATGTGGAAATTTAAAGGACGAATGGACAGTAAGACACCCATCGTCTCCTCTAACATTGATTTTCTCACAATTTAGTCAGTTATTAATACCTCATTGTCATTAACGGAATGTAGTCAAACAGTGCTTTGGAGTTTTGTTAACATCATCATTCATCACCAAACAATGCAGACAATCGGTTTGTTACTTTGATAGGCAGACATCAGCCTGGGCACTGGTCCTTTGTTCTGTTGATTTGATACAGTCACAGCGCACAGCCTGAAACAAGTCAGGGATCAGAGTTGACTAATGAAGCTGATGATTCTTCCTCTACAGATCCATCACTCAGATTAAGGACTGTGCTCTTTATTATGGTTTCAGGTGGCTATAAAATAGCTTTTGTGTTTTTTTAGATTAAGGCAGGAAGGAGATTAGGGTGTAGGGCTTTATGAACATCTGCCGAGCCACTGCAGCAGCTGGAGCGGAGAGTAGGCGGTTCAATTCCCCCCCACTGCCCTCAGCTCATCACTGCCCACACTGGTAGTTTGTTACACCGCTGTATAAGGCTCTATAGACAGGTGCCAATAAAGATTTTATTGTGGACGATTGGTCTTTAATAAATGTGCAGGTGTAATTTAGAAATACCTGGTAAGCTTTCTGTAGACGAGTATGTGCGCCACAAACACAAACTTACCACTGATTCTTGAGACTTTGTCCTCAGACAAGGGATTTTCATTTCAATATGATTCAACAAATTGTGAAAAACTAATTTAAAATGCCAAATACAACATTTATTTCAAATTAAAAGCAGTGAACTTTCACTTATATTTACTTTTATTTTGTGGTTGCTCAAAATGTGTCCAAAGTTGTTGTCAACACCGTCAGATATTTATATAAAAGCAAAAAAATGAGGCAACCACACGGTCAACTATACTCCTGAGTAGGGATGGGTATCGTTTGAAATGTATCGATTCCGATTCCGGTTCTGCTTATCGATTCCGGTTCTGCTTATCGATTCCCTGTTTCGATTCCAAAATTGTAAAAGAAGGAGGACAAACGTTTAGATAATAAAAATATCTTTATTCTTTTAAGCTTTAACTGACATTTTTACAAATAAAAAATATACATGCAATACAAATGTATTGCACAATAGCTTTGTTTTATTTTAACTGAGCTACAGATGAAGCGCTCCATTTCAGACGCCTACCCGTGCGGGTCCGTGATCGGCACTGGGTGGGCCCCTGCTGAAAAGGAAACCCCCCCCCGCAGGACTTGAAACGCCCCCTTGATAAATACATTTAATTATAATGAAACCAGCTGCAATGGATCATGGATCCACCAGGGGGAGCCGTGATTAAAAAGCTGCCACACTGGAACTCATGTGAAATAAACAGCTGATCTACAGGTATCTGATATAGCGGATATTTGTTAAGATCCATATGTCACAGATAGGATCATATTCTGTGCTAAATAAGAGACATGTAATCATTTACTAAACATCCCCATGTTTTTATTTAACAAAATAATGTTTAATTCACGTTGGCGTAAGTACAAAACCATCACTATGTTTTTAGATCAGGAAATGCATCCAGGCTCAAACAAACGATTTTCAATCATCATCCTCACGATCATTTAATGTATCATATGTTCGCGAGTTGAAATGAATGCACTAAATGTAATCCACGTGAGTTTACAACAACAAAAATAATCGCTTTGTTTTTATATCACATCCGACCGGAGGAAAATGCAGCACGGGTCTCACTACCGATCATCCTAATCCCACGGGCAAACAATAATATGTACAGTGTTAATAGTTTACTGTATTATTAGTGTCTAATATTACTGGGGATTTCGGAATGGTAGCCTACTGGATTTTGATTTATTGTATCGGCTTCATATCGCAATATATTCCCTAAGTCTGAAATGCAAAAATGTCCCACATTAGGGCAATTCACCCTACATTTAATCATTCATACAAAATCATATTTCGTTTCTTTTTAACGAAATAAATGTGGTTTAATCCACATCATTTACTGTGTTAATTGTTTACTGTAGTATTGTGCACATTACTTTTCGCTGCTTGTTGCACCCCTGGTTAGAAGCTAAACTGCATTTCGTTGTCTCAGTACCTGCAATATGTGCAATAACAATAAAGTTGAATCTAATCTTGAGCAGGAACAAATGTATTTAGGCTACTTAGTACATATCTGACATAAACGATTAAACACATTTGTGCATTCTTTAAACCGAGTCAAGCCGAGTCCGGAGGTGGCGGCACATTAAAGTGTGCACCTGATTGTTTAACTTGAAGGTGCCTGATGACATTTAATCTTTCAAACTAAATCATATTTCGTTTATTTTTAACGAAATAAATGTGGTTTAATCCACATAATTTAGGCCTACTGTGTTAATTGTTTAGTATTGTTTAACTTAAAGGTGCCTGATGTGAACATTTCCAGAAGAACTCTAGCTTGAATGGCCTTTGTATGTATACAGTAGGCCTACACATAGGCGGCGCGTGAGGCTCAGGTTTGGGAAGGCTAAATAACTTTTTTTTTCATCTTACGCTGCCCGCCTCCGGCGTCTATAGAAAAGAGATCAACTCAGTGAAAGCACCATCTGCTGACCGATCAGAGCTCAGTGTGCGGAGTTTAAATCTATCAAGTCATATGACAGGAAAAAGGAAATGCAGTTTAAACTGCCGTATGCAGAGAAGACGCCGGCGTGTCGCACTTATCATTCATATCACACTGACATCACATCATCAATCAGATCATCGATCTCACATCGATATCACAATATTTCCTTATCTGAGTCAGCTTCTCGAGCCGTATCTGGCCGTGCAACACTTAGTTACATTGTCACATATACTGTATGCAGACGTATTATTTTAAGCAACACATTAAGTTGACGAAACACTCAACTCAAATGTAATAAAGTCAGATCCCCTCGTGTTTTAGATGGGGCAGTATCATAAAACTGTTGTACGCTTTCAAACACTCGGTAGTTTATTTTTTAACGAGTTGTTCTGTATTCTCCTTGCAGGTGCAACTATGTGGCTTGTATCCTGGATTATATGTTTAAGTCATCATGGATGTTTAAAGTTCATATTTGTCTAATATTAGTTTACTTTTCATTAATGAAGTATGATGTTGCGCTGTCAGTACACTTGTCCCTGTTTGTGATTGGTCAAATGTAGCTAACCCCGCCCCTTTCACGTGAACGCGCTCTCAGCTGGAGAGAGAAACCCTGGCTTGATTTACCGAGTTGATAACCAGCGCCGTAGGACCGTTTAGCGATATCGCGTTTGTTAGGGTTAGTTAAGATAACTCAAGCATATCCAGGGTCTGTTGAACTGGCTTCGTGGTACAGGGCACAGGTGGCTGCATAGCAGCGCTAATGTCAAAGACATTATATTTTTATTTTACCAGGATGCAGTTACACAAATATTTGGGAAGGCTTAGCCTTCCCTAGCCTACAGCACCCGCCGCGCCTGGGCCTACAGTATAGCCCAACCATGTACACCTTCCTTTTTTCCCGTCCAAAGTTTGAATTGGAGAAAGGTAATGGTTATCGATGGTGCTTTTATAGCCTATTGTATAATAACTGTGTGATTTATATTGCTTTTCAAATGCATATGGCCACCCATTTACACTGCTCTTCCCGTGAAGAATATGAATAGAACTTAGTTAGATCACTTTACATTTCTGCAAATTAATTTTTAATCACACACGTCTCTCCGTCCCGAAAATGATAAATAAAATAAAAAGAGGAAACCATTTTCAAGTTCAGTTTTCAACGTTTTATTTAAAATGACTGACATAACAGACACCATACTGTAGGCCTATCTGCTGCGGAAACGAGGACGAGCTATTTCGGGATCTGTTTTTCGGGGGCTCCTCAGTCTCTCATTTACCCGGCTCCTGATTAGGACACATCCTGGGGATTGTGTTTACAAACATTGACCAGACCGTTCACCAGCCCCCACCCCCCATGTTGCCTATGCTGTCCTGTGTTGCGAACTCTTTGTTTAAAACGAATTGGCCATCGGAATGTGTGGAGGAATTCTCCCAAGGGTCACATTCCACAGCTCTCCCCCCCCCCCCCCCCCCCCACTCCTGTGATCTCCCATCCCCCAGTCTGTAGGTTTGTGTTTGCATATTTATATGCCGTAATTCCTACTGGTCCTCTCACGCACATACATTCTCCTTACAGTATACATACATAGGCTATATGAGTCCGTGTATCTACGGACCATTTGTTTTTCTTTATTAATAAAGTAAACGGAAGAGCGTCTGAGAGGCGTTTCTGCCCTTTTGCTTGTTACCTTACTAAATGGTCTAATGGTCAGTGGAGCGAGGGGGGAGGCCCGCGAAACTCACGGAAGTGATTTCAAAACAAAAAGCACTCGTTTGCTTGGAACAAAGAAAACGGCCAAGACACACATTGAGTCCAGAAAATGAATGTTATTAAGGGCTGTAAATATAATAAGCCTGTGTCTAAAATTGACAACAGGCTTATTATATTTACAGCCCTTAAGATACACTTTTGTGTTTAACAGCTGACCACTACCATGACATACTTTGTTTTAGTAGATTTCGCATGAGAGCAAAATGTATAAATATGAGCATTAAATTATATGAATATGAGAGCAAAATGTATGAATGTGTGAGAGTGAAAATGTATGTATGTAAAAGGAGAATATATGTGTGTAAGAGTGAAAATGTATGTATGTAAAAGGAGAATATATGTGTGTAAGAGTGAAGATGTATGTATGTAAAAGGAGAATATATGTGTGTGAGAGTGAAAATGTATGTATGTAAAAGGAGAATATATGTGTGTAAGAGTGAAAATATGCTGCATTTTGAATGTCCGATAGTCCACCATTTCCACCGGAAATATCAAACATTTAATAAAAGTGAAAAACAATGAACAAGACTTAACGTATTCATCATAATTAATTATATTTATTTCGTTTGGATGTAGGATTTTTGACTTTGTTTAGAGCAGTGATCTTCTACTATATGAACATTTTGGACCCAAAATCACAACAAAAAAACGTAAAAACAGATTTTGAAAATGATATTATTTGTCATAGGTAACACAAACATACACAACGAAACCATTTAAAAGCTGGAAATATATACATGGGATGTCACTATGATAATGTGAAAGTTTGATTGAGGTAGCATGGGATTTCATTCTGATAAGGCAAAAGTGTTATTATAAATATAATACAAATATATATATATACACATTATGTACAAAAATCTGTTTTTTCTGTCTTTATCTGTGCCATGCTTCAAAGCGGTTTCTGTCAATACGACACAGAGGGCAACATCACAGATTCCTCCTCCTCCATGTCAAAAAACAAGCTTAAAGCTTGACTCACGTTCAGAGTTCTCTTCATCATAGTTGAATCGTCAAAACTCTAAATCTATCTAACTATATCTAAATTCTCAATGTTTGTCTGTCACTTTACTTCAATCCAGTCTCTCGCCGTCTCTCTTCGTCTCCCGCCGCCTGTCTTCGTATATCTTCGTCTCTCTCATTTCCCGCCGTCTCTCTTCGGTTCCCGCCGTCCCTCTTCGTCTCTTTTCGTCTCGTTTCGTATCACTCCGTTTACCTGATTACCTCACCCCCTCCCTGGTAAATACATCCTGTTGAGCAGAATCTACAGTTTCCAGTATTTTCCGTTTCGTAAAATTATCAAATACGGCGAAGATATTAAAATATGTGCTTCCATTATTCATACTTCTGAAATATATCTGTATTAACTTTATATCATCGTATGTCCGTGTTTATTTTTGTCTGTTTATTGGGTCTTTTTGCATGAAACAAAGACTGGCATATAGTTTCAAGCCAGTACTTTCGACAGAAATACACATATACATCCTGTTGAGCAGGATCTACAGTTTCCAGTATTTTCCGTTTCGTAAAATGATCAAATGCGGCGAATATATTCAAATATGTGCTTCCATTTTTCATACTTTTGAAATGTATTAACTTTATATCATCGTCTCTCCGTGTTTACTGGGTCTTTTTGCATGAAAAAAAGACTGGGATATAGTTTCAAGCCAGTACTTTCGACAGAAACACACGGCAATGTTGTCCGGACTGTTGTTATTATGCGGCACAGGTCATGTGATCTGATCACGCCGGCGTGACGGTTGACTCCAAAGGGTTAATATTAAATACATATAAGTATTTTTACAACTTGTATTTAGAAATACTCTGTTGTAATTATTGATGCATAAATGTGTTCATCCATTCAATGTGGCATCTGCTATAATGGGGTTAATGTATGATATTACTTAATAATACAATACATTATAATACATGATATGATAATTATATTTTAGTTTTATTCATTTCTTATTTCATAGTTTCTCATTATTATTATTTTTATCGCTCATCTTATTTTTGATTTTATTAATCTGTGTGAATCTGTGCTGTCCTGTTTTTCACTCTCACCCTGTTGCTGTTTGAACTACTGAATTTCCCCACGGGATTAATAAAGGTCCATTTTATCTTATCTTAATGTATAAGTTGATTTACTTCAATCTACTGTACTGTGTAAAACACCCCAACAATATTACAAGAAATATACTGCATAAAGCAAACTATATACTTTATTTGATCTAAAATATTGATGTTTTTTCATTATAGTAGCTTGTGAAAACCATACAGTAACAAATAAGTGATTAAATGCTACAGTATTCAGCAAAACACAACTGCAGAGCTGCAACAATTGCAAACAGTTGTCTTTGTGTATTTTGTGAATGAAGCGCCATCTCATGGTTAAATCCTGTAATTGAACAAATGGGGAAATTGGGCAACGCCCCCTAGCAATTTGGCAACACCCCCAGCCACTGGCATCCGCTGGGCTTTTGACTGGGACACACCCACCTGAGTCTGATCTGGAGTGCTTCATCTGTATGCCTGTGGCAAGCTATTAACAGGCATTACACTGTGCCTTGTCTTTTTCTTTCTTAGTGTAGTGGAGCCTCACTTCAGAGCGTTTACCGCGATCCATCTTTGGTGTTATGAAGTGACTGAGCTCGTGAACTGTCTACGGGAGGGCGGGGGGAGCCTCGTTGCGGGGCAACTGTGGACCTCTGTCGCCGCAACTGACATGATGCCGTTAAAAAATTAAGGGCGGTGCCGGCCGTCAGCGAACCGAGCCGGCCGTCAACGGCCCGCTGACGACCGGCTGTTCTGTGATTCTCCAGAACACACAGATGGCCAGTCCCTGTATTCCACCGGGTCACCGCGGCGCAGACGGACCCGGTGGAATACAGGGTCTACCGCGTTTAGGAACCATTAAGCAGAACCGAAATTGTGTATTTTGTATGGGTACTGTTAACTGTGATGGTTATTCTCGCGTCCAGGAAAGAGAAGCTTAAAAAGGAGACTAAATGGAGTCTCTGAGATGTTTTCAAATTGGTACTTTAATTAATAAAAAGCGTGGTAAAGTCACAAACAGGATATTTGTCCGTTGGAGAGAAAGTCTGCAGCTTCCTCTCCAGTTGCCGGCCATGCACAAGAGAGCGTACAAGCATTCGTCCTTCCCGCTTCCTCGCTGTTCGCTCCTCCTCTCTGTGAGCTGTAGGGACGTAAGGGACTTCCCCCTCTCGTTCGTCTGTGTCCGATATCGCGTTAAACAGAGGATTTTGACATTTTACATTCATTGCTTACTTCCACATGCCTTTTCTCCTCCTTATCTCTTTCATAAATGTATATGTAATACATGTTAACGGCGTCAATAGCCACTTTAATGATACTAATGGGCGGTAGTCCCGGATGTCGTCTTGAAGGATTTTCAGAATAAAAGCTTAACTGGACGCACAAGAACTTCTGGTTTTTCAGTATAAAACAGCATTTAAACTGACGGTATGTTTAGGGTACATTATGCTATCAAAACATTGATTTTAATTTCTAACAGTCCCTCCTTACACACCTAAAAGGTGTGTATAATACTGAAATAAATGAGTTCTTCATCTGAACTCTGCATAGTACATAACTCATATCAAAAACATACAATCAAAATGGAATGGTTCGAATAGCCTCAATTTTACAAAAATACTTTGACTGTGTTTAAACATAAAAGTTTTCCCTTTTGCATAACTTCTAGTGTTAACATTCAATATGGCTCTTTAAAATAGCAGCAATGGCTTGGTATCAGAACATTTCTTCCTCCCTCCTTTCACAGAAACCGTTCCCATACCACGCTCAGTGTTACAGTAAGGCACTTGTTTTTACAAAGTGAAAAGAAACGACCCGTTTCAGAATCGCAATGATTTATAAAACATGGGATCCATCATATTAGAACAGTGAAAAATAATAAAAATGAAATAAACTATCTTGGACCAGTGTAATGTAATAATAAAAATATACCATCTTGGAATAGTATATTATAAATTGAAATGGATTCACTCCATTTTGCTCCCTTCTTCACATGATTTCATCATTTAAAGAATCACATTGGCTGGACATTCATTGAACAACCTGGTCTCTGAACATCCATATCATTTAACATCATTCAAACTAACTCATCATTTTCATTCATCTGTATACAGGGGTGGATCGCACTGTTCTACTAGCATTTGTAGCTGTCCCCCATGAGAAATGTACCCTCCCTCCTTTCATATCATTTAAGGTATGAAAGTAATATGTTCTCTAGAAGAGGCCATTGTAATCAATCGGTATTTTAGGACATGGAATTAGTGCAACATCTAGGCCTCCCCTGGGCACCCCTATGCTATCCTTGTACCCTGGAGCCTAAACTCCCCCTGGGACTGGTCTCTTAGCCCTACTGGCTTTGGGGTGGTCTGTTCTAATACAGTGATAAAGTCCCTGAAATGGTGTGAAAACCGGTGGAATATCAATAACTCATTATACTAATTTATTTTAATTTCTGGTCTACTTAAATAACTTTGCTAACCTCCTTAACAGTGTGTGGAACCTTGGGTGCTTTAACAAGGACTTTAAAAACAGAAGTAATTTCATTAATGGTTTGTAGTTCAATTAAGGAATTTTCACTCATGGCAGATATGTTTCTCCTTTTAAATAACATCTCTAAATGTCAAGTCATCACTGATTAAATGGATGAGCATTAGGAGGTGGTGGCACTTGTCTTTTAAAACTCATACTCTGGTGCCGTGCGCTCCCTCTGAAGCTGCAAGTAAGATTTAAAACATCTGCAGGGTGGGTTGAGCAACCCCTTCTCCCTGAACGATATTTGTTGTTGAAAATATGCACCATTAAAATGAGTGATCCAAGGCCCTGCATGTATTACTCCCAATTATACTAGTTTTTTCAAAATTAAAATCTTCAATCGCTCTTTGCCTAGTGTCTTTTTAACACTCTACATCTTGGACGACAAACAAATGTTGTTTCCACCTTAACAGTTCTCCTGTGGTAATAACCATGCTACAATGGTGAAACCAATACTCTAGATTGGAATACTTTCTTTGGCTTGGTTCCAGCTCTACCTTTAACATTTTCCATTCAAATAAAGATTTGCCTGCTATCTATATTGTAACAAATTAAATCTTCCCCAAATTCTCACATGAATAAGAATCTTTATAAGAATAATTTGTTTATATTATGAAAAGATTGAATAATATGTTCTACCCTCAGTGTGTTTTTAGGATTATTTTTCTAATAAGTGTGTTTATGTGTAAACTCACTCACTCCTGTGTTCCTTCTCTCCCCCTCTGGTCGTCAAGGTGGTCTGGTCATAAAAGAACGTCCCCATATTTTCTCCATTACTTTAAATCTCACTGTTATTTAGAACATAAGTAACTTTTGTGACTGAACATATCTGCAATGTCGCCACAATCTGCTGGGGAATTTTGTTCATAGAGTTTGTACGTACAAAGCTGTACTTGTGGGTTAGTAGCCTGTTTCTACTGTAATCATTTTCAATAATTGTGCTCAGGTCACCGGTTGGTTGTCCATAAACTTAACAGGGGTGTTTCTGGCACAGACTAAAACATGGATCCAGTGTATTTTTAGATTCCCCTAATCTGTAAATTCACCTACATATCCCAATCACTTAAACCCATCTCATCATTTGATACAAGAACTGCATATATGGGGGGTGAATCATCTTGATTGTAATCGCTTCACCTTTGGGACCGAGTATTTCTAACTCCTCCTCTTGTTGCTCAGCTGATCTTTTGGCTCTGGGGATAAGTGAAACTCTCTGAAACACAGCTGGAGTTTTGTTAGAGATGTGGGCATTCTCTATGAGTGGACTAATGGATCCATGTCTTACTTGATATTGTACTCCCCATCCAACCAGAAAGGTGCCAAGTGTAATGAGCACAATCAACAATGCTATTCTGACTGGTATCCCTAGGGGACCCCACAATAGCTTTGGCTTTGTTCTTGACATCATCTCTATTTTCTCCGTTGGTGTCAGTTACAGAATTTAAATAATGAGTACTATAATAACGTATACAAAAATTGGACTCTTTTTCAGATGTAAAACAAAAATAGGTTTTCACTTTAGTGTACTATCTATAAAAATCTATAGACAATTCATCTTTTGAGCTGTTTCTATCTTTATCTTATTTCTATGTATTGTTTTGTTCCAGCTCTGCCAAATCAGTCCTAACTCCCAATAATGTTCTGGAAGTTGCCAGTGAAGGGTGACAATGTGTGAGGTGGTGTCAATTTGCTCCTTTTTCTTTACCTTTAAACCAGAATGCGTGTGAAGTTCGTTACAACTTCTCACTGTTCTGTCCACCGGGGATCAGCTCACTGTCTTTTGTGAACTTTCACCCTCACCCAATCACCTGGCCGAACAGGAGTCTCTTCTGGTGTCTCGTCTGGTATCTCTGTAGCTTTCTTAGCCTGTGTAGACAAAACTTGGATAATATTACTCAGAGTTCTAACATATTCATTACTTTTATTCGTCTAATATCTAAAACTGGACCACTCCCTCCTTGGAGGAGGCCCAAGCGTCGGCATACCTTTTGTCGTTATGAGACCTATTATTAACTCCATGTTATTATTTATTAACTACAACGTCACTGAAATCAATATATCTGTATAATCATGACACTCCCTCCTTTGAGCAGAACATGCTCAATTAATATTGCAATGATTACCCTATTCGGAACAGGACATGTAGAACCCATAACGTTGCATTAAATAAATATAACTTCTCCGTGTACCCATAAGGCGTACAAAATATCGTATGATGTATGGCTTTCTGATGGTATAAAAACATATTCACTAAAATCTGCCATTAGCACAAAAAATGGTTTACTTGTTGCAATAATGGCTTTTGTCCTGGTATTATGCATCATTGTTGCTGCGAAAAACAATACCCCTGGTGTCGCTAATGCGTCTCAATAATTCTAGGATTAGAGGATTGTTTGATACTGCTGAACAAAGATGATAAAATAATATTTATCTAAACTAGAGAGAAAATACGAACCATTCTCACCGAGGGTGACATGCATGAAGGGCTGGTGGCCCTCACTCAAAATGAGATAGTGCCTTACGCACTACATTATAAATCAGCAAAATTACTCAAGAATAAATAAATAAAAACTGATTCTTGAAACTGTTGTTAAAACCCTACAACTTCTTCATCCAAGCTCTCAATCAGTGTTATGTTATTTAATCTGCAGCTCATTGCCTTAAAACAGATACTTCAGACCGATTATAAAATTGTGTTTATGAGAAAAATGTAATCTGACTCCATAAATCACATAATTATTTGACTAAAAAACTACACTTCCACTAACAATAAATGAAGTTCCCCTTTAAACACAGCCCCGGTCTTCTGACGGGGTCTATCTACGTACTGGCTGGAAAATGTTGTGCCAGTCTCTGTCGCTCTGTCACTGTTCTCCCGCTAACAGTCACTCTCTAGTTCTGCTGGGTTCTTGTTGACTTCTTCACTGGTTTGAGACAAGCGACCCTATCGGACACCTCCCTTGTAGCCAGACTTCACCACAGCAGAATCGAGTTTCTGTTTTTAGGTCTCAACAGCTCCACGTCAGGTGTATCACCGCCCCTTGAACTGCAGTCGGTGTAAACAGGAGGACTTGGTAAGGATCCTCCGTCTTGGGCGAGTACTAGGTTTCCGTCTTCATATTTTTGGGTGGAAACCCCATCGTCTTGACCTCACTAGCTGTGTGGACACAATAGTTTTCTGTGTGGGGGAACAACATCACTCTTACTCTCTATCCTTCTCATAATTACAAAAATAGTCTGCTAAATGTTCTACTATGTTTTAATCTTCTACTAATCTGTGGATGCTTTATGTGTAAATGCAATATACTACTCACTATCTCTTTAAATAACATTCAACCTCTCCCTCCTGTGGTGACAGATATGGCTCAATGTAGCTGGATTTCAAAATACCCTTGTGCTGAAGATGCATCACCTGGTGGTCTGGCCCTCTGAGCTTCCTCATTGTTGTGGTTGCTACATTTGGGTCATGTTTGGCAATGCTGTTCGTCTTTGACATCCCTGAGATCCCCTGCCTCCGTTGTCATCATGGAAACCTACCCGGGGTAACTGCATGGAGGGCCGTTGTTTGGTGCAATGTTCTGCGGACACTCTCTGGACCAATGTGTCAGCTGACCACATATGGAGCATCCTTCACCTTGGAAACCTTGTCCTGTAGATCGATTACCTCCTTGGAAACGCCCTCCTTCTCTGCCACTTTGTCTTCCTCGGAAACCTCCTCCCCCTCTTTGTTGATTCTGCACCTGAATCTCTGGCACTTCCTGAGCTTGAATTGTTTGAGGTGTCTGCCCTGCCTTCTCTGGAAGTTTCCCCTCCCTTCTCCTTGTCTTGTTCCTACAAGCTACGGTGTCTTGTTTTTTCTGCTATGTCTTCCCTCACTGGCAGGTCTGCTACTCGGACCACATTTATGCTGTGTGCCAATAGGCTTGCATATTCCAGATGGAGTATCAGACTTGTAACTCTTATAAATCTTTCTTCATCTTCACTCCATATAGTTCTTTTAATTGGAAAGGTTAAAGCATCTGATCAGCAATTTATAGATTTTTTTTTTTTTTTTTAATGATTTTTTAAATAATAAAGTTAATTAAAAGATACAAATTATGCAAATTTTAAAATCTGAAATGATAAAATAAAAAAATTGTACAGTGTATGGTTTTGACTTTAAAATATGAAAATTAGAAATCTGGTGAAAATCTAAATCTACTGTGTATAGTGCATACCAAAGTGTATGAAATTATGTAAATGTCATAATTTGTGTTAGCTTTAATCAATTGGTGTTTGAATATTCTACAGCCTAGTTTGAAAGTTTCTCATCTTTTAATTAGAAACCACTTTGTAATTCTGTCCTGAAGATTTGCGCATGTGTTCATTCATAATACTCAAAATCAAGCTTCAAAATGTTATAGTATCTTTGTAATAATTCTGTATTACCAGCAGAGTGCGCTGTTGTAATTTCCAGCTCAATCCACTAGGGATAGCTGTTGCAAAACTGACCTCTTTTTAACAAGAAGAAGCTTATTTCCTTAAAAATGGGAAGAAAATTAGAATATGGTTAAACAACACAGCACATAACCGCCAAAACACATTTGCAAACAAGAATATCTCAAATAAACCGCCAATACGCACTTGCAAACAAGAATATCTCAAATACAGACTCCTACAAATACCAAACTTCCCACGGTAAGATAACCTGTCTATTTTATAGTTCCAACTCTGCCAAGAAATATGATTTGTCCTTCTCAAGATGGAGTGCCTAGGCTCATGTGAGTAGGACTGAGTACTTTCAAATTAGCATTTCACGAAATGGCGACTGCCATTGCTCATTGTAAACACGAGGACAAGACGGCAACTGATTTTCCAACCTTTGACCTGAAGAACAAAGGGATTTGAAAACACCTCGTGGCTCTCAGAGCGGAGTTGAAATAATGAGGGTGATCTTTTAATTCTCAACACAAAACAACACTGCAGTTTAAAATAACATTTCTATGTAATTTACAATTATAAATGGGCCTTATACCCTTACGTCACAGCCTTCAACCTGTGTACGTAATGTTTTGACTTTAAGAGCCAGTACGGTTATCTCCTCTGTTTAAACACGCCATCATGGGACAAAGTAAGGCGCCAAGCAAACACTATCAGAAGAATATCCTCTATCTAACGCACGAATGTCGCACTCCTCGTCGTAATCCACGCGCAATGTCTGTTAGAAAACAGAAAAACAACCACTGAAAGCTTCAAACTTTTCAGGCCTTTTCCTCAAAAAGGACTTTTTTAATAAGAAAGCCCCTTGCTGTAATTAAAACACTCACTCAACTGTGTTCTTGTCTCAACCAGTCTCCACTGATTAATGGCCTAGAACCATTCACGTTTAAATTAGGACGTAACAAGAAACACTTTAAATGATTGCCATCATCACACAAAGAACTTGTAAAAAGAAAAACAGCCTCACACTGTCCTTAACACAAACACTCACTCCACTTTGTTCTTGTCTCAACCAGTCGCCACTGATTAATGGCCTAAAACCATTCACGTTTAAATTGAGACGTAACAAGAAACAATTGAAATGATTAGCCTCGCCGACATGTAATAACAGACAAACAAATAGCATGCAGGGTTAAATATAAGAAAAATAAGTAATTTGAACTCACCCTGCTTGTGAAAATGCAACGCCACGTGTTATGATTGTTATTGTTATAAATTTGGTTGTTTTAACATTAATTTCCCAGCTATTTTCAGGAACCGGAAGCAGCCGTCCAACACACAGTCCTAAGATTGTTCTGCATAAACTATTGAAGAATTTTGACGTAACAGGCTTCTTCTTTACCGTAGTTTGAGCTCTCTGTGTGTCGAACGGGTTTGCCAGCGGCTCCGGAGAACAGCCGCGTGTATAGTCTCTCCCGGTGCAACGAGAATCACGTCAGGGTCATTCCAATTGTTAACTGTGATGGTTATTCTCGCGTCCAGGAAAGAGAAGCTTAAAAAGGAGACTAAATGGAGTCTCTGAGATGTTTTCAAATTGGTACTTTAATTTAAAAAAAGCGTGGTAAAGTCACAAACAGGATATTTGTCCGTTGGAGAGAAAGTCTGCAGCTTCCTCTCCAGTTGCCGGCCATGCACAAGAGAGCGTACAAGCATTCGTCCTTCCCGCTTCCTCGCTGTTCGCTCCTCCTCTCTGTGAGCTGTAGTGACGTAAGGGACTTCCCCCTCTCGTTCGTCTGTGTCCGATATCGCGTTAAACAGAGGATTTTGACATTTTACATTCATTGCTTACTTCCACATGCCTTTTCTCCTCCTTATCTCTTTCATAACTTTATATGTAATACATGTTAACGGCGTCAATAGCCACTTTAATGATACTAATGGGCGGTAGTCCCGGATGTCGTCATGAAGGATTTTCAGAATAAAAGCTTAACTGGACGCACAAGAACTTCTGGTTTTTCAGTATAAAACAGCATTTAAACTGACGGTATGTTTAGGGTACATTATGCTATCAAAACATTGATTTTAATTTCTAACAGTACCCGGTACCCGGCATTTTACTTATCGGTTCTCATCTGGAACCGAGTTTCGGTTCCCAACCCTACTCCTGAGGATCCCTTTACCACCCTCCAGATCTGCTAAATGCTACAAGGGCAAAGATATGGAAGCAAACAAGAGACAGAAGTATTTGAATTTTATTAGACACCGAATTTATAGCATTGAAAATAATTACTTTGAAAATCATGTATACGAATGTTTTTGCTCCGAATTTACCTATGTGAAATAAAAATGTAAAAATTCAAGTGAAAAAAATTCGAATGTTCAAATTCAGATCCCAAAAATTCAAGTGAAAAAAATTCGATGTATAAAATTCGATGTCCAAAATTGCGATGCAGCATCATCCGGGCTACGCAGACAGGATAAGCAATCGAGCCCTAATGCAACTCCGACTTCTGGCCTATCAGAGCACGGCTTTGTCAGTCATGTGATCACAACAACCCGGGAGAAAAATGACGGAGAACAGCGGGGCTCGCCGCTCGGGTAAGTAGTCAGTTTGTGCTCTTTATCTTACAAGCAGTGAGGGCTCGACAGCATTTGTATCTTACATTAGCTAAATGAGTGAAGTAGCCTTGTGCCTTGCTGTTAGCAAGCTCCGTAGTTATCATTAATTGAAGTGAATCACAACGTTACCGTGTCCTTTTGTGTGTGTGTGTGGGGGGACGGGGACGGTTTGCAAAGTAACGTAACGATCACTTCGGTTAGATAAGTCAAGTAGACCATGCTACACTATACGAAACACTCTCTTACAAAAGCCCTGCATTTAAACATGTTAATGTTACTTTAGTAAAAGTATGCTAGTATATTTAGGAAAGTGTTGTTAGAGTATTTAAAGCAGACACAAGTTATACTATTATATTATATCATTTGATTTATTGTTATTACCGATGCACGAGTTGACTTAACTGTTGTAGTTGGAGCTCATTTGAACAATGAGCTAACTAATTATTACTTTCATAATGGTGTAATGTGCCGACTATTTTCTACATTAATAGATGAAGGTCTGGTTTGTTCAAACTCTCAAAATAGTAGGACCAGAGCCCTAGAGACTCTAGGGCTCTGAGTAGGACATGCCGTCATAATTAGTCCGAAGTGACACCGTTACAATGTTAAAGCTGTTAGATAAATGTAGTGACGTAAAAACTAAAGTATTCAAGATAGTGTAGTGGAAAAGAGATAATGTTTTTTTTTTAAATTGTTACCAAAACAAAATCTCTTGTTTTGGACTGACAGTAATGATTCAAGAAATAGTAGATAAATAAATACACACACATCAATGTGTTGTGGATGGAACACAACAAATGGTGCTCTTACCTGTGATGCCTCCTCCACACATTATAACCAGACTGTATCATTCAAACTATAAGTAACAGTTCTAGCTACTTGACTTCAGACAAACAATTCAAAAGACAAAATCAACACAATTTATTGAAAGACCAATCTTTATTTCTCTCCTTTTGTTTGTGTTATTAAACCCTGTCAATCTAAAAAACTGAGCAACTCAACAGTTAATTTTATATTTCTTATTGTCCAAAGCATCTATTACACTATTTGTTCCCCTCTCATGTTCACAGGATGGATGATTAGAGACTTTGGGGGAAACCTCAGCTTTATGAACGTCCTGTCTGTTGCTTTGGCCGGAGAGGGCTGAGGGTCTTTCCCTGCGAGGAGTCCTCCTCGCAGGGAAAGACCCTGCAGGCCTGAGGGAGGAGGACCAGACCTGAGGGAGGAGGACCAGACCTGAGGGAGGAGGACTTACACCAGCTGCACCTACAGAACTTAGCCCATGCTGGGCATAGCTGTTACCACCTGCACAGGCTTAGCCTGTCAATTAACAGATTAACATTTAGTGTAACTTATGTATATTATTTCGTTTTTATTTAAAAAAAAAAATGGTGATGGTTCATGCTTGATAACTTTTAGTTCACATTTCAATAAATTGTATCTGCACTCCTTTTGTCCGTTATCCTTACTGAAAATGTTAAATTACACATTCACATCCGACTGAAGATTGGCACCATTTATTTGTAGGCACAAGTGATGTGAAGCTCATAAAGTGAGGCAAATGCATTTGATCAGCTGACTTTTTTTTTTGCCAAACTTTATAGGCCTGACAATAATCACACTGTCTCTGAGGTGCAACGTAAAACACAAAACAACACAAATGAAGTTCCTGTTAAACTACAAAACTAGTCAGTGTGCAGGTCTTTGTGTTACAATATAAGTGTCTCTTAGTGAATGTCCTGTAGGCCTACTGCTCTTATATCTCATAACATCAGCTTTTCCTTTCCCTCTTGGATGTTCTTCTGGACCCTCAGAGAAAGAGAACATGGTGAAGCAGTCCTGTCTCTCAGGCATGTCCTTTCCTAACAGAAATATCAAGAAACATATTATTGCAGAGCAAGTGTGTTATTTAAGAAAGAGGTGTGTTTGTTTGTTCATAAATATAATGATTTTTTTATTTGAATGTGTTTTTTAAATCCAACAGTGTACTACAAAGATAATCAGATTATGAATAAACCGTTCTAAATTCATCAACATTGAAATAAATGTATTATTAAAATAATATTTAACTGTTATCAAAACTTAGTGCAACTGTAGAAGCTTGCTCTGTTCGGTTGTCTCACTGAAAGACAAAGGGTCGCAGCTCTCACTATGTGATGTTGCTTGGTAAAATGTAACCTTTTGCTAAGAAAGTCCACTCAACATCACTGATGTGTGGGTGATCTAGTATTCAGTCATGTTTAATGGCATGTATATCAGTGTATTGGAGTCATTACTTTATGCATTCTTTGTAAAGCATGAAAAAGGTGTACCTTGGAATCCGTGCTGAAGTTCTCTGCTGTTAGGAGTCCAGATCTGTCTCTCCTCCTCTGGTCCAGCCTGTCTGGATCACCTTGAGGACACTTTGAACAAACAGATGTAAAGTTACATGCGTGGGTTACATACTTCTTTACATGCAAACAACTTTTTATCTTCTTTTAAAAACAGGTCATAATCTTATTGTTATACTTAAGAAATGGCTGGATATCACAGTCCTTATACTGCATCAGTTTGATTGAGTATTATTGTGTAGGTCCTTTTTATTTTACTGTTACTTTGGATGAGGTTTTCATGAGTCAGTCAAATTAATTTGTTTTCATATGCCATATTCATATGTATCACACACGTAAGGTTAAGACACAAACCTACTGAACAAATGCAATGCAATGGATAAGCTTAATTTCCACTGAAGTCACAGATAACGTCATATATCATATTTAAACAAATCATTTCCTTGTCACTAAAGCATTAACTACGCTATTCATCGTCCTTAAATGCAGGCATTAAGTTACAAGTTCCGTTGTACAGCCACGATAAGGCTGTTTCTCAAGTGTGATGATAATACAATTAAAAGAGGCATTGGTAATAATATTAAAAACAACAATGTTTGGGTCGTTCGTCGGATAGGCGGTTAGCTGCAATAAATAACTCCAATTCAACAAACCATATTACAATATCTAAGGGAGCGTTATTATCTTGAAATGTGACGTTCATATTTTAAAGATACACATATTTCATTGTGAGGTTGATTTAATATACACTAAGCCTCTCTTCAACAATACGTTGACGTTAGCGTCTATTTTATGCTATAGTAGAGCATAGCGAATTTAAATGAACCTTAACAATGCATACAGTAACCTAAATAGCAAACTAACTATCTAACGTACAAGGATGACCTTATTTTAGCAACCTCGCACAGAAGCCTTTTGGTATACAGTAGCATCCCACTTAATGTTTTACACTCTTGGATGCTACGCATAGCATCGTTAGCACAGATGGAGCTACGATTGCTCAAATACTAACCCAACTCTAAACATTCATTAACGTTAGCTTAATAAAAACACCAGTAACATAACATAAAGTACGCAGGGTTGACTTACCGAAGAAACTGCATGCATGGACGGTCTGTTTCAACCGCAGATAAATCCTATATTTGCATGACGAATAGTCCACCAGGAACCAACACAACAAACACGGCCGAGTTCAAGTAGTGTTCTCCTCATGAGCTGAGCCGCTGTAGCATCACGGAGTTAACGGAGCTAGGAGCAGCAGTCCCGTTGTCATGAAGGGGGAATCTAACTATATACAGAATATGTTTTTGTAGATCCAGGCTAGAAACATGTTCATTTTCTGATGTTAAGTTGGACATTTTAACATAGGGTCTACGGGAATTGCTCCCATCTGCATCCATCGCCTACAGTTTGCAGCATTGGGCTTCACCGCACTGTCCCGGGGTTTGCCGCTTGGCTCTGATAGGCCAGAAGTCGGTTTGATTGCATTAGGGCTCGATTGCTTATCCTGTCTGAGTAGCCCGGATGATGCTGCATCGCAATTTTTGACGTCGAATTTTACACACCGAATTTTTTTACATCGAATTTTAAACACCGAAATTGAAAGTGAATTTTTACTTCACATAGATAAATTCGGAGCAAAACAAATTCAGATTCATGATTTTCAAAGTAATTATTTTCAATGCTATAAATTCGGTGTCTAATAAAATTCAAATACTTCTGTCTCTTGTTTGCTTCCATACAACAGGCTCCTGTATCTTTGCTATTTTTTCAAAAATTCTTACATATTTATTGATGTTGCTACTGTCACAACCATGACGTGTTCACACTGTCTCTTTTGTATAGAAATCATTATTTGATGACATAAATCTATGCATTTTAAGTAAAGAATAGAGATAGCTAGCAACAGAGAGAAAACAAGATGGCTCCTGTATACAACTCATGCATGACATGTAGTTTGAGTGATGTAAGATGGCGCCGGCGATGATGGCTGCCGTGTCTTTGGCTCCTCTCCAACTCTGCCTTTTTTTCCGTTTTATTTCAGTGTTTGTCTACATTTCGTTTTGTGCTTTTAGCTTTGTCCGCAACATGCGAGCCGACCACACCAACTCTACCATACAATATAGCTAGGGTTGCCAACTTCCAGAAATGGAAAAACGGCATACAGGCATGTGTCCCCTGCGCGTGTGCGCGCGAAGATTTTCGGGTTTCTGGCAGATTTAGTTACTTTTTTTTGTTACTTTATTTCGGTTTTAGGGTTAGGGTTATGTTATTTAATTATTTTGGGGGAGCCAGCCCCCTAGGGTTCGAGGGGTCAAACCCCCCCAAAACCCTCAAAATGCATAGAAAACTATGCATACCTATAACACAATACAAACACAATGGTCTTACACCTGCATTAGGCTAATACATCACATTGTACATCAGCATGTTCAAATCGGATAGGTGGGCACTATAGGGACATCTGGGCACCTCGATGTACAATTGGCTATTTTGTCCAAAATGTTAAAAAATAAATATTTGAAAAATGGTATTAAGTAATGCAAAGTATACATGATGTGAACATGCACGGTACATCATTATTAGACTTAATGTTATCCTTCAACCAACCATTTTCCCAGCATTTGCCCATCAATCAGCTGACTGACTCACACACACACACACACACACACACACACACACACACACACACACACACACACACACACACACACACACACACACACACACACACAGAAGACCCGAGACAGATCTCCACTCACAGGCTTTACCCAACTGTGTTTTTCTTCCACTGTTTGTTGTAAGACACAAGTCTTTTCTTTTTAGAAGGGCCAGGGCCCAGAACCACATCCTCTCTCTCTTCTCCTCTTTCATCATCACCTCCTCCACCGGCAGCGCTCATTTTCCCACACGACTGAACAGGCTGACATGCCACACAAACAATGATGCTGCGCCCGCGGCCCACCGGAGAAAATCTCACACACACACGTGCGAGCATTGTGCCTGCCCTGTCAACTGAGCGGTCCTAGTGCCCTTCGCATACAGCACACAAACACACAGGCACGCAGCCAGACACACTGCATTGCGCGCAAACAGAAACATATTTTTTATTTTTCCCTTTACACGGGAATCCGGGACAAACAAAGTCCCGTACGGGACACGCCCCTTTTGGCTCAAATACGGGACGTCCCGGCTAATACGGGACGTCCCGTATTTGAGCCAAAAGGGGCGTGTACGGGACGGTTGGCAACCCTAAATATAGCAGAAAATAACTTCCACACATCAGAAACTGTGTGGACAGCCACTATCACCGAGACCGTCCAATAATGGGGAATCGCCGTGGCTACCTGTTGCTGTTTTATCTGAGAAACGCAGGAGGAAGACAAAGCGGGGGTCCCGGGCTGGGGTGCTTAGGCTGAGGAAGCATGAGAACCGGCCTCCTCTACCGAGTATTCTTCTGGCAAATGTCCAGTCGATGGATAACAAGCTGGATGAACTCAGGAGCAGAATGGCTTTTCAACGGGACATTAAGAACTTTAACGTGATGGTTTTCACGAAGACTTGGCTCAATTCCGCTATCTCGGACTCCGCCATTGTCTCCGACTGATTTTCTATTTTCCGCCAGGACCGGACTGTAAACTCAGGGAAAAGTAAGGGAGGAGGTGTGTGCTTTATGGTGAACAATAACTGGTGCTCGGATGTGGCGATTATTTCTCCAGACTGTTCTCCTCATTTAAAGCACGTCATGATCGGATGCTGGCCTTCCCATTTGCCGAGGGAATTTTCATCGGTTGTGCTTAATGCAGTATATGTTCCGCCGCACGCTGACAACAACACAGCACTGGAGGAGTTGTATGGTGTTATCGACAGGAAAGAGACTTCATGGCCAGTGGCGGTGTTCATTGTGGCCGGGGATTTTAACACTGCCAACATGAAGAAGGTCCTGTTGAAGTACTCCCTGCACATCAGCAGCCCGACGCACGGTGGAAACACAGTGGACCATGTTTATTCTCCTTTCCGACATGGATATAAGGCTCTCCCTCCTTCGGCAAATCAGACCACATCTCACTGCTGCTGCTGCCTGCTTACAAGCAGAAACTGAAACGGGACAGACCAGTGACACGGAGTATACAGCGCTAGAGTGAGGAGTCAGACTCAGCTCTGCAGGACTGTTTTGAAACTACTGAGCAGTGGCGAGCCGTCAGGGCCCTCTAGGCCCTCTGTGAGGGCCTAAGATATTCTACAAAATAATATTTAAAAACATTAAAAAAATATATATTTTTTTTAATATATATTTTTAGTTATATTTTTCATTAGTTTTACCAAAATAACTTGATTTAATTGTATTTAAAATAACATTTCCAAAGAAATAAATCCTTCGAATCTGCCTATTCAGTTTATGTTGGAATGTGAAGGGTTAAATGAAAGAAGCTCGTCTCTGCGAGTGACGGAGCGTCCACACTACAGCTTCAAAAAAAGCTTGGAGCTGGGCGTGTCTGAAGCTTGGGGATTTTATTCGAGCAACGCGACCAACAACCAAGCAATATATATATATATATATAAACTCCCCAAACAGGCGAAAACCTACCAGTTTCACCCACTGTCTCTGCCACCTCCCTCCATGACTGGTTCTTCCGGTTTGTATACCGGTAGGTGAAGAGGGTCTGGTCATACAAAACCGGGTGATTTGCTACGGCGATAATTAGTTTCTCCTCCATCTTTTTTTGAAATATAGAAATGAACGGCGGGATATCTCTCCCAGCTTAGACGCGGTTTGATTGGCTAGGGCTTGAGCTGTCAGATTTTCAGAAACGGGATTTGATTGGCTGACACGCTATGACGTGACGTGACGTGAGACGTGAGACGGACCGCTATGCTACCCACAATTCAGTTCGGTGAAAAGCGAGGCAACGTGACGTCACGTTGGAAACCGTTTTTGAAGCTGTCGAAGCTGTAGTGTGGACGGCCCGTTACTGTGAAGAGAGGAGCGTGGGACGTCCATGCGGTCCAGCTATGAATTCACAGAGGGCCCGCTATAGTAACTGAACGAGAGAGTAATGTCAAATGACAGTACAATTGACCAATCATATCTTCCCTCTAAATGGGTGGGTGTTATTATCGCGGACTTTATGAAAAGTTCCGCCCGCTGTGAAACTGTTATTGTTTCAATAGCAACAACAACTTCCTGTCAACAGCATTAACTCGCCTTCAAAATAAAAGCATGCCAAATTACACTTAAAACATACAACTGCAACGAAAGTAACAAACACAATGCAATATCCTTTTCAATTTCAAAGAACACAAATAGGGTTATTTACAGGTGTTGTTTTGTGTGGTAGAGGGTCGCTTTCATTGATGCGTTTTGCACCCCAGGCCGTTGTTTTGATATTCCACTGAAGTATACGCTATGACGTAATAACTCAAGGGAAGGGGTGGGGGTCAGAGGGCCCAGGTATAAAAGTCACGGCTCGCCACTGCTACTGAGTGGTGTGTGTTTGAGAACAACAACATCAACACACACACGGACGCGGTCATTGGCTACATTGGAAAATGCATCGATGACGTAGTACCGAAGATTACTGTAATAACATTCCCGAATCAGAAGCCCTGGATAAACGGCAAGGTACGTGCCAAGTTGAAGACTTGGAAGAGTACAGGAAGTCCCAGGATCCCTGCCCTTTTGTTTTAGACAGGGCAGATGTGTGCAAATCCTTTAAAAGGGTTAACCCACACAAGGCTCCTGGACCTGATGGCATCCCTGGCCGTGTTCTCAGGGTGTGTGCAGTTCAGCTGGCAGAGGTGTTCACAGACATCTTCAACAGGTCGCTGCTGCAGTCTGTTGTCCCCACTTATTTTAAACACTCCACCATCGTTCCTGTCCCCAAAAAGACAATAATCACCAGCCTCAACGACTACCGCCCAGTAGCACTCACCTCCATCATCATGAAGTGCTTTGAGCGGTTAGTCAAACCATTCATCACCTCCTCCCTCCCTGACTCTCTGGACCCCCTGCAGTTTGCCTACAGAGCAAACAGGTCCACAGACGACGCCATAGCCCCCCCCGCCCCTCCACACTGCCCCCTCACACCTGGACCAGAGGAACACATATGTGAGAATGCTGTTCATTGATTACAGTTCAGCTTTCAACACCATTGTGCCCTCCAAGCTGGCCATCAAGCTCAGAGACCTTCGGGCTCAACAGCGCCCTCTGTGACTGGATCCTGAACTTCCTGACGGGCAGACCCCCCAGGCAGTGCGGGTGGGAAACATCACATCCTCCACCCTGATCCTCATCACCGGTGCCCCTCAAGGCTGCTTGCTCAGGCCTCTCCTCTACTCCCTGTTCACACACAACTGCGTGGCCACACACAGCTCCAACACCATCGGGAAGTTTGCTGACGACACGACCGTCAACGGCCTGATCAAAGACGGCGACGAGACGGCGTACAGGGAGGAGGTCGGAAACCTGACATCTTGGTGCCAGGATAACAACCTCCATCTCAACGTCAGCAAAACCAAGGAGCTGGATTACAGGAAGCAGCAGGGAGAGGGACACGCCCCCATCGCCATCAATGGGACTACGGTGGAGAGAGTCAGCAGCTTCAGGTTCCTCTGTGTCCACATCACTGAGGACCTGACATGGACTCTTCACTGAGGACCTGACATGGACTCATCACTGAGGACCTGACATGGACTCTTCACTGAGGACCTGACATGGACTCTTCACTGAGGACCTGACATGGACTCTTCACACCACCACCATCACCAAGAAAGCTCGACAGCGGCTCTTCTTCCTCCGCAGGCTGAGGAGGTTCAACATGGACTCCAGGATACTCTGCAACTTCTACAGGTGCACCATAGAGAGGATCCTGACTTTCTACAGGTGCACCATAGAGAGGATCCTAACCTTCTACAGGTGCACCATAGAGAGGATCCTGACCTTCTACAGGTGCACCATAGAGAGGATCCTGACCTTCTACAGGTGCACCATAGAGAGGATCCTGACCTTCTACAGGTGCACCATAGAGAGGATCCTGACTGGCTGCATCACGGCCTGGTACGGCAGCTGCACCGCCCTCAATCGTAAGGCTTTACAGAGGGTGGTGAAAACTGCACAGCACATCACCAGGACGGAGCTGCCCTCCATGGAGGACTTCTACTCCCAGCGGCTCAGGAAGGAAGCCCTCAGGATTATCAAAGACCCCCATCACCCCAGCCACAAACTGTTCTGTCAGCTGCCGTCCGGCAGGCGGTACTGCAGCATCAGGACTAAAACCACCAGACTCAGGGACAGTTTCATCCCACAGGCCATAAGACTGCTAAACACCTGAACTCTGTAAAGAACATTCATAAACATTCATCTATTTACATCTTGCTAATTATTTATCTATACATCATATTACATTTACTTGTCTCGCACTATTTTTTATTTATTTTACTACAAAATCGGCAAGGGATCAAATACTTATTTCCTCCACTGTATATTTTTGCACTGTTGGATGAGCCTGTGATCTAAGATTTTCATTGACATTTCTACATTGTAGCAACTGTGCATGACAGTAAAGCCTTGAATCTTGAATTGAGAGCAACCCTCCTAACCCTGATTCGAATACAGTATGTTTTAAAATATTTAAAACTTCAGAATAGTTATAATAAAATAATTTAGCCTACTTATTTAAAAGCAGTGTTGGGACTAATGCGTTACAAAGTAACGCGTTACTGTAACGCCGTTATGTTTGGCAGTAACTAGTACTCTACGCATTACTTTTTAAATTCAGTAACTCAGTTACCGTTACTACATGGTGCGTTACTCCGTTATTGCGTTTTTTTATATAGTCAACAGCCAGGCGAACAGAGATGAGAACTGTACTTAAGTACAGTACTTGAGTAAATGTACTTAGATACTTCCTGTGTCACATGCGGAGACGGGCTGTGGGCGTGTTTGTGTTGTTTACTAACAAGACTATCATGTGGCGGAGCTCAAGTCTAGTTTCTCCACCTGGAGATATTCTCATTATTTCACTTTTGTCGAGCACAAAGAAAAGAAAGTTTCTGTTAAATGTAAGTTGTGTCTTGGCGGGTCAAAGAGCCTATCTACTGCCCAAACCAGTAATTAAAATCTCTTAAAACATCTGCAAAAACAACATGCTGGGACGAAGCTAGTAGCTAAGACCACAGAGACTCAGCCGACGCCACTCCACCTCCACCTAAGCAACAGCGGCTGGATTTTAACCAAGGGACTGCTGGCCAGGGAAAAGTCGATAAAGCCAATGCACGGTATGTTGTAGAACACATGCAGGCTATTGCTACAGTGGAGTCACCCGCTTTCAGGGAGCTAGTTAGCATGATAGCATGTCCGGGCGGCATATGGTACGGAAAACTTTTTCCAACTACCTGGAGAAAGAATATACAAAAATGGAAAGCCAGCTAATATCGATGCAATCCAGATTGCATATAATGCATGTCAAGTTGATCAACAGATTGTATTATTCTCCAATGCAATAACAGTACTGAAATGAAGGCTATAAGGGCATTAATGGGAGCCCTTTTTTTAAGTAACGAAAACGTTACTTTTTACAGTAACGCATTACTTTTTGGTGTAAGTAACTAGTAAAGTAACTGAGTTACTTTTGAAATGAAGTAACTAGTAATGGTTACTGGTTTTCAGTAACTAGCACAACACTGTTTAAAAGTAATAAACGCATCATTTCATGCTATAGTAAGTTCAAGCAGCTGTGCAAGGTAATGGGCATGGTATTATTTAGTGAAATTAACAACATTATATATCATATCAAATGTGTTTCATGTTTCATTATGTCCCAAAACTATGTTGAATAAAATACATGATTTAGAGCCAACAAACTAAATAGTACCTGTTTTATTGTTGCATCCTAAATGAAGGAATGCATCACACAACCACAAGTGGAGCATTTAGCAGCTAAAGAGATGCACATTATCCTCAAGTGAGATAACATTCAACAGCCATCTGTGTGAAATGTATTGTGTTCTTTTGTGATGAAACTGTCAGAAACACATCAGTGATCATTTTAAAGGCTGGAGATGGTGATCGTGGTGTCATGTACACCCCCGCAGTTCATGTCTCTCTCCATTTCAGTGGCTTTTTCTCTCTAAGCCTGTCACATAGAGTTTCTACTTGAGATTATGTTGTTGTGTATTTCTCTTCTAAGCAGGCTGAGTATAAACTAGGCTTGATCAATGTAATGAGAAAGAACAAGTGCAAACACATGACAGCAGCCTGCAGGAGGATTGCACTGACAGTGCACCAAGTAAAGCCAAAGACGGGAACAAACAAGAGCATCAACTGTTGGCCTGACCTCAGCTCAAACTCATGACAAAAAAACTCATGACAAAAAAACAACAACAGCTTCCAAATATCTCACAACTCTGTGCCAACGTTTGGATTAATGCAGGTTCCCTGATGAAGTGCAAAGATAAGGATGCTGTGGAGGGAGACAAGGCAGAAAACATTGCTATGCACGCAGGCTGGATGCACATCGCTGTGTGTGCGTGTGCGCGCGCGTGTGTGTGTGTGAGTGTGTGTCACAGCTGCACTCTGCCATCCCCCATCCGATCCCTGCTGACCTTATTTAACCTGGAATCCAATCAGATTTGTGCAGGGGCTGGAAGGCCTGTCAAACATGTCAGCTTCAGCTCGCCAAAGACTTCTCTGCCAGATGTTCACTGTGGCATCTGCCTCACGGTGCTTAAACTCTTTCTTTCTCATCCTGCCTCTTTTTCTGTATGCTTTTCATTATGTCCAACCAACCTTTTTCCTAATGTGTTTGAATATCCTACTTTGCACAAAACAATATGAATGCAATTAGTGTCAGGGCATTCAGAGCGCAGATGAAGCAACATTGGACTTAAATGGTGAAGAGGTGGGAGAAGTACTCAGATCTTGTACTTGAGTAAAAGTAGAAGTAACAGGGTGTAGGAATACTCTGTTACAAGTAAAAGTCCTGCATTCAAAATGTTACTCAATTAAAAGTGGAAAAGTATTATCATCAAAATAAAGTAAAATTCCCAAAAGTAAAGTAGTCATTGTGCAGATTGGTCCATTTCAGAATAATAAACATACACAAAAAGTAAGGAAATCAGTGTTTGGTAGCTTATTTATTTGTTGTAATAATGCTTCTTAGTAATAAATGTTATACCGTTGGAAAGCCTCTTTATGTACCTTTCAAATGGTGCCACATTTGTGAGGAACAAGCATTTGTGGGATGAGCAGCAGAGCTGAGTATGGGGGGTGCACCCATGAACAATGTGACAGATCTCCTCTGCCAATGCCAGACAGTTTTTTTGCTGTTGACTCTTGATCGGTTTCGTTTGGTGGATTTGATGATTAAAGTCTGATGAAACAAGACATATTGGCAACAATTTATTGATTAACAATGTATTCATTTAACAAGCAGCCTCAGTAGCATGTGGAAGAACCAAACACAGCCACAACAGCCTATCTTCCTCATGCTGTCACCAGCCTGCTCACACTCTGCTGTGGGATGGCATCCCATTCTTCAACCAGCATTTGTCCCAAGTCAGCCAACGTGTTTGTGCTGGTCACTCTGACAGCAGCCCAAGTTGATCCCAAAATAGGGTTCGATGGGGTTGAGGTCAGGACTGCAGGGGACCATCCCATCCTCTCCACTCCTAGTCTATCGGTGCAGCAATCAGCAAATCGTTCTCCACGTCTTCTCCACACTGTGACCCCACGATCCAAGTGCCGTAGGCAGAATCTGGTCTCATCACTGAACAAAATGTTCCTCCACACGTTGAGGCTCCTGGCAGCCGTACGAAACCGGAGAGTGGCTGCTGTTTGGCAGAGGAGATTTGTCACATTTTTCATGGGCGCAACCCACATACTCAGCTCTTCTGCTCATCCTACAAATGCATGTTCCTCATAAATGTGGTACCATTGGAAAGGTAAGAAAACAGCCTTTCCAACGGTATAAGATGTATTGCCAAGAAGCATTGTTACAATAAAGAAATGAGGTACCAAACACAAATATTCCTTACTTTTTGTGTGAAGGTCAGCAGTTGCCCAATTTTAAGGCCCAGCTGTTGCTGTCATGTTTTATGCCAATTTGTGCCTTGCTGATGAGTGCTGTGTTACCAGTGTTAGTGCCGCCGTGCACACAATGTTGCAAAAGTAGTTTCTATGTTGCTCTTTATTTGTGCATATTTGCATAGGTGTGCGCTCTTTCGCAATGCTGTTGGCCATGCTGTTTGATGTTATCTATATTGTGCCGCACCACATGACAGTTTTGTAGGCCCTCCAATTCAAATCACATGCCCTCTCTGTAGATTTGTTCTGTCGCCGGGCCTGGCTGGGAGCAGATCAATCTAGAATATAGCATGTTTGCCAGCTGACTGAAAGGCAAGCTGTGAATCAGGAGTGTTTAAAAAGCCTCTCAAGCCACCTTCCGAAGTAACCTCCTAAGAGCAGCCTCTCTGAACTTGTTTATTTTCTCTTGGTGAACACATATGAGAAAATATGTAATCTTCTCAGTTCTTCTCTTCGTCAGTTTTCCTCTTTCACATGTATGCAGGCAGGTGGTCCAAACACAGAAACGGACGGCAGATAGTTATAACAAAAGTATACAATGAAGCAGATTAAGGTTAGAGAGGAAAAGCTCCAAAAACTGAACTAGGGCAAATCAAAATGACAACAGGGGCAATAGGAGGAACATCCTCCTGGTACTAAGGATTAACACAGGGACACATTCAGATGGACTGACCATGCCAGGAAACAATGATGACAAACTGACAAAATCCAATTGGCATATTGTAGTGGACATTTTTATTATATCCTTATATGTTTTAAACCAAATGCTTCTCATTTCCTGAGATGTGCTGTTTTCTTCTTTCTACTCTACTGTGGGTTTATTCCCAAGAGCTTCAAGGCCACATAGCTGTTTTGGCTACTGGGTTGAGACTCACACAAAGTCACACGAGAACTTCTACAGCTCAACGCCAGGTGTCTAATAACAATATGACCGTGTGAAGACAGATTTCTGCACTTCCCACTCTTTCCTGTATATAAGCCTTGCTACCATATTGAACTGCGCACACTCGCGCAGACTATTCTATACTCTGTGGGACCTGTGTCTATATTTATTGTATTTATATGTATTTGAAGCTTCAAATAAATAACCAGAAAGACAACTCTGTCTGATTCACCATGTATTTGTTTTGATCACTCTGACTTGTACTCTCCACAGTGTTGGGTCTCAGATTTCCATAACAATTGGCGCTGCGAGCAGGGTCTCTGCAAGTTCGATTGGGAACACCTACGGACGCTGGTGGTGGCCGGCTCCAGGATCCTCGGATCGTCCTCTACCTCGACAGAAACCGTACGGGACGAGAGGACCAGCGCCGGGGGTGGAACCGATTGACTTCACGAGATCCAACGAACTCAAAAGGCTTTCAATAGTCGGTGAGATGTACAGTGTCTAAATTGTTTAAAGTTAAACGTAATTAAACTCCATGACATTTATGAGAGGGACTGCTCGAAAGGATATTTGGGATATCCAATATATCGTAGCCTGGGTTTACGATCAATGTTTGTGTGATTTGTACTGAGAAACAAATATCACATCATCGACGGATGAAAAAATAGTGTTTTGGTAACACGGGGTGTTTAGAGTAAACACTTAAAGACTTTGTTATGGAACGCAAAGCAGAGTAGGGGGCTTGTACACCCCCCTGAGGGTCCGATTGTAGATGTCATGCGAGCAGAAATGGTGAAAACAGTCTGTCTAAATTAAATATCTGGACGGAAATGTTCGGATTTCCAAAGGGAGGGTTTTTGAGTAAATTAAAAATCAAGAACCTAAAGAATAAATTACAAGAACATGAAGATGGAATGAAGGGTAAAAATAAAGTTAAAATAAAAGACTTATAGAAAACTGGACACTCACAGAAAGTGTTTATAATACTGGGGAGTAAAAAAAAAGGCAGTTGGCCTTGGGCATTAAAGAAAAATATTAAGGTTGATTTGAATGTGAAGAAAAGAAGGAAAATAAATTATTTCCAAAACCATGTAAACCCCAGACATCTCTGTATCCTTCCATAGCAGGCCTGAATGACCTCTCCTCGACTGGGTATCCTTTCCCTCCCCCGGGGTACAACCCTGGCAATCCGGCTGGCCCACCTCAACCACCTCCACCGCCACTACAAGCCCCAGCCATGCAGTCCGTCAACTCCAAGCTCGCCACCCCCATCAGCCCCAAGTAGATGGGGACAACAGCGGGATAAACAAACCCGATGGGGGACACACCTCAGATAATGCCTTTCTCAACGGACTCACAGACACACAGCGCAAGCTACGCAGAATGCTGGCCGGTCACATTACCGAGGGAGAGGCAGAAGAGGTTTTCCGAGGCAGAAGACGAGAAGCAAGACCTTCATTTGACGAAAGATGTTTCAAGTGTGGCAGTGTTGAACATTGGATTATGGGACTGCTCACAGAACACTGGCAGTGGAGGCAGAGGGGGACAGCAAGGACGTCATTCACAATCAGACTGACCTACACCAGATGGGGAGGAGGGGGCCCGATCGAGCGAGACGGAAATTCAGCCAGCAGCATCTAACCAGGGAAGTGACACACACACACACACATCATGCTATTGAGTAATTGGAAAATGTAGAAGACATGTCTGTGGTTAAAGAGGGTACATATTTGAAATATGACAGTGAAACAGCATTTGAGAAATGTCCCACACTGACTTTGGCTGTCATGGGTGTTGATGTTCCATTTTTTTTTGGTTGATTCTGGGACTACACATTCTGTGGTAAAAAGGGCAGATTTGCCTGATTGCAAATTTAGTGGTAGATTTATGCACTCAATAGGAGCGGCTGGGGTGACTGTAAAGGAGAAGTTTTTGTATCACTTCACAGTAGAGATAACGGTGATGACAGTCATCCATTTCCCACATCAGTAAAAAACAGTTTTCTTTTATCATCTGTCTGCCCAATACATTTTCTGGGCAAAGATCTGATTCTCCGGTTCGGCTTAGATCTCATTTTTACACAAATGAGGGTCTTAAAGTCCGGCTGCCATCTCCTACGATTGTTCAAAAACTGGCATTTGATGATAAAGAACTGGTGAATGTGTATCAAATGGCTGCTGACATATCCTGATTCTCAGGCGTTGTTGCGTTTGACTGATCAACGTGTTTTTCCACCTGCTGTGTTCATGGAGGCTTCTCATTTGCATTATACGTGCTAACGTTGTTGATGATCCGTGTAAATGCTATGATGAGAGTTGTTCTGTTAGAATGTGTGAATGATGAGCTCATACTTAAAACTATGCTTGGAGTTTGCTGCGCAGCTGGTTCCTGTTGCACTCACACCCACACAACACAAACTGTCAAATCCCAGGAGCGGTCCACACATTTCACTAGCCAGGGGCCCCACTGATAGATAGAGGGATTTGGGTCCAATCGTTAAAGATTGGGAGTCAGTCACTGATTGGGCACCTACACACACAGAATATGTCATGTACACATGTACATGTGTCACGTGACGTGTATCAAATGAAAATGTGCACGAACGTAGCCGTTCTGCGCACATTGCTGTTGGTTGAGGATGATGAGGTAATTCTCATATCTCTGAGCTTCCTGCTGCGCTTTCAGATGTGCCATACTCACTCTGGGCAGCTCACAGATATGACGTAGGGTTAATGTCCACGTTCCGTTCAAATCAACCCCCGTACCCATTGAAACGTGAAGCTGTTGATGGCATTCGGCCAGTGTTTACCTCTCCGCTTAAACAAGGGGTCATTATTCCGTGTAACGATTCCGGTACGCACTCCAGTGTTTCCTGTCAAAAAGATCAGAGACAAAACCTCCTGACGAGTGGAGATTTGTCCAGGATTTACTGCTCTGCCAAAACCTGTCACTAAGCGACAGATGATGTCATTCTTGCGTATGTGTTCATAACACACGGCTGTTGTTATGCTTGCTGTGATGTTACATTAGTCCGTTCTCTGCTTGTAATTATGCCGTTACAAGCTTCAAAGTTGTATTTATCATCTGAATTTGCCGAAACAAGTTTAATATTCTGAAAGCCAATACTTTGTTTATTCGAAAACAGATGAAAACAAACTGTCTTTTATACAAAATGGAAGTATTATACAAGTAAAACTACATGTTGCTTTAATCCCATGTAATTGTAGAATGAACACACTCTTCCTTTGTATAAGTCAGGTGTCCTGAGTAGTAACAATTACCTACAAATCATTGTACACATTTGTAAATATTATTTTCCACTTGTTACTATTGTGAGGCTATTTTTATGCAGCTCTGCGTGATTTTGTAGCTACAATTCAGACTAATACGCTACCAGAGGTGGAATAAGTACTCAGATCTTGTAGTGAAAAGTACAAGTACTCAGATCTTGTACTTGAGTCAAAGTAGAAGTACTCAGGTCTTGTACTTGAGTCAAAGTAGAAGTACTCAGGTCTTGTACTTGAGTCAAAGTAGAAGTACCAGAGTGTAGGAATACTCTGTTACAGTAAAAGTCCTGCATTCAAAATGTTCCTCAAGAAGAAGTAGAAAATAATTATCAAAATATAGTTAAAGACAATAAAAGTATTAATTGTGTAGATTGGTCCATTTCAGAATAATATATATGATATGTTTTATAATGATTGATCATGAAAGTGTTCTCAAAGCTGGTAAAGGTGCAGCTAGTTTGAATGACTTTGTATACTGCAGGGTAGCTTGTGGATTTACTCCAGGTGGAACTAAAGTCTGATTTAACACTTGATTATATTTCACATCATTCATCCACATCTGTGAAGTAACTAAAGGTATTAAATACATGTAGTGAAAGAAAAGTACACCATGTACCTCTGACTTATGTTCACTGCCAACCTAAAAGTACCTAAAAGAATAGTAATCAATAATGTATTGAAAAGTTATTTGGCTGATTGTTTTTATATCGGCTCAGCTAGGTTATATGGGAGGCCCAGTCTACGTACACTCTAAAAACAAATGCCTTGGCTTAACAAAGAAAATCAAGGCAATAGGTTGCATCGATGGTTATTGAGTTAAGACAACTTCTAATGAAATTTTGTTAAAGCAACAAAGTTATTTGAGTTAGGGGAAAAGGCGTTTCCTCTACAATCAGAGGTGTTTTCAATTACCACTTACTTAATAATTGGTAGCATAAACACAAGTTTTTAAGTTGATTACACCAAAAGTTCCAACTTGTTTTACCATATGATTTAAATGTAATCTTAAGTTGTATATACTTAATTACCACATGTTGAACATGGACAGATGTTTTTAAGTTGACAGCCATTTGTAAATTAAGTTGCTCCAAATAATATTGTATTCAATAGGGTTTTGTTTTTTTCCATAGCTTTTCCATGTTTTGCCTTTAAAGAAATTAATTAATTGATTCCACAACAAAGATATTAGGCAATTCACTTTTTATTTTTGAACTGCAGTTGTTTATTTCAACACATGATGTTTCAATCAAGAGTTTGAATTTCAAGTTGTATTTGAATGGCAAAAGATGACACTCACTTTAAAATGTCCTTTGTATATTTCTATTTGTCTTAACTGTGGGAACTTGTCCAGACATCTTAAGTGGGAGTGGATTTGAAATCCTTAACTCAAGGTGTAGAACAATTAAGTTATCAAGCCAATTGCATTACTTACTTCAACTTGAATTTAGTTTGAAGTCAATTAATGCAGAAATCAGAGTTCAAATGACACACAATATTAAGTTGATGTAATTACCAACATTATTACGTCAACACAACTTATAAATTAATGTTGCAACTTAAACTGTTTATCTAAATCAATTAACTCACATTTGTATCTTGCAACCAGTGCATTTAATTAAGTGGAGGTGAAAGGTCGCCTGAATTCGTTTTTAGACGTACAGATCACTCATTTTGAAATATTAAACTTAGTTTTATTTTCTTTAATTTTTCATCCTCGTGTAGAATGCTATCACGAAACACACATTTGGTTGTTTATAGCATAAAGAACATCTGAGTGAGTTAATGTGAGTTGACGAACACGACTGTGTTGCCGAACTTTCCATTGTGTGCACACCTAGACCGGACTTAAAAGACGTTCCTCTGACCAACGCTGACCTCATTTTGTATGTTGATGGGTCTGCCTCTCGCGACCAAGGGGGCACTAATAGGGTGGGGGTTTTTTTCCGTTTTTTTCCTGTTGTTTCAGATTCTGCTGTACTCCGTTCTGGACCGCTTCCATGTCACATCAGCACAAGCAGCAGAGCACTAACTGAAGCCTGAACGTGCACTGTACGTTTGCAGAAGGCAAAACCGTGACTATTTACACTGACTCACGCTATGCTTTTGGGGTAGTACACGATTTTGGGGCTATTTGGAAGTGTAGACACATTTTTGAAATCTGATGGCAAACCAGTACTTAACCATGTACTGGTTGCAGGCTTACTAGACACCATTCTGCTCCCATCTGAGGTTGCAGTCTGTAAATGTGCCGCACACGCAAGCAGTACAGACCCAGTTTCCCTAAGAAATTGGGTCCGCTAATTTCCTGCTGACTCAGCCGCAAAGGCAGCTGCTCTGATTCCTCTCGCACCTCACGCACACTCATTTGTTAAAATCCTTGTCTCCTCCTTCACTGACAAAATGTCGTCACTGACTTCCATGCAGCAGCTCGCTACACCAGTTGAGAAAGCTCAGTGGAAAGCTGTTGGGGCTGTTTTTGACCCAACCTCCGGGTTGGTCCAAATTCCAATCCATGTCCCCCAAGACATTTCTTCCCTCATTTTGCTAAGTTGACACATGGGTTGGACCATGTGTCAAAAGGGGGGATGTTAGAGGCTATAAATCAGGAGTGGTTCACAAGGGGGTTCACAGTAACAGCTCAGAAGCACTGTGAAGCATGCCTAATTTGCATTATGCAAAATTCTGGTAGACCAGTAAAGGTTACAGGACCCGGAGCACATCCACCTCCCACCAGGCCATTTGAGCACCTAATGCTGGATTTCATTGAGGGTAAGAAGCACTGCTGGTGGTGGTTGACATGTGGTCCAAATGGGTTGAAGCTTTCCCAGTAAAAGCACAGACAGCAAATGCTGTGGCAAAGGCACTAGGGAAATCATTACTAGATGGGGACTACCAGACAAAATTTCTAGCAACAACGGTTCACATTTTGCTAATGAGGCCATTGCCCAGATAGGAGAATACATGGGCATGGACATCAGAAAGCATTGTGCTTATCATCCACAGAGTGGGGGTGGGGTGGAAAGAGAGAACGGCACAATCAAAAACAAACTATCAAAATGCTGTGCAGACACAGGTCTGTCATGGACACAAGCTCTGCCCATTGTGCTGATGTACATGAGGATGCGGGAACGAACACGGAGGCAACTCAGCCCATTTGAAATCCTTTTTGAGGCTCCTCCACAGATTGGACTCAAGGCTCCAGGATGTCCTCTTCCCTCCACAACTTTGTGTGAGGATGCTATGTTGTCCTATTGTGTTAACCTGTCATCCACTTTAGCGACTGCCACTGGTCCACTTCACCATCTCCAACCCGGCAACTTCGTGCTGGTCAAGGATTTCCGGAAAAAGAGCTGGAAATCCAATCGTTGGCAAGGTCCCTACCAGGTGCTTCTCGTCACCCAGACAGCGGTCAAGGTCGCCGAGAGAGCTACGTGGGTCCACGCCACTCCGTAGTCACAGGAAAGGAGAAACGGTAGAAGCAGACGACAACAAGTGACGTGTCCTAGTCACCAACGGAAGCAGACGACAACAAGTGACGTGTCCTAGTCACCACCAGCACCACACTTGCACCAAAACACCAAACACTACACACAAGGTGTCACGAGCGAGTGCCAGCTGAGCGGTTCCATATGCTCTCTGGTTCCTCGTTTGTGTTACCGGTGTGCGGAGTCTGACTGTCCTTGTCACAAAATCGACCGAGGGAATACACACACACACCCCATGGAGCATTTCCCCCTCGTGATGAGGGCTCGCCTGGAAAGGCGACAACGCAACCGTGAGCAATGTGGATACTACTGGAGAGCCTGGTGAATCATAAAATGGTTCCTCTGCATACTTGCCATGATAGTTGTGTTAGGACTAGTCCTATATTTTATGTATCCATGTGTCAGCACACAGCATGTCAGCCATGTGCACCCCAGCCATTTGAGAGGGATGAAACACAGCCTCTGCATCCAGAGAGTGTACCACAAAACGTCTCTTACACCACCTTATTTTTTCCTAGGCACTACTACTGGTTGTACTCATATCCTACGGAACACGTGCAGTTACGGTGCTTACAATATCTCGTATTGTCGCATAGTCGGTGCCCCTGGAAGAATCCTTTCTAACGTAGCATTCCCTGCTCTATCAAGTTCTGGCTCCCCTCTGGATAGGTACATGCACTCTAGTGGATTTGAATCCAGCAGTCACTGTCCTCACGTCCTTAATGTACACGACACATCATTACCCAGAGTTCCAACACCACGACCACCACAAGGTAAAAAGAGATCTGACGTCCGCTGGAGCTAAATTCATTGGCGGCCTGTTCCCATGGTGGGGTACAGTAAACAATGCCCATAACATAGATACCTTACACGTTCGGCTAGAGAACCTCACTTACGAGACGACGCAGGGCTTCCAGGCATTGCCCCCATTCATAATAGCCTCTAGGAACATGCTTATGCAGCACCAATTTGCTCTTGACCTGTGTCATATGATCGGTGACTCCTGTTGCACTTACATTCCCGACGCCACCAAGAACATCACTGACACCGTGCTGCATCTTAACAACCTGTTAGCCGACATGAAAGCGGATGACATATCCAACGCAGGTGGCTGGGACTGGTGGTCCTGACTTACATCGGGGGGGTGGGAAGCATAGCTGGCCAGGATAGTTACACCCCTGACGATCATTTTCGGCCTATTAATCAGTTGTACCTGTTTGATTATCCCAATACTGAAGAAGTGCGTTTCCAGCATAGTATCCTCAGCTTTCGTTCAGTATACTGCTATTGCATTACACGACAATCCTTTGCACCACAGTGAGATAGACCAGCTAGAATCAGAAGAGTCTGATTCCGACACTACAATATAATCAATATAATCATGTGAATCGAGTGTACTCTCCTCTTATACTTGCATTATATTGGAGTCTGTCCTCCACAAAAACAGCCAGTTTTCTATGATATATTTGTGATGTGTTTACTTAAACCAGCGATGGAGTGTATTCATTGATGTGTTATATCAGTCTATCCTGTCATTTGGGTTTTTTTATTGATCAAGTATGATCAAAAGGGGGGAATGTAGTGGACATTTTTATTATATCCTTATATGTTTTAAACCAAATGCTTCTCATTTCCTGAGATGTGCTGTTTTCCTCTATCTACTCTACTTCAAGGCCACAGAGCTGTTTTGGCTACTGGGTTGAGACTCACACAAAGTCACACGAGAACTTCTACAGCTCAAGGCCAGGTGTCTAATAACAATATGACCGTGTGAAGACAGATTTCTGCACTTCCCACTCTTTCCTGTATATAAGCCTTGTTACCATATTGAACTGCGCACACTCGCGCAGACTATTCTATACTCTGTGGGACCTGTGTCTATATTTATTGTATTTATATGTATTTGAAGCTTCAAATAAATAACCAGAAAGACAACTCTGTCTGATTCACCATTTATTTGTTTTGATCACTCTGACTTGTACTCTCCACAGTGTTGGGTCTCAGATTTCCATAACAATATACACAAAGAACTGATCCCAGATAAACAGCTGCAGTCAGACAGCAAAAGGGCGGGGCAACAATCAATCTGATGGTATGAGAAATGGTGAAGACCCAATCAAGTCAGCCATAGGTTTCTGAAGAGCTGTAGTGAAGATCAAATCGACCCTTTGGCAGCAACACCACCGTCCAGCTCCGAGCAAACCCAAAAATGGGCAATGTTTGTGAAATGGAGGCGGGTCTATTGAATTAAATGAATGGGCTAGCACTTGACCTGAGACAGAACCCACTTGTTAATCATGGCGTGATAATTGAAATGGGTAAGTTACATAACATGTGAACCTTGTAAAGTTGTCATGAAGGGGGAAATTAATAGTTGAGCCCCAGAGATCTACAAAAAGATGGATTTAAAGAAAATTAAAAATGCAAATAATACATCAAGAAGTCTCTATTAGGTTGACTTTAGAGATATATTCAATGATTTAATACTCCATTCCAGTATTGTCTACTAGTCAGATTGCAATTATGTGATGCTTATAACTGGTCACATTGTAACTATGACTAAATGCTATGGATAGGATAGTCAATCAAACCTTTATGTTAAAGGTTATTTTAACCAAACCTTAATGTTTCCCTTTACCTAACCTAACAATAACAATCCATCTATTTATTTGAAGTTTTTAAAAGCCCATACAAATTAAAAGAGCATCACATCAGAACATACTTTAATGTGTCAGTCTACAACTCCTTAAAGAGGCAGACTGCAGGCAGCAGATACTTCATGCCTTTGGGATTACCAGACCTGTGACACATACAGCAGATGCTTTTAATACTAAAGTGTTTCATTAATTACACATAAAGCCTTAACATTTAGATAAGTGCAGGGGGTTCTCAGTTCCTCTCAGCCCCAGAAACCTCAAAGCAGCTGAACAGCAGTGTGTGTGTGTGTGTGTGTGTGTGTGTGTGTGTGTGTGTGTGTGTGTGTGTGTGTGTGTGTGTGTGTGTGTGTGTGTGTGTGTGTGTGTGTGTGTGTGTGTGTGTGTGTGTGTGTGTGTTGTAGAGTTATATTTGTATTTATTCATGTTAGCAAACTATGGATAAGCTTAAAATGGGAATAATTTGGGTAAAACTGTGAGCTGGATATGGGGCCTGTTGACATGTGTTTTTGAGGACAAAGGAATATGGTGGAAGGTGAGAGCATGTCCTGATTTGCATTCAACTTAGAATGAGCTACAGTGGTTGTGATGTTAGGAGAGGTCCCTTGGGTTTCTCTGGTGGTTATCAACAGTAGCAGTTAAGTGAATACTGTTCAAACAATACCTGTGTTTGTGTTTTATATTGATTTCTCTGTTTTATCCTTTCATAAATGTAAGGACTACAAATGGCTATAAACATTCTGGGCTGGTTGGAGTAAACAGGGTTTTATTGCTCTGTGGGGGAGGTGTAGGTATGCAGGCCTTGAGACTTTTGGTTGTAAGGTGAGCCTGTTTGGTTTCCTGCTGGCCAGCGTTGCGTCTCCCAATGAGATGACCTGAAAAGATGACCAGCTGACCTAACACCAAACCCCTCCTTCTTACTCTGGTATATATCCGGTGGATCCCTGGCGTTCGGCCTCTTCTTCACATGCTGCCCTCGGGTGAAAGTAGCTCTGCAGTATGCGAACCAGTGCAGGAGTAAGCCGGCATTACTCCTTAAGCATTACAATATAACTGTAATATATCATGTTGTATTGTAATGATTGTATTGCATTGTCATATTGCCATTAAAGTAGATTATTGTTAACGGTTACTTTGTAGATATGGATTCCTTCCTGTATTATAACCAGCTTCATAGGAACGCGCGGAGATTTGAAAAGCGGACCAGTTATCCCTTCGAATCCCCAACAGTGTGTGTGTGTGTGTGTGTGTGTGTGTGTGTGTGTGTGTGTGTGTGTGTGTGTGTGTGTGTGTGTGTGTGTGTGTGTGTGTGTGTGACAGAGATTTCTAAGCTCCAGCTACTGACCCAGGCTGTGAAGGAGGTTAAAATAATTACAAAACAGCCAGTTAGTGGAAAGTCAAACGGAAGACTGCTACACTGTTGTATTGCGTTTGCAGCCATGTAGCAGCCCATAATGACTGAGTGAACACAGAAAAATACATCGGGCGAGAAATGCAGTGGTTTAGTGGAGCGTGTCAATAAGTGAAATCCAAAAAGAACACAATATCACATGATACTCTAATCTGCTCAAAAGGTTTTGTATTCAATAGTTAAACTGCATTATCATCTGCCTTCTGATGCTGTGTTTTTGTTTTATATAATCTCAAAATATTATATACATATCATCAGACCAACAAGTCATCTAACCCAGTGGTTCCCAAACTTTTTGTGAACCAAGGCACACCAAAGGACAAGTAAAAATCTCAAGGCACACCTATTGTGCAAAATAGCTCTTATAACACGTGTTATCACTCATATCATGTAAAATATCTGTAAATGTGCATAATTATTTACTAATGCCAAATAAAATGTGACAAAGACAACTATATTACTCATGAAATATTTATTAACGAAATATTTGCTAAGCTTCACCTTAGCATGTGTTCTTTGCAGGTGTTTGTTGAGGTTTGACGTGGTGTTTACAGCAGTGGCTAACAGCTTCTGGCCTGGACACAGTTTGCACCTCACCGTCACATTCCTGTCTATTCTTCGGACGAACTCAAAATAATGGGCATACCTCCACCGCTCGAAAGTTATCGCTGACTCAGCCATGTTTATGCAGCACTGCATGTGGAGATGTAGACGCGCAAGTCGCGCAGATTACGTACATATAAACCTACAAAGTACTGATATTGTAAATGAAAAAGTAATTATTTTTGTGTAGTTGTATATTGCAATAATAACGTATGGTTGTCACAAAATCCCACGGCACACCCGGACTTGCCTCACGGCACACCGTTTGGGAACCACTGATCTAACCTTAGAAACAGAACTGAAATTGAAAGATGTTTTGAATTGTGAAAGAGTGCATCCACATCACTCAGTATGAACAGTATCAGTAATCCATTGAGTAGCAGAGGTGGGATTAGTACTCAGATCTTGTACTCAAGTAAAAGTACCAGAGTGTAGGAATACTCTGTTATTCTATGAATATAAGAAAGCACTCCGTAAAGCGAGAGCAGCCTGCTACTCTTCATTAATAGATGAGAAGAAGAATCTCTCAGGCAAAAAGCACTTTCTTTCAAGATAAGATCCAATCTTCCTATTCCAATCCTAAAAAACTATTTTCCATCTTCTCCACCCTCTTGGACCCTCCAAAAGCTCCTCCCCCCTCCTCACTTCTGTCAAGCGACTTTGTTACCCACTTTGAAAAAAAGGTTAATGATATTCGCTCTTCTTTTTCTGACTCACCTTTACTCACCGCTGGGTCACCAGACCTTCCTTCCACCAACACACTAACCTCCTTTTCCCCTCTCTCTCCAAGTGAGGTTCTTACCCTCATTACCTCTGCCCGCCCTACCACCTGTCCTCTGGACCCTATCCCTTCAAACCTCCTTCAGACTATCGCTCCTGATATTCTACCGTTTCTCACCCATTTCATCAACACTTCTCTAACTTCTGGTCACTTTCCAAACAGTCTCAAGGAGGCAAGAGTAAACCCTCTCCTAAAGAAACCCACTCTCAACCCGTCTGATGTTATAAACTACAGGCTTGTCTCTCTCCTCCCGTTCCTGTCTAAATCACTTGAACGCGCTGTCTTTAAACAACTCTCCTGTTATCTCAATCAGAACAACCTTCTGGATCCGCACCAGTCTGGTTTCAAGGCAGGTCACTCCACAGAAACTGCTCTCATTGCTGTCACGGAGGAACTGCACACTGCCAAAACTGCATCCCTCTCCTCTGTCATCATCCTGTTGGACCTGTCTGCTGCATTCGACACGGTGAATCATCAGATCCTCCTTCGCACTCTCCAAAAACTTGGAGTTTCAGGCTCTGCACTTTCCCTCCTCACCTCATACCTGAAAGACCGTACCTACAGGGTGACTTGGAGAGGGTCTGAGTCAGACCCTTGTCAATTAACTACGGGGGTCCCTCAGGGCTCTGTTCTTGGTCCCCTCCTCTTCTCCTTGTACACAAACTCGCTCGGATCAGTCATTAGCCCGCATGGTTTTTCTTACCACTGCTACGCTGACGACACCCAATTAATTCTGTCCTTTCCCCGCTCAGAGACCCAGGTCGTCGCGCGCATCTCTGCTTGTCTGGCTGACATCTCTCAGTGGATGTCTGCTCACCACCTCAAGCTCAACCTTGACAAGACTGAGCTGCTCTTCCTCCCGGGAAAAGATTGTCCAACTCTTGACCTGACAATCAACATCGGCACCTCAGTTGTTTCCCCGACTCAGACTGCAAGGAATCTGGGTGTGACCCTAGATAACAACCTGTCCTTCACTGCAAACATCGCTGCTACAACCCGCTGCTGCAGATACACGCTTTACAACATCAGGAAGATACGTCCCCAGCTGACTCAGAAAGCGACTCAGGTTCTGGTCCAGGCTCTCGTCATCTCACGCCTAGACTACTGCAACTCCCTCCTGGCTGGTCTACCTGCATGTGCCATCCGACCTCTGCAGCTCATCCAGAATGTAGCGGCTCGTCTGGTTTTCAACCTTCCTAAATTCTCCCACACCACTCCGCTCCTCCGCTCCCTTCACTGGCTTCCGGTAACTGCTAGAATCCACTTCAAGACACTGGTACTTGCTTACCATGCTGCGAATGGATCTGGCCCTTCGTACATCCAGGACATGGTTAAACCGTACACCCCAGCGCGTGCACTACGCTCTGCATCAGCCAAACGACTCGTTGCGCCCTCGCTGCGAGGGGGACCCAAGTTCCCATCGGCGAAAACACGTGGGTTTGCTATCCTGGCTCCAAGATGGTGGAATGAGCTCCCCATTGACATCAGGATGGCAGATAGCTTGCACATCTTCCGGCGCAAACTGAAAACTCATCTCTTTCGACTCCACTTCGAGCGTTAGAACGATTAACGAAGCACTTTTATACTAATAAAGGACTGGATTACCTAAAGCCAGTTGAGTAGCACTTGAAATGTTTGGCTCTATGAAACCTGATATACTTATATGATTCTGTTTTCTTCAAGGTTGTGTCTTCCTGGTCGAATGTACTTATTGTAAGTCGCTTTGGACAAAAGCGTCAGCTAAATGCAATGTAATGTAATGAATAAGAATAATGCAAGATTTCTTTTCAGCACTGTAGCCAAACTGACAGAGAGCCACAGCTCGATTGAGCCTTCTATTCCAATAGCACTCAGTAGTAATGATTTGATGTGCTTTTTTAACGATAAAATTGTTACTCTTAGAAACAAAATTAATGACCTCTTGCCTTTGACCAGTATAGTGTTATCAACAGCTCCCGGAAACGTAAGTTCTAATATTACACTAGATAGTAAACTAGAATGCTTTTTAGCCATAAACCTTGAACAATTAAATTCAATGATTCTCTCTTCTAAACCATCAACGTGTATCTTAGACCCAATTCCAACTAAGCTGTTGAAGGAAGTTTTTCCATTAATTAGCACTTCTTTATTAAATATTATGAATATGTCTTTATTATCAGGCTATGTTCCACAATAATTTAAAGTACAGTAGCAGTGATAACACCTCTTATTAAAAAGCACAACCTCAATCCAGAGGTTTTAGCCAACTGTAGACCTATTTCTAATCTTCCGTTCCTCTCATAAATTCTTGAGAAAGCGGTCGCAAAACAGTTATGTGATTACTTAAAAAACAATGATTTATTTGAGGATTTTCAGTCTGGCTTTAGAACACATCATAGCACAGAGACAGCTCTGGTTAAAGTCACAAATGACCTTCTAATAGCTTCAGACAAAGGACTTTTCTCTATTCTTGTCTTCCTCGATCTCAGTGCTGCATTTGATACTATCGACCATGACATCTTATTGCAAAGACTAGAGCACTTAGTTGGCATAAAGGTAACTACTTTAGGTTTGTGTTTGTCAATGATGAATCTTCCATGCAAACTGAAGTTAGCCATGGAGTGCCACAGGGCTCAGTGCTTGGACCTATTTTGTTCACATTATATATGCTTTCGTTAGGCAATATTATAAGGAATCACTCTGTACATTTCCATTGTTATGCGGATGATGCTCAACTATATTTATCAATCAAGCCTGAGGAAACCAATATTCTTAATACAATTCAAGACTTCCTCAAGGACTTAAAAACGTGGATGACCTTGAATATTTTTATGTTAAACACGGACAAAACCAAAGTTATTGTACTCGGCCCAAAGAATCTAGGAAACAAATTATCTAAACATATACTCACTCTGGATGGCATTAACTTGCAGTGAGACAGTAAGGAATCTTGGTGTTATATTTGATCAGGATTTATCCTTTAACGCTCACATAAAACAAATCTCACAGACTGCCTTCTTTCATCTACAACATTGCAAAAATCAGGCATATCTTGCCTCAAAACGATGCAGAGAAACTAGTCCATGCATTTGTTACTTCAAGGCTGGGTTATTGTAAGTCTTTATTATCAAGGTGTACCAAAAAGTCAGTTAAAGGTGGGGTAGGTAATTCACTTCAGAAACACTTTTTGTTATATTCCATGGAATGCTCTTAACATCCCAATAGCAATGAATACATTAAATGCTTTGACAATAAATACATAAAACATTTAATCATAAAACATTTAATCTGCGCCATGGCGCTGTAAAAAGCACGACCAATTATTTTAGCCGGCCCGGCTAAAATAACTGGATGGCCTACCTGCCTGTTAGCCTTCCATCTGTGCACAAACTTATCTCGTGCCCTCGTTGGTCATGTGCACGTTTGTGTGTGTTGGAGGAGGGGCTCTGTAAGGAAGTCTGAAGGAAGGGGCAGATTTTTTTCAGCTGCGTAGTTTCAAATTCTACCGCACTCGAGCTGGTTTCTCCATTCTTACCTACCCTACCTTTAAGTCGCTTTAGCTGATTCAAAATGCTGCAGCAGGTGTATTGACCAGAGCAAGGAAAATGGACCACATTACTCCTGTTCTGGCTGCCTTAGACTGGCTCCCTATAGAACACAGGATAGAATCAAAAATTCTTCTTCTCGCCTACAAAGCCCTTAATGGGCAGGCGCCATCTTATCTTAAATAACTCATTATACCCTACTGTCCTACTAGGGCATTGCGTTCCAAGAATGCAGGGTTGTTGGTTTGATTGGGGGGACACTGTCCTCTGAAGATATTGATGAAAACAGTAATCTGTTTATATCTAAAATTAACGATACAATGTCTTCCTTTTCAAGAAGAGGGTGCCTTAGGGATAGGAAGGAACATCATATAAGATTTCTCATTGTCCATTGTTTACTTCCTGGGTACTGTGATGTGTGAATACCCAGAGGCCACACCCTCTGCCAGCATTTCACGAAACAAAGCTTCCCAACCCTTTCAGCGATGCATGCCGGATATGTACAGCGTAGGGCACTGAAGAACGATGCTGTTCCTCCTTTGTTTGGACCAGCGGGAGATTCGGGTACACAACCTGTAAGTATTCATTGTTGTGTGTGTATTTATGATGTTTAAAACAAACAAGGTATCTACCACGACTGTTTAAATGGGTAAACGTTTTTCTGGCTGCTAAGCCATTGACACAGTGCTAACTGGGCTAACTAAGTTGCTAGCGTTTCCATATATCAACTCCAATGTCAGCAGATGGCCTTACATGTATCTCATAGCAGGAGAATGTCTGCATTCACCAGAGGTGGGAGTAAGTCCTACATGTGCAAGTCATGAGCAAGTCCCAAGTCACTGTGGTGAGAGTCAAGCAAGTCAAGTCAAGTCATTGCTCAGGTCAAGCAAGTCAAGTCAAGTCATACGAAATTCTGATGAATAAGCCCAGTTTCCGCATTTAAATCAGTGGTTATGAAAAGTTGAGTTTTATTTCCAACATTAAAGTTAAAGCTTATTTTCACAACGGAATAGTGTATGAAATAAAAACTAATGTATACAAATAAATTGAAAATAAATTAAAATATACATCCAAAAATGTAAACATTACTGTCATACTAAACAGCTACATCAAACCATGAAAGGTTATTCAAACTATTCAAGTATTATTATTGTAGTATGCCACTAAATACTTACATAACTAAACATTACATCAAGCCATGGAAACATATTCAAACTATTCAAGTATAACAGTTTTCAAGCATGCCTGACATTTATGCAAGGCAAGGCAAGGCAAGGCAAGGCAAGGCAAGGCAAGGCAAGGCAAGGCAAGGCAAGGCAAGGCAAGGCAAGGCAAGGCAAGGCAAGGCAAGGCAAGTTTATTTATATAGCACCTTTCAACACAAGGCAATTCAAAGTGCTTTACAAAAAACGAAAGACATTAAGTAAATGGCATTTAAAATCAGTCATTAAATAGAAAAGAAAATAAACATTAAAAGAAAAAATACATGGATAAAAGTTATAGTGCAGTTTAGTCTGGATTTAAAAGTAGTCAGAGTTGCAGCGGACCTGCAGGTTTCTGGGAGTTTGTTCCAGATATTTGGAGCACAATAACTGAACACTGCTTTACCATGTTTAGTTCTGACTCTGGAGACAGAAAGCTGACCAGTCCCTGAAGACCTGAGAGATCTGGATGGTTCATAATTTAGCAGGAGGTCAGAAATGTATTTTGGGCCTAAACCATTCAGTGCTTTATAAACCAGCAGCAGTATTTATCTATTCTTTGACACACAGGAAGCCAGTGTAAAGACTTCAGAACAGGAGTGATGTGATCCACTTTCTTAGTGTTAGTGAGGACTCGAGCAGCAGCGTTCTGAATTAGCTGCAGCTTTCTAATAGATTTTTTAGTGAGACCTGTGAAGACACCATTACAGTAGTCGAGTCTACTGAAGATAAAAGCATGGACAAGTTTTTCCAAATCCTGCTATGACATTAGTCTTTTAATCCTAGATATATTCTTTAGGTGATAGTAGGCTGATTTAGTAACTGTTTTAATGTGACTGTTGAAACTCAGGTCAGAGTCCATGACTACACCTCGATTTCTGGCTTTATCTGTTGTTTTGAACATTGCAGACTGAAGCTCAGCGCTAACTTTTATACGTTCTGCCTTGGCTCCAAAAACCATTACCTCAGTTTTATCTTTGTTTAATTGGAGAAAGTTCTGACACATCCAGTCATTCATTTGTTCAATGCACTTACTCAGTGTTTGAATTGGAGCATAGTCTCCTGGTGAAATTGTTACGTACATTTGTGTGTCATCCGCATAGCTATGGTAACTTATTTTGTAGTTTTTCATTATCTGAGCCAGTGGTAGCATGTAGATGTTAAAGAGAAGAGGCCCCAAGATTGAGCCTTGAGGTACCCCACATGTCATATTTGTCAACTCAGATGTGTATTTACCTATAGAAACAAAGTTGTTTCTGTCCTTTAAGTAGGATTCAAACCAATTTCGAACTGTTTTCGAAAGTCCCACCCAGTTTTCTAGTCGGTCGAGTAATATGTTGTGGTCAACAGTGTCACACGCAGCACTGAGATCTAATGTCTGTGTTTAAGTGGATGTCATTAAAGACCTTTACAAGAGCAGTCTCAGTGCTGTGGTTTGGACGAAAGCCTGACTGGAACACATCGAAACAACTATTTAAATGCAAGAAATTACTCAACTGTTGAAAAACAACTTTTTCAATGATTTTACCTAGAAATGGGAGGTTTGATATGGGCCTGTAATTGTTCATAACTGAAGCATCTAGATTATTCTTTTTTAAGAGCGGTTTAATGACTGCAGTTTTCAGGGCCTGTGGAAAAACACCTGAGTGAAGAGATTTGTTTACTATATGAAGTAGATCTGAGGCCACGCAACGAAAAACATCTTTGAAAAATCCTGTTGGAATAATATCAAGGCAGCAGGAGGAGGATTTCAGAAGTTGAATAATGTCCTCTAGGTTTTTATCATTAATCTGATGGAATTGTGTCATGGTGTTTGAATTGATATTAGGTGGACATAGGGACAACACATTTGCTGTACCTGATGCAGAGGCACTGACTGCTTGTCTGATTTTCTGAATTTTGTCAGTGAAAAAGGAGGCAAAATCATTGCACGCCCTGGTGGATAGAAATTCAGAGGCTACTGACACTGGGGGGTTAGTTAGTCTGTCGACGGTAGCAAACAAGGCACGTGCATTGTTTTTGTTTTTGGTAATGATGTCAGAGAAGAAAGACTGTTGTGCGTTTTTCAATTCCAAATTATAAAGGCCAAGTCACTCTTTATAGATTTCAAAGTGAACCTGGAGATTTGTTTTTCGCCACCTACGTTCAGCTTTTCGACACTCTCTTTTTTCTGCTCTCACGGTCATGGCCTTTCTCCATGGAGATATTTTCTTCCCAGTCACTTCCTTTACCTTAGTTGGAGCAATGGCATCTATAACATTTTTAATTTTTGAATTAAAATGATCTACTAGCTCATTTACTGAGATGTTAGCTGGGGCAAGTGTGGAAGAAAAATTCTGAGTAAACATTTCCCTAGTATTTTCAGTTAAATATCGCTTTGTGGTTACCTCTTTTTGTGAACAGAAATAGAGCTCTCAAAGAACACACAGGAATGATCAGAGAGTGCAACATCAGTCACCACAACCTTAGAGATATTCAGACCCTTTCAGATAATTAAGTCCAGAGTGTGCCCCTTATTGTGCGTGGGCTCCGTCCAGAGACATCCATGGAACATGGATGTCTCTTTGACTTTGTGGCAAAAATACTAGCTAGTGTGAATATTCCTGAACCAAACCAGGTGGAATTTCACAAGCAGCAAGCTGGTAACGATTTTGCTACCTAGAAACACAAGGTGAATAGCCACTTACAATGCTGCATTGCATTTGCAAAAAATTAAATTGGTTAGCACTTTGTCATTTTAGTTAGTCATTTGGTCCTGCTCATCGGTGGTTGGTGTGGTCGGGGTGGTCTTGGTCACCTCTTTGAGAATCCAGTCTGATAAACACAAGCAAAAAAAGGTAGTCACAAAATGGATTCAGGGGTTGAATACTGCATACCAACAGTCATAACACATAAGTGGGTTATCATAAGAAACTATGTCCTGGCAATCTATGTCAATTTATTTTATAACTCATCTCATCTATGGTGTGATATTAAGTTAGATTACCACCAAACATATAACGTACTTTTTATCATCATAGACACAGCCTCCTTGATGTTTTCAGTGACCAAAACATCATGGGTCAACCACATGGTGCCAAATGAGGGATCCAGCAGAGCAGCTTTTAGGAATATAGGGTCAGAGAAGGGTAAGGTTGCACCATCACTCTCTTCATCTGCCATCCTCACATTGACAAAGATCCCTCTGAATCTTCTTTGGAGTGATCCTTGCAGCCCACGGATCAAGCCACCCAAGTAGCGCACTTTCTCTTTTTGATTTTCCAGGTGGTGATTAAGAGAAAGGATAGAGGGTACCACAGCACTTATGGTCACACTTTTTTCTCCTTGTGTGAGGTCTGTGGCTTCCCCAAAAGGCTGAAGAACATCCACTAGTTCCCCAATCTGATTCCACTCTCTAGCTGTGAATACTGTCTCTTTGTGTCCCCCATCTTCAAGAACTGTAGACAGTCTCAGGTGGTCACAGTTGAGCACTGATTTCAGTTGCCTCAGTGTAGAATTCCAGCGTGTGGTAACAGAGGCAGGGATTCCACGCTGCCCAAACTCCTTCTCAAATTTCTCCTTGAAGTTGGTGCTTGTATGGAGAAAAGAGCTCAACCTGGAAGCTTTGGCGAGAGCGGCATTGATTAATTTTGTCTCTTTAAGGCCATCTCCTATAACCAGTTGAAGAGTGTGTGCAAAACATTGAAGTCTTGTCTGGGTTTTTGCGCTCAAAGAATGTTCAACCCTCTCTTGCTCTTCCACTGTCAGGTCATTCCATATGTCAGAATCATCAAGGTCATCTTCTTCATCTCCCTGTCCTGGAAAACATGTAGTGAAAGCTTTTTTCATATTAGCAGCGTTGTCACAGATCATGTGGTCAACTTTTTTCTTGATCTGGTACTGTTCACATATTTGCTCAAACTCTTCACAAATTCTTTCCCCTGTATGGGAACCTTTGAAGCGGTTGCACGCAAGCAACTGGGATCTCATCTGAAGATTGTCATTGTTGAGGTCGATCCAGTGTGCTGTGACTCCAAGAAAGCCTCTCATCCTACGGTCTGACCATAGTCACTGACACATTATCTGCCTTTTCTAATTCATTTTTTAGCTTAATTTGCCTATCTGCCACCAGACCGTCAAGCTTTGATGTAATTGTTCTTCGACTCACTGGAGAGTACCTGTTGTCCACTAGTGACAAAAAGTGATGAAAGCTTTGATGTTCAATGATGGACAATGGCATGTTGCAATTTATAATAAGGTCTGACAATATTGAGTTTGTTATGGCTTTCTGCTGGGGGTGGTTGCAGTTGTATAGCGGCACAGTCCTTGATTCGATGAATTGGGAGATCGGAGGCTGGCTAGGATCACCAGGCATTTTGGTTTGAATGTACTCTTCATATCTGTAGACAGTAAACAGAAGAGACAGAAAATTGATTTAACCACTATGATCTTCATTACATACGTTCATTTGAAATCTAATTTAGACCGATGACAATCATATTAGATTCATATTAACCCTAGAACTGCAGACAATAAGCTAGGACTCAAATAAAAAATGTGTTCAAAAAGGCAGAATTCCAGGTAAGAAAATCATATATGGCATTTGCCATTACACATATTTAATTTAAATTCTGTTAACACTAGAACCGCTAACGGCATCAGCGCCTACATAGATATGATTTTCAAATCATTTAATTTGTTCCTCTTTATAATGTCCTTAAAAACTAAGTAGGACGATTTAAAACTCACTTAATTGGGTTAATTTAGAAATTGCTTCAGTTTATCATCATAAAAGATAAAAAAGTTCAGATTCATTTTACAATAAATCAAGGAATGATGCGCTTATACAAACAAAAACAACATAATTAAAACATTTAAACAAACTACTAAAAGTAGATGAACTACATTATTCAAAAGTTTACAGTAACTGATAATAACACGGGGGAAATAAACGAGGCATCTATTTTCCGCTCTCTCTCTCCCTCTCCTGACAGCCTGTCAGTATCACCCTATTAATCAGGGTTCTAATGTTAATTTACCGTTGGCGTTTTGTCTTCTCTATGCAATGCTTAATCGATTTGAAACCAAGTCTCAAGGCTAACGTAGCTTAAACTTAACGTTAGCTTCCTAGCTAAGCTAACACAACACATGCACGTACCTTTCTCTGTGGGTCTTTTTATAGTGACGAATAAAGTTAGATGTGGTGGTGGTCGTGTCACTGCACTTTGTGCTGCAGACCCTGCATACCGCTGTCCTCTTCTTTTTGGCGTCATCTACAACATAATCTTTGAATCCAAACTTCACAATTTTCGGAGTAACGCTAGCCGCCGCCATGTTAACTGCCGTCTAGTGGGTTGCCAGGTTTGTGCGCACGGGGCTATAATCACCCAATCATGTTTCGAAAAAAATAAACGTAATATCTCAATACAAAAACAAACGCAAATATTTAATTAAAAAAATTCAAGTCCTTTCAAGTCATCTGTCTCAAGCTTAAGTCAAGTCTCAAGTCATGAATATGGGCTCAGAACAGTCTCATAATACACACATGCACACAGAAGGATTCACACTTGTATTTCATGATCCGCAAAAGGATTCACACTTGTATTTCCGGATCCACACTTGTGTTTTTCAATGCATACACAAATGTGTTCCGTTTCATATACATGTAAATAAAATCCAAACACAGAAAAAAGTTTTACATGTGTATTTTTGATCCACACATATTAGTTTTCCGTTTAAAACCGCTGCACCTTCAAACACAAACAGCTTTCTGTGCACGGATCGCTTTGCATTCGTGTGTGGGTTTTTTGAGACTCCCCTGACGCTCACCCGATTCGTACTTGTAATTTCTCTCATCTATAGCCAATCAGATGTCTCCTCCAGTCTAAGCCAATCACATGAGCGCGCCCCCACGTGGGTAGGATTTCTTGCGTTCGTGACGTAGCACTTCATTTACGCAGTCCGGACTGCGGAGCTGACAGGTCAGAGGCATAGGTCAGAGGTCATCTTTAAAATGGCGTCTGGTGGTCGCACGCCTCCCGCTCCAAGTGTAAGTTATGTTTAAATTATGAAATACTCCTAAATTATGAAGGATTGGTTTTGCTTAGTTGTTAGTTGTTTAATTCGAGAATTATATAGAACTGTTTTGGTTAGCTGTGTTGTAGTAGCTGAGCTCCATAAGCTAACATTAGCTAGCGTTGTCTGTCTAACGGTCTAACGATCCCCCATTCTTATTATGTGCTTCTGCTACCAAGTAAAATGTTGCAGTGAAGTGAATGTGAGAGAAAATTAATTGACTGTTCGACAGGGTGTAACGCCTCGGGTCGAGGTAGCAGCACGGGCTTTAGTTCAATGAATAGCCAGGGAGTTGTCTGCGACTCCAACTCCACCAGAAGTGAGCATAGCAGAGAGTGCACCGGTCAGCGTAGCAGTCAGGGCGGTAGACAGCGTCCAATCCCACAATGATGTCAGGGTGAGGCAGGCGATGAGAAGGTGATTTAATAGACTTTGTTTTACATTTGACAGTTCAAGATCAAACTGTGGCTTAATCCCGTAGATGTGTAAACATCTGATATTTGATCTCACCCCTTGCATTACTCTAATGTAATGTTGAGTTAATGTTTTAAAACATTTGTCCATAGTATGTATCCTCCATTATTGCTTTTAAAACCTTTAACAACCCCTTGCCTTGAAACGTCCCAAACACAATATATTAATGTTTTCAAAACAAATATTTTGGTAAGATAAAGCTAAGTGTCAAGATTGTTTTTGTATCGACAGAATATTAACTATGATTTCGCTTTTTATTCATACAATTTGTTCAACCTATGTTAACAAAACCATCAACGCAAGCCAATGATTTGGAAATGATATAACAATGTCTAGTCTCACAGATCCTTTTGTCATTCCCACATCAGGCAATTCCCAAGTATGTTCAGTACTGATCAGCCAAGAGGCAAAAGACGATTTCCCACCCCGGCTCCTTGCATCGTCAAACGGACGGACTTTCACATATATGTCCTTTCGGGACCCAGTCAGTTTACACCTAAGGGCTCGGAAGAGCTACCACTTGCCTATGCTGGCCTTGGAAAGAGGATGCTAAATCTACCGGACAACTTATTGTACAGTGAGGTAATCATATAAACAGACAGTATTAAAGATTTCTCAATGATTTAAAATGTGAATCACTTGCTGAATATTGTATGTTATTTCACTTTGTTTTAAAGACTATGGCTTCGGTTGAGGAAGAATTTCCAAAACTGAAAACATTAAAAGGAGGCTGGATGTTTTTCAAGTCAGCAGGTAATATTGTTCTCATCTCCATTGGTGAAAATGCTGTGTTGTGTTTTTCACACTCAGAAGCCCCACATATGTGTTTTCTGTTGCCCTACTTTGAATTACCATTCATATCACTTCTTCAAGTTGTATAAAACAGTACTAAAGTTTGCCTGACAAAGTGTAACGTATATCCCTAATATTAATGTATGTACTGTCAGGTGGTTTTAAAGCACACTTGTGTTGTTCCTATTTTGATTTTAAAATAGGTGGTAGTGGACGTCGAAAGCTGTCCATAATTCCTACTGACTCCGAGGGGTACTCCACAAGGCTCCTCAAAACAGCGTCCAACAACGGAAAAAACATTGTGTTTGTAATTCCACTACAGGAGCAACTTTCTACCGAACCACTACCCTATGACTCGGCAGAGTTTGCAAAGATGCCACAGTCAACCTGCATAACATGTGGCAGTCAAATGCCTTTGCAGCTGTTGCCTTTACATGTGGAGGAATGTAATGACATATTGACTGTAAGCTGTTATTAAAACGTTTCTCTAATTTCTCAAATAAATATGTAATGTTTTAGTTTGCTCAAATGACTGTTTCAAAGTCTATAGAACCAATTCTCTGTACCTTTTTTGTTTTTTAGGAGAGTGAATCTGGGACTTCTCTTGATGAAGTGATTGAGCAGCCAAATCCACCTAACACAGGGATGGGAGAATTGTCAGAGGTAGTTGATGCTGATCCTGTTAAAGTTACTTTGCAATTTAGTATAAAAGCCTTATTGTTTTCAGTAAATAATGACAGCATGATTGCAGGTGTGTAGGTAGGGTATAACACATTTCACCAAACAGACTTTTTGCACACTGTCTATGTACTCATTTTTTATCATAGAATGATGTTTCCTGTATCACTTATCTGAGAGAGAATTATTAAACATAAAACCTCTTATAATAATGTGATATGTTTTAAAGGTATTGACATTTGTTTATGTTTTTTACAGGTTTGCCCTATATGTCTTGAATCTTACCCGATTGATGTCCTCTCATTTCATGCAAGCACATGTGGTGAAGGGTAAGACGTTTTGACTTGTTCAAGCAAAAGATGGAAGATAGTCATGTTTTGAGAGAGGTGAACAACATATACAAAGTGTCAAACCTAATAACGATATCGTTTGGTGAATGTGCTTGTTCCTTTTTTGTGTTTTAAAATGCTGTAATGTTACAGCTATAGCAGCTGCATCAGAGCATGTGATGCATTTTTAGGAAATGTAGAAATCTTAACAGAGCCGAAATACTTATTAGGGATCTGATTTAAATTACTTTGTTTGATATGCAAGAAGAAATATGTAAAAAAAGAAGGGCGCTCACTAGTCTCTATTTTCCATTCCTGTGAGTATGTTTTTTGTTTTGTCTTTTCCAAGAATGGACCCTGCTCATCTAGCGATGCAGCCAGTATGACAAGGACAGAGGAAATGCCAGGACCTTCAGTTCAACGATTGCCAGCAACAGTTTCAGCAGGTTATTTATTCAGAACAATTACTGCTGTGGTGTAGTTTGAAACAGTGACTACTCACAAACACTTAAATAGCAATGATCACCAAAATGAATGTTGTTACATGTTTGATCCAGTAATATGGAAAGGATAATTGATTTCAAGTTACTACCTTTTAATATATTGCTTTAAAATACAGGGCTTACTAAATGAGACAATAAATGAAGTACTATTTTACAATTGAAGCTGACATATTATGAAGTTTATTGTACCAACCACTTTTTTTCCCTTCAAATTACGTTTCAGCATGGGCCAATGAAGTGGACCCCCGGAAGGCATGTCAGTTGTTCAGAGAGGAACTGCTGGAACGTAACTATGAATGTCCACGCCTCTTTCTGTCAATCGACTTGTTTGACGCAGAAGAAGAAACAGACAGTTCATTGATTTCATTCTTTAAAATGAACAATGTTAACTGGGCAGCTCCATTGAAGTGCAGGCTGAGAGGTATTAATAAATAGTGTAACTTCTCATGTTTCATTATAGGTTGTCATCTGGGTCGAATTTTGCCTTTTTGTTTGTTTTTACTTGCATGTTGAGGATTAAGTTCATGTCCCTTAGACCAGGGAAGAAATAACTAGTTACATTTATTGTATTGAAAGCTTGAAGGATGATTCATGTTGTCTCTTGGTAAGTGTATGTTGAATATCATCTTGTTGGTTGTACTTTTCTAAATGAGGTCGTCTTTTCAAGGGGATGCAGCAGTCGGCCAAGGTGTCAACCGACACGTTTTGTCAATGGCCATGCAGAAACTGAAGACCGGCTTCAGTATAAATTTAGGTGGGATGTCCCCATTTGTCTTTCAATTGAAATAACCACTTGCAGCTAAATCTTAATAAACCAACAAAGATTACAACATGCATATTCACAGTTGAACCAACACTCAATATAGCTTGACCTAAAAATTACGTTATAGCAATACATGGTGTCTAAACTATTTCTCCTTTTCTCTTAAGGCTGTGCAGCTCTTACAAGCCTTTTTGAAGGCGAAATGGAACATCGGGTTCCCTCCGCAGCTGCTGTGCTTCGGGAAAGCAACCTGTTTGAGATGGCAGGTCGGATGATAGGCCATTCCTTCCTGCATGGTGGTTTTGGTTTCTCAGGACTAAGTGTGCCTGTAGTGACTCTGTTGACTGGTGGGAGCACGGATACTGCAGCATCAGCGCTTACCCTGCTGGACTGTCCTGATCTTGACCACCGTGAAACAATTGGTTTTGTGAGTGTCCTAGTTAAAAAGTGACATGTCATACACCACTGCACCACAATGCTAACATACACTTGTCATCTTGTGCATTATGAAAAAGATTCCATTCATGCGTCAAGGCTTGGCTGTTTAGCTAGAAATGATTTCCAATGCTTTTTTGTGTCCCATTTTGATTTTTCCAGATTTAGGCTTTTTGTCCACTTTTGCATGCATTTAAGGCGAGACACGGCAGGCAAAAACATCGTTTTTCAAGTACTGGTCAATTTTGAGATTTTGTGCTATTTTGATTCCATAACATGTTTTCTTTCAGGCTTTTGGAAGGAAAACGTACAAAATACACATTTAAGTGTTTATTTTACTATAGTTTGTCTATTTGCGTCTGTAGATTTCTCCTAAATTCACCAAAAGTTAGCATTCTAACGTAACATAAAGTACCGCGACCGCTGTGTGCACCATGTCAACAGAGGTATCGCTGGAAAGCTGTGTCTCTCCTGCACAATCTCATCGGATCCAAATATGGTCATTTCCTTTGTATCAGCAACCAATCGTGAAAGCACAAAGGGGTCTTAAACCAAGAAACGAAATCTCATTGGCTGGTGTAAATTTCTGACAACGTGATTCGTTCAGATGCGTCACGTGGTGTGCTAAAACACTTCCTGGTTAGCTTTCAGCTAGAAATTGAAATCTCAAAATGCCAAAAGAACGGCGAAAAAAACGTTCACAGAGAAGACGACAACAATTGTCACTTGCACGAAGCAATGTTATATTTAAAAAAATGACCCTGAACATGAAATACCTTCACGGAGTGCGTCGATGCGCAAGCTATCATTCAAAGAACAGGAGGGTTTAGCTAGCGCCTCACTGCAATCTTTAAAGGTCGTTTTCTCAAAATGAGTTTTTTCTCCTACTCTGAGTTCGAAATGTCAACTTCAGTAGCACGTAGAGACACCAAACCTTCCAGTTATATTCCTATCAATATTATGAAGGCTTTTACCGAAGGGTTTGTTCCAGCGACGTGCAGTCAGTGGAGGCAGGGGAGGCAGAGTTACATACTCCAATGTAACGGAAAAACAACTAAAGAAAAACTAAATAGTAATAATAATAAAATGTCTCCACTGATCTGTGTTGTAAGTGTGATTTCTGTTTGATTCCAATCGCTTTTTATAGTCAAAATCAGCAAATTGGCCGAGCTCCGCTACAACTACATGGGAGTGAGGCAGGGACGAGCTCTGCCTCACGTAAGCCCACAGTAACTGGCTGGAGCGCGGGCACTAATGTAGCGCGGGCACTTATTTTGTGAGCGCGCTCAAGCCAGGTACTGTGGGGTAAGGTGAGGCACAGACGAGCTCTGCCTCTCGTAAGCCCACAGTAACTGGCTGGAGCGCGGGCACTAATTTAACGTGGGCACTTATTTTGTGAGCGCGCTCAAGCCAGTTACTGTGGGGTAAGGTGAGGCACAGATGAGCTCTGCCTCACCTCAGAATGCGTCACCCCACAGAAACTGTCTGGAAAGCGGGCCCTAAGCGCATGCCTGCACCATCTCACTGTATGTCACCAATGTAATGTTTGTAGATCCCTTTATTACATTTATTCTCGCCACCCATAGTCTCTAAATAACTTATTTCACGTATATATGATATTTAGGCTCGCTGGTCTCATCATACAACGGCAATGAAAAAAGCACCAGGGGAGGAAGCCATAACCTCTGCCGCACTAAAGGGGGCGCACGTGAGCCCACAGGTTCTTGTTGCTACTGTTATTCTACGCAGAGACGGTAGACATGAACAACAAACTAGACTTTTGTTTTGAAACTATAGGAAGATAAGGAGGACTTTTACAAAAATGTAATGGAGATTGTTGTCCAGAAGGATAGCATGGACTTAATCTTCAAGTCAAGCTAAGACCCCAATTCTAATGAAAATGGGATTTTACTAAGAAAGAACAATCCAATATTTTGATTGTGGGTATCCTTTTGTTGAACAGTCTGTTTAAAATGAATCGAAGCATCAGACTAAAAAAGCTTTTGAAAATAACCGAATATTTCGATTAAGGTCAAAATATAATATTTGTAAATCTGACTCTGAAAGAGTCAGTGCCTCACCAGCCATGAACCTCACCGCACGTCACTGGTTTGTTCATATATAATTCATAGCCTGAATTATACAACATTGTATACCTAAAAACATGGCGAAAATGGATATTTTAGGGCTGTTGACAGTATTTTCTGATTTATGGAATGATAAAAAGAGATATCCAATATCCCTTCTGTAAAAGCCTTAGATACTAATATGACTACAAAATGAAACAATAATTTTGAATCTGGCTATATCCAAAGTTCAGATTTCGATTCCTGAAATGTGTTAAAATATGTGCATATTTAATGAGATAATAGATAATTTGCATATTTAAACATGCTATTTCAGAACACTTGTAATACAAAAGACAATTGCCTTATTGTAAGTAATTAACTGGAGAAATTTCTAGCTGATACCTTTAAGTTAAAAAAATTACCCTATTCACCTGGGGTGTCTCGCCTTAAATTATGTCCTCTTTTCTCCTGTTTTAGCTCAAGAATACACAACTTACTGCTCAAGAAACCACCAGTGTGACTGATCTTTGCCTGTCCTGGGACCTCCCTGTTCCAACCTCCACCAATCATGACTGGCTGTTCCAGGAACTTCTTTCCCATGCAGTAATCATTTTATATTGTACCATTTTTATTTAAACAATACAATACAATGTTTAGGTAATTAGTAGGTTTGCTTTGTAAGTCCTCCTGTATCTGCTACTGTGGTGTTTTTCCATTAGTGCCTCAGTTTGATTGTTCCTTTTACTTGTAGGTACTTCACCGTGTTAGGCAGCCTATCAAGCAGATTCGCAAAGGCCTTAAAGAAACGGGAATCTGGCCGCTTGTTTCAAATAGGCCAGATGTCCACCCCATATTATTTCCAAGAGAGAAAAATGATGAGCTGAACTCACAGGTAAGTATCATTTTCTTTATTGGATTTATGTTATTCATGGGATTTGTTTGCAAACACTATCATGCAATTTCATTTGTGGGGCTCTTAAACTGGTGTGTAGATCTTAAATCAATGCTTTACAATGTTAAGATAATTCTGTAGCATATAACATGAGCTTCAATCTTAGCAAAGAACACGTTTGTATTTGATCCCCTATAGACTGTGATCCAGAACATCCACTGGCCACAGCCCAAAAGTGACAGCGATGAGGACGACGCCGTTCCATTGGAGAAAGTCGGTCTCGTCACTGGATTTTTGAGGCAATTCATAGAGGAAGGTAACACTAATTAATGACTGCTAAAGCTGTAGTGCAGCTGAAGAGATGGCAGTTCTGATGAAAAATAATATACACACATCGGTGTACAAATACAAATCTATGCATGGGTTAACCGTTGATATTCCTGCAAGTTTTACTGCTCAAATTTAAGTTTTGATATAATGCAATTTGAGGTATCGCATACATAACAAATTCTCTCCCATAGCATCTCCGAAGGTGCTGCGTGACCTCTTGAAGTTCTGGGTCGGGTGGGAGCTGCTCACAACAAACCTTGAAGTTGAGGTTGTTACTTCAAAATACCCAGTGGCTCTCACCTGCTTCCTAAAATTGAAGCTCCCAAGCCACTACCAAACCTATGAGAAGTTCCACCAGGACTTGATGATGGCCCTCAGTTCCATCAGTGCAGGCTTTGGGCTTGTGTAGCTACACACTGACTCTCAGTTTGTTTTGTATTTTTCTGGAGAAGGGTTTGCCTCTCTATTAAATACACTGTGAGATACAGGGTTACAGTTGGTACACCTACCGTGTTTTATAAATAAAGGACATTTGGAAAAAGACTGTTTGTCCATTATCATTGTTACACTTTAACGGAGCGTCCACACAGCAGCGTGTGTTGACGCTTGGAGTTGGGCGTGTCTGAAGCTTGGGGATTTTTTGCGACCAACAACCAATCACATGAATCTTCCGCCCCCGACATACAAAGCAATAGCAATGTTAAAACGAAGTAAACTGGATATAAAATAATGAATTTTCCCTCCATTTTTTTGAATATGAGGAAATGACCTGCGTAGTCTCTCCCAGCATACACACGGTTTGATTGGCTAGCGCTTGTAATGGCAGATTTGCATAAATGGGATTTCATTGGCTGACGCTTCTGCCGAGTCGCCAAAAGTTGAACATTGCTCAACTTTTGAAGCGAGCAACGCCAGCAACGCTCCACGTCGCTTTCCAAAATGCAGTTCGGCTAAAAGTGACGTCACCCCATTCAAAGTGAATGGGCAGAAGCGTTGGAAGCTTCAACGCACACCGCTGTGTGGACGGGCCGTAACAATGCCCAATCCCTTGAACAGTAAAGCATTACACTCCGAATAGTTCTTTTACAATGTTTTTATTTTGTACAGTGTAAAATGAATGTAATTCTGTTGCTCTGAAACGGTTTTTGATCCTGACTGAAAATGCATCTCTAAAAACACTTCCATTAATTTATAAGTCAAAAGAAAAATGTCTAATCATGCAATTGAGATTAACTTAATCAAGCATAAGCTATGTAAATATAAAATGATTAACTTTCCATCATTGCCAAATAACTGAAATCATGACACAAATCATACTATAGTTGTTAAATGTAACAACTATCGGTGCTCAATTAAATTCTCAATGTATTGGACAGTATTGAGATATATGTCCACTCCGAAACATTCAGATTCTTCCAATGGATCAATGTTGTCTTGCAGTTGCATAATTTCAAGGTCTGAGAGAGGGAAGTTCAGCGTAGGGACATTGACCCCGGTATGATGCTCATTTGTGTATCCACTCTCTTCCCATTGAATCTCTGGTATGAGTGAACCCTAAAAAAGACAAAGTGAGTGTACAAATATTAAAGCAAGCACTGTGCCATTACTGCTTCTTATTACAAAATATGTGATCAGGCGAAATAAAGAGGGTATGCAATTGTTCTATAATAATAAAAAATGGAGTGATTGTGGAATAATGTTAAGGTAATAGTGTAATATTATAGAAAAGTGTTCTTGCTTGCTCCCAGCAGAGGTTCTTTTAATCCAAGAACGGGAGTTAGTTTATGAATCAGATAACTTATTATACTGTTTGGGTTTTTATTGATTGATAATAAACAAGAGATAGTGATGGTTTTGAAAATTCATAATTTACTTCAGGCTCAGGATCTGCAACAGGATTCAGGTGCTGGCCCACCTGCCACAACTGATTGGGTGTCAGATGTTGCTCTGTCCTGGTGGGATGGTTGGCCCAGGCCTCACTGAACACATCCAGGTTGGCTTGGATGCGTGGCAAGAAAACGTAGTGGCAGCAGAAGATGTGCAGGACGTTACTGATGTCAAGCAGGTGTTGTTCCTCAAGAGAGTGCAGGGTGTTGTAAAAGTCACCGTAACACTCATGAACACATCACGCCAGAGGCGTTCAATTCTGTGAGAAGAAAACACAAAAAAATGTTAAACTTAAAAGAAAATTCAAACTGTTCACTATGAACAATTTAAAGTTTCCTAGTCATTGAATCAATGGCAATGTCTCTAACTGAAAATTGCATTTATTTAAAAAAATCAACTGACTTGACAGGAGAGTACAAACATAACATTAAGTGAGTTTTCAAATGTTTGCGTGGCTGGTAAATTTCTGTGAAAATTGTCATTTTCTTCTTTGTGAAGGAATGGTCTCAACATGTGCTTATGAAGGTTTGTTAAAGGGAATATTAAGAAGAAGAAATATGCTCATAAGCTTACAAAATTAGGTTTAACTCACCGTTGATTGTGTACGCTTTTCCCTGCAATGAAGCTGTTACTGTCAGTTCCACGAACTGAGAACATTAATTGTGCTACTCCCACATTTTCTCCACCATGATCTCCTCTCACTCTGGAAAATAAATCAAATAATTATGCATAGTTAAAATCTACGTATTTGAAGGTCCAAAAAAACGAGGGGTACAATTCCATAATGATCTACATCCATAATGTGATCACAAATGGCTCTCTCTGGACATAAATATTTGAGATATCTGGACAGGTCCTTAACTGTAACCCTTAAGAGTTCTCTTTCACTTTATTAAACATCGAGTTATCTTCCACACCTGAATGAGGGATGGTTCACATCAGCTTGTGAATAGATTATATTTTCATATTTCTGTACAGTACATGAATCTCAGCTGAGGGATAGAAAAATCTGACATGTCGCTTATATATTGTCATATGTGAGGGGCTCACATAGAATTAACAATTGATATGGCTGTGTCCGACAGCACTTTTGTGACCTAGAAAGGTACAGTTTATAATGGCAATTGTTTTAACTTATATGTTCAGATTGCCTCTTTGAACTAACAGTAAAGCACGACAATATTTGCAATGAATGAGTCCCATCAAAAGTAAAGTGGTCGTCACTGATGCAGCCATTGGAGGGGAACATCTACATTTGATGGAAAGGTCCGCAATTACACTAATGATTACATATGAAATTATGTGAATACCTCAGAGGAAACCCGTGCTCGTTCACAGCTTCATTGAAGAAACACAAGTGGGTGTCAGCCCGGTTGTTGTCTGCTATCTTCAAGTACATAATCTACACATACAAGTACACATAAAACAACATATTAGTACCTTGATGAATCAGTTTAACTTGAAGCATCTGTCAAATGACAATGTGCAGCATTAAGAGAACAACGCACAACAGAATTATTCAATGTATAACAGAATATCATGATAGCTCAGGCAAGCTTCTTGACATATATTGTGCGGTTACTAGTATAAGTGTTTTAATTATTTCACAAGTTCTTCAAAGTATTTATTTTGAAATTAAGTAAATAAGTAAATGCATATTGTTTGATCTGAATCACTTAAAATATAAGGTGACTTTAGAAGTCCATATCGTCTGTTTGGTAAGAGGCGATATGTAATTAACTATAGGTTAGATTGTGTACCTAAAGATCACCACCTGTTGGTACAGAAAATAAACTGAAGCTTAGAAAAGTAAAACCATCACATGATGTTCGGCAACATTTTGCAGTTGTTGGTTCTTGACAATAGAATAGTCTTACCTTCCTTGAATAGCCATCTATTCCCCCAAAGATAACAAAGTTGTACCTGTCAATGATAGACAATGATATGATTACATACACAAGATATATACAACTAGACATTACAAATAATCAAATGAACAGATTACATACAGACAGCATGCAGACAAACCTGATGAGCTTGTGGTTGGTGTCAATGTGCACCATGTACTTAGGGTAAGGAACACATCCCATCCGGGTCATCCTGGCGAGCACACCAACACTGTCCACACGATGCATGGATGCATACACCCCTTCCCATTGCACTCTGTGTCCCTTCGCAAGTAGAGCACCTCGGACTACACGGTAGCCAGCATCTGGCATTGCACTTTTTATTGTGGTGATCAATGAATCCAATTCGTCATCAGTGCAGCCACTATATGAAGCAGATATAGAAATGTCATTTTCGGTCATCCGCCTAAATAGCGTTGCTCTAGACACACCCAGGAGTCTGGCGATGCAACTCGATGGCAGTCCCAGTTCAACCAGATGTGTCAGAGCCTCTACTGACACATTCAATCGTGGACGCCCACGTCCACAACATTTTTGCAACTCAAGGGTCACAAATATCTGTTGATTATCTCTCTCTTGTTGGATAAGGCTATTCAGGTCTGCAAGTGCAGACTGTATATTATTCCCTAAATCAACAATGTCACCCAGTGCACTCAATATAACAAAAGCCTGACGGCAAGCAAACTGTAGCCCTTCGAGATCAACAGGTGTCCTATCCAAGATGTATGTCAGTCGATCTTGAAGTCTCTGAAGGATTTCACGCTTTACTGATTCCTGGGGGGAAAAGAATAGAAAAGATAGATCAAATATGACCAACAGTGCTCAACGTTCGACCGTTTGTTTACCAACACTGGTTAATCCTATTTAACATCATCTCTTAATGTTCAATTCCACCCCATCATTAAACACAATGGAATATATTTTTGAATAATAATTTGAGCAGCACATTTTGGATTAATTCTGTCTAAATTGTCCCTAAAAAACAAAGCAACAGAATGAAAGAAGTTAAAGAAATGTTTGGCTAATGTTAGCTATGTAAGGTTATAATCCTAGGTAGTCTATTAGCATAATATAGCTAACTTGCCAGCAAACGCTAGCATTACATGCCACCCATATTACTTCCATGCTAACACATCACTAACATAACAAGAATTCATACCTAAAACATATTTAATCATTCACGCCGAGACACGTATAACTTACACTTGTGCTAGACGCCATGTTGAAGTTGACCTGTCAGCTCCGGAGTCCGGACTGCGCAAAAAGCGTAAATGAAGCGCTACGTCACGAACGCAAGAAATCCTACCCACGTGGGGGCGCGCTCATGTGATTGGCTTAGACTGGAGGAGACATCTGATTGGCTATAGATGAGAGAAATTACAAGTACGAATCGGGTGAGCGTCAGGGGAGTCTCAAAAAACCCACACACGAATGCAAAGCGATCCGTGCACAGAAAGCTGTTTGTGTTTGAAGGTGCAGCGGTTTTAAACGGAAAACTAATATGTGTGGATCAAAAATACACATGTAAAACTTTTTTCTGTGTTTGGATTTTATTTACATGTATATGAAACGGAACACATTTGTGTATGCATTGAAAAACACAAGTGTGGATCCGGAAATACAAGTGTGAATCCTTTTGCGGATCATGAAATACAAGTGTGAATCCTTCTGTGTGCATGTGTGTATTATGAGACTGTTCTGAGCCCATACATGAATACCAAGTCAAAGTCCAGTCAAGTCTTTTATCAATGTTAGTCAAGCAAGTCTCAAGTAAAAAAATATGCGACTCGAGTCCCCACCTCTGGCATTCACACACGAAATACTCATAGACAGTATACTCCGGGTGATTTACCGTACGGTCAGTCGCAAAACTTAATTACATTATAGTTGGCGTTCCTAGCGTGTATGCTACCGAGCTAAAAAAGAAGGCTACCAAGAGCTAGACATGAGTTTGCTAGGGAAAACATTGTTTTTATGCCAGCTACAATGAATGACCTAACATAGCATATTACCCGTATAAGATTGCAATTGTAAACATGTTCTTGCTAGCCTAATATGAACCACTAGCATACATGCCAACCTTTCCAAATCCAAAAGAGGTAGGTTTGCGCGCGGCAAATGTGCACGCCCAAATTAGGTAATCAGAAGAAATGGAACCCCAGTAATTACATGTATAAACCATCTATTTAACATATTGCATAATTTTAAGCATTTTCAGAAAAAGTGGTAGTTTGGTAAACAGTGACATCAACGACATGTTTGGTCTGTAAAATGCCGAAAAGTAAAAGAATGGGAGATAACTATCCCAAAGTCTCCACATTTTTAATGTGTTTCTGGTCCTCTTTCAGTTGGGACAGTGTAGATCAGTGTTTCTCAAACTTTTTCATACCAAGGACCACTTAACCAATAAAAAAACACACACGCGCACCACCTATTTATTTCAAATGTGAAATTTTACCAATATACTCACGAACCACTAGGGGGCCCTCACGGACCACGGTGGTCCGCGGAACAGTGCTACTTTGAGAAGCACTGGAAGGATGTGTCAGGATGTAGAACTATTGTGTGAACATTGGATAAAGCCAGGTTCATATTCTTGTTTCATGTTGTTGACATATTAGAGTCAAAGGTTTGCACAGAGCGAAATATCTTTGTGTTGCGCCATAAATCAGAAAATACTGCATTAAAAAAGTAATTTCCTGCATTTTTTTACTGATATAAAATGTAAATAATGTACAGGCTTTCAGATTGCTGTAGTTCACTAAACAGAGACATTAACGACATGTTTGGTGTTGAAAATGTCAGAAAAAGGGAATGAATGGGAGATAAATATCTCAAAATTGTATTATATTTTGCGTGTGTTTGTGGTCCTCTTTCAGTTGAGACACTGTAGGTGAAGGATGCTTCAGGAAAAGACCAAACACTGGATGTTTTTCAGTCGCCAACATGTGTTTTCGAGACACTGATACTAACGGGGAAATCCTGCAGGACTCAAATGCCTCGTCTCTGTTCCCTTAAACTCATTTGGGAGTGATTACCCATCAGCCCCGGGGGTGCAGAGGAAAGGCAGCGTTACCCCCGGTCTGCACGTTGTCTCTCTTTCAGAAACACAAAGGACTGTTTGTATGATGGGATCACAGACACGCTGCAAACGGTGTCCACCAAAAGTCGAGTCCAGTGTCTATGTAGTGTCATTTTTATTTGCTATAGTTTGGGAAGTTTGAAAATCGGTAGGGAAAGCCAGCTAAGTCGGTAGGCGGTAGAAACATGTCAAAAGCGGTAGACTACCGCCCAAATCGGTAGGGTTGGCAGGTATGCACTAGCTGTTGTTCATAGTAGGTTGGCATATTACACTGAACAACTAGCAAACGTAGGTTAGCATATTAATCTAGCTGGCAAGCTAACGAACCTAAAACAACTAAAAGGTTTCTCTAATATTTTGTGATTTGCATTTGATTTCGTCCAGCCAGATGAGGAAACTCCTGGCGTATCCGGCGGACAACACATGACGTCCTAAAAAGCCCCAGCACCAGCTTACAAAAAGCTGCGATAGACAAGATACCGAAAACGCCTATAAGGGGATGATATACAGTGTATATATGTATATTTACATATGTATATGTATATTTACACATGTTCCTTTGGAAATTTCTACAAATAAAGTTTGATGGAAATACTTAGTAAGTAAGTAAAACTTTATTTATATAGCACCCTTCTCAACACGGATGTACAAAGTGCTTTACAGTACAGAATACAATTCACAGTACAACTATAAAATGTAGAATAAAAGGCATAAAACAATACATATTTTTACATATGATAAAACATACGATAAAACACCACATCGGAAGAGGTGGGTCTTTAACTGCCCCTTAAAAATCTACTATTGAGGCAGAGGTATTTATTTTCTGGGGGAGTTTGTTCCAGAGCCTTGGGGCCACCACCTCAAAGGCACGGTCACCCTTGGTTTTTAGCCTGGTTCGGGGCACCCTTAGGAGGCCTTGCTCAGAGGACCTCAGGGCCCGGGTTGTGCTGTGAGGATGGATCAGGGGCCTCATTTATAAAGGGATATACGCTCAAAAAATGGTGTACGCCAGTTTCTACGTAATGTTTGCGATTTATAAAATACAAAATTGACGGGAAAATGTGCGGTCCTCCACGCAAACTCTAACCCATGCGTACGCACTAAGCACAACAACGGGAGAGACGAGAAACTGCGACAACGTTGGCAGAAGGAAGAATGGAGAGAAATATGTGGAAATAATAACATAAATAAAATGTTACCTCTCATTTATCATATATGAAGAATTCATTTTCAAACATTGATTGAAGCCAATCTTAAAATGATTAAACAAACGCCTGTTTGCGACTCCTCAGTGCACACAAAAACATAACTTGGAGAAATAAATAAATACGGATATGTTATTTAAAACCACCTGGAATATGTTGTGTTAATGTTATGAAATGTTTTCTCATAAATGATGCGGTAAGCAGGAGGACAGAATTACGTCTAAACTGACGCCGTTTTGCATTTATATAGGTTGTAGATACGAGCATGGTTTTATATACTACCACGTTTAATCGTGTTTTATGCCGTTTGCTAAGACTTGATAAGTCGCTCGTAAAACACAGGAGGTATGGAAGCTAAGAACACCAGATGTGGTAAATTGTACAGCTAATATAACAAAACACATTGGTTGTATTTCCTTTAACTGGTGGATATAGAGTTGCTGCGGGAAGGGGGGGGGTTGAGATGCACAGGCTGCAGTGGAGACGCTGCGCACAGCTGATCGACAGCTGGGACACAAACCACCAAATACAAAAACATAATTCAGATCCAGTCGTCATGACTCCACTCCGGAGGGATTCCCCGATCATTTCTTACAGTTTCTCATCAAGGGGGTGTCTCCTGTCCCCGGTACAAACACACTGCCTGAGGAAGGTTAGGCTATGTGTATTTATTTTGTCATGAACCTTTTTCGGACCATTTATTTATTTATTTTGGTGACGATCTGACCTCCATGCTGCTACTCTGGTTCAAACTGCATCCACCAAACAATATGATTTATCTCAACCTCCCCAAAATAACCAAAATCTGACACGGTGTGAGATGTCTTTTTTAGCTGTTCTGTCGTCATTTCCTGCGATCTTCTTCATGCAGTCAGTCAGAATGAATGAATGAATGAATGGGCGTTTCTTTGACTATTTATAGGCAAATATGGGCGTTACGTGAAGCCCGCAAGAGCTGCACCGCATTTCGAGTCGATTGTGATTTATAAAGGGAAACCGGCGTAGGAAGTGCTGTACGCACTTTCCTCGCCGGTACGCAATGTTTTGTGAATCGGAAAATGTCGGAACATTTGTGTACCTATCTTTTGGATTTCTACTACGTAGGCAACCTTCCCACGTGAATCCTACGCACGGCATTATAAATGAGGCCCCAGGTCATTAATGTAGGTGGGGGCTTGGCCATGGACAGCTCTATATGTCAAAACTAGGACCTTAAATCGGGTTCTGAGATGGACAGGGAGCCAGTGCAGGGCAGAAAGAATCGGAGTGATGTGGCATGTTTTTTTGGAATGAGTGAGCAATCTGGCTGCAGCATTTTGGACCTGTTTGTAACCGGTTTATTGATGTTTTGTTGAGGCAGGAGAACAGAGCATTACAATAATCAAGCCGGGATGAAATAAAGGCATGGATAGCCATCTCCATTTCTGCGTTGGATAGAACCCCCCTGAGCTTGGCAATGTTCCTGAGATGGAAAAAACAGGTACGGGTCAGAAGTTGTTTGTCTAGCATAGACTGATCGAAAGTTACACCAAGGTTTTTGATATTTTCCCTTATGTTACCACTGAATGAACCCAGGTGGCTTGCTACCTTAGAGGCGATGTTATCAGCCGCTAAGATCAAGACTTCCGTTTTCGATGCATTGAGCTGTAGGAAGTTGCTTGACATCCACTGCTCAATTGCAGACAGACATGTGATGAGGGTGTTTCCATTTTCCATTTTGACGGGTTTGAAAGATAAATATATCTGGATATCATCTGCATAGCAGTGATACGAGACACCCTCAAATTGGCTAATTAAGCGGCTTAATGGGAGCATGTACAGGGCAAAAAGAAGGGGGGCTAAAACAGAACCCTGGGGCAGGCCGCAGGATAGGGGAGTGCTATGTGATGAGAATGGGCCCACCGCCACGGAGAAACGTCTCCCACTGAGGTACGAGGCAAACCACTGGAGGGCAGACCCTGAGATGCCTACCCACTCCCTAGGTTCATCTCAATAACCCTCCTCGACTCCTCTCTTCGACTCCTCCGGGACTTGACCCGGAAATCGATCAAGACACGCCATTTTGAAGGATGTCCCAATAGCTGAAATGCACACGGAGGAGTCGAGGAGGGGTGCGTGAGGAGACGAAAGGGAGGATACACGAGAGCAGACTACGTGGAAGTGTTTTCACTACTCCCGTATAAAAGCTCCGCCCCCACCTTCACAGCTGGTCGATTTCAAGAGAGGAAAACCGACAACTGGAAGATGAGTGGAAAAGCGTCACATAAATGTATAAGTGCTCACAGCTCCGTGGGAATTATTATGTGCAATTCATTTCTTAAGGTTATACTAACAATTTAAGTCATGTTTAATAATCTTTAACGTTACTAAAAAATAGCTATTAAGAAAGCTATTTCATAAATGTTGTTGTGCTCCCTATCTCTGTTTCTTATCCTATATCTAATAGAACTGCTCTGGTCTTGATAGATTGAGTGGGGAAGTTCATGAGATCTTTCTAGAGGGTTATCAAGAATAACTTTTATCCAATGACCTTTTCCCTCTCTGTCTGTGTCTGTGTATTCTCTTGTTCCGATTAACCCAGCCAAATCTTTTTTCTTGTTTTGTATCTATATCTACGCCGGGATCCGGAGTCGAGGCTGATCCTCTTGCTGTGGTCCTGTGTCTTGGATCCTCTATCCTGAGTTCTGGATTAAGTCGTGGACTTCGGGTCGTGGCTGAACCTGTCTCTGCGGTCCTGCCTTGGGTCTCGTCATGCTGCTTCCCTGATGGCTTCCACAGGATTGTAGCTGACATCCTCGTGGATTCATCTTCTTATTACAGACACATGCATTTCCTAACATTCGGTCTATATGCTGTAAAATGTATTATCTCTTCGATTTACACACGGCATCTATTGCACGTATGTCCGTCCTGGGAGAGGGATCCCTCCTGTTGCTCTCCCTGAGGTTTCTCCCATTTTTTCCCCTTAAACTGTGGGTTTTCTCTGGAAGTTTTTCCTTGTACGATGTGAGGGTCTAAGGACAGAGGGTGTCGTTTTTCTCATACTGATATTCTGAACAATCTGTGCTGTTGTATTTGCTGTAAAGTGTCTCTACTGTAGGCTATTTTTATTATATGTACAGCACTTTGGCTCGACCAAAAATCGTTTATAAATGTGCTATATAAATAAAACTTGATTTGATTTGATAAATGGCTAGATCTTGATAAAAACAATAATTGTATAGTTTTGTGTTAAAATATTCAGGAGTTAAATTATTTAAAATTCACAGTCCTGAATGTGGGTTTGTGGTGAATGTGGATCTACAGGACACACATTTTCAGAGTAAAGGATTTCACATTACTATCATTATATTTTTATTTAAATGTAGGCTACATTTTACACCACAACGGAACACAAAAGCAGGACCAACCATCATACATTGAATTCCTTGACTAACAAGAGAGATTCATTCATTTAAATAAATATTTAACAACAAATGGGCCGGTTCTAAAGGGTTAATCAGTTAAGCCCGATGAGAGGGGATACAGTTGTGCACATGTCATCATTAACAGACGTCGTTTAAGAGTGACGTTTGAGTGAACGAGGACATCCCAATTAATACCTGGAAGGGACACGAGTGAGGGAAAGGAGGAGGTGAGATATTCAATTGAGACGAGCCTACTGAGTCTATCCAGCATGATGGCGTGGTCCACTGTGTCAAACGCTGCACTCAGGTTCAACAACACCAGAACCACGCAATAGCTTGCATCCAATGCCATCATGATGTCATTGGAGACCCTGAGGAGAGCTGATTCCGTGGAGTGGTGTTTTCTGAAACCTGATTGGAATTTGTCATGGATTTTATTGTCATTCAGAAATGTATTGAGTTGATTAGCAACAACTTTTTCTAAAACTTTTGACACAAATGGGAGCTTTGAGATGGGCCTGTAATTATTCGGGAGGGAGGGACCTAGATTGGATCTAGACATAGTAGCCTTTCTTCCCTGAATGATTTGCTCTTATAACATATCATTGTTGATGTTCCGCTCAGAGCCAAAAAAAAGCACTGTGTTAGACATGGGCGGAGCCTCTCTGGTGGTTGACTAATCAGAACAGAGTGGCCGAGCTGACCAATCAGAGCACACTGGGCTCACAGGGAGGGGGGGGGCAGGAGCTCCAACAAGCCGTGTAGGACAGAGAGTGAATACACAGAGTGAATACACAGACTATACAGAGATGCTGTATGAGTTTGGAAAATTGCACAGTATAAATCTATTTTAGTAGACGTCAACAATGGAATTATGATCAGTAGAAATGGCCATGACATCGGCCCTTTAAGAGAGAGAGGGGCCTGTAAAAGGGACATTCGGTTGGGTCCTACCCTTTGTTGGCAATTAAAGTGATGCAAGCTTCTCTAAAAGATTTGGGAAGAGAGCCCTGTGTTCACTTCCCATTTCATCACACAGAGCTTTAAAAAGACGTGTGTTCAGTGCTTTGGTTTTGATTGAATTCACAATTTTCACTAACTGGTCCAGTAATGATTGAGGCATGGTGGCATTTTGTTCACAGCCAGCTGTTCTCTGTGAATGCAACAGTGTGTATAGATTCTCACCATACTACTTATCTGATGGCTCCTACAGGATTGTTGAAAACCACCTGGATGAATCTTATTATTATAGACACATGCATTTTCTAGCATTTGGACTACCTATGTTCAATTTACACACGGCATCTATTGCACGTCTGTCCTGGGGGGGTTCTCCCATTAACTGTCGGGTTTCTTTGGATGTTTTTTCTTGTCCGATGTGAGGGTCCAAGAACGGAGGGTGTTATATTCATATTCTGTACAAACTGTAAAGTCCACTGAGACAAATGTAACATTTGTCATATTGGGCTATATAAATATACATTAATTGATTGACTTTACACCACTGTTGAGTTGAGTCTCACATAATACTAAACGAGAGCTGGATCAGAGAATGCTCTGTTGTGATTTGTCTGATATCTTTATATCTCCCAGCTGAGATCTTTAACAACTCTCTCGGGCTGTACACCAGAAAATCCCCACCTCCATCTTAATCTCCAAGCAGCGACAGGGATGAATTTGATAAAGTATTTATGCACTGTAGTATTGCTAATAAAGATGAGTACTTTGTCCACCACTGGATATAGTTTACAGGATGTGAAAGCCTTAAGGCCTTTTATTCTACTGGTTATTTAGCCTTTATTATTTTCTGGAATGTCTGTTTCAAATGTCTGTGTGAGTTGTTATCAACAACGGACGGGGGGAGGAGAGGCTTCTGGGAGAAATGTACTTGAAGGGAGCCAGATTATGGATGGGTATATTTACTACATATACATTTCTCGACTAAGCTCTGCCTGTTGATTTACAGACCTTGTGCGAAAGCAGTAGGAGTTTTTAAAAAGCACATTCCTGCATCACAATCAGAGTCATTGTACTTCGTTTGAAATAACCTACTAATTATTGGAGGGTTAGGGTAGAATAAACCCTTTATTTGTGTGCTTTTTTACTTCTGTGGCAAGGCTTCTAAAAGTATATTTACCTCTCCAACAATTAAAACAACAGATTTATTTTTTGTCCAATGCATCATATGTAACAACCACAGATGTATATTTTGGAAGCCCTCAACATCCCCTACAGAAACACCAGTATCATACTCACTGCTTCAGACTCCGTTTGTTTACATTTCTGTCAAGGAAGTGGATCCCAAGCACCTCACCCTGATGACATCATGCATTCTTTGAACGATGACGAACAATATTTGCAGCGGTTCAACTATTAGTCTCATTAGTGGGAGGTTAATCACCAGGGGCCTCATTTATAAAGCGATATACACTCAAAAAATGGCGTACGCCAGTTTCTATGCAATGTTTGCGATTTATAAAATACTAACTTGACGGGGAAATGTGCGGTCCTCCACGCAAACTCTAACCCATGCGTACGCACTAAGCACAAACACGGGAGAGACGAGAAACTGCGACACCGCGTTGGCAGAAGGAAGAATGGAGAGAAATATGTGGAAAGAATACCATAAATAAATGTATCATATATGAAGAATTTATTTTCAAACAATGATTAAAGCCAATCTTAAAATGATTAAACAAACGCCTGTTTGAGACTCCTCAGTGCACACAAACATAACTTGGAGAAATAAATAAATACGGATATGTTATTTAAAACCACCTTGAATATGTTGTGTTAATGTTATGAAATGTTTTCTCATAAATGATGCGGTAAGCAGAAGGACAGAATAACGTCTAAACTGACGCCGTTTTGCATTTCTATAGGTTGTAGATACGAGCATGGTTTTATATACTATCATGTTTAATCATGTTTTATGCCATTTGCCAAGACTTGATAAGTTGCTCGTAAAACACAGGAGGTATGGAAACTAAGAACACCATATGTGGTCAATTGTACACTTAATATAACACAACACATTAATTGTATGTCCTTTAACTGGTGGATTATGGATATATAGTTGCTGATCGACAGCTGGAACACAAACCAACAAATACAAAAAAATAATTCATATCCAGTCGTCATGACTCCATGTAATATCTCGTAAAATCTGTTAAGTTAATGTTATAAGTTCAGTCTTGTATCCAGTTTTATTTTGTAGTAACCTTTCCTTCTTGTTGCAGATTACCTCACTTCCTCCCTTTGTGTGTTTTCCCTCCACTGTGATTGTCGACTCCGCCCGAATTGTCTGCACCTGTTCCCCCTTAGCCTGCCTATATATAGTTTCTGTCTCCCTTGTCTTGTTGCCAGTTCGTTTCGTCCCATGTGCCTGACTGCCAGCGTGAAGTCCATGTTATCTGCTAAGAGCTAAGAACCAAGGTTTTGGAATTTACTTTATCTTTTTGATACTATGTTAACCTTTTCCTCGTAAGAGTGTTTTTTGTTATCGAAACCTGTTACCTCTACGGAAAGCTCACAATGTCACAATTGTTTCAGTAAAGACTTTTATTTGTACCTTGTTTGTCGAGTCGTACTTTTGTGTTCATACTGGTTTGCCTAGCCAGTACGAACTGGCCAGTAAAATGGACCCAGCCGACTCAGAACAGCTGCAAGCTGCCCTTCGCTTTCAGGGGAGACGTATGAACGAACAGGAGGAGAAGATGTCTGCCATTCAGTATGGAGTTAAGGATCTTGTTGGTAACCAAAAGGGTTTCGAGTCCTCCGTAACCACACAAGTTAATCACCTGGCCGAGCAGATCTATCGTATGCTTACTCACCTCGGGACAGCACCTTCACCCCAGCCTCCAGTGGCCTCTGTAGGGTCCCCAGCTTCTTCTGCAGCCCTGGTCGCCTCTTCAATCCGTCTGGCTCCTCCAGAGAAGTTTTCTGGGGAATCTGATGGTTGTCGTCCCTTCCTGGTGCAATGTGACCTACACTTTCAACACCAGCCTGCGGCATTCCCCACGGAGCGGTCTAAGGTTGCTTTCCTGGTCTCTCACCTTACTGGACGGGCGGCAGCATGGGCAACGGCCGAGTGGTCAAGGGACTCGCAAGTCTGTGGTTCTCTTCAGATGTTCACTGATTCGTAAAGAAGGATTTATGACCACACTTCTCCTGGCAGAGAGGCAGCCCGAGTTCTATCAAAGCTTAAACAAGGTAATCACAGTGTTGCAGACTATGCCATTGAATTCCGCACCATCGCCACAGATAGCGGCTGGAACTCATTAGCTCTTTTTGATGCTTTCCTCAATGGACTCTCTGACCCTGTTAAAGATCAGTTGGCTCCACTAGACCTACCCCCTGATCTAGACTCGGTAATTGCCATGGCTATCAGGATTGATAATCGCCTTACTGAGAGAAGAAAGGAGAAACTCGGAGCTTTTTCCGCCAACGTCTACCACAGAGGGCACTCCACCTCGCCTTCCTCATCTGAGAGATTCTTCCCTCGTCAAGCCTCACCGTCATCACAGAGGACTGCATCCCCCAGCTCATCGGAGGAACCCATGCAGCTGGGACGTGCCAAGCTGTCAGCTGAGGAGCGGCGTCGGCGTCTTCTAGAGGAGCTGTGTTTCTACTGCGGACAACGGGGTCACATGCTACCAGCCTGTCCACTAAAAGAGCAGGCTCACCAGGGAAGAGGAGGGCGCTGGTGAGCCGACTTTCTGCCTCTGGTTTCCCTTCTTGCGTCCTGACCAGCGCCCAGGTACATTCTGCTACTATAACATTAACTCAAGGGGTATTAATTGATTCAGGGGCAGATGAGAGTCTGATGGCCTGGGGGTTAGCTAATGAGTTAAAAGTCAAGACCGAACTGTTGACCCAGCCTCTACAGGCCAGCGCCTTGGACGGCAGATTGCTTTTCAAGATAACTCATAAGACTGAACCCTTAGAAATTGTCATTGATAATCATAGGGAACTCCTATCCTTTCACTTGTTTAACTCAGCTCAACACCCCATCATATTGGGTTTTCCCTGGTTGAGGAAACACAATCCAAACATTGATTGGCGTTCTGGTAAGATTAAAGGGTGGGGGGAGGAATGCACTACTGATTGTCTCAGACAGGGAGAAAAGATAACTGTTGGAGGGGCTTCTTGGAATAGTGTAAGGACTGCGTCGCCAGACATTGACCAGAAACCTGAACCTCCAGACTTGGGATTAGTACCTACCTGCTATCATGACCTTGGCTAAAGCCATGACTCTTCCTCCTCATAGACCTTATGATTGTGCCATTGATTTGATCCCAGGAGCGCCTATACCTAAAGGGAGACTTTACTCAATCTCTGGTCCTGAAAGAGATTCCATGAAGGAATATATAGACGCTTCGCTAAAGTCAGGGCTTATTCGTCCCTCATCCTCCCCTGCTGGGGCGGGGGTTTTCTTTGTGGGGAAAAAGGACTGTTCCCTTAGGCCCTGTATTGACTATTCCCCGTTAAACAACATCACAGTCAAGAATACTTATTCTCTCCCACTCATGGTTTCAGCTTTCGAGCAGCTTCAAGATGCCAAGATCTTCACCAAATTAGATTTTAGGAATGCATATCATCTGGTCAGAATTCGCGAAGGTGATGAATGGAAGACTGGTTTCAACACCCCCACTGGCCATTATGAGTATTTAGTTATGCCTTTTGGTCTCACCAATGCTCCTGCAGTTTTTCGAGCCCTTGTCAATGACGTTTTAAGAGACAGCTTGAATCGGTTTGTTTTTGTCTACCTCAACGACATTCTGATATACTCACCCGACAAAGACTCCCACATCCATCATGTACGCCAGGTTCTCCAGCTTCTCCTCAGGAATCAGTTATTTGTCAAGGCTGAAAAATGTGATTTCCATGCCACTACTGTTTCATTCCTTGGTTTCATCATATCCCCGGGTCTTATTCAAATTGATCCTGCTAAGGTTAGTGCAGTAGCCCAGTGGAAGACTCTTGACAGCAGAAAGAAGGTCCAGCAGTTTTTGGGGTTTTCTAACTTCTATCGAAGATTTATTAGAAACTTCAGCACTATTGCACTACCACTTCATGCTCTTACATCCCCTCAGGTTCCGTTTGTGTGGTCTACTCAGGCCGAGGAGGCTTTCACTCGGCTCAAAAGTATGTTCACCTCTGCCCCCATTCTAACTGTTCCTGACCCAAGCCGTCAGTTTGTGGTGGAGATGGATGCCTCCAATCTAGGTGCTGTCCTGTCGCAGCGGTCGGAGAAGGACAACAAGATGCACCCCTGTGCTTTCCTCTCCAGATAACTCTCGCCGTCTGAGCAGAACCACGATGTGGGAAACCGTGAGTTACTGGCTGTAAAAATAGCTCTGGAGGAGTGGCGACATTGGTTAGAGGGGGCTCAGTTTCCATTCTTAGTATGGACGGATCATAAGAATCTGGAATACATAAGAAAAGCTAAACGTTTGAACTCTCGTCAGGCTAGATGGACTTTATTTTTCAACCGCTTTAATTTTACTTTGTCTTACAGGCAACATGTCCCAGAACATGAAGCCCGATGCCCTGTCACGTCTATTTGACCCCGAGCCTATTGCCAAAGAGCCTGAAGCCATCCTGCCACTGAACCGTGTGGTTGTAGCGGTGACTTGGCAGATAGAAACAGAGGTGAAGCAAGCTAACGGTGAGAGCCCTGCACCTAGTGGTTGCCCGCAAAATCGTCTGTTTGTGCCCATTACCATGCGTCCACAGGTGATCCATTGGGCTCACACCCTGCTGCTCACTTGCCATCCGGGGGTTAAGAGAACAATGTTTTTCATCAAGCAACGTTTCTGGTGGCCATCAATGGAGCGAGAAGTTCAGGAGTATGTGGGGGCATGCCCTGTCTGTGCTCGGAATAAAACATCCTCCAGGGCGCCGCCGGCCACTCCCTATTCCCAGCCGGCCATGGTCTGAGATCTATGTGGACTTCGTCACGGGTTTACTGGAGTCTAAAGGTAACACCACCATACTCACGGTGGTGGACCGTTTCTCGAAGATGGTACATTTTATTGCCTTGCCCAAGCTTCCATCAGCCAAAGAGACGGCTGAAGTAATGATGACTAACGTTTTTCGTGTTCATGGTTTTCCAAAAGACATTGTTTCAGACAGAGGACCACAGTTTATATCGGTTCTGGAAGGAGTTCTGTAACCTGATCGGAGCCACAGTCAGCCTCTCGTCCGGATACCATCCAGAGTCCAATGGCCAAACAGAACGCCTGAACCAGGAGTTGGAGACGTGCCTTCGTTGTTTGGTTGCTCAGAACCCTTCGTTCTGAAGCAGATGCCTTACTTGGGTTGAATATGCCCGCAACTCGCTTAATTATGTTAATTGTGAAGTTATTACCCTATCCGATAATAATCCATGAAGAATGCTCATGGGTTCCATCAAGTTTTGTTGTGGGTCAGGATCTTTTTGACGATTTCTACCGACGCCATCCACAAGTGCCTGGGCCGTCAGGACCCGTCCCTAGAAGGGGGGGTACTGTAATATCTCGTAAAATCTGTTAAGTTAATGTTTTAAGTTCAGTCTTGTATCCTGTTTTATTTTGTAGTAACCTTTCCTTCTTGTTGCAGATTACCTCACTTCCTCCCTTTGTGTGTTTTCCCTCCACTGTGATTGTGGACTCCGCCCTAATTGTCTGCACCTGTTCCCCCTTAGCCTGCCTATATATAGTTTGTCTCCCTTGTCTTGTTGCCAGTTTGTTTCGTCCCATGTGCCTGACTGCCAGCGTGAAGTCCATGTTATCTGCTAAGAGCTAAGAACCGAGGTTTTGGAATTTACTTTATCTTTTTGACTTTTGATACTATGTTAACCTTTTCCTCGTAAGAGTGTTTTTTTGTTATCGAAACCTGTTACCTCTACGGAGAGCTCACAATATCACTATTTTTTCAGTAAAGACTTTTATTTGTATCTTGTTTGTACAAGTGGATCGCCAGAGCTGTTAGATTAACATTAACATGCGTATTGTAGTTGTAAGTGCACTGCCTTGCGGCCTGTAGCACCATCCTTGATGGAGCATATATGTGGGCTGGAAACAGGAAAGGAGTGAGCTGAGGGTAGAGTAGAGTAGAGTTGTCGATTCTTGTGACTATCTTCCTCACCCTCTCAGACTTCCAGTTGCGCGCTCTACTAAAGAGACGCGCTACCATAGAAACCAAACAATGGTGTAGCTGTATTAAAGTCAGAGTGGAAACAGTCAGGAGTAAATCTGATTTTGTCAGAAATCGGGAGAAATGCGGGAGAAATATGACCCCGGGAGAGGGCAATGAAATCGGGAGTCTCCCGCGAAAATCGGGAGGGTTGGCAAGTATGCCCGTTCCTCGCACTGCCTGGCGAACCGCCGATTCCATGGGTTCGCTGGCTTGAATCCTTCGAAACGTTCATAGTAGCCGCGGGAAGACAGGAAGAATGCCCCGCCAGTCACAACATCACACTCAATGGGGAAAAGTGCACATTCGCCGTTCCAGCCATCAAGTTTGTGGGGTTCTGCCTGACCGCCTCAGCCCGCTACACAAAAAATGGTTTCCTGAAAGAGTTATTTGGAGTAAACATGTTACAGTGGGTGAAAACAATGTTTAGGGATATAGTACAATTATTAGTAGACATTAATTGTGTTTAGATGGCATTTAACAAACTAAAACAGATAGTATGATGAGAAAAATAGAGTGGAAAAGGTTGGATTTATTTTATTTATTTTTATCTACCCTCGTGGGGGCGTGCTCATGTGATTGGCTTGGAATTGAGGAGACATCTGATTGGCTGTAGATAGAAAAAATTACAAGTACGAATCGGCTGACCATCAGGGGAGTCTCAAAAAACCCACACACGAATGCACAGCGAACCGTGCACAGAAAGCGGGTTGTGTTTGCAGGTTCAGAGGTTTTAAACGGAAAACAAATATGTGAGGATCAAAAATACATATGTAAAACTTTTTTCTGTATTTGTATTTTATTTACATGTATATGAAACGGAACACATTTGTGTGTGCATTGAAAAACACAAGTGTGAATCCTTTTGCGGATCATGAAATACAAGTGTGAATCCTTTTGTGTGCATGTGTGTATTATGAGACTGTTCTGAGCCCATATGGGATGTGGATATGGGCTTTTCTCTTCCAGTAGATACATGGACTTCTGTACTTAAACGGGTTAATTCAAATGATCTATGTGCATTGCTGCTTAATTCAGTTCAAAGTGGTACATAGAGCTCCTATTTCAAAAGTCCAACTATCCAAAATGGACCCTGATGTTAGTCCCTACTGTGACAAATGCGAAAATCCTCTCTCATTCATATATACTGGTCCTGCCCTCGCCTTTGAATGTACTGGAAGAAGATCTTTCAAACTTTATCCCAGGTGTTCAGTACTGAACTGGATCCAAATCCTCTGGCTGCCATATTTGGGGTTATAGGAAAGGAGATGCATTTAACTGCAGAACGGCGCTGATCTCTGTCCTTTGCTCTCTTCCTAGCTCGTCGAGTCATTCTGCTTGAGTGGAGAGACAGTGTCCCGACCACTCATTGACAGTGGTTGATGGACGTAATCTCCTGCATGAAACTGGAAAAGATCAGATATTAATTTCTACACTCAAACAGGACATTTCAGGAAGCCTGGGGACCTATTTGAAATACATTACACACTGTGAAATTATCCGTTATTGGTATTGCTTATCTGCAGCATATGTATGTGTGTATGAATACAGTAGATGTGTATCTGTGTATGTTGCATGTATGTTTATGCATATGTATTACATGCACATATATATCCATTTAACGATAATTCTGGTGAATATTCGTCTGTATGAGGCACACTGTTTGTTTTCCATTGTTCTGTATTTTCCCCTTTGTACATATAACCAGTACAAACCGTTGTTTCATTTGTATATGCATACATTTTCCTTTACATTTCTAAATGACAAACCCTGGTTATGCATTGTAGAAACGTAATTCAAAGATTTTTGATCTGAATACTTGTACTTTTACCAGTGGCGGCCGGCCCATAGGGGCGCTAGGGGCGCCGCCCCACCTCTTCCCACATACAAAAAAATAAATTAAATAAATAAAAAATAAAAAATGTTTTAAAAAAAAATTTTATTTTTATTTTTAATGAACAAGGTAAATAGCATACAATTGGTATCAGTAAAATGTATAATCTACTATAAAATCTCGTTTAAAATTGTGTTACGATGTCTAAAGTTACTGATAAGTCACATGTTTCCTGCCTGGTCTTGCCCGTGGCATTAGTTTATCATTACCGGGCGCCGTGCAAGGAGCCCCCGAGCCAAACAGCAGCAACCAGCACGTTGCAAAAGTCTCAATAGTATACTGTGCCGCCGAAACATAATTTCAGCCAATCAGCGCCGTCAAATATTTTGGTCACGAGGGCGCTCACGTTGGCGCCCACGTTGCTTACGTGCGTTGACGTGAGTTGTTTTTTAGACTTGTGAGTGACCAAGGTGACGCAGTAGTTGGATGAGAATGGCTTCGTGTGCAGGTGGAGTCGCCGGACCTCGGTCCCCGCCCAATTCCATTCAAGAGCTAATCTCCAATCGTTTCGAAAGGAGAAGTTTGGGAGATAAACTGTTGCTTAAAGACCTTGGACCGGACCAAGCCGATTTGTATATATCGCAGCAAGCTCGTGAAAAAGACAAAACGTATTAACGAGGCTTCTCACGTAGCTGGTACACCAGAAAGGCATAGCTAGCTGGATGCAAACAGGTAAATGATGTATTTTGTTTCCCATGCTTGCTCTTCAAACAGCCAGAGACAGATACGATCTGTTCAGAAACTAGACAAAAGTTAAACAAGTACAAACCACAGACTGTCTGTGTCATGGAGAATACAGTCGCTGGTTTATTTATGTCTGTATAGTCCGTTGTTGTGAGTGTGGACGGTCGGAGCATATATAACGTTAGCTTAGCCAAGCTCCATTCAGAAAACACGCATTTTAAAAGGGTTTTTCGCCTGCCGTCTGTCTGAAGACTTGTCAAAGCATTAATTCATGGTTTTTACTAACCGGTATCAGTATGTTGTTACTTCGGCATCATTTTAAAACGTGGATTACAATTAAATCACGGTAAAATATGTTCATCTTGTTGTAGTTGTAGCCCCCTTGCCAGCGATTCTCTCTCTAGTTTAGCATACTCAGCCCGACTCAGCCTGGTTGTTCCTGGCCCTAGAACCACAATTTTATGGGGCCAGAAAAACTGTGAATTAGGACCCGCTAGCCGGTACTAGGCCAAGTGGAAACGCAACCAAAAACGGGCCCCGCACGGCTCGGCACTGTCTGTGTCATGGCGAATACAGTTGCTGGTTTATTTATGTCTGTAGGCCGTTGTTATGAGTGTGGAGTGAGCATATACAACGTTAGCTTAGCCTGGTCGACCCAATCTCCATTCAGAAAACAAGCATTCTAAAAGGTTTTTCGCCTGCCGTCTGTCTGCAGACTTGTCAAAGCATTAATTCATGGTTTTTACTAACCGGTATCAGTATGTTGTTACGTCGGCATCATTTAGAAACGTGTATTACAATTTAATCACGGTAAAATATGTTCATTTTGTTGTAGTTGTAGCTCCCGAGTGCGTCTTGTTTGAATGATGCGAGTAAACACAGCTGGCAGCCGCGGTGAAACTCGAGCGTTTAGAGCGAAGCGAATATTCGCATCGCGTCCGGTCTGAACGCAGCATTAAAGCGAGCTCCGCGCTGCACTGGAAACGCGCCATTACATCACCAGAAGTCCTAATTTAAGGGGTCATTTCTCCCAAAACATTTTTTTTTACTCACTATATCAACAGCCCCACCAAAAATATTTTCCACCAGCCGCCACTGACTTTTACTTAAGTAACATTTTGAATGCAGGACTTTTACTTGTAACAGAGTATTCCTACCCTCTGGTACTTTTACTCAAGTACAAGATCTGAGTACTTTCCACCTCTGTGAATATTGTTCTGTCATTTATTTGGCAGCTTCATCCCTTCAGTCCATCACACCGACTTTACCTTCATAGTGTGTACTTTTACTTACTATTATTACTCTGTGTGATTGTGAATATCCCTCTGTGATGAAAGAAAGCCTCCACCATGCATCTCTTTTGAAATCTACGTTTTATTACAAAAACAATATACCTTCATCTCAATGGCTGTTGGCAAGTCACCAATAAATCCCTTTTGTCTCATGGAAATTAAATGTCTTAATTTGATCACCATATATTTAATAAAAATAAACATTATTAGAGGTGATTAACAACAACAATGGTAAGATGTGACTTATCTTAATCAAAATATATCAGCTATTTATACTTATTATTTGTTGTTCACATTTTAGAACACAGCGATGAGAACAAAAGTGAGTGTTTTTGTGCGGGAGGGGGTGAACACACAGCAGACCGACACACTGGAGGATGTTCAGAATAATGAAGAAGCTTCACATGGCTACAGAAAAATGATCAGCTGATTAAAGAAATAATAGTCACATGTCTCCATATAACACATGTCAGCAGTAGGACTCACATTGAAGTGATTATGGAAATGCTGCAACAGAAAGGAGTGTATGAGGCGGTGCAGAATACAGGCTGCATGTGGCCTCTATGTGAGGCTGTGTGGATCAGTGGTGATGCTCCCATCATTCACCAGGAGCACATTTCTCCTCTCCACACTCTGCTGGGCCGACAGTCATGTAGCTTCCATGTCTGTTTGGACTCTGAGGAGCGTCCTTCTGCTGCGCTTCCTTCAGTGTCCTCTGTCCGACTCCTCAGTCCTTTTCGCTCTGCTTCACCTCCCTGCAGTGATTTGTTGCAACGGTATACATTGCTTTATTGTGACCCTTCCTCCCCTCTGACTGCTGCTTGTTGCTGTTTGGTTTTTGGTATAGAAAGTGAGAACGTTGCAGGTCGACATTATTTTGGTTGAAGTCTCTTCAGTGGGCCAACAGGAAGGGGAGAAGTTTATGCAGGAACAGGAGAGAGATGCAGAAGAGGGGGTCCATGGAGCTCATCAGACGGCAGCCTGGATGAAAGAGAGAGAAATAAGAATATTACAAATTACACTAAATGACACTGTTCTGAATATCACACTGATCATCTCTAATAATGTTTCTTAAGAGCCAATGCCTGCACCTTGCTGTAGCATCATCATGCTAACATTCTGTGTTGTTATGGACGTGTAATGTTTACCAGGGTAATCCTCCTATGCTACGACTACAATCGGATACATGCTCAGTGCATGGACCGTGTAGTTGTGTCTCAAACCCGCAGTGCTGCCTTGTAACGATAACCACTGTTATGACATGGCTTAGTTGAATACTCAATTCTGATTGGTCAATTCAGAACACGTGACACGTGACACGTTGTTAAGGACGCTCACATCTTCAGAAAGAAGTCCGGTCGATTTAACTGTATACAGTTGGGCCGAAAAGCAAACTGCATGCAGTTTGCTTTTCGAACTGGGACAAGAAAAACAGCGGAGAAGTAACGGGGCAGAAATCCTCCTTTTTACGCAACGGTCCAGACATAGACATCAAACGGCGACACATATTCAGTTGCCAGTTACTTTGTCATTAGGGCAGGGATATCTAGATACTTTCCAAGGTTTGACATAATGAATTGTGCTACTTTTAAAGCAAGGAGCGATGTTTTCAAATCTGTAATCAAAAAGCTGCTCAAAAACGCAAGCAGTTCCTACCGTTGGCTTTTCAAACTGACAAGAGACGCTCTAACTGTTTTTCAAATGTAACAGTTTGAAAACCAAGCAAACTGTCTGATTGTCTTTAGTTTTCCGCTGTCGTGTGATAGCAACATGGAGGATTTTAACATTAATTTTAATATATTTGGAGAGCACAGTAATTTGAAGGAATGGTTAGTGGCTGATGAGTCCCCAGTGAAGAAAATAAAAAGACAAGAGGGACAAGAAAAAAGCAGAGAAGTAAGAGAGGCGAAAAGACACCGAGATTTGAATGACAGAGAAATCGACCAAATTGAAGAGGACCGGCATGAATTGAATACAAAACGGAACACATTATGGGCGATGAAACTATTTAAAGACTGGTTGATTGAAAAAAAAGAACCAACGGAGTTTGACAGCTATGGAGCAGAAACCTTCAACACGCAGCTGCGGTCCTTTTACGCAACGGTCCAGACCTCAAACGGCAAAACATATTCAGTTGTGTTAGAAATTAAAATCAATGTTTTGATAGCATAATGTACCTTAAACATACCGTCAGTTTAAATGCTGTTTTATACTGAAAAACCAGAAGTTCTTGTGCACAACCAGTTGTTAAGCTTTTAGTCTGAAAATCTTTCATGACGACATCCGGGACTACCGCCCATTAGTATAATTAAAGTGGCTATTGACGCCGTTAACATGTATTACATATAAAGTTATGAAAGAGATAAGGAGGAGAAAAGGCATGTGGAAGTAAGCAATGAATGTAAAATGTCGAAATCCTCTGTTTAACGCGATATCGGACACAGACGAACGAGGGGGGAAGTCTCCTACGTCACTACAGCTCACAGAGAGGAGGAGCGAACAGCGAGCAAGCGGGAAGGACGAATGCTTGTAAGCTCTCTTCTGCACGGCCGGCACCTGGGAGAGGAAGCTGCAGTCTTTCTCTCCTGGATGAACAATATTCTGCTTGTAAACATACCCGCGCCTTTATTTTTAATTAAAGTACCAATTTGAAAACATCTCAGAGACTCCATTTAGTCTCCTTTTAAAGCTTCTCTCCTGGACGCGAGAATAACCAACACTGTTAACAATCTGGTAACCCTGAAGACGTGATTTTCGTTGGACCGGGAGAGATTAACAACCAGCTGTTGCCCGGAGCCGCTGGCAATCCCGTTCGACACACAAAGAGCTCAAACAAATCGGTAAGAAGAAGCCTGTTATATCAAATTCTTCATAGTTTATGCAGTACAAAATAGGTTTGTGTTTGACGGAGGCCAGCGGATCCTGAAAATAGCTGTGCATTTAATGATAAAACAACCAAAATTGATAAATATAAGCATCCTAAACCTCGTGACGCTGCTCTGCAGGGTGAGTTCACACTTTCTTTTGTTCTTCTATTTAACCCTGCATGCTATTAATTTGTGTGTGTTGTATTTTAAAATATAAATGTGTGTGGCCATTGTACTTCGGGTAGGTGTCTTGTTGTGTTTTCATGTAGGTGTCTCCTGTTACGTTAGTTAGCCTATGACGTAAGGATATATAAGTCCATTTAACGATTATTGTTAAGATCTATGGGACATAGCGAATTGGTTAAGGACCAAGTAATTGAAAACCAACAAGGCATAGCGAATCAACTTAGGGTTGAGTAACTGAAGTCAGTGCTAGTTGAAAACAGTTGAGAACTGTTTTAAAAAAGTCCTTTTTGAGGAAAGGCTTGATTAAGGTGTAAGCCTTTATCAGTGGTCATAACTGTTCTATTTTCAACCAAGATATTGCAGGTGGAATACGGTATTTGGGGTTTCAGCAGCATTACGTTAAATTGACGACGGTCATTTAATAGTCGCTGATAGGTTTCCATATTACTCCCACCTAACGTGTCTAAATGGCAGCAGTTGACCAATAGAGGACTATGAAGTCAAATATTACGCAGATAGGTTTATAGCTTATGCGTAAGGGTTCCTAACTTTAAGTGATGATATCAATAAGATAAAGCCCATTTTTTCATAGTAAACTAGATATAAATGTTATTTTAAACTGCAGTGTTGTTTTGTGTTGAATTTTCTTGACAAGATTGCACCCCGCCATTATTTAAACTCCCCTGTGAGAGCCACGAGGTGTTTTCAAATCCCTTTGTTCTTCAGGTCAAAGGTTGGAAAATCAGTTGCCATCTTGTCTTGCCCTCATGCTGAAAATAAGCCACACGGCAGTCGCCATTTCGTGAAATGCTAATTGAAAGTACTCTGTTTGTTTTTACACACTCAGTCGCACTCACATGAGGCTAGGCACTCCATATTGAGAAGGACAAACCATATCTCTTGGCAGAGTTGGAACTATAAAATAGACAGGTTATCTTACCGTGGGAAGTTTGGTATTTGTAGGAGTCTGGTTTTGGAGATATTCTTGTTTGCAAGTGCGTATTAGCGGTTTTTTGAATATTCTTGTTTGCAAATGTGTTTTGGCGGTTATGTGCTGTGTTGTTTAACCATATTCTAATTTTCTTCCCATTTTTAAGGAAATAAGATTCTTCTTGTTAAAAAGAGGTCAGTTTTGCAACAGCTATCCCTAGTGGATTGAGCTGGAAATTACAACAGCGCACTCTGCTGGTAATACAGAATTATTACAAAGATACTATAACATTTTGAAGCTTGATTTTAAGTGCCAATCGCCAGGATAGAATTGCAAAGTGGTTTCTAATTAAAAGATGAGAAACTTTACATAATAGACTTTCAAACTAGACTGTAGAATATTCAAACACCAATTTATTGAAGCTAACACAAATTATGACATTTGCATAATTCCATACATTGCGGTCTGCACTGTACACAGTAGATTTACACCAGATTTCTATTTTCATATCTCAAGGTCAAAACCATACACTGTACAATTTTTAGTTTAACATTTCAGATTTTAAAATTTGCATAATTTGTATCTTTTAATTTACTTTATTAATATTTTACAAAAAACGTTCTCATAAAAAAAAAAAAAATCTATAACTTTAAAAAAAAAAAAAAAAAAAGGATATTATTTATCAGGAACAAAGGTGCTAGTCGGAGGATTAGTGTTTCAATCTTTGATAACTTAATAATATTCATTCGAATAGGAAGAGAGCATGTCACCGAAATAAACTAAGTTGAGACCAGACGCAGAGCCAGGCTCAACTGCAGATATCAAGGAAAGGGTAAAAATCAGATCAGATGCTTTAACCTTTCCAATTAAAAGACAGAAGACATGGAACCAAATAGAGAAACTGTTGGAACAGTGGCAAACAAGAGGACTGATTCCAGCAGATGATCAACCTGGACCAACAAAAGCCCATAGAAGAGCAGTACTCGACTATGAGCACGAACAATGCCTACAACAGCTAACTATATGGAGGGAAGCTGAAGAACGATTTATAAGAGTTACAAGTCTCATACTCCATCTGGAATATGCCAGCCTATTGGCACACAGCATAAATGTGGTCCGAGTAGCAGACCTGCCAGTGAGGGAAGACATAGCAGAAAAAACAAAAGACACCGTAGCTTGTAGGAACAAGACAAGGAGAAGGGAGGGGAAACTTCCAGAGAAGGCAGGGCAGACACCTCCAACAATTCAAGCTCAGGAAGAACCAGAGAATGCAGGGCAGACACCTCCAACAATTCAAGCTCAGGAAGAACCAGAGAATGCAGGGCAGACACCTCAAACAGTTAAATCTCAGATAGTGCCAGAGAATCAGAAGCAGAACCAACAACCAGGAGGTTTCCGAGGAGGCACAGGCAGAAGACGTTTACGGTTTGAGGGATGTTACCATTGCAGCCAAATGGGCCATTGGACCAGAGATTGCCCGCAACTACTAAGGCAACACCCACCACATGCCCCAAACAACGGCCCTCCATGCATTAACCCAAGGGAGGTTTCAATGATGACGACAGAAGCAGGGGGTCCCAAAGATGTCAAAGACGAACAGCATCGCCAAACATGACCCAAATGCCACTGACAGCCTGGTATCAACCACAACAATGAGGAAGCTCAGAGGGCCAGACCACCAGGTGATGCATCTTCAGCACAAGGGTATTTTGAAATCCAGCTACATTAAGCCATGTCTGTCACCACAGGAGGGAGAGGTTTAATGTTTAATGTAAAACAAAATCGAGAGTAGCATATTGCATACACATAAAGCATCCACAGATTAGTAGAAGATTAAAACATAGAACATTTAGCAGACTATTTTTGTAATTATGAGAAGGATAGAGATTACGAGTGATGTTGTTCCCCCACACAGAAAACTATTGTGTCCACACAGCTAGTGAGGTCAAGACGATGGAGTTCCACCCAAAATATGAAGACGGAAACCTAGTACTCGCCCAAGACGGAGGATCCATACCAAGTCCTCCTGTTTACACCGACTGCAGTTCAAGGGGCGGCGATACACCTGACGTGGAGCTGTTGAGACCTAAAAACAGAAACTCGATTCTGCTGTGGTGAAGTCTGGCTACAAAGGGAGGTGTCCGATAGGGTCGCTTGTCTCAAACCAGTGAAGAAGTCAACAAGAACCCAGCAGAACTAGAGAGTGACTGTTAGCGGGAGAACAGTGACAGAGCGAAAGAGACTGGCACAACATTTTCCAGCCAGTACATAGATAGACCCCGTCAGAAGACCGGGGCTGTGTTTAAAGGGGAACTTCATTTATTGTTAGTGGAAGTGTAGTTTTTTAGTCAAATAATTATGTGATTTATGGAGTCAGATTACATTTCTTTCTCATAAACAACATTTTATAATCAGCCAAGTATCTGTTTTAAGGCAATGAGCTGCAGATTAAATAACATAACACTGATTGAGAGCTTGGATGAAGAAGTTGTAGGGTTTTAACAACAGTTTCAAGAATCAGTTTTTATTTATTTTTGAGTAATTTTACTGATTTATAATGTAGTGCGTAAGGCAATATCTAATTTTGAGTGAGGGGCACCAGCCCTTCATGCATGTCACCCTCGGTGAGAATAGTTCGTATTTTCTCTCTAGTTTAGAGAAATATTATTTTATCATCTTTGTTCAGCAGTATCAAACAATCCTCTAATCCTAGAATTATTGAGACGCATTAGCGACACCAGGGGTATTGTTTTTCGTAGCAACAATGATGCATAATACCAGGACAAAAGCCATTATTGCAACAAGTAAACAATATTTTGTGCTAATGGCAGATTTGAGTGAATATGTTTTTATACCATCAGAAAGCCATACATCATACGATATTTTGTACGCCTTATGGGTACACGGAGAAGTTATGTTTATTTAATGCAACGTTATGGGTTTTACATGTCCTGTTCAGAATAGGGTAATCATTGCAATATTAATTGAGCATATTCTGCTCAAAGGAGGGAGTGTCATGATTATACAGATATATTGATTTCAGTGACGTTGTAGTTAATAAATAATAACATGTAGTTAATAATAGGTCTCATAATGACACAAGGTATGCCGAAGCTTGGGCCTGGTCCAGTTTTAGATATTAAACGAATACAAATAATGAATATGTCAGAACTCTGAGTAATATTATCCAAGTTTTGTCTACACAGGCTAGGAAAGCTACAGAGATACCAGACGAGACACCAGAAGAGACTCCTGTTCGGCCAGGTGATTGGGTGAGGGTGAAAGTTCACAAAAGACAGTGAGCTGATCCCGGTGGACGGAACAGTGAGAAGTTGTAATGAACTTCACACGCGCTCCGGTTTAAAGGTAAAGACAAAGGAGCAAATTGACACCACCTCACACATTGTCACCTTTCACTGGCAACTTCCAGAACATTATTGGGAGTTAGGACTGATTTGGCAGAGCTGGAACAAAACAATAAATAAGATAAAGATAGAAACAGCTCAAAAGACGAATTGTCTATAGATTTTTATAGATTGTACACTAAAGTGAAAACCTATTTTTGCTTTACATCTGAAAAAGAGTCACATTTTTGTATATGTTATTATAGTACTCATTATTTAAATTATGTATCTGACACCAAGGGAGAAAATAGAGATGATGTCAAGAACAAAGCCAAACCAATTGTGGGGTCCCCTAGGGATAAGAGTCAGAATAGCATTGTTGATTGTGCTCATTACACTTGGCACCTTTCTGGTTGGATGGGGAGTACAATATAAATTAAGACATGGATCCATTAGTCCACTCATAGATAATTGTCACGATCTGACTTTATGGTGTTTTGTCTTGTCTTGTTTCATGTTTTATTTTGTAAGGTCTTCACCTCCTGTCTTGCCTGTTTCTGTCTGCGTTGTGTCTTGTTTGGATTTGTCTGTGGTTCCCTGTCGTTAGTTTCCCTGGTGTGTCTGATTACCCAATTGTGTTCACCTGTGTTTTCTCCTCCCTCCTCACCTGTGTCTTGTTTGTGTGATTAGTCTTGTGTGTATTTAAGTTCTGGTTTTTCTGTCTGTCTTTGTCGGTTCGTCTTTTGTCATGACTAGTTCGTCGGTGAGTGTTCTGTTCTGTCTGTTATCACCTAGCCTTGAAATAAAGGAACTTTCACTTTAATCTGCATTTGGGTCCTACCTGCTTCACACACCGTGACAATAATGCCCACATCACTAACAAAACTCCAGCTGTGTTTCAGAGACTTTCACTTATCCCCAGAGCCAAAAGATCAGCTGAGCAACAAGAGGAGGAGTTAGGAATACTCGGTCCCAAAGGTGAGGCGGTTACAATCAAGATGATTCACCCCCCTATATGCAGTTCTTGTATCAAATGATGAGATGGGTTTAAGTGATCGGGATAATCAGTGATGGGGATTTACAGATTAGGGGAATCTCCAAATACACTGGATCCATGTTTTAGTCTGTGCCAGAAACACCCCTGTTAAGTTTATGGACAACCAACCGGTGACCGGAGCACAATTATTGAAAATAATTACAGTAGAAACAGGCTACTAACCCACAAGTACGGCTTTGTACGTACAAACTCTATGAACAAAATTCCCCAGCAGATTGTGGCGACATCGCAGATATGTCCAGTCACAAAAGTTACTTATGTTCTAAATAACAGTGCGATTTAAAGTGATGGAGAAAATATGGGGACGTTATTTTATAGTGTGTGAAATATGTGGTGCTTGAAACATGTAGGTATTTTTAATTTATAGAAGAAAATGGTTTCCTGAAAGAGTTATTTGGAGTAGCCATGTTACAGTGGGTGGAAACAATGTTTAGGGATATGGCACAACCATTAGTAGACATTAATTGGGTTTAGATGACATTTAACATCTAAGACAGATAGTAAGATTAGGAAAATAGAGTGGAAAGGATTGGATATGTTTTACCTCAGTGTGTTAGAATTAACTATAGGTAATGCGGGCCCGAGATCTCTCTCTCTCTCTCTCTGCCTGTCAGAACGCTACGACCCCATCTTCAGACAAATGACCTCACCACAGGAGACTCCTCCTCCTCCATCGAACAGACAGAGAACCCGAGCTGAACCAACAACGACCTGAGGCATCCAGAACCATCTCCACCTGAGGTATCCAGAACCAAACCATTATGCTGACAAAGAGGCAAACTCTCATCGGTCCCTCAGACAGGACATGAAGTTCCAAACTGAGCCACGAGATTTGGCACTAGAGCAGAGTGTGGGACATGAGAGCGGAATACGCCCTCCATGCAACAGCGTAGAGACTGAAAAGGAGGAGATGAAATGCAAAGCAGTTGGGCCACTGAAAAGAGTTACAGCGGGAGGATCCAAGAGCGGATGGACTGAGGAGAGGACAGAACCAGAGGAGTTGGCATGGGCCAGCAGAACGTGAGGGGGTCGTGGCTTGACAACCAGAAGGGGAGAGAAGGAACACGGGAGGGAGTGAGTGAGTTTACACATAAACACACTTATTAGAAAATAATCCTAAAAACACACTGAGGGTAGAACATATTATTCAATCTTTTCATCATAATAAACAAATTATTCTTATAGAGATTCTTATTCATGTGAGAATTTGGGGAAGATTTAATTTGTTACAATATAGATAGCAGGCAAATCTTTATTTGAATGGAAAATGTTAAAGGTAGAGCTGGAACCAAGCCAAAGAAAGTATTCCAATCTAGAGTATTGATTTCACCATTGTAGCATGGTTATTACCATAGGAGAACTGTTAAGGTGGAAACAACATTTGTTTGTCGTCCAAGATGTAGAGTTTTAAAAAGACACTAGGCAAAGAGCGATTGAACATTTTAATTTTGAAAAACTAGTATAATTGGGAGTAATACATACATGTAATACTTGGATCACTCATTTTAATGGTGCATAATTTCGACAACAAATGTTGTTCAGGGAGAAGGGGTTGCTCAACCCACCCTGCAGATGTTTTAAATCTTACTTGCAGCTTCAGAGGGAGTGCACGGCACCAGAGTATGAGTTTTAAAAGACAAGTGCCACCACCTCCTAATGCTCATCCATTTAATCAGTGATGACCTGACATTTAGAGATGTTATTTAAAAGGAGAAACATATCTGCCATGAGTGAAAATTCCTGAATTGAACTACAAACCATTAATGAAATGACTTCTGTTTTTAAAGTCCTTGTTAAAGGAGGGAGTAATTATCACATTCTCGGGCACCCAAGGTTCCACACACTGTTAAAAGGGGTGAGCATAGTTATTTAAGTAGACCAGAATGGAAAATAAATTAGTATAATGAGTTATTGATATTCCACCGGTTTTCACACCATTTCAGGGACTTTATCACTGCATTAGAACAGACCACCCAAAGCCACCAAGTAGGAACTTTTAAGTGATGAAATTCTACAACTGTTGTAACTGACCCAAAATCTTCTCCCAGAAATGACTGTCTAGAATGCCGTACCCCAGAGTAGATGTTTGGTGATATCGTGGAACTAAAACCTTGTACTCAGTCTTGTCACAGGATTGGACTGGGACCTGTGCACTAGCACAGCCAGTGATGTTTTTTATGCAGTTAATCAATAGGGCGAAACACCCCAAAGCCAGTAGGGCTAAGAGACCAGTCCCAGGGGGAGTTTAGGCTCCAGGGTACAAGGATAGCATAGGGGAGGCCTAGATGTTGCATTAATTCCCTGTCCTAAAAAACCGATTGATCACGACGGCCTCTTCCAGAGAACATATTACTTTCATACCTTAAATGGTATGAAAGGAGGGAGGGTACATTTCTCATGGGAGACAGTTACAAATGCTAGTAGAACAAGACGACCCAACCCCATATACAGATGAGGAGGAAAATGATGAGTTAGTTTGAATAATGTTAAATGATATCGATGTTCAGAGATGAGATTGTTCAATGAATGTCCAGCCAATGTGATTCTTTAAATTATATCATGTGAAGAAGTGAGCAAAAATAAAATGCTAAAATGGAGTGAATCCATTTCAATTTATAATATACTATTCCAAGATGGTATATTTTTATTTACCAATTTACTTTACACCAATCCAGGATATTTTATTGTATTCTTTATTATTTTATACTGTTCTAATATGATGGATCCCATGTTTTATAAATCATTGCTATTCTAAAATGGGTCGTTTGTTTTCACTTTGTAAAAACAAGTGCCTTAACACTGAGCGTATTATGAGAACGGTTTCTGTGAAAGGAGGGAGGAAGAAATGTTCTAATACCAAGCCATTGCTGCTATTTTGAAGAACCATATTGAATGTTAACATTAGAAGTTATGCACAAGGGAAAACTTTTATGTTTGAATACAGTCAAAGTATTTTTGTAAAGTTGAGGATATTCGAACAATTTCATTTTGATTGTATGTTTTTGATATATGAGTTATGTACTATGCAGAGTTTAGATGAATAACTCATTGATTTCAGTATTATACACACCTTTTAGGTGTGTAAGGAGGGACTGTTAGAAATTAAAATCAATGTTTTGATAGCATAATGTACCTTAAACATACCGTCAGTTTAAATGCTGTTTTATACTGAAAAACCAGAAGTTCTTGTGCACAACCAGTTGTTAAGCTTTTATTCTGAAAATCTTTCATGACGACATCTGGGACTACCGCCCATTAGTATAATTAAAGTGGCTATTGACTCCGTTAACATGTATTACATATAAAGTTATGAAAGAGATAAGGAGGAGAAAAGGCATGTGGAAGTAAGCAATGAATGTAAAATGTCGAAATCCTCTGTTTAACGCGATATCGGACACAGACGAACGAGGGGGGGAAGTCTCCTACGTCACTACAGCTCACAGCGAGCAAGCGGGAAGGACGAATGCTTGTAAGCTCTCTTCTGCACGGCCGGCACCTGGGAGAGGAAGCTGCAGTCTTTCTCTCCTGGATGAACAATATTCTGCTTGTAAACATACCCGCGCCTTTATTTTTAATTAAAGTACCAATTTGAAAACATCTCAGAGACTCCATTTAGTCTCCTTTTAAAGCTTCTCTCCTGGACGCGAGAATAACCAACACTGTTAACAATCGCCAGTTACTTCAGCATTAGGGCAGGGATATCAAGACACTTTCCACGGTTTGACATCATGAACTGCGCTACGTTTAAAGCAAGCAACGATGTTTTCACATCTGTTGTAAAGAAGCTCCGCAAAAACGGAAAAGACGTCAGCCAGCACCACCTGCCTATCTCAGCTGCGGATTTGCGGCTGCTCAGGGCTTCACAGGCGCTGTCTGTGGACACAGCCGGCGGACTGGTCCGGAAAGTGTGGATGGATGTCCAACTGCATCTTGCCAGACGAGGCAGAGAGGGAAATCGACATTTGAATCAAAGCCCTTTTGTTTTGAAACTTGATGATCACGAATGCGAATACATATCTCTTGCCCATAACGCCGATACCAAAAATCATAAAGATCCAAAAGACACAAATAAAGAGAATGACAGAGGTTTTATTTTCGCCGAGCCTGACAACCAAAATTGCCCCCTTGCCAGCTTCAAAAAGTATGTTTCCCTGTGCCCATCTGACGCCAAAGCCTTCTACTTTCACCCACTAAAAACAGCTTCTCAACGGTGAATCAGTGTGGTATTCACGTGAGCCCATGGGACATCATTTCCTTGGGCAAATGCTACCCACAATAAGCCAGGCAGCCCAGCTTTCAAAGTGCTACACTAACCATAGCCTGAGAAGCACAGCTGTACAACTTCTCTCTCACGCTTGGATCAAAAGAGATCATGTCTGTGACTGGGCACAGGTGCGAGGGCAGCCTGAAGAGTTACTGGGCTCTGACAATAACCGAAAGGGAGAAATGGAGCAACATCCTGTCCTCCAACCCAGGAAATACCACCACATCGGGTCAGTGCCTTTCCTTGTTGTCTGTCCTTACACACACATTAGCGGTAGCGATACAACTGTAGCAATATTGTTTCCCGTTTTTTTACATGTTGGGAATTGTGCTTTCAGATGTGTCATCTGCGAAACCCCCGCAAGGAGAGAGGATCGAGGACAGAAACGTCGATCTGAATATCCCTAAAGATTTCACCATGTCACATTGTACCATTAATGGAAACGTTCAGGTCAATGATAATTACAGCTAAGGCTCAAATGCTAACATGAACAGAGTTAGTTGCTATCGAAGCAGTTCCTGCCGTTGCAACAGCCTTTGTTCAAACATCAACAACGGACTATTTTTCGTAGCAGATGAATGTCATTTTAAATCAGTTAAACTATGTTTTTAATCATTAAAAACATTTTATAAATCAATAAAAGCATTTCAATTAATATTGGGACTCATGTCGTTACTTTGTTGAGAATGTGGCCATGTACAGTAATAAGCGGGATAATGTGCAGCGACTTGGTCATTATGGGGAAAAGAACACCCGACAGGCTGATCAGAGAGCCCGACTGCACATTATCCCTTACATAGCAAGCTAGCTAGAAATTATCGCTGCCAGTACCAAATAATTACAGACTGCTAAAAAAATAACATGATGTAACAATTGGTGGCTTATTTTCAAGACCAGTTTTGTGGTACTTACTTAAATGGCGGGAAAAAAAATACATATGTATAACATGTAATGTATAGTGCTATGTTTACTGGAGCAACCACGCTCACAGCTGTTTGCACAAAAAACACAAAAAAGTGTCTCTACTGTAGGCTATTTTTATTATATGTACAGCACTTTGGCTCGACCCAAAATCGTTTATAAATGTGCTATATAAATAAAACTTGATTTGATTTGAAAAAATGAAATACAGCATTAACAGTTATTACTTTAGCTGCAGCTAGCATGACTAACAATGAGACTATGGTGGGAACAACGTCACCAATGGTCTTTACATTTAAAACAGCAGATCTCACAGAGACAGTCTTATCGCGGTAAAAGTAGAGCAAATTTCCCATAAACATGTTTTTGGCCTTGACCCCAAAATGTTCAGATTGCACCTGATTACACTTCCTGTCCCCTTTGTGTTAGAATCAACTGTCCTACATTTTATTTTTAAGGTAAGCTAAGGTGTTTCAGAAAACAGACCCAGAATGAGGAGATAATACCAGACGTCATGTGACCCTGGCAGACTACGTTTTGAATATATCTATCATAATTTCGCCATGTTAATCCCTCCACAACATTACTGAATGAAATGAAATGTTATTTGTAAAGGTTAGTAGGAAACAAAAGGCAATGTTACTGTCAGTGAAATATTTGTATTGCGTCTTTCCCACAGTGTAGGAGTATAATACACCTACACCTAAACATAAAATCATTTTATTAAGGATGAAAAGGTAGGATGTGTCAACTACATAATATAATAGATCACTACACATACTGCAGGCCACTTAAGCAGGGAACTCAAATAAAGGTCCAATAGGAATCTTTTCTAGCACGCTCGTGAACTGTCAACGGGGGGTGGGCGCACGCTCGTGAACTGTTAGCGCCGTGTTATGCATGCCCACTGCACACAGCGTGCGCACAGCAAAAACTCGCAGACATTTCAATGATTTGTAAGGCAAAGTTCGGTTTGGAAACGGTATCATTTCCTTTTTGGCGGGCATGCATAAAACGGCATAACACCTGAGCCTTGCTGCAGGGAAGCTTTGGCGCTGTTCCGAGTTTGTTCTAATCTGTCAAAATGACGGACTGCTTTCAGATTTTTCCATCGTTGTTAAAAAAATCCGTCATGGACGGAAAATATCCGGTTAACGCAACCTCTGCTCCTGACCGTGCGGCAGAGTTTCAGTTAGATTATTTTTCGCCGGTCAACATGTCCGTTAAAGTTGAAATCTTCCGGACAAAATTAGACTCGGTTGCTCCTTTGAAAAAGAAAAAAATAAAACAACATAGATTAGCTCCATGGCATAATGCCGAAACCCGCAAAATAAAGCAAAAGTCGAGACAACTTGAAAGGATATGGCGTTCCACTAAACTTGAATCTCGTTTAATTTGGCATATTACTCTCAATGAATATAAGAAAGCACTAGGTCAAGCGAGAGCAGCCTACTACTCTATATTAATAGATGAGAATAAGAATAATGCAAGATTTCTTTTCAGCACTGTAGCCAGGCTGACAGAGAGCCACAGCTCGATTGAGCCTTCTATTCCCATAGCACTCAGTAGTAATGATTTGATGTGCTTTTTTAACGATACAATTGTTACTCTTAGAAACAAAATTAACGACCTCTTGCCTTTGACCAGTTATCAACAGCTCCCGGAAACGTAAGTTCTAATATTACACTAGATAGCAAACTAGAATGCTTTTCAGCCATAAACCTTGAACAATTAAATTCAATGATTCTCTCTTCTAAACCATCAACGTGTATGTTAGACCCAATTCCAACTAAGCTGTTGAAGGAAGTTTTTCCATTAATTAGCACTAATTTATTAAATATTATGAATATGTCTTTATTATCAGGCTATGTTCCACAATCATTCAAAGTAGCAGTGATAAAACCGCTTCTTAAAAAGCACAACCTCGATCCAGAGGTTTTAGCCAACTATAGACCTATTTCTAATCTTCCGTTCCTCTCAAAAATTCTTGAGAAAGCAGTCGCAAAACAGTTGTGTGATTACTTAAAAAACAATGATTTATTCGAAGATGTTCAGTCTGGCTTTAGAACACATCATAGCACAGAGACAGCTCTGGTTAAAGTCACAAATGACATTCTAATAGCCTCTGACAAGGGACGTGTCTCTATTCTTGTTTTGCTCGATCTCAGTGCTGCATTTGATACTATTGACCATGATATCTTATTGCAAAGACTAGAGCACTTGGTTGGCATAGAGGGAACTGCTTTAGGCTGGTTCAGGTCCTATCTATCTGAACGCTCTCAGTTTGTACGTGTCAACGATGAATCTTCCACGCAAACCAAAGTTAGCCATGGAGTGCCACAGGGCTCAGTACTCGGACCTATTTTGTTCACATTATATATGCTTCCATTAGGCAATATTATAAGGAATCATTCTGTACATTTTCATTGTTATGCGGATGATACTCAACTATATTTATCAATCAAGCCTGATGAAATTAATCATATAAATAAAATTCAAGACTGCCTCGAGGACTTAAAAACATGGATGACCTTAAACTTTTTGATGTTAAACACGACCAAAACTGAAGTTATTGTACTTGGCCCAAAGAATCTACGAAACAAATTATCTAAAGATATACTAACTATGGATGGCATTAATTTGGCCTCCAGTGAGACTGTAAGGAATCTTGGTGTTATATTTGATCAGGATTTATCCTTTAACGCCCACATAAAATCAATTTCAAGGACCGCCTACTTCCATCTACGTAACATTGCAAAACTCAGGCATATCTTGCCTCAAAACGATGCAGAGAAACTAGTCCATGCATTTCTTACTTCAAGTCTGGATTATTGTAACTCCTTATTATCAGGGTGTACCAAGAAGTCAGGCAAGTCGCTTCAGCTGATTCAAAATGTTCAGCTCGTGTGCTAACCAGAGTTAGGAAAAGGGACCATATTACTCCTGTTCTGGCTGCCTTACACTGGCTCCCTATAGAACACAGGATAGAATTTAAAATTCTTCTTCTCACCTACAAATCCCTTAATGGGCAGGCGCCATCTTACCTTAAATAACTCATTATACCCTACTGTCCTACTAGGGCATTGCGTTCCAATAATGCAGGGTTGTTGGTTGTTCCTAGAGTCTCTAAAAGTACAATGGGAGCCAGAGCCTTTTCTTATCAAGCTCCACATTTGTGGAATCAGCTTCCAGTTTGTGTTCGGGCGGCAGACACCCTATCCGTTTTTAAGAGTGCACTTAAGACCTTCCTTTTTGATAAAGCTTCTGATTAGATTCAGCCCCTAGTTTTGCTGATATAGGCTTAGTTTGTCAGGGGACATCTTACTTCTCTCTGTCTATACCTGTGTACTCTCATGTTCCGATTAACCCAGCTTCCCCAAATTTATTTATTTTTGGTGTCTATATACGCCTGGATCCAGAGTCATGGATGATCCTGTTGCTGCGGTCCTGTGTCCTGGATCGCGAGCCCTGGATCTTAAGTCGTGGCTGTGGTCCTGGATCATAGGTCCTGAATGGATATCCTCGTGGATTCATCTTCCTATTATACACACATGTATTTCCAAACATTTGGACTACCTATGTTGCAAATGTATTATCTTTTCAATTTACACACGGCATCTATTGCATGTCTGTCCGTCCTAGTAGAGGGATCCCTCCTCTGTTGCTCTCCCTGCGGTTTCTCCCATTTTTCTCTTTAAACTGTGGGTTTTCTCCGGAAGTTTTTCCTTGTACGATGTGAGGGTCTAAGGACAGAGGGTGTCGTATTGTCATACTGATATTCTGTACAAACTGTGAAGTCCACTGAGACAAATGTAACATTTGTGATATTGTGCTATATATATAAAAATTGATTGATTGATCTCTGAGCAGGAGAGGTGGGAGAGGCGGGGCTATAGAGAACCGCAGTGACGCATCCTAAAACCCGGAGGTAAGTTAGCATTTTTACCACGTCCGGTTCCTTCGATAAAAAGCAATGCAATTTCTCCATAGGATTTTGGAAAATAGCTCCAAATAAGGTCTGTGTTTGACACAAATTGAAGAGACAGATCACGTTTTGTTCTACGACATTAAATACATCAGCAGTGACCCCGCTGGTGATTTTTGAAGAGTTTACGTGTCTGAAAAACGATGGTTGTTAACAAGTGGCTGAATAGGACTACAGAAGTTGTCCTGGCCGTTTTACGTCATTATACCGAACACGTAAAACACTCCCGCTAAGTTTGTTTGCCCTGTTCTGCTTGAAAGCAAGTACCTGCCTTCTGCAAACTGTTCAAACAAACACTTTAACTTGTACCATTTACAATATGTATGTTTGAATATGGATCCTAAGTTGGCGTGACGTTGAAGCAGCGACCCTGCTGTAGTTCCTTTATAGCATAACGTTAGCATTTTGCTTCTTGCGACTAGATTTATGCTTCTAAAATTATAAAAGTAGGATAGACATGTGGATATTATCCGGCTGAACAAAACGTGATCCGTCTCTTAAATGTGTGTCAACCACAGACCTTATTTCGAGCTATTTTCCAAAATCCTATGGAGAAATTGCATTGCGTTTTTGACGAAGGAACCGGAAGGAGTTTACATCCGGGTTTTAGGATGCGTCACTGCGGTTCTCTATTGCTTTAACGTTATCAGGAAATGATCGTATAGGCGTAAACACAGAGCCGTTTGCCCCCCCAGAGCGTTTTGTTTGCAGATCTTGGGACCCGTTATCGTTTTATGCGTTTCCATGTCGGCCTCGTGTGGCCGAACCGTCTATATCAGTGGTTCTCAACTGGTCAGGCCTCGGGACCCACTTTTTACTTGGTCAATACATCGCGACCCAACATTTTGAAGCACTCAAATCTATTCAACAAAAAAACGTGCTGTAATATATACGCTTTTCAGCATACAATATTAATAAAAGTGAAAAACAGTGCATATATCCCTTATATCCCTTCACAGAACTAAAGTATGCTTTTAAAAAAGGTTTGATGACATCATGATGGAATCAAAGCTGAACTATATAAAAAGGCACACATGCTGAAAACCCAACCCCAGCAGGGGGGTCTGGGGGGATTCTCCCCAAGGAGATTTTTTAGAAATACTAACAAACTATGCATTCTGGTACACTCTGAGAAGAAAATAAATAGATGTATTACTACCCGACATGTTAATAATATTTTATGCCATTGTTTGTTTTTCACTTTGTTCTGACATCTTGCTGCGAGAAGAGTAAAGAGGAGATAGTCTGTGTGACTTACTTTAAATTGTGGGTAAGGGTAGATAGCTCTCATTGTTCTGTGACCTGTCAATCATCAAACTGGGGGTCATATTTCATTATGTGTTCATTTTTATCTGAAGTTGTACCCATGGATGTATAAAAAAGAGTTCAACCGCAAAGTTATTCTCCGTGGGGACTTCCGGCAACAATCTTGATTCTGATTCCGTTATCGTCCTCGTGTGGCCTTAGTCAAGCATCCAAGCCAACCGTCACCCACCATCATCCTTATTTTAGGAAACTGATGCAATCTGATTATAGTGTGAAGGGGTTTTTGGAGCTCATGTTTTGACATGTGCTGAAATAGTTGTGCAGCAACTGCTCTTTCCAGGATCTGACTGAGTAAAGGAAGTTTGGTGAGCTCTAGTGACGTCTAGCGGTTACCTCTTTCTTTTGTATGGACGGTAATAGAGCTCTCAAAGAAAACACAGGAATGGTCGGAGAGCGCAACATCAGTCACCACAAGCTTAGAGATGTTCAGACACTTTGATACAATTAAGTCCAGGGTGTGCCCCTTATAGTGCGTCGGACCTTGACATGCTGAGTCAGTCCAAAATTGTCGATAACACAAAACAGTTCTTTAGCCCCTCTGTCCTCAGGGTTGTCAACATGGATATTAAAATCGCCAACAATGATTAAACGGTCAAAGTCAATACACACTATAGACAACAACTCGGTAAAATCATCAAAAAAAGCTTGCACAGTATTTGGGTGGTCTGTAGATGTTTAGGAAAAGAGCTCGAAAGGAGCATTTCAACTGAAGGGCCACATATTCAAAAGAAGCAAAGTTTCCATACATAGTCTGCTTGCATTGAAATAAGTCATTAAACAAAATAGCTACTCCACCCCCTTTCTTATGCAGTCTTGCCTGACTCATATAATTAAAGTTGGGAGGGGTTGATTCTATAAGAACAGCTGTGCTGAAAAACTGCGAGTGGAGCCTCGCAGTTTTTCAGGTTGATATGTGAAGCTCATTAGCTAGCCAACATGTATCTAGCAAATGATTTTCTGATTTTACTGCAAATGTATATCGGTTCCAAATATCGGTTATCGGTCTCCTTGATTACTAATAATCGGTATCGATTAGGTGTGTGATCAATTGTGCCGTGCAAAACATTGCCTGTTCCCGGGACCCAGCCATGACTATGAGGTCGTCTAGTAAAATAAAACTCTCATGCCGTGGGCGCGCAGCGGTTTAAGCGCTGTGGCCACACATTTGCTGAATGTGCGTGGGGATAGGGAATAGCCGAACGGCAGCCTGTTGAACTCGTAGGCTATCCCCTGGAAGGCAAAACGCAGACACTTTCTGTGCTCTGGAGCAATTTCTACATGAAAGTACGCATCTTTCAGGTCGATGGTGGTGAACCAATCGCCTGGCTGCACAAGCCCCAGTAACTGTTTCATAGTTAACATGCAGAATTTCCTGCAGGAAATGTGGCGATTCAGGCCGCGGAGATCTAGAATAGGTCTGAATTCCCCTGTCTTCCTGAGAACCAGGAAGCACATGGAATAAAGACCCTCTTCTCTGTGCTGAGGGTGCACAACAGACACAGCCTGTTTCTGCACCAGAGCCTGAATCTCCGCTGAGAGGAAACCCCTCTCCTCCAGTGGGACACCCGAACGACAGTGGTCCATGTGATACAGTATACAGACATGTGGTACAGTGGGACGCTGCAAAATTGGAGTAAATAGCCCCGTTTCAGCGGCATGTCCATCCACCTTGTTAGCACACAGCTGAGTTTCCATTCCCCATAACATTGTGTTAATGGGAAAGCTGTGGGGCCGCAGCTATGAAGCTGTGATACTCTCTGGTGACCCGTTCCGCCGCAAAACTCCCCGTGAAGGGAAGATTTGCCCATGGAGGGTCGAGACAGAAAGGGCCGATTATTTACTGAGGACCCTGAACGCGCACTCTTGTGTGAGCGCGCGCTCCACCATAATGCTGTTCTCACCACTACGGTAAACAGCATTAATCGGAGTCTTTATAGGAGTAGTGTGTTTTACTAAGGTCCCTGAATGCACCACCATACGCTCTTGTGTGAGTGCGGGCTCCGCCATAATGCAGCCTTTACCACTACGGTAAACTGCATTAATTGGAGTCTTTGCTCTAGGCGTAGTGTGTTCTCTGACAGCAATACGCCGGCCATAATGTCCCTGTACCCGCATAGCACTCTCCTTTAGATAGCACACCCTGCGGTTCATCCCTCTCATCTGCGCATGCCCACTAGCCACCTCCTTTACAGGAGCTACAGCTGGGGCAGCGAATGGGGAATTTGTACGGTTAACATTGTGTGTAAGTGTAGCATTTGTGGAAACAAAAGACACTTAGATTTGGATACAGATCAACCTCATTCTTATTAGAAAACGTAGTGATCTGTGCATTAGGAGGCGGGATTCGCCCTCTCGTCCCGGGCGGAGAGATTTTCTCCCCCCGCCAGTCAGATCCGTAAAGACCGGCAGCCCGCCCCCGTGAGTGCCGGCACGCCGGTTCAACGGGGTGGGCCGAAGAGGTGGAGGGCGCCGCGGGCACGGGATCTCCGTGCCGGCACCTTTCCCTTCGTCTCACCGTCGCGCTGCGCTCCCTCGTCTGCAGGAAAGCCTGTGGAGGAGGAGCGCGCGCTGCGGTGACTCTTCTCTCTACTGAGGTCTTTGAACGCACCGTGGCCCGCCCTCGGGGGAGGGGGGCCGCACGCGTCATCACAATACCGTCTCTTTGAAACGGACATTATGGGGAAAAGTGGAATTGTGGAGAGATGACTCTTACTTTGGGATAAATTCAATCGTTTTTACTGAATGCATTTTCCCCACACACACATCACTCTAGAACAGTGCTTCTCAAAGTGTGGTCCGCGGACCACTGGTGGTCCGTGAGCGCCCCCTAGTTGTCCTTGAGTATATTGGTAACATTTCACATTTGAAATAAATAAATAAATTTAAGTTTCCGCACTCTCGCGGGAATATCTCCGCAATGGAGCGAGTTTAAGTTTCACTTTCGATTGCATGATACAGCCCAGTGCAACACCTTCGTCACACATGTTGCCACCTGTTTGTACAATTTTCAGGCGATTTGTAATCTGTTCTAGAAAAACCATGTGTTTTTTTATATTTGTGGAGTTAGGTGGTCCGCGAGTGTTTTTTTATTGGTTAAGTGGTCCTTGGTATAAAAAAGTTTGAGAAACACTTCTCTAGAACTAGAGTTTACAAACGTAAACCACCGTTCCCCTGCGGAGGTCCCTGAACGCACCGCGGCCACTCTCACGAGGGCCGCGCGCCCACGTATTAACGCTGTATTTCCCATTCAATGGTGAAATGCATTAATCGGAGCTATTATTCCAGGCTAGGTGTGTTCTCTGACAACAGCACGCCGGCAATAGCGTCTCTTGAACCCGCACAGTGCTTTGACAGCACTCGGTTTATTCCACTCACGTGCACACGCCCACCTGCTGGCTCCCTTTACTAGGGTTTACAGCAGGGGCGGGGAGTGTAGGACAGTGTTTCTTCCTCTGGGGATGGGCAAGAAGCAGCCATGCTGCGATTACTCCTTATCCCGTGACTAAGGAGATTGATCCAAAGAGCTCTTCCGTAAACACGGGGGCTCCCAGGAGATCAACACAGTCCTCTTTGGAAAGTGCCACGCGGCGTGATATCCCAGGGACATCACACGGCGGGCAGCGGCGACGACCTGTGATGAAGTAGGGTCGACCCTATATCATGTGAAGCCACCGAGCACCGGTCCCCGGGGGAACCGGGCCTGGGGCAAGGCCCGTGGACCAAGCTACTTATTCGGCCTTGCGGCCCAATAATCGCTCTGACCTGGTGAGGCGGGGGCATCTCTAGCAATGAGTGAGTAGCCCACACACCCGACGCCATGATCATCATCCAGGGAGAGTACAGCCCTGGGCGGTGGACTTCCATGGACGCCGGACCCGGAAGGAATGGCGAACGTGAATGGCACCGCCTCGGCCATATCCTTGTGTGTGTGTGTGTGTAGAGACACTGTGATGGATCGTTGGAGCTATGTGCAACTCAAGGCATATGCTCGAACGGGAGCTGCCTGGACGCTGCAATCATGTTGCGTGCACTATCCGTGCTGACTGTTCGTACAATGTCCCACTGTCTGGCTACCTGCATAAAGTCAAGTGCTCGGCGCAGTTGTCGGCGAAATGTCGCTCCTCTGTTTTCATTTAAACAGCTCCTTATATCCGTTAGCGCAGCTAGCTAGCACCAGATGCTAACAACAACAATACACGTAAGGTCTCTCTCTCGCTCGCTCGTGCCACACATACACACACCCTCCCGGTCCTCCCGATGGCCAGTCGGTGCCTGCCGGTGAGCGTGGATGGTATTTTAAACTCGATGCGCTCTGAAACTACGGGGCGGCCGAGGACAAAAAATACACATGCGTTAATCGCGTTAAAATAATTTGTGGCGTTAATTTTTTTGCATCAATTTATCGATTATCGCGACAGGCCTAATGATGTCAACACCACGACCCATGGCCTGGTGTATGTACACAAAGCCTGGGGCTGTGGCCTAATTTAGAATCACAAAGTCATGCTGATGTTGCCATGCAGTTAAGCATTGAAGGTCAATGCTCGCATCTGTGATGATGTTGTGGTTGAGTAATGCTTACTATGCTGAGTCAGACATTGTGGAAGGGACGACACTGTCAACTCAGACCAAGGGCCTCATATTTTCAGATCACACGTGGTTTGATGTGCAGTTTTCAGCTGACCTGCTTTCCACTACCTGCTCAGCAGCAACACACTTAGAGTCTGGCTAGTAAACATAGAGAAGTGTTTAGCAGCTGAAGAGCTTATTAGTGACTAAGTCAGACCCCGGACCACAGATGAAAAACGAGAATATGAGAGTACATTTAAGGCACCTGACAGCTTATCTCTCCCACCCCCCCACCAGCCACAACCACTGCCCCCCTCCCTGCCTCCCTTATTAATTGTTTCTGCCACTCAGTGAGATGACTGACAGAAAGTGACAGATGCCTGCATTTATTTCTCACACCATTGGCTGGTGTTAGAGAGGATAAGGCAGCGGAGCCTAGAGCGAGCTGAAGTAATCTTTAATTTTGCCAGACTTCCTAACCTTCATCTGTTGTCAAATACTGAGTGCAGCTCAACTTGGAGGGGAACAGGGAGGACAAACTGCCAGAGACAGATTCCTCCGGGTTTTCAGTCAATAGTGAAATGTCAGCAAACCGCTTAAACATTAACAGCTTAAACATTATTAGTTAAAGGTGTAACAGACATTAGTAGTCTGGCCGACATTTCACTTAAGGTCTCGTATATGAAAATATCAGCTCCCACTGAAATATTAATCAGGAGCAGTTTTAGATTCAAATCTGCACTTGTTGTATATACTCAATGTATTTAATGCTTCTTTTAAAACAACAATAATGAATAATACATTGCCTTGGGTAAATGTAACATTAGACAACAACGTAAGCATTTGTATAAAAGTGAATTGCAATTAAAGTAATAAACAACTTATGTCATAAAAAGACCTATCATCATACCGCCAGATTATAAATCCAAGTTCCACAGATCATTTTTTAAGATTTTAGGGACTTAAATTACACAATAGTTATGCAACCTTTAATTAAAGTAGGATAACTGGTCATAGCTCGGCTGGTAACACTTGCTCTGCCAGAGCACTGCTGAGGCGCCAAAGAGCATCATGGTCCTGCTCAGGGCGCTGTGCTGCAGCAGCCACGTCACTCTGACATCTCTCCACAGTGAGGCCTGTGTTTGTAAATGAAAATGACATTTCATTAATTTAGCTTAAGGCTTGATAACAAAATGGTTGGCTGCGTTTCATCCAACAGTGTATATAATGTAGCAGCGGTGCAGGAGATTGAGGACAGTGTGGCTCGTGTTGGCTGCTGTTACGCCCAACTCAATGTGAGGGAAGTTGGCTGAACTGAATTTGAACCAGACGCCGGTTTATCCTCCTACTGGAACCCACTGTGACAGATCCATCAGCAGCCAATCAGGGAGAGGATATCATGAGTGACTTGTGAACACAACAAACATTTTCTCTTTCTCTGTGGGGAAATGTGATATTTTTATCACAGATGCTGAACAAATACATTTAAACATTTAGAGCAAAAATAGGAGATGAGTGTGGAGCGCTGAGCTGACACTGCTGGGGAGGGATTCATATATTTTGTATATTTGTAGGTTTTTTGTGTATATGTTGATTATAAGTTGTTATGGCTTCAGCTCCACCCTTTCATATTGAGATTCACTGAACACCATTTGGAACTTCACTACAATTTGAAATGACATTTTGAGAGGCTTACTGTTAAGGTTTTTGATAATGAGAAATATAGGTGTGACATTAAGAAACTTATTGTTTCTGTCAAGAGCAACTGTGACCGGCTGTAAGACGACAGGCTGGGAACAACAAGACAGCTACATGGACACTCTTTCAAGGAAACAGCTTCTTCTTGATTGCTTACTTTGTATGTAACAGAATGCAGTGTCAGTATGGTTATAGCAGAAATGCCCCCCTCACCGATGAAATAAAAGATTATAGGCTCTTAATATTTTCAGAAATGTTCAGCCTTGTTGTAACAGGCACACGTGAGCAGTGTATCAGCACTGTCACTGAGTTGAATTGAACGAAACAAGACAAGCCTTGAAGGGGTCACGCTTGAGAGTCCCTTACGGCCCCTACACACGACGGCGTGCGTTGCCGCTTGGCAGTGGGCGTGTCTTGAGCTTGGGGAGTTTACGCGAGCAATGCGACCAACAACCAATCACATGAATCTCTCCTGTCGATTGCATAAAAGGTTTTACATGTCACCAGTGTGAGAAAAAGTTTTTAGAGAGTACTTGTCCATGGACAAGTGAGTTTGGCAATGTACTTGTCCGAATACATTTTTCACTGGAGCCACTGGAATCTTCTTCTTCGTCATCGTATTTTACATTTTCCCACGGTTTTTACGACACCGCTAACGTAAGTGAGCGGTAAGATTTTACTGCATCACACATAGGGTTGGGTATCGTTTGGATTTGAACGATTCTGGTTCTGCTTTTCGATTCCGGTTATTTTCGGTTCTCAATTCCGGTTCTTTGAGAGGGTAAAAATAAGTCAAATCTGTATTCCTATTTACAAATCACTTCATACTGTTGAATTTCTTACGGTTATTGAATACAATTATATAAAAATAATCTCTACATTGTTTAGTTAGTTCTAAGTGGTGCAGTTTGAGAATGTACAATTGGCCCAGTCTCCTCTGATGTTACACTGCAACCTGCCTGTGAGACAGAGTCTAACCACACAAGTCCAACACATAGGCCTAATAATAATAATACATTATATTTATAGCCTATAGGCCTAGCGCTTTTCTACAACTCAAATACGCTTACACATGTCCTGCAATACACATGCTGCAGCTGCCCAGCTGCTCACTGTTTGTAAAAGTAAATAAATAGTATTTTCATTTCAATAATGTACTTTCTATACCCTGCTTCATAAACAATACTGACATCCCTGTGCTCCTCTGAGTCTGGGGGTCCGGGGATGTGAGGACAGCGCGAGGACACAGACAGGGAGGTTGCTTTACTTCATAAAGGAAATGGTGGTCAATATTAACAACATAGGAGTTAAAACGCTTAATAACCTTCATTACGTGTTAGAGAAAGAACATAAGAAAGTTTGACAAAGATGAGGCTGTTAAACGGGCAGCGGATCCGCTGTGTGTAGAGAGAGAGAGAGAGACGCTGAGCTGCACCGTGCAGCGATCAGCTGATACGGAGCATAGAGAGAGCTGCACCGGACAATTGTTATTTGTTCCTACTCGGAACCGTGTTTTGCTTCCCAACCCTGCCACTGTGCTACACTTCCCGCCCCGCCCCGCCTAACTGTACAGAAAGCGGCGAGATGCATTTCCTTAGGAATCGACAAGCAGAACCGAAACTAACACTTCTAAACGAACAATGGCGGACACGTACAATTTGCGAATGAGTTCTGCCTTTTGTAAACTGAATGTATCAATAATTTGTCAATAAATCAGGCTGAAAAACGTCACTTGTCCGCCGGACAAGTCAATTGAAAGATCTACTTGTCCGATATTGTAAATAACACGTCCCGGACGGTGGGACGTGTACTTTTTCGCACACTGGTCACACTTTACATGATGAACATTTATGACATTAATGTCAATGGTGCTATTTTACGCAACATTCCATGCTGGCTAAATACTGTCTATGTCTGCTAGCTGTCCATTCAAACGAAGTACACTGGATATAAACACCCCAAACAGGCGAACACCTACCAGTTTCACCCACTATCTCTGCAACCTCCCTCCATGCCTGGCTCCTCCGGTTTGTATCCCGGTAGGTGATATTTTAAAGTTAGTCCAAAACGCAAAGATATTTATATATTTATATCTCACTGAGACTGCTGCTTGACCGGAAGCAGCAGCTAGCTGTGGTGGCAACCATTAGCAGCTAGCATTTGCTCTCCGATTTTTACATAAAAATGGAATTATGGATTATAAATTCAATAATTTGTTTATACAAAGACGTTAAAAACCTATGGATTAACCGATTCAGCCGCGTTTTTTCTCATTTTAATGCCATTGAACACGTATTTTGATCAGATTGACAGCTACGGCGGTGAGACGATCTCCCTAGAAGCTCTGTGAAGGTACGTGTTGTGATGACTCTATTTGCTTCCCCTGTCGCGAGTCCGGATCACTCAGTGATGATACTATGTACCTACATAATCTGTGGAGTCTCAGCTTTAATCGGATATCTTGTATGTGCAGCTACGATAAGTAATAAGGGTACTTTTATCTTGAGTTCTGTGCCAATTCCGTTAGCATTTTTCGCTCAGGGGTCATTTAGATAGCATTTTAGTTTGCTTCTTATGAGACTTGTGTTTTGTTTTGTGTTGGTAAACATGGTTTGTATCGTCAGTTAGCTGAGATTATTTCCGTTAATCTGGTATAACACATTAATAGGTTCTTAAATATTAAGATCCCCTGAGACACAGTATCGTGAAAATTTTTTTTTTTACATTACGTTTTTTATGAATTGAACAACAGAAAAATAATCGTTAGATTAGTCGACTAATCGATCAAATAATCGCCCGATTAATCGTTTTAAAAATAATCGTTTCCCCCCAGCACTAGTTGAAGCGGCAACGCACGCCGCCGTGTGTAAGCTTCTGACTGTGAGCTGTGTGTGTGTGTGCTGTGTCAGTGATCATCCAGAACAGCACTAACAGATGTAGGTTACATAAATGAACAGTAAATACAAATACTTTGTTAATCATTGGTTTGGGCTTACAGAAAATGGCATGGATAGAAGAGGATGAAATCTGTGTGCAGTAAAAGAAACAGCTCTGGATTCATTACGGTTCATCACTTTGTATTGAACGTTTGGCAATTGCAAACATGTTGCAGCATTAACTATAATCAGGTTGTTTTTTTTATTACAAAGTAGCAACCTGGAATTCTTGCATGCCTCTGCAGTTGTTAGGTGTATATAAGGGGTACAGGAGTGGCAGCAAAGGAATGTCACATACTGCTGATCGTGACCAAACCAAGGATATGGTCATTGTATTCTGAATGACTGCTGCTGACCTCATTAGCGTTCTGGGAGAGGTGCAGGATGAGTATCTGGATGGAGTTCACCTTGACAACAGACTGGACTGGAAATCTAACGCTGAGGCTGTTTTTCATCACATGTTGCAGTGTGATCAGTCTCTAGTGGCAACTTCAATCCTCTCTGCTGGAGCAGTTGGCATTAGGGTAGCAATACCTATAAAATGACCACCTCATCTCATGTATATGTGTACAAGTAAACTTCTCTCCTTTATTTAAGCTCTTATAAATAGTATGAAATAGTCTTTTTGCTAAGCTGCTGTAACAGTACAATCTGTCTGTTTTAATTTCACTGCACCACCACATGTCTGGATCCACCAGAGGGGTTTCCTCATTATAACTGCCATGCTTGGAGCAGAAGCCGCCATCTGCTTTATTTGTACCTGTCCTGATTAAACTGAACACTTCACTGTTTCCAAGTGTCTGCAATCACTGACAGGAAAGAACACATTAGTTCAGCTCAAGTGTAGAAGAACTTGCCACATTTATCTGCAGAGAATTATGCCCAGGTCAGTCACGCACACTGTGCTCTTAAAGGGGCCCTATTCTGCTGATGTTCAGGTGTATATCAGTATGTAGTGTCTCTACCAGAGGTGGGGACTCGAGTCACATGACTTGACTCGAGTCCGACTCGAGTCGCATATTTTTGGACTTGAGACTTGCTTGACTAACATTGATAAAAGTCTTGACTTTGACTTGGTATTCATGACTTGAGACTTGACTTAAGCTTGAGACAGATGACTTGAAAGGACTTGACTTTTTAAAATTAAATATTTGTTTTTGTATTGAGATATTACGTTTAGTTTTGTAATTGGGTGATTATAGTGCCATGCGCGCAAACCTGGCAACCCACTAGTAGGCAGGAGTGTCAGTTAACATGGCAGCGGCTAGCGTTACTCCACAAATAGTGAAGTTTGGATTCAAGGATTATTTTGTCGATGATGCTAATAAGAAGAAAACAGCGGTATGCAGGGTCTGCAGCATAAAGATCAGTGACACGACCACCACAACATCCAACTTCATTCGTCACTACAAAAAAAACCACAGAGAAAGGTGCGTGCATGTGTTGTGTTAGCTAGAAAGCTAACGTTAAGTTTAAGCTATGTTAGACTTGGGGAGAGAGAGAGAGAGAGAGAGAGAGAGAGAGAGAGAGAGAGAGAGAGAGAGAGAGAGAGAGAGAGAGAGAGAGAGAGAGAAGAGAGATAGAGAAGAGAGAGAGCGAAGAGTAGAGAGAGAGAGAGAGAGAGAGAGAGATGTTTATTTTCCCCTTGTTTTATCAGAAGTTACTGTAAACTTTTGAATAATGTATTTCATCTACTTTTAGTAGTTTGTTTAAATGTTTTAATTATGTTGTTTTTGTTTGTAGAAGTGCATCATTCCTTGATTTATTGTAAAATAAATCTGAACTTTTTGATCTGTTATGAGGATAAACTGAAGCAATTTCTAAATTAACCCAATTAAGTGAGTTTTAAATCGTCCTACTTAGTTTATAAGGAAATTATGAAGAGGAACAAATGAAATGATTTGAAAATGATATCTATGTAGGTGCCGACGCTGTTGGCGGTTCTAGTGTTAACAGAAATTGAAATGTAATATGTGTAATGACAAATGCCATATATGATTTTCTTACCTGGAATTCTGCCTTTTTGAACAGGCTTTTTGAGTCCTCGCAATATTGTCTGCAGTTCTAGGGTTAATATGAATCTAATATGATTGTCATCGGTCTAAATTAGATTTCAAATGATTAACTGTGTATGTAATGAAGATCATAGTGTGGGTTGAATCCATTTTCATAACCACTGTCTTTGAACTGATTTAAATGCGGAAACTGGGCTTATTCATCAGACTTTTGTATGACTTGACTTGACTTGACTTGACTTGACTTGACTTGCTTCTCACCACAGTGACTTGGGACTTGCTTGATAGTTGTAGGTCAAGACTTGAGACTTGCTCATGACTTGCACATGTAGGACTTACTCCCACCTCTGGTCTCTACTATGTAGTGTCTCTCTAATACGTCTCTGCGGAGATAAAGTAAATACATTAAAGGAGATATCTACATTTAAATACAGCGATATCAAAATAAAAAGTTTACATTAAAGTATTAGCACCAAGAGGCACAAGGTTAGTGTTAACTGTAATATAAAAATGTGTCCTGATTCGTTTATACTGTTTTACAACTTTGCTAACTATTTGCAGTTCACTTGTTTAATGGTATGCTAAAGTGATGCGAATATGGATGAAGCTTACATTTATTTGTTGTTTTGTGTCTTTGTATAGCTCTTACGTAGATTTTTTGAGTTTTCAATACATTTGAAATCATCAGTCAAGTGCACGACCATCTTTCGGAGGGATATGCTACACTTGGTGTTCCGGTTTCCTGTTGTTAGCATTCCAGCTTCACAGTAGCATGCAGCTAGTATGTTCTTGTGTGTGTAGTTAAAATAGAAAATTAAGTGTGGAGTTCCATATTAAACATACCGCCTCCTCTCCTGCTGATGTTCAGGTGTATATCAGTATGTAGTGTCTCTACTTTAAAGAGTCCTCTCCTGCTGATGTTCAGGTGTATATCAGTATGTAGTGTCTCTACTTTAAAGAGTGCTCTCCTGCTGATGTTCAGGTGTATATCAGTATGTAGTGTCTCTACTTTAAAGAGTCCTCTCCTGCTGATGTTCAGGTGTATATCAGTATGTAGTGTCTCTACTTTAAAGAGTCCTCTCCTGCTGATGTTCAGGTGTATATCAGTATGTAGTGTCTCTACTTTAAAGAGTCCTCTCCTGCTGATGTTCAGGTGTATATCAGTATGTAGTGTCTCTACTTTAAAAGAGTCCTCTCCTGCTGATGTTCAGGTGTATATCAGTATGTAGTGTCTCTACTTTAAAGAGTCCTCTCCTGCTGATGTTCAGGTGTATATCAGTATGTACACTGTAAAACCTAACATCGTGTTAAATAAGAATGAATAAGTAAGCCTTACTTATGTTTTATTAACTTGTTAATAACACTCAGTTTAAATAATTAAGCTGTAATGCGGGGTCGAAAAACCTAACTAACTCAATGTAATTGATGTGAGCTAATTTAGAAACACTAAGTTAGTGGAAATGGGGAACATTGTGACAGATCACTCCTTGACCACTTGGCGCTCAAAGTTACGTTCTGGAACTTTCTGGAACATTTACGAACATGCCCTGCAGCAGATGGACGTTTCCTCAATGGCTAGCCGCTATGGTCATTGTCATTGTCGCATTACAGTGAATCTTGTGCTTTGCACACTGCTTTGGTGAGTATATATTAACATCCCAACCGTTTTGCTGTCTTGTTGTATTTCATCTCAAGGTTTATATGCTTGCTAGTTAAGATAACATTAGCTAACGTTAGCTAATGTTAGCTAATGCTATCTTCAGTTTCATTTTGTAGTCATATTAGTATCTAAGGCTTTTACAGAAGGGATATTGGATATCTCTTTTTATCACTCCATAAATCAGAAAATACTGTCAACAGCCCTAAAATATCCATTTTCGCCATGTTTTTAGGTATACAATGTTGTATAATTCAGGCTATGAATGATATATGAACAAACCCTTCTGTAAAAGCCTTCATAATATTGATAGGAATATAACTGGAAGGTTTGGTGTATGTACGTGCTACTGAAGTTGAAATTTCGAACTCAGAGTAGGAGAAAAAACTCATTTTGAGAAAACTACCTTTAAAGATTGCAGTGAGGCGCTAGCTAAACCCTCCTGTTCTCTGGATGACAGCTTGCGCATCGACGCACTCCGTGAAGGTATTTCATGTTCGGGGTCATTTGTTTTTTGTATAACCTTGCTTCGTGCAAGTGACAATTGTTGTCGTCTTCTCTGTGAACGTTTTTTTTCGCCGTTCTTTTGGCATTTTGAGATTTCAATTTCTAGCTGAAAGCTAACCAGGAAGGGTTTTAGCACACCACGTGACGCATCTGATCCAATCACGTTGTCAGAAATTGACACCAGCCAATGAGATTTTGTTTCTTGGTTTAAGACCTCTTTGTGCTTTCACGATTGGTTGCTGATACAAAGGCAATGACCATATTTGGATCTGATGAGATTGTGCAGGAGAGACACAGCTTTCCAGCGATACCTCTGATGACATGGTGCACACAGCGGTCGCGGTACTTTATGTTACTTTATGACGCAAATAGACAAACTATAGTAAAATAAACACTTAAATGTGTATTTTGTACGTTTTCCTTCCAAAAGCCTGAAAGAAAACATGTTATGGAATCAAAATAGCACAAAATCTCAAAATTGACCAGTACTTGAAAAACGATGTTTTTGCCTGCCGTGTCTCGCCTTAAATTAGCAGTTTAAAAGCTAACTGATATTAGTCTACATTTAAAAAGAGTATAGTGTTTACATTCAATGTAACCATAATCTGTTATAATAGTGAAGATGTTGGCTGGCATACTCAGTTGAATAATATGTATTTGATGGTTGTAATATCCAGGTCTTTGTGATTTAAAGGCTATTCCATATTAAAAAAATGTGGTGATGATTTGTCATGTTTGCAATCTTTGCTATAATCGATTAAATGTCTATGTTTTTGTTAGAAATATCTGCTTTCAAATGTTTTATTCTTCCCCATTCAGGCTTTAACAGATGGTGGCAACTCCACACATTCCATGATCACAGCAGTAAAAGGTATTTTTACACACTACACAATTCCTCTGATCGTTTGTACTTTTTCTATGAGCAGCGGCGTAAGAGCTTTATGTTAAAGGACCCATGTCATGCTTTTCCGGTTCTTACCCGTCCCCTTGTGTGTTATGAAGATTTTTCTGCATGTAAACGGTCTGCAGAGTCACAAACCCTTAAAGTACACCCTGTAGCGAGTAAAACTCTAACACTGAAAATACCTCCCCAAAACGCCTCGTTGGAGATTTCTAATTTTCCAATTTTTTCTTCCTGGCCGTTATGACGTGTGAACACCCAGTTGCCCCACCCAGAGCCTTGACGTGCATAGAGCTCCGTGAGCGCTGACAGACGAGTTGGAATCTCACAGCGTTTATCAACCTTTTTCTTACTCAATATCAAGCCACACTTATTGTTTTTACTTCGGCTGTGAGTGTTTGTGTGCTCAGGATGAGTTTGGCTGTGTTTAGGTGTGTATCGCCAATCAGAAAACCACACCGCCACGGAGCGCACACTGCAGCTCAGACTGCAGCTGGGGAGCTTCTCAACGTCCCGACCAATCAGAGCACACTGGGCTCACAGGGAGGGGGGGGGAGCTCCAACAAGGCGTTTAGGACAGAGTGAAATTCAGTGAATACACGTAGTTTAGAGATGCTGTATGAGAAACCAATGTGATTTTGGAACATTGCACAATATAAATCTATTCTAGTAGATCTCAACAATGGAATTATGATCTGTGGAAATGGCCATGACATGGGCCCTTTAACATCACTAGAATTTGATCACAACAATAGCATGGATGCAATTTAGTCCTCTTCTCACTTTCACTTATTTCATAATACACGTTTTGCATTCTAAATCAGGTAAATACAACACTGTCGTTTCTAAATTGCTGTATATGTGATGTTTGATTATTTTGTATTGGTTTGTCGTTCTTGATTTTCAGATTTGCCAAGCAGATCGAAAACCTTCGATGCAGTGGACCTGTAAGTTCTGCTCATTTTTCATTATCATAACATTTGGCAAATATTATTGTTCTAATTTTTTGATCGACTAATCAATTAGTTAACAAAACGTTGCAGCAATAAATCAAAACAATATTATATTAATTATAGAGGCCTGAAATCTCAGCATACAATAGTATATTGTTGTGGGCTAGACGTGTACCCTGCCTTTCTATCTAAGCCATAGTGGTTGCCTGCTTGCACAATTGTTATGATTTAAACTAATGTCATGTCTTCCTAATGTGCTGGTTTTCCATCTCCTACCCCACCCCCTTCTCTACTTTTTCAGGTATTTGCCGAATTTAATCGGATTACCAGTCGGAACCTCGAGGCAGAATTCTTTGAGGCTCTGGGCCAGCACACCCCACGTTTCATCCAACTGTTCAAGTCAAAAAAAGGATCGGTGGGACAGAAACTGCAGAGCATCAACTGGCCGGTAAGTAATATAACTTAGCAACTTTTTGTCACGACGATATGGTACTACTTCAAAAGCCTACTAAAATAATTAAAACAACCCCTCCAAAAGATGGAAAAGGCCAAAATGTTTCATCTTGTGAGTTTGTCATTTAACCTTTATCTTCTTTATCTCTATCATTAGATACCGGATGTGACTGAACAGCGCTCTGTTGTCCTCAAAGGCATTCCGATTGTTCTTGGCGACGACTCCAAGGATTTCTTCAAGACATGCTTTGTAAGTACTTGAACACAAAAAAAACTGTTTGGTTTGCATTTATTGAAAAGTCATATCCCCTATTTACACAAACTTGCAACCAAAAGATTTAATTTGGTGTGTTCAAAATACTGTACACTAAATTCCATGACCAGGAGTCTAGATGAGGTGTAAAATAAATGCACGTTCCAAGCTGTATTTGCATCCATAGCATTAGTTTCCTCATACCACATTTACAGAACCTTTTTGGATATAATGTTACAACGCAGTTTGAGTGTGTACTCCAGCTACATTTTTTAGCAAAGACTTTAATGCAAATGCAACATGAATGTTTTCATAGGAAGACCTACTCTAATAGGTAGCGATGATAGTCTAAATAACGTGTTTTTCTTTGCAGGATACAACGAGAGATGAGGCCATATCATCCGTCACTGTTGGTGTGCTGACTGTTCTCAGCGAAGACAGTCCTCACGAGGGTCCGAGCTCAATGCAACTCGAGCCCATCTCCACTGACATTGTGCTTGAGGGAGGTATTGTCATGGAAAAGATCAAAAACTTTCCACAGGCCTGTTATTTGGCCTGATATAGGCTTTGCATTTAGATCACCCAAAATGCATGGCAAATACTCTGAGGTTCGTTCAAACAGTGATGCTTGGACTGGGAACCAAAGCTCTCTCACCTAAACTATTAACTTTGATAAACGCTCTACTGGATTAGACCTTAGTCAAGATAGTCATCAGCTATCAGATAGAACTTGGCACTTAAAAAAGTTGCACCGTTAAATGTTATGACAAAAGTTTGTTACTCTGGGGAAACTGTTATAACTCTGTCAATTGTTGAGAGCAAAGTACAATGTACTCTTCTTCATAGTGGTCATTATATATTTTTTATTTTTACAATTGGTGTGTTGTGCACTGCTGTTTTTATTAAGATAAGGGTTTTGAGTACTTAAAAAGCACTGTTTGTTGGCACTTGAAAATAAATGTTATATTGCAATTGAATCAATTTGTGTTTTTAATGCATTATTTTTGGAGATTGTTGGAGTTTACACAACGTGTTTAGAGATTTGTTGTAGTACAATTATCTTAGTTAGCAGGAATTAGTTTGTTTAATTTAATAGTAAACCTTAGAAATTACGAGTTAGTAGAATTTAAAAGGGTTAAGTTCTGGTGATTTGTATATTTAAGTAGGGTTTAATTTATTCATTGAGTTCACACAAATAAAAAAAAATAGGTTAATGCAAAGCATGCCTTTTAAGTTTACATAACTTAGTTTACATACGTTTACATAACTTAGTTTACATAAGTTTACATAACTTAAAAGGTTTGTGTCAGCTGTACTTCTCAAAATTAATTGAAGCACACTTAGAATACACAAGTTGTTCATACTCACCATTCTAAGTTAAGTTAACTTACTTATTGTGAGGCAACGAGTTTGCATACTTTTTCTAAGTTACCACAACTTATTAAGTTTTACAGTGTAGTGTCTCTACTTTAAAGAGTCCTGTCCTGCTGATGTTCAGGTGTATATCAGTATGTCGTGTCTCTACTTTAAAGAGTCCTCTCCTGCTGATGTTCAGGTGTATATCAGTATGTAGTGTCTCTACTTTAAAGAGTCCTCTCCTGCTGATGTTCAGGTGTTATATCAGTATGTAGTGTCTCTACTTTAAAGAGTCTCTCCTGCTGATGTTCAGGTGTATATCAGTGTAGTAGTGTCTCTACTTTATAAGAGTTCCTCTCCTGCTGATGTTCAGGTGTATATCAGTTCTGTCGGTCTCTACTGTAAAGAGTCCTCTCCCTGCTGATGTTCAGGTGTAATATCAGTATGGTAGTTGGTCTTCTACTTTAAGAGTCCTCTCCTGTGATGTTCAGGTTGTATATCAGTATGTAGTGTCTCTACTTTAAAGAGTCCTCTCCTGCTGATGTTCAGGTGTATATCAGTATGTAGTGTCTCTACTTAAAGGTCCTCTCCTGCTGATGTTCAGGTTGTATATCAGTATGTAGTGTCTCTACTTTAAAGAGTCCTCTCCTGCTGATGTAGGTGTATATCAGTATGTAGTGTCTCTACTTTAAAGAGTCCTTCTCCTGCTGATGTTCAGGTGTATATCAGTATGTAGTGTCTCTACTTTAAAGAGTCCTGTCCTGCTGATGTTCAGGTGTATATCAGTATGTAGTGTCTCTACTTTAAAGAGTCCTCTCCTGCTGATGTTTCAGGTGTATATCAGTATGTAGTGTCTCTACTTTAAAGAGTCCTCTCCTGCTGATGTTCAGGTGTATATCAGTATTGTAGTGTCTCTACTTTAAAGAGTCCTCTCCTGCTGATGTTCAGGTGTATATCAGTATGTAGTTTCTCTACTTTAAAGAGTCCTCTCCTGCTGATGTTCAGGGTATGTAGTGTCTCTACTTTAAAGAGTCCTCTCCCTGCTGATGTTCAGGTGTATATCAGTATGTAGTGTCTCTACTTTAAAGAGTCCTCTCCTGCTGATGTTCAGATGTAAATCAGTATGTAGTGTCTCTACTTTAAAGAGTCCTCTCCTGCTGATGTTCAGGTGTATATCAGTATGTAGTGTCTCTACTTTAAAGAGTCCTCTCCTGCTGATGTTCAGGTGTATATCAGTATGTAGTGTCTCTACTTTAAAGAGTCCTCTCCTGCTGATGTTCAGGTGTATATCAGTATGTAGTGTCTCTACTCCCAACACTCAGACTGCTCTCTGAAGCCGGCTCATGCCGGTATGAAGGCTCTCAGTGTGTGTGAGGTGTGCATTAACACAGCGGCTGACAGGAGTCCTCCAGACCTCCATGAGTTTTAATTATTCACGTGTGCTTAATTGAACAGAACTGGGGCAGGTTGAAGAGCTATGGGGAGGTAGATAACAAAGATGCATTCAACCCCCCTGTCCCGTCCCGTCCCTGTGCCATCTGCCTGATTAGAAGACATTTGGAAACTGTGCCAGAGGTGTGGCTGGGTCATGCGAGGAGATGATGGAGATCTCTGAGATGGGTGATGTCACATGATCCTTGATACACATGCTCTCTCAATACAACATCTGTATGAAGGAATGTATCTTTTAGGATAAGTGATAATATATGCTGTCATAAAAAGCATATATGTTAAATGTGTCAGTACTCACTACAGGTGTCAACATATTTAAATATGGACATAACCCAGCTAGCGGGGAACGTTCTCACAACTTTGGCTAACGTTACCTATGGGTTCTAATAAGGTTTTAAAGAAACGTTTTAATCTGATGTTCAAAGAACCTTTTTAGGATGTTTATTTTTTCAAATAATGTTCCTATAAGGTTTAAGGTTAACTAAGACATAACGTTTTAACTGCAACATTCAGAGGATGTTATTAAGGCCTGAGATTGGAACGTTTTTTTATACAACATTCCTTTAATGTGATATGTTAACAAAGGTGGAACGTTTTGCCTGCAACATTCTAAGGATGTGTTTTGGACGTTGTTGGGTAACACATTAAAGATGTTCTTTATAAAACGTTCCCTCAATGTTACATGATAACAAATGAAGAACATTCTCCAAGAAACATTCTGAAAATGTTTTCAGGATGTTATTCTTTTTTTATAAAACGTTCCTGTGATGGCAAATATTAACACGGTCATGGTCAACGTCAGATTTATTTCTAGAGCGCTTTAAAAAACAAACTTGTTGCATTTGTTTGAAAAGGATGTTTTAAAAACAATCTGATGCCACCATATTTTCCTTTTGAAAAAAACAAATACGTAATTCATGATAAGCTGTAAGCAGATATTGCATGTTTGCGGTGGCATGCGTGAGTTCCAGCTAGAAATGTTTGTTACCATTCGTTGTTCTAGGAATGTTTTCAGCGGGACGTTTTATTTTGGTTCCCAGAATGTTCTTCTGAAAGGTAGGATAACGTTCTTTAAAAACATTCTTGAAATGTTTGTTGATAACATTGTTAGAACATTATACCCTACTGTTCTGTTATAGCAGAATGTTTAATACAGCGTATTTCTGATATTCATTAAAGATGGTATTCCATATGATGTGTGTTACTGAGTTGGGTCACACACAGTTAGAGAAACAATGGTCGTTCTGAATTATCAATAGATGTATTAAGGCCTCAGGTTATAAAAACTGTTAACCTTTGTTAGTTAACTACTCCTAAAGATGTCATGAGATGATGACGTTTAAACATATACAAGTATAGCTTTCAGAGAGATAAACATGTGACATTTGTGTGGTAGGCTGCATGATAAAATGTGTGTGCGTTAAACATGCTTAGGGAAAATGTGTGTGTGTTCATTACAGTGGCTATATGCTGTATGATTGTTGCTACTATTGGGGGGCATTTCTAGAGCCTTTTATTGTCATTATACACAGAGTATAACAAGATTCAGAGTGCAACTCTGTCCCGGTGTGCAAAAAATACAAACAAATACATAACACTAAAAAACACGGCAATAGGACAGACAATATACAATCATACAGGGGAATAAATAGTTAAAAATATTGATATAAAAAATAGTATATAAAGTGCATTTAAAAGTGTGTGTATGTGTGAGAATGGTTACAGTTATTGCATTATGTGTGGTGGTTGAGCAGCCTGACGGCCCAGGGGTAGAAACAGTTTTTGAGTCTGTTTGTCCGTGACTTGAAGCTCCTGTATCTCCTCCCAGAAGGTAGGAGAGAGAACAGTCTGTTATTAATTTCTGCGATTGGCTGCTGTGGCAGCAGGTGATGTACTTCCCATTGTTGTTTGTTTGTTGCAACAACTAAATAATAATTACTGTTCAGCTATGTCTGTGTTTTATTGATTCCTCTCTGTTTCATTATTTCCTGTTGCGTTATGCTGGATCGCCACAACAGTTCTTAAAACGTTTTCAGCGGGACGTTTTATTTTGGTTCCCAGAATGTTCTTCTGAAAGGTAGGATAACGTCAGGGTTCATACACTTTTTCACCAATGATTTTCAATGACCTTTACCTAATTTTCCATGACAAAAAAAAATGACCACTGAAAATGGTTTATTTGAACATGGAACAGGAAAATAAGGTCTGAATATGAAACATGTTGTGCCTATCTAAAACAAATCAAATAGTAGGCTTACTACCTTCTACTCGCTGAAGCAACTGCAGTCAGAGAGGCAAAGTCATCAGGTATGAAAAAGGTGACAAGGGTCCGAGCCCCCGACCCCACAGAATATCGGCTTTAAAATGAGGAATAACAGGATTTTAGCAGTCAGAACAACTAAAGCAGCAGTGTTAATAATAACAGAAACGCTAAAGAGTCACATCTAATATAAATATATAAAAGCATTTATTTAAATTGTGTAGTAGTCAGTTTGTAATTCTGGCAGCACTGTTGAGCATTTTGAAAATGTATTTTCATGCCTCTGTGCAAGGCTTAGTCTTTCTATCTTTATAGCCACTGGTGTAAAGTAACTAAGTTCATAAACTCAACAAGTACTATACGTGGGTACAATTTTGAGATACTTGTACTTTATTTAAGTATTTCAATGTTTTGCTACTGTGTACTTCTACTCCTCTACAACTCAGAGGTAAAAGGTGTACTTCTCCTCCACTACATGTATTTAATCCCTTTAGTTACTTCACAGATGTGGATGAATGATGTGAAATATAACCAAGTGTTAAATCAGACTTTAGTTCCACCTGGAGTAAATTCACAAGCTACCCTGCAGTATACAAAGTCATTCAAACTAGCTGCACCTTTACCAGCTTTGAGAACACTTTCATGATCAATCATTATAAAACATATCATATATATTATTCTGAAATCAACCAATCTGCACAATGACTACTTTTACTGTCGCTACTTTCACTATATTTTGATGAGAATACTTTTCTACTTTCACTTGAGGAACATTTTGAAAGCAGAACTTTTACTGTAACAGAGTATTCCTATTCTCTGGTACTTCTACTTTTACTCAAGTACAAGATCTGAGTACTTCTACTTTTACTCAAGCACAAGATCTGAGTACTTCTACTTTTACTCAAGTACAAGATCTGAGTACTTCTACTTTTACTCAAGTACAAGGTCTGAGTACTTCTACTTTTACTCAAGTACACGATCTGAGTACTTCTACTTTTACTCAAGTACAAGATCTGAGTACTTCTACTAAAGTACAAGATCTGAGTACTTCTACTTGTACTCTAGTACAATATCTATACTTATACCACCTCTGTTTATAGCCTATGAAAAAAACTATTAGAAAACGAAGGCTAAAGCTAACGTTAGCAGATAGTGACAATGTATGCTAGCTAGCTAGCTCAACGATTCCTTAAATGATATTGCGACAGAAAAACGTTTCAGTGCACATCACGTTCTGCCGCTCTGCTCTGAACACCTGAACGGCCCGTTCTAACAGCTGTTCACCAGCGGCTCAGTCTGTGCCACAGTCACTCCGCACAGTTAACGAACGCACCGTAGATAATGTAGCTGACCCTCATCCCGGAGCAGCAGAGTTCAGCCGGCCCGACAGACAGGAAGACTCGAGCACACAGCTCGCGCTTCATATATTAAAAAATAACACCATGCGCGTCATGATGGCAGATTATTTAGGCGATTAGATAAAATGTAAATTATATTTGACGCAACTTTAGTTACATTTCCATGACTTTTCCAAATCTTTGGGAAAAATATTGTTTTCCATAACTTTTCCAGGTCCTGGGGCCTCATTTATAAAGGGATATACGCTCAAAAAATGGCGTACGCCAGTTTCTACGCAATGTTTGCGATTTATAAAATACTAACTTGACGGGAAAATGTGCGGTCCTCCACGCAAACTCTAACCCATGCGTACGCACTAAGCACAAACACGGGAGAGACGAGAAACTGCGACACCGCGTTGGCAGAAGGAAGAATGGAGAGAAATATGTGGAAATAATACCATAAATAAAATGTTACCTCTCATTTATCATATATGAAGAATTCATTTTCAAACATTGATTAAAGCCAATCTTAAAATGATTAAACAAACGCCTGTTTGCGACTCCTCAGTGCACACAAAAACATAACTTGGAGAAATAAATAAATACGGATATGTTATTTAAAACCACCTCGAATATGTTGTGTTAATGTTATGAAATGTTTTCTCATAAATGATGCGGTAAGCAGGAGGACAGAATTAAGTCTAAACTGACGCCGTGTTGCATTTCTATAGGTTGTAGATACCAGCGACGTGCAGTCAGGGGAGGCAGGGCCTCACCTGTCATACTCCAATGTAACGGAAAAACAACTAAAGAAAAACGAAATAGTAATAATAATAAAAATGTCTCCACTGATCTGTGTTGTAAATGTGATTTATGTATGATTCCAATCGCTTTTTATAGTCAAAATCAGTAAATTTGCCGAGCTCCGCTACAACTACGGGTAGCGATGAGAAGTGAGGCAGGGACGAGCTCTGCCTCTCGTAAGCCCACAGTAACTGGCTGGAGCGCGGGCACTAATTTAACGTGGGCACTTATTTTGTGAGCGCGCTCAAGCCAGTTACTGTGGGGTGAGGTGAGGCACAGATGAGATCTGCCTCACCTCAGAATGCGTCACCCCACAGAAACTGTCTGGAAAGCGGGCCCTAAGCGCATGCCTGCACCATCTCACTGTAATGTTTGTAGATCCCTTTATTACATTTATCCTCGCCATCCATAGTCTCTAAATAACTTATTTCATGTATATATGATATTTAGGCTCGCTGGTCTCATCGTACAACGGCAATGAAAAAAGCACCAGTGGAGGCAGCCATAACCTCTGCCGCACTGAAGTGAGCCCACAGGTTATTATTGCTACTGTTATTCTACGCAGAAACGGTACACAAACAACAAACTAGACTTTTGAAACTAGAGGAAGATAAGGAGGACTTTTACAAAAAAGTAATAAGAGATTGTTGTCCAGAAGGAGAGCATGGACTTCATCTTCAAGTCAAGGTAAGACCACAATTGTAATGAACATGGGATCTTACTAAGAAAGAACAATCCAATATTTAGATTTTTGGGTATCCTTTTGTTGAACCGTCTGTTTAAAATGAATCGAAGCATCAGACTAAAAAAGCTTTTGAAAATAACCGAATATTTCGATTAAGGTCAAAATATAATATTTGTAAATCTGACTCTGAAAGAGTCAGTGCCTCACCAGCCATGAACCTCACCGCACGTCACTGGTAGATACGAGCATGGTTTTATATACTATAACGTTTAATCGTGTTTTATGCCGTTTGCCAAGACTTGATAAGTCGCTCGTAAAACACAGGAGGTATGGAAGCTAAGAACACCAGATGTGGTAAATTGTACAGCTAATATAACACAACACATTGGTTGTATTTCCTTTAACTGGTGGATATAGAGTTGCTGCGGGCAGAGGGGGTTGAGATGCACAGGCTGCAGTGGAGACGCTGCGCACAGCTGATCGACAGCTGGGACGCAAACCACCAAATACAAAAACATAATTCAGATCCAGTCGTCATGACTCCACTCCGGAGGGATTCCCCGATCATTTCTTACAGTTTCTCATCAAGGGGGTGTCTCCTGTCCTCGGTACAAACACACTGCCTGAGGAAGGTTAGGCTATGAGTATTTATTTTGTCATTAACCTTTTTCGGACCATTTATTTATTTATTTAGGTGACGATCCGACCTCCATGCTGCTACTCTGGTTCAAACTGCATCCACCAAACAATATGATTTATCTCGACCTCCCTAAAATAACCAAAATCTGACACGGTGTGAGATGTCTTTTTTAGCTGTTCTGTTGTCATTTCCTGCGATCTTCTTCATGCAGTCAGTCAGAATGAATGAATGGATGAATGGGCGTTTCTTTGACTATTTATAGGCAAATATGGGCGTTACGTGAAGCCCGCAAAAGCTGCACCGCATTTCGAGTCGATTGTGATTTATAAAGGGAAACAGACGTAGGAAGTGCCATACGCACTTTCCTCGCCGGTACGCAATGTTTGGTGAATCGAAAAATGTCGGAACATTTCTGTACCTATTTTTTGGATTTCTACTACGTAAGCAACCTTCCCACGTGAATCCTACGCACGGCGTTATAAATGAGGCCCCTGGTCTTTTCCAGGTTTTCAATGACCGTACGAACCCTGTAACGTTCTCTAAAAACATTCTTAACATTTTTGGTGATAACTTTCTTAAGATGTATGAGCACATTGAGACAATGAATAGGACGTATAAAAACGAATTTATGCATGCCAATATATTCACTCACATGCACTTATAATCACACTAAGGTATGTAGGGCCACAGTATTCATAATATCATGTGTGTAAAATATCCGAAAATAATCCAACTTTTTTCTGACTATAAAGGTTGTGTCTCGTATGTAGGTTCTAACTGGTAGATAAGCTATCTGGCCGTATGTGGTTTGTGAGGGCTGCGTATAAACAGTGTCCGCTGTTTATGCATATTGGATAAAAATCGTTATTGCACCCTTTAGATTTGAGACCGACAGCCATATAGAAGAACGGACCGACTGTCACTGCCCGTCCCTGAAACCCCTGTTAGTCTCTCCCCCCCAAGGCCTTCCACACTCCTAAGACCAGCCAGGCCTCTCTACCCACCCTGGAACAACTGTTTCCCACTGCCGCCATAACCAACCTCCACTCCCAGCTCCCCTTTTCTAATAAACAAATGTTACTTTCACCAGCTGATTCCGAGTCTGATACTGGGTCCCCTCCAGTACATGTGACACTGACAGTGACTTGTACTAGCTGCTGGTCGCATTTATAAAAAAAAGAAAATACTTCTGATAAATCGGAGCGATAAAGCACGTTATCATACTCTAAAATATTAACATTCTAATAAAAAACTCTAACTTGCAGCTGAAAACGTTTTAAAGCATTTTAAGAATGTTTTTAGAGAAAGTTACCCTACCTTTCAGAAGAACATTCTGGGAACCAAAATAAAACTTCCCGCTGAAAACATTCCTAGAACAATGAATGTAACATTCTCAGAATGTTTTTAGAACCAAACATTTCTAGCTGGGTATATTGCAGGCAACTTAAAGGCCTCCTACAGTATATAGCTATCTCTCTCTTTTTTCAAAGATGTCTGAATGAAACACACTGCAGTGAACTCAGAGTAATTCTAGAATATTTGAATGAACGGATGATACTATCAAGAGGTATTCAGTGTCGATTAAACCATGGACAGTATACAGCCCTAACCGTACACACTTGAAAACATAGAAACAGGTCCATTGATCAGAAACCTCCACAGTGTAATTCACACCTTCTGTTATGAGCTGTCAGAACATCAACGTGCATCCATCTTAATGATCCATTGTCGTCCGTTTATTTAAAGGAGACCTATCATGCAAAATGCACTTTTGTACGTCTTTTATACATGAATATGTGTCCCCGGTGTGTCAGGGAATATATACATGTAATGCTGGAGGAATCACTGTATCTGACCTCGTAGTCGTGAATTCTGCCTGAGAAGATCCTAATGATTGTCTTAAGGTTCAGAGATTCATTTGGAGGGGATATGATTTGCTTCGAGCCAAGTGCACATCCGGTCCGTTCGGTAATTAAAGGGGACCTATCATGCAAAATGCACTCTTGTACGTCTTTTATACATGAATATGTGTCCCCGGTGTGTCAGGGAACTCACCAAGTGTCAGAAAACACAACCCTCACTCTTTTCCTCCATACCCAAATCTCTAAAAACGGGGCTGCAACGGATCTGATACAGACTGATACAGATTTGAAAATTCTCTGACTTCAGAAACGAGGAGCTCCGCCTATATGGGCAACTCTCCACTTATCAGGAGGAGACAGCCACGGCCATTGCCGTTCGAAAGCGCTGGAGACGCTGTAGTACATATGCCAGGCCTGTAAGTGGCGCTGTAGTCTGCCACAAAAGCAGCGAAGAAGACTTCTCAGAATCAGCCCTTGCAAAAACAGGGCTAAAAAAGAGCAAATAGAGCGAAATGAGGCATGGCTAAAATGCAGGATCTGTTTGGTATTTTTTTTTAAAACGTTGCAGACATTATGGCCCTACAATATATTATTAAAATATAGCATGATAGGTCCACTTTCAAGAAAAACGAAGCACAAAGTACAACAACTTTTAACAAAATATTTGAAGCCCTTGGTTGAATGTTGTTTGCCCTTCCATTCGGTGTGTACAGTTCACCTGTCCTAAAGTATAGGGCCAAAACCACACCTACAGTCACTATAATTCATAGATACACAGGGAAATCTAAAACATCCTTTAACATCAAATTATAATCATTTTAACTTTTATTTATTCTATAATGAAGAAACTGTCACACAAACCAATTTCCCCCTGGGGTTAGTAAAGTGTTTCTGATTCAAAAAATAATCAACAGATTTGTATTTGTATGTTGATATGTATATATTTACTGTTTAAATCTTCTTCTTCTTCTTCTTTATGGTTGTTTTTATTTTTAATTGTATTATATATTAAGTCATTTGCAATGCCTTGTAACCATGCTGCTGTGGCAAAATAATTCCAACAATAATTTCAATTCAATAGTGTGTATCTAATCTCATCTCATCTAAACTCTGTCAAGACATCTCTAATAAAAGGCTGCACATACTGGTCCCTGTGAGGAGCCTCTGAATGCCACAGCTGCAACACATCTTATAAATATGCAAAATGGCTTCAACAGCGTCCACAACAACGAGACAAAGAGAAACAGTTTGTCTGACTGAAGCAGCACATGAGCTCAGAGGTGAGTTAGTGAGACAGATGTCTGATCTGTCTGCCTAAATCACCAGCTTCCTCTATCCTGCCCCCACTAGGGGTCACTGTGGCTTTACTCCACCTCCCACTCACCCGCTCCCAGCTGCTGGCGGAGGATGGCTGCGTTCCTCTGCAGGGGGGAAGCGGATGACTTGGCCACTGAGGAGATGGTGGTGGAGGAGATGGAGGGGAGGAGGCCGGGCTGGGCCTGCTGAGGCACCCGCTGCCTCCCCTGCCCTGCCCTCTGACCCCCTGCCAGCCCCTGTTCAGGCTCCGAGGTGGCCCTCCCCCCTGCGCCCCCCCCCAGCGCCGTGTTGGTGTTCCTCAGCGGCCAGCGGTTCTGGATGTGTGACACCGCCTCCTCGGCCACCATGCCGTCCCCCAGCGACACGTGCAGCATGGCGTGAACCGTAAAATCCTGAGACTCGTCCGCCCACAGGTCGGACACGCGGCACTCGTACACCCCCTCCTCCTCCTTCTTTACCTTGGACAGGCTGAGGCGGTGGGAGATGGCGCTGCCCTGGACACGCACAGTCTGGATACAGGCAGAGGAAGAAGGAAACACTGAAATGTGGCAACGTCAGCTATATTCATGTCCAACGCTAGCTTTTTACTTCTGGCGATTGCATTTATGCTTAAAAAATCATACAATATGTGGAGATTTAAATATATTGATGCAGCTTCTGTGGGTTCATTATTTATAGGCAGAACTATGTGTTTGAGTAAAATAAACCTTTAGAAAAATATTGTCATTAAGGGATTTTTTTTTACAGAAAAGTGTATCTGGTTGAAATAACTCAAATCAATTAGGTCATTTCAGACCTGAAATACTGCATAGAAAATAACGTCATGGTTATTTTTAAACACCACAATAATAATGGTTTATTTCAATATTTGGGAGAATAACCCTGATCTGTCGGCCCCTTGCTCTTGGCTTATCCTGCTGAACAAAACATCTAAGTATCATAAACGTGTTTCCCACAGAGCTTATTTTTTTAAGCAATATTCTGAAATCCAATGGGAAAATCCCATTACTTTTGGTAAAGGGAGCCCTGTGGTGCTAACTTTAGAGTTGGCCTACAAACTACGTCATCACTGCACCAAAACACGTAACCAAAGCTGAGCCTGCCACAGCCTGTTGACATAATCCTGACCTTAAGAAAGGCTGACGCTGGGTGAATAGTCACAAAAAAGAATTAGCAAAATATGCATAATAATCATCTCTTTAACTTCTGATACGACAAGATATATATATATTTCATTAACAGGAATGCTTAGATGTATATTTCTCATTAAAGAGAACACAAAAGTCAGAGCTACTACCCTCAGAATGGGATTTAGCCTGAACATATATGAATTAATATGAACATCATTTATCCAATCATAGTCCTTGAAAAAACACTTGAGTGTGTGCAGTCAGGAGAGAGGACACTTACACTTATTTTTGTGGCTTCCCTTGGAACGACCTGAAACAAGAAAGCATTGTAAATCACATGTATTGAAACAGGTCCACCAATCAAAGCTGTGGCATTAGTAAGTATAAGATTCACATTATTAGCAACATTAACATGTGATGTGTTTTTCATTTAGTGCAGAGAGCATACATACAGCGTGAGTAGAGCTGGCTGCGTACATTTCTCAAAGACGCCATTGATAACCTCTCTCTCTCTCTCTTCCTACCCCCGCTGAATGTCTTAATGTGCTTAAACCGCAGAGGAAAACGCTGCGGATGTGATTGTACCTGACTCCTCTGACAACTGAGAAAGACTGATTTGTGATGCTGGAGGGAAAAGAAATTCCCCCTGCCACAATATTCTATCATGGCGGTTTAATGCAGCGGACCTGAGAGGAATGTAATGGTGTTGATAACCAACAAGTGCCCTTTCAGCAGCCAGAGAGCCATCACCACAGAGGGAATGCTCAGAATGCATCGCTTTCAAACACTGGGATCCTTACTTAAAAAAATAGGAAACTCAAAAGATTAAAGAAACTGTCTGCAACAGGCCAATGAATATAAAAACTCTCCATTACATTGCATATAGCTGACGCTTTTATCCAAAGCGACTTACAATAAGTGCATTCGACCAGGAAGACACAACCTTGAAGAAAACAGAATCATATAAGTACATCAGGTTTCATAGAGCCAAACATTTCAAGTGCTACTCAACTGGCTTTAGGTAACAGTCCTTTATTAGTATATAAGTGCTTTGTTAGTAATTCTATCGCTCGAAGTGGAGTCGAAAGAGATGAGTTTTCAGTTTGCGCCGGAAGGTGTGTAAGCTTTCTGCTGTCCTGATGTCAATGGGGAGCTCATTCCACCATTTTGGAGCCAGGATAGCAAAGGATCTCCAAATATGTGCAGCCTTTTGATTTACCTTTACAGGCCACTGTAAATGCATGTATGCATAGTGCACAATGCTGATCGCTGACAGATAAACATGCACTGAAAAAACTGAAAAGTTTACTTTAATGAAATGTGTTGTCAACAGATTTCACATAACTGCATTAGGTTGGTTGAAAGCAATAATATTAAGTTTAAATAAGGTTCAACTTATATTATTACTTTCATGTGAAATGAGTTGACATTATATATCTAAGTCAACGTTGAAGTGTGTTCAGTGTGGTGGAAGTGCATCTGACATCATCCACTGCTGGGTAAGATCTGCTTTAAAGATGTAGCACAATATACACTGTGGCACTAACAGCACACGCACGCACACGCACGCACACTCACACACTTGAGTTCAGGTGCTTGTGCAGTTACCTTGGCTCTGTGGGCCGGAGCACTGATCTGCAGCTCGTGATGCAGATCTCCAGGCACGTCCTCCTTCAGGTACCACCACTGGATCTCCAGAGACATGGGGGCCGCACTGACAGCCTTGAAGGCACAGGGCATCTCCACGTCCTCTCCCTCCCCCACACTCACATCTTTAGGGACTTCAGTAAATGCAGCTTTGGTATATGATGGGTGAGGAGACACACAAGACACCAGAAGCACATTAATATGAGTGGGATGGCATGGTGGAGATGCTGTGTAAAACATAAGCCTAACAATCCAGAGTTTGGTAATCCATTACCCTGCCATCATGCAGACTTCCTCTATTTTTAGGATCTCCTCCAATAGTCCCCATTAGCTGTGATTTATAGACTAACATGGATTTATGAGAGCACATCAGACATAGCAATGTGCCTCAGGCTTTATTTGATCAAATAATGGAGAGCAATCTGTTCCATGATGCTGTGATGGGGGCACAGCTGGGTCATTCTGTGGTTTTCAGGTTGATTTATTGTTACAATTCTCAAGTATTAAATAATTGTAGAGAAAGAAAACAACTGGCTTAGTTTAAAACTAGCAGGGTATTTTTAATGCTGCAGACAGGTGGCATTTGTTTTAATTTAAAGCTTTTTAAAGCCACTGTCTATTTCCGACGTCAAATAATTTCTTCCCTTCTCCATTTGCTTCATCAGCGGGGACTCACTTACCATTTGCACAAATCATAAATGGCGAATTGAGGATGAAGTAGTAAAGCAGGCTGTAGAGTCGCGTTTTTTCCATGTCACAACAAGACTGGTCACACTCAGCACGGACATTAGACGGTCATTGGACCTGGATGTATTGAGTCCTGTTAATGTCAAGTCAAATAAAATATAAATAACTCCAGATATGACCACAGATCCAGAGGCAGCGGCTCAGCCAGGCAGCAGGAACACTCCGGGGGTGAGCCAGAGCATTTTTAAACCATAATTCAGCTCAGAAACAAAAGGAACTACAGTAATTCTACAGCGAAAATATGTAATAAGTTATTCAACCCTCCAGTAAAAGCAATAGCTCCGTTAATCAGCACTGAGCGTCGTCTGGAAGTAGAGAGCGAACTTCCCGCGGCTCTCCATCCCCAGCCCGCTGCTCTCAGGGCTCCGCTCCAGCACCCAGCACATCCCGCTCTCTGCGCGGGAGAGGCTGCAGCAGGGGCCGCAGGGAGGACTGCCTCTGCCCGGGGCTCACAGACCGGTAAGAGGTAAGGTAAGATACACAGAGCCTCGCGAGTTTCTCTGTGTGTTTCACCCTCTCTCTTCTGGAAACTGCCACCGACCTGGAGCCTCCGCGGATTAGTGAGCGTCGCAAGCGCATCGCGAGGAGGCGCGTTCAAAAGAGCCCCCCCCCGTGTTTTTTTCTCTCTCTCTCTCTCTCTCTCTCTCTCTCTCTCTCTCTCTCTCTCTCTCTCTCTCTCTCTCTCTCTCTCTCTCTCTCTCTCCTCTCTCTCTCTCTCTCTCTCTCTCTCTCTCTCTCTCTCTCTCTCTCTCTCTCTACACACATTATAATAGAAACAAAACCTTGACATAAGGGGTACATACTGTAGGTACAAAGGCTACAGGGTACCAAACTAAATATACAATTGTGATCAAATAACACAAATTACACTTTTGGTTTTGATTGCCTTCATATTTTCAATATATAATAGTGGTGCTATATTGTTCAGAATCAGAACTCCTTTGTTTGTCACAGAGGGGACTTTTACATTGTTACAGCAAAAATAAAGATAGAGACAAAAAGAGAATACTATCAGAGAAAGGGCATGCACGATTTCAAATTAAAATACTAGAATTTGCAAAGTATACATTTGGGTAGAAAAGTAGCAGTAGCAGCAGCAGTATTTATAAAATGAATTAGGTGTAACGTGTAGAAGCTAGATATTTTCAGTCAGTCCATCTCTTTTTTTGAACTTGACATTTTTGTGTAAATGTGTGGTTTTAATATATATATATATGCAGCATTTGTGGTTTTACTATTTCTGTTTTGTTTTTTAAATATGGTCATTTAGGGATTTTCTTTTCCGAAATAACCCAAAAACTGCAGTGTGTCAGTCAGAGTTCCCGTTAGCCGGTAATTACCGGACTACGACCGGTAAAATATGCTGAAGACCGGCAAATCTAAATCTCTCCGGTCAAAGTGTCCGTTCAAAATAATTTCCGTTTAGCGCAATACCACATCAGTTGCGCAACTTGTATGGGGGTTATTTATGGGGGTTATTCCCTATCTTTATTCAAGAGCGTGGTATTTAAATTTGAGAGCATACTTTATTGATTTATTTCCCTCAAACCCTGTCCTCACACTCAAATAGTGCCTGCTTGCACTTAGATTTGCTCTGCTTCTGCTCAAACTGTACGCTTGCACTCAGATATATTGCTGCTTACAGATTTTTTCTGCTCTCAGATTTATTCTGTGCTCGCTCGAAACTTTTGTGCAACAATCCTGTCAAAATCCCTCAACCAATAGGAGGCCAGGTGTCCTTGCGGGTGCGTTCGCTTTACTTATTACAGCGTCCCGTAAGGGCGGTTACTCTTTGGTTTATAAACTCCCGCCCTCCACGGCTTTATAACATAACAGGACAGGGTTTGAGGGAAATAAATACATAAAGTATGCTCTCAAATTTAAATACCACGCTCTTGAATAAAGATAGGGAATAACCCCCATAGTTATTTATTTATCATAAAAAAAAAAAATAAAAAAAAAATAAAAGATTTTACAATTCCGATGACATAGGATATTATGTATCAGGAACGAAGGTGCTAGTCAGAGGATTGGTGCTTCATCTTTGATAACTTAATAATTCCATTCACCTATTTAAGAAACATGTCACCAAAAGACACCATAGCTTGTAGGAACAAGACAAGGAGAAGGGAGGGGAAACTTCCAGAGAAGGCATGGCAGACACCTCCAACAATTCAAGCTCAGGAAGAACCAGAGAATGCAGAGCAGACACCTCAAACAGTTAAATCTCAGATAGTGCCAGAGAATCAGATGCAGAACCAACAACCAGGAGGTTTCCAAGGAGGCACAGGCAGAAGACGTTTACGGTTTGAGGGATGTTACCATTGCAACCAAATGGACCATTGGACCAGAGATTGCCCGCAACTACTAAGGCAACACCCACCACATGCACCAAACAACCGCCCTCCATGTAGTTACCCTGGGGGAGGTTTCCATGATTATGACAGAAGCAGGGGGTCTCAGGGATGTCAAAGACGAACAGCATTGCCAAACATGAACCAAATGCCACTGACAGCCTGGTATCAACCACAACAATGAGGAAGCTCAGAGGGCCAGACCACCAGGTGATGCATCTTCAGCACAAGGGTGTTTTGAAAGCCAGCTACATTGAGCCATACTGTATCTAGTGAGTAGCATATTGCATTTACACATAAAGCATCCACAGAGTAGTAGAAGATTAAAACATAGTAGAACATTTAGCAGACTATTTTTGTAATTATGAGAAGGAAAAGACATTACGAGTGATGTTGTTCCCCCACACAGAAAACTATTGTGTCCACACAGCTAGGGAGGCCAAGACGATGGGGTTTCCACCCAAAAATATGAAGACGGAAACCTCGTACTCGCCCAAGACGGAGGATCCTTACCAAATCCTCCTGTTTATACCGACTGCAGTTCAAGGGGCGGCAATACACCTGACGTGGAGCTGTTGAGACCTAAAAAACAAACTTGCTTCTGCTGTGGTGAAGTCTGGCTACAAAGGGAGGTGTCCGATAGGGTCGCTTGTCTCAAACCAGTGAAGAAGTCAACAAGAACCCAGCAGAACTAGAGAGTGACTGTTAGCGGGAGAACAGTGACAGAGCGACAGAGACTGGCACAACATTTTCCAGCCAGTACATAGATAGACCCCGTCAGAAGACCGAGGCTGTGTTTAAAGGGGAACTTCATTTATTGTTAGTGGAAGTGTAGTTTTTTAGTCAAACAATTATGTGATTTATGGAGTCAGATTACATTTTTCTCATAAACAACATTTTATAATCAGCCAAGTATCTGTTTTAAGGCAATGAGCTGCAGATTAAATAACATAACACTGATTGAGAGCTTGGATGAAGAAGTTGTAGGGTTTTTACAACAGTTTCAAGAATCCGTTTTTATTTATTTATTCTTGAGTAATTTTACTGATTTATTATGTAGTGCGTAAGGCAATATCTCATTTTGAGTGAGGGCCACCAGCCCTTCATGCATGTCACCCTCGGTGAGAATAGTTCGTATTTTCTCTCTAGTTTAGAGAAATATTATTTTATCATATCTTTGTTCAGCAGTATCAAACAATCCTCTAATCCTAGAATTATTGAGACGCATTAGCGACACCAGGGGTATTGTTTTTCGTAGCAACAATGATGCATAATACCAGGACAAAAGCCATTATTGCAACAAGTAAACCATTTTTTGTGCTAATGACAGATTTTAGTGAATATGTTTTTATACCATCAGAAAACCATACATCATACGATATTTTGTACGCCTTATGGGTACACGGAGAAGTTATATTTATTTAGTGCAACGTTATGGGTTTTACATGTCCTGTTCAGAATAGGGTAATCATTGCAATATTAATTGAGCATGTTCTGCTCAAAGGAGGGAGTGTCATGATTATACAGATATATTGATTTCAGTGACGTTGTAGTTAATAAATAATAACATGTAGTTAATAATAGGTCTCATAACGACAAAAGGTATGCCGACGCTTGGGCCTCCTCCAAGGAGGGAGTGGTCCAGTTTTAGATATTAGACAAATAAAAGTAATGAATATGTCAGAACTCTGAGTAATATTATCCAAGTTTTGTCTACACAGGCTAGGAATACCACAGAGATACCAGACGAGACACCAGACGAGACTCCTGTTCGGCCAGGTGATTGGGTGAGGGTGAAAGTTCACAAAAGACAGTGAGCTGATCCCGGTGGACGGAACAGTGAGAAGTTGTAATGAACTTCACACGCGCTCCGGTTTAGGGGTAAAGAAAAAGGAGCAAATTGACACCACCTCACACATTGTCACCCTTCACTGGCAACTTCCAGAACATTATTGGGAGTTAGGACACTGTAAAAAAAAAAGTTAGGACAACTCAAAATGTCAAGGCAACAGGCTGCACACGATTTTTAAGTTTTGAGGCCATCTAACATTTCTAAGTTTCTCTTTTCAATTGAGTAAACTAATTATATTTTGTCGAGACAACTCATTCAAATTTTGTACAACTTCAAGTTTTGAGTTCTGCATACTTAACATTTTAAATAAGTAAAGGTTGTGCTAACTTATTATCTTTGGTTTGGAAAATGTATCTTTCATACGTTTAAAAACTTCTAACTTTGAGTTCCACATACAAAGAATTCCATTAAAGGTCCCATGTCATGCTTTTCCGGTTATTGCCCGTCCCCTTGTGTGTTATGAAGGTTTTTATGCATGTAAACAGTCTGCAAAGTCAAAACCCTCAAAGTACACCCTGTAGCGAGTAAACTCTAACACAGAAAATACCTCCCCCAAAAGCCTCGTTGGAGATTTCTCAGTTTCCATTGTTTACTTCCTGCCCCGCGTGACGTAGCTGCACCGCGTGACGTCACTTCCTCTGCCAGCCGACCATATTAATTTTCGTAAAACCTGCTTATTTTCAAAGCTCTATCCAGTCATGTCGCGGAGGGTCTGTTGCCTGTATTGTGTGGAGAAATCCACAATGTTTGCAGTACCGAAGGCAGAACCACGACGAAGTCAGTGGTTGACATTCCTTTTTAACACTGTTCCAGCTGATTTACCAGCCGGTACTGTTGTGTGTGCGCGGCATTTCACGGACCAAAGCTTTAAAAACTTAACAATGTTTAGCTTCGGACTTACAAAGCTGATATTGGAGGACGATGCTGTTCCTACTTTGTTTGGACCAGCGGGAGATTCGGGTACACAACCTGTAAGTATTCATTGTGGTTTGTGTATTTATTCTGTTTAAAACAAACAATGTATCTACCACGACTGTGTAAATGCTATGCTATGCTATGCTAATGCTATGCTACCGAGGTAAACACGAGGGCTACCTAGCATTCCCAGACCTCAACACCGATGTTAGCACATGGCCTTACATATATCTCATAGCAGGAGAATAACTGCAAACACACACGAAATACTCATAGACAGTATACTCCGGGTGATTTAACCGTACGGTCAGTAGTTCGTGTATTCTACCTAGCTACCATTAATAAGCTAAGCTAGAAGCTCTAACCTAGAGATGTTATGAAAAACATTGTTTTCATGCCAGCTACAATGAATGACCGAACGTAGCAGATCTGTAGAACATTGTAATTGTAAAAGTGTTGCTTTTATGAAATTGACTGTTTTCCTCGGATACAAAATGAATTGTATGAATACTATGTGTATCTTTCTTAGAGTACATCACAGCAGGAACACAATACCAACTGCTCCAGTACAGTCGGATGTCAAACAGACCGTCCACAGACTGTTTGTGTGGGAACTCAGAGGGTGTAAGACACGGTCTGTGGGAACACAGACAGTGGAATGTAAAGTGTCCGCCATTTCTGTTGCTACACAGTTGGCCCGGGGAACACTGAAATCGGCACACGTGAGAAGCAAAGGTAGACTATAACACTGACAAATCACAGATACATTACCTTAATTGTGCTTTTATTACATGTACAGCACTTGGGCTCGACCAAACATCTTTTTCAAATGTGCTCTATAAATAAAACCTTATTTGATATTATTGTATATCACAGAAATACTGTTATGTTGACTACAAGAAATACAGTGCTGTTTGTAGTTTGTACATTTTTCATGAATTAATCTGTCAGATGTACACAAGTTGTTGGCCTTTTACAATGTATTAGTGTCTTATCTAATGTACATAGTATTTATGCACTTTTCCCTTTTTATTAACAGGCATCCAGGCCACGGTGTCTTTCAAAAGTGTTGGCACTAAAACTTCCACCTACACAGAAATCCCCTTGTCCTCTACACCAATAAAGGGCCCAGGATTGGGACCTAGCAAGAGACCTCGACTAGAGTAGGAGCAGGAACAAGGAGAGACTTCGATTGAATTTGAAGAGACTCTGGATTCGAGTTACCACCCTGATGATACTGTAGAAGAATCTGACGTATCGTAAGTTTGGTATATTTGGTACACATTACTATTACTGTTGTTCAGAGTTGACATCTAACATGTATTGTTAATTTTGTTTTGTTACATTAGACTTCAGACACGATCCACGCACAGTGACGCAAAGTACATTGTGTTTGAAAGCTGCCTCGGACAGCTGTTTGAAAAATGTCCGTTTTGTAAGACAGACTGTGATGTCCAAAAACGAAAAAATGGGACTTTTGTGGCGTTCAAACAGCGTTGTCCAAACTGCACTTACTTCAGACAATGGGAGAGCCAGCCCATCATTGGAAGTACCCCGGTTGGCAACTTACAATTATCTGCTGCTACATACTTCACTGGTGCTTCCTTCTTCCAACTAAAAAAGGTATTTTACCATCTTACATCCATAGCATATGAAAAATGACAGAAGTGGACTTTTTCAAATACTTGTCCTGTTTTTCTATTTATTCATAGATATGCAGAGCCATGCAGCTGGAGATCTTCCAGTATGAGACCTTCAGGAGGCATGCTAGGCATTATCTGGAGCCTGCTATTATCCACAAGTGGAAAACTGATCAGCTGAAGATTTTCCAGCAACTACACCACCAGGGGGGAAAGGTCACAGTTGCAGGAGATATGAGAGCAGACTCTCCAGGTAAGCAGAAACAGACAAGACAGTCTAGTGCCAGAGTTACTGGTGTATATTACAATTCATCGAACTTATCCATTGAAATTCTGTTGAAAAGTCTTGAAACCTCCTGTATTATATTTTATTCAGGCCACTCAGCTAAGTTTGGGAGCTACACGCTAATGCACCTGGGAAGCAACACCATTGTGGACTTCCAGCTTGTTCAGGTGGGATTCTCTTTCTGGGTGTAATTTTAGGCGTGCTGGCTGTTGATGCTGAACACTGAATTACACTGAATTATCTGTACAATGAAAGAATAAAAGAGAAATGAATAAGTGTATACAAATAATTAATTATTATATGAATGTTATATTTTTCAGTGTACGTGGGTGAGCTGATGAGGCTGGTGTTTGAAGAAGTCTTTGAGGACCCAACACCCTTTGTGGAGGAGATGAATAAAATCAACATCCCAAAGGACCTGTCCACTCAATTTGACAGGCCCTCAAAGGAGGAAGTGGTAGCCCGCCATGTCTCACGTTTTAGTCTAGGGGCGGTCGGAAGCCCACGTACTGTCCAGCCAGATCAGGGAACTCCTGGCGTATCCGGCGGACCACACACGACGGGATGACCACTGTGATTCCTCGTCCCAAAAAGCCCCAGCACCAGCTTACGAAGCTGCGATAGGCCAGATGCCTAAAACGCCTATAAGAGGAGGAATGGATGATAACATATATGTGCTGTCCTGTTTTTCACCCTTACCCTCTGGCTGCTTGAACAACTGAATTTCCCCACAGGGATTAATAAAGGTCCATCTTATCTCATACAGTGTATATATATACATAATCAATTTGTACATTTATCAAAATAAAGTTTGATGGAACTACTTGATAGCCTTTCTTCCCTGAATTATTTGCTCCTAGATCATTCATATATAGCAAACCATTATTTGATTTTTCATCTAATACAGTAGTAGTTTATTATAGCTACAAATAACTTACTCTTCTTCAGTTCTACGCCTCAAAGGTCCATAATCAAACCGATAAATATTGTGGAGGTTCTGCAGGGTGTAGGGATTGAGGCAGTTTGGTTCTAGTCCGGGGTGGTCAACCATGCACACAATGGGTTCTGGGACTTGGTGCATTCGTGTTAAAACCTATAGGAGGATAAGATATTTGTAACAATACGTCTAGCAATTAAATCCAACTATGGCGAGGTTTACAAAATAAACATTCAATTACTATAGAATAAATAAAAGGGCATATAGTCTATTGACTTGACAAGTATGTATGGTGTATATAATGTTGTGTGCTACTGTTGGTGTTTTTGTATTTGTTGTGGTGACACCCTGTTTTGACCATAATTCACCTTTGGTATAGTGTTGCCACACGGACCCTTTAGTGTGTGCTCTTAGGTTTAGCGTGTCATTCCTAGCTTGTCAGACAGAGCAGACATGTATTTTACCTGATTCTAAACACACCGCCCCCGACTCCCTTTCATCGGCACTACACTGTCACCTTTCTAATCTCCCTGCAACAGAGGTTTTCCACCTCGGTAGGCATTACTGCGCAGTTTCCACACGTGCACCTAAATAACAGTTGGAAAGTTTGGTTAGTCAGCGGACACACTTGTTACTGTGATGTAGATAAATGATGAAGTTCTAACATTACATCTGAAATGTAGCAGCTATACAAAATTAAAACGTTCCACTGTGAAATCGCCTGCTGTATTCTTGTTTGGGACGGTGGATGAGGTCCATCACGGTCCGTTTCACTCTCAGGGTCGGACTCCGGTTCGTATATATATGGCTTTACTGACGCCATTTCATTTCTGCTACTCCGCTCAGAGCCGAAAAAACACCATGGGCTAAGTACCCGCTAAACCACTTTACGGCAGATGTCAACAGGGGCAGAGCCTCTCTGGTGGTTGACAAATCAGAACAGAGGGGCCGAGCTGACCAATCGGAGCACACTGGGCTCACAGGGAGGGGGGGCAAGAGCTGCAACGAGCCGTTTAGTGGAGAGAGTGAATTCACGTAGTTTACAGAGATGCTGTATGAGAAACAATGTGAGTTTGGAAAATTGCACAGTATAAATCTATTCTAGTAGACATCAACAATGGAATTATGATCAGTGGAAATGGCCATGACATGTGACCTTTAAGTGAAAGTTGTGCAAAGTTAATATTTTTGTTTCAGAAAATGTATCAAACATATACAAACTTCAGATTTTTATTACAAACTTCTGTTATAAAAATACTGTAAAAAACAAAGATTTCTAATGATACTGAATATGTGTAACAACATTGAAAATACACCATCACTAAAAGTCTTCCATAAGGCTAGGGTTCCATACAAATGTGCAAACCACCCTTTGAATAAGCCTGCTGTCAAAACAATAGCAGCTATGGAATAACAAATGGCAAAGTTATATGCCAAAGTTAGTGTTTAATAACGAAAATGTACAATCTGTAAAACGGCATGTAAACAGCCAGTGATTTCTCCCAACACAACTCTGAGGGACCACACCATTTCCAACTCTTCCACTACTCATATGGCTCTTTATACAAAAAAAAACAGCTGCAAGACAACAATTGTGGCAGTAACTACTAACTAGTCCTTGCAATATTACAACAACGAGTATGCAAGCCAGCTTGAGAAAAATGTGAAATAATGTTAGAGAAAAAAGGTGCTTGTGCCTTAAGAGTGAGAACATGTCTTTGAAAATGTAGCAAGATGTTCATGTCACTAGTTAACATTTTATCTGTAAAGATAAAGAACTTGGGTTATTTGGGTTAGTTCGTGCGTTAGTTAGTTGGTTTAGTTTGGTTTTGGGAACTGAATGTTCAAGTCACAAACAGCGGTGAAGGCAGGAAAATGAAATGGGGACATCTTGTGAATCCGTTTTTGAATTTGCCAATGCTCACTTAGATTAAGAGCTTTGTTTTCAAACTCCTGATCCGCTGTGAGCAACTGGTGGAAAGTCCCATGAAGATGTGCTGAACAGTCTCAAAAGTGTACTTGTGTTCTTTTGGAAACTCAATGTTCAGGGCATAGAGTACCAAAAAGGTAGACAAATGCAGTTGGGATGTCTGGTAGATCCGAGAGTACAATTGTCTCTTCCAAGACAACAGCAATACTGTTGACCATTTGAGACAGGGTAGGTCCACCATCATCTACGAGAACAGTGAGGACTCCCATCTTGACACCAGCAGTCTGCTTTTCTTCCGGATCAGTGTCCTGCATGTAGAAAGCAGATAAGCAATTATTATTTACCAAATAAGGATATTATATAACTGCAAATAAAACACTGGTTTGATTGCTCAGCAATGACACAATAATTACTGTGAAAATGTTAACTGTTCTGTTGTACAACTAGTTCACTAGTAGTTATGTAGCAGGTCTAGTATTTATCCTGAGAATCGGGCTTCATCTTCAAAACAGATTTATCTATGATTATAGGAAAACTTAATAACTGCACTTGTATGACATTAAATGTAGACTTATGATTAATGGACAACCATACTGTACACACCAGGCATTTCAGGAAGAGCTTCTCTGCACTGTCACGGACAAATAAGGGCAGACCTTCCAGACACATTATCATTCGTTGCTGTGCAATGTCAGATGTCTGTAAATCAGAAAAACAGAGCATTAGGATTTATGGTTAAAATGAGTGCGCGGCAGCAAAGGTTGCAAGTTTTGACGGTCTTTGTGAGCTCATTGTCTTGGAACAATTTAAAAACATTCTCCCTCAGCGTGTGGCCACGTATGTGAATGAACAGAAACCTCCCACCGCATTTAGAGCTGCTGAATTAGTGGACGATTTTGTGTTGACACATAAGGGCAGTTTTGCGGAGAAATATTCTAGGGGTGATTGGAAACGTGGAGAAGACAATGGAGATGCCCGTGCAAAGTTTTCACCAGGCTCCTCCCGTAGATTTGCAGGTACAGGGCGACCCGAGGGGGCCAAAGTGGACCAATGTCACTATTGCAAAGGTGGGGGTCATTGGAAGGAGCAGTGTCCATTGCTGGAAACGAAGGGGAAGCCTCGTTTGTCACCACATGCTCCAGCCATGTGTTGTTCTGCCGTGGTGGATAAAAAACCGTTGGGTGTAGGCTCGGGCATGGTGCCTGATAAGAAGCCGGTTTGTGCCGACCTGGATGCGGGTTCTGGTTTTGAGCCGTTCATCACTGAAGCGGTAGTATCAGTAGTCGGTAGTGACAAATATGTGCCGATTAAGGTGTTGCGTGATACAGCGGCTAGATACTCATTCATTGTTGAGTCAGTGTTGCCTTTTTCGTCAGAGACAGAAACAGGGGATTTTGTGCTGATGAGGGGCATGGAGATGGGCTTGATCCCTGTGCCACGGCATACAATAGTGCTGGATTGCGAACTGGTGCGGGGAGTTGTGTCTATCGGTGTGCGTCCCGCGTTGCCACTTGATGGGATACATATGATTTTGGGCAACGATCTCGCTGGTAGTGCTGTGTGGGCTGGTGTGCCACCGCCTGTGGTGGTTTCCAGGCCGGTGGCATCTGGGGAGCCAGATGAGAGTGGTTTGCAGTTTCCAAGTGCGTTTCCAATTTGTGCGGTGACACGGGCACAGAGCCGTAAAATGTCTGCTGACCCACATGTTTCGGAGTGTAGAAAAAGTAATGTGGTACATGTGGTCTCACTGCCTGATCTCCCTTCGTCGGTGTCAAAGGAGGACTGGGTCAGGAGTCAGAGGGACGATTCATCTCTTTCTGCTCTGTGGACTGAAGTGTTGCCGGCAGAGAAGGTCAGAGACATAGCCCAGGGTTACTTTGTTCAGGGGGACTTGCTGGTGCGTAAGTGGGTGCCCTGTGTTGGTGATGCTGTGGGGGAGGCAATTTTTCAGGTGGTGGTGCCGAGTAGCTTTCGTGATGTGATATTGCAAACTGCGCATGATAGTGGGGGACATTTGGGGATAAAAAAAACCTATGACCGTGTCCTACGCTATTTTTTCTGGCCTCGGTTAAAGCGCGATGTTGCAAGTTATATTAAAGCATGCCACATATGTCAGTTCACTGGTAAACCAAGTCAGGTGGTGAAGCCTGCACCCCTCAGTCCCATTCCAGCCCTTGGTCAACCTTTTGAGCATTTGATCATAGATTGTGTGGGGCCGTTGCCTCCATCTAAGTCCGGTTGTGCGTACATGCTTACTATAATGTGCCAGACTACAAGGTATCCTGCAGCGTTTCCCTTGCGCTCCATTTCAGTGAAGCCAGTAGTTAGGGCTTTAACCCAGTTCATCTCCACATTTGGGATCCCACGTGTGATTCAAAGCGACCAGGGTACCAACTTTACTTCCCATATGTTCAAACAGATTCTACAGCAGCTGGGGGTCAGGCATAACCGTGCGTCGGCTTACCATGCCCAAAGCCAGGGGGCGCTAGAGCGGTTTCATCAAACATTGAAGTCCATGCTGCGTGCTTATTGTATGGAAATGGGGAAGGACTGGGAGGAGGGACTTCCATGGCTCATGTTGGCGTCCAGGGAAGTCGTTCAGGAAAGTACAGGGTTCAGCCCTAATGATTTGGTCTTTGGGCATAAGGTGCGTGGGGTGTTATCTGTTCTCCAGGATGGTTTGGTTGAGGGTGAGCCACCTAAAAATGTAGTGGACTATATACAGGGCTTTCGTCATCGCCTGTATGTAGCGGTGGAAATGGCAAGGAAAAATTTAGCTGGTGCTCAGGCTAATATGAAGAGACTCTATGACCGTAAAGCCAAGTATCGTGAATTCAGCCCAGGGGATCAGGTGTTGGCTTTGATGCCACTGCAGGTTTCACCATTCAAAGCCAAGTTTGCCGGCCCGTACACTGTTGAGAGTAAAGTGTCAGATCAAAATTACCTGATTGCTACTCCAAATCGGAGGAAGTTGTCTCAACTGTGTCACGTCAACCTCCTGAAACCGTACTATGTTCGTGATACCGTTGGGGATAGCTTCATGGTTAAAAAGTTGGGTGTGGGCCCCATAATGATGGTTGATTCTGTGCTTTCAGATCGAGGGTTGTCTGAGGAGTGTGATGTTAAGGCACCAGATGAACCTGTTATGTCTGGTAGGCTGAGGAATTCGGAGTCGTTATGCCAATTGGATCGCTTGTTGAGTCACTTACCGGCAGCACAGAGAGATTAATTGGCGGCTTTAATCGGGAAGTTTGTGGTACTGTTCGGCGATACGCCATCGCGCACAACTCTCGTGGAGCATGATATCGACGTGGGGGACAGTCCTCCAATTAAGCAGCGATTTTACCATTGTCCTGCAGATAAGCGTAGGGTGCTGGAGGCTGAGGTCCAGTACATGAAGGACAACGTTGTGGCGGATGCTCTCTCTCGTGCCCCGGTGGGGTAGGGAGTTTCTCTGGCTCTGGATATTTGGTGTTGTTTCGGGGATCCCTTTGGGGCCTCCGTCTTAAGGGGGGGGCTGTGATGCCCCTGTGGGTTCATCAGTGGAGAGGGTGTGGCTGTCCTGTCTTGGCTGCATTGATTGCAGTGATTGCATTAACTCAGGGCACCTGGGTCTGGTGCTCTGCAGCTATTTTAAAGCCTCTCTGCTCCTGTCTGCTCTCGCGCTGTTTTTCCTGCAGGCACCCGGCTCTGATGAGTATAACCAATGTGTTGAATTGACCAGTGTTGTGCAAATAAACACCTTTACCTACCCGTTGACATGTTGTGTCTCCTTTTTGTTGTGGCCTTTTGAGCCAGGTCGCAACACCATTTATATTGATGTTGGCATTTCAGTTTATTTAGTTTGGCTTAAGGGTAATGTACTATTTTGAAAAACTGGTACTGTACAACTCAAGAGAATAAAAGTCAAACTAAACTGTAATCTCTGCGTAAGATCACTCCCACAACTCACCTGTGAATAATGGAAATGGCCACTACAATTACTTTATATTGTTAATCACTGTATCTTAAAAAAAAACGTAATCCATTTAGAATTCGCATGTGTAATTTGAAAAGTTTTGCCAAAACGACCTTAAACATTTGTTGTCATAATAGTACTGTTAACTATCACTTACACATCAGCACTCTGAATAATTCACTGGATGACACTAAAAAGCACTAAAACAGACAATAAATAATATTTAAAAGGAAATCTGTCTTGCCTGTTCTTGAAGAAAGAGAGCAGGCCATCTCTCCTGGATCTCCATCACCATCGCTTGAACCTCAACAACTTCCTTTCTTCTTAGGGAGAATGTGAGGTCCATCTTGCTTCGTATGAGGTCCATGTCTTTGCTTCTCTTCTTAATTTCAGTCACCAGTATACCTCTGTGCTCCTCAAGTGAATCATCGTTGTAATTGTCTGGATGATCAGGCACATGATTCACTTCACCTCTTTTGGCTTTGGTCAAAGTAAATCCACCATCAGCATCCTCATCCCTTCCCCTTTTACGGTTCACGCTGACCTCATTACATCCCGCCTGCCGCAGTCTGTTGTTTTTTTAAATGATTTCCAAGATGAGTGAAAAACGTCTTTTGAGTACACTTTTCTCTGAAGTCACATAGCTCACAAAAAAAGGTGCAGGTGTCTTGCCTTGATGCAGTCTTGCAGTGGGATCTGGTGAGGTGTGACCTCAATGCCCCATAGGTTCTGAAGGTGCAGACACAGTCGGTGTAGGCACAGGGCCAGTGATTTCCTCTTCCGTGCCGAAGTCGATGGTGCCTCAGTACACTCTCATGACTTGAGCTGACGAAATCACAATATTTGCATTTCATGATATCTGTAATTAGAATTAAAAAGCCAAAATGGTCAATTTACCTTTCACAGTGTTTTGCTGCAATACATTACATTACATTACATTGCATTTAGCTGACGCTTTTATCCAAAGCGACTTACAATAAGTACATTCGACCAGGAAGACACAACCTTGAAGAAAACTGAATCATATAAGTACATCAGGTTTCATAGAGCCAAACATTTCAAGTGCTACTCAACTGGCTTTAGGTAAGCCAGTCCTTTATTAGTATAAAAGTGCTTCGTTAATAGTTCTAACGCTCGAAGTGGAGTCGAAAGAGATGAGTTTTCAGTTTGCGCCGGAAGATGTGCAAGCTATCTGCCGTCCTGATGTCAATGGGGAGCTCATTCCACCATCTTGGAGCCAGGACAGCAAACCCACGTGTTTTCGCCGATGGGAACTTGGGTCCCCCTCGCAGCGAGGGCGCAACGAGTCGTTTGGCTGATGCAGAGCGTAGTGCACGCGCTGGGGTGTACGGTTTAACCATGTCCTGGATGTAGGAAGGGCCAGATCCATTCGCAGCATGGTAAGCAAGTACCAGTGTCTTGAAGTGGATTCTAGCAGTTACCGGAAGCCAGTGAAGGGAGCGGAGGAGCGGAGTGGTGTGGGAGAATTTAGGAAGGTTGAAAACCAGACGAGCCGCTGCATTCTGGATGAGCTGCAGAGGTCGGATGGCACATGCAGGTAGACCAGCCAGGAGGGAGTTGCAGTAGTCTAGGCGTGAGATGACGAGAGCCTGGACCAGAACCTGAGTCGCTTTCTGAGTCAGCTGGGGACGTATCTTCCTGATGTTGTAAAGCGTGTATCTGCAGCAACGGGTTGTAGCAACGATGTTTGCAGTGAAGGACAGGTTGTTATCTAGGGTCACACCCAGATTCCTTGCAGTCTGAGTCGGGGAAACAACTGAGGTGCCGATGTTGATTGTCAGGTCAAGAGTTGGACAATCTTTTCCCGGGAGGAAGAGCAGCTCAGTCTTGTCAAGGTTGAGCTTGAGGTGGTGAGCAGACATCCACTGAGAGATGTCAGCTAGACAAGCAGAGATGCGTGCGACGACCTGGGTCTCTGAGCGGGGAAAGGACAGAATTAATTGGGTGTCGTCAGCGGTAAGAAAAACCATGCGGGCTAATGACTGATCCGAGCGAGTTTGTGTACAGGGAGAAGAGGAGGGGACCAAGAACAGAGCCCTGAGGGACCCCCGTAGTTAATTGACAAGGGTCGGACTCAGACCCTCTCCAAGTCACCCTGTAGGTACGGTCTTTCAGGTATGAGGTGAGGAGGGAAAGTGCAGAGCCTGAAACTCCAAGTTTTTGGAGAGTGCAAAGGAGGATCTGATGATTCACCGTGTCGAATGCAGCAGACAGGTCCAACAGGATGATGACAGAGGAGAGGGATGCAGTTTTGGCAGTGTGCAGTTCCTCCGTGACAGCAATGAGAGCAGTTTCTGTGGAGTGACCTGCCTTGAAACCAGACTGGTGCGGATCCAGAAGGTTGTTCTGATTGAGATAACAGGAGAGTTGTTTAAAGACAGCGCGTTGAAGTGATTTAGACAGGAACGGGAGGAGAGAGACAGGCCTGTAGTTTATAACATCAGACGGGTTGAGAGTGGGTTTCTTTAGGAGAGGGTTTACTCTTGCCTCCTTGAGACTGTTTGGAAAGTGACCAGAAGTTAGAGAAGTGTTGATGAAATGGGTGAGAAACGGTAGAATATCAGGAGCGATAGTCTGAAGGAGGTTTGAAGGGATAGGGTCCAGAGGACAGGTGGTAGGGCGGGCAGAGGTAATGAGGGTAAGAACCTCACTTGGAGAGAGAGGGGAAAAGGAGGTTAGTGTGTTGGTGGAAGGAAGGTCTGGTGACCCAGCGGTGAGTAAAGGTGAGTCAGAAAAAGAAGAGCGAATATCATTAACCTTTTTTTCAAAATGGGTAACAAAGTCGCTTGACAGAAGTGAGGAGGGGGGAGGAGCTTTTGGAGGGTCCAAGAGGGTGGAGAAGATGGAAAATAGTTTTTTAGGATTGGAATAGGAAGATTGGATCTTATCTTGAAAGAAAGTGCTTTTTGCCTGAGAGATTGAAGCAGAGAAAGAGGAGAGGAGAGCCTGATCGGTTAGGAGGTCGTCACGGTGTTTGGATTTCCACCATTTCCGCTCTGCTGCCCTAAGGACGGTTCTATTAGCACGCAGTGCATCATTTAGCCAGGGAGCCGGAGGGGACTGACGAGCCTGCCGAGATGTGAGAGGACAGAGAGAGTCCAGAGTGGATGAGAGAGTAGAGAGGAGAGTTTCTGCAGCAGAGTTTGGAGGCAGTAGTTGGAACGAATCAGAGGAAGGGAGGGCTGAGAGCACCGACAAGGCAAAGGTAGAGGGAGAGAGGGAGCGAAGGTTACGGCGGACAAGTGTAGGATGGGAAGAGATTAGTTTGTTATGTTTGGAAAGGGATAGAGAGAATGAAATGAAGAAGTGATCGGATGTGTGGAGCGGGTTTACAGAGAGGTTAGAAGTAGCGCAGTTCCTTGAGAATATGAGATCAAGGACATTGCCAGCTTTATGAGTCGGTGGGGACGGAGACAGTGAGAATGCAAAGGCGGTTAACAGAGATGTTAGTTCGTCTATCTTCCCCATCTGGAGGTTGAAGTCTCCGAGAAGTACAGCGGGAGGGCCAGTTTCAGGGATGTGTGAGAGGAGATGATCTAATTCCTCCAAGAAGTCCCCCAAGGCGCCTGGTGGACGGTAGAGAACAACAATGGTTAACTGTATAGGATGGGTTACTGTGACGGCATGGAACTCAAAGGTGGAAGGAGTGAAGTTAGGTAGCTTGAAGAGGGAAAAGCTCCATTTGGGAGAAAGCAGGAGACCAGTGCCACCTCCTCTGCCAGTGGGTCTGGGTGTATGGGAGAAGGAATATGCAGTGGAGAGAGCTGCTGGGGTGGATGTGTTGGATGGAGTAATCCAGGTCTCAGTGAGAGCAAGGAAATCCAGAGACTGCAGGGAGGCGTAGCCAGAGATGAAGTCAGCCTTAGGAACAGCTGACTGGCAGTTCCACAGGCCACCTGAAACTAGATGTTGGATCTCAGTGGAGCACGTGGGATAGACGAGAGCAGGCCGGTTATATCGATTACGAGATACACGGGGCCAGTGATAATTGCGAGAAGACACATGAACAGGAATGGAGAAAATACACATGATTATAGCATGAGGGGCTAAACAACAAAATTAAAAAATTAAAAACACCAACGATACTTAGCTGAATCAAAGTAGGATTTGCCTCCTCTTTGCCTCCCTCGTGACTCCTGTAGGACTCTAATGTCTTTGTCAGTCTTACTCCTGTAGGACTCTAATGTCTTTGTCAGTCTTAGCCTGTCTGACGCTGAAGCTGACGCTCCAGGAAAGTGATACCTAAAATGGACGCCTGATTGCTCAGTTCTCACAACTGTAGTTAATTAGTTAACTATCTACAGCAATACATAGATATACACAAACTGTGTATGATATATATGGTGGGCAGTGATTCCCGCAGAAATGAAATATACTTTGGGGGAACGACTCGGGGTGGGGTGGGGTGGTGGCGGTGCGTGAAAAAAAATCTCCTCAGAAATCTCTCAAAAATGTAGGAGCGGGGCTAGTCCTGCTGGGCTACCCAGGCTGAGTGACAAGGTGGCATCCAGGAAACTGAAATGTTCAGGTCACTGCCATCGACACCAGGAACTTCCAGCTGGCAAGTTAGTACTCTGGGAGCCAACACACGGGCACCGACCAAGAGGGCGCCCCACGCCAACATACGTGGAGGTGCTGAGGAAGGATGTGGGGGTGGAAAGCTCCACAGAGCTGGCCGGGTGTATGGAGGACCGTGAGGATTGGCGAACCCGTTGGCAAACTCGTCTAAGGACGACCTAGTAGTAGTAGTCCTTGATTGGCTCAAGTTCACACCTTTTTAGGGGCGGGGCTAGTGATGTTGTCCCGGGGATGCTTAGGAGTTGATAAAGGAGATAATCTCACTGACGTCATCATTTGATTCCAAAAGTGGGTCTGGACTCGCGCCCATAGAGGCTGTTTACCAGTATAATGGCTCCCCCCAAAGTATAATTTATGGGTGGCTCCCCCCAAAGTATAATTTATGGTTTTTTAAGTTTTTTTACTCACTGAGCACTCATTGCCGCAAATGCAAATGAGTGCTCACTGAGTAAAAAAACCAAAAAAACACACAAATTATACTTTGGGGGGAGCCATTATACTTTGGGGGCCCCCCAAAGTATTAACATGCTGTGGGAATCACTGGTGGGTCTGCAACCTTTACTATCACAAGAGCCCCATTTCAACAAAAAATAAATATCTGTAGCCGCAGAACATATTTGATAACACAAATCATAAACTAAAGATATAGTTGGTGTATTTACAGTCCACAAAAACTACAGCTTGTTGCATTTATTTAAGAATGGCTTAAAAAGGAAACCGTTGTTTATTGCTATTTTGTTATAACGGAATAAAACACTAAACTTGCCAGATTTGCTCCAGTTTGTGACTCTTACAACCTCAGATCCAGTGCCTGGATACGGTTCCAGGTTCCTGCTGTGCAGACTGAGGCTGGGAAAAGGAGTCTTTTTTATTGTGGTCCTTGGTCTTGGAATGACCTTCAATCACGCCTCAAACTGACGGCACATGTCTCAATAGCATGTTTTAAATTTAAGTTGTCCGAGGTCCTTACCACCAGCTGCTCTTGCAGTAATAAGTAGTACCTTTCTTACTGTCCTATGCTAACGCTAATATGCACCATCGTATATTTTTCAAGCTAAAAGCCGACCATGTGGCAGACAACACACGTCCATGTTAGCATACCTTTGCAAATCAGCCGAACCTCAGCGTCGCAAAGGTTTTCCCTCCTGGAGCTCCGTTAGCGCGCCAGTCGCCACCTGAACCGGGGATTGTAGTTGTTCATATAGGCCTCTTCAACACACTCCGTCGTCTCGTCTCCGTCGGTCTGCTGCACTGACGGGGACAGAGAAATTACTGTTACCACCTATCAGACATGTCGATCTATAACTATGTAACAGGTTTAACCTTAAATGTTGTTTAACATTTCACATTAACATTTAAAATAATATCGTTGGAGCTACGGTGAAAACATGTTTGCTGATATCGTGCTCTTAAACGGTTGATTCCTTCGCACACATTACATTCTAGTTGATCGTTAACTCACGGTAATCCTCCCTTAATTATGCAGTCCGTCTTTTACCATATATTCTGGCCATAAAACAGTTTAACGTTCTGTTTCCTCTCTCACGCCAGGCTCGACCTGACAGACCCGCATGCATGGATGTATAATAGGAACCCGCATGTCCTCATGATAAACGTTTCTAAAACATTTTTCCTGTTGAAGAGAAGCGTTAGCTAGCTAATGTTAAACTCGGCTAATGTACCACAAACTAAAATCTAGTGCCACATTAACTGATAATTCACTAACAATCAACTAAATAATTCGCAATCAATTAATGTTACACTTTAAATCAGTCATTTTCTATATTCATAATTTCAATACAACATTCAAACAAAGTGCTCACCTTGAGGATGATCAGTCCCGTTGAGAACAGCAGAGTGCCACTGCCGAACATGTAAAGGCGAAATACTGTAGAAAACCCCCTGCAGATTTCTGTTGAAGACCCCTTTCAAAGCTCGAAGCATACACAAAGAACTTAGTTTAAACTCTAACCTTGGATTTTTAAGTTTTGCCAACTGAATTTATTAAATGACACACACTTTAAACAAGCAACATAATAAAGATAGTCGAGAGAACTACTTTAATGTAGTAAGCAACTCAATTCAATATTTTTTGTTCACTTTACAAACAAATTATTTTCAGGCCAACAATTTTAAGTTTGCGTTTTTACAGTGGACTGATTTGGCAGAGCTGGAACAAAACAATAAATATAAATAAGATAAAGATAGAAACAGCTCAAAAGACGAATTGTCTATAGATTTTTATAGATTGTACACTAAAGTGAAAACCTATTTTTTGTTTTACATCTGAAAAGAGTCCAATTTTGTATACGTTATTATAGAACTCATTATTTAAATTCTGTAACTGACACAACCAGGGAGAAAATAGAGATGATGTCAAGAACAAAGCCAAAGCAATTGTGGGGTCCCCTAGGGATAAGAGTCAGAATAGCATTGTTGATTGTGCTCATTACACTTGGCACCTTTCTGGTTGGATGGGGAGTACAATATCAAGTAAGACATGGATCCATTAGTCCACTCATAGAGAATGCCCACATCACTAACAAAACTCCAGCTGTGTTTCAGAGACTTTCACTTATCCCCAGAGCCAAAAGATCAGCTGAGCAACAAGAGGAGGAGTTAGAAATACTCGGTCCCAAAGGTGAGGAGGTTACAATCAAGATGATTCAACCCCATATATGCAGTTCTTGTATCAAATGATGAGATGGGTTTAAGTGATCGGGATAATCAGTGATGGGGATTTACAGATTAGGGGAATCTCCAAATACACTGGATCCATGTTTTAGTCTGTGCCAGAAACACCCCTGTTAAGTTTATGGACAACCAACCGGTGACCTGAGCACAATTATTGAAAATGATTACAGTAGAAACAGGCTACTAACCTACAAGTACAGCTTTGTACGTACAAACTCTATGAACAAAATTCCCCAGCAGATTGTGGCGACATTGCAGATATGTCCAGTCACAAAAGTTACTTATGTTCTAAATAACAGTGAGATTTAAAGTAATGGAGAAAATATGGGGACGTTCTTTTATAGTGTGTGAAATATGTAGGTATTTTTAATTTATAGAAGAAAATGGTTTCCTGAAAGAGTTATTTGGAGTAAACATGTTACAGTGGGTGGAAACAATGTTTAGGGATATGGCACAACCATTAGTAGACATTAATTGGGTTTAGATGACATTTAACATCTAAGACAGATGGTAAGATTAGGAAAATATAGTGGAAAGGATTGGATATGTTTTACCTCAGTGTGTTAGAATTAACTATAGGTAATGCGTCCCGAGATCTCTCTCTCTCTCTCTCTCTGCCTGTCAGAACGCTCCGACCCCATCTTCAGACAAATGACCTCACCACAGGAGACTCCTCCTCCTCCATCAAACAGACAGACAACCCGAGCTAACCAACAACGACCTGAGGCATCCAGAACCATCTCCACCTGAGGCATCCAGAACCATCTCCACCTGAGGCATCCAGCACCAAACCAGCATGCTGACAAAGAGGCAAACTCTCATCGGTCCCCCACAGGAAGTTCCAAACTGAGCCACGAGATTTGGCACAAGAGCAGAGTGTGGGACATGAGAGCAGAATACGCCCTCCATGCAACAGCGTAGAGACTGAAAAGGAGGAGATGAAATGCAAAGCAGTTGGGCCACTGAAAAGAGTTACAGCGGGAAGATCCAAGTGCGGATGGACTGAGGAGAAGACAGGATGGAGGAGGAGACAGAACCAGAGGAGTTGGCATGGGCCAGCAGAACATGAGGGGGTCGTGGCTTGAGGACCAGAGGGGGAGAGAAGGAACACAGGAGTGAGTGAGTTTACACATAAACACACTTATTAGAAAATAATCCTAAAAACACACACTGAGGGTAGAACATATTATTCAATCTTTTCATCATAATAAACAAATTATTCTTATAGAGATTCTTATTCATGTGAGAATTTGGGGAAGATTTAATTTGTTACAATATAGATAGCAGGCAAATCTTTATTTGAATGGAAAATAGTACCAAGCCAAAGAAAGTATTCCAATCTAGAGTATTGGTTTCACCATTGTAGCATGGTTGTTACCATAGGAGAACTGTTAAGGTGGAAACAACATTTTTTTGTCGTCCAAGATGTAGAGTTTTAAAAAGACACTAGGCAAAGAGCGATTGAAGATTTTAATTTTGAAAAAACTAGTATAATTGGGAGTAATACATGCGGGGCCTTGGATCACTCATTTTAATGGTGCATATTTTCGACAACAAATATCGTTCAGGGAGAAGGGGTTGCTCAACCCACCCTGCAGATGTTTTAAATCTTACTTGCAGCTTCAGAGGGAGCGCACGGCACCAGAGTATGAGTTTTAAAAGACAAGTGCCACCACCTCCTAATGCTCATCCATTTAATCAGTGATGACCTGACATTTAGAGATGTTATTTAAAAGGAGAAACATATCTGCCATGAGTGAAAATTCCTGAATTGAACTACAAACCATTAATGAAATGACTTCTGTTTTTAAAGTCCTTGTTAAAGGAGGGAGTAATTATCACATGCTCGGCACCCAAGGTTCCACACACTGTTAAGGAGGTTAGCATAGTTATTTAAGTAGACCAGAAATGAAAATAAATTAGTATAATGAGTTATTGATATTCCACCGGTTTTCACACCATTTCAGGGACTGTATCACTTATCATTAGAACAGACCACCCCAAAGCCAGTAGGGCTAAGAGACCAGTCCCAGGGGGAGTTTAGGCTCCAGGGTAAAAGGATAGCATAGGGGCGCCCAGGAGAGGCCTAGATGTTGCATTAATTCCATGTCCTAAAATACAGATTGATCACGACGGCCTCTCCCAGAGAACATATTACTTTCATACCTTAAATGGTATGAAAGGAGGGAGGGTACATTTCTCATGGGGGACAGTTACAAATGCTAGCAGAACAGGACGATCCACCCCCATATACAGATGTTGATGAAAATGATGAGTTAGTTTGAATGCTGTTAAATGATGTGGATGTTCAGAGATGAGATTGTTCAATGAATGTCCAGCCAATGTGATTCTTTAAATGATGACATCATGTGAAGAAGTGAGCAAAATAAAATGCTAAAATGGAGTGAATCCATTTCAATTTACTTATACTATGCCAAGATAGTGTATTTTAATTTTTACTCTATACTATTCCAAGATAGTGTATTTTTATTATTACATTATACTATTCCAAGATAGTGTATTTTTATTTTTATTATTACATTACACTGGTACAAGATAGTTTATTTCATTTTTATTATTTTACACTGTTCTATATGGTAGATTTCATGTATTTTAGAATCATTGCTATTCTAAAATGGGTTGTTTCTTTTCACTTTGTAAAAACAAGTGCCTTAACACTGAGCGTGGTATGAGAACGGTTTCTGTGAAAGGAGGGAGGAAGAAATGTTCTAATGCCAAGCCATTGCTGCTATTTTGAAGAACCATATTGAATGTAAACACTAGAAGTTAAGCACAAGGGAAAACTGTTGTGTTTGTGTCCAGTAAAAGTATTTTTTGTATTTTTGTAAAGTTAAGGCTATTGAACCATTCCATTTTTATTGTATGTTTGTAATATGAGTTATGTACTATGCAATGTTCAGATGAAGAACTCATTGATTTCAGTATTAACACCTTTTAGGTGTGTAAGGAGGGACTGTTAGAAATTAAAATCAATGTTTTGATGGTATATATGTAGTTTAAACATACCGTCAGTTAAATGCTGTTTTATACTGAAAAACCAGAAAATTCTTGTGCACAACCAGTTGTTAAGCTTTTATTCTGAAAATCCTTCATCTCCGGTTAGCAGTTAGCATGTGGCTAGTTTACCATTTCTGTAGGTGAATTTAGTAGCGAAATGACATGGAGTGATGGACACCGAAACCTACTGATTTTAACACTGCAACTATAGACGTATTATTATTGCTGAATATTAAATGAAGGTACAGTTTATTTGAATAAAGTTATTGTTTACAGACGTGGGTAAAATGTGACAACATCCGGAATGACCAGAAACCAAACCAGCCGTGAAGTATTTTCTGTATTTTTTAGAATATTAACTACAACATTTAGAATGTGTTAAAGGAAAAGTGATGAAAGACAATATGAGGAGAAGAGGCGTGTTTAAGTATATATTGAATGTACAATGCCTGAATCCTCTGTTTAACGTAACAACGGACATTAAGATGTGGAGGGCCAGCCCGCAGGGAGGAGCCAGGAGAGGATATATAACAGCAGCACCTGAGCGGTTCGGGCTAGAGATGGCAAATCTGGATCATTTTATGGACTCGGAGTCTTCTGAGTCAATCATTGAAGAGATCCGGATCATACGAGTCATTTGAGTCATTTGAGTCATATGAGTCAGCATGACCAAGACCGTAGAAATCCTACCGGTGAAACCGAAAAGTTGTTGCATTTAACCAGCATATTAAACTAACGTTACATTAACCTCCGCTACACAGTGTCTTTTGCTTTAATAAAACATGTGTGTGTGTGTGTGCATTTTAAAAAATAAGTGTTTTGCATTATATGTATATAGTTATTTTAATATGTTCCTGTACTTAAGCTAATTTTGCACAATTGTGTTTTCATTTAATAATAATAATAATAATAATAATAATAATAATAATAATAATAATTGTATAATTACATTTTATATATTCTAACGGTTTTGCAATTTTCTATCATTTGTTTCTTTTTGTGTGCCATGTTCAAAATAAACGAGTTTCCAAGTAAGATCCTTATTGGAAATGCAGATATTATTACAGGAGACTGTTGCACAACATGACCATTTTGTTAGAAGTCTACACTGAAACTTAATTTAGAGCCGGAAAAATCGCGGGATCCGTGAATCCAGGTCAATGATCGAGAGAGACCAGTAGCCTACGAGGACTCAGAGCCGTAACTTATAGCAGGCAGCAGATCCAGAGATCCAGCAGACTCGTCCCCATGCACGAATCTACAGCAGACTCAGCCCCTCCTCCGGCTCGCACGGCTCCCGCGAGTCCCACGGCTCCCGCGAGTCCCACGGCTCCCTCGACGAGTCGCAGCAGACTCAGAGATTTGCGGACTCACGGCTCACTCACGGCTCACGGCTCACTCACGGCTCCCGCGAGTCCAACGACTCACGGCTCACTCACGGCTCACGGGACTCTCGCGGGAGCCGGAGGAGGGGCTGAATTTGCTGTTGATTCGTGCATGGCGACGAGTCTGCTGGATCTCTGGATACAACAACGTTGTAATGTGATTGTACACGTTATAAAGAGAGTAAAGAGTGACGCAATTTATAGTTTTAATTGTTACGTCACATCAGGTGTAGGACTCAAAGGACTCGGGTTAATCGAGAGGGAGACTCGTCACGACCGGCTCATTACTAGGATCCGGGTTAATGATCCGGATGAATCATGACTCGCCCATCTCTAGTTCGGGCTCTCTTTTCCCTTCGCTCACCAGAGAGTCAGAACACAGCTGTTTTTCTGAATTAACAATATTCTGCTTGTAAACATACCCGCGCCTTTATTTTTAATTAAAGTACCAATTTTGAAACAATCTCAGAGACTCCATTTAGTCTCCTTTTTAAGCTTCTCTTTCCTGGACGAGAGAATAACGATCACAGTTAACATAAGTAAAGCGAACGCACCCGCAAGAACACCAGGCCTCCTATTGGTTGAGGGATTTTGACAGGATTGTTGCACAAAAGTTTCGAGCGAGCACAGAATAAATCTGAGAGCAGAACAAATCTGTAAGCAGCAATATATCTGAGTGCAAGCGTACAGTTTGAGCACAAGCAGAGCAAATCTAAGTGCAAGCAGGCACTATTTGAGTGCGAGGACAGGGTTTGAGGAAAATAAATACATAAAGTATGCTCTCAAATTTAAATACCACGCTCTTGAATAAAGATAGGGAATAACCCCCATAAACTTGCACCATTTATGTGACAGACAAAAGAGTGTGTGACAGACAAGAATAGTCAATTCTAATGTCTAACACTTAATGTGGAGAAAGAGATGTCCTGGATGGGTTGATTGTGCGTTGATCTGTTGGTAATGCTTCGGTGTTCCGGTGGGCATGTAAATAAATGCATAATGCTGCGCTATACTTTGTGGCCTCACCCGGTTGCATAGCGACGCTTATTGTTTAGGTGTCTTTTAATAAGAAGGTAGTCCTATCATTAGCTAGAACTAGCTGGATCTGATCGATATGGACATAAACGCGAGTGAAGTCTAATCTGACGGGAGAGAGAGATCAGCTGCTGCTGACGAGTCGACACGCAGCTCTGCATGATCAGCGGTGAGCGGACAAAACACACACTTCAGGTTAGAATATCACACGTAGCTATTTTAGTTACCTCTCAAACTACCGTAACTAGTTATAGATATGTTTAGTTTCACTGTCGGGTCACTCATTACTGATCCGCGAGCTGCATGATACTGACGGACTGTCAGGAGAGGGAGAGAGTGCTCCGTTTATTATTCCCGTGTTATTGTAAGTTACTGTTCACTTTTGAATAATGTAGTTAATCTACTATAATTAGTTTAATATTGAATCATATCAATTTGTTTTAAAGCTCAATAAATAACAAAGAAGACCTTTGACCGGCACTTTTCTCATTTTGTCCGGAAGATTTCAACTTTAACGGACATGTTGACCGGCGAAAAAATATTCTAACGGGAACTCTGGTGTCAGTATTTGGTAGAATAACCCTGATCGGTCTTGATCTCTCGGCTGACACCCCTGGAGCAAAAACTCAAGCAGCTCGGCTCTGTTTGATGCCTCGTGACCATCCATCTTTCTCTTGATGATTTCTGAAGTTTTCAATAAGCTTCAGGTCAATCAAATGTCCCTCAACAACAGCAAGATGACATCAAGTCATGGAGGCAGCCGAGGGGAAGTGCACATCGAGGACGATTGAAAACAGGCTCCTCAGGGCTGGCATCCTGCAAAGCTAGGGATAAAAAGTCCTTCATCAATGGGAAGCAAAGAGGAGCCAGGCTGAGGGTTGCTGAAGATTGGAGCATAAAAGGACTGGAGAATGGTCATCTTCTCTAATAAGTCAAATGTCTAGCTTTTCCCCAATACCTGCGGTCTAATGCCCATTGGAAACGTCAGGAATCATTAAGATGAAGATGAATAGTCACAAGTCATCAGTCAAAGCTGAGCTGCTTCTATTTTTGCCCTAGGAGTGGCATTAAATCAGCCAACATCCATGTAAAGACTGGAGGAGCGGATTGGTAATCCGGGGTTCCGCCAAAAAATTGTTTCTGTACTCTTCCTATGTTTAAAAATGCGTATGATCTTGATTCCTTCACACTATTCAAGGCCTGAAACCACTGCGTTATTACCACCCCTTTTGTTATTTTGTAATTTTTACTATTAAGCTTTACATTTCTGCAAATAAACATTTTCATTATATTCAAACTCATCACATGTGATACCTGTCAAAAAACTACCACATAGGCCGATTGTTCAAGCCCATATTATGACCCAGAGACACGTTTTAAAGTGTATGTTGTTTCCTACACGGCCACTAGAGGTGCTCTAGTGGTCGTGTAAGAAACAACATGCTCCCGTTGATTGCAAACGCTCCGGAGGGTCGTTTATTCACAAATAACCCTCACTGGAAAATCCTAAATTGTGGAATAGTTTGGACATTAAAATGCTTTTTGATTCGATTTCTAGCGAGAAGTGTATATCGTACTCTTAGAATCCACGTCCAGTCGATGTGTAGGATCTATAGTTTGATAGATATTACGAAGATGATTTGATGTCTCGTGAGAACGTCTCGTAATCCTGTGACCTTTAACCTTGCTCATCAATAAAAGTGCGACGAGCCAAGAAGCAGAAGAAGAGTGTCCGACACATGTTACAGAGTGTTACAGCTGTACAAGTGGTAAGTCTGATTTCTGTATTTAATTTCATTTGTTTTTACGCTTTTAATTAATCCTGCCGTGTTTCTACAAATCATGTTTAACCACGATATTTCAGTTTTACGTTTTAGTTTAAAATGAATAATGTGCTATGGAGGGCCGGCCCGTGGCATAGTCAGTATAGGCGAATGCTTGTTGTTAGCAATAGCATGGTAAGCACTTAGCTTAGGTATAGACGCGCTAACGGATATGTATGGTGTTAACTGTGTTCTTATTCTCAGCGTCCAGGAAAGAGAAGCTTAAAAAGGAGACTAAATGGAGTCTCTGGAGGTTCAAAATTGGTACTTTAATTAATAAAAAAGGGGCGGTAAAGTCACAAACAGGATATGGTCCGTTGGAGAGAAAGTCTGCAGCTTCCTCTCCAGGTGCCGGCCGTGCAGAAGAGACCGTACAAGCATTCGTCCTTCCCGCTTCCTCGCTGTTCGCTCCTCCTCTCTGTGAGCTGTAGTGACGTAAGGGACTTCCCTCTCTCGTTCGTCTGTGTCCGATATCGCGTTAAACAGAGGATTTCGACATTTTACATTCATTGCTTACTTCCACATGCCTTTTCTCCTCCTTATCTCTTTCATAACTTTATATGTAATACATGTTAACGGCGTCAATAGCCACTTTAATTATACTAATGGGCGGTAGTCCCAGATGTCGTCATGAAGGATTTTCAGAATAAAAGCTTAACAACTGGACACACAAGAACTTCTGGTTTTTCAGTATAAAACAGCATTTAAACTGACGGTATGTTTAGGGTACATTATGCTATAAAAACATTGATTTTAATTTCTAACAGTCCCTCCTTACACACCTAAAAGGTGTGTATAATACTGAAATAAATGAGTTCTTCATCTGAACTCTGCATAGTACATAACTCATATCAAAAACATACAATCAAAATGGAATGGTTCGAATAGCCTCAATTTTACAAAAATACTTTGACTGTTCAAACATAAAAGTTTGCCCTTTTGCATAACTTCTAGTGTTAACATTCAATATGGCTCTTTAAAATAGCAGCAATGGCTTGGTATCAGAACATTTCTTCCTCCCTCCTTTCACAGAAACCGTTCCCATACCACGCTCAGTGTTAAGGCACTTGTTTTTACAAAGTGAAAATAAACGACCCATTTCAGAATCGCAATGATTTATAAAACATGGGATCCATCATATTAGAACAGTGAAAAATAATAAAAATGTAATAAACTATCTTGGACCAGTGTAATGTAATAATAAAAATATACCATCTTGGAATAGTATATTATAAATTGAAATGGATTCACTCCATTTTAGCATTTTATTTTGCTCACTTCTTCACATGATTTCATCATTTAAAGAATCACATTGGCTGGACATTCATTGAACAACCTGGTCTCTGAACATCCATATCATTTAACATCATTCAAACTAACTCATCATTTTCATTCATCTGTATACAGGGGTGGATCGTCCTGTTCTACTAGCATTTGTAGCTGTCCCCCATGAGAAATGTACCCTCCCTCCTTTCATATCATTTAAGGTATGAAAGTAATATGTTCTCTAGAAGAGGCCGTTGTAATCAATCGGTATTTTAGGACATGGAATTAGTGCAACATCTAGGCCTCCCCTGGGCGCCCCTATGCTATCCTTGTACCCTGGAGCCTAAACTCCCCCTGGGACTGGTCTCTTAGCCCTACTGGCTTTGGGGTGGTCTGTTCTAATACAGTGATAAAGTCCCTGAAATGGTGTGAAAACCGGTGGAATATCAATAACTCATTATACTAATTTATTTTCATTTCTGGTCTACTTAAATAACTATGCTAACCTCCTTAACAGTGTGTGGAACCTTGGGTGCCCGAGCATGTGATAATTACTCCCTCCTTTAACAAGGACTTTAAAAACAGAAGTCATTTCATTAATGGTTTGTAGTTCAATTCAGGAATTTTCACTCATGGCAGATATGTTTCTCCTTTTAAATAACATCTCTAAATGTCAGGTCATCACTGATTAAATGGATGAGCATTAGGAGGTGGTGGCACTTGTCTTTTAAAACTCATACTCTGGTGCCGTGCGCTCCCTCTGAAGCTGCAAGTAAGATTTAAAACATCTGCAGGGTGGGTTGAGCAACCCCTTCTCCCTGAACGATATGTGACCTGCTCTATCCAAATCAGTCACATTGACCCGAAGACACATTTTGAGTTAGATACACTGTTGGAAAGAGGAGATTCCTAGCTTTCAAATGCTATCAGGATTGTTTTTGTACTCCAAATATTAAGCAAAATATGTCACATTATATAATGACTGTCACCGAGTCATCATTTGGAGAAAAAGGCCTTCAAAGTTTGCAATTTTAAGGTATTTATTCAAATGAACCATGAACAATAAAACAAATGTACCATGGCATGTTTGCACAAACACATACACAGACTATACTGTTCCACCTTTGTCACATGCACACTTCAATCCCTAGAACTAAGGCACTCATATAAACGTGCACGCCCACACCCACGTGCACGCCCATGTCACGTGCACGCTCATCAATATACAATTTGAATGCAAAGTTGAACTTGTGTACATGTTAGTGGTCATGTTTGAGCACGCAAACATTCAAATTGTATACTAATGAGCGTGCACGTGATAATGGGCATGCACGTGGGTATGGGTGTGCACGAGGTGATATGTACATGGGCATAGGTGCATGTAGGCATGTAAAAAGCATAACATTCTGGAACCTGTTTTTAAAGAAAAAAAAAAGCACACATTAAACTTAGATGGCATTAATAAATACTTGGATGAATATGTCAAATTATACACAGTTCAACAACTTGGCACACGTTAATTCAGAAAGAAGCTGCATGTGAACACACAAGCAAAATAATATATAAATAAAATGTACAATATCGATTATCAATCAAAATGATCATGCGCTTCTGACTGCAAATCAAGTTTCCCATCTGGAATATTGAAGTGAAAGTGAAGTGAAAAAGCAGAAAACAGCATCCAAATATAGCAAAAGCAAGCAACATAGTAAAAACAAGTACATTAAACCAATTTGAAATATATTTACAAATCACTACAGTATTTACGGAATATTAAGAATGACATAATAATGATTAATTATGCCTTCACTCACTAGCTCACTCTCTAGCAATAAAGTGTTGAGGGTTTGGGGCAGGTGATGTCTTTGGCCTCCTCCGTGCAGAACTCTCTGATTCTCTCATAGAGGTACCACTGCCGTTTTCCATCAAGCCCAGGAGGACTTAGCTCAGTAGGATGTGCTACAGTCACTAACGCCCCCTGGACGAAGCAGCATGTAAGAAACCTCCTGATTGTCCACTAGCTCCTTGGCATAAATCACTCCAGGCTCGGCACTTGTGAAGCGGATGTGATGGTACCTTCTGATACCTGGCAGAGGTCTGAAGCTGGGGGCAAGGAAGTCATGCCAGTTGTCTGTCTTGACAAAGGTTTCCCCTGACTCATTCCCAACCAGCTGGGGGATGTTGATTCCAGTCTCTGTACTGGCCCTGACAGCCTGGCTGATGTCCTCCAGGCAGGACACTGGTGTGCGACGGAACCGCTGCTTAAATAGGCCAAAACACCAGTCAGGCGCAAATTTGGTGTGGCCAGCAATAAGAAAGTTTAAAGATATCGTTGCATGGAGTCCCACCATGCAACGCCAAGCTAGGTACCAGAGAAGGTACCTGTTTTTATTTTGCCCAGAGCAGTTGTCGCAGTGCAGAAGGACATGTTTTTCCCCAAGCCCATACTGGGAGAAGAAGTGGTGGAGGTACGAGATGACAGCAATAGAGCCCTTGCTGCTGCAGTGAGCCTCATCAATGAGGTAGTTGACCTGCTGAGGAACACCTTCACAGCAGACACCAAATACTCCACACTTCCTGGGAACCATAAAGTAAATGGGCCCCGGCTGGAGAGGGTCACTGGGGTAGTGGACCTGTAACACCAGACCAACAGATGTATGGACTAATGAGTAATGAGGAAGACAACATGAGTTTTTTAATTCTATTAGCAGTATTTTGTGACTGTGCTTTTGTGTTGGTGATGTCTATAAACAGTAGAGTAAAAACAGATACTCCGACTTCATTTGTTAAGAAAATCCTAATAAGTTTATTTCCCCATCTACATATCACTCTTCAAGAATGTATGTGAACATACATATTGATACAAACCCAACACATCTGTTTTGGGGCTTGAAGTGATGTATCATTATTACATTATTCGTCACTATCATATGCCTCACCTGCTGTGCATAGTCAAAGCTGTAGTGGATGGTAGTTTCTCTGCTACAGGGTGGGTTGGGTCCTAGTTTCCCTCCCAGCTCACTAACTGTTTGCTTACAGCTAGCAACCATCTCCTGGTAAGCCTGTCGCTCTATACCCACGGTGCGGAGGTGTTCTTTCTGCTTCCTCAGTTTAGCAGATTTGACGCTGTCTGGAAGATTGGAGCTACGGTAAATTGTCCTGTTATTTTTTTGGCAAAACCAACAAAGGTCTGTCATCGGTCTTCCAATCATCACACTGGGAATGAGCTCCTTCCACAGCTTCCTGAATGTGCTGTTACCAGCAGCACGGTGACCTGGGAAGGTGATTAAAGAGAAAGATAGCATTGTTAGATTACTCATCATTAGTTTTTCATTGAAAAAAAACAGGCTTCTCTGTGTAAAAAACAGACAAATAATTAAGATGCAAGAAAATACCCACAATTCTCCTGCATCTGGGCCTTGTATTTCCGCCACACAGAGGACTTGGTCTCGGTTGTTGGAATAACACGTATGTCTGTCCTCTTAAATCCTTGTATCCGTCCAGGAAGTGGCATGGAAAATACATCTGCAAAGTTATTTATGAAATGTGCGATTCGCTGGATGTCTTCAAAGGACAGCACCCTTCTGCTCATCACACGACCACCACGCCTCAGCCTTGGTGCCAAGCCATGTTCTTTATAGAACCGAATGATCGCGGTTAGCTTGAGAAATTCTGAAAACGTTTAAAATACAAGTCTTTGAAGGGATAATGTAGGTTACAGTAGCTTATAATTAGGTTTTGGTCCTAGTTTGTGTTATATTTTGTATTTATCATTGTTTTAGTTTTATGTATGCGAAAATGTACAAATAAAAACAAATACTTAAATACAATCGTATGTAAGTCTATGTTTTTATTTGTACATTTTTATGTATGAGTATAAATGTATGGGTTCACGTGCACAAATATACATTTATAGATTTTATATTTTGTATTATGTACAATCACGTATTTTCAATTTGTTATTGTTAACATATTCTGCTTCTATTCTGTTGTTAACTGTGAGCTGATAAACTCGAACTCAGTTCAATTCTAATTGAACTGACTACTTCATTTGAAAATAGTAATAGCCTACTGCAGAAATGGATGTCTATTCAAAATCAAACTCACCCATGTAAAAACTTGAATGTCTCCCGGCAGATTTTTTGCCCATCTATGTAATAAGACGTTCTCTGCTGTTTCCTGTCTTTTTGGTGGCCTCTCTTTGAACAGCTGGTCATCTTGGAGAGATTCATGTTGGTGCTTATTTTTCCAATGAGGACCAAATGCTTTTCACCTGGAAATATTTTAAATATTGCATTATTTTTTGTGTTAATCACTCATCACTGAAAATGTAAAATTAACTTGTATTACAAAACACACAGGCCCTTGTATAATGTTCGACACATAGGTTTGGCCTACCAACGATTTATCACTGCCCATTTAGCTTTTTCTTTTAAACACAACCCAGCCCCCTCCCCAGTCAAAGGCATTTAAATCAATCACGTTACTTACCACTTGTCATCTCATTCATCTGATCTCGTGTCTTGACCATCTCCTCGGGTGTGAAACGAGTGTAACAGGGAACACCATTATTAAAAGTGCAGCTACACCTATACGCACAGGCTTTTTCAGTTTCGTTGGCGCTGTCCTCACTCACATAATACCCTGCCGCTGTCTGAAGGGTCTCAGCCACCGGGTCACTAACAAGTGGTCCGTCCTCGGTGGTGTCTTCTTCATCTTCAGCATCTGTGGTCTGAGGGCTGCTGTCAGGGCTGTCTGAATCTGAATCGGAGCCGGATAATGGGGCAACTTCAAAAAGTAATCTGTGATCAGCTGAACCCATTGCTCATCAGAGGCTGTCCCTCTCACAATGTTGGAGTTCAACAGTCTTGCAATTTCTTCTTCTCTGGAATCCATCGATCTGATTAATTGTTAGCGGCTAATACAATTATCAAGTAGTACGGAGGAAAAATATGTTCGTTTCGGATTACTGGGGGAAGGTCGCGAGGAATAATATTGGTTTGTATAGTGTGTGTGTTTGTGTATTTTTGCGTTTGTGTCTATTGTGTTTGTTTCCCGGGTAAACACTGACAAGAAACAGCGGCTGTTGTTATGTCAGCTGTGATGTTACGTCAGCTGTGACATTATGTTACTCCGTTCTCCGCCTGTCATCTTCCCGTTACAAGCTTCAAAGTTATATTCATCATCTGAATTTGGCGAAACAAGTTTAATATTCTGAGAGCCAAGACTTTGTTTATTTGAAATCAGATGAAAACAAACTGTCACGGGACCCTGCCGTGTTATCTATGATTACTATACGCTTACATTCATAATTTCAGCCGGAGGGAGGGGGGCGGCGCTGCGGAGCAGATTGCGAGTGAGAGCTGTCTTCTTCCCTTTACAAGCTTCAAACATGTATTTATCGTGGGATTTTGACAATAACATTGTCATATTCTGAAAGCCAAGACTTTGTTTATTTAAAATCAAACAAAACACCCGAACCCCGAAAAACGAGTTTTTTATACAAATCCACGTTTATTTCGAAATGAGCCGTTGCGACTTCCGACTGATTTCGATAGAGCGGGTCACATATTTGTTGTTGAAAATATGCACCATTAAAATGAGTGATCCAAGGCCCCGCATGTATTACTCTCAATTATACTAGTTTTTTCAAAATTAAAATCTTCAATCGCTCTTTGCCTAGTGTCTTTTTAAAACTCTACATCTTGGACGACAAACAAATGTTGTTTCCACCTTAACAGTTCTCCTATGGTAATATCCATGCTACAATGGTGAAACCAATACTCTAGATTGGAATACTTTCTTTGGCTTGGTTCCAGCTCTACCTTTAACATTTTCCATTCAAATAAAGATTTGCCTGCTATCTATATTGTAACAAATTAAATCTTCCCCAAATTCTCACATGAATAAGAATCTCTATAAGAATAATTTGTTTATATTATGAAAAGATTGAATAATATGTTCTACCCTCAGTGTGTTTTTAGGATTATTTTCTAATAAGTGTGTTTATGTGTAAACTCACTCACTCCTGTGTTCCTTCTCTCCCCCTCTGGTCGTCAAGCCACGACCCCCTCACGTTCTGCTGGCCCATGCCAACTCCTCTGGTTCTGTCTTCTCCTCAGTCCATCCGCACTTGGATCTTCCCGCTGTAATTCTTTTCAGTGGCCCAACTGCTTTGCATTTCATCTCCTCCTTTTCAGTCTCTACGCTGTTGCATGGAGTGGTGTATTCTGCTCTCATGTCCCACACTCTGCTATTGTGCCAAATCTCGCGGCTCAGTTTGGAACTTCATGTCCTGTTTGAGGGACCGATGAGAGTTTGCCTCTTTGTCAGCATGCTGGTTTGGTTCTGGATGCCTCAGGTGGAGATGGTTCTGGATGCCTCAGGTCGTTGTTGGTTCAGCTCGGGTTGTCTGTCTGTTTGATGGAGGAGGAGGAGTCTCCTGTGGTGAGGTCATTTGTCTGAAGATGGGGTCGTAGCATTCTGACAGGCAGAGAGAGAGAGAGAGAGAGAGAGAGAGATCTCGGGCCGCATTACCTATAGTTAATTCTAAAACATATCCAATCCTTTCCACTCTATTTCCTAATCTTACTATCTGTCTTAGATGTTAAATGTCATCTAAACCCGATTAATGTCTAATAATGGTTGTGCCATATCCCTAAACATTGTTTCCACCCACTGTAACATGGCTACTCCAAATAACTCATCAGGAAACCATTTTCTTCTATAAATTAAAAATACCTACATGTTTCAAGCACCACATATTTCACACACTATAAAAGAACGTCCCCATATTTTCTCCATTACTTTAAATCTCACTGTTATTTAGAACATAAGTAACTTTTGTGACTGGACATATCTGCAATGTCGCCACAATCTGCTGGGGAATTTTGTTCATAGAGTTTGTACGTACAAAGCTGTACTTGTGGGTTAGTAGCCTGTTTCTACTATAATCATTTTCAATAATTGTGCTCAGGTCACCGGTCGGTTGTCCATAAACTTAACAGGGGTGTTTCTGGCACAGACTAAAATATGGATCCAGTGTATTTTTAGATTTCCCTAATCTGTAAATTCCCATCACCTACACAAGAACTGCATATATGGGGGGTGAATCATCTTGATTGTAATCGCCTCACCTTTGGGACCGAGTATTTCTAACTCCTCCTCTTGTTGCTCAGCTGATCTTTTGGCTCTAGGGATAAGTGAAACTCTCTGAAACACAGCTGGAGTTTTGTTAGTGATGTGGGCATTCTCTATGAGTGGACTAATGGATCCATGTCTTACTTGATATTGTACTCCCCATCCAACCAGAAAGGTGCCAAGTGTAATGAGCACAATCAACAATGATATTCTGACTCTTATCCCTAGGGGACCCCACTTTAGCTTTGGCTTTGTTCTTGACATCATCTCTATTTTCTCCCTTGGTGTCAGTTACAGAATTTAAATAATGAGTACTATAATAACGTATACAAAAATTGGACTCTTTTTCAGATGTAAAACAAAAATAGGTTTTCACTTTAGTGTACAATCTATGAAAATCTATAGACAATTCGTCTTTTGAGCTGTTTCTATCTTTATCTTATTTCTATTTATTGTTTTGTTCCAGCTCTGCCAAATCAGTCCTAACTCCCAATAATGTTCTGGAAGTTGCCAGTGAAGGGTGACAATGTGTGAGGTGGTGTCAATTTGCTCCTTTTTCTTTACCTTTAAACCGGAGCGCGTGTGAAGTTCGTTACAACTTCTCACTGTTCCGTCCACCGGGGATCAGCTCACTGTCTTTTGTGAACTTTCACCCTCACCCAATCACCTGGCCGAACAGGAGTCTCTTCTGGTGTCTCGTCTTGTATCTCTGTAGCTTTCTTAGCCTGTGTAGACACAACTTGGATAATATTACTCAGAGTTCTGACATATTCATTACTTTTATTCATCTAATATCTAAAACTGGACCACTCCCTCCTTGGAGGAGGCCCAAGCGTCGGCATACCTTTTGTCGTTATGAGACCTATTGTTAACTACATGTTATTATTTATTAACTACAACGTCACTGAAATCAACATATCTGTATAATCATGACACTCCCTCCTTTGAGCAGAATATGCTCAATTAATATTGCAATGATTACCCTATTCTGAACAGGACATGTAAAACCCATAACGTTGCATTAAATAAATATAACTTCTCCGTGTACCCATAAGGCGTACAAAATATCGTATGATGTATGGCTTTCTGATGGTATAAAAACATATTCACTCAAATCTGCCATTAGCACAAAATATTGTTTACTTGTTGCAATAATGGCTTTTGTCCTGGTATTATGCATCATTATTGCTGCGAAAAACAATACCCCTGGTGTCGCTAATGCGTCTCAATAATTCTAGGATTAGAGGATTGTTTGATACTGCTGAACAAAGATATGATAAAATAATATTTCTCTAAACTAGAGAGAAAATGCTTACTATTCTCACAGAGGGTGATATGCATGAAGGGCTGGTGGCCCTCACTCAAAATGAGATAGTGCCTTACGCACTACATTATAAATCAGTAAAATTACTCAAGAATAAATAAATAAAAACTGATTCTTGAAACTGTTGTAAAAACCCTACAACTTCTTCATCCAAGCTCTCAATCAGTGTTATGTTATCTAATCTGCAGATCATTGCCTTAAAACAGATACTTCAGACCGATTATAAAATTGTGTTTATGAGAAAAATGTAATCTGACTCCATAAATCACATAATTGTTTGACTAAAAAACGACACTTCCACTAACAATAAATGAAGTTCCCCTTTAAACACAGCCCCGGTCTTCTGACGGGGTCTATCTATGTACTGGCTGGAAAATGTTGTGCCAGTCTCTGTCGCTCTGTCACTGTTCTCCCGCTAACAGTCACTCTCTTGTTCTGCTGGGTTCTTGTTGACTTCTTCACTGGTTTGAGACAAGCGACCCTATCGGACACCTCCCTTTGTAGCCAGACTGTCACCACAGCAGAATCGAGTTTCTGTTTTTAGGTCTCAACAGCTCCACGTCAGGTGTATCATCGCCCCTTGAACTGCAGTCAGTGTAAACAGGAGGATTTGGTATGGATCCTCCATCTTGGGCGAGTACTAGGTTTCCGTCTTCATATTTTTTAGTGGAAACCCCATCGTCTTGACCTCACTAGCTGTGTAGAGACAATAGTTTTCTGTGTGGGGGAACAACATCACTCGTAATCTCTATCCTTCTCATAATTACAAAAATAGTCTGCTAAATGTTCTACTATGTTTTAATCTTCTACTAATCTGTGGATGCTTTATGTGTAAATGCAATATGCTACTCACTATCTCTTTAAATAACATTCAACTTCTCCCTCCTGTGTTGACAGATATGGCTCAATGTAGCTGGGTTTCAAAATACCCTTGGGCTGAGGATGCATCATCTGTTGGTCTGGCCCTCTGAGCTTCCTCATTGCTGTGATTGATACCAGGGTGTCAGTTACATTTGGGTCATGTTTGGCACCCCTGTTCGTCTTTTACATCTCTAGGACCCCCTGCCTCCGTTGTCATTATGGAAACCTCCTGGTTGTTGGTTCTGCTTCTGATTTTCTGGCACTATCTGAGATTTAACAGTTTGAGGTGTCTGCCCTGCATTCTCTGGTTCTTCCTGAGCTTGAATTGTTGGAGGTGTCTGTGTTAGGATCTGTCTGTGTTGGTGTTTTTCTTGTCTTTTTCTATCTTTGGGTTTCCTGTTTTATTTTGTAAAGTGTTCACCCCCGTTTCCTGCCTGTTTGCTTTCTGTCTGTTTCCCTCCCCGATTGTGTTCACCTGGTACCTCTGTGTTTTCTCCTCCCTCCTCACCTGTCTCGTGTTTATGTGATTAGTCCTGGGTGTATTTAAGTTCTGGGTTTTCTGTCTCTCTTTGTCGGGTTGTCTTGTGTATTGACGTGGTCTTCGGTGAGTGTCCTGTTCTGTCTGTACGTATATATAGCCTTGAAATAAAGGAACTATTTTTGTCACTTAAATCTGCATTTGGGTCCTGCTTCCTACACACACCGTAACATTACAACCCGACCCTAAATATGGGCCCAGCAGATCCCTTTGAGCAGGAGCTATTGGAGTTTTCCTTTGCTTTGGATGACTGCTCGTATCGATGGTTGGGAGCGTCCAGGGTTCAGCAGCGAGAGGCTGTTCTGGCAGAGGCACGCCGGATTATGATGGAGAAGCCAGGCTTGGTTAAGTTCTTATCGGGCAGGATTTTGGATTTTCTCATGGTGTGTTATCCCCTGCCTGACAGCCCCAGGCCTCCCAACTCCCGTTTTGATACCACACGCATTGGTGTGGTCCGTCTGGCGTCAGCCCCTGCTTCTCACCCAGTGTTTGCTACTGTCCAGGAGCCATTAGCTGGTACTCGTCTGGCCTTTGGAGGTCCACGGAGCCTCCAAACGGCTCCTAAAGGAAGGAGTCACAAGGCCAGGTTGGCAGCACGAGCCCAAAGGGCCAGGGTTCCAGAACCAGTTCAGCCCCCAGCAGCCATGGTTACAGCCCCAGTACAGGCCCCAGCAGCCATGTTTCCGGCCATGGTTCCAGACCTAGTACAGACCCCAGCAGCCATGGTTTCAGCCCCAGTTCTGGCCCCAGCAGCCATGGTCCCGGCCCCAGTCTCGGCCCCAACAGCCATGGTTCCAGACCCAGTCCCGGCCCCAGCTGCCATAGTCCCTTCTCTAGTCCCTTCCCTAGTTCCTCCTCAGGTCACTTTCCTAGTCCCTTCTCTAGTCCCTACTCAATTCCTTTCTCAAGTCCTTTCTCAAGTACCTCCTCTAGTCACTTCCCTAGTCCCTTCTCCAGTTTCCCCTTTAGTCACCTCTCTAGTCCCCTCTCTAGTCCCCTCTCCAGTTTCCTCTCAAGTTCCTTCTCTAGTCTCTTCTCGAGTCACCTCTCAAGTTCAATCTCAAGTCCCTCCTCTAGTCCCCTCCTCTAGTCCCTTCTCTAGTCCCTACTCAAGTCCCTCCTCTAGTCAATTCCCTTGTCTCATCTCTAATCCCATCTCTAGTCCCATCTCTTGTCCCATCTCCAGTCCCCTCTCCAGTCCCCTCCTTTAGTCCCTCCTCTAGTCCCTCCTCGAGTCCCCTCTCGAGTTCCCTTCTCTAGTCCTTTCCCTAGTCCCTCCTCAGGTCACTTCTCTAGACCCATCTCCAGTTCCCTCTCAAGTTCCCTCTCGAGTCCCCTCTCCAGTTCCCTCTCGAGTTCCCTCCTCTAGTCTCTCCTCTAGTCCCTCCACTAGTCCCTCCTCGAGTCCCCTCTCTAGTTCCCCTCTCGAGTTCCCTTCTCTAGTCCTTTCCCTAGTCCCTCCTCAGGTCACTTCTCTAGACCCATCTCCAGTTCCCTCTCAAGTTCCCTCTCGAGTCCCCTCTCGAGTTCCCTCTCGAGTCCCCTCTCCAGTTCCCTCTCGAGTTCCCTCCTCTAGTCTCTCCTCTAGTCTCTCCTTTAGTCCCTCCTTTAGTCCCTTCTCTAGTCCCTCCACTAGTCCCTCCTCGAGTCCCCTCTCTAGTTCCCCTCTCAAGTCCCCTCTCAAGTCCCCTCTCGAGTTCCCTCCTCTAGTTCCTCCTCTGGTTCCTCCTCTGGTCCCGTCAGGAGTCCCCTCTCTAGTTCGCCTCTCGAGTTCCCCCTTGGTTCCCCTCTCGAGTTCCCCCTTGAGTCACGTCTCAAGTCCCGACCCAAGGTCCTGGTCCGTTGGAGGTTCCGCTGGGGGTCCTGCCAACTCCAAGTACTGTCCCGTTGGAGGCCCCGTCAACTACTCCTCTGCCGGGGGTCCTACCAATCCATGTACTGTCCCATTGGAGGTCCCGCCGACTACTCTCCTGCCGGGGGTCCTGCCAACCCTTTGTCCTGTCCCGTTGGAGGCTCCGCCGACTACTCTCCTGCCGGGGGTCCTGCCAACCCTTTGTCCTGTCCCGTTGGAGGTCCCGCCGTCTACTCTCCTGCCGGGGGTCCTGCCAACCCTTTGTCCTGTCTCGTTGGAGGCCCCGTTGATTACTCACCTGCCGGGGGTCCTACCAACCCCATGTCCTGTTCCCTTGGAGGTCCCGCAGACTGCTCTTCTGCCGGGGGTCCTGCCAACTCCATACCTTGTCCCATTGGAGGTCCCGCAGACTGCTCTTCTGCCGGGGGTCCTGCCAACCCTTTGTCCTGTCCCGTTGGAGGTCCCGCCGTCTACTCTCCTGCCGGGGGTCCTGCCAACCCTTTGTCCTGTCCCGTTGGAGGGCCCGCCGTCTACTCTCCTGCCGGGGGTCCTGCCAACCCTTTGTCCTGTCTCGTTGGAGGTCCCGCCGTCTACTCTCCTGCCGGGGGTCCTGCCAACCCTTTGTCCTGTGCCGTTGGAGTCCCGCCGACTACTCTCCTGCCGGGGGTCCTGCCAACCCTTTGTCCTGTCCCCTTGGAGGTCCCGCCGACTACTCTCCTGCCGGGGGTCCTGCCAACCCTTTGTCCTGTCCCGTTGGAGGCCCCGCCGACTACTCTCCTGCCGGGGGTCCTGCCAACCCTTTGTCCTGTCCCCTTGGAGGTCCCGCCGTCTACTCTCCTGCCGGGGGTCCTGCCAGCTCCTTGTCCTGTCTCGTTGGAGTCCCGCCGACTACTCTCCTGCCGGGGGTCCTGCCAACCCTTTGTCCTGTCCCCTTGGAGGTCCCGCCGACTACTCTCCTGCCGGGGGTCCTGCCAACCCTTTGTCCTGTGCCGTTGGAGGCCCCGCCGACTACTCTCCTGCCGGGGGTCCTGCCAACCCTTTGTCCTGTCCCCTTGGAGGTCCCGCCGTCTACTCTCCTGCCGGGGGTCCTGCCAGCTCCTTGTCCTGTCTCGTTGGAGGTCCCACAGACTGCTCTTCTGCCGGGGGTCCTGCCAACCCCATGTCCTGTGCCGTTGGAGGTCCCGCAGACTACTCTTCTGCCGGGGGTCCTGCCAACCCCATGTCCTGTGCCGTTGGAGGTCCCGCGGACTGCTCTTCTGCCGGGGGTCCTGCCAGCTCCAGGTCCTGTGCCGTTGGAGGTCCCGCAGACTACTCTTCTGCCGGGGGTCCTGCCAACTCCATTCTTTGTCCCGTTGGAGGTCCAGCAGACTACTCTTCTGCCGGGGGTCCTGCCAACTCCATGTCTTGTCCCGTTGGAGGTCCCGCAGACTGCTCTTCTGCCGGGGGTCCTGCCAACCCTATGTCCTGTCCCGTTGGAGGTCCCACCGACTGCGCTCCTGCTGGGGGTCCTGCCAATCCTGTGTCCTGTCCCGTTGGGGGTCCCGCCGACTGCCCTCCTGCCGGGGGTCCTGCCAACCCTATGTCCTGTCCCGTTGGGGGTCCCGCCGACTGCGCTTCTGCCGGGGGTCCTGCCAACTCCTGGTCCTCTTCCGTGGGGAATCTTGCCGACACCTGTCCCACCGGCTCCGGATCCTGTCCGGTCGACACCGGCTCCTGCCCGGCCTCCGGAGCTGTCCGGTCTTCGCCCTCGAGCCCGGCCCCCTGAGAGTCGCGTTCTTCGCCCTCGAGCCCGGCCCCCTGAGAGCCGTGGTCTTCGCCCTCGAGCCCGGCCCCCTGAGTGCCGCGGTCCTCGCCCTCGGGCCCGGTCCACTGACTCTTCCTGCCGTTGCCTTCGCCCTCGGGCCCGGCCCCCTGACTCTTCCTGCCGCTGCCTTCGCCCCTCCATGGTCCTCACCTTGGACTCTGTCTTGCCCCCGGGCCGTCCGCCCGAGTCCCCCTTTTTGGACTCTGCCTTGCCCCCGGGCCGTCCGCCCGAATTCCCCTTTTTGGACTCTGCCTTGCCCCCGGGCCGTCCGCCCGAGACCCCTTCCTGGTCCTCTGCCGTGCCCCTGGGCGGTCAGTTCAGTCCCGTCCTCCTGACCCCCTCCACCCACCCTGGTGGCTTAGTGATGCACCAATCCTCTGACTAGCACCGTCGTTCCTGATAAGTAATATCCTATGTCATCCGAACCTAACTTTAAATCTGGGCTTTTTTAAGTTTTTTTTGTAATTTATAGATTTTTTATTTTATTTTTTTTTAATGATTTTTTAAAATAATAAAGTTAATTAAAAGATACAAATTATGCAAATTTTAAAATCTGAAATGATAAAATAAAAAAATGGTACAGTGTATGGTTTTGACATTAAAATATGAAAATTAGAAATCTGGTGAAAATCTAAATCTACTGTGTACAGTGCATACCAAAGTGTATGAAATTATGTAAATGTCCTAACTTCTGTTAGCTTCAATACATTTGTTTGCTTATTTGAAAAAGTATTGTTTAAAGTTTCCTATCTTATAATTAGAAACCACTTGCTATTTTATCCTGGCGATCAAGCATGTGTTTATTTATAACTCTTCAAATTAAACTTCTATTGAGTGTTACCTCTATGTAATAATTCTGTACTTCCAGCAGAGTGCACTATTGTAATTTCCAGCTTAATCCACTAGGGATTACTGTTGCAAAACAAACCTCTATTTAACAAGAAAAGCTTATTTTTCTTCTTAAAAATGGAAAGAGAATTACACTAGGTAAGAACACTACACTATGGAAAAGAACACAGCACATAAACGCCAAAATACATTTGCAAACTGGAATATTTCAAACAAAACTTCAATTTACACTTGCAAGCAGAAAATAAACTTCTAAAATCAGATCCCCACAAATACCAAACTTTCCACGGTAAAATAACATGTCTATTTTATAGTTCCAACTCTGCAAAGAAATATGATTTATCCTTCTCAAGATGGAGTGCCTAGCCTCATGTGAGGAGTACTTTCAAATTAGCATTTCACGAAATGGCGACTGCCATTGCTCATTGTAAACACGAGGACAAGACAAGATGGCAACTGATTTTCCAACCTTTGACCTGAAGAACAAAGGGATTTGAAAACACCTCGTGGCTCTCAGAGCGGAGTTGAAATAATGAGGGTGATCTTTTAATTCTAGAAAATTCAACACAAAACAACACTGCAGTTTAAAATAACATTTCTATGTAATTTACAATTATAAATGGGCCTCATAACCTTACGTCACAGCCCTCAACCTGTGTACGTAATGTTTTGACTTTAAGAGCCAGTATGGTTATCTCCTCTGTTTAAACACGCTATCATGGGACAAAGTAAGACGCTAATCAAACACTATCAGAAGAATATCGTCTATCTAACGCACGAATGTCGCATTTCTCGTCGTAATCCAGGCGCAATGTCTGTTTGAAAACAGAAAAAACAACCACTGAAAGCTTCAAACTTTTCAGGCCTTTTCCTCAAATAGGACTTTTTTTTAATAAGAAAGCCCCTTGCTGTAATTAAAACACTCACTCAACTGTGTTCTTGTCTCAAACAGTCCCCACTGTTTAATGGCCTCAAACCATTCACGTTAAATTAAAACATAACAAGAAACACTTTGAAATGATTTTCCCCATCACACAAAGAACTTTTAAAAAGAAAAACAGCCTCACACTGTCCTCAACACGAACACTCACTCCGTGATGTTTTGACCACTGAAAGCTTCAAACTTTTCAGGCCTTTTCCTCGAAAAGGACTTTTTTTTTTAATAAGAAAAACACAAACACTCACTCCAATATTCTCAGCTTCCACTGTGATTGTGTTCTTTGTCTCAAGCAATCCCGACTGCTAAATAGCCTCAAACCATTCACGTTAACTTAAAACGTAACAAAAAACACTTATTGGAGCAATTAGCCTTCTGCCGACATGTAATAACAGACAAACGAATAGCATGCCGGGTTAAATATAAGAAAAATAAGTGTTAACTGTGATGGTTATTCTCGCGTCCAGGAAAGAGAAGCTTAAAAAGGAGACTAAATGGAGTCTCTGAGATGTTTTCAAATTGGTACTTTAATTAATAAAAGGCGCGGTACAGTCACAAACAGGATATTGTCCGACAGAAAAGCAGCTGTCTCTGGCCCTCGCTAGCAGAGAAAAGAGGCCGAACCGCTCAGGTGCTGCTGTTATATAGCTTCTGCAGGCTCCTCCCTGCGGGCCGGCCCTCCACATCTTAATGTCCGTTGTTACGTTTAAACAGAGGATTCAGCCATTGTACATTCAATATATACTTAAACACGCCTCTTCTCCTCATATTGTCTTTCATCACTTTTCCTTTAACACATTCTAAACGTTGTAGTTAATATTCTAAAAAATACAGAAAATACTACACGGCTGGTTTGGTTTCTGGTCATTCCGGATGTTGTCACATCTTACCCACGTCTGTAAACAATAACTTTATTCAAAGAAACTATACCTTCATTTAATATTCAGTAATAATAATACTTCTATAGTTGCAGTGTTAAAATCAGTAGGTTTCGGTGTGCATCACTCCATGTCATTTCGCTACTAAATTAACCTCTATAAGAAATGGTAAACTAGCCACATGCTAACCGGAGATGAAGGATTTTCAGAATAAAAGCTTAACTGGCTGTGCACAATAATTTTCTGGTTTTTCAGTATAAAACAGCATTTAAACTGAAGGTACATTATGCCATCAAAACATTGATTTTAATTTCTAACAGTCCCTCCTTACACACCTAAAAGGTGTGTATAATACTGAAATCAATGAGTTCTTCATCTGAACTCTGCATAGTACATAATTCATATCAAAAACATACAATCAAAATGGAATAGTGCGAATATCCTCAACTTTACAAAAATACAAAAATACTTTGACTGTGTTCAAACATAAAAGTTTTCCCTTGTGCATAACTTCTAGTGTTAACATTCAATATGGCTCTTCAAAATAGCAGCAATGGCTTGGTATCAGAACATTTCTTCCTCCCTCCTTTCACAGAAACCGTTCTCATAATACACTCAGTGTTAAGGCACTTGTTTTTACAAAGTGAAAAGAAACTACCCATTTTAGAATAGCAATGATTCGAAAATACATGAAATCTACCATATAGAACAGTGAAAAATAATAAAAATGAAATAAACTATCTTGGAATAGTATAGAGTAAATTGAAATAAAAATACACTATCTTGTAATAGTATAAGTAAATTGAAATGGATTCACTCCATTTTAGCATTTTATTTTGCTCACTTCTTCACATGATTTCATCATTTAAAGAATCACATCGGCTGGACATTCATTGAACAACCTCATCTCTGAACATCCATATCGTTTAACATCATTCAAACTAACTCATCATTTTCATCAACATCTGTATTGGGGTGGGCCGTCTTGTTCTACTAGCATTTGTAACTGTCTCCTCATGAGAAATTTACCCTCCCTCCTTTCATACCATTTAAGGTATGAAAGTAATATGTTCTCTAGAAGAGGCCGTCGTGATCAATCGGTATTTTAGGACATGGAATTAGTGCTACATTTAGGCCTCCCCTGGTCGCCCCTATGCTATCCTTGTACCCTGGAGCCTAAACTCCCCCTGGGACTGGTCTCTTAGCCCTACTGGCTTTGGGGTGGTCTGTTCTAATGCAGTGATAAAGTCCCTGAAATGGTGTGAAAACCGGTGGAATATCAATAACTCATTATACTAATTTATTTTCATTTCTGGTCTACTTAAATAACTATGCTAACCCCCTTTAAACAGTGTGTGGAACCTTGGGTGCTCTAACGAGGACTTCAAAAACAGAAGTCATTTCATTAATGGTTTGTAGTTCAATTCAGGAATTTTCACTCATGGCAGATATGTTTCTCCTTTTAAATAACATCTCTAAATGTCAGGTCATCACTGATTAAATGGAGGAGCATTAGGAGGTGGTGGCACTTGTCTTTTAAAACTCATACTCTGGTGCCGTGCGCTCCCTCTGAAGCTGTAAGTTAGATTTAAAACATCTGCAGGGTGGGTTGAGCAACCCCTTCTCCCTAAACGATATTTATTGTTGAAAATATGCACCATTAAAATGAGTGATCCAAGGCCCCGCATGTATTACTCCCAATTATACTAGTTTTTTCAAAATTAAAATCTTCAATCGCTCTTTGCCTAGTGTCTTTTTAAAACTCTACATCTTGGACGACAAACAAATGTTGTTTCCACCTTAACAGTTCTCCTGTGGTAATAACCATGCTACAATGGAGAACCAATACTCTAGATTGGAATACTTTCTTTGGCTTGGTTCCAGCTCTACCTTTAACATTTTCCATTCAAATAAAGATTTGCCTGCTATCTATATTGTAACAAATTAAATCTTCCCCAAATTCTCACATGAATAAGAATCTCTATAAGAATAATTTGTTTATATTATGAAAAGATTGAATAATATGTTCTACCCTCCGTGTGTTTTTAGGATTATTTTCTAATAAGTGTGTTTATGTGTAAACTCACTCACTCCTGTGTTCCTTCTCTCCCCCTCTGGTCGTCAAGCCACGACCCCCTCACGTTCTGCTGGCCCATGCCAACTCCTCTGGTTCTGTCTCCTCCTCCATCCTGTCTTCTCCTCAGTCCATCCGCACTTGGATCTTCCCGCTGTAATTCTTTCAGTGGCCCAACTGCTTTGCATTTCATCTCCTCCTTTTCAGTCTCTACGCTGTTGCATGGAGTGGTGTATTCTGGTCTCATGTCCCACACTCCGCTATTGTGCCAAATCTCGCGGCTCAGTTTGGAGCTTCATGTCCTGTTTGAGGGACCGATGAGTTTGCCTCTTTGTCAGCATGCTGGTTTGGTTCTGGATGCCTCAGGTGGAGATGGTTCTGGATGCCTCAGGTGGAGATGGTTCTGGATGCTTCAGGTGGAGATGGTTCTGGATGCCTCAGGTGGAGATGGTTCTGGATGCTTCAGGTGGAGATGGTTCTGGATGCCTCAGGTCGTTGTTGGTTCAGCTCGGGTTGTCTGTCTTTAAACCGGAGGAGGAGGAGTCTCCTGTGGTGAGGTCATTTGTCTGAAGATGGGGTCGTAGAATTCTGACAGGCAGAGAGAGAGAGAGAGATCTCGGGCAGCATTACCTATAGTTAATTCTAACACACTGAGGTAAAACATATCCAATCCTTTCCACTCTATTTTCCTAATCTTACTATCTGTCTTAGATGTTAAATGTCATCTAAACCCAATTAATGTCTACTAATGGTTGTGCCATATCCCTAAACATTGTTTCCACCCACTGTAACATGGCTACTCCAAATAACTCTTTCAAGAAACCATTTTCTTCTATAGATTAAAAATACCTACATGTTTCAAGCACCACATATTTCACACACTATAAAAGAACGTCCCCATATTTTCTCCATTACTTTAAATCTCACTGTTATTTAGAACATAAGTAACTTTTGTGACTGAACATATCTGCAATGTCGCCACAATCTGCTGGGGAATTTTGTTCATAGAGTTTGTACGTACAAAGCTGTACTTGTGGGTTAGTAGCCTGTTTCTACTGTAATCATTTTCAATAATTGTGCTCAGGTCACCGGTCGGTTGTCCATAAACTTAATAGGGGTGTTTCTGGCACAGGCTAAAACATGGATCCAGTGTATTTTTAGATTCCCCTAATCTGTAAATTCCCATCACCTACATATCCCAATCACTTAAACCCATCTCATCATTTGATACAAGAACTGCATATATGGGGGGTGAATCATCTTGATTGTAATCGCCTCACCTTTGGGACCGAGTATTTCTAACTCCTCCTCTTGTTGCTCAGCTGATCTTTTGGCTCTGGGGATAAGTGAAACTCTCTGAAACACAGCTGGAGTTTAGTGATGTGGGCATTCTCTATGAGTGGACTAATGGATCCATGTCTTACTTGATATTGTACTCCCCATCCAACCAGAAAGGTGCCAAGTGTAATGAGCACAATCAACAATGCTATTCTGACTGGTATCCCTAGGGGACCCCACAATAGCTTTGGCTTTGTTCTTGACATCATCTCTATTTTCTCCGTTGGTGTCAGTTACAGAATTTAAATAATGAGTCCTATAATATACAAAAATTGGACTCTTTTTCAGATGTAAAACAAAAATAGGTTTTCACTTTAGTGTACTATCTATAAAAATCTATAGACAATTCGTCTTTTGAGCTGTTTCTATCTTTATCTTATTTCTATTTATTGTTTTGTTCCAGCTCTGCCAAATCAGTCCTAACTCCCAATAATGTTCTGGAAGTTGCCAGTGAAGGGTGACAATGTGTGAGGTGGTGTCAATTTGCTCCTTTTTCTTTACCTTTAAACCGGAGCGCGTGTGAAGTTTGTTACAACTTCTCACTGTTCCATCCACCGGGGGATCAGCTCACTGTCTTTTGTGAACTTTCACCCTCACCCAATCACCTGGCCGAACAGGATTCTCTTCTGGTGTCTCGTCTTGTATCTCTGTAGCTTTCTTAGCCTGTGTAGACAAAACTTGGATTATATTACTCAGAGTTCTGACATATTCATTACTTTTATTCGTCTAATATCTAAAACTGGACCACTCCCTCCTTGGAGGAGGCCCAAGCTTTGGCACACCTTTTGTCGTTATGAGACCTATTATTAACTACATGTTATTATTTATTAACTACAACGTCACTGAAATCAACATATCTGTATAATCATGACACTCCCTCCTTTGAGCAGAACATGCTCAATTAATATTGCAATGATTACCCTATTCGGAACAGGACATGTAAAACCCATAACGTTGCACTAAATAAATATAACTTCTCCGTGTACCCATAAGGCGTACAAAATATCGTATGATGTATGGCTTTCTGATGGTATAAAAACATATTCACTCAAATCTGCCATTAGCACAAAAATGGTTTACATGTTGCAATAATGGCTTTTGTCCTGGTATTATGCATCATTGTTGCTGCGAAAAACAATACCCCTGGTGTCGCTAATGCGTCTCAATAATTCTAGGATTAGAGGATTGTTTGATACTGCTGAACAAAGATATAATAAAATAATATTTATCTAAACTAGAGGGAAACATACGAACCATTCTCACAGAGGGTGACATGCATGAAGGGCTGGTGGCCCTCGCTCAAAATGAGATAGTGCCTTACGCACTACATTATAAATCAGCAAAATTACTCAAGAATAAATAAATAAAAACTGATTCTTGAAACTGTTGTAAAAACCCTACAACTTCTTCATCCAAGCTCTCAATCAGTGTTATGTTATTTAATCTGCAGCTCATTGCCTTAAAACAGATACTTCAGACCGATTATAAAATTGTGTTTGAGAAAAATGTAATCTGACTCCATAAATCACAATTGTTTGACTAAAAAACGACACTTCCACTAACAATAAATGAAGTTCCCCTTTAAACACAGCCCCGGTCTTCTGACGGGGTCTATCTATGTACTGGCTGGAAAATGTTGTGCCAGTCTCTGTCGCTCTGTCACTGTTCTCCCGCTAACAGTCACTCTCTAGTTCTGCTGGGTTCTTGTTGACTTCTTCACTGTTTTGAGACAAGCGACCCTATCGGACACCTCCCTTTGTAGCCAGACTGTCACCACAGCAGAATCGAGTTTCTGTTTTTAGGTCTCAACAGCTCCACGTCAGGTGTATCACCGCCCCTTGAACTGCAGTCGGTGTAAACAGGAGGATTTGGTATGGATCCTCCGTCTTGGGCGGTACTAGGTTTCCGTCTTCATATTTTTGGTGGAAACCCATCGTCTTGACCTCACTAGCTGTGTGGACACAATAGTTTTCTGTGTGGGGGAACAACATCACTTGTAATCTCTTTCCTTCTCATAATTACAAAAATAGTCTGCTAAATGTTCTATTCTGTGGATGCTTTATGTGTAAATGCTACTCTCGATTCTGTTTTTACATTAAACATTAAACCTCTCCCTTCTGTGGTGACATGTATGGCTCAATGTAGCTGGATTTCAAAATACCCTTGTGCTGAAGATGCATCATCTGTTGGTCTGGCCCTCTGAGCTTCCTCATTGTTGTGGTTGATACCAGGGTGTCAGTGGCATTTGGGTCATGTTTGGCAATGCTGTTCGTCTTTGACATCCCTGAGACCCCCTGCTCCTGTCGTAGTCATGGTAACCTCCCCCGGGGTAAATGCATGGAGGGCCGTTGTTTGGTGCATGTGGTGGGTATTTCATTTGTTGTTGTGGACAATCTCTAGCCCAATGTGTCAGCTGACCACATTTGGAGCATCCTTCACCTTGGAAACCTTGTCCTGTTGATCGATTACCTCCTTGGAAACGCCCTCCTTCTCTGCCACTTTGTCTTCCTCGGAAACCTCCTCCCCCTCTTTGTTGATTCTGCACCTGAATCTCTGGCACTTCCTGAGCTTGAATTGTTGGAGGTGTCTGACCTGCCTTCTCTGGTTCTATGGCCATCCCTGATGTAGCTGCCATTTGCCTTGCCGCTTTCTTGTTTTTATTAGCTTCGGTATCTTTCTCAGCTATTTGCATCTTGAAGAGTCTCAGTTGTAGTGCTTCCATTTCTGTCTTTTGTGTTTGTCTTTCTTCTGTGATTTCTTCTAATCGTATGTTCTCTTCCATCAGGTGTTTTGATTTACTGGTTAGCACTCTTACTTCATACTCCAATTCTTTGAGATGTTTGTCCGTGGAGACTCCATCCAACTGCAAGACTTCTCCTATAGAACCAACATTCGGGGAGGGAGGAGGGACTTCGGCCAGGCTGAGATACAGCTTCGGAGTTTGGATAACTGGAGCTATGTCTTCCCTCACTGCCAGATCTGCTACTTGGACCACATTTATGCTGTCTGCCAATAGGCTGGCATATTCCAGATGGAGTATCAGACTTGTAATTCTTATAAATCTTTCTTCAGCTTCTCTCCATATAGTTAGCTGTTGTAGGCATTGTTCGTGCTCATAGTCGAGTACTGCTCTTCTATGGGCTTTTGTTGGTCCAGGTTGATCATCTGCTGGAAACAGTCCTCTCGTTTGACACTGTTCCCACAGTTTCTCAGCTTGGTTCCATGTCTTCTGTCTAAGTTTTGGAACTGTTGTAGCATCTGATCTGATTTTTACCCTTTCCTTGATATCTGCAGTTGTGCCTGGCTCTGCGTCTAACCTCAATTTAGTTTCTTTTGGTGACATGTTCTCTAACTATTCGAATGAATATTATTAAGTTATCAAAGATTGAAATACTAATCCTCCGACTAGCACCTTCGTTCCTGATAAATAATATCCTATGTCATCCGAACTTAACTTTAAATCTGGGTAGGTTTTTTTTTTTTTTTTTTTAAATATTAAAATCTGAAATGTTAAAATAAAAATTGTAGTGTATCGTTTTGACTTTGAGATAAGAAAATCGAAGTCTTGTGAAAATCTAAATCTACTGTGTACAGTGCATACTGAAATGTATGGAACTATGTAAATGTCATAATTTGTGTTAGATTTAATAAATTGGTGTTTGAATATTCTACAGTCTAGTTTGAAAGTCTATGATGTAAAGTTTCTGATATGTTAATTAGAAACCACTTTGTAATTCTGTCCCGGCGAATGTGTTCATCAATAACACTCAAAATTAAGCTTCAAAATGTTATAATATCTTTGTAATAATTCTGTATTACCAGCAGAGTGCGCTGTTGTAATTTCCAGCTTAATCCACTAGGGATAGCTGTTGCAAAACTGACCTCTTTTTAACAAGAAGCTTATTTCCTTAAAAATGGGAAGAAAATTTGAATATGGTTAAACACAGCACATAACCGCCAAAACACACTTGCAAACAAGAATATCTCAAAAAAACCGCCAATACACACTTGCAAACAACAATATCTCAAATAAACCGCCAATACACACTTGCAAACAACAATATTTTCAAAACCAGACTCCTACAAATACCAAACTTCCCACGGTAAGATAACCTGTCTATTTTATAGTTCCAACTTCTGCCAATAAATATGATTTGTCCTTCTCAATATGGAGTGCCTAGCCTCATGTGAGTGGGACTGTGTGTCAAAACAAACAGAGTACTTTCAATTAGCATTTCACGAAATGGCGACTGCCGTGTGGCTTATTTTCAGCATGAGGACAAGACAAGATGGCAACTGATTTTCCAACCTTTGACCTGAAGAACAAAGGGATTTGAAAACACCTCGTGGCTCTCAGAGGGGAGTTTAAATAATGGCGGGGTGTAATCTTGTCAAGAAAATTGAACACAAAACAACACTGCAGTTTAAAATAACATTTCTATCTAGTTTACTATGAAAAAATGGGCTTTATCTTATTGATATCATCACTTAAAGTTAGGAACCCTTACGCATAAGCTATAAACCTATCTACGTATTATTTGACTTTATAGTCCACTATTGGTCAACTGCTGCCATTTCGACACGCTAGGTGGGAGTATTATGGTAACTTATCAGCGACCATTAAATGACCGTCGTCAATTTAACGTAATGCTGTTGTAACTCCACATCTCGTATTCCACCCGTAATATCTTGGTTGAAACTAGAACAGTTATGACCACTGATAAAGCTTACACCTTAATCAAGCCTTTCCTCAAAAGGACTTTTTTAAAAACAGTTCTCAACTGTTTTCGACTAGCACTGTCTTCAGTTACTCAACCCTAAGTTGATTCGCTATGCCTTGTTGGTTTTCAATTACTTGATCCTTAATCAATTCGCTATGTCCCACAGATCTTAACAATAATCGTTAAATGGACTTATATATCCTTACGTCATAGGCTAATTTAACTACTGACGTAACAAGGGACACCTACATGAAAACACAACAAGACACCTACCCAAAGTACAATGGCCACACACATTTATATTTTAAAATACTACACACACACAAATTAATAGCATGCAGGGTTAGATATAAGAAAAAAGAAATTTGAACTCACCCTGATTGTGAAAATGCAACGCCACGTGTTATGGAATTCTTATTGTTATAAATGTGGTTGTTTTAACATTAAATACACAGCTATTTTCAGGATCCGCTGGCCTCCGTCCAACACACACCTATTTTGTACTGCATAAACTATGAATAATTTGATTTAACAGGTTTCCTCTTACCAAGTATTCGAGCTCGTTGTGTCGAACGGAAACCGCGTCTCCGGAAAACAGCTGGTTGTGTAGTCTCTTCTGTCCAACGAGAATCACGTCGCGGGGTCACCAATTGTTAACTGTGATGGTTATTCTCGCGTCCAGGAAAGAGAAGCTTAAAAAGGAGACTAAATGGAGTCTCTGAGATGTTTTCAAATTGGTACTTTAATTAATAAAAGGCGCGGTACAGTCACAAACAGGATATTGTCCGACAGAAAAGCAGCTGTCTCTGGCCCTCGCTAGCAGAGAAAAGAGGCCGAACCGCTCAGGTGCTGCTGTTATATAGCTTCTGCAGGCTCCTCCCTGCGGGCCGGCCCTCCACATCTTAATGTCCGTTGTTACGTTTAAACAGAGGATTCAGCCATTGTACATTCAATATATACTTAAACACGCCTCTTCTCCTCGTATTGTCTTTCATCACTTTTCCTTTAACACATTCTAAACGTTGTAGTTAATATTCTAAAAAATACAGAAAATACTACACGGCTGGTTTGGTTTCTGGTCATTCCGGATGTTGTCACATCTTACCCACGTCTGTAAACAATAACTTTATTCAAAGAAACTATACCTTCATTTAATATTCAGCAATAATAATACTTCTATAGTTGCAGTGTTAAAATCAGTAGGTTTCGGTGTGCATCACTCCATGTCATTTCGCTACTAAATTAACCTCTATAAGAAATGGTAAACTAGCCACATGCTAACCGGAGATGAAGGATTTTCAGAATAAAAGCTTAACATGTTGTGCACAATAATTTTCTGGTTTTTCAGTATAAAACAGCATTTAAACTGAAGGTACATTTAAGGTACATTATGCCATCAAAACATTGATTTTAATTTCTAACAGAAGACATTTGAACTCACCCTGCTTGTGAAAATGCAACGCCACGTGTTATGATTGTTATTGTTATAAATTTGGTTGTTTTAACATTAATTTCCCAGCTATTTTCAGGAACCGGAAGCAGCCGTCCAACACACAGTCCTAAGATTGTTCTGCATAAACTATTGAAGAATTTTGACGTAACAGGCTTCTTCTTTACCGTAGTTTGAGCTCTCTGTGTGTCGAACGGGTTTGCCAGCGGCTCCGGACAACAGCCGCGTGTATACTCTCTCCCGGTGCAACGAGAATCACGTCAGGGGTCATTCCAATTGTTAACTGTGTTCTTATTCTCAGCGTCCAGGAAAGAGAAGCTTAAAAAGGAGACTAAATGGAGTCTCTGGAGGTTCAAAATTGGTACTTTAATTAATAAAAAAGGCGCGGTAAAGTCACAAACAGGATATGGTCCGTTGGAGAGAAAGTCTGCAGCTTCCTCTCCAGGTGCCGGCCGTGCAGAAGAGACCGTACAAGCATTCGTCCTTCCCGCTTCCTCGCTGTTCGCTCCTCCTCTCTGTGAGCTGTAGTGACGTAAGGGACTTCCCCCTCTCGTTCGTCTGTGTCCGATATCGCGTTAAACAGAGGATTTCGACATTTTACATTCATTGCTTACTTCCACATGCCTTTTCTCCTCCTTATCTCTTTCATAACTTTATATGTAATACATGTTAACGGCGTCAATAGCCACTTTAATGATACTAATGGGCGGTAGTCCCGGATGTCGTCATGAAGGATTTTCAGAATAAAAGCTTAACAACTGGACGCACAAGAACTTCTGGTTTTTCAGTATAAAACAGTATTTAAACTGACGGTATGTTTAGGGTACATTATGCTATCAAAACATTGATTTTAATTTCTAACAATGGCAATATAAGAAGCTTCTTCTACAACAAGTTGGAGGGAGAGTTTTCTCCTGTCTGTCAGACTGAGAGGCTCTGCTCAAAAAAACTACAGCTCATGGTTGCAGAGGTAAAGGAGCTACAATCTTGCCTAAAAACAAAACCCTTGGTAGCACGTAACATAAAACATAACAATGGCAGGCGAAGTCCCTCCCCTTCCGGTGGACCTCCATGGGACCTTATTTCGGAAAAAGTATGTATTGAAGTAAATGGAGAGAGAAAGATTATCTTTCGATCCCGTTTGAATTGTGCCACGAATTACACATGTGATGTTTGTCAATCTTAAATAAACATTTACATGTCAAAAAAGTCACAGTTTGTCTTAAAACTGTTGAAATATAAGACCATGAAAAATACGCAACTAGAAAGACTACAAATCCCGGTCCCGCATGCTGGCTCTCACGGAACCGACTAACTCCCCTTGTGTGTATGTACAGCTCTCAACACGCCCAGACTTGGAGTGATTTTCACCTCTTTTAATACTTTCCGCCTCATTCTGAAAGAAAGAGGTGAAATGTTTTAACGTGACGGCTGTCTTAGTGTGTTGTGCGAGACGAGAGATGTAGGTCATTGAGCGTTTCACACAAAAAGTGTTACTTCACAGTTTTACGACACATTTTTTTTTTTTTACTTGCAAAATTATCTTTTAAATTGACAAACATCATATGTGTAATTCGTGGCACAATTCAAACGGGATCGAACGATAATCTTTCTCTCTCTTTTGACTTCAATGCATAACTTTTCCGAAATAAGGTCCCATGGAGCTCCCCCGGAAGGGGAGGGACTTCGCCACTCTATTCAGCTAACCCAGGGGTTGGCAACCCGCGGCCCACGGGCCGCATGCGGCCCTTTAAGCCCTCTGCTCTGGCTCCCTTGAGCTTAGACAAAAATAAGAAGAAAATAAAAGTATTTGTAGGACTATTTATATTGTGTTGCATGGTTGAAAATGTTTCGTATCTTGTATTTTCAGGTGATACTGACACATAAATAGAAAACAAAACGGTTTTAATTAGGTCAACTAAAATATGCGTCACATCCTGCTACGGTCCCGCGCGAGCACCTTTTCTTGGAGACGAATAACCTGACCCCCGGCTCGATGAGCGAACTATGGATAAATCAAAGAAAAGTACCGGAGGAACACAGGATTTAATTCTGTGTGGACAGAGTTATATGCTTTCACAGCAAACGATGCTGGTTTACCGGTATGTTTGATATGTAGAGAGAAGTTGTCAAAGGTGCTGCAGCCTTTACGTATCGAGGAACAACACGGGAGAGGAAGACAGCTGACGATCTTCAGTCATAATTCTATGGGGTATGTAATTTATTTCAGAAAACACTTTTTGTTATATTCCATGGAATGCTCTTAACGTCCCGATAGCAATGAATATATTAAATGCTTTGACAATAAATACATACAAAAATTAATCTCTGGAAGCCGTAGCACTTTAAAAAGCACGATCAATCATCTGAGCCGGCCCGGCTAAAATAACTGCATGGCCTAACTGCCTGTCCAGTGTTGCCAACTCCATAGTAAGGAAAGTAGCTATTGGCTGTCCGAAAAGTCGCCAGAAGTCGCTAAATGACGTCATCGCCTAATTTGCATATCATGTAATGGCGGCTGTAGGCAAAAAACGTTCCCAACCCTTCAAGGATCAAAACTTGAAACCACCGGAGTTAAATCCAGACGACAGTAGATCAGAAATGTCTTTGCCTTTTGAGTATGTTTTGGGGTTTTAACATGACAGTTTGGCATAGAAATCCCCCTTACAATAAAGGCAGTATGCCCGTGTGTCATCTCCAATAAATGGCTTCAACCATCCTTTATACTCAGGGTTTGATTCCCACTCCTTTCTGTATTTTTGAGAATACAATTTAGACTGTGCCATGATGTTTAGCTTGTCACAGAGAGGCACACACACAGTGGACGAGGTGATTGAGTGACTGAAGCTGTGTGAGGCAAAGCAAAGCAAAGGCAGTTATTTATTATAGTGTGAAAGTGAGTGAAGAAACATTTACATTCAACATTTAAATCCCGCTCAAAACCAGGACGGCTTGGCAGTTGGCGCATGCGCAATTAATTTGCAGTCTCGACGCGGGGGAGTGTGGTTGTCTCCTCTCTGCTCTGACTGCAGCAGCAGCTCTGCTGCGGCCAGGCAACTGTCAGTCTGAGCGCCTGTGAGTACTATGGGAGGGAGGCGGGGCTCACGGCAGCACCCACGGCTTGTTAACTGCAGAACAATGTGAGTCTCCAAACACCAGAAAAGTCGTTAATAACACCATTATAAATCGCTAGATTAGTCGTTAGTCGCTTTTGACACAAATAAGTCACCGGAGGGTTTGGAAATCCGCCAAATTTAACGAGAAAATCGCCAAGTTGGCAACACTGTGCCTGTCAGCCTTCCATCTGTGCACAAACTTATCTTGTGCCCTCATTGGTCATGTGCGCGTTCGTGTGTGTTGGAGGAGGGACTCTGTAAGAAAGTCTGAAGGAAGAGGCATATTTTTTCCGGTTGTGTACTTTCAAATTCTAGCGCACTCGAGCTGGTTTCTCCATTCTTACCAGCGACGTGCAGTCAGGGGAGGCAGAGCCTCACCTGTCATACTCATAGACTGGCCATACTACAATGTAACGGAAAAACAACTAAAGAAAAACTAAATAGTAATACTAATAAAATGTCTCCACTGATCTGTGTTGTAAATGTGATTTATGTGTGATTCCAATCGCTTTTTATAGTCAAAATCAGCAAATTTGCCGAGCTCCGCTACAACTATGGGAGCGATGAGGAGTGAGGCAGGGACGAGCTCTGCCTCACCAGAGCCATATAATAGAAGAGTTACGACATCTCCGTTCACTCCAATGGACCACTTTTTTACAGCAATGGCGGATCGTGGAGCCTCTCAATCGTTCCCCGGAAGTTAGCGCCAAGGCTAGCAGAGCTGTGGAGTTGCATCATAATAGACCGTTCGTGACGGACTTTTAAAGGTAAGAAGAAGTTTAAAGATTTATATTGCGGATATTATCAGTACATCTGATTCAAATTAACATGTGTATTAGTAGTAGTACTGATGCTGTTTCAATCACATTAGTATGCAAGAAAAGTGACAGGTGGTGTGACAGGTCACACCTCTCCCTACTTATGTTAATGAGCTAAGTCCCGCCTCCCTTTGTTCGCGGTGGATGTCCCACCTAGGTGTGAATTCACACGTAGGTGTGAGATCCTTTGATGTGAGGGGTGAGGTATCATCACACGTAGGTGTGAAATGCCCCCCCTGTGTAGTCCCTTTGTTAGAGATCCTTTTGTGTCATGTGAAAAGCCCCGGGCTAGCGCTTTTGTTGTCTAATTCTTTGATGTGTTGATTAAGTCTCTTTGTGTTGTCTGGCCCCTGTCCCCTCAGAGTTGTATAATCTAATTATGAAGTCTAGTCCTTTGACGGGAGGTGTTATAGCAGGTATGTGTGACTTCACACTGGTGTGTTATAAGCCTCTGATGTTAATTTAGGTGTTGATTAAGTCTCTTTATGCTGTCTGGCCCCTGTCCCCTCAGAGTTGTATAATCTAATTATGAAGTCTAATCTATGAGGTGTTATAAACCTCTGATGTTAATTTAGGTGTCTCTTGAAGTTACGTGAGACTGTCTACCAGCCCCCTCCTAGCCTCTCCCCCCTTCCGGGCTATGACGCAGGCAGATAGTGGGGGGTGGAATTAGAAATATGCGCAAACTAAATAAAAAGACAGCAATTCCATTTACCCACCTTTTCAAAAAAGAAAAATGGCCAAGAGACGCCTCGAATGGGGGTTAATCAGTCAGCTTACCGCATCCGTCCGGAGCGTCAGTCAAACGAATGCATCAGCAGCAATGCGGGAGTCTGTGCACAAACTTATCTCGCGCCCTCTTTTGGTCATGCGCGTTCATGTGTGTTGGAGGAGGGGCTCTGTGAGGAAGTGGCAGATTTTCCCCGGTTTGACTGCAAAATACTTTTTTTTACAGAGGGCTCCGCCTCCTCCCTTAACATAACAAGCCCCGCCTTTTCCTCACCAGATCATTTAAAAGTAAGGGGGTGGAAATAGTTGAAAAATAAATACGCTCAAACTAAATACAAGCCAGTCATTTCCATTTACCCAGTCAGTTTTCAAAAAAGAAAAATGGCCAAGAGAACCCTAGATATGGGTTTAATCAGTGAGACTCCAGTGACAACTTACCGCCACCAGTCCGGAGCGCCAATCAAGAAACGAATGCAGTATCTGGGCCGGGTTCAGACGCCTCCAGCCGAAGAACTTCACGAAGAATGGACACTGAAAAATGGTGATGTTTGGGGTTATGTATTCAACTATATGGCGAATGAACTGCATTTCTACAATCTGAAGAATGGAGAAACGTATGGACCCCGTAGTGTTAAAGCGACACTGACCTCAACAGATTGGGCTGTGTTAACTCTGGTGTCCTCCAGAGATCTCCACGCAACCACTGTATCGGAAGAAGTAGTGCATCAAGAAACAGGCGTGGAACCAGCGGTGTACAAGATATTTGCAAAGAAAAGCAAAGAAACGCAGACAGCATGTGAGATCAAAGAAGAGTTTGCACCGCTGCCCCTCAAGGTGGAGGAAGAAGAAGGAGATATTTCCCCGCCGCCAGAAGTGAGAAGAGTCCTGACAAGCACCGTCTGGGAAACTAAAAGCGGACCATCGGGGCGATGGTATTACCGCGCAAGCCGTATGGTGACGCTGGGGAAGGACCCCTATGATGATTTTGTTTTGGAGTATTTCAACTCTACATGCGGGGTTTTTCAGACATCCTTGCGGGTGCCTCTGACTGCTTGGCTGAAAATGATTGATGGAAAAGCTACAAAGCTTAAAGAACTTTTTAAACAGAGTCAGACATCGATCGACATTATACTGGTGAAAAAGACTCTCACTTTTGCAGAGGCCTCAGCCTCCCAATCAACATAACAAGTCACACCCTCCTCACCAGATCATTTAAAACTATGGACCCCTCAAAGAAAAGCAGTGTGTTACCAATGTAAAAAGAGCGTCGAGGGTTGTCTTACGAAAATGTGTTATCTCTGTATCAAGATGATGTGTTTTAAAAATGAATTTTGTGAAAAATACCAACTCATAAAGACACTCATTTTAACCTCAGTGTTTGTTCTCTACAAATGTTTAAAGATTGTTACAAAATGTAAAAATAAAAGGTCTGGAGACTAAATTAATTCAGGTGACTCTGTCTTTATTAGGAAAACAAAAATATAATACAAATGGTTTAAGGGGTAAATGTAACCATCTTGGACTTAATAGTCTAACAAAATACTTTATCTGAATACATTTTTTCTTTTGGGGAATCAACAACTTGGCGTTCATTCGGTTCAATACAGCCATTAGGGACGCTCTACAATTAATAAAGTACTGATATTTTGCATGTCATGCATAAACACGGGGTCGTCTTTCTTGAAACTGACGTGCTGTCCGTTTTACAAAACAAGTTATGTTTTCTGCTTCTTCATTCTCTGAATTTTCCTCCCCCGTCCCTCTTCCTTCACCCCTCACACAGCAATCAAGGTGGATCTGTGAAATGAAACACCTCTTCCCTAAGCGTGACTTCCCTAATGAGGGCATGCATCTAGGGCAATAGGGTCTAAATCGATTGGCCAGATATACTAACATGCAGAACGTACGGTATGTTTGAAAAAAGACTAACCATTTATCCAGTTCAAGCTGTCTTTAAGATGTGACATCGCGCTCTGACTATTTCCCGTAAAATCGTGACAAACTATTACTTATTCTTAAATTTGATCTCTTGCTGCATGGTTGAAAATGATAGATGAAAAATAACTTTTTTTAAAAGAGTCAAGTTTTTCAAGATCAGATACAGGTCAAGAAAATGCATAGAGGAGGTATGGTGCTGGCTCATTAGCCCTCTCACTCTTCTTAGAATGATCCTGTGCAATTATAGTTAATAAAAGTAATTACCCATTAGTTCACAAATCCATATACTAAAAGAGAATACCCTTAGGTATCACTATTAAAACCTAAATAAGATCTTTTGAAAAATAACCTCTTTGCAAAACAGATACTTCTTTAACAGTTTCCCTAGTTTTAAACTCTCAATTCTATAAATGACTCCCCCCATTCAACGCAATAAACCCCACCCTCCACTCAGCAAATCATCTAAAACGAAGGACCCCACTAAGACGACCGTTGTAAACTAGACATGGAGCTGAGAAAAACCAAGACTCCCACCGCGAGTTGCATCCAGGAACAGACTCCTGGACTGCCACCATCATCACTACCATTTTGGACACCCAAATCTAGCAATACTACTGCTGCTGATTTTGCTCCTGGGGGCAAAACGTCACTTGTTCGATACATTGACTTTTTTCTTTAAAGTAAAATAAAAATGGGAAACTACTATGCAAAACGCTCTGTATATATTGATCAGAATGTAGTCAATACCCTTTTAATAAGTGTGGTGATGAGGACGATTGAAAACAGAACGAGTAGTGACCCCTGTGTAAACAGAATGGCTGAAGTTTGTAAACTGGAAGACATTTTGGATATCGTTCGTTCTGGCAGTACTATTCCGGGTCATTGGGAAACGATTGTAAACGAAACATTTAAAGTGGTCCTGGAATCTTCATTTTCCGAAACATTCTGTAACATTATCTCAGAAATGAAACAAACATCAAAAGTGTATCATGTGCTCTCATTGTATGCTCTGTTTGTAGATGTAATGCATCTCTGTGCAGAAAGCAGCATACACATGAATATTCTGACTGAAGTGAAAAAACTCCATCACGATATCTCCAGTAATATGGGGAATTCTAAGCTGGAGACGGTCCTGCGGATGTTGCAATCAGTATAACTATTTGATTTTTGTGTGTGAAAAAATAAAAAAGTGTTTTTTTTTACATTTAAAAACTGTTGTCTTCATTATAGCAAGGGGGAGCGTGTCTGATACATGTGTATTACAGTCCTTCTTTTTGTGTTTTTCAGTGTTTTTCTGTGTGTCTGTACACACAAAGCACAAATCATTTAAAACAAACCCTGAATCAAATTTAGAGAGGACCATTAAGAGTCAGATTCTTAAGGAAATCTACGGACACAAAGTACTTCATTATCTACTTTTCAGCTTTTATACACAAAAGTATATCCTTCAGTAACTTTCTCAGAGAATTTAAGCATAAATCTGCCAAATGTTTCAAAAACAGCCTTGTTTCACTGAAATAGCCTCAAAATCACAAACTGCCATTAAGAGTCAGATGCTTTTACGGAATCTAATAAAACAGAGTATTTTCTACAGATGACTCCTCCCACTCAACGCAATAAGTCCCATCCCACTCAGCAAATCATATAAAACTAAGGACCCCCACTAAGACGACCGTTGAAAGTAGCCATGAATCTGAGAAAAACCAAGTCTGATGTAGCCTCCCCTTATTATCACCAGGATAACGGATATGGGCTTAATGACTGGATGTTACAAAGTAGGGGAGAGGATGTTCCCGAAGAAGAGCCCTCCTCTATATCATATCCATGTAAGGTCTTTAGGACAAAAGAGGACCACGATAACATGACATATGAAGAATATCTTTCTTTAAAAGATGGTATTATAGATAACCTTTATAGAAACAGTATATCTCATACCACTAGCCAAGATCGCAAACGACAATTAGCAAAAAAGTAAAGAAAAACGAAGAAAAATGAAAAGGAGAAGAAAAATGAAAAGCAAACGCAGAATGCGAATGAAAAGAAAAGGACGGAAAACCAAAAAGACAAAACGAAGGAAGGTGAAAAGAAAAAGGAACAAAGTGAAGAAATGTAATGGTGTTGTTGAGTCATTACCGGATCATAATAATCTTATAGATCATCTACCGCTAACCGACTGCTGCGAATGTGTTGAACAAATACCAAAAGCAATGGCAGAGCTTTGCTTCAATATAATGAGAGAAAAAGCACGATACTGTGGAATTGCCCAAATTGGTGACAGTGCCAGAACATGCATTAAAAGACTGTTGGAGGATCTCTATTCTAGTATCGGTTGTCATTACATCGAAGGATATGCCAAAACGTGTGACGACATAGACAAAGCTTTTGAAGACAATTATATGGTACCTGTCCTTACAGCTAAACAAATCCTACGCCAGGTATTCAACAGACCACAAGAAGCACAATAAGCCCCAGAAAGGATTACATTCAGAGCTAATAACGGTGAAACCGAAGAAGAAGCAAAGCAGATTATAATCGTTGCGGGTGAAAGGATAGAGAATTTGCATGTGATGTTAATGCATTTATCTGATATAAAAAATGCATTTGTTTACTTCCAAGAGACCCCTAAACATCTACTTGGGCAATGTGAATTGAACGATAAACCGATCACTGTCAATGAAACGCGGAGAGAAGCAGCAGTGCAAATCGTTAAGTCTATTACCTTGTATGCACTACGACATTAACTTGGTCAAATGTAATGTGTGTTGAATGTTGTGTTTTCAATTAAACAACCATTACAAAATGAAAATGTGTTTTATTTTTTTTGCTCTCATATATAGTAATAGTATTGTAAACGAAACATTTATAATAAATCTTCGACAGGCTGCCACACAGCCTGCAGTCCGTCACCCCGACCCTCAGTATGTGCACTAAAGAATGGGCAAAGATTACGGCTTTTTCGGTTTTCTAACCACCATTAGGCGTCTAAAAGAGTTGGTTTTACTGAGGCACCATTTTTTTGCACGTAATAGATGTCCTGTGGTGCTGGTCAGTCAGAGTTGAATAGGCCTGCGTCAGGGGTTCACACCAAAGCCATAAAGGAGTCTTTTGTCATTGATGAGCGAGGTCATCTCTCTCCTCCACTGGCCAATAAACTTTCACATTCTCCACTTTTTATGATTTTGTTTAGCTCACGGACCCCAAACAAAAGTGCAAAGAATTGAATTATTCACAGGGAAATGAATAAAGGATTAATTTGCATTGATTTTTGCTCCACCACAAATGGAGTCATTTTCTTGACCATAAGGACCTGAGATGTGCACAAACCTGGTGACCAAATACAAGAAGCATCTGACCTCTGTGCTGTCCAACAAGGGTTTCTCCACCAAGTACTAAGACATGTTTTGCAAGGGGATCAAATACTTATTTCCTACACTATATTTGACTCTTCACTTGCTGTAACAAATATGCATTTCCTCTCTGTGGGACGAATAAGGGTATTCTGATAATTCCTCATACATACTCCTTTAAACCATTTTTTAAAAGTTAAGACATTCAATGGTAACCTTGTTAACAGAAGTGGCAATAACAGAGTGATATTGACTTTTAGTGATTTATTTATTATGCACTTTTTTCCTGCAGGTGTGGCTTGAGGAAGGAACACAGCGGCGGAGGAAATGCCACAATGTCAATGGGGGTACATGAGCCAACCACCTTAGGTATAAAGGCAGGGTGGGGCTTCAGCAACCCTCTCGTTTGCCCCGGGGCAAACTGAGTGCACGAAGGATGCACAGGCAATAAGGCTGTAAAACTCCTGAGCTCTGTGAAGTGTTTTCACTTATCTTTTTTATGTCTTGAGTATATTGTATGTTGCATTATTGGAGAAGCTTAGGACCCAGGGTTAGGTTTAGGATTTTCATTGCCTAAACAACGCTGTTGTGCATACAGTATGTCAATTCAACTTGGTATGTTGAATTGAAACTTGTGTCCAACAGTATAATCAACCAGTGCTGCTATAAACTGCCATCATGTCTCCCCCTGCCACGGAGCTTATAGCAGCACTGGTTGATTATACTGTTGGACACAAGTTTCAATTCAACATACCAAGTTGAATTGACATACTGTATGCACAACAGCGTTGTTTAGGCAATGAAAATCCTAAACCTAACCCTGGGTCCTAAGCTTTGAGAATTTGCATGTGATGTTAATGCATTTATCTGATATAAAAAATGCATTTGTTTACTTCCAAGAGACCCCTAAACATCTACTTGGGCAATGTGAATTGAACGATAAACCGATCACTGTCAATGAAACGCGGAGAGAAGCAGCAGTGCAAATCGTTAAGTCTATTACCTTGTATGCACTACGACATTAACTTGGTCAAATGTAATGTGTTTTTTATGAAAGTGTGTTGAATGTTGTGTTTTCAATTAAACAACCATTACAAAATGAAAATTTTTTTTTTTTTTTTTTGCTCTCATATTACTCATATTACTAATAGTATTGTAAACGAAACATTTATAATAAATCTTCGACAGGCTGCCACACAGCCTGCAGTCCGTCACCCCGACCCTCAGTATGTGCACTAAAGAATGGGCAAAGATTACGTCTTTTTCGGTTTTCTAACCACCATTAGGCGTCTAAAAGAGTTGGTTTTACTGAGGCACCATTTTTTGCACGTAATAGATGTCCTGTGGTGCTGGTCAGTCAGAGTTGAATAGGCCTGCGTCACAAACTGGACACAGCAAATTCGGCCGCTGTTCCTCAGAGGAACACAGCGGCCGAATTTGCTGTGTCCAGTTCGTGCTTTACGCATCTATATGGACAGGTCAAAAGAGTTTCGTTGTAATGACACGTTGGACAAATTATCAGATGCCATGGCTGGATTGTCCATGAATGCACATCAGCCTCAACCTATAGGTGAAGCCTGCAGCAAGGATGATAGAAAACCCACAGGAGTCACTCTGTCCATGCTCCCTGGGACATCTGATGCCCATGTAATGCAGGAGAAAATAAAACAGGACAAGGATTTGTCTGATAAGTTTGTCGAGTAAGTGTTTCATTAATCCCCCTTTGTGCCAATTATAGATTAGGTTTTCTAAAACTCAAGAAATGTAATCGAAATGTTTGGTTTTAGAGCAGAACGGCCTATTGAACAGGATGAGCCTGAGCTCAGCAGGAGAGGAAAGACTGTGAGCAAGAGGGTGGTGAAGGCTAGTAAGCCAAAGCCCAGACGAGGTGCAGTGTTGGTGCCCAGGTATGTTCTCTGACAGCAACACTTTATTAATGATGTCTTTATTGAGTGCAGCTTAAGTTTATCGCACAGGCAATAAGGCTGTAAAACTCCTGAGCTCTGTGAAGTGTTTTCACTTATCTTTTTATGTCTTGAGTATATTGTATGTTTAATTATTGGAGAAGCTTAGGACCCAGGGTTAGGTTTAGGGTTAGGATTTTCATTGCCTAAACAACGCTGTTGTGCATACAGTATGTCAATACAACTTGGTATGTTGAATTGAAACTTGTGTATATGTTGTCCAACAGTATAATCAACCAGTGCTGCTATAAGCTGCCATCACGTCTCCCCCTGCCACGGAGCGTCAGGGCCTTGGAGATGATGGACAACCTGAATGCCTCTAAATCCATCTGCCCAAAATGCTATGCGAGATGAGGCTCAAGCCACACCTGCAGGAAAAAGTGCATAATAAATAAATCACTAAAAGTCAATATCACTGTTATTGCCACTTCTGTTAACAAGGTTACCATTGAATGTCTTAACTTTTAAAAAATGGTTTAAAGGAGTATGTATGAGGAATTATCAGAATACCTTTATTCGTCCCACAGAGAGGAAATGCATATTTGTTACAGCAAGTGAAGAGTCAAATATAGTGGAGGAAATAAGTATTTGATCCCCTTGCAGATTTTGTAAGTGTAGCCACTTACAAATAAATTACTGGTTTATTTTAACAATGAGAGTAAGAATATCAAAAAGAAAATCCAGAAATTGACATTATATAAAAGATAAAAATTGATTTGCATTAAACTGTGGGAAATAAGTATTTGATCCCCTTGCAAAACATGTCTTAGTACTTGGTGGAGAAACCCTTGTTGGACAGCACAGAGGTCAGATGCTTCTTGTATTTGGTCACCAGGTTTGTGCACATCTCAGGTCCTTATGGTCAAGAAAATGACTCCATTTGTGGTGGAGCAAAAATCAATGCAAATTAATCCTTTATTCATTTCCCTGTGAATAATTCAATTCTTTGCACTTTTGTTTGGGGTCCGTGAGCTAAACAAAATCATAAAAAGTGGAGAATGTGAAAGTTTATTGGCCAGTGGAGGAGAGAGATGACCTCGCTCATCAATGACAAAAGACTCCTTTATGGCTTTGGTGTGAACCCCTGACGCAGGCCTATTCAACTCTGACTGACCAGCACCACAGGACATCTATTACGTGCAAAAAAATGGTGCCTCAGTAAAACCAACTCTTTTAGATGCCTAATGGTGGTTAGAAAACCGAAAAAGCCGTAATCTTTGCCCATTCTTTAGTGCACATACTGAGGGTCGGGGTGACGGACTGCAGGCTGTGTGGCAGCCTGTCGAAGATTTATTATAAATGTTTCGTTTACAATACTATTACTATATATGAGAGCAAAAAAAATAAAACACATTTTCATTTTGTAATGGTTGTTTAATTGAAAACACAACATTCAACACACATTACATTTGACCAAGTTAATGTCGTAGTGCATACAAGGTAATACACTTAACGATTTGCACTGCTGCTTCTCTCCGCATTTCATTGACAGTGATCGGTTTATCGTTCAATTCACATTGCCCAAGTAGATGTTTAGGGGTCTCTTGGAAGTAAACAAATGCATTTTTTACATCAGATAAATGCATTAACATCACATGCAAATTCTCTATCCTTTCACCCGCAACGATTATAATCTGCTTTGCTTCTTCTTCGGTTTCACCGTTATTAGCTCTGAATGTAATCCTTTCTGGGGCTTCTTGTGCTTCTTGTGGTCTGTTGAATACCTGGCGTAGGATTTGTTTAGCTGTAAGGACAGGTACCATATAATTGTCTTCAAAAGCTTTGTCTATGTCGTCACACGTTTTGGCATATCCTTCGATGTAATGACAACCGATACTAGAATAGAGATCCTCCAACAGTCTTTTAATGCATGTTCTGGCACTGTCACCAATTTGGGCAATTCCACAGTATCGTGCTTTTTCTCTCATTATATTGAAGCAAAGCTCTGCCATTGCTTTTGGTATTTGTTCAACACATTCGCAGCAGTCGGTTAGCGGTAGATGATCTATAAGATTATTATGATCCGGTAATGACTCAACAACACCATTACATTTCTTCACTTTGTTCCTTTTTCTTTTCACCTTCCTTCGTTTTGTCTTTTTGGTTTTCCGTCCTTTTCTTTTCATTCGCATTCTGCGTTTGCTTTTCATTTTTCTTCTCCTTTTCATTTTTCTTCATTTTTCTTTACTTTTTTGCTAATTGTCGTTTGCGATCTTGGCTAGTGCTATGAGATATACTGTTTCTATAAAGGTTATCTATAATACCATCTTTTAAAGAAAGATATTCTTCATATGTCATGTTATCGTGGTCCTCTTTTGTCCTAAAGACCTTACATGGATATGATATAGAGGAGGGCTCTTCTTCGGGAACATCCTCTCCCCTACTTTGTAACATCCAGTCATTAAGCCCATATCCGTTATCCTGGTGATAATAAGGGGAGGCTACATCAGACTTGGTTTTTCTCAGATTCATGGCTACTTTCAACGGTCGTCTTAGTGGGGGTCCTTAGTTTTATATGATTTGCTGAGTGGGATGGGACTTATTGCGTTGAGTGGGAGGAGTCATCTGTAGAAAATACTCTGTTTTATTAGATTCCGTAAAAGCATCTGACTCTTAATGGCAGTTTGTGATTTTGAGGCTATTTCAGTGAAACAAGGCTGTTTTTGAAACATTTGGCAGATTTATGCTTAAATTCTCTGAGAAAGTTACTGAAGGATACACTTTTGTGTATAAAAGCTGAAAAGTAGATAATGAAGTACTTTGTGTCCATAGATTTCCTTAAGAATCTGACTCTTAATGGTCCTCTCTAAATTTGATTCAGGGTTTGTTTTAAATGATTTGTGCTTTGTGTGTACAGACACACAGAAAAACACTGAAAAACACAAAAAGAAGGACTGTAATACACATGTATCAGACACGCTCCCCCTTGCTATAATGAAGACAACAGTTTTTAAATGTAAAAAAAAACACTTTTTTATTTTTTCACACACAAAAATCAAATAGTTATACTGATTGCAACATCCGCAGGACCGTCTCCAGCTTAGAATTCCCCATATTACTGGAGATATCGTGATGGAGTTTTTTCACTTCAGTCAGAATATTCATGTGTATGCTGCTTTCTGCACAGAGATGCATTACATCTACAAACAGAGCATACACTGAGAGCACATGATACACTTTTGATGTTTGTTTCATTTCTGAGATAATGTTACAGAATGTTTCGGAAAATGAAGATTCCAGGACCACTTTAAATGTTTCGTTTACAATCGTTTCCCAATGACCCGGAATAGTACTGCCAGAACGAACGATATCCAAAATGTCTTCCAGTTTACAAACTTCAGCCATTCTGTTTACACAGGGGTCACTACTCGTTCTGTTTTCAATCGTCCTCATCACCACACTTATTAAAAGGGTATTGACTACATTCTGATCAATATATACAGAGCGTTTTGCATAGTAGTTTCCCATTTTTATTTTACTTTAAAGAAAAAAGTCAATGTATCGAACAAGTGACGTTTTGCCCCCAGGAGCAAAATCAGCAGCAGTAGTATTGCTAGATTTGGGTGTCCAAAATGGTAGTGATGATGGTGGCAGTCCAGGAGTCTGTTCCTGGATGCAACTCGCGGTGGGAGTCTTGGTTTTTCTCAGCTCCATGTCTAGTTTACAACGGTCGTCTTAGTGGGGTCCTTCGTTTTAGATGATTTGCTGAGTGGAGGGTGGGGTTTATTGCGTTGAATGGGGGGAGTCATTTATAGAATTGAGAGTTTAAAACTAGGGAAACTGTTAAAGAAGTATCTGTTTTGCAAAGAGGTTATTTTTCAAAAGATCTTATTTAGGTTTTAATAGTGATACCTAAGGGTATTCTCTTTTAGTATATGGATTTGTGAACTAATGGGTAATTACTCTTATTAACTATAATTGCACAGGATCATTCTAAGAAGAGTGAGAGGGCTAATGAGCCAGCACCATACCTCCTCTATGCATTTTCTTGACCTGTATCTGATCTTGAAAAACTTGACTCTTTTAAAAAAAGTTATTTTTCATCTATCATTTTCAACCATGCAGCAAGAGATCAAATTTAAGAATAAGTAATAGTTTGTCACGATTTTACGGGAAATAGTCAGAGCGCGATGTCACATCTTAAAGACAGCTTGAACTGGATAAATGGTTAGTCTTTTTTCAAACATACCGTACGTTCTGCATGTTAGTATATCTGGCCAATCGATTTAGACCCTATTGCCCTAGATGCATGCCCTCATTAGGGAAGTCACGCTTAGGGAAGAGGTGTTTCATTTCACAGATCCACCTTGATTGCTGTGTGAGGGGTGAAGGAAGAGGGACGGGGGAGGAAAATTCAGAGGATGAAGAAGCAGAAAACATAACTTGTTTTGTAAAACGGACAGCACGTCAGTTTCAAGAAAGACGACCCCGTGTTTATGCATGACATGCAAAATATCAGTACTTTATTAATTGTAGAGCGTCCCTAATGGCTGTATTGAACCGAATGAACGCCAAGTTGTTGATTCCCCAAAAGAAAAAATGTATTCAGATAAAGTATTTTGTTAGACTATTAAGTCCAAGATGGTTACATTTACCCCTTAAACCATTTGTATTATATTTTTGTTTTCCTAATAAAGACAGAGTCACCTGAATTAATTTAGTCTCCAGACCTTTTATTTTTACATTTTGTAACAATCTTTAAACATTTGTAGAGAACAAACACTGAGGTTAAAATGAGTGTCTTTATGAGTTGGTATTTTTCACAAAATTCATTTTTAAAACACATCATCTTGATACAGAGATAACACATTTTCGTAAGACAACCCTCGACGCTCTTTTTACATTGGTAACACACTGCTTTTCTTTGAGGGGTCCATAGTTTTAAATGATCTGGTGAGGAGGGTGTGACTTGTTATGTTGATTGGGAGGCTGAGGCCTCTGCAAAAGTGAGAGTCTTTTTCACCAGTATAATGTCGATCGATGTCTGACTCTGTTTAAAAAGTTCTTTAAGCTTTGTAGCTTTTCCATCAATCATTTTCAGCCAAGCAGTCAGAGGCACCCGCAAGGATGTCTGAAAAACCCCGCATGTAGAGTTGAAATACTCCAAAACAAAATCATCATAGGGGTCCTTCCCCAGCGTCACCATACGGCTTGCGCGGTAATACCATCGCCCCGATGGTCCGCTTTTAGTTTCCCAGACGGTGCTTGTCAGGACTCTTCTCACTTCTGGCGGCGGGGAAATATCTCCTTCTTCTTCCTCCACCTTGAGGGGCAGCGGTGCAAACTCTTCTTTGATCTCACATGCTGTCTGCGTTTCTTTGCTTTTCTTTGCAAATATCTTGTACACCGCTGGTTCCACGCCTGTTTCTTGATGCACTACTTCTTCCGATACAGTGGTTGCATGGAGATCTCTGGAGGACACCAGAGTTAACACAGCCCAATCTGTTGAGGTCAGTGTCGCTTTAACACTACGGGGTCCATACGTTTCTCCATTCTTCAGATTGTAGAAATGCAGTTCATTCGCCATATAGTTGAATACATAACCCCAAACATCACCATTTTTCAGTGTCCATTCTTCGTGAAGTTCTTCGGCTGGAGGCGTCTGAACCCGGCCCAGATACTGCATTCGTTTCTTGATTGGCGCTCCGGACTGGTGGCGGTAAGTTGTCACTGGAGTCTCACTGATTAAACCCATATCTAGTGTTCTCTTGGCCATTTTTCTTTTTTGAAAACTGACTGGGTAAATGGAAATGACTGGCTTGTATTTAGTTTGAGCGTATTTATTTTTCAACTATTTCCACCCCCTTACTTTTAAATGATCTGGTGAGGAAAAGGCGGGGCTTGTTATGTTAAGGGAGGAGGCGGAGCCCTCTGTAAAAAAAAGTATTTTGCAGTCAAACCGGGGAAAATCTGCCACTTCCTCACAGAGCCCCTCCTCCAACACACATGAACGCGCATGACCAAAAGAGGGCGCGAGATAAGTTTGTGCACAGACCCCCGCATTGCTGCTGATGCATTCGTTTGACTGACGCTCCGGACGGATGCGGTAAGCTGACTGATTAACCCCCATTCGAGGCGTTTCTTGGCCATTTTTCTTTTTTGAAAAGGTGGGTAAATGGAATTGCTGTCTTTTTATTTAGTTTGCGCATATTTCTAATTCCACCCCCCCACTATCTGCCTGCGTCATAGCCCGGAAGGGGGGAGAGGCTAGGAGGGGGCTGGTAGACAGTCTCACGTAACTTCAAGAGACACCTAAATTAACATCAGAGGTTTATAACACCTCATAGATTAGACTTCATAATTAGATTATACAACTCTGAGGAGACAGGGGCCAGACAGCATAAAGAGACTTAATCAACACCTAAATTAACATCAGAGGCTTATAACACACCAGTGTGAAGTCACACATACCTGCTATAACACCTCCCGTCAAAGGACTAGACTTCATAATTAGATTATACAACTCTGAGGGGACAGGGGCCAGACAACACAAAGAGACTTAATCAACACATCAAAGAATTAGACAACAAAAGCGCTAGCCCGGGGCTTTTCACATGACACAAAAGGATCTCTAACAAAGGCACTACACAGGGGGGCATTTCACACCTACGTGTGATGATACCTCACCCCTCACATCAAAGGATCTCACACCTATGTGTGAATTCACACCTAGGTGGGACATCCACCGCGAACAAAGGGAGGCGAGACTTAGCTCATTAACATAAGTAGGGAGAGGTGTGACCTGTCACACCACCTGTCACTTTTCTTGCATACTAATGTGATTGAAACAGCATCAGTACTACTACTTGTATTAAAGGATGTCAGTGGATTATCCCTAAATTAGTAGATTTAGGGAACGTTTACAGATAACAGATTTAGCTAGGATACCGAAGCAAGTTAGCAACAGATGTTGAACAGCCTTTTAATTGTAAATTCCGTTCTCTTAATGTCATTTCGTCCAACGTTGTTGAATTAGAGAAGAGGGGCTTCTAAACGGGATTGTATGCGGGGGTGGAGGGAGTTAAATATTAGATAAATATAACTTTGGTGCGTGTAAGAGTGAGTGTTTTTAGCAGAGCCATATTGTGTCCTTGTGATTATGTTGATTATTACCTGTCTGTATAATGTTGCAGCTCAGCTGATTTTGGATTGATGGCAAAGGGAGAGGGACTTAAGTGAGAGTGAAAACACAAGGTAAGTTTAATACTACTGTTTGATATAAGTAAGCATACTAAACATGTATTCTATCACTGTATTATATAAGTAATCTTGTTAGTAACCTACTGTATGGCAGGTGGAGGGGCAGTGATGTTACAGGTGGAGGAGCAAAACTGCAAGACTGCAAACTCACAAGACAGAGAAATCAAAGTTTGTTCTCCAGAGAAGAGGTTGATTTCACTTCAATGTTGTATTTCATATTTTCTAAAGATGTGGAAATGGCACAAAAAAAAACTTGAGAGCTGTAACCAAGACAACTGTAACAACATGAGTAGAGAGCCACCAAGGTTTTTCAAGTCCCTCTCTTACTCCATTTTGCCAACCCAAACTTCCAAGTACATGACGGGACACCTTGCTTGTTTTTGTTTTTGCCTTCTTAATTGTCTCATTGCTCCATTTCATCCCCTTTGTGGTGAGTCTGCCTAATGCCTTAAGTTGGTCTTTTGAAAACGTTTTCTTATATTTCTTGTCCCTAATTTTCATTGTTTTCTTGAGAGCTGCATTTTCCTTCCTGATTTTTCTTAGTGCAGCCTTTGCTTTTTTGGTGATTCCTTCTTGGCTCTTTAATTTTCTCTTTAATTGTTGTAATAGATCTGTTTGACTGGCTGCTGGTTCCCTCGTATGCTGACTGGCTGCTGGTTCCCTCGTATGCTGACTGGCTGCTGGTTCGCTCGTATGCTGACTGGCTGCTGGTTCCCTCGTATGCTGACTGGCTGCTGGTTCCCTCGTATGCTGACTGGCTGCTGGTTCCCTCGTATGCTGACTGGCTGCTGGTTCCCTCGTATGCTGACTGGCTGCTGGTTCCCTCGTATGCTGACTGGCTGCTGGTTCCCTCGTATGCTGACTGGCTGCTGGTTCCCTCGTATGCTGACTGGCTGCTGGCTGAGTGGATGGTGTCCGCCCTCCCTGTCTCTCCTCACTAGCCATGTCCTCTCTTTCTTCACCCTCACTTTCCTTTCTCTCAGTCTCCTCATCCCTTCTTCCCTCAATCTTTGAGACTAATGTAAGTAGAAGACATGGCACTGTAAATGTTCGAACATTTTAAATATTATACCACTTAAAAATAACAAATATTACTTTTGTTACTAAGAGTTCATACTTATTATACCTGTGTCACCTTTCACACTATAGCTGTGATCATGAGCTATGGGCTTTGTAGATACAGGTCCCGGGGTGAATCGTGGTGCAGGGGCCCTTCTCTTTTTGACCACAGGGCGATGCACGAAGATGGTGGGTATAGCCTCTGCTCTCAGCCTAGTCTTGCCCTTTTTTGTCTTGACAAACTGGTCTGCATCAAAATGTGCCTGCGGAGTGACTTGAGGTTACTTCACACACAGAACAACTGTGTCTGAATCTTGTTTGCCCACATACATATTCCATAGTGGTTGAATATACAGTATTAGGAAACACTTTATACTTACTGGACATGTTATACTCATTACATACTGTATATCAAATATGACCAAGAATGTGAGACAACTTTATAGAAATTCATATCACATCTGTTACTGATGCCATTTGTCATACTTTGTTAAACTCACAAATAATACAGTTACATAACTTCAGTTGGGAACAAAGACCACACCTTATCTCCCCAAGGCAATTTCCCATCCAATAGGTGTGCTATATAGGTGTGTATAACCCTTTCTCCTGTCTGTTTATCCCTCTTTCAGCACAAGAACCAGAGGGGGATTCAATGGAGCCTGAATACCTGCACTGAGACCCTCACCCTGCATCCTGAGTCTCAACTCTGTGTTTTTCAAGCCTTTCCCTGTTTTTTTGTATTAAACAAAACATTAAGCTTTCCCAATGGTGTGGTTTTCGTTTTGTGAAAAAGTGCAAATGCAGTGTTTGTATATAATTACCTCACATATTTTGTTGCTGTTGGTTGTGAAATTGCTCCTGCTGACTTGAGCCAGCCATTTTTTCCTCCGCTCTGTGTCAGTGGGGAAGCCGTACATTCGTACTCCTTTCTCGGAGCGATTTGAGCATCCCCAGGCAGCACAGCAAACCATGGTGGCGACTAGGAGGCAGCACAGCAAACCAAGGTGGCGACTAGGAGGCAGCACAGCAAACCAGGACAACACGGAGGAAAAGGCACAGACAAACTGCATGATATGCTATTCAATGTTTATTGAATTCCATGTATTTGCAATGGATGTTCCTAAAACAACACATTTAACATCATAATGCTGCTGCTGCTAGTCCTTTGATAGTCACCTGTCGGTCTCCTGTCCTTTCTGAAAGCCATAAAGATGACATAACTCATTTAGATAATTTGTGTCCTCAATTACCATGGGATTACTGAAACTACCATGAATTTAAGAAAATGGTAGACATTAATCTAATCTGAATTTTAAAGCATTACTTTAGATCCCCTCCCTCTAAATATATCAATAAACATTAGAAAGTGATGCTCCTGACTACCATACAAGTTTAAGAAGATAATATTGGTTTTAAAGAATTCAAAGCTATAAATAAACAGCAACAGGCTCTTTAACCAAGGCACTGTTAGCCTAACATGTAAACTAGTTGTTCACACTAATCCTAATATTATCACTTAATATTAGCAAATTCTATTTTATTTTTTAAAACATATTGATGTAAATACATACACATATCGATTTGTTGTATAAATATTGCAAATCAAAACCTTTATTCACTAATAATTACCAACAATCGTAGTTCTATCTCCTGTTATCAGTGCATTCACATTGCCCGCCATGAACTTCCGGGGAACGATCCTCGTCTACATGAACCACGTGACGATAACCGTTTTTGGACTTCCGTTGTCGTAACTCTTCTATTATATGGCTCTGTGCCTCACGTAAACCCACAGTAACTTGCTGGAGCGCGGGCACTAATTTAGCGCGGGCACTTATTTTGTGAGCGCGCTCAAGCCAGTTACTGTGTGGTAAGGTGAGGCACAGATGAGCTCTGCCTCACCTCAAAATGCGTCACCTCACAGAAACTGGCTGGAAAGCGGGCACTAAGCGCATGCCTGTTACCATCTCACTGTAGGTCACCAATGTAATGTTTGTAGATCCCTTTATTACATTTATCCTCGCCATCCATAATCTCTAAATAACTTATTTCACGTATATATGATATTTAGGCTCGCCGTACAACGGCAATGAAAAAAGCACCAGGGGAGGCAGCCATAACCTCTGCCGCACTGAAGGGGGCGCACGTGAGCCCACAGGTCCTTGTTGCTACTGTTATTCTACGTAGAGACGGTAGATGCGAACAACAAACTAGACTTTTGAAACTAGAGGAAGATAAGGAGGACTTTTACAAAAAAGTAATAGAGAGTGTTGTCCAGAAGGATAGCATGGACTTCATCTTCAAGTCAAGGTAAGACCACATTGGTAATGAAAATTGGTTCTTACTAAGAAAGGACAATCCAATATTTAGATTGTGGGTAACCTTTTGTTGAACGGTCTGTTTAAAATGAATCGAAACATCAGACCAAAAAAGCTTTTGAAAATAACAGAATATTTCGATTAAGGTCAGAATATAATATTTGTAAATCTGACTCTGAAAGAGTCAGTGCCTCACCAGCCATGAACCTCACCGCACGTCACTGATTCTTACCTACCCTACCTTTAACTCTTTTTAGGGTGCAGCTATATGTTTTTATTTATTTCAAAGTGGGCCCATTTTAATAATGTTTTTTTTCCCTTCAAATGTGCAGAGGACTCCCCAAGTGCTGTGTTTAATTTATTTTAAAGTAGGCCTGTGTATTATTTTTAATTCTCCTAATAAGAGTTCTTTGTTTCTTATTAGAGGTTAACAGTTTTATATCATGTAATAAATAGCCTAATAAATGCAAAAAAACTGTAGTTTTTGTCTGATATAACAATAAAAAACTATGAAATATGTTTTGCGGCTCCAGACAAAAAAATGTTTTGGAAAAAGGAGCAAAATGGCTCTTTTGTTCAAAAAGGTTGCAGACCCCTGAGCTAACCAGACCAGGACATGATATGACCTTAAACAATGCGAAAGGAAATGGTATTTTAATAATAATTGACATTTAAATGGTGCTTTTCATAATGCACACACTTTTTTTTCTTCTAAATGTCGCAGGTAAGTTGAACACATGAATATCATCAGGTCATAGTAGTTTTACTACTTTAAACTTTCGCTAATTCAACTTAAGTTTTGTGAAGCCATCACATCTAGTTAAAAAGAGAAATATATTTCCCTGTAATTACTGATTTTCCTGGGACTTGATTGACATTGGTGCCTGTAGATTTATTTCGACAAATGTTTATTTATGAAGCAACAATTAAAACATATGGTAGCAGAACTCATCTGAGCTCATCTGTTTGTTTTTTTTCAGGTCTTCCATCAATTCAATTATTTGAAGTAGCCTATTATCATAAAAAAATCAACGGTTCTTTTCAGAGTGTCAGAGTTTTGAGGTTTTTACAACCCAACTCGTCTCCGCGTGTCGTTTTGGCGAGTCCTGCTTAAAATCATAACAGGAAGGAAATCAGAGAACACCAGGATACCAGTTTAAACAATAATCTGTTTTAATTATAAAAGGTAATAATGCAATGCAATATAATACATTACAATACAATATAATACAATACAATTATACTGTAATGTAAGGAGTACTCCTGCCCTTGTTCGCGTGCTGCTTAGATCCTTCGGTCCTGGCAGCCCGAGAAGAGAGAGCGAACGCCAGGATTCAACAGGAGATATACAAGAATAAAACAGGAGGGGTTAGGTCAGCTGGTCATCTTTTCAGGTCATCTCATTGGGAGATGCAAAAGATGCTGTGTCACAGTGAATCAGCGCGTGCCAGCAGAGAACAAAACAGGCTCACTTTGCAACAAAACACATCTTATCATGTAGCTTATCACACAAGTCATATGTGTTTCTTTATGAAAGCCATACTTGTTGGAAATGTAACAGTCATCATCTCATGACCTCCTCAAGACCAGCTATCCAACAATAACTGTCTTCATACCTCTGAACTTCCATCCACCCGAAGTCAGCTTACCCAGAATCAGAAGGACCATTGTCTCTCTTAACTGTGTGACTCAATTCTCAAGGCCTGCAGGATGCACATCATTAACTTAAGAAGAATTTAACCATTATATCTAATGGTTAACCAAGAAAAACACTCAAAGGGGTAATCTTTTCACTCAAAACAGAACTCACAAGTAATTCTGCATTTTACCTCCTCAAAAATAGCCTAAAAACACCCTTTTGATAAAAGGGTATAAGTGAAAGAAAAAGACTATTGCGCTAATCTACTTTAAAGAAAAAGGGAACATTGTTTCAGGAATCTATAAAAAAACTCTATATTTAAGAGGAAAAATGTACTTTGTTCCTTCAACTATTAACACACAGGAATGTATAAACCCACACATATATTAGGGATAACATGATGCAATACACCTCTTATATATGGGTGACATTAAAATGAATATACCAAAAATATGCTGCATCACATTTTCTGCATAATACTCTACATCAATTTCCACAAGAGCCATATTCTTCTTCCTACTCTCTTTCACCCCTCTCGTTTCCTTGTCTTTCGTTTTTCTCCTCCCTGTATGCCAGTTCATCCTTTGTTTGTTGTTGCCCTTTTTATCATCACTTACAAATGGCATCCAAGCAACTGAATGAATGGTTAGAGGCGTGGAAAGCTCTTGCAGATGAGTTGGCAAATAAGGCAAGTACAACATTATACAAATATGTATTATAACATTTACTCAAATGATAAGACACACACATTATAAAGATGTGTGTGCAACAATTAAGGGAAATATCTAATCTCTCTTATATATTTATATTAAGAAACCAAAGAAAAGAAAGCAAGAATCAAATGTTTCCTGGAGGAAGAGGAACCTGGATGGGAATCTTCTAACCCAACATACAAGAGAGAATCGATCTGGTCTGTAAAATATAATCTAGTTCTAGTGTTTCATTAAGTTTTAATGTTGTTGGTCTTCAATAATGTTTCCTATATCATCGTACTTTTTTTGCAGTTAAACCGTCCAGCCAGGGCTCGACATTAAGGACTGCCCGATGGCCCGGGGCCATCTAGTATTTAGCTCGGGCAATGGAGCCTCACCTGCTGGTTGCCCGACCGGGCAATCTATTATGCCAGTATCATGCAGCTCGCGGATCCAGTAATGAGTAAAACTGACAGTAAAACTAAACATATCTATAACTAGTTTAGGTAGTTTGAGAGGTAATTAAAATAGCTACGTGTGATATTCTAACCTGAAGTGTGTGTTTTGTTCCGCTCACCGCAGCATGTGATCATGCAGAGCTGCGTATCAACTCGTCAGCAGCAGCTGATCTCTCTCTCCCGTCAGATTAGACTTCACTCGCGTTTATGTCCATATCGATCAGATCCAGCTAGTTCTAGCTAATGATATGACTACCTGCTTATTAAAAGACACCTAAACAATAAGTGTCGCTATGCAACCGGGTGAGGCCGCAAAGTATAGCGCAGCATTATGCATTTGTTTACATGCCCACCGGAACCCAGAGGCAATACCAATAGATCAACGCACAATCAACCCATCCAGGACATCTCTTTCTCCACATTAAGTGTTAGACATTAGAGTTGACTATTCTTGTCTGTCACATACTCTTCTTGTCTGTCACATAAGTGGCGCAACTGAAGCGGTATTGCGCTAAAGGGAAATTATTTTGACCGGACATTTTGACCGAAGAGATTTAGATGTGCCGGCTAACGGGAACTCTGACGTCGCTATTTTCTGTGCTTTGCGGATTCGCTCGGCTCCTCTCGACTGCTGCTCGGGTCTGCTCGGTCAGCTTCCGGATGAGGAGGCATTTGTTCGGCCAACTTACAATAGATAACTTTACAAACATTTTTAACGGGGGCCATAATAGTGTAAATAATGTTTGTTTTGGCAGTTATAACTGAATGTAATGTTTTCTACTTTTTTACATCTGGGAAGCCATTTGCCTTCATCAGATGGAAAGTGTCTTGATCAACAACTTAAGTATTTCTTATAGCTATGCAGGTCATGCAAGCGAGCAAACATAAACAAGAACAAACAAACAAGTGAAATTAAGAATAAAATTGAACAATATAATATTGTGGTGGTTCATCTTATAATTCAGTCTAGAGAATGCACCAGACAGCATCTAAGACCTGCAAAAATCTAAATGTTCTAGGGGGAGGCCCCCCAAACCCTTCGTGCGTCATTTGGTCCGCAAACATTTTTTAGGGCAATCTCTATTGAGCTCAGGGCCATCTGTAAATTAGCTTAGATGGCCCACAGGGCCATCTCCCAAAATCCTTAATGTCATGCACTGCACATTAATTCAACAAAGTATGCCTAAAGTCTGCTGCTCACTGATGTACAGGAGAGTGAGACAGTGGTGTGAAACCCATTCTCTGATGGTACAGCTGAACTCTGCTTTTGTGCAGTCTGGCTTAGATGATGTCATGATGCAGATACTATGTAGAGAGCTGCTGCGGGCTGGTGAAAAGTGATGCTCTCTGTAGAGCTCATCACCAATCACTGTAGAGATTCAGGTCTAATATTTTTCAAAACTATCTTACCCACATTAGGAAAATGACAGCTCCCAAAAAGATGATGTTTGCAGACTTCTGCATATTGTTAAATGTACATTTGTGATTTTTTTATATCTTATAAATGAAGAATACAATATTAGGTAATTCAAGGATGATGGAAAAAACAATTCATGCATAAGACTTATGTTCCTTTTTTTGTTGAATTCTTAAGGCTCCTCATAGAAAAAACTATTATTTTCAGATGTATATAATGTGTTAACACAAAATGATCAAAATGGAGGATGACATTCAAATGTTGAATGTCAGCAGTTGAACACACATAAACCTTATAGTACCTGAGGTCTCTTTGACCAAAATAAACTAATGTTTGTATTTCGCTGTTATAGATCAGAGCCCAGGAAAAGGCCAGGCTAAAACACTCCAAAAGAAGAAGCAGGCAAGAGGAAGAAATAAGGAGGGAGAGAAAGACAATGGTAATTAAAATATATTTTACATTATTTGTTATATTATATTCTAATATAATAAACATCATCACTTTATGATTCAATCCTCAAAGACATTTTTGTGAAATTGTCATAATTAACATAAATATTGTTACGGAAAAAAGTGTGTTTTGTTTAATCACAGTGACCTTAGCCTTTGATCTCCAAAATCTAATCAGTAAATCGCTGAGTCCAAGTTCAAAAAAGTAATGCAAAATGATAGTCACTTAAGGCATTCCCAAAATATCACAAAAATACGTAAGACTTAAAGTCACACATTGATCTTCAAAATCTAACTAATTCACCATTGAGTCAAAGATGTGTGCCATATGTAAGCATATTCCATTGTTTCCCATGTTTAATTGAATTACAGTTTTTAATTTGTGTCTTTTTGTCTATCTATAGTAGCACCCAGAGTCCAAAACAAGTGGCCCTGGATTGAAGGCGAAAGGACTGCGATAAAAAAACATCTCCATGGATGAACGGTGAGTTCCAGGAAAGGATGACTTTGAGAAAAAGAGAGCACTTTAAACAAAAGGTCTTGGAAGGCACGTGAAAAACGATGTTCACAACCAAATTGTGACACTAAATCGGCGTCAAAGATGCTCAATTTCTAATCTCATTTTTCTTTTGTGATGACTAATTCCGAAGGGCGCTTATTCTTCTTTTTGTGGTGTTCTCCATCCTGTATTGTGTTTGACATGTTAATGGTCTGCAAAGCCTCCAGAGGTAGTTTATTTCCTTTTTGAACTTTAAAATAACTTCACATTTCACATTGTACAATCATCGTACAGTCGGATTACATGTAGTGATTGATCTATACAGGGTTAAACGCGTGTTTGAATAGGAGACACATAATTAACACTTTCGCCACAGACTCGGACAGTCTCCGTGTGTTATCTGCAGGTACCATTGCCTTCTTGCTGTGTTGTGTAATATTAAAGCATGCACTCGTGCACAAACTGCAGATAAAACTTCTCCAACCTGCACGTAAATTAATAAATATAATACTGGTACCAGATATGGCATTCATTGCAGTTTTGTTGGAGGTTGTTTTGTTGATACTGATATTCATTAAATTATTTCATGTAGGTATATCAGCAAATATATCATAAAAAGCTATCTGTATTTTTGTACAGCAGTCTAATTGATGGACTGAACATTAATTGTATGCATTATGTTCTCTCCATGAATCTCAAACTGTTCAAACCCTTTTTAAATTACTTAAAAATAAAATTGCAGCTAAGAATAACTTCAAGCTTTACACAGAAGCTAGCTTAACTAGTATTCTATGGTGTTCCCCATTATGTGTCAAAACTCAACAACGCCCAAAAACCAGGTCCTCACTTCGATACCAAACTGGCTTGAAAAGTTGTATTTTTCCTTTGTTTTTAAAAATAAGCTGAGGTGGTAACTTAATTCAGGGGGCCACCTAGTGCTGAAATGCAGAATGAACTTCTCTCTAAGTATAGCAGAAAGGGTGGTCCTCACTCCCCATGTTAATTGACCCGGTCCTCACTTCAGGACTCATGCAGGAATGTGTGTGTGTGTGTGTAGAGACACTGTGATGGATCGTTGGAGCTATGTGCAACTCAAGGCATATGCTCGAACGGGAGCTGCCTGGACACTACAATCATGTTGCGTGCACTATCTGTGCTGACTGTTCGTACAATGTCCCACTGTCTGGCTGCCTGCATAAAGTCAAGTGATCGGCGCAGTTGTCGGCGAAATGTCGCTCCTCTGTTTTCATTTAAACAGCTCCTTATATCCGTTAGCGCAGCTAGCTAGCACCAGATGCTAACAACAACAATACACGTAAGGTCTCTCGCTCGCTCGTGCCACACATACACACACCCTCCCGGTCCTCCCAATGGCCAGTCAGGGCCTGCCGGTGAGCGTGGAAGTGTGGTCTGCCACAAGCTGTCAGCATCAGCTTGTAGATGGTATTTTAAACTCGATGCGCTCTGAAACTACTGGGCGGCCGCGTTATTAACGCGTTGACTTGACAGCCCTAAATATAATACATTATTTTATATATATTAAATATTTATATATGTATGTTTATATAGTCTTAAAATTACAACCGGCCCTTTGAGTGCAACCATAATGCTGATGGCCCGTGATGAAATTGAGTTTGACACCCCTGATGTAGAGTAACCAAAGTCTTTAGTTACCTAGGGGGTTTTAGGGAAGTTCAGGGGGGATTTTCAGGGTGTCTTGCTTATTGTATATATGGTATAATTATCCTACTGTTGTTGGTATTACTTTCTTTTCCTTCTTGTTTCTCTAATTTGATAAAAAAAGAGCAGTAGCTAATAGAGATATCCCTGTGGTGTTACACTATACAATTCACTCCACACTAAATGGCAGGTAAAACAGACATAACGATCACATCCTGAAATGTGAGAGGATTGAATAAGCTTGTTAAGCTAAAACAGGTATTAGGCAGAATTAGACTTCTAAAATCACAAATCGTTTTTATTCAAGAGTCCCATTTAACTGATATTACTAAAGTTAAAAAGAGATGGCCTGGACAAGTCTTTACAGCCCCATTTAACTCACAGGCCAGAGGGGTTATTATTTTGATCCACAAATCAATCCCGTTCAGACTTAGCCATGAAATAATTGACCCGGCAGGAAGATACATTATTTTGCAAGGACAAATATTAGAGACTCAAATTACACTGGTGAATGTTTACGGACCTAACCAGGATAATCATGCCTTTTTTAGGAATGTAAGTAGTTATACACATACCACTTCAATCTCATTAGTATGCATAGAAAGTGACAGGTCACACCTCTAAGCCCCGCCCCCTTCCACCGGAAGTCCCGCCTCCTTCCGCCGGAAGTCCCGCCTCCATAAGCCCCGCCCACTTCCACCGGAAGTCCCGCCCTTCAATAAGCCCCGCCCCTTCCGCCGGAAGTCCCGCCCCACTTCCGGTTTTTCAAAATAAAATTAAAAAATATTTTTTAAATGATACAAATAAAAATGCTGCCCCTACCGGTCGCCCCCACTTCCGGTTTTTCAAAATAAAATTAAAAATATTTTTAAAATGCCAGTATTGACTGCAACTTACAAATACTTGCAAATAACATGAAATGTAACAACCATATATTTTAAAAGTAATGTCTCAGCTCTAAAGAGCAAGGTCCCGCCACCTAACCACTTCCTGTGCCCCTGTATACAGCAGTATTGACTGTAACTTACAAATACTTGCAAATAACAAGAAATATACAACCATATATTTGTAAAAGTACTGTCAATCTCACTAACTCTCTCTCTCTCTCGCTCTCTGCTATTCTCTGCCGTGAAAAGTTTGGTGAACAGTCAAGACAGGTGTGGGGACCATAAAACCCCCAGACATCCTCTGCGGGACAAATGGTGGGGCGATGGGGAGGGGGGACACACACACACACACACACCCACACACACACACACACACACACACCCCCCACCACTCACCCCTCATCCGTTAGGGTTAGATAAATAAGAGCCATTCGTCTTTCTCACTCTTCAATATTTTCTCAAGTCGAGAGAAATGGCCAAGAGACGTCTTGATATGGGTGTAATCTGCGAGACACCGCCACCTAGTCACTTCCTGTGCGCCTGTATACAGCAGTATTGACTGCAACTTACAAATACTTGCAAATAACATGAAATATACAACCATATATTTTAAAAGTAATGTCTCAGCTCTAAAGAGCAAGGTCCCGCCACCTAACCACTTCCTGTGCCCCTGTATACAGCAGTATTAACTGTAACTTACAAATACTTGCAAATAACAAGGAGAAAATAAAATGCTGCCCCCTACGGTTTTACAAAATAATAATTTTATAATGAATCACATATGCATAGGATCAATGTCCCTGCCACCTAGTCACTTCCTGTGAGCCTGTATACAGCAGTATTGACTGCAACTTACAAATACTTGCAAATAACATGAAATATACAACCATATATTTTAAAAGTAATGTCTCAGCTCTAAAGAGCAAGGTCCCGCCACCTAACCACTTCCTGTGCCCCTGTATACAGCAGTATTGACTGTAACTTACAAATACTTGCAAATAACAATAAATATACAACCATATATTTTTAAAAGTACTGTCAATCTCACTAACTCTCTCTCTCTCTCTGCTATTCTCTGCCGTGAAAAGTTTGGTGAAACAGTCTGAAGACAAGCTAGGACACGTCATAAAACCCCCCGACATCCTCTGCAGGCAAAGGGTAGGGCGATGGGGAGGGGGTAACACACACACACATACATTTAAATTCAGAGGATGAAAAAGCAGAAAACATAACTTGTTTTGTAAAACGGTCAGCACGTCAGTTTCAAGAAAGACGTTTGCATACATAAAAAAGTGTATCTTACAGTTCCTTTTGTGAGAGAATTACACACAAATCTGCAGAGTGTCACTAAAAAGTTGTAACACAGGGACTGACATTCTGTATGGGGTTTCACACGGACACAAAGTCTACTTCATTATCTACTTTGTCAGCTTTTATACACAAAAGTGTATCTTTCAGTAACTTTCTCAGAGAATTTAAGCATAAATCTGTCAAAGATTCTTAACGAAATCTACTTCATTATCTACTTTTCAGCTTTTATACACAAAAGTGTATCCTTCAGTAACTTTCTCAGAGAATTTAAGCACGTCAGTTTCAAGAAAGACGACAATAATTAGTAGTTAGACATTTTGGAGAAATGTTCTCTGTCGTTCTTAATGCAAAAACAAATCATCTCTACTCCCTTTGGGGTGAAGTCCAGGAATGTTCTCGGGGGGAGTGGACACTTGCTGTTACATGGCATAAAGCTTCTGCAGTGTGCCAATAAATGTATAGTTTCCCTAAAGCTCCATACATTTACACATATTGACTAATGACTCAGCACATGAGGGGTAAATACAAAACAAATCTAAATATCACCAATTATTCCAGAATGTGACTAGAATAGAGTCTAGAGAATGGACCCAGGCTTTGTCTTCAGCCATCAACTAAATAGGGGCGTGCTTTTTTTTTTTTTTTTTTTGAATCACCAGTATGTTACTCACCATTGAAGACAGTGTTGAGGGGGCAAGCAAAGTGTACTCAGCGGCAGATTGCATGGAAGCAGAAAGGCCTGGCTCAGACACCATGTCTCCAAAGGTTGACGGGGAACTTCCAACCAGTTCCATCACCTGTTTAGCTTGAGGGAATTTAAACACCATTAAAAATATGGATTACAGAAAAACAATATATGTAGTAAATCGGGTAATCATTAATAAGGGGAAAATGTGCAAGTCTAACCTGAGTCTGGCATGAGCACTTGATCAATAAGGTGGATGACAATGTCCTTCTTGAGCACCATCTTGATGCCATTGACTGTTAAACTCTCGCCATCACAGCCTTGAAATCAAAGTAACGCGTCTAAAAACATATATTTTAGAAAAGTAATGTTAGTCATGTCAAGTTATCAAGACTGCTGTGTTTCATCGAAACAGTGTACAGAGCAGAAAGGGGAACATTTGTCGCCACATTAACATACCGACTCCTCTATCAGTTTTTGCATACATAAAAAGTGTATCTTACAGTTCCTTTTGTGAGAGAATTACACACAAATCTGCAGAGTGTCACTAAAAAGTTTTACACAGGGACTGACATTCTGTATGAGGGTTTCACACCTGAGCTGCTGGGGGGAGGGCGTTGAAAAGGGGGTGAGTATGTTTGGCTCTCTGGTGTGTTAAGAGTCACAGTCTTAAAGAAAAATCTGGTCAGAAAAAGTACTTAACTTTCTACCAGTTGTAAATTGTCTTACATATAAAAAAAGTAAGAGACTTACTGTTTCCTTTGTGAGAGAATTACACATAAATCTGCAGAGTGTCTGTAAAAAGTCTCAAAATCACAAACTGCAGACGCCTCAAGGAGAGACTTGAAAAGATTCATGCCGAGTGGGGGGAGAAGAAGAAGACTAATAACCAGCAGTTGACTGAAGCCAGGGACTTTTTTCTTTAAAGTAAAATAAAAATGGGAAACTACTATGCAAAACGCTCTGTATATATTGATCAGAATGTAGTCAATACCCTTTTAATAAGTGTGGTGATGAGGACGATTGAAAACAGAACGAGTAGTGACCCCTGTGTAAACAGAATGGCTGAAGTTTGTAAACTAGAAGACATTTTGGCTATCGTGCGTTCTGGCAGTACTATCCCCGGTCATTGGGAAACGATTGTAAACGAAACATTTAAAGTGGTCCTGGAATCTTCATTTTCCGAAACATTCTGTAACATTATCTCAGAAATGAAACAAACATCAAAAGTGTATCATGTGCTCTCAGTGTATGCTCTGTTTGTAGATGTAATGCATCTCTGTGCAGAAAGCAGCATACACATGAATATTCTGACTGAAGTGAAAAAACTCCATCACGATATCTCCAGTCATAACTCTAAGCTGGAGACGGTCCTGCGGATGTTGCAATCAGTATTTCAACCCGGAGAGACGTGATGTAAGAATTACATATTTATTGTTTACACGTCATATGAATGAAATGATTGCCATGATAGTACAACAGGAGAATGTAATGGTGTTTGGCGATTAGGCCCCCGGTTTGCAGGATAATCATTCAGGAGGGAAAGCACCGCTCCGATGAAATCCCCGGGGTCTAGACACTGGTGGTGGTGATGAGTAGGTGAGACCAGTCTGAAGGAGGAAGGTTTAGCTTTGTCCTGAAGGAGACGGGAGGCGAGAGGGGTGGAGGCGGGTTGCGTGTGATCATCTGCAATGACAACTGACAGGGAGGAAGAGCAGGTATTTAAGGCATTTAGCATGTGCAGCGATTGGCTGCTGAGGCGTGACGCCCTCATATTTAATGAGGGGGGAAGGGAGCCATAGAGTGACGTGTGAGTGACTCGAGTTAGGTCTTCCTTATTGAACTTGCGCTAAAGCTTTCATTTCAACCCGGAGAGACGTGATGTAAGAATTACATATTTATTGTTTACACGTCATATGAATGAAATGATTGCCATGATAGTACAACAGGAGAATGTAATGGTGTTTGGCGATTAGGCCCCCGGTTTGCAGGATAATCATTCAGGAGGGAAAGCACCGCTCCGATGAAATCCCCAAAACCAGTGAAGTATGAATACTGAGATGAACTGAGTTGCTTACCTTGTGGGGTGACTGGTGATCTGGGGAGGAGAGATAATAGATTAACACGTATATGAGCGACACTGTGCCGGAATCACTGCCGGAGCTTACTGGTCATGCTGAGACTCTGACTGCCGAAATCAGTGCCGGTCTTATCTGAAAACGACCTGCGGGTCGCATGCCTGGCCAGCAGGGCTTGACTACGCCGAGGAGCGAGCGGTTTCGTTTTGTAACGGTGGCCCAACTTCCACGACACCGAAGTGTACGGTAGCCTTCCGCTACGACACCGAAGTGTACGGTGGCCTTCCGCCACGCCTGACTTCGCAGGCTATATATATATATATTTCTCTTTATTCTTTTTCCTTTGTTTTGTAACTGACACCGAAGTGTACGGTGGCCTTCCGCCACGCCTGACTTCGCAGGTTATATATATATCTTTTCTTTACTCTTTCCTTTGTTTTGTAACTGACACCGAAGTGTACGGTAGCCTTCCGCTACGACACCGAAGTGTACGGTGGCCTTCCGCCACGCCTGACTTCGCAGGCTATATATATATATTTTTTCTTTATTTATTTTTCCTTTGTTTTGTAACTGACACCGAAGTGTACGGTGGCCTTCCGCCACGCCTGACTTCGCAGGTTATATATATTTTCTTTACTCTTTCCTTTGTTTTGTAACTGACACCGAAGTGTACGGTAGCCTTCCGCTACGACACCGAAGTGTACGGTGGCCTTCCGCCACGCCTGACTTCGCAGGCTATATATATATATATATATATATATTTTTTTTTTCTTTATCCTTTGTTTTGTAACTGACACCGAAGTGTACGGTGGCCTTCCGCCACGCCTGACTTCGCAGGCTATATATATATATATATATATATATATATATATTTTTCTTTACTCTTCATTTCTTTTCCTTTGTTTTGTAACTGGCACCGAAGTGTACGGTGGCCTTCCGCCACGCCTGACTTCGCAGGCTATATATATATATATATATATCTTTACTCTTTCTTTATTTCCTTTGTTTTGTAACTGACACCGGAGTGTACGGTGGCCCGAGTCCACGCGGACTGCAGGAAATACATTTTACACTGATGCGTTTGAGCAAGGCCTGGGAATGAAATACCTGTGTGCCGGAGATGAAGCCCGTTACCTGTAGTTGCGGCGTGAGACGAGACATTATTCCCTGTGGGCGGGGCCCGCGGAATTAGGACAGGAATGCAGTTTTGAATATCGGGAACCTTAGTGAGACATGTATACTTGTGAATGTGTTTGAGCCACCACCAGTTATATGTATAACTACCATAGTTAGGGTCTGAGAGATCTTTGGGAAGCCCGTACGGCGCTGATGTCCGGACGAATGAAGGTTGTGAAGGCGGAGGAGGACCACCGTCTTGAGGTAGAAATTGACGGGGCCATGACCCTGCGAACCACTCTCCCTGGAAGAAACCCCCCAAAACCCATGGATGGGCGGCATCCGTGAAGACCTCATTGAGTCAGAGGAACGCACGAGGCCATCGTAGAATAAAGTAATTCCGTTCCAGTGGGCGAGCAGGAGGGACCAGAACCGAAGGTCTGAGCGGCAGCCTTCGTCTAAGAAAACGCAGTCATGGAGGTTGTCGACCGCTGATGCTGCGTCCAGGAGGCGGGAGATGAACGAGCGCCCCTGGGGGATGATGTGCATGGCGAAGTTGAGGTGTACGAGAAGGGAGAGCGACAGTTGTTTTGTGATAACTTGTTGCTCGCAGTATGACTTGGTGATGTCCTGGATGCGCTGCGATTTGTCTGAGGGGAGAGACGCCTTCATGTCTATGGAGTCGAGGATGATGCCTGAGAACTCTAAGCGTGTGACGGGACCTAACGTTTTCTCTTTGGAGAGAGGGACACCTCACTCCTGAAGCAGTGTTTAAGCTTGGCCAGTGAGATCCCTGAGCTGTCCTGTGCGGGTTTATGGGGAGGAAGTCGTCCGGTAGGTGAAGGACGGAGGGGATTCTGACGATGTTCAGCAGGATCCAATAGAGCGCTTCCGAGAAGGAATTGAAGATGCAGGGGCTGCTTCTGCACCCGAAGGTCAGGCGAACGCGAAGATAGAGTTTGGACTCCCACTTAATACCGAACAAGTTCCACTGAGACGGATGAATGGGGATGATTTGAAGGCATCGGTAATGTCCGCTTTGGAGAGCCGAGCTCCGTGCCCTGTGAACTTGATCATCTTTATTGCATTATCCACTGAGGCATGGTGAAGGGAGAACTGATCTGGAGGGATGATGCTATTGACGCTGCAGAATGGGCCGGAGCAGGGAGCGGACAGATCGAAAATCAGCCTTTTATTTACGTGTGGCTATTCCGATGGGATTTGAACGGAAACACTGAGAGGGGGGAGGAGCTAAAAGGACCGATTATATATCCTTTGAGAAGTTCTTTGTCGATGAGCTGGGGAAACTATGTTGGGTTCTTTAGCGGCTGACTGTAAGTTTCTTGCTACGAAAGTCACTGTGGGAGATGGGAGGACCCCTACCCTGAAGCCTTGGGAGAGCCATGACGGGAGATAGTCAACAAACACGGAATCTGTAGATAGCGCAGCTGCTAGCTGAGGGATGTTAATGGGAGTGGAGGGGTGATATTCCAGAATGTTTTTATTTTTATTTTTATTTTTTTAGTTATTTGTTGATGTTTCTGGCGCAGAGCCACTGTGACGGCCCCGTCCACACGGTGGCGTGCGTTACAGCTTCCAAACGCTTCTGCCCATTCACTTTGAATGGGGTGACGTCGCTTTTAGTAGAACTGTATTTTTGGAAGCGACGTGGAGCGTTTGCTGGCGTTGCTCGCTTCAAAAAGTTGAGCAATGTTCAACTTTTGGCGCCTCGGCAGAAGCGTCAGTCGATGAAATCTCGTTTATGCAAATCTGCAGGTACAAGCGCTAGCCAATCAGACCGCGTGTATGTTGGGAGAGACTACGCAGGTAATTCCTCATATTCCGAAAATGTGAGGGAAAATTCATTATGCGGTAGTGAATCACCCGGTGCTGTATGATCAGTCTCTGTTCATCTACCGGGATACAAACCAGAGGAGCGAGGCATGGAGGGAGGAGGCAGAGACAGTGGGTGAAACTGGTAGGTTTTCGCCTGTTGGGGATTTTTTTTTTTTTTTTTTTTTTTTTTTCCAGTTTACTTAGTTTTAACATTGCTATTGCTTTGTGTGTCGGGGGCAAGATATTCATGTGATTGGTTGTTGCTGCTGTGCGGACCAGTAGCGTAGGCAGAAATTTACTTTAGGGTGGGCCTGTAAAAATATAGGGTGGGCCAGATTTTTCTTCTGCGCATCGGAAACTAACCACGATCCCGCCGGTACCGGTGGCAGATTACTTTTAGAATACTTCCTTTCCTCTTCTTTTTCTTCCTCCCTCCTCTTCTTTTTATCTTTTATTTTCTCCTTTTCATCTTCTTTTTATCTTTTCCTCTTCTTTCTCTTTAGAATACTTTCTTTTCCATAACAGATGGGTATGTTTTGGTGAACGGGAGACACGTATTTTACTGTTTTAATGGCTTATGAAGAGCACGAACACAACATTTTAGTGTCATTCTTGACAGCTCTCTCATCTGCACCGTACATAAAAAGAAAAACTCACCCAGACTGCATTCTTTGTACTGTCTTAAAACCTTTCCTTGGAAAAGTGTATGCATTGTAAGGTGTCCTTGGGTGCTTTGAAAGGCGCCCCTAAATAGAATACATTATCGTTATTATTTATTATCTGAAACGATGTAATCACTTTTAAAACTTTTCCCAGTTACTTGCCCCATGCATTCGGCAGCAGCAGGCCATTCAGTTAGATTTGATCCCGTTATGAATGTCATAATTTCGACAATACATAAATGCTACATAAACGTTATCTTCCACGTTTTATCTAAACATCTCCGTTTCTACCTTCCAATATGTTTTGAAAGAGAACTCTCTCTCTCATCTGCGTGCGGGGCGGGGCCTCACGGACACGCTGCATCTCTCGCTCGCAGATACGCTGCAGCGCTGTGCACACGGTTCTGCCGGTAATGAATATTACATTGCGAGGAAACTTTCCACCAATAATTCCAATAAGTATTCACTTCAGGTTTACGAAAGTAACTGCACTCAGTTTACTCGTTTTTTCAAATGTAACGCCAGCTGAATGTACTGATTTTTTTTTTTTTCTTTCTTTTTCTTCCGATTACGTAACACCGTTACATGTATTCCGTTACGACCCAACCCTGTGTAAGGGTCGAGTGCAAACGTTTTCGTTAAAAACTAGTACCTGAGTGCAACGGAAGTTGAAGCTCCTGTGGCGGAGTCTTCCAGAGCCTGGAGGCGAGCATCGATAGCTATCATGGAGCTAGCCAGGGATTGCAGGGAGCCGGCCGCGCTACTCTCCATAGGGGTGTGTGACGCTCCCGGACTGGCGAGCCTGAGAAGGGGTGGATTTTTTTGGAGGGGGACGGGATCCTGGAGGGCTCGACTTCCTGCCCTTTTTTTTTTTACCTCCGCGGCTGCGGCCTCGTCCTGCTCTCTGGGAAGCTGGCTGGAGCTGCTGCCCCGGACTGGGGAGCTACGCTTGAGACCTGGTCCGAGAGCTATCGCCGCTGAGAGAGAGTGAGGCCTGGGGCTGTGGGAAAGCCCTGCTGCAGGAGCCGGGCGATGAGGAAGTCTTCCTCTGTTGATAAGCCGCTGTGGGGAGCCGAACCGGGATCGGAGACTTCCAGAGAAGGTTCGTGTTCCGAATTGTCCGAGTTGGACATCTTGAGCTAGTTGTTTCTTACGGTTTTTCTCACGAGAAGCAGTATTGTATTGCAACTACCATTGCGTGTGATCATCTGCAATGACAACTGACAGGGAGGAAGAGCAGGTATTTAAGGCATTTAGCATGTGCAGCGATTGGCTGCTGAGGCGTGACGCCCTCATATTTAATGAGGGGGGAAGGGAGCCATAGAGTGACGTGTGAGTGACTCGAGTTAGGTCTTCCTTATTGAACTTGCGCTAAAGCTTTCATAACTATTTGATTTTTGGGTGTGAAAAATAAAAAAGTGTTTTTTACATTTAAAAACTGTTGTCTTCATTATAGCAAGGGGGAGCGTGTCTCATACATGTGTATTACAGTCCTTCTTTTTGTGTTTTTCAGTGTTTTTCTGTGTGTCTGTACACACAAAGCACAAATCATTTCAAACAAACCCTGAATCAAATTTAGAGAGGACCATTAAGAGTCAGATTCTTAATGAAATATACGGACACAAAGTACTTCATTATCTACTTTTCAGCTTTTATACACAAAAGTGTATCTTTCAGTATATTTTTGAGAGAATTTAAGCATAAATCTGCCAAATGTTTCAAAAACAGCCTTGTTTCACTGAAATAGCCTCAAAATCACAAACTGCCATTAAGAGTCAGATGCTTTTACGGAATCTAATAAAACAGAGTATTTTCTACAGATGACTCCTCCCACTCAACGCAATAAGTACCATCCCATTCAGCAAATCATATAAAACTAAGGACCCCCACTAAGACGACCGTTGAAAGTAGCCATGAATCTGAGAAAAACCAAGTCTGATATAGCCTCCCCTTATTATCACCAGGATAACGGATATGGGCTTAATGACTGGATGTTACAAAGCAGGGGAGAGGATGTTCCCGAAGAAGAGCCCTCCTCTATATCATATCCATGTAAGGTCTTTAGGACAAAAGAGGACCACGATAACATGACATATGAAGAATATCTTTCTTTAAAAGAGGGTATTATAGATAACCTTTATAGAAACAGTATATCTCATACCACTCGCCAAGATCGCAAACGACAATTAGCAGAAAAGAAAAGAAAAAGTAAAGAAAAACGAAGAAAAATGAAAAGGAGAAGAAAAATGAAAAGCAAACGCAGAATGCGAATGAAAAGAAAAGGACGGAAAACCAAAAAGACAAAACGAAGGAAGGTGAAAAGAAAAAGGAACAAAGTGAAGAAATGTAATGGTGTTGTTGAGTCATTACCGGATCATAATAATCTTATAGATCATCTACCGCTAACCGACTGCTGCGAATGTGTTGAACAAATACCAAAAGCAATGGCAGAGCTTTGCTTCAATATAATGAGAGAAAAAGCACGATACTGTGGAATTGCCCAAATTGGTGACAGTGCCAGAACATGCATTAAAAGAATGTTGGAGGATTTCTATTCTAGTATCGGTTGTCATTACATCGAAGGATATGCCAAAACGTGTGACGACATAGACAAAGCTTTTGAAGACAATTATATGGCACAAGAAGCCCCAGAAAGGATTACATTCAGAGCTAATAACGGTGAAACCGAAGAAGAAGCAAAGCAGATTATAATCGTTGCGGGTGAAAGGATAGAGAATTTGCATGTGATGTTAATGCATTTATCTGATGTAAAAAATGCATTTGTTTACTTCCAAGAGACCCCTAAACATCTACTTGGGCAATGTGAATTGAACGATAAACCGATCACTGTCAATGAAACGCGGAGAGAAGCAGCAGTGCAAATCGTTAAGTCTATTACCTTGTATGCACTACGGCATTAACTTGGTAAAATGTAATGTGTTTTTATGAAAGTGTGTTGAATGTTGTGTTTTCAATTAAACAACCATTACAAAATGAAAATGTGTTTTTTTTTTTTTTTGCTCTCATATATAGTAATAGTATTGTAAACGAAACATTTATAATAAATCTTCGACAGGCTGCCACACAGCCTGCAGTCCGTCACCCCGACCCTCAGTATGTGCACTAAAGAATGGGCAAAGATTACGGCTTTTTCGGTTTTCTAACCTCCATTAGGCGTCTAAAAAGAGTTGTTTTTACTGAGGCACCATTTTTTGCACGTAATGGATGTCCTGTGGTGCTGGTCAGTCAGAGTTGAATAGGCCTGCGTCAGGGGTTCACACCAAAAGCCATAAAGGAGTCTTTTGTCATTGATGAGCGAGGTCATCTCTCTCCTCCACTGGCCAATAAACTTTCACATTCTCCACTTTTTTATGATTTTGTTTAGCTCACGGACCCCAAACAAAAGTGCAAAGAATCGAATTAATCACAGGGAAATGAATAAAGGATTAATTTGCATTGATTTTTGCTCCACCACAAATGGAGTCATTTTCTTGACCATAAGGACCTGAGATGTGCACCAACCTGGTGACCAAATACAAGAAGCATCTGACCTATGTGCTGTCCAACAAGGGTTTCTCCACCAAGTACTAAGACATGTTTTGCAAGGGGATCAAATACTTATTTCCTCCACTATATTTGACTCTTCACTTGCTGTAACAAATATGCATTTCCTCTCTGTGGGACGAATAAGGGTATTCTGATAATTCCTCATACATACTCCTTTAAACCATTTTTTAAAAGTTAAGACATTCAATGGTAACCTTGTTAACAGAAGTGGCAATAACAGAGTGATATTGACTTTTAGTGATTTATTTATTATGCACTTTTTTCCTGCAGGTGTGGCTTGAGGAAGGAACACAGCGGCGGAGGAAATGCCACAATGTCAATGGGGGTACATGAGCCAACCACCTTAGGTATAAAGGCAGGGTGGGGCTTCAGCAACCCTCTCGTTTGCCCCGGGGCAAACTGAGTGCACGAAGGATGCACAGGCAATAAGGCTGTAAAACTCCTGAGCTCTGTGAAGTGTTTTCACTTATCTTTTTTATGTCTTGAGTATATTGTATGTTGCATTATTGGAGAAGCTTAGGACCCAGGGTTAGGTTTAGGATTTTCATTGCCTAAACAACGCTGTTGTGCATACAGTATGTCAATTCAACTTGGTATGTTGAATTGAAACTTGTGTCCAACAGTATAATCAACCAGTGCTGCTATAAACTGCCATCACGTCTCCCCCTGCCACGGAGCTTATAGCAGCACTGGTTGATTATACTGTTGGACACAAGTTTCAATTCAACATACCAAGTTGAATTGACATACTGTATGCACAACAGCGTTGTTTAGGCAATGAAAATCCTAAACCTAACCCTGGGTCCTAAGCTTCTCCAATAATGCAACATACAATATACTCAAGACATAAAAAAGATAAGTGAAAACACTTCACAGAGCTCAGGAGTTTTACAGCCTTATTGCCTGTGCATCCTTCGTGCACTCAGTTTGCCCCGGGGCAAACGAGAGGGTTGCTGAAGCCCCACCCTGCCTTTATACCTAAGGTGGTTGGCTCATGTACCCCCATTGACATTGTGGCATTTCCTCCGCCGCTGTGTTCCTTCCTCAAGCCACACCTGCAGGAAAAAAGTGCATAATAAATAAATCACTAAAAGTCAATATCACTCTGTTATTGCCACTTCTGTTAACAAGGTTACCATTGAATGTCTTAACTTTTAAAAAATGGTTTAAAGGAGTATGTATGAGGAATTATCAGAATACCCTTATTCGTCCCACAGAGAGGAAATGCATATTTGTTACAGCAAGTGAAGAGTCAAATATAGTGGAGGAAATAAGTATTTGATCCCCTTGCAAAACATGTCTTAGTACTTGGTGGAGAAACCCTTGTTGGACAGCACATAGGTCAGATGCTTCTTGTATTTGGTCACCAGGTTGGTGCACATCTCAGGTCCTTATGGTCAAGAAAATGACTCCATTTGTGGTGGAGCAAAAATCAATGCAAATTAATCCTTTATTCATTTCCCTGTGATTAATTCGATTCTTTGCACTTTTGTTTGGGGTCCGTGAGCTAAACAAAATCATAAAAAAGTGGAGAATGTGAAAGTTTATTGGCCAGTGGAGGAGAGAGATGACCTCGCTCATCAATGACAAAAGACTCCTTTATGGCTTTTGGTGTGAACCCCTGACGCAGGCCTATTCAACTCTGACTGACCAGCACCACAGGACATCCATTACGTGCAAAAAATGGTGCCTCAGTAAAAACAACTCTTTTTAGACGCCTAATGGAGGTTAGAAAACCGAAAAAGCCGTAATCTTTGCCCATTCTTTAGTGCACATACTGAGGGTCGGGGTGACGGACTGCAGGCTGTGTGGCAGCCTGTCGAAGATTTATTATAAATGTTTCGTTTACAATACTATTACTATATATGAGAGCAAAAAAAAAAAAAAAACACATTTTCATTTTGTAATGGTTGTTTAATTGAAAACACAACATTCAACACACTTTCATAAAAACACATTACATTTTACCAAGTTAATGCCGTAGTGCATACAAGGTAATAGACTTAACGATTTGCACTGCTGCTTCTCTCCGCGTTTCATTGACAGTGATCGGTTTATCGTTCAATTCACATTGCCCAAGTAGATGTTTAGGGGTCTCTTGGAAGTAAACAAATGCATTTTTACATCAGATAAATGCATTAACATCACATGCAAATTCTCTATCCTTTCACCCGCAACGATTATAATCTGCTTTGCTTCTTCTTCGGTTTCACCGTTATTAGCTCTGAATGTAATCCTTTCTGGGGCTTCTTGTGCCATATAATTGTCTTCAAAAGCTTTGTCTATGTCGTCACACGTTTTGGCATATCCTTCGATGTAATGACAACCGATACTAGAATAGAAATCCTCCAACATTCTTTTAATGCATGTTCTGGCACTGTCACCAATTTGGGCAATTCCACAGTATCGTGCTTTTTCTCTCATTATATTGAAGCAAAGCTCTGCCATTGCTTTTGGTATTTGTTCAACACATTCGCAGCAGTCGGTTAGCGGTAGATGATCTATAAGATTATTATGATCCGGTAATGACTCAACAACACCATTACATTTCTTCACTTTGTTCCTTTTTCTTTTCACCTTCCTTCGTTTTGTCTTTTTGGTTTTCCGTCCTTTTCTTTTCATTCGCATTCTGCGTTTGCTTTTCATTTTTCTTCTCCTTTTCATTTTTCTTCGTTTTTCTTTACTTTTTCTTTTCTTTTCTGCTAATTGTCGTTTGCGATCTTGGCGAGTGCTATGAGATATACTGTTTCTATAAAGGTTATCTATAATACCCTCTTTTAAAGAAAGATATTCTTCATATGTCATGTTATCGTGGTCCTCTTTTGTCCTAAAGACCTTACATGGATATGATATAGAGGAGGGCTCTTCTTCGGGAACATCCTCTCCCCTGCTTTGTAACATCCAGTCATTAAGCCCATATCCGTTATCCTGGTGATAATAAGGGGAGGCTATATCAGACTTGGTTTTTCTCAGATTCATGGCTACTTTCAACGGTCGTCTTAGTGGGGGTCCTTAGTTTTATATGATTTGCTGAATGGGATGGTACTTATTGCGTTGAGTGGGAGGAGTCATCTGTAGAAAATACTCTGTTTTATTAGATTCCGTAAAAGCATCTGACTCTTAATGGCAGTTTGTGATTTTGAGGCTATTTCAGTGAAACAAGGCTGTTTTTGAAACATTTGGCAGATTTATGCTTAAATTCTCTCAAAAATATACTGAAAGATACACTTTTGTGTATAAAAGCTGAAAAGTAGATAATGAAGTACTTTGTGTCCGTAGATTTCATTAAGAATCTGACTCTTAATGGTCCTCTCTAAATTTGATTCAGGGTTTGTTTGAAATGATTTGTGCTTTGTGTGTACAGACACACAGAAAAACACTGAAAAACACAAAAAGAAGGACTGTAATACACATGTATGAGACACGCTCCCCCTTGCTATAATGAAGACAACAGTTTTTAAATGTAAAAAACACTTTTTTATTTTTCACACCCAAAAATCAAATAGTTATACTGATTTCAACATCCGCAGGACCGTCTCCAGCTTAGAGTTATGACTGGAGATATCGTGATGGAGTTTTTTCACTTCAGTCAGAATATTCATGTGTATGCTGCTTTCTGCACAGAGATGCATTACATCTACAAACAGAGCATACACTGATAGCACATGATACACTTTTGATGTTTGTTTCATTTTCTGAGATAATGTTACAGAATGTTTCGGAAAATGAAGATTCCAGGACCACTTTAAATGTTTCGTTTACAATCGTTTCCCAATGACCGGGGATAGTACTGCCAGAACGCACGATAGCCAAAATGTCTTCTAGTTTACAAACTTCAGCCATTCTGTTTACACAGGGGTCACTACTCGTTCTGTTTTCAATCGTCCTCATCACCACACTTATTAAAAGGGTATTGACTACATTCTGTTCAATATATACAGAGCGTTTTGCATAGTAGTTTCCCATTTTTATTTTACTTTAAAGAAAAAAGTCCCTGGCTTCAGTCAACTGCTGGTTATTAGTCTTCTTCTTCTCCCCCCACTCGGCATGAATCTTTTCAAGTCTCTCCTTGAGGCGTCTGCAGTTTGTGATTTTGAGACTTTTTACAGACACTCTGCAGATTTATGTGTAATTCTCTCACAAAGGAAACAGTAAGTCTCTTACTTTTTTTATATGTAAGACAATTTACAACTGGTAGAAAGTTAAGTACTTTTTCTGACCAGATTTTTCTTTAAGACTGTGACTCTTAACACACCAGAGAGCCAAACATACTCACCCCCTTTTCAACGCCCTCCCCCCAGCAGCTCAGGTGTGAAACCCTCATACAGAATGTCAGTCCCTGTGTAAAACTTTTTAGTGACACTCTGCAGATTTGTGTGTAATTCTCTCACAAAAGGAACTGTAAGATACACTTTTTATGTATGCAAAAACTGATAGAGGAGTCGGTATGTTAATGTGGCGACAAATGTTCCCCTTTCTGCTCTGTACACTGTTTCGATGAAACACAGCAGTCTTGATAACTTGACATGACTAACATTACTTTTCTAAAATATATGTTTTTAGACGCGTTACTTTGATTTCAAGGCTGTGATGGCGAGAGTTTAACAGTCAATGGCATCAAGATGGTGCTCAAGAAGGACATTGTCATCCACCTTATTGATCAAGTGCTCATGCCAGACTCAGGTTAGACTTGCACATTTTCCCCTTATTAATGATTACCCGATTTACTACATATATTGTTTTTCTGTAATCCATATTTTTAATGGTGTTTAAATTCCCTCAAGCTAAACAGGTGATGGAACTGGTTGGAAGTTCCCCGTCAACCTTTGGAGACATGGTGTCTGACCCAGGCCTTTCTGCTTCCATGCAATCTGCCGCTGAGTACACTTTGCTTGCCCCCTCAACACTGTCTTCAATGGTGAGTAACATACTGGTGATTCAAAAAAAAAAAAAAAAAAAGCACGCCCCTATTTAGTTGATGGCTGAAGACAAAGCCTGGGTCCATTCTCTAGACTCTATTCTAGTCACATTCTGGAATAATTGGTGATATTTAGATTTGTTTTGTATTTACCCCTCATGTGCTGAGTCATTAGTCAATATGTGTAAATGTATGGAGCTTTAGGGAAACTATACATTTATTGGCACACTGCAGAAGCTTTATGCCATGTAACAGCAAGTGTCCACTCCCCCCGAGAACATTCCTGGACTTCACCCCAAAGGGAGTAGAGATGATTTGTTTTTGCATTAAGAACGACAGAGAACATTTCTCCAAAATGTCTAACTACTAATTATTGTCGTCTTTCTTGAAACTGACGTGCTTAAATTCTCTGAGAAAGTTACTGAAGGATACACTTTTGTGTATAAAAGCTGAAAAGTAGATAATGAAGTAGATTTCGTTAAGAATCTTTGACAGATTTATGCTTAAATTCTCTGAGAAAGTTACTGAAAGATACACTTTTGTGTATAAAAGCTGACAAAGTAGATAATGAAGTAGACTTTGTGTCCGTGTGAAACCCCATACAGAATGTCAGTCCCTGTGTTACAACTTTTTAGTGACACTCTGCAGATTTGTGTGTAATTCTCTCACAAAAGGAACTGTAAGATACACTTTTTTATGTATGCAAACGTCTTTCTTGAAACTGACGTGCTGACCGTTTTACAAAACAAGTTATGTTTTCTGCTTTTTCATCCTCTGAATTTAAATGTATGTGTGTGTGTGTTACCCCCTCCCCATCGCCCTACCCTTTGCCTGCAGAGGATGTCGGGGGGTTTTATGACGTGTCCTAGCTTGTCTTCAGACTGTTTCACCAAACTTTTCACGGCAGAGAATAGCAGAGAGAGAGAGAGAGTTAGTGAGATTGACAGTACTTTTAAAAATATATGGTTGTATATTTATTGTTATTTGCAAGTATTTGTAAGTTACAGTCAATACTGCTGTATACAGGGGCACAGGAAGTGGTTAGGTGGCGGGACCTTGCTCTTTAGAGCTGAGACATTACTTTTAAAATATATGGTTGTATATTTCATGTTATTTGCAAGTATTTGTAAGTTGCAGTCAATACTGCTGTATACAGGCTCACAGGAAGTGACTAGGTGGCAGGGACATTGATCCTATGCATATGTGATTCATTATAAAATTATTATTTTGTAAAACCGTAGGGGGCAGCATTTTATTTTCTCCTTGTTATTTGCAAGTATTTGTAAGTTACAGTCAATACTGCTGTATACAGGGGCACAGGAAGTGGTTAGGTGGCGGGACCTTGCTCTTTAGAGCTGAGACATTACTTTTAAAATATATGGTTGTATATTTCATGTTATTTGCAAGTATTTGTAAGTTGCAGTCAATACTGCTGTATACAGGCGCACAGGAAGTGACTAGGTGGCGGTGTCTCGCAGATTACACCCATATCAAGACGTCTCTTGGCCATTTCTCTCGACTTGAGAAAATATTGAAGAGTGAGAAAGACGAATGGCTCTTATTTATCTAACCCTAACGGATGAGGGGTGAGTGGTGGGGGGTGTGTGTGTGTGTGTGTGTGTGTGGGTGTGTGTGTGTGTGTGTGTGTGTCCCCCCTCCCCATCGCCCCACCATTTGTCCCGCAGAGGATGTCTGGGGGTTTTATGGTCCCCACACCTGTCTTGACTGTTCACCAAACTTTTCACGGCAGAGAATAGCAGAGAGCGAGAGAGAGAGAGAGTTAGTGAGATGGACAGTACTTTTACAAATATATGGTTGTATATTTCTTGTTATTTGCAAGTATTTGTAAGTTACAGTCAATACTGCTGTATACAGGGGCACAGGAAGTGGTTAGGTGGCGGGACCTTGCTCTTTAGAGCTGAGACATTACTTTTAAAATATATGGTTGTTACATTTCATGTTATTTGCAAGTATTTGTAAGTTGCAGTCAATACTGCCATTTGAAAAATATTTTTTAATTTTATTTTGAAAAACCGGAAGTGGGGCGGGACTTCCGGCGGAAGGGGTGGGGCTTATGGAAGGGCGGGACTTCCGGTGGAAGTGGGCGGGGCTTATGGAGGCGGGACTTCCGGCGGAAGGGGGCGGGGCTTAGAGGTGTGACCTGTCACTTTCTATGCATACTAATGAGATTGAAGTGGTATGTGTATAACTACTAATGTATTTCTTACTGTATCCTCTATTCCTGGACAATATATAATAGCGGAGACTATAACTGTGTGCTGGACCCAGAAAAGGACCGCTCCTCAGGCATTGATGTTTCTCATCCGCAAGCTAGAAAGGTGCTGCTTCAATCTATAAACGATCTTAATTTAATTGAAGTCTGGAGAAAGCTACATCCTACAAAAAAAACATTTCTCATGTTATTCAGGTTCTTATAAGAAGTCATCACGTATTGATTACTTTCTGATCTCCATGGCCTTATTATCACATGTGAATGAATGCAGTTATGACAGCATAGTATTGTCCGATCATGCACCCATCTCATTCACCCTCCATATACTGTTGGAGCGCTGAGTGGTCTGAAACCCACCTCGGCTCCGCGTGTCCTTTTGATGAGCTGGGTTAAATCCTAAAAGGAAGGAATTCATCAAAAGCACCAGGATACAAGTTAAACAATAATCTGTTTGAATGGTAAAAGACACAATACAATTTACAGAGTACTCTGGGCTCAATTCCACTACCGTGCTACACCGAGACAGTCAGTCAGAAGGGGCACCGAGCATCAAAATATCATATTATTTATACACACAAGTGACCAGCACACGGTCTGGGGCTCGCCCAGAAGTGAAGTCGCCAACAACAAATAGCTGGGGAGGAGCAACCAACACAGCTATTTGTTATTGGCGACTTCACTTCTGGGCGAGCCCCAGACCGTGAGCTGGTAGTTCTCCATTGGCCAGTTTCACTTCTGGGCAGGACCCTAGGCAATGAGTCAGCAGCTGCCGACTCCGTCTGATTCGCTCCCTCTCCTTGCAGTGTGTGTGTGTGTGTCTGTGTGTGTGTGTGCGTGTGTGTGTCTAAATAAGGATGTTTCCTGCCATGCAAACTGCTCCTACTTCATACAGAGTAATTAAGCACACACATATATTTAAGCCAACTACTCCAACATTTTGTGGCAATTTAGCACAGGCCTCCTCTGAACTTCCTCTAACCTCAAAGTCAGCTCACTTAACATGAATACATATATTGATAATTCAGAAGGACCATTATCCCTCTAACTGTGTGACTCAATAACACACATCTTCTCATGGCCTCTTTATGAGTCTTGCAGGATATGAATTATCCAATTAACTAACGTCTGCACAGTAGCGCACATACATTTTCCCCTATGCAGCTTACGCACCAACATTTGTATCGTTTCTTAGCTAATGCATGCTGGATATGAACCACTAATCAACAAGACTTTAATTGTATTAGGTCTGAGGAAGCCCCTCTCTTGGAGTTCCTCTGACCTCTTACCAATTCAATTAACATGGGTACATCTGCTGTTAATTTGCAAAGACCATTGATAATTAGCAAAGAGACTCCCGGGCCTTTTCTACTGACTTTCTGAAAAATACTCATCCACGGGTAATCATTTTACTCAAGGCAGAAATCACAGGTTGTACTGTACCTCACCTACTCACAAATAGCCAACAAAACACCTTTTGATTATACAGCAGTTGTGGATAATTATTATAGGAATATTTAATATAAAAAACCTCTATATTTAAGAGGAAAAAATTGACTTGTCCATCCAAGTTTTAACACACATGAATATATATAAAAACACACATATATTAGATGACATTAAAAATGAATATACCAGAAATACGCTATACTAAACTTTCTGCTCAATACGTTATTTTAATACTTCAATACCGAGGCTTGTTTGGTGTCCTTCTAGGTGGCGCCTCCAAACCAAATGGTTACAAGACCCAACATTTGTAGAATTTCTTGGTAAAAATATTGATATTTATTTTTGTATGAACACAGATCAGACTAATGCAGGCATAAGATGGGAAGCATTAAAAGCCTACATTAGGGGTGTGATGATTAGCTATACAAACTTTAAATCAAAAGCTCACTATAAAGAGTTAACCAACCTTGAGGCTCAAATGAAAACTCTGGAACTTGACCTATACCAAAATGATATACCAGAGAAACATAAAGCGCTCGTTCTGTTGAGAGCTAAGTATAAAGAGCTATCTGCTAGCAGCAAACCTCCTTTGGTTAAAGCAATCTTACTATGACCAAGGTGACAAAGCTGGCAAGCTTCTTGCATGGAGAATAAAGAAAATGCAATCGGATAGAGCTATAAACTCAATCAAATTAGATAACGGAAACACTCCTCCTTTAGAATATTCTACGAATCCCTTTATATTTCAGTATACCCAGATAATACTCAGTTACAATCTGAATTCCTAGATCAGTTAGAAATCCCAACTATGACAGAGCAAGATAAGACTGAATTGGATACATATTTAACTGTTAAGGAAATGTCTGAAGCCTTGCGGAATATGAGAAGCGGGAAGACACCAGCACCAGATGGGATCCCTATAGAGATTTATAAATTATTTCCAGACAAATGACTCCCCCCTCTATTAGATATGTTTGAAGAGGCATACGAGTTGGGTACTCTACCACCATCTTTACGGTCTGCAATAAGATAAGATAAGACTTTATTCATCCCGAAGGAAATTGTTGTGACAGAGTAACAAAATACAATAAACACAATAAACACAGCAGCAAAACTGTACACTAAAAGTGCAGCAAAAAGAGCAATTAAACATCCACAGACAACATGAAACGTAGAAACATAGAAGGTCACACAATCAATGCAATTATTATTATTAGCAGTATTTAGTAGTTAGTAGTGCAAAAAATAAAACGTAGTGGCAGTTACGTAATTGCACGTTATCATAGCATTATTAATAATACTAATAATAATAATATAATATTGCACAGTTATATATATAGCAGCGAGTGTATTGTAATGATGGTAATTATATTGATATGTATATTGCACATAGTGTTGGTGTGGAAGTTCTCAATGCCCTTTACTTAAGGGTGAAGAGTTAAAGAGTTTGATTGCCACTGGGAGGAAAGACCTCCTGTGGCGCTGTGTGGTGGTCTTCGGTGATCTCAGTCTGTGGCTGAAAGTGCTCCGGTAGGAAACCAGTGTGGCATGCAGGGGGTGAGACCCATTGTCCAGAATGCTGAGGAGTTTCCTCAGTATTCTCCCCTCCGACACCACTGCCAACGACTCCTGATCCACTCCCAGGACAAAGCCTGCTCTCCTGATGAGCTTGTTGAGTCTGTTGGCATCAGCTGTCTTCACCCCGCTGCCCCAACACACTACAGCAAAGAAGATCACATTGGAGACCACCGAGTCATAAAACATCTGCAACATAGTGCTGCAGACGTTAAAGGACCTGAGTCTCCTGAGGAAATACAGACGACTCTGGCCTTTCTTATATAGGGCCTCAGTGTTTTTACTCCAGTCCAGTTTATTGTCTATGTGGCCACCCAGGAACTTGTAGCTGTCCACAATGTCCACATCCATGCCCACAATGGTAATTGGACTTGGGGCGGTACTCCGCTTCCTGAAGTCAACCACTAGCTCCTTAGTTTTTGTGACGTTGAGCTGCAGATGGTTCTGACCGCACCACTCCACAAAACTGTCCACCACACTCCTGTACTCAGCTTCCTGATCTTTGATGATACAGCCCACAATGGCAGAGTCATCTGAAAATGTCTGCAGATGGCAGGACTGTGAGCAGTGTCTGAAGTCTGATGTATAGACTGTGAACAGGAAGGGAGAGAGGACCGTGCCCTGACCAATTATCACCTTGGTCCCAAAGCCTGGTAAACCACCAACAGAAAGGGGGTCCTATCGTCCCATATCCTTAATGTGTTATATAGGACGGGGATCACCAACTACATTTGTCCAAGGGCCGAAATGTAACCAATAGACACTATCGCGGGCCAGCGATTTGTATATAGCCCAGAATTTTATAAATAGTATTCAGATTACTTTTGGAATACTTTCTTTTTCCATAACAGACACTTATTTTACTGTTTTCAATCAATCAATCAATCAATCAATCAATCAATCAATCAATCAATCAATCAATCAATCAATCAATCAATCAATGTTTATTTATATAGCCCAATATCACAAATGTTACATTTGTCTCAGTGGACTTCACAGTTTGTACAGAATATCAGTATGACAATACGACACCCTCTGTCCTTAGACCCTCACATCGTACAAGGAAAAACTTCCGAAGAAAATCCACAGTTTTAAAGGGAAAAATGGGAGAAACCTCAGGGAGAGCAACAGAGGAGGGATCCCTCTCCCAGGACGGACAGACGTGCAATAGATGCCGTGTGTAAATGAAAAGATAATACATTTGCAACATAGGTAGTCCAAATGTTTGGAAATGCATGTGTGTATAATAGGAAGATGAATCCACGAGGATATCCATCCAGCACCTATGATCCAGGACCACAGCCACGATTCAAGATCCAGGGCTCGCGATGCAGGACACAGGACCGCAGGATCATCCATGACTCCGGATCCCAGCGTATATAGACACCAAAAAGAAAGAAATTTGGGGAAGCTGGGTTAATCGGAACATGAGAGTACACAGGTATAGACAGAGAGAAGGAAGAAGTAAGATGTCCCCCGACAAACTAAGCCTATATCAGCAAAACTAGGGGCTGAATCTAATCAGCCCTAACTATAAGCTTTATCAAAAAGGAAGGTCTTAAGCGCACTCTTAAAAACGGATAGGGTGTCTGCCGCCCGAACACAAACTGGAAGCTGATTCCACAAATGTGGAGCTTGATAAGAAAAGGCTCTGGCTCCCATTGTACTTTTAGAGACTCTAGGAACAACCAACAACCCTGCATTCTTGGAACGCAATGCCCTAGTAGGACAGTAGGGTATAATGAGTTCTTTAAGGTAAGATGGCGCCTGCCCATTAAGGGCTTTGTAGGCGAGAAGAAGAATTTTAAATTATATCCTGTGTTCTATAGGGAGCCAGTGTAAGGCAGCCAGAACAGGAGTAATGTGGTCCCTTTTCCTAACTCTGGTTAGTACACGAGCTGCAGCATTTTGAATCAGCTGAAGCGACTTGACTGACTTCTTGGTACACCCTGATAATAAAGAGTTACAATAATCCAGCCTTGAAGTAACAAATGCATGGACTAGTTTCTCTGCATCGTTTTGAGGCAAGATATGCCTGATTTTTGCAATGTTACGTAGATGGAAGTAGGCGGTCCTTGAAATTGATTTTATGTGGGCGTTAAAGGATAAATCCTGATCAAATATAACACCAAGATTCCTTACAGTCTCACTGGAGGCCAAATTAATGCCATCCATAGTTAGTATATCCTTAGATAATTTGTTTCGTAGATTCTTCGGGCCAAGTACAATAACTTCAGTTTTGGTCGTGTTTAACATCAAAAAGTTTAAGGTCATCCACGTTTTTAAGTCCTTAAGGCAGTCTTGAATTTTATTTAGATGATTAATTTCATCAGGCCTGATTGATAAATATAGTTGAGTATCATCCGCATAACAATGAAAGTTTACAGAATGATTCCTTATAATATTGCCTAACGGAAGCATATATAATGTGAACAAAATAGGTCCGAGCACTGAGCCCTGTGGCACTCCATGGCTAACTTTGGTTTGCGTGGAAGATTCATCATTGACACGTACAAACTGAGAGCGTTCAGATAGATAGGACTTAAACCAGCCTAAAGCAGTTCCCTGTATGCCAACTGTTAGGGAAATAATTGTCCTAGACTCCTAGATATGACGTACAGGACCAACCCTGACGTCTGTTTACCTCCTTTAAGGACACAGGCTGTTTCAGCCAATAATGTTATTGTTCCCATTCTGTGACCGGTCAATACTGGGTCACAGATGGTCTGTATTGTGGGTACACTGGGACACTTCCTTCTCTGTTGTCTGAGGACTCCAGGGCATGACATATCCAAGGCCATAAGTGGCGGAAGCTGGTAACTTAGTGTGCCCAAACTATCTAAAGCTATCTTATCAAAACATGTTGATGACTCTCTGTGGAACCAGTTAAATGGGCTGGCAAGAGAGAGGCTCTCCAGAATTGACGTGTCAACTCTACCGTGAAGTCAGAACCTCTGGCTCTTGGACTTGTGATGTGAATCCTCCGGCCGTAACTCCAAATAAACCATCAGTGTTTGACATCAAAGCTACTGCTCCTACCGTGTCTCCTTCCTGAGTCGGTGACTCCCACTGCTTATTTACACAGAACTTTCCTCTACAAATTGGCGTTGTCGGCAGGATGCCAATAAATCTTCAGATTCTGGTAAGTGTGATTTTCAAATACATTTGGACATTGCCTTACCAGAGTCTGTGATTGACGGTATCCTAAAATTACCTGTGAAACTGAGCGGCTGTGTTTCGTTTTGGTTAATGAACATTTGGGGATATTAAACCCAGGGAATCAGTGTCTGGGGACTCAGTCCTGGCTGATTTTCTCTGTGTATGCTGCTCGGGACGGAAGTGCCATACAAGCATGCACAGCTCATGTTTAAAGAGACCTTAAAGAAAGGGCGTCAGTGAGGTGGAGCTTCTGTGTGAATTGAAAGCAATGCAGAATATTTGTACTGGACAAATCGCCGGATTTTGAGGGTCTTAGTGGCCAGCACAGCAGTTGAAAATAAGCAGCCAAGAGATACCATACTGTTATCACCTCTCTGTAAAAACGGCTCCGGCTGCAGCCTTGGGAGTGTGTGTAAAAATACCTCCACCGTGTTTGTGGAGCTGGGGCAGTATAGCTGTGTTTTTTTGTCTAGGCTGTAACTCACGGCACCGCCGTCCTTCAAACGGGACGGTCTAAAAGCACTCGTTGTTTAGGACCGCTTTCTCATGGTTAGACGGGCCAGCACGAAGTGCGTGCATCGCCAGATGCGCCACAGTTCCCTAGACATTGAGGAGCAGGTGGCGGTCAGGGGTGCATACATAAAATTATAGGCTAATTGATCAGAGGTGTGTAGTGGCAAGCAAGCATAGGCAAGCTGTGTTTCACCTTGAGGTGAACTCGATAGCAAGTATATATAGGCTGGTCGTACGGACTACAGTCAACTGAGCTGTTGTTTGGAGAGAAAGGGCAGGGAAAAAGTCTGTGGGCTCCGATCGGGGGGGCACAGCGCCACTAGAAACAAATAGCCTAGTGGTTGTCGCTAGAGGATAAGCTAGTTATCGCTCTTGGACGGCTTTCAGGCACCGATAAATCACTTGTATACAAGGGTGAGGCGTGAGAAGACGCCCCACTGGAGATAATTCCCCACCCCCTCTAAGATCTCTAAAATCCGGACTAAATTGAGCTGGATGAGCTTTGCTGTCGCGCTGGTGTTTATTACGAGTTCATGTTTTGTTTGTCTGATTGTTGTATGGGGGGTCTATATTGGTTTGTCCCGCCGTCTTGTGTATGTTTTGTAACAACTAATAATGAATCAGTCCATAGACAGGGTAAAATGAACTAAACTTTAGTTATCTCACCAAAAGTAAATGACCTGAGAAAAATAAAAAGAGTGTTTTTATGTCCTGCCTCTGAGTGTGCAGGGAAAATGTAAACAAGAAGCACACTGTTGAGGGTGAGCGCTAGGTGTAAGAAGAAAAGAAGATTATATTGCTTTAAGAATCCATTCTTAAATGGTATTGCTGGTATGTTAAGATATCTTTGTGACCTTGTATAAACCCTATGCCCCGTCCTGCGCCCCGAGACCCTCAGAGACCTGCTTGAGGAGATCAGGGTTGCAAAATCTGTTTTTGTAGGTCAATGTTGTATTATTTGTTTCATTTATTCTTAATCTATGTATTGTATAGTAATAATTAATAAAAGCGTAATGTATTGAACACATTCCGAAACAAAGTAGATAAGACAGAACTAGACTCAGACATAATACTAATTGTTGTTGAAACCTTTTGCGCTGTTGCAGCAAAATGGAAACTGTGTTGATTGTCTGTTCCAACTGGACACTGGAATCAGATAATTAATATAAGTTGAAGTTCAATTACAGTTTAAAAAAATTGTTTAACATTCTTTATTAAACTGCTTCAAATTATTTCTAGTATCAACCAATTGGTCTCCATAGACAATACTAAAATTAAAATAGTTGTTATACTGACAAGTTTTCTGAAACCGAGCTTATGAACAACAGAGTAAAGGTCGCTGGTTAAGCCAGGATCAATATATTTGTTGAAGTTTTTATTGTGTGCATAATAAATGTGTTAAATTAATTGAGCAATTCTTTAAAAGTATAATGTTGCAATTTCTTTAAAATAAGTATACAGTTAAAAAATAGGTGTTGTTTTCCAAGGGCCTCTCTTTCACAGGCCCACACTTTGAATCATAACACTCCCAAGTCCTACAGAAACTCAGTATCATTTTGTGTTGCAAGCCAAATCCAGGGGTTCTACTCGAGCCCAATTTTAAATACCATAAAGAAAAGTATTGAACCCAGCTCGAGCTAAATGTCAAATGTATTTAATTAATGTGCAAGTGTTTTGATTTATTTAAAATGTTCCAGTCTAGCTTCCTTCGAGTTTAGTGTAAACAACAGATTGGTTCTCATAACATTCTCACTGCTGTGCTGTCCCAAATGTTTTAAACCTTGGGCAGACAAGCACACACACACACACACACACACACACACACACACACACACACACACACACACACACACACACACACACACACACACACACACACACACACACACACACACACACACACACACACACACACACACACACACACACACACACACACACACACACACACACACACACACACACACACACACACACACTTTGGATGAGTATTCACTTTATCCAAATTGTAAATGATTGCCTTCTTTAAAGTTATTAGTAATTCAAGATTAATTATTAAATTAAATTAGGTACATAACATAGAATAAACAAAATAACTTTGATTTGATCATTTTGTTCACAACATTAGACCTTGTCCTCTAATCTCTACTAGAATAAGATAAGTGTGCATGTTTGGGTATTTTAACACTCCTGTAATGTACCTAATCTTGTTATCCTTTTCATTACAGAGCTGGGAAAATGGTGTATTGATTAGATTCTGATCCGTGCAGTCCAATTTTGACTGACTTTAGTTCTAATGTTAATTTGATTTCAACCCATAAGGAATTATGTAGATGAACTCAACATTTCACATGATGGATTAGTGCTCCACATTTTTCCCACTAATTTGTTGTGCAATTAGGCCAATGGTAAAGAGAGACATTGATGACCTTGTGTCCCTTTTGTTGGTACGTGGTTCCATTCTATCTATGGCCTTGGACGATTTCACTAAGAATCACCCAGTTCTGACAGTCCGGCTGAGTGCAGTCACAGAGATGCTATGGCTGCTCTACATGAAATTACATTAATGGTCTGGTCCGAGAATGGACACCATTCCCTGCTCCCAGAGACAATACTCCTCAAACTGAACTCACGTGGGCCACTCCCCCCACCAAGCCATGAACTGAAAGCTTGACATCTGATTTGAACACCTGGAAGCCTCCCGGTCACACCAGCACCAACCCTTGGGTCAGTCAGATGGGACTAACGGCTTAACTTAGGGCATTTGGTTCAGAAATATGACTCTCGTTACCGCAGAGTGGGTTGTTTTTTTAAGGCTATTCATACTGCTATGCAGAGGATGCCTGTAGGTTGGCAAGCTGTTAAAAGCCCCTACTATTTAAAAAAAAATAGGCCTAATGTCAGGGGCCTCTTAGTTCACATTATATGGACAATGTTTCCACCTGGTGAAACTGAAGGCTGCACGGTACTCAGGCTACAATACGACCATTCTGTTCTGCTCTGACGATTCAATTGATAGATTCTACATCAAAACAATTAGCTTTTATTGTTTCCAATGATAACGTCATTTTAAGAGAAGGAATGCAAACCTGTTTTCAAATGTAAGGTTTTGAATGTGTTTGACATTTCTCAGTAATAACACCCTCAGACACCCACTATCATTCATGCTATGCCTTCAGTGATAACTCAGATGTTAAGGGGATGAAGCTTTTCCTCCCAAATCGGCTATGCTTTGTTTTTTTAACAAAGGTATGCATTTCCTGCATAATATATGTTTCTCACAATTGTTTTTTGTTAGCTGCTTACAGGTGATACTGAGTCTTCTCGATTAATAGATTATAAACTACACCATGCTTAAATAGACTCCTAAGTTATTATTTCATATGTGACATATGTAAGAAAAGGGAGGGAAGAGTCAATTATATTGAGTAATTGATTTTATATTGGAACATTTATTTCTCAAACCTGTTTTATGGAAGAGGAAAATATTTCTGATAAACTAATCTTTTATCAAACGGTAAATAGTGAATTAATATAACATTTAGAATCATTGAGAAGGGGTGATATCCACAGGGACTAGCTCACCTTTAAATTACAATAACATTTCTCTACTTTGGACTGATGAGTATATGATTCTTGCATGTTAAATGACTAACACAAAACTTACATTTATGCATGTGCATGTCTCAGGAAGGCTCCCAAATAATTCTAATGTGCTAATCCATTACTTTGAGTTGTCGGCACTCAGGAAAACATCCCTATCAAGTGTTACCCCAATAACTAGGACAGCTCTGAAGGCCAAGGGTCAGAGAGAGAGGGTCACACTCTCCGGCTGCAGAGGGCACCCCAGCAACGGGCAAGGAGGCACGAGGTCGTTTCGAGATGAGAGGATTCTAATCTTCAACTATCTGAGGAGAGGGGATGCTTCTTCATCTTTCTGCTCGGTGGGCTCAGGCAGACAACCCTGCGGGACGAGCGAGGACTTCAGAGGCTTCATACCAGGTTCCTTGTTTCTCGGGGGGCAGATATCTTCCTAACCTCTCCCATCACGGGGGGAGACCTGGATGCGCCACTTGGAATACACAGTTTTGTCTGGCACTGCTCTCAAGCAGATAGCAGAAGGAATGCAGGCGGATGAGCCTCCGTTTCACTGGGGGGATCAACTACAGTGCTCACTAATGAGCCACACAAAAGCAGAACAATTGGGGGGTTTAAATATGGCGCTCTGAGGAAGAGTTTGAGCCAATCAGCACCTCCGTGCTAATCTACAGTATCAGGATGCCTTTACACACACCAGACACTCTTTGTCATAAAGAGAGGAGGAGAACGAGTCAGAAAGACTGAAGGACATGTTTTTCCAGCTCTCGTACAAAGATGAACTTTGAATTGATTTTATATCTTGGATGTTTACAGATGTACAATTAATGACTGTCTTTATATTTCCAATGACCAGACATGTGTTGAATAGTGGTGATTAATATATTTTTGCCGGATCAGATTACACTTTCGCACTAAACTAAATTAATTCAGATTATAAAGTATTGAATCATAAGATATTTCTACTATTATCACAGATAATGTTAATATCCTTAATCGTCCAGCAATCAGGCTTAACAACACTACTCTTTAATGTATTATCCATGCACAGAAAGACCTACAATGATGTTTCAAGTACTGGATTGATTTCAGTTTTGGCCCAAAACAAATATTTATAATATTTCATATAACAATTATGTAGCATATTTGGTCCTCAAATTAGAGCAACATTAGATAAACACAGAAGAATCCTTTCCAAGTACCATAAGTAGATGCTCAGGTAAGTATGGCTAATAGGAATAATTGATAGACTTATTTGGTACAGATCAGTGGTAGCATTTACACATGTAATAATTCACGTTTTAAGAATGTTTAATCCTTCCTTTCCAGGTTTTTACAAAAGTCTTTGAATATTTGCCTAACTTTTCTTTTTCAGATTTTGAACAATGTACTTGACTAAAATGAATGTATTGATTTCACTAAGTGCCTTACTCTTGACTAAAGCATATTTAAGTAAATGTAAAAGCAATCCTAAAATTGAGGACACTGCACTTTTGCAGATTACAGATTGATCAAATCACCATTGTGAATTAACGAAGCACTTTTATACTAATAAAGGACTGGCTTACCTAAAGCCAGTTGAGTAGCACTTGAAATGTTTGGCTCTATGAAACCTGATGTACTTATATGATTCTGTTTTCTTCAAGTTTGTGTCTTCCTGGTCGAATGTACTTATTGTAAGTCGCTTTGGATAAAAGCGTCAGCTAAATGCAATGTAATGTAATGTAATGTGAATTATATACTCTAACTGTGAATTTTTAGCTGGATCTCTTACGATCCTGAGTTTTAAAATGCTTTTGACTAGTGATTGCCTTGAAGTAAATCTTTAAAGTGGCAAGCTGGTTTTGATTTTATAGTTTGATGAATGAAATTAACTAATGATAAATGATAAAAGATATTAGTTTAAAACAAATATTTAGCTATTGTGCACCTGTGTTTTATGTGTGTTCATAATTATGCTTTTGACAAAAGATGATCAAACACTGATGAGAGATGATTTTTCCTATTATGATTGTCTGTATCAATCATTGTGATTGAATGTTTCAATCTTATTCTACTTTGTGATGTAATTAATGTAAGGTGAGACCACACTCGAATCTGGAGACGCCTATTGAGTTAATTATTGACCAAATTATTATTAGACTAATGTTTTAGGTTATCATAAATGATAAAAAGAGTGGACTGTTAGGGAAATAATTGTCCTAGACTCCGATATGATGTACAGGCAGTGGCGGCGGGTCATTAGGGGCAGGTGGGGCACAGCCCCACCTAGTGTCAGAAGAAAGTATTACAAATAATGATTACAAAAAAATACTAAAAAATAAATAAAAAAACATATAAAATATATTTTAAGGTCATGTTTAATAATCTGATTCGTCTGTACATTTCTGTTTTAGTCTGTGTTCTTCTAATTAGTGTCTAGAGTGCCGTTTTGAGCTGTTTAGAGCCATGTGGGACAAAACCCGATCCTGCCCCTCCCTCTCACAGTCTAAGTGAACGGTGATTGTAAAAACTACACTGCGCATGCTCAGAGTATTTTTCTATTTAATGTGTGTGGCAAAAAAATAATGACCGTAGGGGCAAAGTGCTCCCATCCCCACCATACGTCATCTCACATAATTCAGAATTGATTGGCTGTAAGTACTCACGTGTGCAGTGCTGCGAAACGTCACGTGTAGTTTGAAGAGGAGACGAGAGAGCAGCATATAGCTAACATCACCAGCGATTAAAAGAAGTAAAAAACTGAAAGAAAATGAATGAAGTTGACCATTTACTGGAGCACACATTTGAGACACTTAGTCTCGGAGAGAAACTGGAGGTAAAACGCCTCGGTGCCCACCATCCACCGGATTTCCAAATGGTCCAGACTGCGGGCAAAGTTAAACGTGGGTTTAACGCTGAGTGGTTTGCTAAAAAGAAATGGCTAACGGCGAGCATCCAGAAGAATTCCCTCTTTTGCTTTCCTTGCCTGCTTTTTGGTGAAGATCAAGGTACTTGGTCGAGGACAGGTTACAAGGACTTACAGCATCTTTCGGAGAGGACAATGAAGCATGAGAGCAGCAACAGTCATTTGGAAAATGCCGTAAAATTGGGATTACTTGGAAGGGTGAATGTTGCAGCTCAGATTGACAGCGCCTACAGACGCGGCATTGATTCTCATAATAGGAAGGTGGAAGAAAACAGGTACGTGCTTGGTCGGATCATCACCTGTATTAAACTGTGTGGGAAATGTGAGACAGCACTGCGGGGCCACAACGAGTCGGCGGACTCTCTGAATCCAGGGATATTCAGGTCAATTTTCGAGACAATGTGTGAGGGCGATTCCAGGCTTCAACGGCACTACGAAGCTCAGCTTGTTTTCAAAGGGACATCAAGCACCATACAGAATGAACTCTTGGACTGCATGTATGATGTGTACAGGGAGGAAATAGCCAAGCAAGTGGACAACACATCATTTGTTGCCGTTCAGGCCGACGAGACAACCGATGTCTCCTGTAAATCGCAAATGGTGATTGTGTTGCGATACGTTATGCCTGACCTCACAGTTACAGAGCGTTTTTTGGAGTTTGTGGAAGTAAAGGGAAAAACTGGTGTAGGTCTCTCTAACAGCATCAAGGCTGTTCTGGAACCCCTGAAGCTGAAAGACAAGCTAATCGCTCAGACCTATGACGGGGCGGCCGTCATGAGCGGTAACGTGCGCGGGGTACAGACGGTGATGAAGGAGACGTACCCAAATGCTCAGTTTGTTCACTGCTACGCCCACCAACTGAACCTGACCCTGCAGCAACTGTGTTCAGCAAGGATGAGCATCCTGAAGGTGTTTTTTGCAGATCTAACTGCTTTTTCCACTTTTTTCTCCGGTGCTCCAAAACGTGTTGCAGCTCTTGCAGAGGCAACACAGAGACGCATCCCACGGCCACCGGCTGTGAGATGGAACTTTAAAAGCAGAACTGTGAACGCGGTTTGGGAGACCCGAGATGCACTACTTCAGTGTATGAAGCATATACGCGCACAACCAGGATGGGATGCGGTCACCATAAGTGAGGCATACGGCCTGTCAAAGAAACTGCGGGACCGAGCATTTATGCAGCTCCTGGAGTTTTTTTCGTTGCTTATGCCAGAAGTGGATGTTCTATACAACACTCTGCAAAAACGAAGCATCGATGCACCTGGGATCAACAGCGCGCTCTGCCGTTTCAAGGAAAATGTTCAGAAAATGAGGCAGAAAACTGATGCATTGGCTGCCACTGCTCATGATGGAACAGACGAGCCAGGCCGACGAGTCAGCAGCACAGCGCCGGTGATGAAGGAGGCTTGTGACACAGTCATCTCACAGGTGGAACAGAGGTTCTCACAGAGTGACCATTTGATCGCTGCAAAGCTTGTTGACAGCTCATTCTTCCCACAGCATGTCCTGTCATTTCCTACACCTGAGCTTGACTGCGCCGTGAAACTGTGGCCTGTGTTGGGAAACAAGGAGAAGTTGAAGTCTGAGCTGACCACGCTCTACCGCCACAGTGAGCTTCACACTGGAAACACTGCCCTGTCTCTGTTGAAATCCATTCACGAGAACAACTTGGAGGAAACGTTTGCTGAGACTGTTATTTTGGTCAAAATAATAGTGACAACTCCGATGACGACATCCGAGTCAGAGAGGAACTTTTCCACCCTCAAAAGGATAAAGACTTTCACTCGCAACACTATGGGACAGCCGCGACTTAACGCATTGGCCATGCTTTCAATTGAAAGCCAGTTGATCCAGCAACTACAGGACTTCATCCCCAAAGTGATAGACACATTCTGTCAGAGGAAGGACCGCCGTGCCGCTTTTCTTTTCAAGTGAGCCTTCAGCTTTGGTAAGTTCATTTATGTCATATATTTTGTTGATCTTCTGTGTTTTGCCTCTGCTGGATCGATTGATATTGTGACCTCGATGATGAGTGTCTGTGTTTTCCTTATATTTACAGTCTATGGTGTTTTAATGCTAAAGCATTACGGTTGTTGTTATTGTTAAGAATTACTTTGTGATGGTGACCTTTACTCCATGTATTAAGGTGCATTACTATGACATCCCCACGCTGTGTAGGTAAATGTATGCGCTCACAGTGTTGCTCCTGTGGTCTTCAGTATGTAATTTGACACTCCCCCTCTCTCTCTCCTCCCCCCTCTCTCTGTCCCCCCTCTCTCTGTCCTCCCTCTCTCTGTCCCCCCCCCCCCCCTCTCTCTCTCTCTCTCCCCCGACCTCTTTCTGCCCCCCCAGTTTTGTACACCTAGAAACGCCACTGTGTACAGGACCAACCCTGACGTCTGTTTACCTCCTTTAAGGACACAGGCTGCTTCAGCCAATAATGTTATTGTTCCCATTCTGTGACCGGTCAATACTGGGTCACAGATGGTCTGTATTGTGGGTACACTGGGACACTTCCTTCTCTGTTGTCTGAGGACTCCAGGGCATGACATATCCAAGACCATAAGTGGCGGAAGCTGGTAACTTAGTGTGCCCAAACTATCTAAAGCTATCTTATCAAAACATGTTGATGACTCTCTGTGGAACCAGTTAAATGGGCTGGCAAGAGAGAGGCTCTCCAGAATTGACGTGGCAACTCTACCGTGAAGTCAGAACCTCTGGCTCTTGGACTTGTGATGTGAATCCTCCGGCCGTAACTCCAAATAAACCATCAGTGTTTGACATCAAAGCTACTGCTCCACCGTGTCTCCTTCCTGAGTCGGTGACTCCCATACAGTAGCATAGCTACACAGAGGTTTCCTCTACACCAACTAAGTGCTCTAGTCTTTGCAATAAGATATCATGATCGATAGTATCAAATGCAGCACTGAGATCGAGCAAAACAAGAATAGAGACACGTCCCTTGTCAGAGGCTATTAGAATGTCATTTGTGACTTTAACCAGAGCTGTCTCTGTGCTATGATGTGTTCTAAAGCCAGACTGAAAATCTTCAAATAAATCATTGTTTTTTAAGTAATCACACAACTGTTTTACGACCGCTTTCTCAGGAATGTTTTAGAGGAACGGAAGATTAGAAATAGGTCTATAATTGGCTAAAACCTCTGGATCGAGGTTGTGCTTTTTAAGAAGCGTTTTTATCACTGCTACTTTGAATGATTGTGGAACATAGCCTGATAATAAAGACATATTCATAATATTTAATAAAGAAGTGCTAATTAATGGAAAAACTTCCTTCAACAGCTTAGTTGGAATTGGGTCTAACATACACGTTGATGGTTTAGGAGAGAGAATCATTGAATTTAATTGTTCAAGGTTTATGGCTGAAAAGCATTCTAGTTTACTATCTAGTGTAATATTAGAACTTACGTTTCCGGGAGCTGTTAATAACACTATACTGGTCAAAGGCAAGAGGTCATTAATTTTGTTTCTAAGAGTAACAATTTTATCGTTAAAAAAGCACATAAAATCATTACTACTGAGTGCTATTGGAATAGAAGGCTCAATCGAGCTGTGGCTCTCTGTCAGCCTGGCTACAGTGCTGAAAAGAAATCTTGCATTATTCTTATTCTCATCTATTAATGAAGAGTAGTAGGCTGCTCTCGCTTTACGCAGTGCTTTCTTATATTCATTGAGAGTAATATGCCAAATTAAACGAGATTCTTCAAGTTTAGTGGAACACCATATCCTTTCAAGTTGTCTCGACTTTTGCTTTATTTTGCGGGTTTCGGCATTATGCCATGGAGCTAATCTATGTTGTTTTATTTTCTTCTTTTTCAAAGTAGCAACAGAGTCTAATTTTATTCGCAGCGCATCTGTAGCACTATCAACAACATGATCAATTTGGGGTGGTGTACATTTTGTATAAGTTTCCTCCCTTACATGCAGACATGCTATCGAGTTAAGTGTTGGTGGAATCTCTTCCTTAAATTTGGCTATAGCACTAACAGATAGGTTTCTGCTGCAAGAGCTTTTGACTAATGCTTTGTAGTCTCGTAACAGTACTTCAAAAGTTACTAAGAAATGGTCAGATAAAGCAGGATTATGCGGTTCGACTAATAGTTGCTCAATTTCAATACCATAAGTCAGAACAAGGTCGAGAGTGTGATTATAGCAGTGGGTTGGTTTATTTACACTCTGACAAAAACCAACAGAATCTAATATAGAGTTAAATGCAACAGTAAGGCTATTTTTATCATGGTCAACATGAATATTAAAGTCACCTACGATAATTACTTTATCTGTTTTAAGTACCAAAGTTGATAAAAACTCAGAGAATTCTGATAAGAATTCTGAATAAGGACCTCGTGCACGGTACACTGTAACAAATAAGATTGGCTGCAAAGCTTTCCAGGTCGGATGCGTAAGACTAAAAACGAGACTTTCAAAGGAGGTATAATTTAATTTTGATTTAGTATTGATAAGTAAACTTGAGTCAAAGATTGCTGCAACTCCACCTCCTCGGCCCGTGCCTCGGGCAATATGAGTATTGATATGGCTGGGTGGAGTGGCCTCATTTATGCTGACATATTCTTCATGTCTCAACCAAGTTTCAGTGAGACAGCATATATCAATATTATAATCTGATATTAAATCATTTACCAATATTGCTTTAGATGCTAGAGATCTTATGTTTAAGAGACCACATTTAATATTCCTGTTTTGTTGCACTGTAGTAGTTGTTACATTTACTTTTATTAGGTTATTATGTATGACACCTCTATTAGGTTTTACCTTAAATTGTCCTTGGGCAGACACACACACCGCTAATATTGGGTATTTTATTGGGTTCGGGATTCCTATGGATGACTGCCTAGGAGAGAGCGCAGAGAAGCGTGTAAGACTGCGACTCCGCCTCCTGGTCTCAACTCCAGTTTGTCATGGATTAAGTCCACAAAGCCCTTTTCATGGCTTATCAAGAACTCAAACACAACATTTTGGTGTCATTCTGGACAGCTCCCTCTCATCTGCACCCCACATAAAAAACATCACCCGGACTGCATTCTTTGTACTGTCTTAAAACCTTTCCTTGGAATATGTTATGAATTGTAAGGTGTCCTTGGGTGCTTTGAAAGGCGCCCCTAAATAGAATGAATTATCATTATTATTATTTATTGTCTGAAACGATGTAATAACTTTTAAAACTTTTTCCAGTCACTTGCCCCATGCATTCAGCAACAGCAGGCCATTCACTTTGATTTCATCCCGTTATGAAATGTCATCATTTCGACAATAAAGAAATGCTACATAAACATTATCTTGCACATTTTATCTAACCATCTCCGTTTCTAACTTTCAATATATTTAAAAAGAGATCTCTCTCTCTCATCTGCGTGCGGGGGCGGGGCCTCACAGACGCTGCATCTCTCTCTCGCTCAGACATGCTGTAGCGCTGTGCAGTGTGCACACAGTTCTGCCGGTAATGAATATTACATTTTGTGAGGAAACTTTTCCACCAATAATTCCAATAAGTATTCCAAAATGTATTCACTTCAGGTTTACGAAAGTAACTGTAATCAGATTACTCATTTTTCAAATGTAACGCCAGCTGAATACAGTTAGCCTACTTGATTTTTGTATTCTGATTACGTAACGCCATTATGTATTCCGTTACAACCCAACCCTGCTTCTAGGCTACTGTCCCGCAGCTCCAGCCTCTCTGTTGGACTCTGTCGCAGCGGGGCTACTGCTGTGGTGCGGAGCACATTAACTAGACTCTTCACAACGAAGGATAACTTCTTCTTCAAAGGAGGGAAGGTTTCGCAGTATGCAGTCTACTGTCCCGCAGCTGCTGCCTCTCTGTTGGACTCCGGTACTGCACCTTACTCACGAGATGTTGTAAACAAAGAAATGGGTGTAACCAGTAACCACTCCGCCAACGCCACAGTCACCCCCGTCGTGCGGGCCGGATGAGAATGTCTGGCGGGCCGGATGTGGCCCGCGGGCCGCCAGTTGGTGGTCACTGAGGAGATGCTCCCAAACTATCCCAGTTCTACCCAATATGGGGTAATGATAACTTTGTCCCCGGAAGAGCGGATGGGGGATTCAAACAATGGGCTGCCAAGGGTCTGAGTAAAATAAAAGACTTGTATACAGAAGGAAAACGTATGTCCTTTGATCAGTTGGTTCATAGATATGCCATCCCTAGAAGCCACTTCTTTAAATTCCTGCAGTTAAGGAGCTTCATATCAGCACAGACTAAATGCTTAGATGAGCCACCCTTGTCAGTTGTGGAGAGGGCCACTCTAAATTATATGGATGCTCGAGGCCAACTATCAGTCATTTATGTTCTGCTGCAGTCCAAATCAAAGGACAACTCACACTCAAGACTCAATGCTTGGAGAGATGATTTAAAAGTAGACATTACAGAGACTGAGTGGGAAAATGCTTGTTTAAAGGCACAAACCCAGATTATAAACACTGCACTGAAACTGATACAATATAAATGGCTGTTCAGAACCTATGTTACACCTGTTAAACTGAATCTGTATAATCCTAACATTCCTGATAACTGTTCCAAATATGACGATAATGTTGGTACTCTGCTGCACTGTATGTGGGAATGCCAAAAAATCCAATCACTCACACAAAGATATAGTTAACCTGATTGCACGTGTAACTGCTATACAGATTCCTCTCGACACAAAGCTCTGTATATTAGGTATATATCCGGACCAATTTGTACCAAGCCGTAAAGCAGTGCCCTTGATAAATATTTGCCTACTTCAGGCTAGGAGAGTAATTGCACTGAGGTGGAAAAATACGGATGGTCCTACACCTACATTGTGGCTGCGGGAAATGGCGTCCTGCCTCGCTTTGGAAAAATTAACCTATGTGATCAAAAATATAGTAAATAAGTTTAAGGAAATATGGGACACATTCATGCACTTCCTTGAAAGTGATCAAATGGAAATTGATACAATACAATACAACTTTATTTATAAAGCACTTTAAACCTCCAGACCAAAGTGCTGTACAGGCAAATAGATAAAACAAAGCATACAAAAAAGTAACACAGCTCAGCTCACACACCATAAAACAAGTACAAGTAAAAACAATTTAAATGCAAAAAAGCAACACTCTGAAAGATGTTGAAACGCCAAATGTTAAAACGCTAAGGAGAAGAGGTGGGTTTTAAGAAGCGATTTAAAAGCAGGCAGTGTGGAGGCCTGTCTGATCTCCAGGGGCAGAGCGTTCCACAGTTTGGGAGCCGCTACAGAGAAGCAACGGTCCCCTCTGAGCTTTGACCTGGTTTTAGGCACATTCAGGAGCAGTTGGTCCGCTGACCTGAGAGGGCGGTTCGGCGTGTAATGCTGTAGCAGCTCAGCAAGGTATGGTGGGGTCATGCCATTAAGGGATTTAAAAGTAAATAAAATAATTTTAAAATGGATCCTAAAATAAATTGGCAGCCAGTGGAGAGAAGCTAAAACAGGGGAAATGTGGTCATACCAGTTGTGCCAGTTAAGAGCCTTGCTGCAGCATTTTGAACCTGCTGCAGTCGTGCGAGGGAGGACCCACTGACCCCCATGTAGAGAGAGTTACAGTAGTCCAGCCGGGTGGTGACAAAGGCATGGATTACTGTCTCAAACTGCTGTCTGGAGAGAAAAGGTTTTACTTTGGCTAGCTGCCTCAGGTGATAAAAGCTTGTTTTTACCACCGACTTAATCTGACTCAAGTTTGAGTTCACGGTCCATTTTAATACCAAGGTCCGTAACGGTGGGCTTGGTGTACTGATGCAAGGAACCCAGGTCTACAGAAGTGGTGTCAGTGGTGCTACCAAAAACCATTACTTCTGTTTTTCCTTCATTGAGTTTAAGGAAATTGCACGCCATCCAGGCCTTTATGTCATCTAGGCACTTTAGCAGTGGGCTAATTAAGTAACCCTCCTTCTTTGTTAGAGGGACATAAATCTGGCTATCGTCAGCATAGCAGTGGAATGCGATGCCGTGCTTTCTAAAAATGGACCCAAGAGGGAGCAAATAGAGGGAGAATAGCAGGGGGCCTAATACTGAGCCCTGTGGGACCCCATACAGGAGTGGAGCAGAGGATGACTCGGAGTCACCAAGGCTGACAGAGAAAAGATGAGTGAAATTGATGGATATCGCTATCAAACACTGATAAATAATAAGGAATAATAACAATGCTGCTTATAATAATAACGATAATAATTATCTCTAAATATAGAAACAAATTATTCTTTCATATAAATGTTTTGTATTATTGTTTCACATCCTTTACTTATATCTGATTGTATTTACTCCTGTTTCATTTCAATCTTTGAGGTTTCCCTGAATGTCCGATGTTGAGGGTGGGGGGAGGGAAGGGTTATTTTCCCATGTGTCAATGAATGTATGTATTACTGTATGTTCTTTCTATGTTGAAAAACCCAATAAATATAATAAAATAAAGAAAAGAAGAAAAAAATAATGTGACGTGTGATAACATTTGGATCAACCAGATGAACCGATGGATCACATAACTTCCATGCTAACGTTAAAGTTAGCTGATTATACTTTTGGCTAACTTAGCTTTGCTATCATTATTCCTAGTTAAACATAGTAATCTTAGTCACTGTACTAGACAACAACATAAAACAACATAATAAATATCCTTTTGATATCTGAATACACACATTGTCTGTAGGGAAAAAATTATGGTGTCAGTGGTGCAGTGACGCATCCTAAAACCCCAGCGAGTTAGCATGTCACCACTTCCGGTTCCCTCGTCTCAGAGCCAATGGGATTTCTCCATAGGATTTTGGAAAATAGCTCGAAATAAGGTCTGTGGTTGACACACATTTAAGAGACGGATCACGTTTTGTTCTACGACATTAAATACATCAGCAGTGACCCCACTGGTAATTTTTGAAGAGTTTACGTGTCAAGTGGCTGAATAGGACTACAGAAATTGTGGAGGATGTTGTACGTCATTACGCCGAACACGTCATCATCCCTGCACCGCTGACGCACCGTTGATTTAAAACGCCCCTGTGGGTCGTAAAGGTATACAGGCTGACGCTCCCGTTAATTGAAAACGCTCATGTGGGTCGTATTATGGGTCGGAACAATCGGCCTATTTGGTCGTTTGAGTTGGAGGACTTGTTGGTACCAATGCATTGTGGCATGCCACATGAGCAAGTAAGTAAAATGATACGTTAAATATAATAAATTGGTCAATAAAGATACAGCCTTGTCCTTGTGTAGCGTTAGCTACTTGATGATGACTTGTTTTGGAGGTAGCTTTACCGCTCACGTTACTTGGACCTGCTGGACACTTTTTTACTTAAAATAGCCAAATGTAAAGCTCTATTCAACACACACATCTACAAAAAGCTTTAAGATGTCCAAGCTAGCAGGCTAACAGTAGCATGAATTAGTGTGCCTTAAAGTGCTAGAGGAGGTTTATATCAATACATCCTAATCAAAGATGTCTGCTTTGTTTAATTTGTTATCTGCTCTTGGATAAACTTCATGGCATTGGCCTTTCTAATAATACAGTGTTATGGTTTAACTCGTACCTTCACAGTAGAAAGCAATGTGTGGCTGTTAATGGAAAACAGTCTGACCTGTTGATCCAACAAAAGGGTGTACCCCAAGGATCAACTCTGGGCCCACTTCTGTTCTCTATTTACATAAATGATTTATCTTCTTGTCTCATTAATTGTTGTACTCACCTTTATGCTGATGACACTGTTATATATACATCCAAATCAGATTTTTCACAAATTCAGATCTCTCTTCAATCAGATTTTAATATCTTACAGGACTGGCTATCACACAATAAACTACTGCTTAACAAATCAAAATCTTATACCATGGTCTTTGGTACCAGGCAGAAGCTCAAATCCAAACCTAATGTAGTAATAACATGTAAGGATGGCACTTCTCTGCATAAAGTTGATAGCTTTAAAAATCTTGGTGTATGGCTAGACTCTGAACTTTTATTTAAACTACATATAAAGCATGTAATACAAAAAGTAAATTACGGAATCGGTGTTTTACACCGCTCTCGCAATTGTTTTACGCTCAGTGTCCGAAAGATAATTGCTTCTCAACTTATTCTTCCGATTATGGACTATTGTGATGTTGTTTACCAAAATGCACATAAATCAGATCTTGCTCCACTCAACATAGCCTACAACAGACTATGCAGATTTGTTCTTGGTTGTCCTTTTCGTACACATCACTGCACAATGTATAACCAACTTAAATGGCCTTCTTTAAATGTAAGAAGACACACACATTGGCTTCAGCTGATATTTAAATGCATTTATCTTAACTATCCCCCTTATTTAAAGCAGTATTTTGTATCTTACTCACCAAATCATCAAGTTAGACATTCTGTTCAGATTTATTTCTCTGTCCCCTCTGCAAAAAAAATTGATTGGCAGAAGAGCGTTCATGTTCAAAGCCCCAACTGACTGGAATACTTTACCTGCTGCCATTAGATCTCTTGCATCATTGGGTTTATTTAAACATGCATTATCATCTCACTTTCAACTGGTCTGTACTTGTTATTAATGAAACTGATATTGATGAAACTGATTTGCTTGACCGTCTCAAATTGTAATGATTGTATGCATTGCTTGAATTTTACTTAAAAAATCTGAAGTTTGTATATGTTTGATACATTTTCTGAAACAAAAATATTAACTTTGCACAACTTTCACTTAACAGACTGTATGTGGTTTGTCTTGTGTGTCATGTTTTGCATTTTGTCTTTTTGTTTATGTATGTCTGTAAGTTGTTGCTATTGTCGCGACCCCCTTGAAAACGAGATGGTGCATCTCAAGGGGTTTATCCCAATCAATAAAAATGTCTATATATTATCAATGTGACAGTAGCCACAGCCATTTTGCCTTTTCCTCTGAATCTGAATTTGGAAGCTATCTGGAAGTGGCACTGTCTAAATTATTATTCTCAGATGTTCATAACCCAGATAAATTGCTAAGTGAATTAAATAACACAACTGTTTGCTTAGTATTAACAAGGTTTTGCCCCAACACACACAGTACCTATATGCAAATATTTTCATCCTGATTGGGAGGGAGGGCTGGAGGTATCAAATGGAACATGGATTTGTACCAGCATGCTAATTCTCAATTTTCTGAATATGCTAAATAATGATGGGGATGTTAGGGAGAAGAGTTGCGGTCGAATTGTCAGTTTATTTTAGGAAGGTTCCTAATGGAGTGAAATGACCCAGAAGTACCTCAGTGGCAGCCATGATAAGAACTGTTGGAATTGTCTAGATCAGGGGTGGGGAACCTTTTTCCTCTCAAGGGCCATTTCAATTTTTACAACATCCTCCGAGGGCCGTACAAATGATTGACCTCTGCTTAAGGCGAGACACGGCAGGCAAAAACATCGTTTTTCAAGTACTGGTCAATTTTGAGATTTTGTGCTATTTTGATTCCATAACATGTTTTCTTTCAGGCTTTTGGAAGGAAAACGTACAAAATACACATTTAAGTGTTTATTTTACTATAGTTTGTCTATTTGCGTCATAAAGTAACATAAAGTACCGCGACCGCTGTGTGCACCATGTCAACAGAGGTATCGCTGGAAAGCTGTGTCTCTCCTGCACAATCTCATCGGATCCAAATATGGTCATTTCCTTTGTATCAGCAACCAATCGTGAAAGCACAAAGGGGTCTTAAACCAAGAAACGAAATCTCATTGGCTGGTGTCAATTTCTGACAACGTGATTCGTTCAGATGCGTCACGTGGTGTGCTAAAACACTTCCTGGTTAGCTTTCAGCTAGAAATGGAAATCTCAAAATGCCAAAAGAACGGCGAAAAAAACGTTCACAGAGAAGACGACAACAATTGTCACTTGCACGAAGCAAGGTTATAAAAAAAAAATGACCCTGAACATGAAATACCTTCACGGAGTGCGTCGATGCGCAAGCTGTCATCCAAAGAACAGGAGGGTTTAGCTAGCGCCTCACTGCAATCTTTAAAGGTCGTTTTCTCAAAATGAGTTTTTTCTCCTACTCTGAGTTCGAAATTTCAACTTCAGTAGCACGTACATACACCAAACCTTCCAGTTATATTCCTATCAATATTATGAAGGCTTTTACAGAAGGGTTTGTTCATATATAATTCATAGCCTGAATTATACAACATTGTATACCTAAAAACATGGCGAAAATGGATATTTTAGGGCTGTTGACAGTATTTTCTGATTTATGGAGTGATAAAAAGAGATATCCAATATCCCTTCTGTAAAAGCCTTAGATACTAATATGACTACAAAATGAAACAAGAATTTTGAATCTGGCTATATCTAAAGTTCAGATTTCGATTCCTGAAATGTGTTAAAATATGTGCATATTTAATGAGATAATGGAGGGAAATTTGCATATTTAAACATGCTATTTCAGAAACTTGTAATACAAAAGACAATTGCCTTATTGTAAGTAATTAACTGGAGAAATGTCTAGCTGATACCTTTAAGTTACAAAATGTACCCTATTCACCTGGGGTGTCTCGCCTTAAAAATACTAAAATCACAGCCCATTCATTTGGCCTTTCTTTCATGCTGTGCAAAGAAAAAGAAACCTCTTAATCCAGATATTTTACCATGACTCGCGCATGCATGCACGTGCACGGTTGTGGCATGACCACCCAAACAGAAAGATATGGACACAAGATGTGTGCAAATGTATTTAGTTTCCTATCCATGAGAACATGATTTAAGTGAGGGGCGGACCTAACCTCCTCTAGGGGGGTCCGGGGGGGATGCTTTTTTAAATGTTGAAGTTAAAACCATCAATCTGGTGCACTTTGAGAGCAAAATTAAGAGACCTATGGAAACATCTCAACACCCATATGAAACAGAACTGTAAGCAGATTTTCTTTTTCATTATGGATATTTTACAAATCACTCCCCTTTCAAACTGTATTCTTGTTTATTAATAACAACTTTTTGTTACTGTCATATAGTATGTTATACCTGTTTTTCCTTTAGTCTCTTATTTTTGTATAACTATAATGATCATATAAAGATGTGCCTTTACCTCACTGGTTGTAGAAAAAGCTTCTTATATTTGTTAGCATAGCTAGCTAACCAGATGCTAATAACAAAGAAGTTATTGAGTGTATGATCAGAATGACAGATGAACAGATCTGGGCAATTTTTGAATGCCGGAGCGGCATTCTTGTGCTCTCCGGCATAACTACACCCCTGTCAGATGAGACATATCAAAATGGTCTCGCGGGTCGTATACGGCCCGGGGGCCGGAGGTTCCCCACCCCTGGTCTAAATGATAGGAAAGGCAAGGCAAGGCAAGGCAAGTTTATTTATATAGCACTTTTCAACACAAGGCAATTCAAAGTGCTTTACAAAAAATGAAAGAGATTAAGAAAATGGCATTTAAAATCAGTCATTAAAAAGAAAAGCTAATAAAATAAACATTAAAAGAAAAAATACATGGATAAAAGTTACAGTGCAGTCAATTAAACATTAAAAGAAAAAAAGTACATGGATAAAAGTTACAGTGCAGTCTAAGATATGAATAGTTCAATTAAAAGCAGCGACAAAAAGAAAAGTCTTCAGCCTGGATTTAAAAGTAGTCAGAGTTGTAGCGGACCTGCAGGTTTCTGGGAGTTTGTTCCAGATATTTGGAGCATAATAACTGAACGCTGCTTCTCCATGTTTAGTTCTGACTCTGGGGACAGAAAGCTGACCAGTCCCTGAAGACCTGAGAGATCTGGATGGTTCATAATTTAGCAGGAGGTCAGAAATGTATTTTGGGCCTAAACCATTCAGTGCTTTATAAACCAGCAGCAGTATTTTGAAATCTATTCTTTGACACACAGGAAGCCAGTGTAACAACTTCAGAACAGGAGTGATGTGATCCACTTTCTTAGTGTTAGTGAGGACTCGAGCAGCAGCATTCTGAATTAGCTGCAGCTTTCTAATAGATTTTTTAGTGAGAGGAAAGGAACTATGAAACTTCCTTTATAACCCCCTTTAGCTTAGGAAACACTGGACCTTCCTTTACGAAAGGAAAGGAGAAAATGCTGTCCCACAATGTCACAATTGCGAGATACAACATTCGGCCATTCACGGAAACAACTGATCGTGACCCAGAAATGCGTATCATGAAAGTGCTTATTCAGCATTTACTGGGATTATAATGGAATTCATGTGGATGGATACATTTCAATTTTATTTCAATTCCAACCTTGATAATGAGGAATATGTTTCACTGTTGCCCACATTCCTATCTCTTTTCCTGAGTCCTGATTAATTCTCCTATCATCTTTGTTTTAACCCTGTGACATTTCTTGCAGAGGTCAAGGAATAGTGGTTAGGAAAAGACGATAGGAGCTGATTTTTGAACAATTTCACAGCAACACTGGCTGAATGCTCCTAACTTAGGAAAAGCAAGCTTCTACTGACAAGGCATCAGAGCCCTACTTCCTTGGATTTTGAAAAAATCCAGCCAGAAACTCAACAACCCCCCTGCTGCTTGTGAGCTTGTCATGGCCACTTGATGCCTCAGGCCAACAACTCTGCTCGACCAACCTGTGCCTCTCTTTCCCCTTGGCTTTATCATACAAGGGAGTTGGTAAGGTTCCCAGTCCAGCTCTTCCTTGGGTCACTGTTCCCATCAGGACTTTGCGGTGTAACCGAGACTCATCTTTGATTAACATAGCTTTGGCTCTCCAGCGTTTCAGTCTGATGTGCTTGGTTATCTGTTCTGCCCGGTTCTGACCTTGTCTGCATGATTTTGGACCAGAGTTTCTTGCCAGCACCCTGATTGGATTTGTTGGCCAGTTTGAAGGATCGCCTTATTCTGAGCCCTATTCTGCCTGCCCCATTTATTGGATTTTGGTTGCCTGTTTGCTGGATAACCTGGGTTTTACCCTGCCTGTTTCTGACTTGAATATTTTGGGCATTGTCTGTATCTGTTTTGTGCGCTTGGGTTCAAATCCGTACCTGTGAACATGTACATTGAATGGACCTAGAATTCCCAGCCAATCTGTTCCTCCAGCCCTTGCAGTATCCACCTGCTTCCTGGCACCAACTTGGCAGCTGCCCGTCAACTTGCCACCTGACGGCTGGCACCGGAAGATTAAGAGGCCTGAGCCAGAGTCTCGATCCCTCTCCCCGCAGAGGACCGGACCTCGGAGAGCAGCCACGTCGTCTATTCTTTTTTGCCTTGCCTTTTTGTTTGTCTTTGTTTTGTTAAATAAATACCTTTTCCTATATATTCTTGTCCTTCCCACGCTTTTTGTTATGGCCAAGAGCCAGGCCATGACATGTTTGAAATGTAAATAAGCTTTGATGTCTTCCTATAAGAAGAGTCTGTTTCACACAGACTAGTGCGCTCTCTTTGGTGCTTGCAAGCATTAAAACGAAGATCTCAAATACTTTATATCGATATTGTGTTTCTTTGCATATTGGCCTAACTTATCATTTACTCTAGACAGCAGCTAATTTTAAATTTGCCCCAACAACCCGTTTTGGATTCACCACTAACAGAGAAACCTTTTACTTTAAACTGTTTTCACAGCCATTTATCGATAGATCTACAAGAGCAGAATAATCTGAGTCTCCTCAGAAATAACTGACCTGTTCTGTTCCTTCCTGAAAAGGCTTCAGTGTTGTGACTCCAGTCCAGTTATATCAATTTATTTTCGACTCCACTCTCCCAGTGTGAGTCCACCCTCTCTCGATGGTAAGGAGGCCCAGGGGACACCCTGAGCTCTCTGATACTCAGCTTCAGGTGATTGTTGTTGCCTCACTTGAGAAACCTCTCAATAAGCCTTCTGTACTCATGGCTTGCTTTGCTGTTTTAGCTCTGACAATCTCTTGAATTCAACAATAACTTCTAACATTGTTACTTAGAAATACATGTTATACATGTTTGTTGTTAATGACTGGCTTCATTTTTATTTGTTGGCGTATTTGATTTTTCTGATGAATCCTTTAAATATACCCACTTCATCTACATTTATATTGTAATATCCATAACTAGTGATAGGTTTTAAGGGTATAATATGTGGTTAACCTGTTTTTTATAGGTAGATAGAAATGTAAGAATTGCTTCACATTGTGTTTTTGTTGAAATTATTACAGTTATGGAGAAGTAAAATAGACTTTCTTTACTTTAATAATGTAAAATGGCTGTAGAGTGACCTTGCTTTGTCAGAGCAGTCGTGAGTACATTAGCTCAGAGAAAAAGAAGCCGTCCTCTCTGATCCCTGTGGCAAATCAATTTCCATCTTAATCACTTCTATAGAAAGGCACCGGAGAGAAACCCATCGTTCTTTAGTTAATAAAAGTCATTTCATGTCTTGGCGGCTCTTTTTCCATTTTGTATTCCCGCTGTCTCTCCAGCAGAGAAAATGAATATCTTTTTAAACTTGCCCATCTCTCATGGATATGAAAAACTACAAAAATAAAAGATGTTTCTGTTCGAGTTGTCCAGCATCTACCAGCGACTGCCACACACATGGGTTAAAAAAACTAAATTACTACACAATTACTCAACAGATAAAGTAGAAGGGGCAGGTCTATGAAATCAGGTTTGTGCCATTAAGATCCAACCCAGTCTCACGGCATTTTGCGTAATAGTCACACAATTAATTTAATCTATTGATTCGTGTTCACCAACACGATTTTCACATTGTTGTCGTGTCAACGATTTTAAATGCAATTTATTTCTATTGGTAGTATGTTTCGTGCCTGCACCACGTCTTTCTGTCCGGTCGGGTCTTGGAAGACAAGAAGATGTGGTTCATAAAAACATTTTCCTACTCAATATCAAGCCACGATTATTGTTTGTATTTTAAATTGTATAATGTCGGACTTTTTTTTACGTCCGTGAGGAAAATAAATGGGGCTCAGAGCCTCATAATACTGAAATCTTGTTTTCCTCCTAATTTGTTATTATTTGGTGCAGGCATGAAACATACTACCAATAGTAATACATTGCTTCTAAAATCATTCTGTGTCAGAATACGGAAATCTGTTTTTAATCATTTTTTCCTTCTAATTTGTTATTATTTACATTGCTTTTGAAATCATTCTGTGTGACACGAAAAAAATGGGGAAATTGTGTTGGGAACACGAATCAATAGATTAATTTCGTGACTATAACACGAAATGCCGTGGGACTGCGTTGTAAGATCAAGCAACATTTTCTCAGAATCAAGCAAAACTAAGAGTTCAAGAGAAAACAAACTCAGTCAAGCTAAATAAATATCATCTCAAAAGTAAAACTATAACGTTGGGTTACGTAGTGTAACCCTTGTTATATTAGCACAGGCGGAGCCCTCTACTGGACTCTATGGGTACTATCTTACCCCGCAAGCATTCTCCCACTGAGACTTCTATAGACGTAGCCGGCCCTGGGCGGGCCTACCTGAATGCGCGCGCATCACACTGTATAAAAGGAGGCCTCGCCTCCTGACTATCATCCTACACCTCTCTTCAGCGAGCGGAATAGGACAGACAGTGCCCCGAGTAGAGGGCTCCGCCTGTGCTAATATAACAAGGATTACACTACGTAACCCGACGTTATATCTCTCACAGGCTCCACCCTCTACTGGACTCTATGGGTACAGTGGGTGGAGCCGCGATGTATATGCGCACTGTCGTCCAACAATATTCCACCCTACTGCCCCTGACCGGCTATTATGGTCAGCAGCTGCTGCCCCACCTTCTACTTTAACCCGGTTGTAACCGAGGAGAAATCTGGGCTGTGGCTGACAGAGCACACCCTGCTGCGCTTACCTCGCAAAAAGTGTGCTCAAAAAACTGTGCCGGGGGACCCCCCCCACCCTGGATGGGGAGAGCCTCCTCGGCCCCGAAAGGGCTTACTACACGCCTGCCTTCCTGAATCCCTAAGGATAACAGGGAGAGCGCCAGAGCCCCTGCCCTACACTCAACCACTGACCCCGTGCCGAGTGTGTGGACTAAAGTGTGGAGGGCTCCCCCCCTCCTGCTCTCGGCAGGAGGAGAGCAGCCCTCCAGCCCTGTAAGGGCCCAGTGCGCCCCTCGCCCCTCCCGGGACCCTCAGAGGGCCCGAGAACAGCGAAGGCGCATTACGTCCGGGGAGGAGGTCAGATGCCAACTGACCCACAACCCCCCTCCCCCCTACCAGTCCTGTGTTGCCCCCGCCAGCACAGACGAGGAGAAAGAGCCCGACATGTCCAAGAGATAAAACCTTATGAAGGGGCCTGGCGTCGACCAAGACGCCGCTGTGCATATATCCTCCACACTCACACCGTTGAATAAGGCAGCCAACGCAGCCACAGCCCGTGTGGAGTGCGCACGAACCCCCGTGGGGCAGGCTCTCCCTGCCTGTCCGTAGGCATGTGCAATGCACTCGCAGAGCCAGCCTGCCAGGCGTTTCTTGGACAGAGCTTTCCCGATCACACCGCCCCCCACACACACGAAGAGCTGTTCGGTGCGTCTAAGGGCAGCCGTGCGCTCCACATAATATGCTAGCGCACGCACAGGGCAGAGGAGGTGCAGACTAGCCTCCCTGGCCCCCCCATGGGGGGGAAGACTAAACCCCCCTAACTGAATAGCCCTCGACCTGAACGCACTCCTTAGGTTTTTGGGCACAAAGGAGGGGTTCGGTCTGAGTGTCGCGCCGCTCCGGTCACCCCGAATCAGTAAACAACTTGGGTGTACCGACAGAGCAGTTAACTCGGACACCCTTTTGGCTGACGTTAAGGCAAGAAGCAAAGCTGTTTTCCACGACAATGCATTCAGAGAGGAGAGCTCCACAGGCTCAAATGGCCCCGAGGCCAGAGCCTCGAGCACTAGGGGCAGGTCCCACTGTGGGGTGGAGGCGTGCCTCCTGACCCCCTTTAAAAACCGTGACATCAGTGGTTGACTAAAGGCTGACCTGCCGCCAAATCCCTCATGGCAGGACGAGATGGCTGCTGTATACACCTTCACTGTTGAATGCGCAAGCCCTCTGTCCACCAATAACTGTAAGAAGGATAAAATAGAGCCTAACTCACAAGATAGGGGCTCTATTCCCCGCTCCTCACACCATCGCTGGAATCCTAGCCACTTTGGCCTGTAACAGGCTGTGGTGGATCCAGCTCTAGCTGCCTGGATAGACTGAATAACGCTGTCAGACAATCCACCCTGTCTCAGCCTGTCCCTGTCAGGAGCCAAGCCTGGAGAGGACGGCCGAGAGTGGGTAACGCCCCGATTGCACCTGCCTCTTGAGACATCGCCCCCCAGAACTGGGGAACCGCCCAGGGCTGGCCCACCTTCATCTGTGTCATCTCTGAGTACCACGGCGCCCCAACGCGGTCCGGAGCCACTAGGATGACTGACAGACGTTCTCGCCTCACTCTCCTCAGGAGGGGGAGAATGAGACGCAGCGGTGGAAAGGCGTAGAGCAGCTTCCTTGGCCATGGCTCGTGTGCAAACGCGTCCCTTGGGTCGTCGCTCCGAGCCACGGAGAACCACAGGGCACAGTGGCTGTTTCACCGGCTGGCGAACAGATCCACTTCCGCTCTCCCGAACTGGGCCCAGATCTGCTTCACCACCTGGCAGGGGGCCGCCCCTCGACATGAGGTCGGCTACCCCGTTCTCCAGTCCCGGGATATGGAGGGCTCTCAGAGATAACACCACCTCTGAAGCCCATAACCACAGTTCCTCCGCTGTGGTCAACAAGGCGGCGGATCGAACTCCGCCCTGCTTGTTGATATAAGCCACTGTGGTGCTGTTGTCGCTTCTGACCATTACATGTTCCCCCTGAATTAGGGGCCTGAAATGCCGGAGGACTAACACTACCGCCCGTAGCTCTAGGAGGTTGCTGTGTCGAGACTCTGTTAGAGCCCAGCGCCCACCTATAGCCCTCTTCAGGCAGGTCCCTCCCCATCCTGTTCCGGATGCATCCGTGAACACTGTGATGTAGGAGGTCACCCGTCCCAGTGGAGACCCCCTCCGGAGGTGATCCGGGGACCCCCAAAACCGGAGGTTGCCCCTCACTGAGGGGGGTATGGTCACCAGCCGCCGCTTGTGCCTCTTGGGATCCAAGCGCAGGCTGGAGAACCACCTCTGCAGGCGCCGCATATGTAGTAACCCTAACGGGACCATCATGTGAGCAGCCGCCATGAGACCCAGCGTCTGCATGACAGTAAAAGCTGTCACTGTTGCCCCCTGTCGCAGTCTGCGTACCCCCAGAAGAATGGACGCACGTCTGCTCTCTGACAGGGTGGCGCGCAACGTGCCTGCATCGAGCACCACACCCAAATACAACGCCCGTTGGTGAGATATGGGGGTGCTCTTTTTCCAATTGATCGCAAAGCCTAATCTGGTTAGGTGTGTGATCAATTGTGCTGTGCAAAGCATTGCCTGTTCCCGTGACCCAGCCATGACTATGAGGTCGTCTATGTAAAATAAAACTCTCATGCCGTGTGCGCGCAGCGGTTGAAGCGCTGTGGCCACACATTTGCTGAATGTGCGTAGGGATAGGGAATAGCCGAACGGCAGCCTGTTGTACTCGTAGGCTATTCCCTGGAAGGCAAAACGCAGATACTTTCTGTGCTTTGGAGCAATTTCTACATGAAAGTACGCGTCTTTCAGGTCGATGGTGGTGAACCAATCGCCTGGCTGCACCAGCCCCAGTAACTGTTTCATAGTTAGCATGCAGAATTTCCTGCGGGAAATGTGGCGATTCAGGCCGCGGAGATCTAGAATAGGTCTGAATTCCCCTGTCTTCTTGGGAACCAGGAAGTATATGGAATAAAGACCCTCTTCCCTGCGCTGAGACACAGCCTGTTTCTGCACCAGAGCCTGAATCTCTGCTGAGAGGAAACTCATCCCCTCTCGAGAGGATAGCTTCACCTCTTGCATGCCCATAAAAGGGGGTGGGACGCTGCAGAACTGGAGTGAATAGCCCCGTTTCAGCGTCCTGTCCATCCACTTTGATAGTACACAGCTGAGTTTCCATTCCCCATAACACTGTGTTAAAGGGCATGCCCTCAGCTGTGGGGCCGCAGCTATAAAGCTGTGGTACTCTCTGGCGACCCGTCCCGCCGCAAAACTCCCCGTGAAGGGAAGATTCGCCCATGGAGGGTCGACACAGAAAGGGCCGATTATTTACTGAGGACCCTGAACGCACCGCCGCACGCTCATGTGTGAGCGCGCGCTCCCTCATAATGCCGTTTTCACCCTTACGGTGAACATCATTAATTGGAGTCCTCATAGGAGTAGTGCGTTCTACTAAGGTCCCTGAACGCACTGCCACGCGCTCTTCTGTGAGTGCGGGCGCTGCCATAATGTAACTCTGGTAACCTGCATTAATTGGAATCTTAACCCCAGGCTTAGTGTGTTCCCCAACAGCAATATGCCGGCCATAATGCCTCTGTACCCGTATAGCATTACGATAGCTTTGTTTACGTTTAATCACTCTCATCTGCGCACTCCCTAGCCTCCTCCCTTACGGCTGGGGCGGCGAGTGGGGAATCTGTACAGACATCATGTGTAAGTGTAGCATTGTGGAAACAAAGGACACTTAGACTTGGATACAGATCAACTTTTTCTTTATTTTTAAATTTTTTCAAAGGAATCTGTGCATCGAATAGGGAGGAGGCGGAATTCACCCTCGCGTCCCGGGCGAAGAGATTTCCTCCCCCCGCCGAGACGCTACCTCCCCCCGCCAGTCAGCTTCGGGCAGACGGCGCACCCCACCCGGCCGCTCTCTGCTGCTGAAGAGCCTGCCGAGGTCGGGCAGCCCTTCCCCGTGGCTGCCGATATGCCGGTACCACGTGATGGGCCGTAGAGGTGGAGGGCGCCGCAGCCACGGGACCCCCGTGCCGGCGCCTCTCCCTCCGCTTCACTGTCGCACTGCGCTCCCTCGCTTGCATGGAAACGCGTGGAGGAGCGCATAGCGGAGGCGGGGCCAGCGGTAGCATCCTGCTAAGCTGGACCCTTTCCTCCTCCAGCCGGCTGAAGCGCTGAGTGACCGAGGAGATTGACCCAAAGAGCCCCTCTGTGGACACGGGGGCTCCGAGGAGACAGAGATGGGGACTCGAGTCTGTGACTCGGACTCGAGTCGCATTTAAGTCGCACACACAGAGACTTCAGACTTGACTTGGACTCCTGCTCAAAAGACTTCGGACTCGACTTGGACTCGTGTTTTGGGACTCGTGAACAATCATTGTGTTTTCTATTTTTGGCGTATTAAAGGTGGGGTAGGTAAGTTTGAGAAACCGGCTCGAGATCGCTAGAATTTGAAAATACACAACCGGAGAAAATCTGCCACTTCCTCACAGAGCCCCTCCTCCAACACACACGAACGCGCACATGACCAATGAGGGCACGAGATAAGTTTGTGCCCCGATGGGAGGCTGACAGGCAGGTAGGCCATCCAGTTACTTTAGCCGGGCCGGCTATCGGGATGTTAAGAGCATTCCATGGAATATAACAAAAAGTGTATCTCGAGCCGGTTTCTCAAACTTACCTACCCCACCTTTAACATTAACATTAACATCATGGTAACACCATGGCGACCGGTGGCACACCTGCAACTGTACCGCTTGTAATTAGGTTCAACTATAAAAACTTCGAACAAAATGCCGGCGGCACCAACAAAAGGAACGCACACTGCAAAGTCTGCAATATTAATATCAAGGATGCTGGTGCAACAACGTCAAATTTCATCAGGCACTTGAAAACTCACCCGGAGAGGTCTGTCACATTAACGCATATGGACGGTTAGCAAACATGTTTAGCTCAGCATCAGCTATGTAATGTTAACTTAGCTTGCTACTAGCTTTGTAACTGAATATTTGAAAAGATGAGTGAATGTTTGCTTGTCACACTTGTTTGCGTTGAGTGGCGTTGACATCCAACTATTGACATGACATAAAAAAGGTCGGTAACGTTAATCATTACGTTCCGCTGCCACCATCTACTGGCTAACGTTAAACGTAGAAAAATACATAGTTACATACATAAATACATCTGTCGGTTTATAGGCAGGTTACAAGGCAAGGCAAGGCAAGGCAAGTTTATTTATATAGCACTTTTCAACACAAGGCAATTCAAAGTGCTTACAGGTTTATTGTTGACCACGTAACGTAACGTTAATGTTACAGGTTTATCAGGTTACCATTACACTGGGTTTGAGTGAGAGGATAGAGGAATATGTTTATTTATAGTAGACTTAAAAGATGTCATTAGAGACCCAGTGTAATTAAACAATACGGTTGCAGAGGTCAAATTTTAACATTTTTGTCCACTGGCCAAATGGCTAGCCTAGTGAATGTTGAAATGTTACCAGCCACTCAATAGATTGCCATTGTTATTTTTGGCTGGTGCGTGCAACATACAGTACCAGCCACTTGCATGATTTACCAGCATTTGGCTGGTAAATGGTGTTAATGGTAGATATCTCTTTTGGAACAGGTCATGTTTTAATATCACCAGTTCAGTATATTTCAGATAATATTGCAGCAATAGTTTTTTAGTTGCAAATGGCACAGAACAAACGTTTACTTTTAAGTACTTTTAACACAGTTTCCCTGCGGGGGATTAATGAAGTATTTGTGATACTGATTTTTGATTCTGAAGTGTTTTGCTTATAAGTTGTTTGCATTTAGCTAAAGTGTGATGTTTTCCCTCATATTGCATTGCAATAGCCTGTTTAAAGTGATCATATAACCAGGGGTGCACATAACTTTTTTGCCCTGGTTCTCAAAGGAGCACCTGGAGATGTTGCTTGGTGCTCATCCTTAAAATGAAATAAACCGTAACTTTTGAGGGGGTCTTGACTTTATGTGCCAGACACACGGCACTGAACACACATGCAGAGGTGAACACAGAACACACATGCAGAGGTGAACACAGAACACACATGCAGAGGTGAACACAGGACAACATTAGCACGACCAGTAATCCTACAAGCTGTCAACTACCCTCCTGACTGTTCTCCTCACTGTCTTCCTCTCTGTCAGACATGGTAGCTGATGATGTAGGCCTACTACTTTCTCTCTGGTTGAGTTTGTGATTAGCTGCTTGCATCCACAAGTCAACAGCTGGTTTTGGGTCGAAAGTCTCTGTTGTCTTCTTAGAAAAGTGGATGTAATCAAATAAGTATGTGAACATAACCAATAACCTACCATAGCCAATAACAATTTAATGTAACTTATTTTATTTATGTTGTTCATTAATATCTTATTTTACCTTAACATTTATTTATTTATGCATATTTTTATTATCTCTCCAGTTTTAAAGGATATTTTTGTTTACTGTCCTATAGTATACATTGGAATGATTTCAAACCTGTTTATCCCAATAATTATAAAGGAGTGCCTTGGAAATATTGGTTTACATAAATTGTGACCAAACCGTTTGAACTTAGACTAAGAGTCCTTACCTCACTGAGCTGTAGTATCAGCCTCTCAGTCTGACTGGAGAGGACTCTCCCTCCACATCATTGTAGAAACATCTTCTTCTTATATCCGTTAGAGCAGCTAGCACCAGATGCTAATAACAACAGCGCCGGAACCGGTGCACCCTCCCTCTCTCCCACGCTCACTCGCACTTTGGCTGTGAGCTGCGGGCGCCAGATAAGCCAACATCCCCCATTTTCATCACTTACAGCGCCCATCATACAGGGCAAATGAAACGTGCAACCGGGGTGAAAAGGGTGTTACATTTAAAAAAGCTGCACATAACTGGTGCGCATGCGCACCTGCGCACCAGTTATGTGCAGCCCTGCATATAACAAACAACTAATCAGTACTGATACTGTATGCTAATAGTTATAGGAGTGATAATAATACAGTAAATGCTTTGAATTTCTTAGATATAGCTGTGCAGTATTCTTAACAGACTGGATAGCAGCAGACAATAGAAGGCTTATTACAACCAGAAGACACATGAGACTTTTATTTTTTAGAGACTTGAGACTTGACTTGGACTCGTGACCAAAGACTTGAGACTTGATCAAGTCTCACCCCACAAAGACTTGAGACTTGACTTGGACTCGTGACCAAAGACTTGAGACTTGACTTGGACTTGCAAAAAAAGACTTGTGAACATCTCTGCGAGGAGATCTTCTCGGTCTTTTCTAGATAGGGCAGTGAGTCCCAACCACACGTGACGAGACGCCACTGTGGCCAAGGAAATCACCGGCCCTGCTGCAGCGGCCACGCCATGAATCAGATTATTCATCTGACCTATAGCACGGTCCGGATAATCGCTCCCATCTTGCGACAGGAGGGCGGCTGCCTGAGGGGTGATCAGGGAGACGCCCAACACGCCGAGATTATTTGCTTCAGCCGCCATCTGCGTACCGAGCTTGAACATCTTGTCCAGATATTCCAGAGTGTCTCGGTCCCGGGGCAGCGGGGGCAGGGGTCGTTTATCCTCCACCCAACCAGCTGCCCGCGGAAGCAGATGGGCCGCCAGGCTCTCATCAAGGGGGGGCACCCCCGCACACGCTGTGTCCGAGCGGCCCTCCACCTTGATGATGCCTGCCATAGCGGCTACTGGGGCCTTCGTCTTGAATGGCTGCTGCCATGTCGCCTCCACACACCACCATATATCAGGCAGCTGGGGCGAAACGAAGGTCGGTTGCGCTGGATGCACCGGGCCGTAAAACCCCTGTCTCAGGCGGCTTATAGGCCTCGGTGGCAGCGGTGGTGGGAGCGGTAGGCCTACGCGCTCCGCTGCCAGGGTCATCACCGCTGGGAAATCCAAACGTGCAGACCTGAGAGTCGGACCTCCCGACACCGAGGCGTCCTCGTCCTCCTCCTCCGGAATCGGGGTTGTCTGGCCCCACGGAAGGGAGAATCGGAACGGCACTTCCTCCTCTCCTGACTCGCCCATCTCGAGATCCGAATCCTCCACCTCCTCCTGCGGAGCCTCTGCTGGCAGGAAATGCTGCCCACGATGCTCACGCGTGAGCCGAGGAAGCATCTGGCATGCTGAGCCCATACCGCTCACAGCGTTAGGCCCCATACACAAAAAGCAGCAGGGGTGTGGATCCGCTCCCGCGATCAGGTTTGGACACTTCGGGCAGGTCCTGTGGTCAAGAACTGACTCCATTACTCTTAATTTTTCGTCTTCCTAAGCTCCGTGAAAACACTTCCGCTTGCTGAAGAGAAAAGGATGATAGTCAGGAGGCGAGGCCTCCTTTTATACGGTGTGATGCGCGCGCATTCAGGTAGGCCCGCCCAGGGCCGGCTACGTCTATAGAAGTCTCAGTGGGAGAATGCTTGCGGGGTAAGATAGTACCCATAGAGTCCAGTAGAGGGCGGAGCCTGTGAGAGATATGACTTGCAAACAAATACTTTGTGTAAACATGTAAACTATTCATATCTGAGTATACCCAGGACCGCCACTTGCGGACAGGCAAGGCAGTCAACTGCTTGGGGCCCCGGACCAGAAGGGGGCCCCCAAAGAAGGTAGATTAAGAAGGTCCACAGCAACGACAACATGAAACACCCTTTAATTTACTGCAACGACATGTAGGGAAACCCCCTCAAGGCGGTCCCATGCATAGTGCACCGTAAAATGCTGCTTTTTATCTTACATTTCGTTGCCTTGCTCCGCTTCAGGGAGGGGGAGCTGTCGGCTGTGCATGGTGATGAAAAGCTGGTTCGAGGGGCCCCCAGTGAATTTTTGCCTAGGGCCCCCACAGACTCTAGAATCGGCACTGTGTGTACCAACATGTTTTCGTCTTATTTCACTCTGAAGTGACAGCATCATATCCACTGAGGGGGCATGAAGAAAGACCTGCACCAGCTTCATCCACGCTGGGCGTAGCTGTTATCACTTGCTCAGTGTCATTTCATTTGACCAAATGTCTTTACACATACATTTAATAGATTTTAATATTGTCCACCTTTTTGTTTTATGTCCTTTTATCCAAAACATTCTTTGAGACTTCATCTTCTGGTTCAAATGATCACTATTTTGTCTTTATTCTACATGAAAATGTTAGAGATTCCATTCAAATCGATTGATTATTCATATCTTCCCCAGGCTAGGAATAGTATGTCGAGTTTTTAATGGTAAATGTATATCATTTTCTCACAGGATATAGAATGAGACAACACAGTTGTTATCCATTGTGTATGAATAAATGCTTCAGCTCTTCAGACCAACATAGTAAGCTTTGAGCATGTTCCTAATTTTTCTTGATATGCAACTAGGTCTGGTCTGTTTAATAAAGTAACATGATCTGTCACTTTTATATTATAGAATTTATTAAATGAAAGCAGTCTTTAAATGTGTGTCCTAACCATAACCTAGCATTGCCATATATGCTTTTGAAAGCACCCATAAGATAAGTCCTATATTTTCAAGAATAATTCCCCAGAAGGCACCAACACAAACGTGGTCGAGTTTGCTGCATAAATTGCACTGTACAATCTGTGGTGTACGGGTCTGTCCCTCAAAAACTGAGTAGCTGATGTTTGTGCCAGAATCGCAAACAAAAAATGAAGGAGCGCAAACGAGACAACTGCAAACAAAAATATATGTTATACAAAAGAATAAAGACAAATAGTTTACATGATTACACAAATTATTTGTTTGCCAGTTATAGTTTTACTTTTGAGATTATATTTATTTTGCTTGACTGAGCTTTTTTTCCCCCCAAACTCTTAGTTTTGCTTGATCCTGAGAAAGTTTTAATTGATCTTAATGACACAAACCTGATACCATAGCCCAGGGGTGGCCAACCAGTCAGAGGTTAACGGCCCGTCCACACAGCGGCGTGCGTTGAAGCTTCCAACGCTTCTGCCCATTCACTTTGAATGGGGTGACGTCACTTTTAGCCGAACTGCATTTTGGGAAGCGACGTGGAGCGTTGCTGGCGTCAAAAGTTGATCAATGTTCAACTTTTGACGCCTCGACGGAGGCGTCAGCCAATGAAATCCCGTTTATGCAAATCTGCCAGTACAAGCGCTAGCCAATCAAACCACGTGTATGCTGGGAGAGACTACGCAGGTCATTTCCTCATATTCCAAAAAATGGAGGGAAAATTCATTATAGCGGTAGTGAATCACCCGGTGCTGTATGATCAGTCTCTGTTCATCTACCGGGATACAAACCGGAGGAGCGAGGCATGGAGGGAGGTGGCAGAGTCAGTGGGTGAAACTGGTAGGTTTTTGCCTGTTTGGGGATTTTATATCCAGTTTACTTCGTTTTAACATTGCTATTGCTTTGTATGTCGGGGGCAGGAGATTCATGTGATTGGTTGTTGGTCGCGTTGCTCGCAAAAAATCCCCAAGCTTCAGATACGCCCACCTCCAAGCGTCAACGCACGCCGCTGTGTGGACGGGCCGTAAGAGCCACATTTTTTCTATGTTACTGCAAAGAGCCACATCAAACACAGTTACTGATACCGCTTGTTTCATTATTTTGTTTTCTGGAGACAAGATTTCAACCACGTCACTGATGCATTTTTGTGGCATTGGGATATATATTTTTTAAATCCTTTGGAGCAGAGAGAGGAACTGTGGATTATTGTTATTGATTAATGCATCAGTGTTTCTTAGGGTCAAAAACACTAAACTCACAACTTAAGATGAAAGCGTTTAGTTTATTTAATAAAAGAGCACATGTTCAATGTGAAAAGTGACAGTAGTTATAGATTATTTGCAATTTGGTGCTATATATATATATATATATATATATAAAAAAAAAAAAAAAAGTATATATATTTTTTAAACACCTTGAATTTCAGGGGGGGGGGCGCGGGGCTCCGTTGGCGGGGCGCAGCGCCCCTCCAAGACAATGGTAGGGGAAACACTGGATAGTGTTTAATCAACGATAGGTTTTCCCCCCCTCAAAGGTGCATCGCGGGTATTATTGTGATTGGCTCTTGGGCCACATCAAAATTAGACGCGCTGTCATCCTTTCATACTGACACCTGACACCACACATAAACACGTAGGGAGAGCCGGGACGAAAGTAACACGGGACGAAAGTAACACGGGACGAAAGTAACACGGGACAAAAGTAACACGGGACAAAAGTAACGGAGCGATTTTATCCGAGCCCAAACAACTTTGAACGGCCAAATTACGTCACAATTATCAGCATTCAATACTTAACAGACCTACTAAATATCAGATTTAACTGTCAGGAGTAGTGTTGTCACGATACCAACATTTTGGTTTTGATACCAAGTCAAGAATTGCGATTCCGATTATTTTTCGATACTTTTCTTAAAAAAAGGGAAACAGTCTTAAATGTAATTATTGTGCTTTATTTCACACCAGAACCATAACCATAACACAAACTTTTAAACAATGAGAACAAAAAATAAAATAAATGACAAGAATTCGTATTAAATCAAATTAATACATGTATTACAGACAGGCCTCATGGTGTCCGTAGGCTTGCCCTCACTGTCAGAGATATAGCTAAAATACTTCCAAATTTCGCTTCTGGTGTCTTCTTTGTCAACAAGCCGAGGCGCAGCGGCAGTTGCACTCATACTTGCAGCCATGCTTCTCGTTTTCTCACATGCTCTGGCAGCTAGGGGTGGGCGGATCGATCCCAAAATATCGATACCTCCGATATTACGTTACGTTTCAAAATATCGATACTAGAGCCAATAGGATCGATACTGTTATACTTTTTTTCTCGTCTCCTCTACTCGTCAATTTCTTCAAAAAACTATGTGCAGACGAACACAAGTATATGCTCTTTTCTTCTCTCTCCACTGCTGTCCTCTTCTCCTCGAGGCTCCCTGCCTGAACGCCGATTATCAAGCTGACTGACAGCAGCCAGCAGGGCAGGACAGCAGCAGCCAGCGACTCGCGAGTGCAACACACACACGCGCATGATGGCTGAGAGAAAGAGCAGCGTTGTGTGGAGCAATTTCACAACTGGCCATTAAAACTTAGCGAACTGTGATGTGTGCAAGAAGACAGTTCGCTACTTTGGCCACTTTGTATTGTTATTTTTCATGTTTGCACTTTAAATTTGCAAAAGTAAAACGTGTATTTGTCTATAAAAACTGTCCTGTCTTTATTCATGAAAATGAATTCAGATGTAGTCTATTTATGATGATTTCAGCTCAAAAATCATGTCATGCAGCTCTCCCCTACATGAAAGTACATAAGACGCTTTTCATTAAAAAAAGTATCGGTATCGATATCGGTATCGGCGATACTGGCCCTGAAATACTTGGTATCGGATCGAATCCAGATTTTGTGGTATCGCCCACCCCTACTGGCAGCTAGCGCGTGCACGAGAGAGGGGAGGCACTTGAGCGTGCTTGAGAGGGGCGGGACTGCAGGCACGGCTGCAGTGCAGGGATTGGAAGCAGAGCGCTGAACACACACGGCTCTTATTAAAACGGCGCTTTCTCACCGGAGTACTTTCCCCCGTCATTCTTAAAGTACCGATAATAATGAAATGGAGGAATCGTAACATTTTTAACGGCAGGGTATCGCGGTACCTTTCAAGTATTGGTACACCGTGCAACCATACTTGCCAACCTTGAGACCTCAGAAATCGGGAGCATTTCCAAAACCACTGCTTATAGTTGTAAGTGCACTGTAAGTTGTAAGTGCACTGTAAGTTGTAAGTGCACTGCCTTGCGGCCTGTAGCACCATCCTTGATGGAGCATATGTGTGGGCTGGACCTGTATTTTACAGGAAAGGAGTGAGCAGAGGGTCGAGTTGTCGATTCTTGTTCTGTTTTCTGTGACTCGTCTCCCTCTCAGACTTTCAGTTGCGCGCTACTAAAGAGACGCGCTACCATGGAAAACCAAACAATGGTGTAGTTGTATTAAAGTCAGAGTGGAAACAGTCCTGAGTAAATCTGATTTTGTCAGAAATCGGGAGAAATATGACCCCGGGAGGAAACCGGGAGAGGGCAATGAAATCGGGAGTCTCCCGCGAAAATCGGGAGGGTTGGCAAGTATGCGTGCAACACTAGTCAGGAGTCAGTGTCTCTCCCCCAAACTCACACATATACAATTCGATATGAACTGAAGAGCCGCATGAAACTAGGCAAAGAGCCGCATGCGGCTCGAGAGCCGCGAGTTGGCCACCCCTGCCATAGACCATATCTCTATCAAGTTCTCAAAAACCTGCTTCCAAAGCACTTAATCTCATTATAACAGAATTCAATTTAATTGATGTGTGGAGGGTGCATAATCCATCTGCCAGAGACTATACCTTTTTCTCCACGAGACATAAAACCTTCTCTCGAATAGACTACATTCTTGTATCCTCTGGTCTGCTGCCTTCGATACAGTCAATTGAGTTCCTACCCAGACATCTCTCGGATCACAACCCAATCTTAGCTAAATCTAACTTTATTTATGGAAATATAAAAAATGGGGCTACTAGATGGAGGTTTAACACAATCCTTCTAAATAACGACACATTTATGTCACAGTTGAGATTAAAACTCTCCAAATATATAACTTTGTTTTATATGAAATAATGCCATATGGTTCAGTTCCCACCTACAAAAAAAAATAACAAAAAAAGTGATACACCAAAACAAAGAAAGTGAACTTTAAACAAAGCAAAGCAAACTTATTGATTTATTAAGACAGAGGGCAGAATATATGATCCATATAACCAACAAGTATTATGCAGCGTGCAGCAGACCAAGCTTAAACAACAAGAAGCTAAAAGGTCCATACCAGCAATTAGGAATACACGCAGAACAGTATATTTTACAGAGGAGATAAATTATGAATTCAAAAACTGCTTTAAATAACTGTATACAAGTAGCTTGGTTCCTTCTGAAGAAGACTTCACCAAGTTTTTTAGTGGGTTATGCCTTCCTACGTTATTATGGAGTCAGATTTGTGTCAATATTCTAGCGCGTAAAACAAGCTACTCACGAGCGGAAAATGTGCTTTTACATGCGCATAAAATGACCCTCGCGCGCAGATTAAACCCCCGCGAGCAGCCCTCTTGCTCGCTCGCGGGAGTATCAGCCTCGCGGAGTCTGTCTACGCGCGCGTGAAAAGTTTCTGGCACTTTGGGGCGGAGCCACTGGACTTTGATTGACAGCTGCCAGGAAACCCGGAGTTGCCAGGTTTGATAAATGCTTGAACTACCAAGTGACGGCAGCAAAATCAGTTGGACGAGATTGAATGGTAAAGTTGTCCATAAAAAACTATTATATTCGCAAAGTGTACAGCTAATATATATAAATACATTTTATATAAAACAATATATTTTTGAGTGGGCTGTATCTGTCGAAAATTGCATATATATATATATATATATATATCGCGGGGGTTTAATCTGCGCGCGAGGGTCATTTTATGCGTGTGTAAAAGCACATTTTCCGCTCGTGAGTAGCTTGTTTTACACGCTAGAATATTGACTGTTAATCTGTGTGGTTCTTCTCGCGTCCAGGAAAGAGAAGCTTAAAAAGGAGACTAAATGGAGTCTCTGAGATTGTTTCAAAATTGGTACTTTAATTAATAAAAAGCGTGGTAAAGTCACAAACAGGATATTGTTTGACAGAAAAGCAGCTGTCTCTGGCTCTCGCTAGCAGAGAAAAGAGGCCGAACCCCTCAGGTCTCGCTGTTTATATATCCTCTGCTGGCTCCTCCCTGCGGGCCGGCTCTCCACGTTTTAATGTCCGTTTGTTATGCATATCAGAGGATACAGACATTGTACATTCAATATATATCTAAACATGCCTTTTCTCCTCCTTAACTCTTTCATGACTTTTTATTTAACACATTCTAAACGCTGTAATCAATACTTCAAAAATACAGGAAATACGTCACAGCAGTTTGGTTTCCGGTCGTTCCGAATGTTGTCGCATGCTACCCACATCTGTAAACAATAACGTACTCAAATAAACTGTACCTTCATTTAATATTCAACAATAATAATATCTCGACTTCTATAGTTGTAGTGTTGAAATCAGTAGGTTTCGGTGTGCAACATCATATCATCTCGCTGCTAAATTCACCTCTATAGTAAATGGTATATTAGCCTCATGCTAAATGCTAACCGGAGATGACGGATTTTCAGAGTAAAGCTTAACAACTGGTTGTGCACAAGAACTTCTGGTTTTTCAGTATAAAACAGCATTTAAACTGCAGGTATGTTTAAGGTACATTATGCAATCAAAACATTGATTTTAATTTCTAACAAATATGACTCCATAGTTATCACTAGATGACACCAAAACCCTGGAATCACCTATTACACTAGGGGAGATGCATGAAGAAGTCAAAGCTTCTAATAAGTCAAAGTCAACTTTAATGTCAATCTCGAGGTCATTTATAAACACACGCAAAAAAAATTAAAGAACTCTAGTCCGCAATAGAATTAAACAAGCGACTGCCTGTTTCTCCTGGCCAAGGACAGGTTCCTTGAACACAACATGAGCGTAACGTGTCATCACCATAGACTGTATATATAAATGGACGTAGGGTCCGTGACGTCACCCATAGGATTCTGCAGAGTTGCAGAGAAGCCCTTAGTAGGCGGAGTCGGCCACTAACGGCTCGACAGTGACGTCAGAGTTCAACTCCCACCTGCTCCAAATAAGGGCAAAGAGGCGGAGCCGAGGCGGGACCTGCTGCCACGGCTGCCACCGAGCTGGAAGTTCCAGAGCTAGTTGAAGCTACCAAGCTAAGCTAACATGCTCCCCATCTGCACACTGCCGTGGCATTTTACATTTCTAAGGTAAGCGGACATGAAACTATTCAGTGAAACTATAAATAATAATCTTAAATTATTGAGTTTTTAGCATAATACTTCAGAATCTTAAAATCCCTTAACGTTTCTATGCAATTGTGCTAAATTCAACACTGGAATCAAGCAAATATTAATATGTTTGCATGACATTAGTTATTTATATTTTGATATCACTTAATTATACGTTTAATACATTTAAGTCAAGCTAAGGTACATGTGATGGTAGCTAGTTAGTGCTCTTACCTGTGAGGCCTCCTCCAAACAGCATAATAACCAGACTGTATCTGTCAGGCAGACGGTATCTGTCAGGCAGAAACTTGGGACAAGTAATTTGACTGAAACCTTAAAACTGAACTAACTGACTGCTAGGGTTAACTTTGATTTAAACATTTGTAGAATACTAAGAGCTTTATTGAGTAGGTGTAACTGTATTAAGGGTTAAACTCATAACTTTATAACTTAGGGTTTAATGTAATTGTAAAACCATTGGGCCACTGAAAAGACACAATAGCAACTCAGGAGGGAGCCAGTCTAGATTTCCTTTTGAGGGCCACCAGCTGCAGAGAGTTAACTAATTAAAGGGGCGTGGCCCCACATCTGTGAGAACTCAGCAATCAGGTGTCCATTTTCAGGTAGCACTTTCCTGGAGCGTCAGACAGACGAAGACTGACAAAGACATTAGAGTCCTGAGGGAGTCACGAGGGAGGAAAATCCTACTTTGGTTGAGCTAAGTATCGCTGGTGTTTTACTTTCTTTGGTTGTTTAGCCCCTCATGCTATAATCATGTGTATTTTCTCCATTCCTGTTTATGTGTCTTCTCGCAATTATCACTGGCCCCGTGTATCTCGTAATCGATATAACCGGCCTGCTCTCGTCTATCCCACATGCTCCACTGAGATCCAACATCTAGTTTCAGGCGGCCTGTGGAACTGCCAGTCAGCTGTTCCTAAGGCTGACTTCATCTCTGGCTATGCTTCCCTGCAGTCTCTGGATTTCCTTGCTCTCACTGAGACGTGGATTACTCCATCCAACACATCCACCCCAGCAGCTCTCTCCACAGCATATTCCTTCTCCCATACACCTAGACCCACTGACAGAGGAGGTGGCACTGGTCTCCTGCTCTCTCCCAAATGGAGCTTTTCCCTCTTCAAGCTACCTAACTTCACTCCTTCCACCTTTGAATTCCATGCCGTCACAGTAACCCATCCTATACAATTAACCATTGTTGTTCTCTACCGTCCACCAGGCGCCTTGGGGGACTTCTTGGAGGAATTAGATCATCTCCTCTCACACATCCCTGAAACTGGTCCACCCGCTGTACTTCTCGGAGACTTCAACCTCCAGACAGGGAAGATAGACGAACTAACATCTCTGTTAACCGCCTTTGCTTTCTCACTGTCTCCGTCCCCACCAACTCATAAAGCTGGCTTGATCTCATATTCTCAAGGAACTGCACCAAGGGTGCCGGAAGCGGGGGGGCCAGGGGGCCATTGGCCCCCCCACTTTACGGCCCTGCCCCACATTTTCGCAGCAGCGGATGCCGCGGAACCCTGTACACATCCCGTTTCAATAATTCCCCTCTACTCTAAAGTCGCATCTAAAAAGAACGCCATCTGATCTAGCTGTGTATATTTTGTTATTGTTGATTGTTATATTCAATCTCATTAGCTACAGGCATTTTTGAAGCTTGTAAAGGGAAGAACACAGCTCGCCTCTCACTCGCCACTCTGCTCTTCCACAGCGCCGCTTCCCCTCCCTCCGCTGACATTATGAATGTAAGGCATAGTAATCATAGATAACACCGCAGGGTCCGTTACAGTTTGTTTTCATCTGATTTCAAATAAACAAAGTCTTGGCTTTCAGAATATTAAACTTGTTTCGGCAAATTCAGATGATAAATACAGCTTTGAAGCGTGTAACGGCATAATTACAAGCGGAGAACGGAGTACTTTGACGTCACAGCAAGCATAACAACAGCCGGTGTTTCTCCTGAAAGTTTTCCCCGGGAAACAAACGCAAAAATACACAAACACACACACGTGGTATACACGCACACACTCGCGAGCTCCCCCCAGACCAGTAATCCAAACGAAAATATCTTCCCTCCGTACTACTTTGATCATTTGCTCCGCTAATAATCAATCAGATCGATCCAGAGAAGAGGAAACTTTAGGGCCTTTTTCTCAAAATGATGACTCGGTGACAGTCATTATATAATGTGACATATTTTGCTTAATATAGTACAAAAACAATCCTGATATCATTAGAAAGCTAGGAATCTCCTCTTTCCAACAGTGTATACAACTCAAAATGTGTCTTCGGATCAATGCGACTGATTTCGATGGAGCAGGTCACTTTGCATTAGGTAAAATACAGCAGGCAGACATAATAGGAAGAATATGTACATTTTAATCCAATCAAATAGGACATTGTCACACCATTCAAATGTATCCATGTACATTACAACCAATAACAAAGCTTAGATGTGTTTATTTGTTACGTTGTTTACGTTATGTGTTACATTGTTCAGTGTGTGTCAGCCGTTAACCTAGATAGATAAACTTGCAAACATGTCAGAAGAACCGGCGCCTAAGAAAACAAAATACAGTCAAACTAAGCTGAAATTCAACAACTTGAATGTCACATCCCTGACATCCACAACTCCGGAGCCTGGTCCTTCAACCATAGAACCAGCGCAGCCAGATGAACCCCAGCAGCAGCTCTGCGGCCGCAGAGGCTGTCAAAACCGCCGCCGCCGGCATCGTTGAACCGAAACAGGCTGGTTCCGACTGCATGGAGGTTTGTTGTCGGGACATTGTGACGGGCCAATAAAACCTTATTTGGACAAAGAGAAGGTACTTCAATGCAGAATGGTACAAAAACAGAGTGGTTAATTATTTGCAAAACCACTAAACGAGCCTTCTGTGAAATATGCAGATGTGATGCTGTCAAACGGCTTGTAACTTTCTCCAAATGTGGAGATGACAGCTTTGTAAATACCGAGTTAATAACTGGAACTTTTCACAGAGCTTACTTCAGTCAAACACCAGTCAACATTCAGCTTGTCAAACAAGAGCGTAGCAGGAAAAAAGAAGAGATGGAATGAGCAACTGCGCTGTCATATGTGTGGGCTGGTCTGTATAGTTTAATGTACAGGAAAGGAGTGAGCAGAGGGTTGAGTTGTCCATTCTTGTTCTGTTTCCTCTGACTATCTTCCTCCTGAAGACCCTCTCAGACTTTCATTTGCTCGCGCTACTAAAGAGACACGTTACCATGGAAACCAAACAATGGTGTAGCTGTATTGAAGTCCGAGTGGAAACAGTAACATTTGGTGCGTTATGTTAGAATGAAACAAATCAGATTTAGTCAGAAATAGGGAGAAATGCGGGATAAATATGACCCCGGGAGGAAAACGGGAGTCTCCCGCGAAAATCGTGAGGGTTGGCAAGTAGGCTATGTCACATACACACGCACTTTTTGCCCCCCCCACTTCTGAAATGAATCCGGCGCCGCTGAACTGCACTACTTCTAACCTCTCTGTAAACCCGCTCCACACATCCGATCACTTCTTCATTTCATTCTCTCTACCCCTTTCCAAACATAACAAACTAATCTCTTCTCATCCTGCACCTGTCCGCCGTAACCTTCGTTCCCTCTCCCCCTCTACCTTTGCCTCATCGGTGCTCTCAGCCCTCCCTTCCTCTGACTCGTTCCAACTCCTACCTCCAAACTCTGCTGCAGAAACTCTCCTCTCTACTCTCTCATCCTCTCTGGACTCTCTCTGTCCTCTCACATCTCGGCAGGCTCGTCAGTCCCCTCCTGCTCCCTGGCTAAATGATGCACTGCATGCTAATAGAACCGTCCTTCGGGCAGCAGAGCGGAAATGGTGGAAATCCAAACACCGTGACGACCTCCTAACCTATCAGGCTCTCCTCTCCTCTTTCTCTGCTTCGATCTCTCAGGCAAAAAGCACTTTCTTTCAAGATAAGATCCAATCTTCATATTTTAATCCCAAAAAACTATTTTCCATCTTCTCCTCCCTCCTGGACCCCCCCCCAAAGCCCCTTCCCCCTTCTGTCAAGCGACTTTGTTAACCACTTTGAAAAAAAGGTTGATGATATTCGCTCTTCTTTTTCTGACTCACCTTTACTCACCGCTGGGTCACCAGACCCTCCTTTCACCCACACACTGACCTCCTTTTCCCCTCTCTCTCCAAGTGAGGTTCTTACCCTCATTACCTCTGCCCGCCCTACCACCTGTCCTCTGGACCCTATCCCTTCAAACCTCCTTCAGACTATCGCTCCTGATATTCTACCGTTTCTCACCCATTTCATCAACACTTCTCTAACTTCTGGTCACTTTCCAAACAGTCTCAAGGAGGCAAGAGTAAACCCTCTCCTAAAGAAACCCACTCTCAACCCGTCAGATGTTATAAACTACAGGCCTGTCTCTCTCCTCCCGTTCCTGTCTAAAACACGCGTTGTCTTTAGACAACTCTCCTGCTATCTCCATCAGAACAACCTTCTAGATCAGCACCAGTCTGGTTTCAAGGCAGGTCACTCCACATAAACTGCCCTCCTTGCTGTCACTGAGGAACTGCACACTGCTAAAGCAGCCTCCCTCTCCTCTGTCATCATCCTTTTGGACCTGTCTGCTGCATTCAACACGGTGAATCATCAGATCCTCCTTCGCACTCTCCAAGCACTTGGAGTTTCAGGCTCTGCACTTTCCCTCCTCACCTCATACCTCAAAGACCGCACCTACAGGGTTACTTGGAGAGGGTCCGAGTCCGACCCTTGTCAATTAACTACAGGGGTCCCTCAGGGCTCTGTTCTTGGTCCCCTCCTCTTCTCCTTGTACACAAACTCGCTCGGATCAGTCATTAGCCCGCATGGTTTTTCATACCACTGCTACGCTGACGACACCCAATTTAATTCTGTCCTTTCCCCGCTCAGAGACCCAGGTCGTCGCACGCATTTCTGCTTGTCTAGCTGACATCTCTCAGTGGATGTCTGATCATCACCTCAAGCTCAACCTTGACAAGACTGAACTGCTTTTCCTTCCGGGAAAAGATTGTCCCACTCTTGACCTAACAATCAACATTGGCACCTCTGTTGTTTCCCCGACTCAGACTGCAAGGAATCTGGGTGTGACCCTAGATAACAACCTGTCCTTCACTGCAAACATAGCTGCTACAACCCGCTGCTGCAGATACACGCTTTACAACATCAGGAGGATGCGTCCCCAGCTGACCCAGAAAGCGACGCAGGTTCTGGTCCAGGCTCTCGTCATCTCACGCCTAGACTACTGCAACTCCCTCCTGGCTGGTCTACCTGCATGTGCCATCCGACCTCTGCAGCTCATCCAGAATGCAGCTGCTCGCCTGGTCTTCAACCTTCCTAAATTCTCCCACACCATGCCGCTCCTCCGCTGCCTTCACTGGCTTCCGATAACTGCTAGAATCCACTTCAAGACAATGGTACTTGCGTACCATGCTGCGAATGGATCTGCCCCTTCCTACATCCAGGACATGGTTAAACCGTACACCCCAGCACGTGCACTCCGCTCTGCATCAACCAAACGGCTCACTGCACCCTCGCTGCGAAGGGGACCCAAGTTCCCGTCAGCAAAAACACGTGGGTTTGCTATCCTGTCTCCAAAATGGTGGAATGAGCTCCCCATTGACATCAGGACAGCAGATAGCTTACACACCTTCCGGCGCAGACTGAAAACTCATCTCTTTCGACTCCACTTCGAGCAATAGAACTATTAACAAAGCACTTATATACTAATAAAGGACTGGCTTACCTAAAGCCAGTTGAGTAGCACTTGAAATGTTTTTGCTCTATGAAACCTGATGTACTTATATGATTCTGTTTTCTTCAAGTTTGTATTTTGTTGGTCGAACGCACTTATTGTAAGTCGCTTTGGATAAAAGCGTCAGCCAAATGTAATGTAACATTAAGTGGATATGGCAAGAACATATCCACAGTATTTACTGTATATCTGTAAAGTTCAATGTTCATTGACAATAAATGTTGTTGTTTTTGAATTGTACTTTCTTTATTTGATTGGCAGTCAGTTGTTAATTACATGCAGACCTTGATAAAGCTACAGGCTAATTCAATACTGTATATATCACACTAATTCATAAAGCAACTTAGACATTTTGATGTTCCATACCTTTGCATGGGGAGATTTTCTCTAACTGGACGTCGTTGAATTTTAGTTGAAGACCCCTGTTCTAAACCATCAAAGTGTATCTTAGACCCGATTCCAACTAAGCTGTTAAAATAAGTTTTTCCATGAATTAGCAATTCTTTATTAAATATTATGAATATGTCTTTATTATCAGGCTATGTTCCACAATCATTTAAAGTTGCAGTAATAAAACCTCTTCTTAAAAAGCACAACCTCGATCCAGAGGTTTTAGCCAATTATAGACCTATTTCTAATCTCCCATTCCTCTCAAAGATTCTTGAGAAAGCGGTCGCAAAACAGTTGTGTGATTACTTAAAAAACAATGATGTATTTGAAGATTTTCAGTCTGGCTTTAGAACACATCATAGCACAGAGACAGCTCTGGTTAAAGTCACAAATGACATTCTAATAGCCTCAGACAAGGGACTTTTCTCTATTCTTGTCTTGCTCGATCTCAGTGCTGCATTTGATACTATCGACCATGATATCCTATTGCAAAGACTAGAGCACTTAGCTGGCATACAGGGAACTGCTTTAGTCTGGTTTAGGTCCTATCTATCTGAACGTTCTCAGTTTGTACGTGTCAACGATGAATCTTCCATGCAAACCAAAGTTAGCCATGGAGTGCCACAGGGCTCAGTGCTTGGACCTATTTTGTTCACACTATATATGCTTCCGCTAGGCAATATTATAAGGAATCATTCTGTAAATGTACACTGTTATGCGGATGATACTCAACTATATTTATCCATCAAGCCTGATGAAACCAATCACCTAAATACAATTCAAGACTGCCTCAAGGACTTAAAAACGTGGATGACCTTAAATGTTTTGATGTTAAACACGACCAAAACTGAAGTTATTGTACTCGGCCCAAAGAATCTACGAAACAAACTATCTAAAGATATACTAGTTATGGATGTCACACCTGTGCAATAATCATGCTGTCTAATCAGCATCTTGATATGCCACACCTGTGAGGTGGGATGGATTATCTCGGCAAAGGAGAAGTGCTCACTATCACAGATTTTTTCAGATTTGTGAACAATATTTGAGAGAAATGGTTATTTTGTGTATATAGAAAATGTTTTAGATCTTTGAGTTCATCTCATGAAAAATGTGAGCAAAAACAAAAGTGTTGCATTTATATTTTTGTTCAGTGTATCTCTGGCCCCTCTTGCTCGATTTTGCTGATTGACATCTCTTTCTAACCGTCAGAGCCAATGGAATCGAGGGGAACTCCCACATACTCCTTATTTGGTCATGTGTGTGTGTGAGACTGCCGCATCGCCAAGACCGGAAGCTGCGATAACTCTGGTGGCTACCATTAGCAGCTAACGTTTACTCTCCGATTTGTACATACAAATGGAATTATGGATTATAAATAAAAAAAATTATTACCCAGAAACATTATCAACCTATGGATTAACCGATTCAGCCGCGTTTTTTCTCGTTTTAATGCCATTGAACAAGTATTTTGATCAGATTGACAGCTACGGTGAGACGATCTCCCGTAAAAGCTCCGTAAAGGTACGTGTTGTGATGTCTGTGTTTGCTTCCCCTGTCAAGAGTTCGGATCACTCAGTGATGATATATATATCTAAATAATCTGTGGAAGCTCAGCTTTACTCAGATATCTTGTATGTGCAGCTACGATAAGTAATAAGGGTATCTTTTATCTTGAGTTCTGTGCCAAAGTGCGTCAGCATTTTTCGCTCAGGGCTCATTTAGATGCTTCTTATGAGACTTGTGTTTTGTTTTGGTAAAAATGGTTTGTATCGTCAGTTAGCTGAGATTATTCCTGTTAATCTGGTATAACACATCAATAGGTTCTTAAATATTAAGATTCCCTGAGAAACAGTGTCGTGAAGAAAAAAAAAAAAGTACCCGCCAACGGGGAACTTGGGGCTTAACAGGTTAAAAATCACACTTTTCTGGGATACCCACAATTACCTTACATCAGATGTGTGTTAAGTGTATTACAAACAAGAGACAATTGGTCCCCAAAAGTGACCACAACATGGTGTGTGAAATGTCCCCACTAAGCTGGTTGTATTCAGTGTGTGAGAAAGACGAGGTTAAGGTAGCATTAGTGTACAGTATTTAATGGGTGTGGGGGCTTTCTCTCTGAAGTCTGGTGTTTGTTGACATGCATTTAGATTGAGATTTTTCCTTTTAGAAAATGCATTAGTCTTATTTTATAATATGTAGTGATTGCATGCAATTGCATGGTTGTATTCCCTATATTAAAATGCTTTTCAATCAATCAATCAATGTTTATTTATATAGCCCAATATCACAAATGTTACATTTGTCTCAGTGGACTTCACAGTTTCTTTTATGGTGATATATTTTCAGGCGCCTGTGACTAGAGACTCCAACCCTGATGGTCCCATTGAAAGCGAGAACATTGACACGAGGAATGCTGGGCCATCAAACAAACCCGACATCAACAGAGAGGTACAACCATGTTTACCACTTAGCTTTATACTTAGCATCTTTCTGAATCACTAGCTGTTGCTTCTGTTTTTCTTCAAGCAGATACATGGATGATGAAAGTATATTATGATGAATATCTATTGTGAATAAGTACTGCCGAGCAGTTTTCTCAATTCCCTCTATAAGGCCAATGTTAATATAATATTTAGGACAAACTTTGGGATTTAAACTGACTTTCCTTTTGATTAAAAATCACATTTTTCTGGGATACCTACGACGTCCCCACAACACACCTTACATCAGATCTTGAACAGAAAGTGTGTGTTAAGTGTACTACAACCTAGAGACAATTGGTCCCCAAAAGTGACCACAACATGGTGTGTGAAATGTCCCCACTAAGCTAGTTGTATTCAGTGTGTGAGAAAGACAAGGTTAAAGAGCTTACGAAATGAAGGACAATACTGTTCTTATTACGTTAATATATATACTCTTATTAATGGGAAATCATGTCATTCATGACAATATGCCCGCTGTATTTATAAATCGTGGTTTATTACAACTTTCCATGCTCGCTTCCGATGTTATACAACCGCTCCGAACAAAACACCTTTTGCCGGTTAGTGACGTCACGCACGTCACGAGTAGAACACTTGTTGAATAATACACTACCTATATGGCTGATGTTGGACTCTGGATACAGAATCAAGTGACAGTGAGTCGTCAATAGACTCGGTGCACTTTCAAGAAGAGGAGGATTTTATTGAAGAAGATGCCAGTGTGGTGGAATTAGATCATGCGGGCGAGTCTAACGTGGTGGAACCATATCAGTTTGAGCCACAGTATTCAAGTAGCGGTAGAGATACAGACGGGAGCGAACTAGGGGGGTGATGATCCTGGATTTGGCGGAGATCCGGTGCGGCAACAGAACACAGACTGGTATACATTTGACTTTAATTCATAGAGATTCTCAATAAATAGTAAATCAATAATAATGACTGCTGAAAAAACCAGCTTGGATAAATGTAGATGGTCAGGCTGTTGTAAATTGACCAACCAGTAGATATTAGGCTGGAATGGTTGGCTGGTTTAGAGGGGTTTTGGACACTTTAGCTGGCCAGGATGGCTGGTTTATCCATCTATCACCAGCTTATGTTTAATAATATTAAATATACCCAGCTGGGAGCTTACCAGGATTCCAGGTGATCAGCACACTTTAAATACTGGTATGATTATTAAAGCAAACAGATATTGTTCTAAACTGTATTAAAGTAAACAGGTATTATCTTAAACTGTATTGAAGTGAACATGTATTATTTGGGACTGTTTTAAAGTAATCCTATATATATAAACCTTCTCACTTACACTCAATGACCCAGATACCCTGCTACACACACTTACACCTCTTTCTACCAGCACACACACATATTTCTTTGCTCATCTACACTCACTGACCCAGATATCAGCACACACACACACACACACACACACACACACACACACACACACACACACACACACACACACACACACACACACACACACACACACACACACACACACACACACACACACACACACCTCCTCTCACCAGCACACACACATGTTCTTTTCAAGGTTCTTTCCGGGCCAATATAATCTCAAGCACCAATATATCTGTGTACAATGTTTGATACCAATATATCTGTGTACAATGTTTGATTGTTTGGGAAGGAATAGTTTGTGTGAAATCTTCCTTGGGAAAGTAAAGGAGTTAACCCAGGTGTAAGATCAAAAGTGATTCTGACCTTGTATAGTTCCGAGGCTCTCACGCTCTGTTCAGAAGAAAAATACTTTTTCCTAGAACTCTGATTTGCTGTATTGGGCCCGACCCAAAGTGAATCCAACCAGTAAGAACACCTAGGGGAGTGAGCAACCGACCCAAACTCCTCCCCACGGACTCTCTGATTCGCTTAGGAGTCAAATGGGACGGAAGAGCCGACACACATCTCCGCCCCAAATATGTCCATATATACTGTTGTTTATTCATGCAAAAATGCCCCGTTTCTGACTGGCTGGTCCCGATATCTGTATCGCATGGCAGTAGAGCGGGGAGCCCGGAGTGCTCTGTTACAGGGCACTCTGTATTTCGTATTGTGTTTTTTACCATTAAAATCAGATTATTGTTATAACTTTTATGCCAGTGTTTTGAACTTCTTTTATTAATCTGACCAGGCTCATCTAACGGACGGCGCGGAGCAGAGGTGGGCTTTAAGCCACCGTTACTGTGTTTGCTTCTACATTATTTAAACAAGAGAACATAAATATATTACAAAGATTCATTGTGTCATGTATTCTGGTATCTACCAAAAATAAAGACATTGTATAGTGTTCATAACAGTATTTTAATTTAATAAATAGCTAGTTAATATAATAAAATACACAGTAACAATACAATAATCATACAAATAACAACCAACCTGCAAATCATCCTATACATCAAAATAAATATATTATCTAAAACCGGTGCATTTGATTTAAAATAAAAGTAATACATAGAATTCAATATTTAAATGGTAACAAAAACCGTAACACTATATATGATAAGAAAAAGGCAACAAAGAAGGTGTTTTTGGTTTTTCCTTGTTCATGTCCATAATGTTTCCTGTTGTGTAGCGTCCAGCCTTTCCCAATCTGGCCTGCACTTCTGTCTGTTGAAGCCACTTCTTCAAGCAAACTGAAAATAAATGTACAGATATAAGTACACTGTAAAAAGACAACTTGACATTTAACATTTGGGCTGCTGTGGTTGCCAGAACCGTTAAAGTATAATACATTACAAATTACAGTTGGTTGGCATATACGTTACAGTCAACAATTGCTTATGGTGAATTACAATGGCAAAAACAAAGAGCTAGTGTTGTTAGAAATTAAAATCAATGTTTTGATGGCATAATGTACCTTAAACATACAGTCAGTTTAAATGCCGTCTTATACTGAAAAACCAGAAGTTCTCGCGCACAATGTCTGATGTAAAGCTTTTATTCTGAAAAACCTTCATCTCCGGTTAGCATTTAGCATGTGGCTAATATTCCTTTCCCTATAGAGGTGAATTTCGAAGTGAAATGACATGGAGTGATGCACACCGAAGCCTACTGATTTTAACACTACAACTATAGACGTCGAGATATTAATATTGCTGAATATTAAATGAAGGTACAGTTTATTTGAATATGTTTTTGTTTACAGATGTGGGTAGCATGTGACAACATCCGGAACTACCAGAAACCAAACTGCCGTGAAGTATTTCCTGTATTTTTTAGAGTATTGATTACAGCGTTTAAAATGTGTTAAATGAAAAGTCATGAAAGAGATAAGGCGTGTTTAGATATATATTGAATGTACAATGTCTGAATCCTCTGTTATGCGCAACAACGGACATTAAATACGTGGAGGGCCGGCCCCCAGCAGCGCCAACCAGCCCACAGGGAGGAGCCAGCAGAGGATATTTAACAGCTGGAAAGGTGGTGCTCGCCCTCTTTTCTGCCCTCTGCTCTCTGACTGAACAATATTCTGCTTGTAACATTACCGCGCCTTTTATTAAATTAAAGTACCCATTTGAACCTTCTCAGAGACTCCATTCGTCTCCCTTTTAAAGCTTCTTTCCTGGACGCGAGAATAAGGAACAAAGATAACAGTGTACACGGTGCAGCGGTATTATCTGGGAAATAGAATAATCGGATCAGGATTCGGTATTGGCAGACAATCAATATCAAATGAATCGGATCATTATTAGCATCTGATCACCTTTGTCGACTTGCAGCCTAAATACAAAGATAACTCCACTCCTCTCTTACCTCTAATAAGCCTTGGTAGAACTAGTGTACGAGTCATAGGGTCCAGGACTGACTGAAGACATGTGGAACAGAGTCCCAGACAGGCATGATTCCATGTACAGGAAACTGGAACTTTGAACAGGTGTTTTCATCTTTTCTGCCTGAAGATTCACAAGTTCTTGATCAGGTGTTTGATGTGGGCTGGCATGATCCTTTCTGCAGCAATAAATAAAGAAAACATTTTTAATAATGGTAATGATGGTAACAACAATAATATTAGTATAACTATTTATATAGCACTTACACAATTGAAAAGTGATTCTCACAACAAAAATAAAGAACAAAACAATATCAACAATAAAAAAACAAATTATTATAGGAATGTTAAGAGACAAAGAAATGTTTTTTCAATCATTACAATGCACTGTTGGAAATTATCTTCCAAAGGCTAAATTCAAACTCAATACCACAAATAACTGGGTACCAAAGTGCTTTACCTGATATAACACGTTCCACACGGAGCAGCAACCATCTGGCTGGGCCTTTTGCTGCATATCATCTCCTCCCTCTCTCTCTGGTGTTAGGTTCCAGTAGATTTCTACTATCCAATAAAACAGAAATTCCCCAAAAAATCATATTAAAACAGTTAAAAACAATGTCATGCTTTTGGCATTGAAATGGATTAAAATCTCACCATTTTGCTGGATGTCAGGAAGGCCAGGAAATCATTCCCTTCAAGTCCGCAACCAGTCATAGGAGTTCAAATGCAAAGCCTGAACGATGACAAGAGCGAGAGACTTACATTTTAAAATTATATTTTTAATTCATACCAAAGCAGTGTGTACATACGACATGCAGAGAACAGATCAAATCCCCTGACAGACTCACACACTTTGGTGATGTCCTCATCTGATAATGTTTCATTTTTTTTAGCAGCAAACTAACATTACTCAAAGCATATGTCGGACCCAACTCATTTACAGTATGTTTTGCATCTTCTCAATAATGGTCTGTATAGTTGAGTAGAAAAAACTGTCCCTACAATTTCAGGTAGACAAACACACATTTGTAAGAAAAGTTTACAATGAAGCACAAAACCCCTCTTTGTATTAAGTGAGCTGCCACATAAAGTACAGCTTAACATGCTAACCTTTGGTGAGCTACAGTAAAGCTAACTTCATGTTCAACACAAAACCTTTAACGTGAATTACATTGACGATGTTAAACACAACTTAACTCTCTCTACTTATAAAATAACGTTTAGTTAACTTGCCCTTAAATAACTACATCACGTTTTTCAGTGGAAACACAAACTGCAGAAAACGTTAGCTGCTAACTGTTGTTAGCTAAGACAGCTAGCTGTAACATAGCCTCATGGCAAACTTAAAGGGGACCTATCATGCAAAATGCACCTTTGGACGTCTTTTATACATGAATATGTGTCCCCGGTGTTCCAGGGAACTCACCAAGTGTCAGAAAACACAACCCTCTCTATTTTCCTCCTTCGCCAAATCTCTAAAAAAGGGGCTGAAACGGATCTGAAAAAAACGGATCCAGATTTCAACACTTTCCTACGTCACAAAGAGACGTGCTCCGCTTATTGGTCAACTCTCCACCTATCAGGGGAATGAGCCACGGCCACGTGCATTGCCAAACCTCTCATTCGCATATAGGCTATCGGCAGGCTAAATCAACTCCAGTCACATCTGTGTTTTTGTCTGCTCTTGCCAGGATGTCTAAGCGAGTTAAACTTTGTGCTGTTGTTGGCTGCAAGACTCGAGAAGGGGGACTGCATGCAATACCATCAGTGGAAAAAGAAAATAATCTGTGGCTAGACTTCATTTTCAAGGGACATGTGCCAGAAGACCACGGCAGATTTCTGTTTGTGTGTTCCAAACATTTTACCACGGACATGTTTATGAACTTCTCTCAAGTCCAACACGGATATGCCTCCAAGCTAATGCTAAACCCGGGATCAATACCAACCATCCGGGAGCAGGCCAGTGAGGACACATCCAATTTTGAAGCTGTACGTTTTTATTTAGCGGTGTTTTTCCTGATAAAGCTATCTCTAGCTTGTAGTATGTAGCATGTAGCATGTAGCTTCGCCGTATCAATGTCGCCTCAAACCCAAATAGTAATCGGTTAGGTGTTTATATGTTTTTATAACATTTTATATTGTACGCTCTGCAGTCTTTGCTTTGTCTTTTATTTTAATTATCAGGCATTTGCTAACATGTTCAGACATACTGCCGTAATGGCGATCTGTGTGAAGGCTGTAAAGCCACGCCCTAGCCGATAACACAAGTATTTATTCTCCTATTTATTAGTATTTTGTATCCTATAAAATCATATTGAGTAAGTTATAATAACAAACGTAATCTTCTGTAGGTAAGTGCCGTTTTTTCCAGCGTTATATGTAAAAGCTTTTGTGATTGTAGTCTGTAAGAACGATCAGATCTGTAAGCTAAGCTACGCTTCGCTAATGAGACATGCCGTTTTTTCCAGCGTTATATGTAAAAGCTTTTGTATGTTTACTTGTTTACACACATGAATATAAATGGGGATGTGTTAGGATACAACACTGTGTGTATGTATGTGAGGGGACACACACACCATGAGTAAAACAGAACTAAAGCCCCGTTGGTCTGTTGTTGTTGACGACGAGGCCTTACCTAGCAACAGGCTAATTAGTGGCTAGCACTCATTACAGTCAGTCTACTGAGCTCAGCCCCTCTCCAACACATCATCTGTATTGAGTCAGAAACACAGCATGCACGTTACGGTTCAAAACGAACTCAGATTGGAAAAGGCTAAGCAAAGAGCTTTGCTAAATAGAGAGTTTTAGCCCCCATCTTTTGGGATTTCAGACGATATTTATCCAAATAGTATTTTCTCATCCTGAATACTAAATTGAGATGATTTTGTTTTCTTCTTTACAGGCCAGCACCTCACATGCTACCAGCAGATCACCTGTGATGACAGATTCTGCATGTCAGACTGACCCACCCAAGTACCGTACTGTTCGTCCACAGCTATCCTCGAGGACTCTTGGTTCACATCGAAGTACAGGTTAGAAGCACGTTTTTCAAATGTTCTTTGGATACATCTTGACATTCTGATGTTGTAGCCTTTCATTTGTGTGCTTCTAATTGTTGTAAAATATTTTTGTTTTATCTTTTGTTTTGTTTTTAATGTCAAATACAATTATGTTACAGCTGTCCAGGCTAAAATTCCCTGCAGAAGCGTTGGTGTCGAAACACTTCCGTTGGAAGTGCCAGTGCCCTTTTTAACATCCACCCCCTTAAAGAGACCACCAAAGAGGCCCCGTGTGGATCTTGAAGAGGAATACGAAGATCCATTTGAGGGAAGCTCTTCTTTGGTGATTTCCGAAGGCCAGGATGCAACTTATGATCCAGCAGAATCCATAACAAATGCTACAGAAACAACAGCCATGTCGTAAGTTACTGAAATATCACTATGTGTGAGTTTGTCTATGTATTGTATTTTTTGCTGTATATAATTCAAACATTGATAATAGGGAAACACCAAAGATCTCTAAAGCAACAATCTGTGTGATGGATCTTAACTTCTATTGTTTTGTTTTAGTGGTCAAGAACAAAACCCCCCCCAGACGATCAACACATACATCGTGTATGAGACCTGCCTCATGGAGCTTTTTGAATCATGTCCTGTGTGCAAGCGTGTGTGTGATGTACAAACCAGAAGGATCGGTACATTCATATCAGTGCAGCAGCTGTGCCCCCATTGTCAGTTTACAAGAAACTGGAATAGCCAGCCTGTTCTTGGGAGTACTCCAGTTGGAAACCTGCAGCTATCAGTTGCAACATATGTCAACGGAGCATCTTTCTACAAACTTTCAAAGGTAAATTAACTGCAGAAGATTGTTTTGCCAATGTTTGAAAATGCAAATGTTGTTGTTGAATAAGATAGGACAAGGTAACAATAACAAGAGTGAGAAAAGGTGGGAATAGGGCACTGTTAGGTAACGACCCATGCTAATATGTAAAGATCTTTTGGGAGGGTGGTGTGGAGAAAGAGAAGAGATGTGAAAGGGGCACTGTAGAGTAAGCACCCCTAATGACATGTTCAGCTCTTTCCCTGTTTAAAAAAAGGGCAGCTCATTTGCACTTTCCAGGTTCTCCTCATTGACACATCTACAGGTGATCTTTGAGATTAAAATGTATTCTTGCGGTTTTCTTTCAACCATTAGGTCTTCAAAGCAATGAATATGCAGCTATGCAAATACAACACCTTCCGAAGGCATGCCAGGATGTTCATTGAGCCAGCGATTGTTTCTTACTGGCAAAAATCACAGGAAGGCATGCTACAGAAGCTCCATGCAGAGGAGAAAGTGATAGTTGGTGGTGATATGAGGGCTGACTCTCCAGGTATGTATTTTTTATATAATTCACATTTTACATTTCAGAAAGGGGTTTCACTATGTGTGATTTGTTCAATTAATGGTTCCTGAAAAACATATGCTAAACACTACAAGCAAAAATACAAATTCACCATCCGCAGAGAAAAGTAATTACTGTAAAACATATTTTCACAGGCCACTATGCAAAGTTCGGAAGCTACACTATGATGGACCTGAAGAACAACAAAGTCGTTGACCTCCAGTTGGTTCAGGTAAGTGGGGTGAAATGAAATATCAATGTTTTTTTCTTTAACACTGTTTGCACGTTATATTTAAAATGTGTGTATCAATGGTTATTTGTATGTGTCATAACAGAGCAATGAGGTTGGTGGAAGCTACCACATGGAGTTAAAGGGCCTGAAAAGGAGTCTGGAGTTGTTAAAGGAACGTGGTGTGACTCTGGACTGTATTGTCACGGACAGACATCTGCAAATTCAGAAATTCCTAAGGGAAAGCAGCATCACCCAATTCTTTGATGTGTGGCACATAGAAAAAGGTATTTTTCTTTATATTAATTTCCATGTAAATAAATCGATTGTAAATACAATCATTATTTTATTTAGACACAAACCCGGCTTCCTACAATCACATTAGTATAATAATATTTTGAGTAAACTTGTATGTATATTAACTACATGTTAAATGTATTTATTAGGGATTTCTAAGCAACTGGAGAAGGCTGCAAAAAAGAAGGACTGCGAAAAACTTCGAGGGTGGGTGAAGAGTATAAGAAACCACATATACTGGACTGCAGCAACCTCCACCACCGGGCCTGAGAGAGTGGCCAAATGGTTCCCTAAGTGCCTTCATCCACTGCGCATTGCGCAATACCAATGGATGGCTGCAGGTATGTTATTCATAAACCATATTACATTACTCCTCTATAAATATTTGTAAGGGACAACTATTGAATACAGGATGTTGTCAGACACAATCTATAAAGCATGACAATTCAAATATGACTTTGATTTTCAAATTCTTAGGAACGCCGGCCTTTCACAAGCTGGAGACAATTCTCTCAACCAAGAGGATTTTGAAAGCTGTGGCCAAACTCAGCCCACACCACCAGACTTCATCTTTGGAGTCATTCCATGCCGTCATCCTGCGCTTTGCTCAAAAGAATGTTGTGTTTCCATTTCTTGGAATGTTGTGCAGGTAAAATAAACCATAGTTACTTACTAATTAGTGACAATTTGTACATTCTTTGCTATTATTTACTTTTTTTTTTACTCATGGCGGAAATGAAAGACTGTACCTGGCAGCCCTGCACTACAATGAAAACGCTGAGCGTGCACAAGCCACTACATCCACTGGAAAGCCTCTGTATAAACTGCAGTTCCCAAAGGCCAGGAAGGGAGAATGCAGAGCAAAACCAGTAAAGACTGACCCCACATTCCGTAAGTGTTTAAAATATTTATTATACAACTATTTACAAATATAAAATAAATAAATAAAAAAGAACTTTCAGTTTTGTACATGCATATACTAATGTAAACCACATTTTTTGTTGTGCTTTTTTTTTAACATTGCACAGGCTACGTGGCCAACTTGATGGACCTCATCTTCGACCAAGTCTTTGTGGACCCTGCACCATTCACACAGGAGCTTCTGAAGATACCCATCCCAGAGGACCTGTGTTCCCAATATGAGCGACCTGACAGGGAGGAGGTCATCTCCGGGTATGCTACTCGGTTCAATTTGGCTGCTGTCTGAACCCAACATACACATTTCGCTGATCAGGAAACTCCCTGCGAATCCTGAGGACAACGCAGGCCGGAATCACCACTCTGATCCTGCGTCCAAGGAAGCCCCAGCACCAGCTCACAAAGCTTCTGTAGGCTAGATACCTGTGACGCCTGAAATCATTAAAAAATATATTTAGTGTCATTTATATATAATACAAGTACATTTAGTTTTTTTTTATGGGTTCAAAGAACCGTTCATTTTGACAATAAAGTTCAGAGTTGATATCAAATGTGTCGTGATTATTCATGTTTGGATGGGTAAAGAATATTTTGATTTCAAAAGCTTAAGGTTGTGTGTGGACATTTTTTGTCGTACACTTGGGTGTGTTATGCCATTACTGTGTAATAATATATATATATATATAATAGTACATGTACAATGAAAGATTGCATAAAGCCATATACACCAGTATTTATTTCCATGAACAATATTAGCATTCGTTTTACAATTTCAGTCAAAACAAACAAACCACTCACTGCTCTATTTGCCTCAACTGTAGTCCACCATGTTCAGCTCTGTAAATATTAAATGCATTCTGCAGGGAGAACACATTCAGGCACACAGGCTCCAATCCAGGATGGTCCACCATACAGTTAACAGAGTCTTCAAGTTCCTGCATCCGTCTTGACACCTAGTGTGATAAAGATATATTGAATGACATGTTAAAAATGTATTCTCTAAACAGACAACTTAGTGAAGCTATCACAAATGTTACCTGTGGTATCGCCATGCAGCACACATTCTCCGGTTCAGAAGGCATCGTGGCGCAATTTGCACATGTACACCTGTAGAAAGAAGTCAATAACTGAGCTTTTAAAAACACATGAAACTACACACATTGCTGACAACTGAGGTGTTGTTGGAGTTATACTTTTTATCACCCTAAGTTATTGAACTTTCCAACGGTTGTTGCACGATGTTGGAAGAAAAGGGCTGTAAACTATTAATAAACGCAATGAGGCCATTGTATATATGCTGAAAATATGAATGTCTCCCTTTATAAATTTCTTATTGCTGTTTTTGCGTTACAAACTATAAGTTACAAACTGTACACATTGCATTCTTGCTAATTAGCCAAAATATGAACGGAATAAGTAGCAAGCATCGTAACAGAGTAAAATAAATAGGAACAACAGCTTGTCAACTAACCATTCAGAAACGTCCTGCTGCAACCGAGATGTTTCCACATCCACCAAAACCTCCGCTGCTTCAGGGTCAGTCTCTGGATCAAATTCATAATATGCTTGAACACATGCATTGCTCTCAGATGACATGTTTATTCCACACGTAATCACAGCAAGCATGGTAACATGACTCTCACCGGCGCATGCCCCGCTCTTCTGCAGGGGGGCGTGGTCAGCTGCTGCTCAGAATTTTCAAAGACAGGCTTGGAATAGAGCGAAAATGAGCGAAACGAGGCATGGCTAAAAAATGATCCGTTTGGTATTTTGAAAAATAAAATGTATAAATATACCTTATATAGGTATGGTCATACACTATATCATTTAAATATAGCATGATAGGTCTCCTTTAAGGTTAAGTTAACGTAACGTTGTAAGAAAGCAAAACGAACCTTCGAGAATGCTTTTACTCTCTCTCCTTAGCGGGCATTGTTGATTGTTCGAAACACGATCTCTCGATGTGCTGCCCACACATCGTCGGTTTCATCGACCCCGGGTTATCTGGTCCAGTAAAAGTCCGCCTCGTACGACGCACTTGTTTTGTCCATATACGCAACATTTGATAATTTTTTGGCCACAAAAACATCCCATAACCAGATGTTGAGACGGCCCCACATCCCAATACAACATATCGCTTGCCAATTATTCTTGGCGTCTTATTGCTGTGCATCCTTTGTCATAATATTTGGCCCTTCAATGCATTCAAACGGGACTGAGCTCAGCTGTGTTATACTCATGACGTCACCGCCGGAAATGGCCGAAGTTTATGTTTCCGGCGCAACGAACGATTGTTACTAATTGACAACTTTTGTATGCTGTTATAATCGTGATTTATAAAAAATAGATCAATAATAAAAAAAATCATATGGCACATTTCACAATACAAATGCAACCTCTATCATATAATAAGCCCACTAACAGGTGCTAATAGCATTTCGTAAGCTCTTTAAGGTAGCATTAGTGTACAGTATTTAATGGGTGGGGGGGGGGGCTTTCTCTCTGAAGTCTGGAGTTTGTTCACATGCATTTAGATTTAGATGTGTCCTTTTTTTAAATGCATTAGTCTTATTTTATCATATGTAGTGATTGCATGCAATTGTATGGTTGTATTCTCTATTTTAAAATGCTTTTATGGTGATATATTTTCAGGCGCCTGTGACAAGAGACTCCAACCCTGATGGTCCCATTGAAAGCGAGAACGTGTACACGAGGAATGCTGGGCCATCAAACAAACCCAACATCAACAGAAAGGTACAACCATGTTTACGACTTAGCTTTATACTTTGCATCTTTCTGAATCACTAGCTGTTGCTTCTGTTTTTCTTCAAGCTGATAAATGGATGATGAACACATATATGTTGAATTTATTAGGAATAAAACAAGAAATGCTGTGCCAAATTGAGAAGAAACAGTTATTTCTTACTGGTGTTTTGGTGATTATGTTAAAGTTTCATTTTAAGAGGTTTTAGAGTTCCATCGCAAATAATATAAAGCATTTCCAACCTCACACAATAATTTCACAACAGCCTTATTCTGAGTGTAAAATTCAGTTTCGTACTCTTAAAAAAAAGTGTTTTAACTATAAACTGTTAATTGCAAACAGTATAATGCCTTAAAATATGTTTTCATTATCTACATATTGGAACAGTTTTTCAGAAGCACAATTTGAATACTGTAATCTCTCCTCGATTGAGACGAACTAAAAGCCTGATAGTAAGTTTTCATTTAAGCTGCTTAATTTACTGTATAGGATCTCTCAATATCAGATAGTATTGTCATAATGTTGTGCTCTTATTTGGATTGTGTTTGGTTTAACCTGTTAAGCCCTGAGCCTGTTTTTCAGGTCTCAGGCTCGAAAATGACATTCCCAGAACAAATGACCATATCTTCACTTCTAAAAGGGTTAAATTAATAATCTTTTTTCTGAAAGCAAGGTTACATCTGTGAGTTGGAGTGTCAGAATCTGTGAGTTGGAGTGTCAGAATCAATATGGATGTTTTTATTTTAAAGTAAATTAAGATTGAACATAAAACAATTTAAATGATAGTGTCCATCCAAAATGTAAAGTGGAAAACCACCCTTGAATGATGGGATAGTAGACTAAAAGCTTTAGGAATCCAAACTATAACATATAATAAGTACCCTGTATCAAGACTGATGCAAAACAAGTGAAATTTGACCTTTTTAGAGAGATTTAGAAAAAAAAACACTTTTTGACCGTTAGAGCCAATAGAATCGAGGGGAAGTTCCTAAAATACATCTAAACATTACCCATTGGTGAATGAGTGCTGCACAGCCAGAATGCCAAGGAACCGGAAGCTGCGATACACTCTGGTGGCTACCATTAGCAGCTAATTTAAAATCTCTGATATTTACATAAAAATGGAATTATGGACTATCAATAATTTTTTCAAAGTGACAGACACATTGGATTAACCTATGGATTAACCCTCAGCAGCGTTTTTTCTCGTTTTAATGCCATTGAACACGAATTTTGATCAGAATAACAGCTAAGGTGAGACGATCTCCCGTGTTTGCTCCGTAATGCTACGTGCTGTGTTTTCTTCCCCAGTAGCAAGTTCTGATCGCTCAGTGATGATACTAATACCTATATAATCTGTGGAATCTCAGCCTTAATCTGATATCTTGTATGTGCAGTTACGATAAGTAATAAGGGTATTTTTACCTTGAGTTCTGTGCCAAGTGCGTTAGCATTTTTTCGCTCAGGGGTCATTTAGATGCTTCTTATGAGACTTGTGTTTTGTTTTGGTAAAAATGGTTCGTACTGTCAGTTAGCTGAGTTTCTTCCCGTTAATCTGGTATGACACATTAATAGGTTTTTAAATATTAAGAAGCCCTGAGACACAGTTTCGTGAAAAAAAAACCTGCAGCCCCCTCTACCGGGGGCTCTCGGGCTAAACAGGCCTTGTTTTCTGTGTTCATTTTTAGATAAAGGACACAAATCTAGAGGAACCCTATGAACTGTACGATTCCAGCAGTGATATCTCTGGGAGTGGGGATGAGTTTGTCCCGGATTCTACATCAGAAAGTGAAGACAGTGATTCCACCCTCACAATAACAAAGAAAAGGCCATCTCTGATGGATTTATTTGATGACTCTAGCTCAACTAGTCTTTGTGATACTACACTACCAGACTCGGGACCACCAGGAGCAGAAGAACCCTGCACAGATGCCATGATAGAAAGTGATGGTGATACACATTATCAAACAGGAAGGAAACGGCAGTCTCAGGCTGATTCATTGAATGTCCCAGCCTGCGATTCCACAGTGCCTCACCAGATGACATTTGGAGACAGTGGAGAAAAAGAATAATGTTCAAGTCAGGACGCGCATCAGAGCATTGTTGTTGGTGCTTCCCAAAAAAAAGATGGTATTAGAGTCTACAACAAGATACACTATTGCCTTTATTGTAGTAAAAAAAAAAACTCCATGAAGACAAAGCAGATGTAGCTAAAGCCCTTAGCTTTCCAAAGAGGTCAAAGGAGAGAAGACATCAATTGGATTACATCTGCAACAGAGGCAACTATGCTCACAATGCTGCTGTCATGGAGTCTGGGAATGGGGAACTAGCACTGTTTAAAAATACTTACTCAACAGGCAAAGGGGAATGAGTTTATGTATTGTGCATATTGCCAAGGCCTTTTCACCAGAAAGGTCTTGTGGCGACACATAGGCACATGCAAACCCAAATCGGTTTCCCGGAAACCTAGAAAGAATCGCGTCCAGTCATAGTGTACACCAGGGGTGCCCAACCTTTTTTGAACCGAGAGCTACTTTTAAAGTTGCCAGTCTGCCGAGATCTACCAGTCCAAATAGAGAGGCGTAGCCATTACTGACAGCCTACTACCAGGTAAATACACACTTCTACTTGTATAAAACTGACCTTTGTACGATTAATACTTCATAAAATACTGCAGATCCTTTATCTTACCTCTTTCTAGTCTACACACATACAAGTATTTAACTGAAGTTACACAACACTGTTGTTGATACAGAGTTGGAGTTTATTCACACGTCACATACTACAGTGGGTAATGTTTTCAAGAAACATTGAACAGTGCTGCCACATATGACACAGGAAAAAAAGAAAAGACACTGAACCCTTTCTTTGCCATTATATAAAAATAGTGTTGCAACAAAAGTATAAATTAGGCTTACTAATAAGACAACTCAGATCTGAAGCTACACAGGAATCTGCTGCCAAAATGCAATAAAAAAGACTAAATTAATAGAATCAAACCCATTTTTTGTTGCATTTTAGTAGATTATAAAAATAAATGCCTTTAAAATAGGATGCAAGCAACATTAGTTTCTTAACCTGAATTGATGATAGACTATAATCAATTTTAGTTTGCATTCTTATACCATTTTGTACAATAATTATAATGAATAAGTTCAAACAAACAAAAACTTACAGCTGATTAATAACGGTATCCAACTTGAGTTTTTATTATATCAAAAAACTGTTGAAATGCTACTGTTATTTTTACTGTCCGCAAAAAGTGCGTCGGCAGCCTCCAGGAATGCTTCTTTCACAACTTCGCCGTCTTTGAAAGACTTCATGTGTTTCGCAAGAACGTGACTGACACGATACGATGCTATGGTAGCAGCCTTGCTCTTGTTGTTGGGCCTGGTGAAAAAAACAATTGTGGGGAGTGATTTGTTCAATGAATCCTGATCCAATCACAAATATCATTAAAAGTGACCATGTCATCACTGATCTTGGGCAGCACTTGTTGAACAATTGTGGGAATTCAAACAAAAACAAACAAAATGTAAGGGGGAAGTTGAGAGAATTGGGACAGTTAATTCACAATGGCAGAAAGGTCACCAGTCTGGAGGATTTAATTAATCCTAAGAAGTACTTGGAGACGGTCAGAGCTGTTAAAGGAATGCTCCACTCATTAGATAATTAATCAAAACTTCAGTATTTAGTGAAACATTATGTTTAAACCATACCCTGAAGAAATCAGCGATATTCCCCGGTAAATAATGATTTTATAGCTCTTTTTTATCAAAACCTGTATATTCCGTCAGGCCGCTGCCATTTTGCCCATTTTCAGTAGTCACGTGATGGTCGTGACGTCATCCATGCGTTCACTTTGTAAACATGGAGTATTTGAGTTCGGACTCTTCAGCCGAGGAAGAAGTTTTGAGCAAAATGAAGAGATTGGATGGGGGAATTCAGCCATACAGGTTCGAGCCTACTTAGTACTACTTAGTAGATACAATGATTTTGATTACTAGATATGTATGCATGTAGTACGACCCTTGCTAGCGATTCCCTCTCTAGTTTAGCATACTCAGCCTCGTTGTCCCTGGCCCTAGAACCACGATTTTATGGGGCCGGAAAAACTGGGGGAAAATACCCACTAGCCGGTACTACGCTATATGGAAAGGCCACCAAAAACTGGCCTGGCCTGGACGATAAAGGACGTTTAAACGGGGCTACCCGCTGCAATGGAAATGCGCTATAACATACCTTATTCTTACTCCGAGCACTACTTCTGGTCCTCCGTCGCTTCACACTTGCAGAGGGTGATTTCTCAACTGGCCGAACTGGTGTCCTGGTCGGTGATGACACCAGAAAGACCGATGGTACTGCATCTCCATTAAGTAATGGTTGTTCAATAAATCCCATGTTATGTTTTATCATACTCTCAGAGTAGTCGTCCGGAAACTTGAAATGTTCGCTGCATACATGCGCCTGTGGATCTTTCGGTTCGGGCCGGCCACATTTCGCTAGCCACTGCCTCCGAACGTACTTCCTACGCTTACCTTTTGGCAACAGATGGAACCGAGCATTCCGTGGATTGTTCCTATCAGAATTGTGGTAATGTTTCGCGATACAATGAGGGATATTTGAAGAGAGTAACTACAGTAAATAACATGAACATCAACGTGTACTCGAAACCAAACGCATGGTTTACGTCACGTCCGGTAAAATGGCGCCGCCCACAGTGTTGATGTTATTTCGGTAATTAATCAGTTTAAAATCACTGATAATGTCATCGGATTAAAAAAAAAAAAGAGAGACTGGCAGAGACTGGTCTGTTTTATCGGATGATAATTTTTTTTAAATGAGTGTCATGAGCATACCATTCCTTTAAGGTCACTTGTGGCTATGATAGTGGAACTGGAACATTTCAGATTCCATCCCTTGCAAACAAACTTGGTAATGCGATGGTCAAGGTCAGCAAACTGTTGAAAGCTCATGGGTTAATAGCTAACAATCATGAACTTGTGAGAAAGGCCACAGAATTTCAACAAGTTCACAGTGAGAAATGGAACGAGATGATTTCTTCAACGGCTCTCAGGAACATTGCTGAATCAAAATGGAATGTTCCCACTCTTATGCCATTCTCTGAGGATGTTAAAAAAATGCATCAGTTTCTCAGTGAGATGCAAGATGAGTGCAGCAGTGAACTATCTGGAACACCTTCTACAAAGTCCTGGATGGAACTGGTAAAGGAGAAAAGCTTGTCTACGAGATGGAAGGCTGACAGACAGGTAGGCAGGCCCAGGGGCGCCGTAAGGGGGTAAAAAGTTAGGACGATTCTAAGGGCCCGTGACTGACAGGGGCCCCAAACATTTTTAGAACATTAAGAAAAAATGTTTAAGTAACCTTTAATCAATCATCAACAATTAACAATAATATAACGTTAAATTGATAATGTAATCACTAAACTTACAATTCATTTCACATTTTTTCTTCCAAAAGTTAATTATCCAAAGCCTCTAAACACCCCCTTCTATTTACATGTAATGGTTTGGTCCTGCCTCCAAACGCTGTGCGGCACCGCACTTTCTGGCAGAGAGTGAGAGCATGTTAGGAGCAGGGATGCTAGTACTTACATGTGTAACGATGTCTCAACGACTAACAAAGTCAGGCTTTCAAAAAAGAAAATAAAGGAGAGAAAGACAAGAGAGAGGGACTAAAGGGCGACAGTATGTCACCCAGTTTTTCTGAGGTTTTTCATTTCACTGCTCTTTTAGCTGACGTTTAATAAATGCAGGTACATTCATACTAAATCAGTTGTCTCCCCCCCTGGTGCCAGGAGCAACAGATCCATATTTAGGCTCAGCAGCCCTGTCCCCCCATAAGGCTTTGCAGTCTTGCCATGCTGTCCATTGAAAGCCAGTTGGCTAGAAAGCTGGACTTCAAGGACTTGATCAGTGACTTTGCCTGTAAGAAGGCTAGGCGCTGGGCTCTTGGTGAGTAAGGCTGAGCAAGGGCTCGTAATAACTGTTAAAGGGCAAGGCTATGGTAACAATATTGGATCACTACACAGAAGATGCATGATGAGAAAAATACTGAGAACAGGTAATAGGCTCTGATTTAGCACCACCATCAGGCCTTTTCACTTCCATTTCCGTTTTGTTGTCCATTTACACTTTAATACCCGCTTATTTTGTAGTTGGTATGTATATTTAATTAAGAAATCTGCTGTTATATTTTTTGTTATAGCATTTTATAAATGATAATATTGGTGTTAATGTTCACTTTATTTTAATTTAAGAGCTCATGTATATTTAAGTTATATGTATTTAGATTTTTTAATGTTCCATTAAAAAATGTTATTAAAAAGGCATGTACACCATAAAAGATGACTATTGAGATCTATTGTCAGGAATGTTAGTGTTATATCAAATAGTGAATTCTACTGCAGCAGAATGTTGGTGGTGGGGCCCAATGTGATATATTTTCATGGGGCTCTAAATCCCTGGTGGCGCCCCTGGGTAGGCCATCCAGTTATTTTAGCCGGGCCGGCTCAGATGATTGGTCGTGCTTTTTACAGCACCACGGCTTCCACAGATGAAATTGTTTTATGTACACTGAACAAAAATATAAATGCAATACTTTTGTTTTTGCTCCCATTTTTGTCATCATGCTGATTAGACAGCATGATTATTGCACAGGTGTGCCTTAGGCTGGCCACAATAAAAGGCCACTCTAAAATGTTCAGTTTTATCACACAGCACAATGCCACAGATGTCGCAAGTTTTGAGGGAGCGTGCAATTGGCATGCTGACAGCAGGAATGTCCACCAGAGCTGTTGCGCGTGAATTGAATGTTCATTTCTCTACCATAAGCCGTCTCCAAAGGCGTTTCAGAGAATTTGGCAGTACATTCAACCGGCCTCACAACCGCAGACCACGTGTAACCACACCAGCCCAGGACCTCCACATCCAGCATGTTCACCTCCAAGATCGTCTGAGACCAGCCACTCGGACAGCTGCTGCAACAATCGGTTTGCATAACCAAAGAATTTCTGCACAAACTGTCAGAAACCGTCTCAGGGAAGCTCATCTGCATGCTCGTCGTCCTCATCGGGGTCTCGACCTGACTCCGGTTCGTCGTCGTAACCAACTTGAGTGGGCAAATGCTCACATTCGATGGCGTCTGGCACGTTGGAGAGGTGTTCTCTTCACGGATGAATCCCGGTTTTCACTGTTCAGGGCAGATGGCAGACAGCGTGTGTGGCGTTGTGTGGGTGAGCGGTTTTCTGATGTCAATGTTGTGAATCGAGTGGCCCATGGTGGTGGTGGGGTTATGGTATGGGCAGGCGTATGTTATGGACGACGAACACAGGTGCATTTTATTGATGGCATTGTGAATGCACAGAGATACCGTGACGAGATCCTGAGGCCCATTGTTGTGCCATTCATCCACGACCATCACCTCATGTTGCAGCATGATAATGCACGGCCCCATGTTGCAAGGATCTGTACACAATTCCTGGAGGCTCCCAAACATTGAGCATGTTTGGGATGCTCTGGATCGGCGTATACGACGGCGTGTTCCAGTTCCTGCCAATATCCAGCAACTTCGCACAGCCATTGAAGAGGAGTGGACCAACATTTCACAGGCCACAATCAACAACCTGATCAACTCTATGCGAAGGACATGTGTTGCACTGCGTGAGGCAAATGGTGGTCACACCAGATACTGACTGGTTTTCGGACCCCCCTAATAAAGCAAAAATGCACGTTTCAGAGTGGCCTTTTATTGTGGCCAGCCTAAGGCACACCTGTGCAATAATCATGCTGTCTAATCAGCATCTTGATATGCCACACCTGTGAGGTGGCATGGATTATCTCGGCAAAGGAGAAGTGCTCACTATCACAGACTTTTTCAGATTTGTGAACAATATTTGAGAGAAATGGTTATTTTGTGTATATAGAAAATGTTTTAGATCTTTGAGTTCATCTCATGAAAAATGGGAGCAAAAACAAAAGTGTTGCATTTATATTTTTGTTTAGTGTATTTATTGTCAAAGCATTTAATGCATTCATTGCTATCGGGATGTTAAGAGCATTCCATGGAATATAACAAAAAAGTGTTTCTGAAGTGAATTACCTAACCTACCTTTAATGGGGAAAATGGTATTCTTGACTTTCAAAAACTGGTCTCCCAACTTAAAGGTGTATCGCTTCATTTCAGACGCCTACCCGTGCGGGTCCGTGATCTGCACGGGGTGGGCCCCTGCTGAAAAGGAAAACCCCCCCGCAGGACTTGATACGCCCCCTTGATAAATAAATGTAATTTTAATGAAACCAGCTGCAATGGATCATGGATCCACCAGGGGGAGCCGTGAAAAGCTGCCACACTGGAACTCATGTGAAATAAACAGCTGATAGATCTACAGGTATCTGATAGGATATTTGTTAAGATCCATATGTCACGGATAGGATCATATTCTGTGCTAAATAAGAGACATGTAATCATTTACAAAACATCACCATGTTTTTATTTAACAAAATAATGTTGTTTAATTCACGTAGCTGTAAGTACAAAACCATCGCAATTTTTTTTTCATCAGGAAATGCAGCCCGGCTCAAACAAACGATTTTCAATCATCATCCTCACGATCATTTAATGTATCATATGTACGTGAATTGAAATGAATGCACTAATACATGTAGTTTAATCCACGTGAGTTTACAACAACAAAAATAATCGCTTTGTTTTTATATCACATCCGACCGGAGGAAAATGCAGCAAGGCTCTCACTACCGATCATCCTAATCCCACGGGCAAACAATAATATGTACAGTGTTAATAGTTTACTGTATTATTAGTGTCTAATATTACTGCTATAACAATCACACATTGAGTTGTTAAAATCAGAACGTTGTTTTTTTTAAACAGTCTCGATGAAACGGCAGCTCTCAGGTGATCAGGTGTGTGTTTACCAGTGTTGGGACTAACGTGTTACAAACTAACGCATTACTGTAACGCAACTACCTTTTGCGGTTACTAATAACGTTACTAATTACCTATTCCCATTCAGTAACGCCGTTATAGTTACTGTGATTTAAATGGGTGCCTTAAATTATGTGATGGAACTGAACCGAATCTCCCTGCGGATGTAGCTTACAGGCGAATACAGCGATGTCCTCTCACAGCACCATGGAAAAGTGAAAGTAACCAGATGATTGGTTAATGCGGGTAACATTTCAGGGTAAGCCAATCAGAGACAGAGTTGGGCGGGTCTTGCCTTATGGGGAAAATACACAGACACACAAACACTTGCTAACACACACACATACACGACAACGCTCACCACCAGCACACACACACACTATGGCAGATGCAAGTATCAGCGAGAGCAGCAGCGCATTTACAACTTGGAGATATAACCACTATTTTCAATTTGTGGGGATAAAGGACGCACAAAATATTATGGTCAAATGTAAACTGTGTGCAGGACAAAAAGCATTGTCCACATCGAATAACAGCAATGCCAATCTCCTGAAGCACCTAACTAATGTACATGAGGCTATAAAACTAGTCGCCAAAGACCCCACCGTCTCAACCACCGGCAGTGACCCAGATGGAGCAACACCATCTAAACAGCCAAAAACGATTTTTTTAAAATCGCCACATGTCACCCAGAGTCAACTAAACAGATTGATTGCTGAAAATAGTTTGTTTGTCTTCAGTGTCAGTCTGACAGTTTATTATTTATCTAATTGTTACTGCCAAAAGAGTGTAGTTCTTATTTAATTGTTACACTGCCAAAATAGTGTAGTTGTTGTTAATGTGTACACTGTGGTGATTGACATTATTCACCCACGGATCTATGGGTTGGGGTATAGAGAGGCGAAGTCCCTCCCCTTCCGAAAGCCTCTATGGGACCCCGGAAGCGGAAAATTATACATTGAAGTCAATGGAGAGAGAAAGGTTATCTTTTGATCCCGTTTGAATTGTGCCACGAATGACACATATGATGTTTGTCAATTTAAAAGAACATTTTGCAAGTCAAAAAAATAAAAATGTGTCGTAAAACTGTGAAGTTACACATTTTTTCGTGTGAAACCGCTCAGTGAACTACAGGTCTCTCGTCTCGCACAATACGCGTCACCAACATAAAGATGGCTGTCACGTTAGCACATTTCACCACATTCTTTCAGAATGAGAATAAAAGTATTTTACGAGGTGAAAATCACTACAAGTCTGGGCACGTTGAGAGCTGTACCTATATGAAAGGGGAGTTAGTCGGTTCTGTAAGAGCCAGCATGCGGGACCGGCTTTACAAGGTTTCGGTGAGTAATATGAGTGCAATGTGTAACGTTAATGTCAGCTAGCTAACATTAGCTAACAAGGTACACTAACGTGTTTTGTTTTAGCAACTAGTTTTCTCCTTAAGAACTTCGTGGTCTCTGTGTATGCTGTGGATAACATTAGTGTTCACAAGAACAAGGTACACTCCCGTGTTTTGTTTTAGTTGCTCTTCAGATTGAAGCGGCCAGTTTTATATCGACTATACTGTATGTGTGATCTCCTTTTTCTCGTTGTGTCATTTGAGTTTATTTGCTGTGTGTCGATTCAAGGATTTTGGTTATCTAGTCACAGCTGTGTGTGACTCCCTCTGGTACACCGGTATGTGTTTTCCTAATGTAGAGAGCATTGATTAATTAATAAACTACACACTGAGTCTAGATCCTGACCAAATCCTTTTTTATTGTTGATCAAATGTTTTTCAAAAATGTATTCATACACATTTAGAAAAATACAATGTACAATCACAACCAATACAACACAAATTACAAAAAATACAGAAAAAACAAACAATAACAACAGACAAGAGGACAAAACTATGGAAAAATAAACCCTCCCACCCCCAGATCCGGACCATCCTTGTATTATTGCTCATTTAATCTATTATAGCATGCTAACAAATGGTACTTACTTTATTTTTACAGATCTGCATGGGAGACGATGGCGCGATGCAGAGCGCTGTCTGTGATTGTGCACAGGAGATGTACAAATGCAGCCACGCTGCAGCATTGGCAATATTTGCCATGTGGCAGATCAGCTCCACAGATGTTGAGTGCCAGTGGAGGAAGCCTGGCACTTCCAAAGTAGTCCAGCCGGTGTCTCAACTTTACCAACAGCGAGAGGAGACATACAACCCACTGGCCAGAGACATCGCCAACTGTCAACTGGGAGGTTGTAAACGAGGCCGAAGGGGTGAAGGCTTTTGTGGAGGCCTATCAAGTGACAGTGTTCGAATCGAGTCTGGTCTCTTTGTGAGTGAGTCGGGTGTTCTGGGAGCATCACCCGATGGACTTGTGCAGCCATCTGCCCTGCTGGAGGTGAAGTGTCCACACAGCCAGAGGAACATGACCATCACGGAGGCAGTCCAGTTACCATCCTTCTGTCTCCGTAAGGAGGGTGGGTCATATATTCTCAAGGAGAATCACCCATACTGGCACCAGGTCCAAGGGCAGCTGCACATCACAGACCGGAGTCTCTGCTACTTTGTTGTGTGGACCACGAAGGAGGCGATCATCATCCCCATCCCCAAAGACCCTGCATGGCATGGAAATCTCCTCCTCCTGGAACAATTCTACACCCAGCATATGCTCCCTGTGTTGGCCAGTAGAGAGGAGGACATTTCAATAAACATACTCTTAACACCCTCGGACTCTGCGTTGTGTTTCGTATGTGTGATGGGGTGTTATGCAGAGGGGAGGAAAACAGGACACAGCAGATTGGGATTGTGGTGGAGATGCTGAGCAGTTATTTAATTGTTGCATGTAATTATTATTATACTGCGTGCTTCTTAGTTATTCCATCTTTTGCTGTAACATGGATCTGTATGTAACTCTATATTTACTTGTTATCTACCACACTTCCTTCTACATCATACACCATCATTATACATGATGGTGTATATAGGATATATATATTTGTATACATATCTGTAAATTGTATAATTTTATTTAAACGTCTTTTTGATCTCTCAAACTGAGTAAGATTGACAATAAAGTTGACTTTGAAAAATATATATATTCTTTATGAAAATAGTTGACTGTTGTCAAATGAATCCAAATGAAACGTTGGACTGAACTACAACTACGCCTTTAAATCTCTACGGACTGTTTTTCAGTGGGATGGCAAGTTCCTATCTTTAAACATTTATTAGTTTTTTTCTCAGAACAGATTTGATTTTCTGAAGTTAATTTAACTTTGCCGACCATGTAAGGTCATCATTAAAAGGTACAATCAATTTGTTTAGGGTTGACTAAAATAATGAAAAACATTCATTTGGATAATTTACTGACAGAATAAGAAACTCAATGATGCTTTACTCACCTGTTCCTTTTTTATAAAGTGAAACAGTTGAAACGATAGATTTTAGTAAACTTAAAAACAACCTTCTCCAAAAGCTATCAAGGAATATACCGAATACTTGTTTTAGAACTTTATTACATATTTGTATATAAATAGTTTGAATGATCCATAATTGACAGAAGCTTGTGTTTACACTGACCTGTTACTCATATATGAATGTCTTTGTAACTTCAGTAAACCACTACCTCACTAATTTCTTTCATTCATCACGGTTCAGTAAACTAAGTGATACATGAACCAGTTTAATCATTATAATAACGTAGGATTGCAACTCTTTGAAAATGTATGTGGCTCTTAAAGAGCTGTTGTGTTTGGGTGTGCTGGTCTCAGGTCAGTCTAAGCCCTCTCTCCGCGGATGCGGCGGGCCAGCTGGATGTCCTTGGGCATGATGGGGACCCTCTTTGCTTGGTTCATCTTACTGGGGGGCAGCTACATGGATGTCGGTGCAGTCCACAATCATTGCGCAGTTGAAGGCAGAATGAATTTATTATTGACTCCGAATGAAGCACAACTTCATGTCATACAATGCAATGACTTTATTTGTAATTGTGTAAAAAAATATGAGCATTGATTAGCAAGCAGGACCTGCAGGAACAGAGAATGGTGATGGAGCTGGGAAGAGAGAAGAATAAAGAAAACAGATCAACTTTATTATCGGATATTAAAAATTAAATTTCAAAACAAGTTGCCGCTCCTACAGTTTTCTAGTATGTAAAGATGATTTCACATGACCTATGCAAAATATCACACTCAATACATGTAAGTCTCTGGGGGGTGCATTGTGCCTTTGATGTATATAAATAATATATCATAACCAAATACTATTACGTACAGTGGAAATCAGGTTGCCAGAGCAGGTCAGTGTGCATGTTCCTCAACGTCTCAGCAGTTACAGGTGAGGTAAAGAAAATAAAAGAGAAAAAGGTCAGTAACAACACTTTAAAGTAACAACACTTTGAATAATTATCTCTTCTAACAATTGTATCTCAATAAGCACACAACGACTGTCTTTCCAACAAACAGATTGTCATCACAATGAAACACGTCCAGAAGAATGTCATGCAAAGCTCCCTGCCTGCCTTCGACTCTCCCTGAACTGCTTCCTTAGCACCCGGTGGAGGGCGCAGTAGGCTACTCTTCAAAAGTTTCACGAAATACTTACCATCATGTTTGGTTACTGTTTAACATTTTGGTTTACTTCATGTAATAAAATAATAACTTCATGGTAAGGCTACTAAAAATGACAAGGCTAAGTAATGTAATGCTAACTAACGTGCTCGCTACTCGTCGCTACTAGCTAGGTAGCTAACTTGACTATGTTCCATGCACAACATGTATATTACCTATGATATTACCTGATATGTCTGATCCAGCGACTCCTGGTCCTTTCATCAGACGGGAATCGATAGAAGGAGCAAGTGGTATGATCACTTTTATGACTACAACCTGGTACAAAGCACACAGGCATCTTGTAAAAGTGAATTTATTTTTAGCGATCTATAATTTATTGGAGGGAATAAATCAGTTATGAGATCTTCTTCTTCTTCGCTTTAATTACGAGTCTTATTATAAATCACCGAGCATGCCTGTGACATCACTTACGCGACCCAGAATGGGATTTGGGATTTGTAGTCTTTGTAGTAGCGTATTTTTCATAGTCTTATATTTCAGCAGTTTTACGACAAAATGTGACTTTTTTGACATGGAAATGATTGTTTAAGATTGACAAACATCATATGTGTAGTTCGTGGCACAATTCAAACGGGATCAAAAGATACGTGTTCTCTCTCCATTGAATTCAATGTAAATTTTTCGCTTCCGGGGTCCCATGGTCCGGAAGTAGATGGGCGTGACTTCGCCTCTCCATTGTTCTGCACGGACATTTTAGTGAACCGGACTTCCTGTTTCCGCCGGTCTTCGCTTCCCGGGAATGAAGTTGTGTACAATGGTTTTCAGATGCTAAATAAAAGTCTAGCTTGTACCTTTGATACCCCGCCTCCGACTCCCGTCTCTCGACACCACAACACTGCCAAAAGAGTGTAGTTGTTTTTCAAATCAAATCAAGTTTGATTTATATAGCACATTTATAAACGATTTTTGGTCGAGCCAAAGTGCTGTACATATAATAAACATAGCCTAGTAGAGACACTTTACAGCAAATACAACAGCACAGATTTTTTTAGTTTTTATTTCATATTGCACTACTTATAACTTGATTGTTGAGGCTACAATAAAGATGCAGGCTTTATTGTTATTGCACAGATTACAGGTAGCCTACTGAGACAACGAAATGCAGTTTAGCTTCTAACGGTGCAACAAGCAGTAAAGTGAAAAGTAATGTACACAATCTACAGAATAAAATATAGAATGAATTGAATGATGAATAAACAGTGAGCTTGGGTATGAATACACTAGCAGCCTGTGAGCAGTATTAACAGTGTGTATGAATATGCTAAGATATATAAAGTATGAAAACGGTAAGCAGTGCAAGTATAGTATAAAATATATGGATATTAATTGCATGATAAACATTGTGGAACAATGATGAAAATGTGAATGGAAGTGGCGACGTAAAACTGACACAAAACAACAACAAACAAACATATTTTGAGAAGCCCCCACCCCTCATGTTGCCTGTGCTGTATGCTGCAAACTCTTTGTTTAAAACTAATTGGCCATCGGAATGTGTGGAGTAAGTCTCCCAAGGGGGGTGGTCACATTCCACAGCTCTCCCCCCCCCTCCTGTGATCTCCCAACCCCCAGTCTGTAGGTTTGTGTTCGCATATTTCGGTGTTAATTTTGGCAGCTGTTTTTGATTTAGTCTTAGTCTTTAGACGAAAATGGTTATTAGTTTTAGTCACATTTTAGTCATTCCTATCCTTCGTAGTTTTAGTCGACGAAAACTCAAAACGTGTTAGTCTAGTTTTAGTCGACGAAAAATTACATTTTAGTCAACTTTTAGTCAAAATGTGTCTCTATACTCTCTGAACGCTCCGTCCCCGGCAGATCTCTGTGTCCGCTGCAGCGTGTCTGTTAGGCCCCTACCCCCGCACACAGAGAGACACAGGGAGATCGCTCTTCTGGAGTGAAGAGAGCGGAAATAATGATATTGCAAGTTAGAAACGTAAGATGCATGTTGACAGACAAGATGGACACTTGGGGGAAAATATGCTGCATTTTGAATGTCCGATAGTCCACCATTAACACCTTAGTCGCATCTCGTCTCGTCAACGAAAACTAAATATACATTTCGTCATAGTTTTCGTTATCAATAATCTATTTTTAGCTCGTCATCGTCTCGTCTTAGTCATGTAAAAAAGGTTGTTGACGAACGTTTTTCGTCATAGTTTTCGTTGACGAAATTAACACTGGCATATTTAAACTGTCGCACTTTCTGTTGTTTCTATCGCGCATTGCTGGTATGAAAGGGTCTGTGCCGGAAATATCAGACATTTAATCAAAGTGAAAAACAATGAACAAGACTTAACGTATTCATCATAATTAATTATATTTATTCCGTTTGGATGTAGGATTTTTGACTTTGTTAGCGCAGTGATCTTCTCTGCAGCAGAGAGCTAAGCGCTGTCAGACCGGACCTAACCCTGAAAAGTATTATCATCTAAAATGAATCATGTTATTAATATTAAATACATAAGTATTTTTACAACTTGTATTTAGAAATACTCTGTTGTAATTATTGATGCATAAATGTGTTCATCCATTCAATGTGGCATCTGCTATAATGGGGTTAATGTATGATATTACTTAATAATACAATACATTATAATTAGGGCTGTCAAGTTAACGCGTTAATAAATAAATGACTTTATGCAGGAAGCCAGACAGTGGGACATTGTACGAAAAGTCAGCACACTCAGCACGGATAGTGCAACATGATTGCAGCGTCCAGGCAGCTCCCGTTCGAGCATATGCCTTGAGTTGCACATAGCTCCAACGATCACACACACACACACACACACACACACACACACACACACACACACACACACACACACAGACACACACACACACATACACACACCCACACACCATTTGTATTGTATTATTGTATGAGAGAGGTTCCAGGTTGAATTGAGGCGAATATTTGTAATGTTCAGAGGTTGTTGTGTTTAATATTCATGAGAATATTTGTCATTGTTCAAATGATAATAAACATTAGCATAAAGCATATTTGTCCACTCATATGTTGATAACAGTATTAAAAACTTGAAAAATATTCCTCTAAGGTACATTTAGAACAGATCAAAAATGTGCGATTAATTTGCGATTAATCGCGATTAACTATGGACAATCATGCGATTAATCGCGATTAAATATTGTAATCGACTAACAGCCCTAATTATAATATATGATATGATAATTATATTATCATAGTTTTATTCATTTCTTATTACATAGTTTCTCATTATTATTATTTGTATTTGTATCGCTCATCTTATTTTTGATTTTATTAATCTGTGTGAATCTGTGCTATCCTGTTTTTCACTCTTACCCTGTTGCTGTTTGAACTACTGAATTTCCCCACGGGGATTAATAAAGGTCCATTTTATCTTATCTTAATGTATAAGTTGATTTACTTCAATCTACTGTACTGTGTAAAAACACCCCAACAATATTACAAAAAATATACTGCATAAAGCAAACTATATACTTTATTTGATCTAAAACTGATGTTTTTTCATTATAGTAGCCTGTGAAAACCATAACAAATAAGTGATTAAATTCTACAGTATTCAACAAACACAACTGCAGAGCTGCAAACATTGCAAACAGACTAAGTTCTACAACACCCAGTTGTCTTTGTGTATTTGTGAATGAAGCGCCATCTCATGGTTAAATCCTGTAATTGAACAAATGGGGAAATTTGGCAACGCCCTCTAGCAATTTGGCAACACCCCCAGCCACTGGGATCCGCTGGGCCTTTGACTGGGACACACCCATGTGAGTCCTATCTGGAGTACTACATCTGTATCATGCTATTTTTAAGCAATAGCATAGGTCTCAGATCTATAAAAATATATTAAAAACATGTCTCTGAAGTGTTTTGCTCAAAATACCAAACAGATCATCCATTCTAGCCATGCCTCATATCCCTCTATTTCACTTCCTGTTTCAAAATCCAATCCAATCCACTTTGTTTATATAGCACATATTAAAAACAGAGGGTTTACCGAAGTGCTTCAAAGCAAACATAACATTATAATAAAATATAATATTACAATAATAGATCAAAGGCATACATAAGAATAGATAAAAGGCACATACTGTAAAGGCTATGGACAGACAATAAAAGCATAAAAATCGATAAAACATAGCTCAAACTGACTCGAAAGCGAGGGAAAATAGGTGGGTCTTCAGGCGGGACTTAAAAGTGGGCGACAATTTGAAGAGTTTGATTCCAAAACGCTATAAATCCATTTTGATTAATTTGAGTAAAAATGTTTTCTTTACCAAGAAAAGTGGCAAGTGAAAACCACTATTTTCTGTTTCAAACTTTCACATAGCATCTTGAAGTTATAATAACAATAATTACAAATTAAAATCCAGATTTGAATTTTAAAAGATTTATTTTAAAAGCTGATATTTTTTTCCCAAAATGCAATAAATCCATGACACGTTTTTTTCATCTCAAATGCAATAGATCCATTTTATCAATATAAAAGTTTTTTTTTTTTTACCGAGCCCCGATATTAAACGGGCCCCGGGGCTGAATTATTAAAGGCCGTGGTACCGTTAAACTCCGAAGTTATCTGACTTTTTATCGGTACTGGAGGCATGTAAAAAATATGTCATATGTATTATTGCTACACAAACATTATATTGCAGTTTTAGTGTCGCCAACTCTGTTTCTAATATGCAAAAAGACTGCAAAATGCGTCTATGATTATTTGTAGTATTTTCGATCTTTCCAATCCAGAGATCTCTGGCAGTTTACACACGCGGATGCTACATGCAGCAACACACACACACACACGGCTGCTACATGCATGCAACACGCACACACACGGAGGAGATGGCGGAGAGAATACGCCATCTCCTCCGTGTGTGTGCGTGGAGGAGATGGCGGAGAGAATACGCTCCAAGGTGTGGTTACACTTTACCCGTCTCGATGTGGACAATGCTCGTTGTCAAAAGTGCAATAAGAGTTTAGCATGTAAGGGCGGTAACACAAGCAATTTGTCTAAACATTTAGCAAAAGTGCACCACAATCACACGGAGAAATACATGGTTTGTATAGTACAAAATAAATTATATATATTTGTAAGTAGATGACGAAAGCCGGTAGGGTGCCGGGTGCATTCAGGGCGCCGCCATTACTGTTTACACTGCGTGGAATGGTGCTCTGTCATAGGTTGAGCTGTGTGGAATGCTGCGCTGCGATTGGTTGAGCGGATGTATCACATTCTGTAGAGAAGGGAGACTGGCGTTTGTCGCTGTTTGGAAAGAAAGTGAGAAAACAGGACAGAATAACAGGATATCGCGTTTTGCGAAAAATAGAATATTGACATTTTAATACCGACGAAATACAATACTGATTTCGGCGGGAACACATTTTTTTCAAAAGTGGCGTTTATCACGTCTTGGAACCAAACTCTTAATTTGAAGTGCTGATTTTATGTACGTATAAAGCTTTGAAAAAAATCTAATTGATCAAAAAGAGGGGCAGAGTTTATGCCTGCTCATGCGGGAGATTATACCGGCAGATACTGCTGTGATGAAATGCCATATCATGGATTATCAAGGCAAGGCAAGTTTATTGATATAGCACTTTTCAACACAAGGCAATTCAAAGTGCTTTACAAAAAATGAAAGACATTAAGAAAATGGCATTTAAAATCAGTCATTAAAAAGAAAAGCTAATAAAATAAACATTAAAAGAAAAAATACATGGATAAAAGTTACAGTGCAGTCTAAGATATGAATAGTTCAATTAAAAGCAGCGACAAAAAGAAAAGTCTTCAGCCTGGATTTAAAAGTAGTCAGAGTTGCAGCGGACCTGCAGGTTTCTGGGAGTTTGTTCCAGATATTTGGAGCATAATAACTGAACGCTGCTTTACCATGTTTAGTTCTGACTCTGGGGACAGAAAGCTGACCAGTCCCTGAAGACCTGAGAGATCTGGAGGGTTCATCATTTAGCAGGAGGTCAGAAATGTATTTTGGGCCTAAACCATTCAGTGCTTTATAAACCAGCAGCAGTATTTTGAAATCTATTCTTTGACACACAGGAAGCCAGTGTAAAGACTTCAGAACAGGAGTGATGTGATCCACTTTCTTAGTGTTAGTGAGGACTCGAGCAGCGGCGTTCTGAATCAGCTGCAGCTTCCTAATAGATTTTTTAGTGAGACCTGTGAAGACACCATTACAGTAGCCCAGTCTACTGAAGATAAAAGCATGGACAAGTTTTTCCAAATCCTGCTGTGACATTAGTCTTTTAATCCTAGATATATTCTTTAGGTGATAGTAGCTGATTTAGTAACAGTTTTAATGTGACTGTTGAAACTCAGGTCAGAGTCCATGACTACACCTAGATTTCTGGCTTTATCTGTTGTTTTGAACATTGCACACTGAAGCTCAGCGCTAACTTTTATACGTTCTGACTTGGCTCCAAAAACCATTACCTCAGTTTTATCTTTGTTTAATTGGAGAAAGTTCTGACACATCCAGTCATTGATTTGTTCAATGCACTTACTCAGTGTTTGAATTGGAGCATAGTCTCCTGGTGAAATTGTTACGTAAATGTGTGTGTCATCTGCATAGCTATGGTAACTTATTTTGTTGTTTTTCATTATCTGAGCCAGTGGTAGCATGTTAAAGAGAAGAGGCCCCAAGATGGAGCCTCGAGGAACCCCACGTGTCATATTTGTCAACTCAGATGTGTATTTACCTATAGAAACAAAGTTGTTTCTGTCCTTTAAGTAGGATTCAAACCAATTTAGAACTGTTTCTGAAAGTCCCACCCAGTTTTCCAGTCGGTCTAGTAATATGCTGTGGTCAACAGTGTCAACAGTGCAGCACTGAGATCTAATAATACTAACACTGAAGTTCTGTCACTGTCTGTGTTTAAGTGGATGTCATTAAAGACCTTTACAAGAGCAGTCTCAGTGCTGTGGTTTGGACGAAAGCCTGACTGGAACACATCGAAATAGTTATTTAAATGCAAGAAATTACTCAACTGTTGAAAATCAACTTTTTCAATGATTTTACCTAGAAATGGGAGGTTTGATATGGGCCTGTAATTGTTCATTACTGAAGCATCTAGATTATTCTTTTTTAAGAGCGGTTTAATGACTGCAGTTTTCAGGGCCTGTGGAAAAATACCTGAGTGAAGAGATTTGTTTACTATATGAAGTAGATCTGAGGCCATGCAAGGCAAAACATCTTTGAAAAATCCTGTTGGAATAATATCAAGGCAGCAGGAGGAGGATTTCAGAAGTTGAATAATGTCCTCTAGGTTTTTATCATTAATCTGATGGAATTGTGTCATGGTGTTTGAATTGATGTTAAGTGGACACAGAGACAACACATTTGCTGTTCCTGATGCAGAGGCACTGACTGCTTGTCTGATTTTCTGAATTTTGTCAGTGAAAAAGGAGGCAAATTCATTGCACGCCCTGGTGGATAGAAATTCAGAGGCTACTGACACTGGGGGGTTAGTTAGTCTGTCGACGGTAGCAAACAAGGCACGTGCGTTGTTTTTGTTTTTGGTAATGATGTCAGAGAAGAAAGACACTCGTGCGTTTTTCAATTCCAAATTATAAAGGCCAAGTCTCTCTTTATAGATTTCAAAGTGAACCTGGAGATTTGTTTTTCGCCACCTGCGTTCAGCTTTTCGACATTCTCTTTTTTCTGCTCTCACGGTCATGGCCTTTCTCCATGGAGATATTTTCTTGCCAGACACTTCCTTTACCTTAGTTGGAGCAATGGCATCTATAACATTTTTAATTTTTGAATTAAAATGATCTACTAGCTCATTTACTGAGATGTTAGCAGGGGCAAGTGTTGAAGACAAATTCTGAGTAAACATTTCCCTAGTATTTTCAGTTAAATATCGCTTTGTGGACATTTTTGTGAACAGAAATAGAGCTCTCAAAGAAAACACAGGAATGGTCAGAGAGTGCAACATCAGTCACCACAAACTTAGAGTTATTCAGACCCTTTGAGATAATTAAGTCCAGAGTGTGCCCCTTATTGTGCGTGGGCTCCGTCACATGCTGAGTCAGTCCATAGCTATCAAGAACACAAAACAGTTATTTTGCCCCTCTGTCCTGGGGGTTGTCAACATGGATGTTAAAATCACCAACAATGACTAGACGGTCAAAGTCAATACACACTATAGACAGCAGTTCAGTAAAGTCATCAAAAAAGCTTGCACAGTATTTGGGGTGGTCTAATAGATATTTAGGAACAGAGCTCGAGAGGAGCATTTCAGCTGAAGGGCCACATATTCAAAAGAATCAAAGTTTCCATACGATGTCTTCCTGCATTGAAGGGAATCATTGAACAGAATAGCAACTCTACCCCCTTTCTTATGCATTCTTTCCTGACTCATAAAACTAAAGTTAGGAGGGGTTGATTCGATAAGAACAGCTGCACTGTTATTTTGTTCAATCCAAGTTTCTGTTAAAAACATAAAATCGAGATTGTGCTCAGTGATAAATTATTGATTAAAAATGTTTTTCTTCCTGCCAAAGACCTGACATTTAATAAAGCTAGTTTAGTTTGTTAAACACACTATCAGTCATGTTTTTTGTAACAAGCTGTGGCTGACATGGAATCACTGCTAAATTAGATAAACTCACACAAACATTGAGCGCTTTCCTGTTCCTAACAGATGATTCACTCACCGTCTCTTAATCTATTACGGTTGACGTAGGCACGGTGATGAAGACGGGTGCGCGTTCTCTGCGGTGATTTGGGTGGGCGTCGTTGAGGAGCGGGGGTAAAGGACATGGGTGGCCAGCCCTGCTTATCGCCTTAGTTTTGGTCTTTGAACTCCAGGAAGGAATCGGGTGCCAACCCTCTGTATCTCCTTCATGTGTTCAACGATCCCCGCGAGGGTGAAAAGGGTGAACGGAGTATCCTCAAGGCGTTGACAGGGTGGGGGGGGTGACGGGCAGTGGAGACTCCTCCATGTGTCTCATAGGTCTCCCATAATCAGAACATTCCTCGGCGGGGTGCAGTGATAATTCTTCAGGGTTTTCTGCGCGATGTGTTGTGTCTTTCTCCTGTTTTGATTCCTCTTGCCGCTTGTCCTTGGCAGAGGGAACAAATTCATAACGCAGGCAGTTGAATATGTTAGAGATAAACAATTTCACTCCTGACTTGTTCAGGCAAACTCCATTTGCCTTGAAAAGATGTCTGCGATCCCAGAAAAAGTTAAAATTGTCAATAAAATGAACAGAATGGTCAGTACAGACAGTTGAAAGCCAGGTATTCAGTGCAAACAATCTGCTGAATCTCTCCACTCCTCTTCTGACTGGCGGTAGAGGGCCACTGATGAACACCTCTGCATTTAGAGAGCTGGCAGTTTCCAACAAACATTTAAAGTCTTCTTTCAGCACTTCTGACTGTTGTTTCACAAAATCATTTGTTCCAATGTGTAGTACCACATTCTTCAGTCGGATGTTCATCCCCAATATGCAGGATCTTCTCAGTCAAGTCAGAGACCACATCCTTGGGAAAACAGAGTACTTTGGTGTTGTTCTTATTACACAGACCTTTTACATCTCTTACAACAGAGTCACCCACAATCAGAGTTTCAGGCCCAGTCGTTAGCTTTCCCTCTAGCCTTTTACTTTTGGAGTAGCTATTGGTCCTTACCCTGCTGTGTGAAGAGGACAGGTTATCCAGGTCATCAGATCTCCGGTTCTCGGTCAGCGGAGCGTATCTGTTCTGGATTGGCACACTTGGTGGTTTAGGAGGATTGTTTGTAATTCTCCCTTTAGCAGCTGTCCACTGCTGTTTCCTAGTATGAATAGGGGTTGAAGAGGCGCTCTTCCTGGGTGATAACAATGCAGGCCAGCCGGTCGCATCACAGATTTCAGAGCGCTGGGCTCTGCCTGTTATCCGTCCTCCCAAATCCCATGGAAATGATTTACTCTTCGGCTTTGCACCCAGAGAGTTCCAGGGAGGACTACCACTTGTAGATTTATTACCCAGTACACAGCCCTCCTGTTCCTTGGAATCCTTGAAGCTGCTAACTAGCTGTGAGTTAGCATACCCTTCTCCATTATTTTTGCAACACTGGTAAAGTGGTGTCATTCCCATGACATACTCCATTCACTACCACGTTAACTTCCAACCGTTGCATTTTCATTTCCAACACAGCCATCTTCTGTATAAGTTTGTGGAAGTCATCTGTAGAGAACGGAGGCATTTTGCTACCAACTAGCTTAAGCCAAATAGCATGCAGTAGCCTACCAGGCTTTAGCTGTTGCTAGGCCACGCTACTGTAAGACTGAGGTCGTCGTAAAAATGTTGAAATATGGCTGAAACCCTCCGTCTATTTACGAAGATGAACTGTCCCAGTGATAAGTTAATGTCCACGAGCCGCTGCTCGGATTTTTCAGAGAATAAGAATAGGAAAATCAGCATAAAAAGTAAGCGGAGGCAGGAGCAAGCAGAAAAGCGTCTGCACTGTAAGAAAGATAAGGAGTAATCAAGGATTATTTCTGAAACAGTATGGAGCTCAAAGGCTTTCTCTCTTGCCGGTTATACCACAAGGTGAGTTCCTTTTTATTTCCTGCTTCTTCACACACATGATCTCTCCAGTACAGGTTAGCTCTGAGTGTTAGCGATGCTAATGGAAACACCGACCATATTACGTCCAAAACAGTCGGGCATTGTTTCTGATAGCAACGTTTCTGATAGTGCTGTGGGTCCGCCGCCATGACTTCAAATCGCCGCAAATCTGGATCAGCTTCCGTTGTACCCTCGTTTTTAGAGATTTGGGGTAAGAAGGAAAAGAGAGATGGTTTTATTTTCTAACGCTGCCTGAGTTCCCTGACACACCGGGAACACATTTGTGTATAAAAGACATCAAAATGTGCATTTTGCATGATTGCAAGTTTGACAGCAGTGAAAGCGACCAAAACAAAAAATATGGGGTAGTCTTTTCTAAGGAACACACTTCTGGGTCATTGTCTCCCATTACCCCTAGATTAGACATGATTGGTGCAGAGACACAAGCTCAGGGCTCCCGCTAGTTCAGCATAACGGTGAGGTGTATTTTTATGAAAATGTTTTTGTTTTTAGGCCGGTCGTATCATTTATTATTTCATCCTACTTACTTTCGTCCCACACCTTGAAGGCCAGTCCCTGAAAATATTGTCCAACATGAAACCGGTCTGTGATGCAAAAAAGATGGGGGGTGCTGATTTAGAGTGTCTGGATACCTGACTAATGTAGGTCCAATAGCTAACTCTCCTTCTGTCTGGTATCCGCCTAAATCTGATAATAATGTGAGGCTTTTACACTGCGGGGGCTGTTCAACTGAAACAAGGAGCTAAAAGAGGCTAGAAAGCTCGGAGCTGAGGTCAACTGCAGAGCAGGAAGACACTGCTCGTTACTAAACCTATGCCCTGGTCGGCAGTATACAGGAATGTTTGTTGACTTGAATGAAACCGGAGAGCTTCTGTATAAATGCAACAAAAACCAACACACATTTCCTCCTTCTTCATTCATTTATTCAGACACCGTCTCATTTCCTCTGTGTCTCAGGAATAAGTAAGTAGGTTTTATAAGAGAGCTGTGAGATCTCCGCTACTAAATAATCATTGCCTTTTCATGTGATTTCACTTTAGATAATAATGTGTCAGATCTTCAAAGCCTCACCACTCATCTGCAGCCGCACACCTAGCCCTGCAACTTCCTCTGAGGCAAATGTATATTAACATGACAATAGATCTGTGGTCTCTCACTGACCCGCCTTTCATTAGCATTTATATAGACGCCGGCCGCCACTGCAGACTGCTGTAAAGCTTAATTCAGAGCAGCAAGCTAAGAAGTGACAGGGGGAAGGGAAACAGCATGAAACTAAATATTGATGGATGGTGGAGGACGTGCAGGAGCCTGTATTCGTCTGATGGAGATGTCATGCTGTCTTGAAAAGTATTGTTTGGGCTCTGATGTAACAACTGAAGAGCGCTTGGCTTCTCTGCTTTGTTTCATGGAGGCAAATCAAAGGAGATAGGCCCTGTCAAACATATTAAATAATAACACTGGTATTACCCTCATACACCCTCAATAATGTCAGGGATTCATGCCAGCAGCCGTTATGTTTGGGTTTAAGAGCTTCTAGAGATGTGGGTTGACATACAAGTACTTTTTTCCCGCAAAACAGACAAGGTCAAGTTATAATAGAAAGACAAAAACAGGAGTCCAGATGATTGTGTGAAAGAGTAACACACAATGTGTGTGTTAAAAGTGAGAACACATAAAATAACTTCTTCTGACTTATGTGCTCGTACATGGTTTAAAAAAGTATTTTTTCCAGAATCAGAATTCCTTTATTCGTCCAACAATGGGAAACTTACATTATTACAGCAAAGTAAAGATACAGTAGAGAGAAATAAAATAGAACACTATTATATAAAAAGACAAGCACATAGTATTACAAATAAAAAATGTACACATTCAAGTAGGGAGCAAGTAGCGGCAGTATTTATAATGCTAATAATATCTTAAGAATGCCAAGTCTGAAAAAACTTCAGATTACTTTGAATGATATTATACGTTCAGTGCCAATGGCTGGCTAATAATGTGCTAATGATGTACTCCACTTGTACTACAACCCAGTCTCACGGCATTTCGTGTTATAGTCACAAAATTAATCTATTGATTCGTGTTCACCAACACGATTTCCCCATTTATTTTTCGTGTCACACAGAACGATTTTAAAAGCAATGTAAATAATAACAAATTAGAAGGAAAAGATTTTTTAAAAATACAGATTTCAGTATTCTGACACAGAACTATTTTAGAAGCAATGTATTTCTATTGGTAGTTTGATTCGTGCCTGCACCAAATAATAACAACTTAGAAGGAAAAAAAGATTGAAAAAATACAGATTTCAGTATTCTGAGGCTCTGAGCCCCATTTATTACCAATAGAAATACATTGCTTTTAAAGTCGTTCTGTGTGACACGGAAACAATGAGAAAATCGTGTAAGTGAACACGAATCAATAGATTACATTTATTTTGTGACTATTACACGAAATGCCATGAGACTGGGTTGTGTACTGAGTGCTTCAGGTTTACAATCATTATCTGTAACCTTTGTGAATGTTAAAGGGATTGTTGTGATGATTTGAAGTTGACTTCAAAAGTCACTTATCCATTGTCGGCAAATAACCGTTAGCATACCTGCACGGCTCCTGTTTTCTAGCTTTGGTTGCCAGCTCATGGCATCACTTCATGTTTGATGCATATCCTCTTCCCTGCTAAGTGAACTCTGCAAATTAGTGATGGTAGGTGTATCTTGCAGCTTATTTATCATACTAATAAGAGGCAGCTATGCCCTTGGGCAGTATACCTGTCACAACATGTGTAATGTGCAGCCAATTCATTTCAGACAGCCTGATAAATATCCCCTGAGGGGACTGGTGATCACATTAGGTGTGATTTGATAAGACATGTTGAAGCATTTAATGTGATAGGTAGGGAGTGTTTCAGAAAACAGCTGCAACTCCCCACATGGAGAAGTGTTTAATGTAAAATGTAAGTTTAGCAGCACAGGTGTAGTGCTGCTGGAGGCACCGGAACCTCGCTCTGGGACTTTTTTTATTTTTTTATTTTTGAGGAACAATTATTTGTGTAACCGGTGTCTATTAGCGGTGTCTGCGTTGTGTTTCTTTGAAGGATAAGTCCTGAATCAGCATAACGTTGAGCCGATCTCCGTTTTATTTACTGACAACAGATATATAACAAATCAGTCGTTATTAAATTAGTATTCCCTCACACTGACTCCTCTCACGTGGAACACATTCACAAAAAGAGAAGAGGAAAACATGAGGGACACAATATAAAGGAAGAAAGTCCCCACAAAAATAATCGTCTGTGTACAGCGATTGAATTCCACACTGATTTCAGACCTAGTCAGGTATTTAACGTTTAGTAAATGAAGAACACAGAATTATTAAATACAGAAAACAGAATTTTTGTGATTATAATAAATGAACGACAGAAGACTGAAATATTTGACACCAAACACCACTGCATTGTTACATTTGCAGTATGCAAAAGAAGCTGCTAAAATGTCCTGTTAATACCACACACACCTGTTGTTATTCCTTACATTTTATTCCGGTGTAAGGAATAAAATCAATATTTATATGGCGTAACTTAAAATTGATAACACTGTTTTATTTTGTAACCGGATGTTCACGACATTGTCAACACACTAGACTTCCTGTATGCTCAAACGGTATTAGCATTAGCATGTAGCTCAGTGACGTGCGGTGAGGTTCATGGCTGTTGAGGCACTGACTCTTTCAGAGTCAGATTTACAAATATTATATTTTGACCTTAATCGAAATATTCTGTTATTTTCACAAGCTTTTTTAGTCTGATGTTTCGATTCATTTTAAACAGACCGTTCAACAAAAGGATACCCAAAATCTAAATATTGGATTGTCCTTTCTTAGTAAGTTCCCATTTTCATTACAATTGTGGTCTTACCTTGACTTGAAGATGAAGTCCATGCTATCCTTCTGGACAACAATCTCTATTACTTTTTTGTAAAAGTCCTCCTTATCTTCCTCTAGTTTCTAAAGTCTAGCTTGTTGTTTGCGTCTACCGTCCCTGCGTATAATAACAGTAGTAACAAGAACCTGTGGGCTCACGTGCGCCCCCTTCAGTGCGGAAGAGGTTATGGCTGCCTCCGCTGGTGCTTTTTCAGTGCCGTTGTATGACCAGCGAGCCTAAATATCATATATACGTGAAATAAGTTATTTAGAGACTATGGATGGCGAGGATAAATGTAATAAAGGGATCTACAAACATTACATTGGTGACATACAGTGAGATGGTGCAGGCATGCGCTTAGGGCCCGCGCTCCAGCCAGTTTCTGTGGGGCAGTGGCGAGCCGTGACTTTTATACCTAGGCCCTCTGACCTCCCCCCCGCCCCTCACTATCGAAAAAAAAGAAGAGTTATTAGGTCACAGCGTATACAGATGTAGCACCTCATTTCATACAGTTTGAAACGCGAGGGCCGTGGCCGGCACGGGGTCTGCCCTCGCTCAAAGGAAAACCTCCAGCGTGACTTGAGACCGCCCCCTTGATAAATACATCTAATCATAATGAAGCCAGCTGCAATGGATCATTGATCCACCAGGGGGTGCAGTGGGGTTCCACACTGGAGCTCATGTGAAATAAACTCTGATACAGTACGGTAGATAGGCTACTACTGTATAGCGGATCTTTGTTAAGATCCATATGTCACGGATAGGATCATACTCTGTGCTAAATAAGAGACATGTAATCATTTACAAAACATCACCATGTTTTTATTTAACAAAATAATGTTGGTTAGTCCACAACTACTGTGCAAAAAACATCAGGAAGCCCGTCGGCTCCAAAAACGAACGGGAGGAAATGCTCTCGATTTTTTATTCTAATTTAATCATCATCTTCACCACGATCATTTATGTTTATGTTCGCCGAATTTACATGAAAGTACTGACAAATATGAATATACTGTAGTCAACTTCATTAAAACGTTATTAACATGCCTAAACTCAGTAATTCACTACAAATATTTACATTTTAATGGAGCCTCGTCGGCAGATCAGGATCCCGACGCGTAGCGGAGGGATCTTGATCTGGATGAAGGGTGTTTTTTTCCCCATAAGGAACAAGTCGCTGCACATTATCCCGCTTATTACATGGCCACATTCTCAACAAAGTAACGACATGACTCCCAATATTAATTGAAATGGTTTTATGGATTTAGAAAATGTTTGTATTGATTTAAAAAATAGTTGTTGTATGTATTGATTTAAATTGACATGCATCCGCTAAGGCCAATCAGCCACAGCTCTCTCTCTCCCCCCCCCGGACTTCAATACAGCTACACCATTGTTTGGTTTCCATGGTAGCGCATCTCTTTAGTAGCGCGTGCAACTGAAAGTCTGAGAGGGTGGGGATTGTTCACAGAAAACAGAACAAGAATTGACAACTCCACCCTCTGCTCACCCCTTTCCTGTAAAATATAGGTCCAGCCAGGCAAAACAGTGCACTTCTCTTTCCCGCACTACTGTGACAGACCATGGGGCTGGGTCAGCCACTAACATAATCATATTTCTCTTCTCAAAAAGAGAAATATGAACGTTAGTTTTTAACTGAAATGATCAAATAAAGTCAACATTTCACAGTGTTTACAAACATTGACTATACCGTTCACCAGCCCCACCCCCCTATGCCTATGTATGAAATAAAATAAAGTGTAGCAGCAGCTTGAGTTTCCCTTTTTCTTTGTTAACCGTTTCACATCATGACTTAACAGTTTCAGACTATTATAGAACAATATCAGTCTTTACACATCATAACAATTGAACAGTTTTAAAGTTTCTCTTTCTTTCCCTCTTATATTGCAGTCCCTCACTCGCTTTTTTTAAATTCAGTGTGAGAATTGAGCTCGAGCTTGTCCTGCCAGGAGTTTGTAAATCTGGGCTGAAATGGTGTCAGGTCCATTCTCACACACATGCAGGTGCTCATTGGTTACAGTGATGCAAACACAGGTATGGTGAAAAAAGAGAGAACTATTCGAAGCAGAAAAAAAACAGCGTAATATACCATCTGACAAAGGCCTGTGCTATAATGCTTCAATTAACTGGCTATTCTTTATAATATACTCAGATTAATAGGAGACAGAGATGTTAAGTTATAAATCAAGGGTTTTTATTATAATTTACAGAAAGGGGTGGGAACCTTTTTCCTTTCAATTTTTACAACATCCTCCGAGGGTCGTACAAATTATTGAACTCAACCTCTGCTTAAAAAAACTAAAATCACAGACCATTCATTTGGCCTTTCTTTCATGCTGTGCAAAGAAAAAGCAACCAATCCAGATATCTCACCATGACTCACGTATGCATGCATGTGCACGGTGTGGCATGACCACCAAAACAGAAAGATATGGACACAAGATGTGTGCAAATGTATTTAGTATCCATGTGAACATGATTTAAGTGGGGGGGGACCTAACCTCCTCTAGGGGGGTCCGGGGGCATGCTCCCCCGGGAAGATTTTTTTTTAAATATTGAAGTTAAAAGCATCAATCTGGTACACTTTGAGAGCAACATTAAGAGATCTCTCAACACCCATATGAAACAGAACTGTAAGCAGATTTTTCTTTTTGGATATTGTACAAATCACTCCCCTTTTAAACTCTATTCTTGTTATTTTTAACAACTTTTTTGTTACTGTCATAGTATTTTATACCTGTTTTTTATTTAGTCTCATTAATAACTATAATGATCATATCAAGGTGTGCCTTAACCTCACTGAGCTGAGGTTATTTGAGCCTCTCAGGAGAGAGCTCTCTTCCACCTGGTTGTAGAAAAGCTCTTTAACCTGTTAAGCCCGAAGGTCCCCGCCGGCGACACTGTGTCTCAGGGCATCTTAATATTTAAAAACCTATTAATGTGTTATACCAGATTAACGAGAAGAATCTCAGCTAACTGACTATACGAACCATTTTTACCGAAACAAAACACAAGTCTCACAAGAAGCGTTAGCATTAGCCCTTAGCTAAAACGGGCAGATGCTACTTCCGGTGCTAACTAGCAAAAACGATCTTTAAAACTTAATATTTTCTGCACAAACTACATATCATCTGAAAGCTGATACTCCACAGATTATTTTATTATAAGTATCATCACTGTAGGACACAAACTCACTGAGATATCAACCAGAACAGAGAAGAAAAAAAACAACAGTTTTCAAAACCATAACAATAATTATGTCTTACCGTTGCTGTTTTGTGATCAAAGCTCGTGTTCAAGGGAATAAAAACGCTTCTTAAGGTTAATCCAATGTCTATTAGTCACTTTAGAATTGTTCCTGATAATCTATCATTACATTCATGGCAGCAGAGTAGGTATAAAGTTTCGCAGTCCCGAGCTAATGCTGTCTCACGTGCTGTTTACGCAAACCTTTCTCTACTTGACGTAAGTGTTTAGCGGGACTTACTAACTGTCACTCGATTCTATTGGCTCTAACGGTTCAGAAAAGGTGTCAATCACCCAAATCGACCAATGGGTTCCAAAGATATGATCCTGCGTAGTATAAACTACGCCCGCTCCGGCTCCATTACGCATTACGCAGCCAGAAGGGAGAGCTTCACCACCGAGGCGAGCAGGTGCTAGAGATGCTAGCTGACGATAGCTCATACCAGATGACTCTTCGTCGGATGATGAAGATCTCCTCCAGCCAGACCTGGATCCGGACAGTAGTGACTCGGATGTTGAACTTCCACCACGGGAAAGGAATGTAATCTCTCTGTTTTTATATATTACTTATGTGTTTGGTGGAACTGCGTCACAGTGCTAGCTTAGCCAAGCCTTAGTGCCAGGTCCCTCTGTGCTTCACTGTCGAAAAGAACTGTTTCAGGGAGTGGCACGACCTAAATACTGGAACATTCAGGTAGGTATAAAGTTCAGGTAGGTATAACGTTTGGCGAGTGTTTATTTAAAAAAAAAATACGTGTTGTTTTTATATACCTAGTGTGATTTTATTGTATAGTGTGTTGGTAAAATATTTGTTGTTTTTACAAACCTACAGTGTGGTTTTATTGTATAGTACATTGGTAAAATGTTTGTTTTTACATGCCTATAGTGTGTTGGTAAAATGTTTGAAATAAATCTGCCCCAGTTGGAGTCAAATGTTACCTATGTTTCTGTTATTTTTTATTGTGCAAGTACACCTACACACAATGACCTACAGTGTGGTTTTATTGTATAGTGCGTTGGTACAGTTACATACACACAGCTACACTTACACATACACACCTACACATACCCACACAGCTACCTACACATACCCACACAGCTACACTTACACATATACACCTACACATACACACACCTACATTTACACACACCTAGTACACACACTCACACACACACAAATATATATTTTTTTTAATTATTTTTAAAAAAAAGCCTGTTCCTCCTGTCTGTGATCATCTGCCCAGTTTTAGAGAAAACACGCTCTGAGGGTACAGATGTGGCCACAATGCAGAGCCTGGTCTTCATGATTGTGCATACATTGTGATACACAAGGGCTCGAACTCTCCACCATTCCAGGGGGTCAGCCTTTCGGGGGATAAGTGGCTCTGCCAAGAATCCCTTGATCTCCAGCATGGCCTCAGTGATCGGGTTCTGGATCCCTGGCCTCAGAGTGATCACTCGCTCCTCAAAGTCAGCCCAGAATTGAGGCACTGGCTCACTTGGAGGACTCACAGGTGTGCCACCCTCCTCCTCCTCCTCCTCCTCCTCCTCCTCCTCCTCCTCCTCCTCCTCCTCCTCCTCCTCCTCCTCCTCCTCCTCTGTGCTGGGTAATGTTGGTGTTGCCGCATGCGTTGCTGCTCCCACCACTCTTGACACAGTTTCCTCTGCGTTCCTTTCATTGACAAAGGCTTGCTTTTTGAAGCGAGGGTCCAAAAGTGTAGCTTCAGCAAGCACTCTGACCCTTTCAACTTGCCCAAATCTTTTCTCCAAATCTGCTGCAAGGAAATTAACCATCCCTTTGACAGGTTCGTGGATGGAGGGGTTTCTCTGCCTGTGGGCAACAATTCTCTGGAGCCCCCGTGCCATCAGAATGGCTTTTGAGCCTGTCACAAAGCTGTGAAAAAATAAATAGTAATTGAAATTGTGTTTCTTGTTTAACCTGTTAAGCCCGAAGGTCCCCGCCGGCGGGGACCCTGGGGTTTTTTTTCACGACACTGTGTCTCAGGGTATCTTAATATTTAAAATCTCTAGCACCTGGATCCTGTGGATCCAGGTGCTAGAGATGCTAGCTGACGATAGCTCATACCAGATGACTCTTCGTAGGATGATGAAGATCTCCTCCAGCCAGACCTGGATCCGGACAGTAGTGACTTGGACTTTGAACATCCACCACGGGAAAGGAATGTAATCTCTCTGTTTTTATATATTACTTATGTGTTTGGTGGAACTGCGTCACAGTGCTAGCTTAGCTAAGAAGCTACAGGAATGATTAGGCAAAATGCTAAATAGTGTTACTTGTCTTTTTGGAGTTACATTTTCTAAATGAATGGCCAGTGAATGAATATATATATATATGTGTTTACTTATTTATTTGGTGTAATATTATTCATTTATAGTCCAATATTATTATTTGTATATATTACTTTTGTGTTTGGTGGAACTGCATCACAGTGTTAGCTTAGCCAACAGGAATGATTAGCCAAAATGCTAAATAGTGTTACTTGTCTTTTTGGAGTTACATTTTCTAAATGAATGGCCAGTGAATGAATATACATGTGTTTACTTAATTATTTGGTGTAATATTATTCATTTATAGTCCAATATTATACTATAAGTATAAGCCAGTGAATTAATCTAATCTCTTTGTTTTTCCACATTTGTTGGATGAGGAGTGACCCCAGCAGGACAAAGCCACACACCCAGAAGACTTTCAGGGAGCAGCTTGCTGCAGAATTGTTGGAGTTTGCTGAAGGCCCTGCACCACCTCCTCCTCCATCACTCACATGCATGTCCGAGTATTATGGGGAAGATGCCACCAAGGTCAGGAAGAACTGCAGGAGGGGCCTAGATGCTGGACTCAAAAGGGTGAAGACACCTGTGTACTGCAGGAAGTGCCAGGGTCCCGCTGTGCTTCACTGTCAAAAAGAACTGTTTCAGGGAGTGGCACGACCTAAATACTGGAACATTCAGGTAGGTATAAAGTTCAGGTAGGTATAACGTTTTGCGTGTTGTTTTTATATACCTAGTGTGATTTTATTGTATAGTGTGTTGGTAAAATATTTGTTGTTTTTACAAACCTACAGTGTGGTTTTATTGTATAGTACATTGGTAAAATGTTTGTTTTTACATGCCAATAGTGTGTTGGGTAAAATGTTTGAAATAAATCTGCCCCAGTTGGAGTCAAATGTTACCTATGTTTCTGGTTTTTTTTATTGTGCAAGTACACCTACACACAATGACCTACAGTGTGGTTTTATTGTATAGTGCGTTGGTACAGTTACATACACACAGCTACACTTACACATACACACCTACACATACACACACACACACCTACATTTACACACACCTAGTACACACACTCACACACACAAAAATATTATTTATTTATTTTGGGTGGAATGAATACCTATAGTGATGATTCAATGTAATACAATGATTTGTATAGTCTGGTACCTGAAAAAGGTCAAATGGCACTGATGGAACCAAATGTGCCAAAATGTGCCCAAAGCTTATTCCGCCTGGACTTTATTTTCATAAACCTCTCTAAAAAGGTCAAATGTCACTTGTTTTGCCTCAATCTTGATACAGGGTACAGGGTATATGTTATACTTTGGATTCCTAAAGCTTTTAGGCTACTAACCCATCATTCAAGGTTGATCTTCACTATAAGTAATGGGTTTTCTTTAGGCGGAGACAGGAATTTACATTTTTTTGCTATGTTCCATCTGAATTTACTCTGACACAGAAAAATCTATATTGATTCTGACACTTCTACATCCAACTCACAGATGTAACCTTGCTTTGATAACAACAATTATTCATATAAACCTTTTAGAAGTGAAGTTATAGTCATTTGTTCTGGGAATGTCATTTTCGAGCCTGAAACCTGAAGGCTCGGGGTTTAACAGGTTAATGCAGTTGCAGCCTTCTTTACTAATGACCATCAACACAGCATATAATGTATGAAAAATGTAATTCATATAATTGCACTATTTGTGCATACCTCTCTGAGCTCATCTCCACATTCACCTCTTCAAAGGGCTTAAGAATATCACACACCTCCTTTGTGATATCCCATTCCTCAGGAGTTAAGGCTGGTAGCAGTGAACTGATTAATGCCAGTGTGGAGACAAGGGGTTCCTTGATTTCGATGACGCGCTGCAGCATGTAGTATGTCGAATTCCACCGTGTGGCTCCATCTTGCTTCATTCGCAACTGGACCTGCCCCCTTTGTTGTTGCATTTCACAAAGCTTTGCAGAGGCCACTGTGCTTCTGCGCACATACTCTGAGATAGATTTCACTTTTAGAATTAAGGCCTGGACTTCAGATTGGTGAACTGAATATCTGACCGTTAGATTCACCAAGTGAGCAAAGCATCTCACATGGTTCCACTTCAAAATGTCATTCACGGCCTTGACAATGTTGCTTGCATTGTCAGTGACACAGGCTGCAATTTTGTCTTGAATGCCCCACTCTTTTGCAACCCGGCTCAACTCTTGCACCAGATTTTGGGATGTGTGCTGCTCTGTGACAACCAAACAGTCCAGTAAATTGGATCTAAGTTTAAAGTCAGTGATATAGTGGCATGTCACTGACATGTAGCTTGTTGTTGTGTTGGAGGTCCAGCAGTCTGTTGTTAAACATACAGCAGGAGCAGTCTTAATCTGCTCTTCAATGTCAGCTCTGACCTTTTCAAAAAGGTTGAGCAGCATCCGCTTTGATATAGTGCCTCTGCTTGGCAGCACATACGATGGGTCCAGTGCCTCTGTGTATGCTCTGAACCCCCTGTCTTCAACAATTGAGAATGGTTGAAAATCAGTGGCTATCATTTGAACCAAAGCCTGGTCCACTTTACTCTGTTGCAGTGGTTGAATGGGCTTTTTTATAAACCCTCCCATAGTGGTTTGTCTTGGCCTTTTTCTGGCTGCTTGTGGTGCTGTGGTGGTGGCTGTTGCAAGTTGAGTTGCTGTACTTGCCACACCTGCATCTGTGCTGGTTGATGCAGCAGATGCTGTTGCAGATGTTGTCGCTGCTGCTGCTGCTGTCCCTGTTGTTGTCTGTTGAGTGTCTGCTAAAAGTGCAGTGGGGTGCTTAGTTTTTAAGTGCCTCCTCAAATTGGATGTGCTCCCTGCATTAACAGATATCAGGTTTTTGCAATACTGACATCTTGCTTGTGCCTGATTTACTCCAACAAAATGCATCCATATATCACTTATTTTCCGAGCACTCATCTTCAACAAACAATCCTCTTATCTTTAGCAAATAATCCTCTGACACTGTCACTCTCTTTTCTCTTGTCACTTCTGTCTGTGGTGTTTCACAGGAGAATCTTAATCGTGGGGGATGGTGACAAGTGGGGGGAGGGGGACTACCCCTAACCTTCCAATCAGAAAGGTATGTTATTGGGGCAAGGGGTCAAGGGGGCTGGTCAACAAATCACCACTGCAACAACTTCACCCAGTATCTCCACCCATAATAAAATAACTATGAAAAATAAGAAATTAATTAAAATGAACATACATATTTGGGTCATGAAAACAGTGTGTATGTACTGTAGATATAATCATATGCCCCCCCCCCCCCCCCCCCCTATTTTCTCATGGACTGCGTAATCATTGCAATACTGGTGTTTCTGTGTTAAATGTGCGTAAAGTGGTGTCTTTTGCTTTAATAAAACATGTTGATCACAAAAAAAAGGGTCATTTTGCGATTTTGCGAATCTCAGTCTGCTGTTGACTCCTGCATGACGACGAGTCTGCTGGAACTCTGGATCTGCTGCTATATGGTTACGGCTCTGAGTCCACACGAGTCTGCTATGTTTTGCACAGTGAGTCAGGATTTGCGAATCTCTGAGTCTGCTGTTGACTCGTGCATATAGCCGCGGGAGCCGGGTGCTGGAGGAGGGGCTGCAACATGTTACTGTTAAATCTCTCCCCACTTTTGGCCACACCCCCTAAGTAAAATGTCTTCCAGGCCGCGGCTATGCTCGTGCACATGACGAGTATGGATCTCTGGATCTGCTATGCTATTACGGTTAGGAGCCGTAACTTACGGCTCCTCTGAGTCCCCACGAGTCTGCAGGAAGTTTCACTGATCCGCGTCCCCTCCCCTGAGCCAAACGATAACTTCTGGCAGCTATCCTACTTGCTAAAGGGTAGGTAGATGGACTGGGGTACGTTGTAATGTGATTTTACATGTTATAAAGAGAGTAGCGAGTGACGCAATTTATAGTTTTAATTTGTACGTCAAAACCAGGTGTAGGAGACTCGTCACGACCAGCTCATTACTAGGATCTGGGGTTAATGATCCGGATGAATCAGGACTCGCCCATCTCTAGTCTTCACATAACTCGCAGAGACAAGCAATTTAACCCTTCACATTCCAACAGAAACTGAACAGGCTGATTCAAAGGATTTATTTCTTTGGAAATGTTATTTTAAATACAATTAAATCAAGTTATTTTGGTAAAAGTAATGACAAATATAACTACAAAAATATTATTTTTAAATGTTTGTTTTTAATGTTTTAAAAAATATGATTTTTAGAATATCTTAGGCCCTCAGAGAGGGCCCTGACGGCTCGCCACTGCTGTGGGGTGACGCATCTGAGGTGAGGCAGATCTCATCTGTGCCTCACATTACCCCACAGTAACTGGCTGGAGCTCACAAAATAAGTGCCCGTGCTAAATTAGTGTCCGCGCTCCAGACAGTTACTGTGGGCTTACGTGAGGCAGAGCACGTCCCTGCCTCACTCCTCATCGCTCCCATGTAGTTGTAGCGGAGCTCGGCAAATTTGCCGATTTTGACTATAAAAAGCAATTGGAATCATACAGAAATCACATTTACAACACAGATCAGTGGAGACATTTTATTATTATTATTTAGTTTTTCTTTATTTGTTTTTCCGTTACATTGGAGTATGACAGGTGAGTCTCTGCCTCCCCTGACTGCACGTCGCTGATGTAGCTAATATAATGTTTTGTGTACGTGAATTTAAAGGGGACCTATCATGCAAAATGCACTTTGTGATGTCTTTTATACATAAATATGTGTCCCCAGTACGTCGGGGAACTCACGCAGCGTCAGAAAATAAAACCCTCTCTCTTTTCCTCCGTACCCAAATCTTTTAAAAACAGGGGTACATCGAGCGGATACAGATTTGCTGCCGATCTGACGTCAAATCGTCAGCGGACCTATAGAAAATTGCTATCAGAAACAATGCCTCACGTTTTTTGGACGTAATCTCGTCTTTGTTTACATTAGCAAGCCTCGCTAACACTCGGAGCTAACCTGTACTGGAGAGCACATGTGTTTAAAAAGCAGGAAATAAAAAAAGGAACTCACCTTGTGATAAACCCGCAAGAAAAAAAGCATTTGAGCTCCATACTGATGTGGTTTAGAACAGGATGGCGTTTTATCACAGCAGAATTTAACTTTATCTCCGGTAAAATTCTGATCAGGCATTAGCTCCGCTTCCTCTTTTTTTTTTTTTTTAAAGCTAAGGACCCAAAATCCGCGTTTCTATAACAGGGCTGTAAAAGAGGGGTATGAGCAGTATGAGGCATGGCTACAGTGGCGGCGCTAGGGGGTGGCTACTTGGGCTCAAGCCCCGGATGTTTTCTGAAAAGCCCCGGATGTTTCACTTAAAAAAAAAAAAAAACATTTTTTTTTTTTTTAAATGTCTCGGGAGTAATGTGCAGTACCGAGGTCCACCAGAGAGGCAGCCGCTGCGGGACATTAGCCTGCGTACTGCGTAGCCTTCCCTACCCTGAAGAAGAAGTGATCCTTCCTAGTGCCTGACGAGTTCTAAGCTAATAGCCTATAAAGTTATGGATATTAGAAAGTTATTTTCATCTAAGCAGGCGCCACAAGCTGCAGCAGCAGCAGCAGCAGCAGCAGACAACAATGTCATCACCAGCAGTGAAGAAATGGATGATGTTTCAGGTTTCTGAATCTAATGGTGATATCTGCACTCTGGCTGACTGAGTAAGAAGTGAAAAAGAGTGATGTAACGTTAATCTTATAGCTAGTAAACATGGAGTAACCAAGGCAAGGCAAGGCAAGTTTATTTATATAGCACCTTTCAACACAAGGCAACTCAAGGTGCTTTACAAAAATGAAAGACATTCAGACAAAGGCATTTAAAAACAGTAAAAGATAATAAAATAAACATTAAAAGAAAAAATACATGAATAAAAAGCACATGAATAAAAAGTTACAGTGCAGTTTAAGATATGAATAGTTCACACAGAAGTTCCACTTTACTGATGAACACAACAGCTCAGTTTCAATTAAAAGCAGCGACAAAAAGATAAACCACACTAAGTCAATACCCTTATATGTTAGTATGTATACAGAACATGACTACAAATTATTCTAAGATGTAACATTAACCCTTCATACCTCAGTCTACTTTTAAGACACTAAAATAACGTATTCCAATTTTTATTTTGCGCGTGGAATTATACCGGCTCTCGTTTCAGTACACATAACAACGGAACCATAGCAACGGAACTGACAGGCAACAGTCAGAAACGTGACTCTTACACTCTTTACGTCACAAACAAAGATGGTGGATGAGAATAGAATCAAGGTCAGACTATCCGCATCCTTTAAAACTCTACGCACATTCGTTTCACCGAAATAGGTAAACGACTGTATTTGAGTGAGTTAAGGCATTAGTTTGCTTCATTAAAGGGTGTTAATGAATAAGTGTTCTCCAGTGCCTTTTGTCCGCTTTAAAGGGGACCTATCATGCAAAATGCACTTTTGTACGTCTTTTATACATGAATATGTGTCCCCGGTGTTCCAGGGAACTCACCAAGTGTCAGAAAACACAACCCTCACTCTTTTCCTCCATACCCAAATCTCTAAAAACGGGGCTGCAACGGATCTGATACAGACTGATCCAGATTTGAATTATTTTCTACATCACAGAAGTGGTGCTCCGCTTAGTGGTCAATTCTCCACCTATTAGGGGAATGTGGGGTTGGGCCACGGCTGGCCATTGCCGCTCGAAAGCGCTGGAGACGCTGTAGTACATATGCCAGGCCTGTAAGTGGCGCTGTAGTCTGCCACAAAAGCAGCGAAGAAGACTTCCCGCGCATGGTTGCCATGGTTGCCCTTCTGTTTATTCTCCGCTGTGGCTCTTTTTCTCTCTCCCCGAGGCAAGCGTTTGCTCCTGCTGCTGTAATTCAATGCAATCCCTCCCCTCGCTGTAATTATCTCCGGTAGTCCACCAGCAGATGACAAACACCCACCTCTCAGCCTCTTCCAAGGAACGAGGGGACCGTGCAGCAGGGTTTCAGTTCGATTTTTGATCGCCGGTCAACATGTCCGTTAAAGTTTAAATCTTCCGAAAAAAATTAGAAAAGTGCAGGTCAAAAGTCTTCTTTGTTATTTATTGAGCTTTAAAACAAATGAATAATGACTCTATATAATCATATAGGAATAAAACACGGAGGACGGAGATCTCTTTTTCTCCCCCTCTTCTCCCCGCTGCAGCCCAGCAGCTGATCTCAAAGCACGCTCCCCTCTCCTGCAGGGGGGCGTGGTGCAGCTCACAGAATCATCCCTGCAAAAACAGGGCTGGAAAGAGCAAATGGAGCAAAATGAGGCATGGCTAAAATGCAGGATCTGTTTGGTATTTTGAAAAAAAAAACTATTTATATATATGTATGGCCCTACAATATATTGTTCAAATATAGCATGATATGTCCCCTTTAAGGTATTATTAAGGTAGGGTTAATGTTGCTCTCAAAGTGCACCAAATTCTTCCCGGGGGAGCATGCCCCCGGACCCCCCTAGAGGAGGCGACGACCCCCCTAAAGGATGTTCGGTCCACGCCCCACTTGTAAAAAAATAGCACTTTACTCCTGCACCCCCTCCCCAACAACTCCTGGGCTAAGCCCCGGATCTCCTACAATCCTAAATCCGCCACTGGCTACAATCATAGGCGGAGTTTGACATTTGCGCTTGGGGGGGCAAACCTTTTTTACTGACGTCAATACACAGTCCCAACTATTGCGTGGGGTGCTACGGATACAGTAGCAATAAAGTCAGTGCATTACATAACTGTAAAACGTATCATAACTGTGCACATCTTATATTGATTTGATAACTACTATATCCCTTGGTTACTTGAACACGCTACAATATTATTAACCAGTGTCCTACCTTATTAAAATATTGATATACAAAATATTTGTATTGGAATAGTTTTCGATGTGGTAATGCTGTAACATATTTCAGCCACTAGGGAGGACAGTGCCCCCCCCCCCGCAAAATCCGCCTATGGCTACAATGGGTGAACTGTTTGGTATTTAAGCAAAAAACTTTACAGACATGTTTTGTATAGGTATGGCCCTACAATATAATATAGTAGGCAGGGCTGCACATAAATGGTGCGCATGCCAAAAAAGAGCACCGGATCATTTGAAAAAAGGCGCATTTGCGCACCAACATTGAGAGAGAGAGAGAAAAGAGAGATGAGAGAAGAGAGAGAAAAGAGAGATATATTTGCATGTTGCATAAGAACTGGTAAGATAGCAGGGTTTCCCACACATAGACTTTACTTTGGCGGGCCGCCCAGGTATATTAACGTTTAGAATTAAAGTATAATTCGCAAGCTATTTAGGTTTAATTGTTTTAATCCGTCCACAAGCACTACGGCATCTGCGATCCCTCGCTCTACTCCTCGCTATCGCGTGAAGGGTCTGCTTTATGCGCTCCGCACGTAACCCTGCTGCATGCTCACTAGCGCACCTCCCCCCCCCCCCCCCCGTTCATAAAGTCAAGTACCCCTCAAAAGGTCCGGTTTATTTCATTTTAAGGATGCGCACCAAGCAATATCTCCAGGTGCTCCTTTGATAACCAGGGCAAAAAAGTGATGCCCTCACTTATTGACGCTGCAATACTATTATTAGGGAATGTTTAAATGACCAACATATATTAGAATATTGTAAAACTAACATCAGAAAAAATGACAGGACGTGCCTTGGACATCAACGCTAAGCCAATAGGAGAAGACTACAGATTATAAAATGGGAAGCCAGCAGGAAGTCGGTCTCTTTCCCAGCTGTCCATCAAGGAGACGGAAGGAGGGAGCACAGCTGTTCACCATTTTTGCAATTTCATTGTATCATCGTAACTTTGTTTTATTAAACGCTGTTAACTTGTAAATAAGCTTCCTGGACTCTTTTCAGCTAATCCTGAGCTCAGAGCTAAAATACCCTACACCGGGTTCCAAGTTTAGAGTAGTAGTTTCACTTTTGGAACACAGCAATGCCCACCGCTTCACACACACACACACACACACACACACACACACACACACACACACACACACACACACACACACACACACACACACACACACACACACACACACACACACACACACACACACACACACACACACACACACACAGGGTGTTCCCAATGCACAACTATTTTTCCAGACATACGCAGAATGTGCACGCATTACCACAATCCCATTGATGTCCTGTAGTTTGTGTCAGAACTGGACTAGGCTGTCCAGTGTTCCGGAAGAAGGGAGGTGCAGCAGGACCAGGATCACTGAAATTATGGCTGTCATTGACAAGGTTTGAGATTAGTTGTTTTGTGAACTGTTTCCATTGTACTGATCTTACACTAGAAGTAATATTTCAACACAGTCTCACGGCATTTTGTGTTATAGTCACGATATTAATCTATTGATTCGTGTTCACCAACACGATTTCGCAATTTTTTTCGTGTCACACAGAACGATTTTAAAAGCAATGTAAATAATAACAAATTAGAAGGAAAAACAGATTTAAAAAAATACAGATTTCAGTATTCTGACACAGAACGATTTTAGAAGCAATGTATTTCTATCGGTAGTATGATTCGTGCCTGCACCAAATAATAAGAAATTAGAAGGAAGAAAAAAATTACAAGCAATACAGATGTCAGTATTCTGAGGCTCTTTGCCCCATTTAGTTTCCTCGCAGACGGCAAAAAAAAAAAAACCTCCGACATTATACAATTTCAAATAAAAGGCTTAGGCTTAGGGTAAGATATTGAGTAAGAAAATGTTTTGATGAACCATACAGGTTCTGGTATTCCAAGACCCGACCAGACAAAAAGACGTAGTGCAGGCACGAAACATACTACCAATAGAAATACATTGCTTTTAAAATCGTTCTGTGTGACACGAAAAAAATCCGAAAATCGTGTTGGTGAACACGAATCAATAGATTAAATTAATTTCGTGACTATAACACGAAATGCCGTGAGACTGGGTTGAATATTTCAAGTAAGATATTGAGTAAGAAAATGTTTTGATGAACCACACAGGTTCTGGTATTCCAAGACCCAACCGGACAAAAATACGTGGTGCAGGCACGAAACATACTACCAATAGAAATACATTGCTTTTAAAATCGTTCTGTGTGACACGAAAAAATCGTGTTGGTGAACACGAATCAATTCATGGGTACCACGTGACGTCACTGTATTCTAGCGCCGCCATTTTGGTGTCCGGTCACAGCATGTCTGCCCATCTGTGGTACCCACAGAATATATAGATACGTAAGTCGCTTTTGATAAAAGCGTCAGCTAAATGAAACAAAATGCTTATTGTGTATTCCCTTTTCTATGTATGTTGGATATTCTCTCTATTATCTTTACAATTAATACATTAAAATGTCCAGTTTTGAACTAATAAACATCACTTTTTCCAAGTATTTGTTCCTTGAGGTTTTTTTAAATACTCCTACTTATACTACAATGCATCTGCAAGTATCAGATACAGTTATTTATTGCACAATCTACAGTGTATGAATATGTAAGCTTAATGGGTAAACAAAAACCTGACCATGAAGACAAAAGAAAAAGACCAGTGTCTGACAAGAAGAGCTTATTTATTGTTAGCTTCTTAATGCCTCTCAGATGTTTTGTCAGAGGTTGCAGTGGGGGAAATGTGTGGCACAGTAAACCATTTACCCAACAACTCTGGTAGTATCCCCGTTCTAATGAAGTTTACCACCTTTGAATGGGCAACATCAAAAAATGCGCTATCAAAAAATGCGCCATCAAACATGATGCGCTGTTTAAAAAGTTCTTGAGGTGTCCACACAACACAATCACAGAACATTACCTCTGCGACACGCATTTGTGCCTGCACTTGATACATGTAGCTGTGATTCAGCTTTAGGCTCATCACACCTCCCTCAGGGACAGTCAGGCATTCAAGTAGACTGCGGTCTTTAGCGCTGAAAGGACACTTAATTTCTAAAATGCCAGGCTCATGGCAAGCACCGGTCACGACACCATCTGGGGATGCACCAATCCATGGCAGCTCTGGGTTGAGGATGAGCCCTGATGCTGCAAACATTAATGTCTTCATAGTGATCTTGCATAGCCACCAGGTAAGACTTGTTGGCAGGGTCCTCGTTTTGTAAACCCCATCTGAGGAAAAGAACATGTTATTTTGAACATTTTGGAAAAAATACCCTAAAATACTGTTATTAGAATGTTAATATCTTGATTTACCCTCATAATATCTAGTTACTCAATTCTTGTATTTATTCATGATGAAGTAGTGGAAAGAATGTATGATTTAGTCTTGCTGCCTAAATGTATATATACCTGGTCGCTTCAGTGGAAAACTGAGAGAAGCGAGGATAGCAAACTCTTTTAATCAAAGACGAAGAGCTCTCTGTCTTGGCTGCCTCATGGAAGGATGACGCAGTAACTCCCCCTGCTCTCTGCTCAAACCAGACCCTCGACCTACTCTGTTTCCTGGTCTTCTCCTCAACTAACAAACACTCAAAAAGAATTGAACTATCAAAAGAGCTGTAATTATCAGAAAGCAGTGAAGTTATTCTTAATGAATTTAGTGATGTTTAGGATTTAGCATTGTAACTAGGGCTGGGCGATTTTTTCGGTTTTCACGATTAATTTGCATTTTTACTTTCCTACGGTTTGTGAAATGGCTGAACCGAAAAATCGCGATTTAAAAACATTTCTAGACTCCGCAGATTTGTTTTGCTTTAAGGGACTCCGTAGTAGCTTACTCTCTCACTTTCCAGAACGCGCACAAAACTCAGCCACATTGCCTGTGACTACCCGATCTGCAGCTCTGCCCGATCTGCTGTTGTTATGCTGTGTTCGTTATTGAGCATAACAGAGGACTCAGACATTGTACATTAAATATATAACTAAATACGCCTTTTCTCCTCCTTATCTCTTTCATGACTTTTCATTTAATATGGTTTTGAACGCTGTAATCAATACTCCAAAAAATACAGGAAATACTTCACGACTGGTTTCATTTCTGGTAGTTCCGGATGTTGTCTCATGCTACCCACGTCTGTAAACAAACGTATTCAAATAAACTGTACCTTCATTTAATATTCAGCAATAATAATATCTCAACGTCTATAGTTGTAGTGTTGAAATCATTAGGTTTCGGTGTGCAACACTCCGTGTCATATCGCTACTAAATTCACCTCTATAGTAAATGGTATATTAGCCACATGCTAAATGCTAACCGGAGATGAAGGATTTTCAGAATAAAAGCTTAACAACTGGTTGTGCACGAGAACTTCTGGTTTTTCAGTATAAAACAGCATTTAAACTGACGGTATGTTTAAGGTACTTTATGCCATCAAAAACATTGATTTTAATTTCTAACACTGTGCGCATGTGCAGAGCTGCAGATCGGGTAGTCACATAGCCTAGTTACTACAATCACATTCACCGCGCCACCGACAGACGTACCATAAAAATGTCCACGAACACAGATGAAGAAGAACTCATTCCTAAAAAAGGTGCTACTTCAGTTGTATGGAAGTGGTTCGGGTACAAGCGGTCATACATAGAACAAACAACTGTTCTGTGTAAGGTCTGTAGAAAGACAACTTCCTAGAAAGTTAAAGGGATGTTATTTTGTTTGAGGGTATTTTTTTATTATTCATTTCATTATTTATTATTTGTTGTATTTCATTTTACAAGTTTTTTCAGGGATGGCCTACAAGAGATATTTTTTTCAGTTCGATTTAAAAAAAATCTTTGCACATTAATGACAGCCAAGTGCCGTGGTGCTGTTTTTATTTTATTTGTTTTATTCTTGAACAACTGATTTGTTCACATAGGCCTAGACTACTTGGTAATCTCATTTATTTTTATTGTGTTAATAAAGAAAATATGTATTTAAATGTTACCTTGGTCTGGTTTGTTTAGAAAAAAACAGAAAAAAATCGAGGTTTAAATCGAAAATTGTCCATTAGTTAGAAAAAAAAATCGAGATTTTATTTTTAGGCCAAATCGCCCAGCCCTAATTGTAACACGCTTTTATTTTACCGGTTGCCATCTCTATTTCGTACCTGCTCTGGTGTGAGATTCAGCTCCTCAAAGACTTTGGCACCCTCCTCTAGCAGTGCAGGCAAATCCAGTACAAGTCTGCTGCTTTGATACAGACTGGTAAGGGGTGTTGGCAGATCCAGGTGTACAGTCTTTGGCGTGTATCTGTGGGAATGGCCTTCAATGACCGACAGGATAGCACTTTTCTTGGGCTTTGTCTCTTGTTCTTCACTTTGGTGGAGTTGTTCACAGAATAACTTAAAATCATCAGCAGATGGTCTCATGTGCTGATACAGGTCTTCGGTTTGAACTTGTTCTTTGATGGCGAAGATGTTAGACACCTCATCGTACTTCACCATTTTAGTGCTAGGCTGTGTCCATGTGCATGGCTTGTCTGTGCATGGTTTTCTTTCTTCTCAACAGCAGCCAAAACTGTAAACATAAGTGCTGCTGCGTGGGAACAAACCTCTCCTAACCCTGCCATGCATGTACAATGCACCATCACCACTATCCCGTCCTCCTGCACCACAATCCATGGAGATGTTGGTTTGCTGTTCAAAGCCTGGAATGATTGACCTGTTAAGTGAAAAATGCAGAACATTAATTTTGTCATATAAAAGCTAAACTCTCCTGAGCTTGTACACATGTAAGGTTCAAAGGTTTATTGTCAAATACAATAGCTACAGCGCAGATTGGCATTTAATATCTGAAGTCCCAGGCTGCTCCAAAAGTAGGCTACAACATACAATATCCTTAAGACAAAAAAACAAGTAAAGATAGAGCAACGCGAAATATAACAATAGTGCAAGTGACAGAGAATCGTGAAATAAACATGGACCTCTTGCTTATGTAGAAACAAATAAGAATTAATTTGTCAATGAAAGAAGAGTATGTTGCTTTAAAACAATATATATAGCTAGCTGCCAGCTGGAGTTATGATGTTAGCTAGAAATACCATTTGCTAGCAACTGGCTAGCAAGCTAACATCATCACTTTAGACATAAATACAACTATAATAACACGGTTTATGATTGTTGTTAAATTACTTACCTTCGCTGTGATCACATGTAGGTGTGTCTTCTCCACATGCCATATCTTGGTGTTGTTCACCCACCCGGCAACGGCGTATTGATATGCATGCCGGTGAATGGAGATGGATTGTGAACAAGATAAATATGTCGGGAAAAGTTAGTTGGGGAAGACACTTAGCCGAATTCAATAAACAAAATACAGTTGGGGGTAACAAATAGGGATCGCATCCAATAATCGCCGTCTTTACCAAATATCTCTCTCTCTCTCTTTCCCGTTTAAATGCGCTGTGTTTGCTGCCATGACGAGTGTAAGCAAACTGTCAGTCGGTCACAAAGATGGCAGCGGGCATTCCGGAAATGACGTACTTGGTACCCATGAATAGATTAAATTAATTTCGTGACTATAACACGAAATGCCGTGAGACTGGGTTGAATATTTCAAGTGATACCACTGTTTAAAACAAATGTCTGAGTCAGGATAAAATCACCCCAGCTGCATGCTCCAAAGTATGGGAGGCGAACATGTCAGTGAAGTGATTTACAGTCACATTTCCCTCTTTTATAGAATTGCTTTCCCACAAGGAGGACTTGCAAATTGAAAGCACTTGCTGTGTATTTCAAAGAAGACCCAGAGAAGCCAAGCGGCTGCTGGCCACGCCCCTTTGGAGCGTCCACATGTAAGCAGTGAGCTCTGTGAAGAGAGGCTGTCTACCAGCCGAAACTCAGCTAAACGCTGCCGTAATTAAACGCCATATTATGTTCCAAACCACATCAAGCGTTATTTCTGAAACAGTATGGAGCTCATACGCTTTCTCTCTCACTGGTTTACCACAAGGACAGTATCTTTTATATCCTGCTTCTTTACACATATTATCTCCAGTACAGGTTAGCTCTGAGTGTTAGCGATGCTTGCTAATGTAAACAGACCATATTACTTCCAAAACAAGTCGTGCATTGTTTCTGATACAGCGACGTTGCTGATGGGGGACGATATGTTGGGACGTTGCCAGGAGTTCAACATAAAGCCAGTCCACATTTTCCTAATGTCGTCATGACCGCAGTAAATCTGGATCAGCTTCGATGTACCCCTGTTTTTACAGATGTGGGTAAGGAGGAAAAGAGCGAGGGTTGTATTTTCTGACACTTTGTGAGTTCCCTTACACACCAGGGACACATATTTATCTATAAAAGACATAAAAAATGGCATTTTGCATAATAGGTGACCTTTAAAGTAATACTCAGGGTTCGTACGGTCATTGAAAACCTGGAAAAGTCATGTAAATTCAAAATGCAAATTCAAGGCTGTTAGAAATTAAAATCAATGTTTTGATAGCATAATGTACCTTAAACATACCTTCAGTTTAAATGCTGTTTTATACTGAAAAACCAGAAGTTCTTGTGCACAACCAGTTGTTAAGCTTTATTCTGAAAATCCGTCATCTCCGGTTAGCATTTAGCATGAGGCTAATATACCATTTACTATAGAGGTGAATTTAGCAGCGAGATGATATGATGTTGCACACCGAAACCTACTGATTTCAACACTACAACTATAGAAGTCGAGATATTATTATTGTTGAATATTAAATGAAGGTACAGTTTATTTGAGTACGTTATTGTTTACAGATGTGGGTAGCATGCGACAACATTCGGAACGACCGTAAACCAAACTACTGTGATGTATTTCCTGTATTTTTGAAGTATTGATTACAGCGTTTAGAATGTGTTAAATGAAAAGTCATGAAAGAGTTAAGGAGGAGAAAAGGCGTGTTTAGATATATATTGAATGTACAATGTCTGTATCCTCTGATATGCATAACAAACGGACATTGAAACGTGGAGAGCCGGCCCGCAGGGAGGAGCCAGCAGAGGATATATAAACAGCGAGACCTGAGGGGTTCGGCCTCTTTTCTCTGCTAGCGAGAGCCAGAGACAGCTGCTTTTCTGTCGAACAATATCCTGTTTGTAACATAACCGCGCCTTTATTTTTAATTAAAGTACCAATTTTGAAACTTCACCAGAGACTCCATTTAGTCTCCTTGTAAGCTTCTCTCCTGGACGCGAGAAGAACCACACAGATTAACAATTGGCGACCAGTTGACGTGATTCTCGTTAGAACCGGGAGAGACTACACAGCCGGCTGTTGCCCGTAGCCGCTGGCAGCTGTTCAACACACAGAGAGCTCAAACAATTCGGTAAGAAGAAGCCTGTTATGTCAAAATTCTTCAATAGTTTTAGGCAGGACAATCTTAGGACTGTGTGTTGGACGGCTGCTTCCGGTTCCTGAAAATAGCTGTGCATTTAATGTTAAAACAACCAAATGTATAACAATAAGAATCACACGCGGCGTTGCTTTGTCACAAGCAGGGTGAGTTCAAATTACTTATTTTTCTTATATTTAACCCTGCATGCTATTCGTTTGTCTGTTATTACATGTCGGCAAAAGGATAATCGCTCCAATAAGTGTTTTTTGTTACGTTTTAAGTAGGGCTGTCAAACGATTAACATTTTTAATCAGATTAATCACAGCTTAAAAATTAATTAATCATGATTAATCACCATGTCCAAAATATGCCATTTCTTTATGTATATTGTTGTGGGAATGGAAAGATAAATGAAAGAAGGCGGATATATCCATTTAACATACGTTATGTATGTGTTTATTATAAAAAATGTCTGTCAAAATGAAAGACAGCCCACACACACACCTATCAATCATCAAACCGTGGGGTCTTAATTAATTACGTGTTGATTTCTATCAACGGGGGAGTACTTCAGGAAAGTCGACGGGGGGGGCGCTAGTGGAGTACTTCGTGACCACAGAGCGTGAACGTTGTGATCAGCTGTTTTAGCGCAGTTCTCCAGTGAAGGGGGGGAGTCTCCCTCCGCAGCCGGTTGGCGTAGTTTTGGCACAATTCCGTTGTACAGACCGACGTTAACAGCAGCCCTGTCTGTGCACACGGAGACCGACTCTGTCGTCCGGTGATCTAACCGTCTTCTGGAAAAGCTTCACAAGTACATCGGTACGCAAATGCGCTTTGTGACACAAGGGACGGTACGCATTTCAGATTACGCACATAACCTGCGTATACCAGTTATGTGCACCCCTGTACTACAGCAAAAGTATTCTCCGTCGAGACTTCCTGCAACAACACAGCGCCGTTATCGTGATTCTGATTGGCCAGAAGAAATTATCAAATATGTTCTATTGTGAAGACGATCACTAGCCTACGTGACAAAAGTTTTCAAAACCGTTTCTAGTCTTCAGTATTTCCAGACAAGTGGCTACTGAAATCAATCTTACTAACTGCTGTCTGTGCAATTCTCGGCGCGAGTTGGCGGGCTTTATCTTGCTTATTTTTCATGGTGGGGGTAAGCCATTTGCTGTCACTGGTGGGATGTATGGGGCGGGCCATTCTGCACATAAGTTAAATGCGTTAAATATTTTAACGCAATTAATTCAAAAAATTAATTACCGCCGTTAACGCGATAATTTTTACAGCATTAGTTTTAAGTTAACGTGAATGGTCTGAGACTATTAAGCAGTCTGGACTGGTTGAGACAAAGAACACAATCACAGTGGAAGCTGAGAATATTGGAGTGAGTGTTTGTGTTAAAGACAGTGTGAGGCTTTTTTTCTTTTTTAAAAGTCCTTTGTGTGATGAGGGCAATCATTTCAAAAAGTGTTTCTTGTTACGTTTTAATTTAACGTGAATGGTTTTAGGCCATTAAACAGTGGGGACTGTTTGAGACAAGAACAGAAGTTGAGTGAGTGTTTTAATTGCAGTGTGAGGCTTTCTTTAAAAAAAAGTCCTTTTCTGGGAAAAGGCCTGAAAAGTTTGAAGCTTTCAGTAGTTGTTTTTTCTGTTTTCAAACAGACATTGCGTGTGGATCACGACGAGAAATACGACATTCGTGCGTTAGATAGACGATATTCTGCTGATTGTGTTTGATTAGCGTCCCATTTTGTCCCATTATAGCGTGTTTAAACAGAAGAGATAACCATACTGGCTCTTAAAGTCAAAACATTACGTACATGGGTTGGGGGCTATGACGTAAGGGTATGAGGCCCATTTATAATTGTAAATTAAATAGAAATGTTATTTTAAACTGCAGTGTTTTGTGTTGAATTTTCTAAAAGATCACCCAGCCATTATTTAAACCAATTCTGATGACATAGGATATTATTTATCAGGAACGAAGGTACTAGTCAGAGGATTGGTGCTTCATCTTTGATAACTTAATAATTCCATTCACCTATTTAAGAAACATGTCACCAAAAGACACCGTAGCTTGTAGGAACAAGACAAGGAGAAGGGAGGGGAAACTTCCAGAGAAGGCATGGCAGACACCTCCAACAATTCAAGCTCAGGAAGAACCAGAGAATGCAGAGCAGACACCTCAAACAGTTAAATCTCAGATAGTGCCAGAGAATCAGATGCAGAACAAACAACCAGGAGGTTTCCAAGGAGGCACAGGCAGAAGACGTTTACGGTTTGAGGGATGTTACCATTGCAGCCAAATGGACCATTGGACCAGAGATTGCCCGGAACTACTAAGGCAACACCCACCACATGCACCAAACAACGGCCCTCCATGTAGTTACCCTGGGGGAGGTTCCATGATTACTACAGAAGCAGGGGGTCTCAGGGATGTCAAAGACGAACAGCATTGCCAAACATGAACCAAATGCCACTGACAGCCTGGTATCAACCACAACAATGAGGAAGCTCAGAGGGCCAGACCACCAGGTGATGCATCTTCAGCACAAGGGTGTTTTGAAAACCAGCTACATTGAGCCATATCTGTCACCACAGGAGGGAGAGGTTGAATGTTATTTAAAAGATAGTGAGTAGCATATTGCATTTACACATAAAGCATCCACAGATTAGTAGAAGATTAAAACATAGTAGAACATTTAGCAGACTATTTTTGTAATTATGAGAAGGATAGAGATTACGAGTGATGTTGTTCCCCCACACAGAAAACTATTGTGTCCACACAGCTAGTGAGGTCAAGACGATGGGGTTTCCACCCAAAAATATGAAGACGGAAACCTAGTACTCGCCCAAGACGGAGGATCCATACCAAATCCTCCTGTTTACACCGACTGCAGTTCAAGGGGCGGCGATACACCTGACGTGGAGCTGTTGAGACCTAAAAACAGAAACTCGATTCTGCTGTGGTGAAGTCTGGCTACAAAGGGAGGTGTCCGATAGGGTCGCTTGTCTCAAACCAGTGAAGAAGTCAACAAGAACCCAGCAGAACTAGAGAGTGACTGTTAGCGGGAGAACAGTGACAGAGCGACAGACTGGCACAACATTTTCCAGCCAGTACATAGATAGACCCCGTCAGAAGACCGGGGCTGTGTTTAAAGGGGAACTTCATTTATTGTTAGTGGAAGTGTAGTTTTTTAGTCAAACAATTATGTGATTTATGGAGTCAGATTACATTTTTTCTCATAAACACAATTTTATAATCGGTCTGAAGTATCTGTTTTAAAGCAATGAGCTGCAGATTAAATAACATAACACTGATTGAGAGCTTGGATGAAGTTGTAGGGTTTTTACAACATTTTCAAGAATCAGTTTTTATTTATTTATTCTTGAGTAATTTTACTGATTTATAATGTAGTGCGTAAGGCAATATCTAATTTTGAGTGAGGGGCACCAGCCCTTCATGCATGTCACCCTAGGTGAGAATAGTTCGTATTTTCTCTCTAGTTTAGAGAAATATTATTTTATCATATCTTTGTTCAGCAGTATCAAACAATCCTCTAATCCTAGAATTATTGAGACGCATTAGCGACACCAGGGGTATTATTTTTCGCATCAACAATGATGCATAATACCAGGACAAAAGCCATTATTGAAACAAGTAAACCATTTTTTGTGCTAATGGCAGATTTTTAGTAAATATGTTTTTATACCATCAGAAAGCCACACATCATACGATATTTTTTGTACACCTTATGGGTACACGGAGAAGTTATATTTATTTTGTGGAACATTATGGGTTTTACACTTCCTGTTCAGAATAGGGTAATCATTGCAATATTAATTGAGCATGTTATGCTCAAAGGAGGGAGTGTCATGATTATACAGATATGTTGATTTCAGTGACGTTGTAGTTAATAAATAATAACATGTAGTTAATAATAGGTCTCATAACGACAAAAGGTATGCCGACGCTTGGGCCTCCTCCAAGGAAGGAGTGTTCCAGTTTTAGATATTAGACGAATAAAAGTAATGAATATGTCAAAACTCTGAGTAATATTATCCAAGTTTTGTCTACACATGCTAGGAATATCACAGAGATACCAGACGAGACTCCTGTTCGGCCAGGTGATTGGGTGAGGCTGAAAGTTCACAAAAGACAGTGAGCTGATCCCGGTGGACGGAACAGTGAGAAGTTGTAATGAACTTCACACGTGCTCCGGTTTAAAGGTAAAGAAAAAGGAGCAAATTGACACCACCTCACACATTGTCACCCTTCACTGGCAACTTCCAGAACATTATTGGGAGTTAGGACTGATTTGGCAGAGCTGGAACAAAACAATAAATAGAAATAAGATAAAGATAGAAACAGCTCAAAAGACGAATTGTCTATAGATTTTTATAGATTGTACACTAAAGTGAAAACCTATTTTTTGCTTTACATCTGAAAAAGAGTCCAATTTTTGTATACGTTATTATAGTACTCATTATTTAAATTCTGTAACTGACACAACCAGGGAGAAAATAGAGATGATGTCAAGAACAAAGCCAAAGCAATTGTGGGGTCCCCTAGGGATAAGAGTCATAATAGCATTGTTGATTGTGTTCATTACACTTGGCACCTTTCTGGTTGGATGGGGAGTACAATATCAAGTAAGACATGGATCCATTAGTCCACTCATAGATAATGCCCACATCACTAACAAAACTCCAGCTGTGTTTCAGAGACTTTCACTTATCCCCAGAGCCAAAAGATCAGCTGAGCAACAAGAGGAGGAGTTAGAAATACTTGGTCCCAAAGGTGAGGCGGTTACAATCAAGATGATTCACCCCCCATATATGCAGTTCTTGTATCAAATGATGAGATGGGTTTAAGTGATCGGGAAAATCAGTGATGGGGATTTACAGATTAGGGGAATCTCCAAATACACTGGATACATGTTTTAGTCTTTGCCAGAAACACCACTGTTAAGTTTATGAACAACCAACCGGTGACCTGAGCAAAATTATTGAAAATGATTACAGTAGAAACAGGCTACTAACCCACAAGTACAGCTTTGTACATACAAACTCTATGAACAAAATTCCCCAGCAGATTGTGGCGACATTGCAGATATGTCCAGTCACAAAAGTTACTTATGTTCTAAACAGTGTTGTGCTAGTTACTGAAAACCAGTAACTAGTTACCATTACTAGTTACTTCATTTCAAAAGTAATTCAGTTACTTTACTAGTTACTTACAAAAAAAAGTAATGCGTTACTGTGAAAAGTAACGTTTTAGTTACTTACAAAAATGTCTCCCATTAATGCCCTTATAGCCTTCCTTTCAGTACTGTTATTGCATTGGAGAATAATACAATCTGTTGATCAACTTGACATGCATTATATGCAATCTGGATTGCATCGATATTAGCTGGCTTTCCATTTTTGTATATTCTTTCTCCAGGTAGTTGGAAAAGTGTTCCGTCCCATATGCCGTGTGCCGCCCGGACATGGTATCATGCTAACTAGCTCCCTGAAAGCGGGTGACTCCACTGTAGCAATAGCCTGCATGTGTTCTACAACATACCGTGCAATGGCTTTATCGACTTTTCCCTGGCTAGCAGTCCCTCGGTTAAAATCCAGCCGCTGTTGCTTAGGTGGAGGTGGAGTGGCGTCGGCTGAGTCTCTGTGGTCTTAGCTACTAGCTTCGTCCCAGCATGTTGTTTTTGCATTTGTTTTAAGAGATTTTAATGACTGGTTTGGGCAGTAGATAGGATCTTTGACCCGCCAGGACACAACTTACATTTAACTAAAACGTTATTTTCTTTGTGCTCGACAAAAGTGAAATAGTGAGAATATCTCCAGGTGGAGAAACTAGACTTGAGCTCCGCCGCCGCCATGATAGTCTTGTTAGTAAACAACACAAACACGCCCACAGCCCGTCTCCGCATGTGACACAGGAAGTATCTAAGTACATTTACTCAAGTACTGTACTTAAGTACAGTTCTCATCTCTGTTCGCCTGGCTGTTGACTATATAAAAAAACGAACGCAGTAACAGAGTAACGCACCATGTAGTAACGGTAACTGAGTTACTGAATTAAATAAGTAATGCGTTAGAGTACTAGTTACTGCCAAAATAACGGCGTTACAGTAACGCGTTATTTTGTAACGCGTTAGTCCCAACACTGGTTCTAAATAACAGTGAGATTTAAAGTGATGGAGAAAATATGGGGACGTTCTTTTATAGTGAGTGAAATATGTGGTGCTTGAAACATGTAGGTATTTTTAATTTATAGAAGAAAATGGTTTCCTGAAAGAGTTATTTGGAGTAAACATGTTACCGTGGGTGAAAACAATGTTTAGGGATATGGCACAACCATTAGTAGACATTAATTGGGTTTAGATGACATTTAACATCTAAGACAGATGGTAAGATTAGGACAATAGAGTGGAAAGGATTGGATATATTTTACCTCAGTGTGTTAGAATTAACTATAGGTAATGCGTCCCGAGATCTCTCTCTCTCTCTCTCTCTGCCTGTCAGAACACTACGACCCCATCTTCAGACAAATGACCTCACCACAGGAGACTCCTCCTCCATCAAAAAGACAGAGAATCCGAGCCGACAACAACGAACTGAGGCATCCAGAACCATCTCCACCTGAGGCATCTAGAACCAAACCAGCATGCTGACAAAGAGGCAAACTCTCATCGGTCCCCCACAGGACATGAAGTTCCAAACTGAGCCACGAGATTTGGTACAAGAGCAGAGTGTGGGACATGAGAGTGGAATACGCCCTCCATGCAACAGCGTAGAGACTGAAAAGGAGGAGATGAAATGCAAAGCAGTTGGGCCACTGAAAAGAGTTACAGCGGGAGGATCCAAGAGCGGATGGACTGAGGAGAAGGTGGACGGAGGAGAGGACAGAACCAGAGGAGTTGGCATGGGCCAGCAGAACGTGAGGGGGTCGTGGCTTGACAACCAGAGGGGGAGAGAAGGAACACGGGAGTGAGTGAGTTTACAGATAAACACACTTATTAGAAAATAATCCTAAAAACACACTGAGGGTAGAACATATTATTCAATCTTTTCATCATAATAAACAAATTATTCTTATAGAGATTCTTATTCATGTGAGAATTTGGGGAAGATTTAATTTGTTACAATATAGATAGCAGACAAATCTTTATTTGAATGGAAAATGTTAAAGGTAGAGCTAGAACCAAGCCAAAGAAAGTATTCCAATCTAGAGTATTGATTTCACCATTGTAGCATGGTTATTACCATAGGAGAACTGTTAAGGTGGAAACAACATTTGTTTGTCGTCCAAGATGTAGAGTTTTAAAAATAAACTAGGCAAAGAGCGATTGAACATTTTAATTTGAAAAAACTAGTACAATTGGGAGTAATCCATGCGGGGCCTTGGATCACTCATTTTAATGGTGCATATTTTCGACAACAAATATCGTTCAGGGAGAAGGGGTTGCTCAACCCACCCTGCACATGTTTTAAATCTTACTTGCAGCTTCAGAGGGAGCGCACGGCACCAGAGTATGAGTTTTAAAACACAAGTGCCACCACCTCCTAATGCTCATCCATTTAATCAGTGATGACCTGACATTTAGAGATGTTATTTAAAAGGAGAAACATATCTGCCATGAGTGAAAATTCCTGAATTGAACTACAAACCATTAATGAAATTACTTCTGTTTTTAAAGTCCTTGTTAAAGGAGGGAGTAATTATCACATGCTCGGGCACCCAAGGTTCCACACACTGTTAAAGGGGGTCAGCATAGTCATTTAAGTAGACCAGAATTTAAAATAAATTAGTGTAATGCGTTAGTGATATTCCACCGGTTTTCACACCATTTCAGGGACTTTATCACTGCATTAGAACAGACCACCCAAAGCTACTGAAGTAGGAACTTTTAAGTGATGAAATTCTACAACTGTTGTAACTGACCAAAATCTTCTCCCAGAAATGACTGTCTAAAATGCCGTACCCCAGAGTAGATGTTTGGTGGTACTGTGGAACTAAAACCTTGTACTCAGTCTTGCCACAGGATTGGGCTGGGACCTGTGCACTAGCACAGCCAGTGATGTTTTTAATCAACATGGCGAAACACCCCAAAGCCACTAGGGCTAAGAGACCAGTCCCAGGGGGAGTTTAGGCTCCAGGGTACAAGGATAGCATAGGGGCGCCCAGGGGAGGCCTAGATGTTGCATTAATTCCATGTCCTAAAATACCGATTGATCACGACGGCCTCTTCTAGAGAACATATTACTTTCATACCTTAAATGGTATGAAAGGAGGGAGGGTACATTTCTCATGAGGAGACAGTTACAAATGCTAGTAGAACAAGACGGCCCACCCCAATACAGATGTTGATGAAAATGATGAGTTAGTTTGAATGATGTTAAACGATATGGATGTTCAGAGATGAGGTTGTTCAATGAATGTCCAGCCGATGTGATTCTTTAAATGATGAAATCATGTGAAGAAGTGAGCAAAATAAAATGCTAAAATGGAGTGAATCCATTTCAATTTACTTATACTATTACAAGATAGTGTATTTTTATTTCAATTTACTCTATACTATTCCAAGATAGTGTATTTTTATTTCAATTTACTCTATACTATTCCAAGATAGTGTATTTTTATTATTACATTACACTGGTCCAAGATAGTTTATTTCATTTTTATTATTTTTCACTGTTCTATATGGTAGATTTAATGTATTTTCGAATCATTACAATTCTAAAATGGGTCGTTTCTTTTCACTTTGTAAAAACAAGTGCCTTAACACTGAGGGTGGTATGAGAACGGTTTCTGTGAAAGGAGGGAGGAAGAAATGTTCTGATACCAAGCCATTGCTGCTATTTTGAAGAACCATATTGAATGTTAACACTAGAAGTTATGCACAGGGGAAAACTTTTATGTTTGAACACAGTCAAAGTATTTTTGTATTTTTGTAAAGTTGAGGATATTCACACCATTCCATTTGTATTGTATGTTTTTGATATGAGTTATGTACTATGCAGAGTTCAGATGAAGAACTCATTGATTTCAGTATTATACACACCTTTTAGGTGTGTAAGGAGGGACTGTTAGAAATTAAAATCAATGTTTTGATAGCATAATGTACCTTAAACATACCTTCAGTTTAAATGCTGTTTTATACTGAAAAACCAGAAGTTCTTGTGCACAACCAGTTGTTAAGCTTTATTCTGAAAATCCGTCATCTCCGGTTAGCATTTAGCATGAGGCTAATATACCATTTACTATAGAGGTGAATTTAGCAGCGAGATGATATGATGTTGCACACCGAAACCTACTGATTTCAACACTACAACTATAGAAGTCGAGATATTATTATTGTTTAATATTAAATGAAGGTACAGTTTATTTGAGTACGTTATTGTTTACAGATGTGGGTAGCATGCGACAACATTCGGAACGACCGGAAACCAAACTGCTGTGACGTATTTCCTGTATTTTTGAAGTATTGTTTACAGCGTTTAGAATGTGTTAAATGAAAAGTCATGAAAGAGTTAAGGAGGAGAAAAGGCGTGTTTAGATATATATTGAATGTACAATGTCTGTATCCTCTGATATGCATAACAAACGGACATTGAAACGTGGAGAGCCGGCCTGCAGGGAGGAGCCAGCAGAGGATATATAAACAGCGAGACCTGAGGGGTTCGGCCTCTTTTCTCTGCTAGCGAGAGCCAGAGACAGCTGCTTTTCTGTCTGATCATTCTCCTGTTTGTAACATAACCGCGCCTTTATTTTTAATTAAAGTACCAATTTTGAAACTTCACCAGAGACTCCATTTAGTCTCCTTGTAAGCTTCTCTCCTGGACGCGAGAAGGACCACACAGATTAACAAGGCCCTGTAAAAGTTATGGAAAACAATATTTTTCCCAAAGTTTTGGAAAAGTCATGGAAATGTAACTAAAGTTTCGTCAAATATAATTTACATTTGATCTAATCGCCGAAGTAATCTGCGGTCGCGAGCTGTTATGTGCCATCATGACTCGCATGGTGTTATTTTTTAATAAATGAAGCGTGAGCTGCATGTGTGCTCGAGTCTTCCTGCCTGTTGGATGAACTCTGCTGGTCCGCGATGAGGGTCTAACTCCAGCAGCTACATTACCTACGGTGCGTTCGTTAACAGTAACTGTGCGGTCCGGAGTCACTGTGGCACAGACTGGACGGCTGTTAGAGCGGCCGTTCAGGTGTTCAGAGCAGCAGTGGCGTAGCCACCATAGGGCCAGGGTGGGCCCAGGCCCACTCAGTTTACTTATTGGCCCACCCTGAGAAAGCTTTGGTGTCATTTAAAAAAAAAAAAAATCTTTAATTTGTTAATTATTATTATAAAAAAATGGATTCACCCATTGAGAATATCCAAGCATTCAAAGTGAAATTCAAGTGAACAAATATCCACCGGGTGCTAAGGAAGCAGTCAGGGAGAGTCGAAGGCAGGCAGGGAGCTTTGCATGACATTCTTCTGGACGTGTTTCATTGTGATGACAGTGAGGGTGAGTCAATCTGTTTGTTGGAAAGACAGTAGTTGTGTGCTTACTGAGAGAAAATTATTTGAAGAGATAATTATTCAAAGTGTTGTTACTTTAAAGTGTTGTTACTGACCTTTTTCTCTTTTATTTTCTTTACCTCACCTGTAACTGCTGAAACATTGAGGAACATGCACACTGGACTGACCTGGCAACCTGATTTCCACTGTACGTAATAGCATTTGGTTATGGTATATTATTTATATACATCAAAGGCACAATGCACCCCCCAGAGACACACATGTATTGAGTGTGATATTTTGCATAGGTCATGTGAAATCATCTTTACATACTAGAAAACTGTAGGAGCGGCAACTTGTTTTGAAAATTGAATTTGTAATATCCGATAATAAAGTTGATCTGTTTTCTTTATTCTTCTCTCTTCCCAGCTCCATCCATCACCGTTCTCTGTTCCTGCAGGTCCTGCTTGCTAATCAATGCTTTATTTTTTTACACAATTACAAATAAAGTCAATGTATTGTATGACATGAAGTTGTGCTTCATTCTGAGTCAATAATAAATTCATTCTGCCTTCAACTGCAAAATGATTGTGGACTGCACCGACATCCATGTAGCTGCCCCCCAGTAAGATGAACCAAGCAAAGTTGACATATTCAACATACAGCTCTGCTCTTAAGTTGACATGAAGAATTTGTGAAATATTGGTAATTATTTGGAAAAAATTACTGACGATGCAGAAAACCTTTTTTATTTAGGAACAGTGGTCAGGTGAAGCATTTATCCCTACATATGTGTCACACTTAAAAGGCCAAACACACTGCTTGGCCTTTTAAGTGTGACACATATGTCTCACTCTTGGTCCTCTTCTACCTGGAAATAAAGACAACTAAAACACATACAAGCTGAATGTTACAAGTGCTTCACAAGATAAATACAAGAGTGCAGACTGTTTAAACTATGGGTAGGGGGGCTATTTGGCAGGTTTAAATGATTGTTAGTAATGAATTATATAATTTTCTCATTGTAGACGAGCAGACAGGGAGCCAGATGAGAAAAGCAGAATATGCAGCTGCCATTTTCCTCATGGAAAAGAGAAAGGGCCAACTGTATTTGAGTGGACCAAAGAGAAAGGGAGCTCAGCGGTTAATCAGTCCAGCGACCATAGCTACAGCAAAGGGCCAGAGTCTGCAGAAACTGACCCCAAATTCTCCAGCGTGCAGTCCGCAGACACCGAACCTGGACCCTCCAGTGTGCAGTCCAGTTGTTCCGCAGACCTGGCAGGGGATACTTGGATGCGAATGGCCAAATATTCAGCAGCAGGCTTACCTGATGATGTCATCCGTATGGAAACAGGGCTTCCTGATCAGGCCATGTTTAAAAGGGTGGCGGGGTTGGTGGAGCGCTTTGAGGGCTCCATTGTCTATTTCGCTGGATGGAAAGTGGAGGGCATCCTGCTGGCAGACCAGGTCTTCATGGCCATGATGAAGATCCGGCAGAATTATCCTCACCTGCACCTTGCACAGCTGTTCCACTGCAGTACCGCAACAGTGGGTAATGTGGTGAACACCATGGTCCATGTGCTCCATAGGTTGCTGTTCGAAAAAATGAAACAACAAAACAGCATGCCTGCTGCTTTCCAGTCCTCTGCCTTCAACTGCAGAATGATTGTAGACTGCACCGACATCCACGTGGCCGCACCAAGTCAGATGGACCAAGCCAAGCTGACATACTCCACCTACAGAGGGATGCACTCCTTCAAAGTGCTCATCTCTGTGGCCCCAAATGGAGTCATCAACTTCTGCAGCCAACTCTTCCCGGGCTCTGTGTCTGATAAGGCCATTATGCAGCATTCAGGCATTCTGGAACATTTAGTGGCTGGCGACCTTATCCTGGCAGACAAGGGCTTTTTAATTTCAGATATTGTGCCTGCGGGTGTGATTGTGAACATTCCCCCTTTCCTGAACAAGGGTAAGTTCACAGAGAGTGAGGTGAGAGCTACCAGGGAAATAGCCAAGAACAGGATCCATGTGGAGAGGGCAAATGCCAGAATAAAGGAGTTCAGGATTCTGGACCTGATTCCTTGCCACCTCAGGAACACTGCAAATGTGCTGGTACAGCTTTGCTGTGCCTTGGTGAACCTGCAAAATCCCCTGATAAAGGAAGTAGCCAGCACCCTCACCGTTGACTAAGCCAGGGGTTCCCAAACCTTTCAGCCTGCGATCCCCGGGGGGAGGGGGGGACATCCAGCTGGCCCGCTGCATCTGCGGAGAGGGCTTAAACTGCTGAGACCAGCCCAAAGTCACACAACGGCTCTTTTAAGAGCCACCTACACCTTTTTTAAAGAGTTACAATCCTAAGTTATTATAATGATTACACTGGTTCATATTTTACTCAGTTTACTGAACTGTGATGCATGAAACCAGAAGGGGAATTGTTGAGGTTTACTGAAGTTACAAAGACATTAATAGATATGAGTATAACAGGTCAGTGTAAAAACAAGCTTCTGTCAGTCATGAATCATTCAAACTATTTATATAACCATGTAATACAGTTATGTAGTAGTTCAGTAAAAGTAATTCTTTATTTATATGTCTTAAATATCCTTTATTTTAGAGGGGCCTGAGACTTAACATGTTCATTGCCCAAAACTGCACTGTAGTTATTGTGCATGTGACAATAAGGCCTTAATATTAGGGCTGCACGATATCAAGAACACATAACACGATAACACTTGCTATATTTGAACAAAAACGTATACATGCAGCATTATTACTTTTCCAACAACATGGGATTTATTGTTTATTAGTTAAATATTGTGTGTGTGTGTGTGTGTGTGTGTGTGTGTGTGTGTGTGTGTGTGTTTATTTACATGTCCTCCTCTCTACTGGCCAACACAGGGAGCATATGCTGAGTGTAGAAGTTCTCCAGGAGGAGGAGATTTCCATGCCATGCAGGGTCTTTGGGGATGGGGATGATGATCGCCTCATTCATGGTCCACACAACAAAATAGCAGAGACTCCGGTCTGTGATGTGCAGCTGCCCTTGGACCTGGTGCCAGTATGGGTGATTCTCCTTGAGAATGTATGACCCACCCTCCTCACGGAGACAGAAGGATGGTAACTGGACTGCCTCCGCGATGGTCATGTTCCTCTGGCTGTGTGGACACTTCACCTCCAGCAGGGCAGATGGCTGCACAAGTCCATCGGGTGATGCTCCCAAAACACCGACTCACTCACAAAGAAACCAGAGTCGATCACTGTCACCCGATAGGCCTGCACAAAAGCCTTCACCCCCGTTTACAACTCCCCAGTTGACAGCCATGACTCTGTCTAAATTGTACCCCCCAAGCACCCTCTTCATGAGGGACGCGCATGGAGTGGATGAAAGTCCCGACCTCAGCACAGCACCAAAATTGCTGGCTGTCAACCTGCCCCGCCTGTGTAACTGCCACTGAGGATTTGTCCGCTGTCCTACGGTGGCTGTCTGGATGGCAGCTTGCTGGTCTCTTGTCAGTCGCATTGAGGCAAGAATTGCCTCAAGCCCCCATCGCCCATGCTCCTTCACCAGCTCCGGCACGGTGACAATGGCCTGATGTTGAGGCTGCGGCTCTGGCTCAGGTGACAAAAGCCATGCCATGCCACACTGTGTGCCACTCAGTGCAGACCTGAACCAGTCTACATCCTGAGTGGCGATGTCTCTGGCCAGTGGGTTGTATGTCTCCTCTTGCTGTTGATAGAGTTGAGACACCGGCTGGACTACTTTGGAAGTGCCAGGCTTCCTCCACTGGCACTCAACATCTGTGGAGCTGATCTGCCACATGGCAAATATTGCCAATGCTGCAGCGTGGCTGCATCTGTACATCCAACATGCACAATCACAGACAGCGCTCTGCATCGCGCCATCGTCTCCCATGTAGATCTGTACAAATAAAGTAAGTACCATTTGTTAGCATGCTATAATAGATTGAATGAGCAATACAAGGATGGTCAGGATCTGGGGGTGGGAGGGTTTATTTTTCCATAGTTTTGTCCTCTTGTCTGATTGTTGTTATTGTTTGATTTTTCTGTATTTTTTGTAATTTGTGTTGTATTGGTTGTGATTGTATATTGTATTTTTTTTAGGGCTGTCAAGTTAACGCGTTAATAACGCAAAAAAAAATTAACGCCACTAATTATTTTAACGCGATTAACGCATGTGCATTTTTTGTCCTCGGCCACCCCGTAGTTTCAGAGCGCATCGAGTTTAAAATACCATCTACAAGCTGATGCTGACAGCTCCGCTCCTGCTGCCCGCTTGCAGCAGACCACACTTCGACGCTCACCGGCAGGCACCGACTGGCTATCGGGAGGACCGGGAGAGACCTTACGTGTATTGTTGTTGTTAGCATCTGGTGCTAGTTAGCTGTGCTAACGGATATAAGGAGCTGTTTAAATGAACACACACACACACACACACACACACACACACACACACACACACACACACACACACTGTATTGTATTATTGAATGAGAGAGGTTCCAGGTTGAATTGAGGCGAATATTTGTAATGTTCAGAGGTTGTTGTGTTTAATATTCATGAGAATATTTGTCATTGTAAATAAACATTTGCATAAAGCACATTTGTCCACTCATATGTTGATAAGAGTATTAATGAAAAATATTCCTCTAAGGTACATTTAGAACAGATAAATCGCGATTAAATATTTTAATCGACTGACAGCCCTAATTTTTTTAAATGTGTATTAATACATTTTTGAAAAACATTTGATCAACAAAAAAAAAAGGATTTGGTCAGGATCTAGACTCAGTGTGAAGTTTATTAATTAATCAATGCTCTCTACATTAGGAAAACACATACCAGTGTACCAGAGGGAGTCACACACAGCTGTGCCTAGATAACCAAACAAATTGACAAGATAACCAACATCCTTGAATCTACACACAGCAAATAAACTCAAATGACACAACGAGATGTAAAAGGAGATCACACATACAGTATAGTCGATATAAAACTGGCCACTTCAATCTGAAGAGCAACTAAAACAAAACACGGGAGTGTACCTTGTTCTTGTGAACACTAATGTTATCCACAGCATACTCAGAGACCACGAAGTTCTTAAGGAGAAAACTAGTAGCTAAAACAAAACACGTTAGTGTACCTTGTTAGCTAATGTTAGCTAGCTGACATTAACGTTAAACATTGCACTCATGTTACTCACCGAAACCTTGTAAAGCCGGTCCCGCATGCTGGCTCTTACAGAACCGACTAACTCCCCTTTCGTATATGTACAGCTTTCAACGTGCCCAGACTTGTAGTGATTTTCACCTCGTTTTATACTTTTATTCTCATTCTGAAAGAATGAGGTGAAATGTGCCAACGTGACGGCCATCTTTGTGTTGGTGACGCGTATTGTGCGAGACCAGAGACCTGTAGTTCACTGAGCGGTTTCACACAAAAAAATGTGTTACTTCGCAGTTTTACGACACATTTTTATTTTTTTGACTTGCAAAATGTTCTTTTAAATTGACAAACATCATATGTGTCATTCGTGGCACAATTCAAACGGGATCAAAAGATAACGTTTCTCTATCCATTGACTTCAATGTATAATTTTCCGCTTCCGGGGACCCATGGAGGCTCCCGGAAGGGGAGGGACTTCGCCTCTCTATTGTCGAAATTATGACATTTATAACGGGATCAAATCAAAGTGAATGGCCTGCTGCTGCTGAATGCATGGGGCAAGTGACTGGAAACAGTTTTAAAAGTTATTACATCGTTTCAGATAATAATAATAAATAATAATGATAATTCATTCTATTTAGGGGCGCCTTTCAAAGCACCCAAGGACACCTTACAATTCATAACATATTCTAAGGAACGTTTTAAGACAGTACAAAGAATGCAGTCCGGGTGATGTTTTTTATGTGGGGTGCAGATGAGGGAGCTGTCCAGAATGACACCAAGATGTTGTGTTTGAGTTCTTGATAAGCCATTAAAACAGTAAAATACGTGTCTGCTGTTCACCAAAACATACCCATCTGTTATGGAAAAATAAAGTATTCTAAAAGTAATCTGCCACCGGTACCGGCGGGGATTGTTGTTAGCTTCTGATGCGCAGAAGAAAAATCTGGCCCACCCTATTTTTTACAGGCCCACCCTAAAGTACATTTCTGCCTACGCTACTGCAGAGCAGAGCTCCCTGTTGGAGCAGCAGAGCGTGATGTAAACTGAACATTTTTTCTGTCGCATTATTATTTAAGGAATCGTTGAGCTAGCTAACTAGCTCAACATTGTCAATATCTGCTAACGTTAGCTTTAGCCTTCATTTTCTAATAGTTTTTGTCATAGGCTATAAACAGAGGTTGTATAAGTATAGATATTGTACTAGAGAAAAAGTAAAGTACTCAGATCTTGTACTTGATTAAAAGTAGAAGTATTCAGATATTGTACTAGAGAAAAAGTAGAAGTACTCAGATATTGTACTGGAGTAAAAGTAGAAGTACTCAGATATTGTACTAGAGAAAAAGTAGAAGTACTCAGATCTTGTACTTTAGTAAAAGTAGAAGTACTCAGATCTTGTACGGGAGTAAAAGTAGAAGTACACAGATCTAGTACTTTAGTAAAAGTAGAAGTATTCAGATATTGTACTGGAGTAAAAGTAGAAGTACACAGATCTTGTACTTTAGTAAAAGTAGAAGTACTCAGATATTGTACTTGAGTAAAAGTAGAAGTACACAGATCTTGTACTTGAGTAAAAGTCCCGCATTCAAAATGTTCCTCAAGTAAAAGTATAATCATCAAAATATAGTTAAAGTAACAAAAGCAAAAGTAGTCATTGTGCAGAGTGGTCCATTTCAGAATAATATATATGATATGTTTTATAATGATTGATCATGAAAGTGTTCTCAAAGCTGGTAAAGGTGCAGCTAGTCTGAATGACTTTGTATACTGCAGGGCAGAGTCCTGCATCGGGTCGGGTACCCGTGGGTACCCGACGGGTGACCCGCAAAAAAGGTGATTCGCGGGTGGTATTTTTTCAAACGCTTTTTTCCGGGTTCGGTTCTGGGTAAAACAAAGATGATGCGGGTCGGGTCGCGGGTATTGCATAATAAATATATTAAAATAATAATAAATTAGTTTAATGTTTAAAATCCTCAGACCTCTCCCCCGCGGGACCGCGCATAATCATAACCTCTGTAGCGCATCAATCTGCTGCTGTGCGCGCCACATTCGAAATGGCTGAGGTGAAGCTTGTTGGAGTTTTGAGGTTTTTACAACCCCACTCGGCTCCGCGTGTCGTTTTGACGAGTCCTGCTTAAAATCATAACAGGAAGGAAATCAGACAGAGAACACCCAGATACCAGTTTAAACAATCTGTTTTAATTATCAAAGGTAATAATGCAATGCACTATAATACATTACAACACCATATAATACAATATACTAAAATCATATTGTAATGTTTTAAGAAGTAGCCGGCCACTTCTGCCCTGGTTCGCGTGCTGCGGAGATCCTTCCGGTCCTGACAGCATGTGAAGAGAGGCCGAACTCAGGAATCAACAGAATATATACCAGAAGACAGAAGGAAGGGGTGAGGTCAGCTGGTCATCTTTTCAGGTCCCCTCATTGGCAGACGCAAAATATGCTTTGTCACAATGACCCAGCGCTGGCCAGCAGAAAACCAAACAGGCCCATTTTACAACAAAACACATCTTATCACCCAAGTCATGTGTTTCTTTATGAAAGCCATACTTGTTGGGAATATAACAGTCATTATCCCATGACATCCTCAGAACTAGCTCCCCAACAACGCCTAACTGTCTTCATCATGTGTAATCATCTCTGAACTTTTATTCACCCGAAGTAAGCTCACCCTTAGTCTAAAAGGACCATTGTCTCTCTTAACTGTGTGACTAAATTCTCAAGGCCTGCAGGATGCGCATAATTAACTTAGAACGAATTTAGCCACTATATCTAATGGTTAACCAAGAAAAACACTCAAAAGGGTAATCTTTTCACTCAAAACAGAACTCACAAGTAATTCTGCATTTTACCCCTCAAAAATAGCCTAAAGCACCCTTTTGATGAAAAGGGTAAAAGTGAGAGAAAAAGACTATTGCGCTAATCTACTTTAAAGAAAAAGGGAACATTGTTTCAGGAATCTATAAAAAACCTCTCTATATTTAAGAGGAAAAATGTATTTTGTTCCTTCAACTATTAATACACAGGAATGTATATACCCACACATATATTTAGGGATAACATGATGCAATACACCTCTTATATATTGGTGAGATTAAAATGAATATACCAAAAATATGCTGCATCACATCTTCTGCATAATACTCTTCATAAACTTCCGCAAGCTCTCTAGCGGAGAATACAGCATTTTCAATAACACTTCCTCAAGAGCGAAATCCAACGTCTGGGAGGCTTTTTGTGTCATTCTAGATGGAGGAAATAACCAACATCCCACGCTTTCTGAGACAAATATGAAACTGCGTGTGTTAATAATTGCACGTTTTCACTGCTCATAGGCTATGCGGGTTCGGGTCGGGTTGCGGATCTTGTGCCGACGGGTCGGGTCGGGTTGCGGAACTAATTGGCAATATGTGCGGGTAGCGGGGCGGGTTCGGTATTGCACGTCGCGGGTGCGGGGCGGGAGCGGGTCTTGAAAATCAGACCCGTACAGGACTCTGCTGCAGGGTAGCTTGTGGATTTACTCCAGGTGGAACTAAATCTGATTTAACACTTGATTATATTTCACATCATTCATCCAGATCTGTAAAGTAACTAAAGGTATTAAATACCATTTACCTCTGAACTGTAGAGGAGTAGAAGAACAAAGTAGCAAAACATTGAAATACTTAAGTAAAGTACAAGTATGTCAAAATTGTACCCAAGTATAGTACTTGAGTTTATGAACTTGGTTACTTTACACCGCTGGCAGAGATACCACTCTGACCAGACACATACCTCTTTGGAAACCGGTCTGGTGACTTTCACTCGTAGTCTGTATGCCGGTTTTAGCATAACGGCCCGTCCACACTACAGCTTCGACAGCTTCAAAAACGGTTTCCAACGCGTCTGCCCATTCACTTTGAATGGGGTGACGTTACTTTTCGCCGAACTGCATTGTGGGAAGCAGAGCGGAGCTTTCCTGGCGTTTCAGGCTGCAAAAGTTGAGCAATGTTCAACTTTTGAAGCTTCTGAAGCTTTCGGTGGAAGCGTCAGCCAATCAAATCATATGCCAGTACAAGCTCTAGCCATCAAACCGCTGCTTGTGTGTCAGGGGCGGGAGATTCATGTGATTGGTTGTTGGTCGAGCTTCAGACACGCCCAGCTCCAAGCTTTTTTTTAAGCTGTAGTGTGGACGGGCCGTAACAGTGAGGTGGTCAGAAAGTCCAATGTGGGGGAGGGGAGAAGCCTTGTAAGCTCCTTTGATGTGGTATAAACAAGATCCAGAGTATTGTTTTCTCTTGTTGGGAAGTCAACATGTTGATATATGTTATTCATGAAAGTGTTCAGGTTTGCATGATTGAAGTCCCCAGCGACTATGAGAAGGCTGTCTGGGTGTGTTGCCTGCTGGTTACAGATCGCTCGATACAGCTCACCGAGTGCCTCCTCTCTTTCTTTGTTGTTAGAGGTGGGGGGGATGTAAACAGCTGCTAGCAGGATGGCGCTGATATCCCTTGGAAGGTGGAAAGGCCTGCACTTCACGACCATAAACTCCGCCAGCGGTGAACAGTGTTTGTAGACAACCACAGCCTCCCTACATCAAGCATCACTGATGTAAACAATAACACAGCCGCCGCAGGTCTTCCCCCCGCTAACCGTGGCTCTGTCTGAGCGGTAGCATGTTAGCCGGTCGAGCAGAATGGTAGAGTCTGGGATGTTGTCATTTAGCCATGTTTCCGTGAAAACGTACACACAGCATTCTCTCACCTCACTCTGGGAGAAGTCTTATGTTATCCATTTTATTATCCAGTGAGTGTAAATTAGCCATGAGAATGCTCGGAATAGCGGGCCTGTGTGGGCTAGCTAGCCTAGCCCGGATGCCTCTATGATTACCCTTCTTCTGCTTCCTCTCACACCGCCTGCGGCGTCTCCTGTCCAGCTTCGGGGTAGCAGTCCAGGCCAAGGGCGAGCGTATTCCAAGGCCGTTGATTACCTCTGCTAGCGTAGCGTCTATTGTGTGGTTTGTTGTTATGTCCTTGTCCAGCAGGAACTCACGACTGTACTGTATACTCGTGACTGTACTATCAGTCCGGGGTGGTTGAAGTGAACTTGACGAACAGACATTCAAAACATTAAAACGAATGTTGTTGCTAAAAACGGTGGGACTGGTATGGGATGGAGATCCTATTCTGGGGGGATTTGTTCATATTGCATCTTAAAATCGGGGCATGGAATGACGCTGTTAATGTTCGGAATGGTTGAACCCTGTGGGGTATTTCCGAGTGGCGATGCCTATTGGACTGATGCGAAACACGGGAAAGGGAGGATTATCAAATGGGCCTATCATGAATGACTTCTTTAGCCAGTAAGAAGTCGACAGTATAAGGTTCATTTACAGCAGACTGAAGGTTGTGGCAGATGTGTTGAGTATTTCTATATCTGGGTGGAAACCGTGAGTGAAGCCACTGGTGAGAGAGTAAACAAACTGTAACCTATGTGCTGCATTGTAGAGTGCATAGGAACGAACCCCAGTGTTTTTTCAAATGTTTTGGCACGGACTGCAAGCCAACATTTTGTACTTACGCAGCTTTAAAAAAAAGGGCTTTTCATTGTGTCCAAAAATGACGAGTCCATGGAGTTCTGAGAACTGCTCATTATTTTAATTCAAAATGATTCAGTTGTGTATTTTGTGATGGATATACATAAAGCTCACTATCATTCTGAATACCCCCTGTAGCCTACTCTGTGACTAAACAGAATGCAATATTGCAATGTCTTAACATTAATGACTTGGTAGATTTTTAACGGGTACCAAGTCATCACGCAGAAACAGTGTGTTGTCAAAAATAAACACGATATTGGCTGTGTTGAAACCATTCTAACAATGCACATGTATATATGCTTAGCGAAAATGATAATACTATTTGAAAAATATTAAAGTGCCATCAATTTTTGTACTGCAATATACAGAAATAAAAAGTATACATCCTCAATCACACCCTATACTCAAAGTAGAGGTTCTTCTTATCTGTATATAATGTATGTACAGTATTACTTGACTAAATGTCTAATTATTTTTGTCTTTCATTTGTAATTTTGAAAACTGAAAAGTGTCGTTCTTCCATGATTCCAGAGATGACTGACTTGGAGCAAACATTTCTACGCAGTGCCATCACTGGGGTCTTGCCTGACCTTCCAGAGATGACAAAGGATATTCTGGAAGAGACTTTACAATCCCTTGTGGTGGAGACATGATGATTTCCAGTTTATTAAGCCCGAAAAGTCCATGCTGCTTGGAAGCTGAGATGTATGTATACTTGTGACTATCAGGAAGCAACCAGTGCCCAAAGTGGCCTGCATAAAAGATCACTCAGAAATATAGAAACATTAAAACTGTGTTCCTCATAACTGTTTTTGTTTGTATGTGTGTTTTTGCAGGCCAGACTCCTGGAACCAGCAGCTCATCTGTTTATGGCTTGCCAGGACATTCTGCATCCTTGCCCTCCTATTCACCCAGAAGTTCATCCTCAACCTCTTCCAACAGCTGCCTCGATTGGTTAGTTTTTTTGCTATTGTGTGATAATAACACACAAAAACTAACTGTGGCTTCAGTCCCCATCAGAAACAGACTGTATAGCTGTCTGACAGCAAGGTCGAGCTTTGAAAATATTCTTTAATGTAGCATACACTAAGAGTAATAGCTTAACTATGTCCACAGCAGTGCATTGCTTAGCTTTCTGCTGATTCTCCTCTCTGTTTCTCCAAACTGTAGCTCCTACAACCCCCCTTCATACAATATGAACTATCCCCTAAAAGTAAGTCCAAGTGACATTCCATTTATCTCCCCTTAACCTGCAAATACACGTACGTACATTTTTGTATTGATGGTGAGCAATTCAACAGACCTTATCATTTAATAACATGTGTGCTAAAATTGTTTTGTGAAATGTTTCAGGAAGACAAGTCTTGTTTTAATTTAAATTGTGTTTTTCTTCTTTTTCCGGACGATCCTGCTATTCTTCAAGGTGGTTCATGCTGAGTGTGGATCGAAACAATGTACATGACAACATCCTCTCCTTCGTTTCTGCCCTGAGCATGATGTTTGGCAGCCTTTATTGCTAAATCGTAGTTACAATTTGAAGTGCTGTTTTTTTTTTTCTCTTTTAACCAATTTAAAAAATGCAATACCGCAGTCTTTTTGCGATGTGTTTATCTTGCACATAATACTGCGACGACAATAAAATGTAAATTACAACAGTTTTAAACTGTAAAATGTACAGGTTGTTCTGTAATGTTGTTTACAGTATACTGTATCTTTTACATAATTATTCTGGCAAGCACAGCTGCCAGTTTTATTCCGTAAAAACGACGGATCTTTTTTTACAGTGTATAAATAAACAAAATCTGTCGGCAACTATATTGTTTTCTGTTAAGTGGAATTCCAGGGGCACATGTTACCTACAGATAGGGAGAGAAACATATTATATTAACATTGGGCCCGCCTTGGTAAATAAAATTCCCGCCCACAGATTGATATCTGCTACCGGGCCCTGCTGGTGTGGAGCTGACCAGAGACATGGAGGTGTCTGGGAGTCTAACCTCACCCCTGTTTGTGCTGCTCCAGCTGTTTTTATTTACCAGGTTGGCAATATATAGTTGGAGGGACCACATGGAGCTGCTGAGTGTTGATGGAGTGCTCCACTCAGCAAATCTCAGGACAGCAGTATCAATTACATCTTCCAGCAGTGCAGCAAATTCTCTGTAAAATGTCAATACTCACACTAATGCTTGTGCTTAAGAGGGGGATCTTTAGATTAGCATTTAGCCTCAGATTACGGTGCGACAGAGTGCCTCGCTGTCTCTAAGTCTGAACAGCTTCTGTCTTCAGGAGTTAACTGTCAGCCTCATCCTTTTCAGGGTAACTCAACCCCCCCCCCCCCCCCCCCCCATTAGCTGAGTGGCTCTCGTGTTACTGCAGAGGAACACCAGCGACAGAACAGCTGCGACACATATGTAATGATTATGATCTATAGGGACTTGTTGAGATCTTCATACAGTAGTATCAAGTGAATTGTTAGAAATTAAAATCAATGTTTTGATGGCATAATGTACCTTAAATGTACCTTCAGTTTAAATGCTGTTTTATACTGAAAAACCAGAAGTTCTTGTGCACAACCAGTTGTTAAGCTTTTATTCTGAAAATCCTTCATCTCCGGTTAGCATTTAGCATGAGGCTAATATACCATTTCCTATAGAGGTGAATTTAGCAGCGATATGATATGATGTTGCACACCGAAACCTACTGATTTCAACACTACAACTATAGACGTCGAGATATTATTATTGTTGGATATTAAATGAAGGTACAGTTTATTTGAGTACGTTATTGTTTACAGATGTGGGTAGCATGTCACAACATTCGGAACGACCGGAAACTAAATTGCTGTGAAGTATTTCCTGTATTTTTTGGAGTATTGATTACAGTGTTTAGAATGTGTTAAATGAAAAGTCATGAAAGAGTTAAGGAGGAGAAAAGGCGTGTTTAGATATATATTGAATGTACAATGTCTGTATCCTGTGATATGCGTAACAACGGACATTAAATACGTGGAGAGCCGGCCCCCAGGGAGGAGCCAGGAGAGGATATATAAACAACGAAACCTGAGGGGTCGGGCCTCTTTTCCCTTCGCTCAGCGAGAGCCAGACACAGCTGTTTTTCTGAATGAACAATCCTGTTTGTGACTTTACCACGCTTTTTATTAATTAAAGTACCAATTTGAAAACATCTCAGAGACTCCATTTAGTCTCCTTTTTAAGCTTCTCTTTCCTGGACGCGAGAATAACCATCACAGTTAACAGAATACTTCAAACGAAAGTTAGTTATAATCAAATATAATCAATTACATTGATTATAACCCACAATTAAAATGTTTCCTATGTTATGTTTTTCTATATTTACAGTATAAACAAAGTGGTTTGTTAAGTTGAGTGTAAGGCCTATAATGAGTTATGGGTGTTGTGTCACTGATAAGGGAGAAGGCAGTTTCTTCCCTCTGCAGCGGTGCACAAGGAGGGGGGCTCCTGATTTAAGGAGAAAAACATTGAGGCCTCAAAAAGGTGGTTGTCATAGCTGAGAATAATATTTTGTAATTTCTGCAGGGGTCATGTCCTTTTTTACACAAACATGGGAAGGTGTGTCTTATGCCATAGCTAATAGAATATGTCCAGTCCTGTACATCAGTGGCCATGCCCAGTTTTTTTCATTGGTTGGGTATGGAGGAGGTGTTTTGGGGGTTTTCTATCTGTTTTTTTTTAGCATAAAGAGACTGGCTTTTTAGAGAGAGAGAGAGAGAGAGAGGAGGGGGGGGTTCCCCTGGTATACTCTCTCCCGGTAAGCTCTGTCCCTCAGAGTTGGGTTAATAGCTCTTGGTAAGGTCCTCTCAGACTTGGTAAATATCTCTCAAATGTCTTGGTTGAATGCCGAGTGAATTTCTTTGTGAAATGAGTGGAATGAATTTATGTTTGTTGAAAGTTAGTACCCTGCCACCTGTGAGGAAAGGTCCTCCGAATTCATGCGGGACTAGTTGAAGTATACAAATGTGAATTGTGGAATGAATTGATGTTTGTTGAAAGTTAGTACCCTGCCACCTGTGAGGACGGGTCCTCCGAATTCATGCGGGACTAGTTGAAGTATATGAATGTGAATTGTGGAATGAATTGAATGAATTGATGTTTGTTGAAAGTTAGTACCCTGCCACCTGTGAGGAAAGGTCCTCCGAATTCATGCGGGACTAGTTGAAGTATATGAATGTCGAAATGAGAAAATGAACTGTTGGTGAATGAAAGATTGAATGAGCTTTTTATTAACACCGGTCTTTTATGAGATAAGACCTCTACAATTTTATAAAAATCACAACTGAATTGGGCAGTTGAAATTACAATTTATGGTAATAAATGTAAAACTGTGAATTAAGGTTTCATATTAGAACATGATCACAGCATGATAGTTTTAGTATGAGTATAATGTTGTAAAGAGAGAAGGTAAAAACCCTGTATTAGTTTGGACCTATTTTTCTTCAAATAAACTGATCCCACCTTTTTGATTGGGACAACTTAAAAAGACATCTGCGCTCTCCTCTCCTGCTTCAAAGGTAAGATTGCACCCTGCCACACTCACACTTAGGTAGGGCCACACCTCATTTACTGATATCAAAATCCTTCGGGATCGCTGAAACAGATTTAAGAAAGTTGTCTGAATTGAAACAGCAGTTAATTGAACCTGGTTCTTCGGGGAGTTAATAGAGGTGAGCCAACCAGTAAACTTACATAGACTCAATAACTTCGGTTAGGTCAATTAGATTAGGTCAGAGTAATTTCCCGGAATAAATTATCAGGACCTCACCAACTCTTACAGACTAGATATGTCTCCATTTTCACACTGTTTCACAATGAGGCAGTCTCAGTAGAATTTATGTCAGGATGACATGACAAAATGCTAACAACTGCTGATTATCCTGTCAGCGAATACAGTATCCCCCCAAATCTGAGATAACTCGGCTCCGGTGTCAATGTAGACCCAGCCCACACAAACTGCTCTCATCTTCACATTTACCACACAAAACCCAAAAAAACAACATATATCAGTTCATTGGGGTTCCCTGATGCTCACGGTCTGTTAATTTTTTTTATAGGAGCGATAGTTTTTGAACAGGTGACAAAATTGTCAGATATGATCCTCAATGCATTCTTAATAGAGAACCGCAGTGACGCACCCTAAAACCCGGATGTAAACTCCTTCCGGTTCCTTCGTCAAAAACGCAATGCAATTTCTCCATAGGATTTTGGAAAATAGCTCGAAATAAGGTCTGTGGTTGACACACATTTAAGAGACGGATCACGTTTTGTTCAGCCGGATAATATCCACATGTCTATCCTACTTCTATAATTTTCAAATCATAAATCTAGTCGCCAGAAGTAAAATGCTAACGTTATGCTATAAAGGAACTACAGCAGGGTCGTTGCTTCAATGTCACGCCAACTTAAGATCCATATTCAAACATACATATTATAAATGGAACAAGTTGAAGTGTTTGAACAGTTTGCAGGAGGCAGGTACTTGCTTTCAAGCAGAATAGGGCAAACAAACTTAGCGGGAGTGTTTTACGTGTTCGGTGTAATGACGTAAAACGGCCTGGACAACTTCTGTAGTCCTATTCAGCAACTTGGTAACAACAACCATCGTTTTTCAGACACGTAGACTCTTCAAAAATCACCAGCGGGGTCACTGCTGATGTATTTAATGTCGTGGAACAAAACGTGATCTGTCTCTTCAATTTGTGTCAAACACAGACCTTATTTGGAGCTATTTTCCAAAATCCTATGGAGAAATTGCATTGCTTTTTATCGAAGGAACCGGACGTGGTAAAAATGCTAACTTACTTCCGGGTTTTAGGATGCGTCACTGCGGTTCTCTATGACAGTGGTTCTCAAATGGGGGTATGCGGACCCCTAGGGGTACGTTGGAGTACGTGAGATTTATTTTATGTTAATGGCAAAAAACATAAGTAATGCATTTAAACAAACTGCTAATAGTAGATTAACTACTCTATTCAAAGGTTTACAGTAATTCTGGATAATAACATGGGAAAAATAAACGGGGTGCTCTCTTTTCCTCTCCCTCTACTGACAGCCCGTCAGTCTCGTGCAGCTTGTTGGAGCCTTGAGGTTTTTACAACCCAACTCGGCTCCGCGTGTCGTTTTGGCGAGTCCTGCTTAAAATCATAACAGGAAGGAAATCAGAAAACACCAGGATACCAGTTTAAACAATAATCTGTTTTAATTATAAAAGGTAATAATGCAATGCAATATAATACATTACATTACAATACAATATAATACAATATAATATACTGTAATGTAAGGAGTACTCCTGCCCTTGTTCGCGCGCTGCTTAGATCCTTCGGTCCTGGCAGCCCGAGAAGAGAGAGCGAACGCCAGGACTCAACAGGAGATATACAAGAATAAAACCGGAGGGGTTAGGTCAGCTGGTCAGCTGGTCATCTTTTCAGGTCATCTCATTGGGAGATGCAAAAGATGCTGTGTCACAGTGAATCAGCGCGTTCCAGCAGAGAACAAAAGTCATATGTGTTACTTTATGAAAGCCATACTTGTTGGAAATGTAACAGTCATCATCTCATGACCTCCTCAAGACCAGCTATCCAACAAAGCTTAACTGTCTTCTACTCCAGGCCCTCTCTGAACTTCCATCCACCCGAAGTCAGCTTACCCAGAATCAGAAGGACCATTGTCTCTCTAATTGTGTGTGACCCAATCGTCTCCTGCTCTTTTAGGAGTCTTGAAATGAACGCACATACATTTCTCTCACTAACTAATACTTAACATCCCATATATCAGGTGACATAAAAATGAATATACCAGAATTACGCTGTATTGAACTTTTTGCCATAATACTTTGCATCAATTTCCACAAGCTCGCTGAACCAGTAATAAGTGACCCGACAGTAAAGAATACATATATTTATAACTAGTTTAGCTTGTTCCAGAGTAGATAAACTAGCTAAGTGTGTTAGGTCTAACTCTTAGTGTATTTAATTTTGCTCCACTCAACGGTCCGCGGCGAAGCTGTGATCATGCAGAGCTGCGTGTTCTCCGTCAGCAGCAGCTGATCTGATCTGATCTCTCTCGCGTCCGGTTATACTTCACTCGCGTTTATGTCCAAATCTATCAGATCTCGCTAGTTCTAGTTAATGATATGACTGCCTGCTTATCAAAGGACCTAAACACTAAGCGTTGCTTGGCAACGGCGTGTGGCCGCAAAGTATAGCGCAGCATTATGCATATGTTTATATGAGGGGTCAAAATCCCATGCTCATATATTTTTTTATCTTCAATCCCCACGCCCCAAAATAAATAAATAAATAAATATACCAATTTTAGAAAAAGTAACGAAGTTTGAGCACTGTGGGTTTTATATTAACAGAGTTACACATAGGCCTATTTCAAAACACGAAGTGTAATAACTGCAGTTTGCCTCCCTGTCAGAATGACAAAGATCCTCAGTGAAGCTCAAGCCCATAATTCTCACTAAATTGTAAGTACAATTTATTAAAAAGATCAGTTCAATGCAACTAATGTCGTCTTAGTGTTATTGCATGATGTTAAAATTGGTTTGCCATGAATTTAGTGATGGATTGTAAACATTTGAAATGTAGCATTTAAGTGTTTCTCAGTTACTGTTGTTGTTTTAATAAATCAGACACTGATGGTGCAGCGCTGTAGGCTACTGTACCTCTTTATATGCATTTTTTCCTTAACAAATTGTTTTTGCGCTGATCAGGGGTACTTGGCTGAATTTTTTTTTCAAAGGGAGTACATTATTGAAAAAAGTTTGAGAACCACTCTATGACTGGGCTCTATGACACTCAGTGCTGCAGCTGGTAACCATGGTGTTGCTGGGCAGATTGAAAGCTTTGATACCTGGGCTCACACAGGTGTTATGATTATTTGCTATGATTAGGTGCTCAGCACAGAAACAAACACTGACAAACACACTGGACTTTAACAGACTGTCTCAGCCTATTATGTTCTGTCTGATGGAGACTTCATACTGACTTCAACAGGTTCCACATATTTTATACATTATTGGTGACGTATGGTTTTAGTCGAAAAGTTTGCAGTCAAAATATTCTGCTGCTTTCCCAAGCCTTATTACTTTCTTTTCTCTTCTTAATACAAATTCATTCACTACTACTTACATCTGATATTTAACTCCTTCAGCCTATTTTCAACTATTACATTATTCAGCTATTTCAGGACATCAAGGCTATACATGTTGTTGTTTATACCTTTTTTAAACCTTTTCTTTTAAATATTAAGCTTTTTCTGCATTTTTGTAGCTAAAAGCTGCTACCATTCAGCTAATAACATATTCAGCATTTTCAGTTAAATTCAGCCACAAATGTTCACAGTTTACAGCATTCGCACGCATTTTCTGCAGGAAATGCATTTTCTAGTCTCAGTTATATTGGATATCTATTTTTATCATTCCATAAATCAGAAAATACTGTCAACAGCCCTAAAATATCAATTTGCGCCATGTTTTTAGGTATACAATGTTGTATAATTCAGGCTATGAATGATATATGAACAAACCCTTCTGTAAAAGCCTTCATAATATTGATAGGAATATAACTGGAAGGTTTGGTGTATGTACGTGCTACTGAAGTTGACATTTCAAACTCAGAGTAGGAGAAAAAACTCATTTTGAGAAAACGACCTTTAAAGATTGCTGTGAGGCGCTAGCTATACCCTCCTGTTCTTTGGATGACAGCTTGCGCATCGACGCACTCCGTGAAGGTATTTCATGTTCAGGGTCATTTGTTTTTTGTATAACCTTGCTTCGTGCAAGTGACAATTGTTGTCGTCTTCTCTGTGAACGTTTTTTTCGCCGTTCTTTTGCCATTTTGAGATTTCAATTTCTAGCGGAAAGCTAACCAGGAAGTGTTTTAGCACACCACGTGACGCTTCTGAACGAATCACGTTGTCAGACATTGACACCAGCCAATGAGATTTCATTTATTGGTTTAAGACCCCTTTGCACTTTCACGATTGGTTGCTGATACAAAGGAAATGACCATATTTGGATCCGATGAGATTGTGCAGGAGAGACACAGCTTTCCAACAATATCTCTGTTGACATGGTGCACACAGCGGTCGCGGTACTTTATGTTACGTTAGAATGCTAACTTTTGGTGAATTTAGGAGAAATTTACAGACGCAAATAGACAAACTATAGTAAAATAAACACTTAAATGTGTATTTTGTACGTTTTCCTTCCAAAAGCCTGAAAGAAAACATGTTATAGAATCAAAATAGCACAAAATCTCAAAATTGACCAGTACTTGAAAAACGATGTTTTTGCCTGCCGTGTCTCGTAAAACACATTAGCAAAACCAGGGCTATTGTTTTTTGCAGCAACAACGACGATGCATAATACCATGACAAAAGCCATTATTGAAACAAGTAAACTATTTGTTGTGCTAATGGCAGATTTTTAGTGAATATGCATTTCTACCATCAGAAAACCATACATCATACGATATTTTTGTACGCCTTTTTGTACGAGAATGTATATGTATTTCATACAACGTTGTGCAATATTAATTGAGCATTTTATGCTCAAAGGAGGGAGTGTCATGATTATACAGATATATTGATTTCGGTGACGTTGTAGTTAATAAATAATAACATGTACTGTAGTTAACAATAGGTCTCATAACAACCAAAGGTATGCCGAAGCTTGGGCCCCCTCCAAGGAGGGAGTGGTCCAGTTTTAGATATTAGACGAATAGAAGTAATGAATATGTCAGAACTCTGAGTAATATTATCCAAGTTTTGTCTACACAGGCTAGGAAAGCTAAAGAGATACCAGACGAGACACCAGAAGAGAATCCTGTTCGGCCAGGTGATTGGGTGAGGGTGAAAGTTCACAAAAGACAGTGAGCTGATCCCCGGTGGACGGAACAGTGAGAAGTTGTAATGAACTTCACACACGCTCCGGTTTAAAGGTAAAGAAAAAGGAGCAAATTGACACCACCTCACACATTGTCACCCTTCACTGGCAACTTCCAGAACATTATTGGGAGTTAGGACTGATTTGGCAGAGCTAGAACAAAACAATAAATAGAAATAAGATAAAGATAGAAACAGCTCAAAAGACAAATTGTCTTTAGATTTTTATAGATTGTACACTAAAGTGAAAACCTATTTTTTGTTTTACACCTGAAAAAGAGTCCAACGTTTTTGTTTTTGTATACGTTATTTTTGTACTCATTATTTAAATTCTGTAACTGACACAACCATGGATAAAATAGAGATTATGTCAAGAACAAAGCCAAAGCAATTGTGGGGTCCCCTAGGGATAAGAGTCAGAATAGCATTGTTGATTGTGCTCATTACACTTGGCACCTTTCTGGTTGGATGGGGAGTACAATATCATGTAAGACATGGATCCATTAGTTCACTCATAGAGAATGCCCATATCACTAACAGAACTCCAGCTGTGTTTCAGAGACTTTCACTTATCCCCAGAGCCAAAAGATCAGCTGAGCAACAAGAGGAGGAGTTAGAAATACTCGTTCCCAAAGGTGAGGAGGTTATAATCAAGATGATTCACCCCACTATATGCAGTTCTTGTATCAAATGATAAAATGGGTTTAAGTGATCGGGATATGTAATTGATTGGGATTTATAGATTAGGGGAATCTCCAACCACACTGCCCCTGCGAGATGGAGTTCATGACTTTATGAGCTGTTCATGAGCACTCATGAAACATTCATGAACAACTCATTATATGTTCACTTGTCATGTTCATGAACCAACATTCTTAAAATGCTCATGAACCATTTTAAAGAGCAGTTCATGAAATTGTTATGAACATTGTTCATTCATATAAAGTTCCTGTTTTGCTCATGACAGACTTTTATGAGCAATTTATGAACTTTTCATGATCCAGCCAATCACAAAATTATAATTAAAACCCCAAAAAGTTTGCATGAGCATTTCATGAACTTTTCATGACTATGAGCATTTCATGAATTTTGGATGATTGTGGCAAGTTCAGAATATTTTTGAATATTCATGAGCATTTTATGAACTTTTGATGATCAGTGTGATGATTTTAAAGACCTCTTGAATATTCATCTACTATTTGAACATTTCTTTATTTTTTAAAACTTTTAATCTTAAAACAAAACAATAGTGCATTTGAAACTGAACATTATCTGTATTTATTTTGGTGACATTCATATCATTTTATGGTTTATCTGTACTGTTTGAGAAGCAGTACGAGTAAGTAGCGCCAAGGTGGAACCTTTGGCAGGTGAGCGGTGACATCTGGGTTATTTTAGGGGGGACACTCCCGCCCCTCCAGTCAGAAGCAATCCAGACGATCAACCGGATTCTGTGTATAATTATTGCTGCTGCACTTTTCTGTTTTCTACAGGTCAGTACATGATGAAAATGATCGATGTTAACTTGTGTGAATTAGATATGATGTTGGAGATGTTTAGGAGAGTGTGTCAGAAAGTTTTGAGCATGTTTGACATAGTAACGGTATTTTAAAAATACTAAACTGTCGGCAACAATAGATGCCATTTTCGCGGGCTTCAGCCGCGCCTGGGTAAATGTGACCTGAGCGAAGGCTCGCAGGCAGGTTAGCTGCTGCGCACGGGTAATATGTTTTGTTTACCTGAGTGTAGTCTTGCAGGCACATTGCCTTGTTTTTTGTTTATTAACATTGACAGTGTATTTTTGTGATCTCCATAATATGTTATATTTGGTAAAGATAGATATATTGATAGAAAGTATTATTTGATAGCGTTATGTGTTTATATTGACTATGTTGAATTTCTCCTTGAGATACAGTAATGGACTGTGACAGACGGATAACTTAAATGGAGAAATGTGATGTTTGTAAAGTACAGCTATTTGAATGTAACTGTGTACTTTGAATTTTGAATAAGAAGCAATCCAGACGATCAACTGGATCCTGTGTATAATTATAAAAAAATGTGTGCAGCTCAGTGTCAAGAACTGTGCTTCAAATAGTGATAGGATTAATTGTAGTGCTCCACCTGTATACATGTATGTTTGTAAATTTGAATAAAGTTCCATTGTGATTGACATAATTGTTGTTTTCTATGGTTGCCAATTGACCCACAGTCAATGGTTCATGAACAGTTCATGTACATGAACAGTTCATAGCCAGCCATTGAATTATATTCAGTGACTGGGTATGAACTGTTCATGAAGTTGTTATGAACAGTTCTTGATATGTTCATGAACCATGGTTAATTCATGAACAATTCTTGAAATGTTCTTGGTTGAATACTGAATATCCCTACACTCACTGAAAACTCCATTTCATGAATTGTTCATGAACCTGCCTAAAACCATATTCCATGAATTGTTCATGAACCATTCCAGAACAGGAGTTTCATGAGTAGTTCATGAACTGCCCTAGTGCCATTTAATGTTCATGGAACTTTCATGAACAGTTCATCAACTTTGTTATGAGCTGTTTATGAGCTGTTCATGAATATGGTTCACGGAATTTCCATGAACTTCTCATGACAAGTTCATGAACAGTTCACTATCATCTCACTGGGGGGGATCCATGTTTTAGTCTGTACCAGAAACACCCCTGTTAAGACTATGGACAACCAACCGGTGACCTGAGCACAATTATTGAAAATGATTACAGTAGAAACAGGCTAATAACCCACAAGTACAGCTTTGTACGTACAAACTCTATGAACAAAATTCCCCAGCAGATTGTGGTGACATTGCACAGATATATCCAGTCACAAAAGTTACTTATGTTCTAAATAACAGTGAGATTTAAAATGATGGAGAAAATATGGGGACGTTCTTTTATAGTGTGTGAAATATGTGGTGCTTGAAGCATGTAGTGTTGGAGTATTGAGGTTTTTACAACCCCACTCGGCTCCGCGTGTCGTTTTGACGAGTCCTGCTTAAAATCATAACAGGAAGGAAATCAGACAGAGAACACCCAGATACCAGTTTAAACAATCTGTTTTAATTATCAAAGGTAATAATGCAATGCACTATAATACATTACAACACCATATAATACAATATACTAAAATCATATTGTAATGTTTTAAGAAGTAGCCGGCCACTTCTGCCCTGGTTCGCGTGCTGCGGAGATCCTTCTGTCCTGACAGCATGTGAAGAGAGGCCGAACTCAGGAATCGACAGAACATATACCAGAAGACAGAAGGAAGGGGTGAGGTCAGCTGGTCATCTTTTCAGGTCCTCTCATTGGCAGACGCAAAATATGCTTTGTCACAGTGACCCAGCGCTGGCCAGCAGAAAACCAAACGGGCCCATTTTACAACAAAACACATCTTATCACCCAAGTCATGTGTTTCTTTATGAAAGCCATACTTGTTAGGAATAAAACAGTCATTATCCCATGACATCCTCAGAACTAGCTCACCAACAACGCCTAACTGTCTTCATACCCCCCCCAATCATCTCTGAACTTTTATTCACCCGAAGTAAGCTCACCCTTAGTCTAAAAGGACCATTGTCTCTCTTAACTGTGTGACTAAATTCTCAAGGCCTGCAGGATGCGCATAATTAACTTAGAACGAATTTAGCCACTATATCTAATGGTTAACCAAGAAAAACACTCAAAAGGGTAATCTTTTCACTCAAAACAGAACTCACAAGTAATTCTGCATTTTACCCCTCAAAAATAGCCTAAAGCACCCTTTTGATGAAAAGGGTAAAAGTGAAAGAAAAAGACTATTGCGCTAATCTACTTTAAAGAAAAAGGGAACATTGTTTCAGGAATCTATAAAAAACCTCTCTATATTTAAGAGGAAAAATGTATTTTGTTCCTTCAACTATTAATACACAGGAATGTATATACCCACACATATATTTAGGGATAACATGATGCAATACACCTCTTATATATTGGTGAGATTAAAATGAATATACCAAAAATATGCTGCATCACATCTTCTGCATAATACTCTTCATAAACTTCCGCAGTAGGTATTTCAATTTATAGAAGAAAATGGTTACCAGAAATAGTTATTTGGAGTAGCCATGTTACAGTGGGTGAAAACAATGTTTAGGGATATGGTAAAATTATTAGGAGACATTAATTGTGTTTAGATGACATTTAACATCTAAGACAGATAGTATGATTAGAAAATAGAGTGGAAAAGATTGGATTTATTTTACCTCAGTGTGTTAGAATTTTCTATAGGTAATGCATCCCGAGATCTCTCTCTCTCTTTCTCTGCCAGTCAGACCGCTACGACCCCTATCCTCCAAGCAGACAAATGACCTCACCACAGGAGACTCCTCCTCCTCCATCGAACAGACAGAGAACCAACCAGAGCTGAACCAACAATGACGAGACTGCATCCAGAACCATCTCCACCTGAGGCATCCAGAACCAAAACAGCATGCTGACATAAAGAGGCATACTCTCATCGGTCCCTCAGACAGGACATGAAGTTCCAAGCTGAGCCACGAGATTTGGCACAAGAGCAGAGTGTGGGACATGAGAGCGGAATACGCCCTCCATGCAACAGCGAAGAGACTGTAAAGGAGGAGATGAAATGCAAAGCAGTTGGGCCACTGAACAGAGTTACAGCGGATTCAAGAGCGGATGGACCGAGGAGAAGACAGGACTAAGGAGAAGACAGAACCAGAGGAGAAGGCATGGTCCAGCAGAACGTGAGGGGGTCGTGGCTTGACAACCAGAGGGGGAGAAAAGGAAAACGGGAGTGAGTGAGTTTACACATAAACACACTTATTCACAAACGAGAATAAAGGAAAGAAAAATATTTATTAGCCATGAATTAATCAATTGGTAAATTGATAAAGTAAAATGAGAAAATAATCCTAAAAACACACTGAGGGTCGAACATATTATTCAATCTTTTCATCATATAAACAAATTATTCTTTAAGAGATTCATATTCATGTGCAAATTTGGGGAAGATTTAATTTGTTACAATATAGATCTACAGTTTAAAGGGATAGTTTTAGTAACCACTCTATAAAAGCAGACAAATCTTTATTTGTATGGAAAATGTTAAAGGTAGAGCTAGTACCAAGCCAAATATGGTATTCCAATCTAAAGTATTGATTTCACCATTGGAGCATGGTTATTACCATAGGAGAACTGTTAAGGTGGAAATAACATTTGTTTGTCAACCAAGATGTAGAGTTTTAAAAAGACACTGGGCAAAGAGCGATAGCACATTTTAATTTTGAAAAAAGCAATATAATTGGGAGTAATACATTCGGGGCCTTGGATCACTGTTACAGCCGCTGCTACCTTGTGCCTTGAACGTTGTGTGTATGCAAATGAGCTGTGCCTTCCGATGCTGTCAGTGGCCGTCCCGACCTCGCAACATTCGCGGGGATTGGACAGACGTCACTCAAGCCCTGCCCGCTGCTGCCACGTCATCCTTGGGAGGAGGATAAAGGCTGGGCACGAACATCCGTCTGGAGGCCCTGTATTTTGTGACAGATGCCTCAACCCTCTACTTGTGACAAAGCCTTCCTCCTGTGATTCTGTTAGACTGCGTAGCAGTGTATTTTCTGTGCCTCGTTAGACTGCTTAGCAGTATATTCTGTAGGGTTCTGTGCGATCTCACTGGTTAGCAGTGTGTCGTGGTATTCTGTGTTTAGAGTAGGGTTTGTGTGTGTGTGTGTTGCGTAGATCCAGGTTGCTTAGCTCCTGTAGACCCGCATTTAGATTAGTGACATTCAGGGTATCCGCTAGGATTTTTTCTCGCCGGTCAAATGTCCAGGCAGAATTTATTTTATCGGACAAATTTGAAACTTACCGGTCATATTTCAATAATAATAATAAGAGTTGTGTAGCAGAGTTTCCGTTAGCAGGTAATTACCGGACTATGACCGGATATGCTGATGTTTAAAACACAGTTAATGGGCTCATTTTTATATTGCTTCAGTTTATAATCGTAACAGATCAAAAAATTCAGATTCATTTTCCAATAAATTATTCCACAAACAACAAACAACATAATTATTACATTCAAACAAACTACTTGTAGTAGATAACGTACATTATTCAAAAGTTTACATTAACTTTGAATAATAACACGGGAGAAATGGATCCTCTCTTTTCCCCTCTCCCTCCCTCTCTCTCCTGACAGCCCGTCAATTTCTCATGCAGCTCGCTAAACAGAGGCGGGGCTTCAGGTGATCATGCAGAGCTGCGTGTCTCCATCAGACTCAGCAGCTGATCTGATCTCTCTCGCGTGTCCAGTTATACTTCACTCGCGTTTATGTCCATATCGATCAGATCCAGCTCTCCTGATCGGCCTTTATAGAGAGCACCGATCAAACTATTAAGAATGAATATCGGCCGATAATGAACGGCGGCCGATCTATCGGAGCCTCCCTAATTATTACCAGACATTTTGACCGGCAGGTTTTGAATTTACCGGTTTTTAATACATTTTATCAGCTAAAAACCGGTAATTACCGGCTAACGGAAACCCTGGTGACATTGTGAAACAGCTTAGACCCAGGTTAGTTTAGCGCCTGTAGATCAGCATTTGTGTATATTGCTTAGACCCCGGTGATTAGCACCGGTTGATCAGCAACAGCTGTGTTTCCACACAGTCTCCTTTTTGTTTAGTGTTTTGTTCCACTTTAGAAGTGAGGTACGTTCATTCTTTTGTAGCCTACTGTAATTCTCACCGCAATGCGTCCAGCTCTGTCTGAATCTATGTTATGTCTTAATTTAACCTGATTAAAATGAAAATGTTCTGAAAAAGAGGCATGCATGTTCTACTACATACTTTCAACTGATAGAAAAATAATGGACTAAGATGTCATGTACAATAATAAGGAAAATATTGTGCAAACATGAAGTATCCATGACTGGTATTCTCATCCTCCGCAACATTTTTGAGTGCTTGTTTACAGACACAAAGATCATTTTGAATAAAGTTTGATTTTGAATGAAGGAGCACATCGGCAAGTCCATTCAAGATGGCTACCAGGTAAGCATATCTCTTTTTATTTCTCCACTTAAAAGGTGGGGTTGGTAAGTTTGAGAAACCGGCTCGAGATACACTTTGTTATATTCCATGGAATGCTCTTAACATCCCGATAGCAATGAATATCTTAAGTGCTTTGACAAAAAATCCATAAAAAAATGTCATCTGTGGAAGCCGTAATACTGTAAAAAGCACGACCAATCCGTTTAGCCGCCCTGTCTGTCAGCCTTCCATCTCGTGCACGCACAAATGTATCTCGTGCCCTCATTGAGCGTGCATTGCGCGTTCATGTGTGTTGGAGGAGGTGCTCTGTAAGGAAGTCTGAAGAAAGGGGCGGATTCTTTTCGGCTGTGTACTTTCAAATTTTAGTGCACTCGAGCCGGTTTCTGAAACTTACCTACCCCACCTTTAAGTTAAACCTCTTGTAAGACTACGTACACGACAATATCGTTTCTCATTACTGAAACAGTTGTTTTTCAACATTCAGAAAAAAGTTAGATTTATAATTTTTTATGAAAATATACTTAAGGTATGTCCAATAATGTACATTGAGTAAAAATGTGCTTACTCATCATTGCTTCCCTATTGTTAGCAAGAAATGCTAATGCTCTTCATACACCGCAACACCTTTCTCACTTACCGCTACAATTTAAGGCCAGTTGTGGTAGAGATAACTTCTGTATTGGTAATGAGAAGTTAACCATACAGTATGTATGTTGCTATATAAACATATTATATATTATATATAATATACAAGTTGGTTTTTAACTCTATTTTTGAGCATTTCGTGTTGCCTTTAGCCTCACTGTCCTACTTTCATAAAGATATATTTTTTATTTAATTTAATGGGCTTTAAGTGATTCATTATTTATTTACCAGATTTACTTGGTTATCTGAAAATAATTAGGCCTAAGTTAAATATAATGATGAGCAAAGCTAAGGTTAGCATTTAGGTTGTTCAGTGTACAAGTTCCCAGGGTCTGCTTTGCGACAAAAAAAATGACGACATGTACATTTTTATTTAAATATTTGTACCAACTTTTGAAATGTGACTAATGTGTTGTTTCATTGCAGACAGTCAGCAAATGACAAAAATAAAACTTTATCGAAGGCTAGGCTGACAAAATTCATAGAAAAGATTTACATTTAACTGCTGGACGATTACAGAAGGAAGGAGAGAGAAAGGTTAGGGGTTTGAGAGGTTATAGCAAGAGTATAGTCTAGGACAGTGATCACCAACTGGCGGCCCGCGGGCCACATCCGGCCCGCCAGACATTCTCATCCGGCCCGCACGACGGGGGTGACTGTGGCGTTGGCGGAGTGGTTACTGCGTTCGCCTGCCACCCTTTTTTTTTTTTACAACGTCTCGTGAGTAAGGTGCAGTACCGGAGTCCAACAGAGAGGCAGCAGCTGCGGGTCAGTAGACTGCGTACTGCGAAACCTTCCCTGCCTTGAACAAGAATTGATCCTTCGTTGTTAAGAGTCTGGTTAATGCGGTCCGCACCACAGCAGTAGCCCCGCTGCGAAAGAGTACAACAGAGAGGCAGGAGCTGCGGGACAGTAGCCTAGAAGCAGGGTTGGGTTGTAACGGAATACATGTAACGGCGTTACGTAATCAGAATACAAAAATCAAGGCTAACTGTATTCAGCTGGCATTACATTTGAAAAACGAGTAATCTGATTACAGTTACTTTCGTAAACCTGAAGTGAATACTTTTTGGGATTATTGGTGGAAAAGTTTCCTCGCAAAATGTAATATTCATTACCGGCAGAACTGTGTGCACACTGCACAGCGCTGCATGTCTGTGAGCGAGAGAGAGATGCAGAGTGTCTGTGAGGCCCTGCCCCCGCACGCAGATGAGAGAGAGAGAGATCTCTTTTAAACTATATTGAAAGTTAGAAACGGAGATGGTTCGATAACATGTGCAAGATAACGTTTATGAAGCATTTCTTTATTGTCGAGATGATGATATTTATAACGGGATCAAATCAAAGTGAATGGCCTGCTGCTGCTGAATGCATGGGGCAATTGACTGGAAAACGTTTTAAAAGTTATTACATCGTTTCAGATAATACATAATAATTATAATTCATTCTATTTAGGGGCGCCTTTCAAAGCACCCAAGGACACCTTACAATTCATAACATATTCCAAGGAAAGGTTTTAAGACAGTACAAAGAATGCAGTCCGGGTGATGTTTTTTATGTGGGGTGCAGAGGAGAGGGAGCTGTCCAGAATGACACCAAAATGTTGTGTTTGAGTTCTTGATAAGCCATTAAAACAGTAAAATAAGTGTCTCCTGTTCACCAAAACATACCCATCTGTTATGGAAAAAGAAAGTAATCCAAAAGTATTCTAAAAGTAATCTGAATACATTTTTAAGACACGTAACTGTAACTGTATTCTGATTACTTTCAGAGCATGTATTCAGTAACTGATTACATTTACAAAGTAACCCTCCCAACCCTGCCTAGAAGTGATCCTTCGTTAGCGTGAAGAGTCTGCTAAGCTTTATGCGGTCCACAGTACTTGAGCGCAGAGTCCTGCATCGGGTCGGGTACCCGCGGGTAACATCCCACGCTTTTTGAGACAAATATGCAACTGCGTGTGTTAATAATTGCACGTTTTCACTGCTCATATAGGCTATAGGCTATGCGGGTTCGGGTCGGGTTGCGGATCTTGTGCCGACAGGTCGGGTCGGGTTGCGGAACTAATTGGCAATATGTGCGGGTAGCGGGGCGGGTTCGGTATTGCACGTCGCGGGTGCGGGGCGGGAGCTGGTCTTGAAAATCAGACCCGTGCAGGACTCTGCCTGAGCGTGCTCCACTAGCACCCCCCACCCACTTCAAAATTCTGGGCTATATAAAAATCGCTGGCCCGCGATAGTGTCTATTGGATACATTTTGGCCCTTGGACAAATGTAGTTGGTGATCCCTGGTCTAGGAAGTCAATATACAAAAAGTTAGGAAGTTTAGACATATCCATGTCTACACATTGAAGCTAGTTTGTGTGCAAGTTTGAACCATAGGATGTCCACACAGTCTGAAAGCCATTCAGCTTGACTGTAGGATTATATATTTGTGTCATATAAATGTTTTCCTATTTTTGAAGACATGCTCATTTGATGTCATGCTCCATTTCTATTTTCAGATATCAAAAACGAAAAAAAAATGGTCAAATAAAAAAACCTCAAGATCTGACAAAGAAGCAACATGAAAGGAAGAAAAAACAGTGGAGGAAAAACTGAACAATATTACAAAAGAAAGAAACAGCTAAGCGCTGTGTTGGATATAACACCACCTATTGAGGAAGAGGATGAACAACATCATCAACCAGCAACATCAATCAGCAAGTCAATCAACATCAATCAGCAAGTCAATGCCCCTGAAACAAACTCAGCTGCTAAAAAAAAAAAAGAGAAACCTATTGTCAGAGAATAATTCTTCTTTACTTCTAGATATTTAACCTTTTGCCTGTTGACGTTTTATGACCAACCCTGACTCTGTTATCTCAGTTTATGACCGGTCAACTCTCGGTCACAGAGCCTAAGAGTCAGGCAAGTGATTCAGTGTCTCCAGATGTTGGGGATATCTCCAGTATGCCCAGCTGTTGATTAACTCTCTGTAAACTAGTTCAAAGGTCTATCGAGAGAGAGGCTTGGCAGAATTGATGTGGCAACCCACCCGTGCAGTCAGAACCTCTGGCTGCTGTGACTTGTGATGTGAAATTCTCCGGCCGATACTTGTAATAAACACCAGTGTTTGACATCAAAGCTCCAACTCTCCTCGTGTCTCTCTGAGTCCTGACTCAATTGCTGCAGAAGTTTCCCTTACACCTATCAAGATACACACGGTCCGATGATGTCAACACCAAAGAAATTGCACAAAAATAGGAGCAAAATAATGAAAACCCTTTTGAGATTGAGGTCAAAGTTGCGTCACATGGAAGAAACGCTTCTGGAGAGGACCAATGAGATGGTAACTCTCAGGAAAAGGCTCAAGAGACTTGAAAATATGCCCAAGAGAAAGCAGGTAATCTGCAGCAATGAAGGTGCATGTTGCAAAGAGAGGTCCTCAGAGGTCTTTGGCTTGTAACAGCAAGAGAAGACTAATGCGCACGCTGGTTAGCCGCTTTCTTCATCACGACGAAGTCACCACCATTATAAATGGGAAATCTGGGGAGATTAGGAGAAAGGGCCAGATATTTCGGAAGAGATCCTTAACAGACACAATGGCAAATTTGTATACACGATTTCTGTCAGAGAATCCCAGGCACAGCCTTTCAAAGTCCCAATTTTTTAAACTTAGACCATTTTGGAGTGGCCAGAGAAAAGTTACAGACAGAGAAACATGTGCTTGCAAAATACATGAAAACTTTGGCTTAAAAATAAAGAAGCTGCATCAACTTGGGGTTATAGGAACATCATCCCCAAGAGACATAATACAGACTATTGTCTGTAGTGATGAGGAGAAGTCCTGCATGTACAGAACATGCAGCAATTGCAAGGATAAGACAATTCAAACAACACTGGATCCTTCCACAAAAGATAACATCATTGTTTGGGAGGAGTGCATCAATAAATCTGTACTCGTAGCACAGAAAAGCAAAGATGGGTCCACTCAAGAGAGGGAGGTGAGAAAGGTGTTTCTTGAAAAGAGGCATACCTCCATTGACAAACTAGTGGAACTCACACAGGACCACCTCTCAAACTTCTCAAGACACATATACAACATAAAGCACCAGTTTGAAAGACTGAGGAAATTGAGAGAGACCCTGACCCAAAATGATGTAGTGGTTCACATTGACTACAGTGAGAACTATGCTTGTAAATACACAAGGGAAATAAAGGAAAATCGCTTTGGAGGTGGCAACGAGCAGGTAACCCTCCATACTGGAGTAATCTATCTTGGCAGTGGCAGGGTGGAGTCATTTGCATCTCTGTCAGCCTGTCTTCACCATGATGCCATAGCCACATGGGCACACCTTATCCCAGTGCTTCAGAGCATTCGAAAGGAGCATCCAAATGCCAGGAACATCCACTTCATCTCTGATGGTCGCAATATCAATAGATATTGTAAATAATAAATAGAACCAACTTTTACCTAGCCTCTACAGTGCCCTTCATGTAAGGGTTTGAAAAAGTGATGTGGAATTTCACAGAGGCGTCACATGGAAAGGGTGCTCCTGATGGGGTGGAGCCCTTAAAAACCTAGCAGACAGAATCGTGTCCTGTGGCACTAGCATTCCCGATGCCAACACTCTTTTTGAGCAGCTGAAGCTCAATTATTCTGTAAGGCTGTTCAAAATAACTGAGGAGGATGTCAACAAAAGTGCTGAATTAGTACCACCGTACCTGAAGGCAGTACCTGGGACAATGAGAATTCATCAGGTGAGTCAGTTAAAAACTGTTATGCAGAGTGAAGCAGGTAGGACCCAAACGCAGATTACACTTGACGATACCTTTATTTCAAGGACTTTAAATAAACTTGGACAAACAAAACACTCTTCGGTGAACTGGGTCACATACAAAAGAAGCACCAACACTGAACACAGGAGGAGACAAGACTAAATACAGGGAGGGGTAATCACAAGACGAGAAACACAAGGGCCACAGGTGAACACAATCAGATAACTAGACACACCAGGGAAACTAATGACAAGAGGAAAAACACAGGGAAAAGGACCAGACAATAACCCAGAGGAAAACATGACATGGAAAACAGCAAAAACACCCAAACCTACAAAACTACAACCGTGACATGAACTTAGGTGCAGTGTTGGGTGTAACGCGTTACAAAAGTAACGGAGTTACAGTAATATATTACTTTTTGCTGTAACAAAGTAATGTAACGCATTACTAATGAAATGTGGGTAATATATTACCCGTTACAATGCTCAGTAACGCAGTTACAACACATTTTAACCCGAAATTAAATGGTGTTTTGTTTTTTAAGAATGTACTAACATAGCGAGACATTCCGACACCAGAGACAAATTGTGCGAGTAGATTAGTAAACCTGATGTGTTTACCCTTCAGGCTTCGCGTCGGGATCTTCGGGGGTGCATAGGCATGCATTGCACCCCCAGTTGAATGTTATGCACCCTCTATTAAAAAAAGAGAACGGAGCGAAAAATACAAAGAAACAATTGTGTCAGGTGCGCGTGACCTGCTCCGCTGCGCGTGCATCATTTCCAAAGTGCTTCCACAGCAGTGACACACATCTGTGGATAATCATTTATACGAAACTGGTTAAAGCAACCGTCACTAAACGCCAGCAACACTGCATCTAGTAGCAACAGGTCAGATGGGGACATCACGTTACCCTCCGTTGTGGACACTAGCTTACTCCCCCCTGACTCGCCCCCGGAGCAGCAGTCTTTGTTGCCAGAAACTACGCCGCCCCTCTGCGGCCCGCAGGTGCCAGGATACCACGGCAAAACAGAGCCTGCCCAGGTATATCTAAACAAGTACCCGCCTGTACAGTGGGGTAAGGCGGTCATTTTGCAGCTCGTGGCATATAAATAGACAATGGCTAGAATATTCATGTGAAAATAGTGCCATATTCTGCCATGCCTGTAGAAATGTTGGGTCAAAAATAATGCATACAATAGCACAGATGCCTTCACCACGAATGGCTACAAAAATATCTCATATCCCAAGCTTATCAACAAGCTAATGTTGCAGCTGAAATGTTCTCCAGGTCACAAAGTCAACCTCACATGATGATGTGATACCAGTTTTCAAGCACAGTAAATATTCTCTTCCCAGAGTATATGATGGGACCAAGGTGATGATGTAGTACATGGTTTTAATAATACTTTTGCCTTTCAATGTTTGCCATTTCAAACCATGAGCTGGTTCAAATCATATTTGCCTTGATTTACAATATGTTCTCATTTGTTTTATCAGTACAGTTTTTAAGCTTGTGTGCTTTTCCTTGCCATAGTCCACTTTGGACTATATGAAATATTTCAGGATTGTACTTTTAACTCACTTGAAATGTTCTCACTTGCTTGGTTTCAAAACATAACAAAGGCCATAATCTGTTCATTGGGGACCATCGATGCTATTTTTCATTGCTGTTGCCGGCCACTATTGCTCATGTAAACCTACTACTGCTGCACCCCCTGTAATCTCAGCCCTCGGGGGGACGGCCCGGGAGCAAGGCAGAGTTCAAAAAGGGGAACTTGGGCGGATGGCCCGGGGGCAAGACAGAGGAGCCGGAATCGGCAAGATCCCCCACGGAAGAGGACACAGGGCCGGCAGGACCCCCGGCAGGAGAGCAGTCGGCGGAACCTCCAACGGCACGGGACATAGGGTTGGCAGGACCCCCAGCGGAACCTCCAACGGCACAGGACATGGGGTTGGCAGGACCCCCGGCAGAAGAGCAGTCTGCGGGACCTCCAACGGGACAAAACATGGAGTTGGCAGGACCCCCGGCAGAAGAGTAGTCTGCGGGACCTCCAACGGGACAAGGCATGGAGTTGGCAGGACCCCCGGCAGAAGAGTAGTCTGCGGGACCTCCAACGGCACAGGACATAGGGTTGGCAGGACCCCCAGCGGAACCTCCAACAGCACAGGACATGGGGTTGGCAGGACCCCCGGCAGAAGAGCAGTCTGCGGGACCTCCAACGGGACAAGACATGGAGTTGGCAGGACCCCCGGCAGAAGAGTAGTCTGCGGGACCTCCAACAGCACAGGACATAGGGTTGGCAGGACCCCCGGCAGGAGAGTAGTCGGCGGGATCCCCAACGGGACAGGACATAGGGTTGGCAGGACCCCCAGCAGGAGAGTAGTCGGCGGGGCATCCAACGGCACAGGACATAGTGTTAACGCACTACATTATAAATCAGTAAAGTTACTCAAGAATAAATAAATAAAAACTGATTCTTGAAACTGTTGTAAAAACCTACAACTTCTTCATCCAAGCTCTCAATCAGTGTTATGTTATTTAATCTGCAGCTCATTGCCTTAAAACAGATACTTCAGACTGATTATAAAATGTTGTTTATGAGAAAAATGTAATCTGACTCCATAAATCACATAATTGTTTGACTAAAAAAACTACACTTCCACTAACAATAAATGAAGTTCCCCTTTAAACACAGCCCCGGTATTCTGACGGGGTCTATCTATGTACTGGCTGGAAAATGTTGTGCCAGTCTCTGTCGCTCCGTCACTGTTCTCCCGCTAACAGTCACTCTCTAGTTCTGCTGGGTTCTTGTTGACTTCTTCACTGGTTTGAGACAAGCGACCCTATCGGACACCTCCCTTTGTAGCCAGACTTCACCACAGCAGAATCGAGTTTCTGTTTTCAGGTCTCAACAGCCTCACGTCAGGTGCAGGTCGGTGCACCTGACTTCACTGCAGTCGGTGTAAACAGGAGGACTTGGTAAGGATCCTCCGTCTTGGGCGAGTACTAGTTTTCCGTCTTCCTATTTTTTGGTGGAAACCTGTCGTCTTGACCTCACTAGCTGTGTTGACACAATAGTTTTCTGTGTTGGGGAACAACATCACTCGTAATCTCTTTCCTTCTCATAATTACAAAAATAGTCTGCTAAATGTTCTATTCTGTGGATGCTTTATGTGTAAATGCAAATGCTACTCTCGGTTTTGTTTTACATTAAACATTAAACCTCTCCCTCCTGTGGTGACAGATATGGCTCAATGTAGCTGGATTTCAAAATACCCTTGTGCTGAAGATGCATCACCTGGTGGTCTGGCCCTCTGAGCTTCCTCATTGTTGTGGTTGATACCAGGCTGTCAGTGGCATTTGGGTCATGTTTGGCGATGCTGTTCGTCTTTGACATCCTTGGGACCCCCTGCTTCTGTCGTCATCATTGAAACCTCCCTTGGGTTAATGCATGGAGGGCCGTTGTTTGGTGCATGTGGTGGGTATTTCATTTGTTGTTGTGGACAATCTCGAGCCCAATGGCCCATTTGGCTGCAATGCCCCAGTGAGATGATAGTGAACTGTTCATGAACTTGTCATGACATGAAAAGTTCATGGAAATTCCGTGAACCATATTCATGAACAGCTCATAAACAGCTCATAACAAAGTTGATGAACTGTTCATGAAAGTTCCATGAACATTAAATGGCACTAGGGCAGTTCATGAACTACTCATGAAACTCCTGTTCTGGAATGGTTCATGAACAATTCATGGAATATGGTTTTAGGCAGGTTCATGAACAATTCATGAAATGGAGTTTTCAGTGAGTGTAGGGATATTCAGTATTCAACCAAGAACATTTCAAGAATTGTTCATGAATTAACCATGGTTCATGAACATATCAAGAACTGTTCATAACAACTTCATGAACAGTTCATACCCAGTCACTGAATATAATTCAATGGCTGGCTATGAACTGTTCATGTACATGAACTGTTCATGAACCATTGACTGTGGGTCAATTGGCAACCATAGAAAACAACAATTATGTCAATCACAATGGAACTTTATTCAAATTTACAAACATACATGTATACAGGTGGAGCACTACAATTAATCCTATCACTATTTGAAGCACAGTTCTTGACACTGAGCTGCACACATTTTTTTATAATTATACACAGGATCCAGTTGATCGTCTGGATTGCTTCTTATTCAAAATTCAAAGTACACAGTTACATTCAAATAGCTGTACTTTACAAACATCACATTTCTCCATTTAAGTTATCCGTCTGTCACAGTCCATTACTGTATCTCAAGGAGAAATTCAACATAGTCAATATAAACACATAACGCTATCAAACAATACTTTCTATCAATATATCTATCTTTACCAAATATAACATATTATGGAGATCACAAAAATACACTGTCAATGTTAATAAACAAAAAACAAGGCAATGTGCCTGCAAGACTACACTCAGGTAAACAAAACATATTACCCGTGCGCAGCAGCTAACCTGCCTGCGAGCCTTCGCTCAGGTCACATTTACCCAGGCGCGGCTGAAGCCCGCGAAAATGGCATCTATTGTTGCCGACAGTTTAGTATTTTTAAAATACCGTTACTATGTCAAACATGCTCAAAACTTTCTGACACACTCTCCTAAACATCTCCAACATCATATCTAATTCACACAAGTTAACATCGATCATTTTCATCATGTACTGACCTGTAGAAAACAGAAAAGTGCAGCAGCAATAATTATACACAGAATCCGGTTGATCGTCTGGATTGCTTCTGACTGGAGGGGCGGAAGTGTCCCCCCTAAAATAACCCAGATGTCACCGCTCACCTGCCAAAGGTTCCACCTTGGCGCTACTTACTCGTACTGCTTCTCAAACAGTACAGATAAACCATAAAATGATATGAATGTCACCAAAATAAATACAGATAATGTTCAGTTTCAAATGCACTATTGTTTTGTTTTAAGATTAAAAGTTTTAAAAAATAAAGAAATGTTCAAATAGTAGATGAATATTCAAGAGGTCTTTAAAATCATCACACTGATCATCAAAAGTTCATAAAATGCTCATGAATATTCAAAAATATTCTGAACTTGCCACAATCATCCAAAATTCATGAAATGCTCATAGTCATGAAAAGTTCATGAAATGCTCATGCAAACTTTTTGGGGTTTTAATTATAATTTTGTGATTGGCTGGATCATGAAAAGTTCATAAATTGCTCATAAAAGTCTGTCATGAGCAAAACAGGAACTTTATATGAATGAACAATGTTCATAACAATTTCATGAACTGCTCTTTAAAATGGTTCATGAGCATTTTAAGAATTTTGGTTCATGAACATGACAAGTGAACATATAATGAGTTGTTCATGAATGTTTCATGAGTGCTCATGAACAGCTCATAAAGTCATGAACTCCATCTCGCAGGGGTGGTAACATCCCTCAAACCGTAAACGTCTTCTGCCTGTGCCTCCTTGGAAACCTCCTGGTTGTTGGTTCTGTTTCTGATTCTCTGGCACTATCTGAGATTTAACTGTTTGAGGTGTCTGCCCTGCATTCTCTGGTTCTTCCTGAGCTTGAATTGTTGGAGGTGTCTGCCCTGCCTTCTCTGGAAGTTTCCCCTCCCTTCTCCTTGTCTTGTTCCTATAAGCTACGGTGTCTTTTGTTTTTTCTGCTATGTCTTCCCTCACTGGCAGGTCTGCTACTCGGACCACATTTATGCTGTGTGCTGTTAGAAATTAAAATCAATGTTTTGATGGCATAATGTACCTTAAATGTACCTTTAGTTTAAATGCTGTTTTATACTGAAAAACCAGAAGTTCTTGTGCACAACCAGTTAGACTTTTATTCTGAAAATCCTTCACCTCCGGTTAGCATTTAGCATGAGGCTAATATACCATTTCCTATAGAGGTGAATTTAGCAGCGATATGATATGATGTTGCACACCGAAACCTACTGATTTCAACACTACAACTATAGACGTCGAGATATTATTATTGTTGGATATTAAATGAAGGTACAGTTTATTTGAGTACGTTATCGTTTACAGATGTGGGTAGCATGTCACAACATTCGGAGCGACCGGAAATCGAATTGCTGTGAAGGATTTCCTGTATTTTTTGGAGTGTTGATTACAGCGTTTGGAATGTGTTGAATGGAAAGTCATGAAAGAGTTAAGGAGGAGAAAAGGAGTGTTTAGATATATATTGAATGTACAATGTCTGTATACTGTGATATGTGTAACAACGGACATTAAATAGTCGGAGAGCCGGCCCCCAGGGAGGAGCCAGGAGAGGCTATATAAACAACGAAACCTGAGGGGTTCGGCCTCTTTTCTCTGCTAGCGAGGGCCAGAGACAGCTGCTTTTCTGTCGGACAATATCCTGTTTGTGACTTTACCACGCTTTTTATTAATTAAAGTACCAATTTGAAAACATCTCAGAGACTCCATTTAGTCTCCTTTTTAAGCTTCTCTTTCCTGGACATGAGAATAACCATCACAGTTAACAATTGGTGCCCCGTGACGTGATTCTCGTTGGACGGGAGAGACTACACAACCAGCTGTTTTCCGGAGACGCGGCTTCCGTTCGACACAACGAGCTCGAATACATGGTAAGAGGAAACCTGTTAAATCAAATTATTCATAGTTTATGCAGTACAAAATAGGTTTGTGTTGGACGGAGGCTAGCGGATCCTGAAAATAGCTGTGTATTTAATGTTAAAACAACCACATTTATAACAATAAGAATTCCATAACACGTGGCGTTGCATTTTCACAATCAGGGTGAGTTCAAATTTATTTTTTCTTATATCTAACCCTGCATGCTATTAATTTGTGTGTGTGTAGTATTTTAAAATATAAATGTGTGTGGCCATTGTACTTTGGGTAGGTGTCTTGTTGTGTTTTCATGTAGGTGTCTCTTGTTACGTCAGTATTTAGTTAGCCTATGACGTAAGGATATATAAGTCCATTTAACGAGTATTGTTAAGATATGTGGGATATAGCGAATTGATTAAGGATCAAGTAATTGAAAACCAACAAGGCATAGCGAATCAACTTAGGGTTGAGTAACTGAAGACAGTGCTAGTCGAAAACAGTTGAAAACTGTTTTAAAAAAGTCCTTTTTGAGTTAAGGCTTGATTAAGGTGTAAGCTTTATCAGTGGTCATAACTGTTCTAGTTTCAACCAAGATATTACGGGTGGAATACGAGATTTGGAGTTACAACAGCATTACATCAAATTGACGACGGTCATTTAATGGTCGCTGATAAGTTTCCATAATACTCCCACATAGCGTGTCGAAATGGCAGCAGTTGACCAATAGTGGACTATAAAGTCAAATAATACGTAGATAGGTTTATAGCTTATGCGTAAGGGTTCCTAACTTTAAGTGATGATATCAATAAGATAAAGCCCATTTTTTCATAGTAAACTAGATAGAAATGTTATTTTAAACTGCAGTGTTGTTTTGTGTTCAATTTTCTTGACAAGATTCCACCCCACCATTATTTAAACTCCCCTGTGAGAGACACGAGGTGTTTTCAAATCCCTTTGTTCTTCAGGTCAAAGGTTGGAAAATCAGTTGCCATCTTGTCTTGTCCTCATGCTGAAGCCACACGGCAGTCGCCATTTCGTGAAATGCTAATTGAAAGTACTTGTTTGTTTTGACTCACAGTCCCACTCACATGAGGCTAGGCACTCCATATTGAGAAGGACAAATCATATTTCTTGGCAGAGTTGGAACTATAAAATAGACAGGTTATCTTACCGTGGGAAGTTTGGTATTTGTAGGAGTCTGGTTTTGGAGATATTCTTGTTTGCAAGTGCGTATTGGCGGTTTTTTGAATATTCTTGTTTGCAAGTGCGTATTGGCGGTTTATTTGAGATATTCTTGTTTGCAAGTGTGTATTGGCGGTTTATTTGAGATATTCTTGTTTGCAAGTGTGTTTTGGCGGTTATGTGCTGTGTTGTTTAACCATATTCAAATTTTCTTCCCATTTTTAAGGAAATAAGCTTCTTCTTGTTAAAAAGAGGTCAGTTTTGCAACAGCTATCCCTAGTGGATTAAGCTGGAAATTACAACAGCGCACTCTGCTGGTAATACAGAATTATTACAAAGATACTATAACATTTTGAAGCTTAATTTTGAGTGTTATTAATGAACACATTCGCCAGGACAGAATTACAAAGTGGTTTCTAATTAAAATATGAGAAACTTTACATCATAGACTGTAGAATATTCAAACACCAATTGATTAAAGCTAACACAAATTATGACATTTACATAGTTCCATACATTTCAGTATGTACTGTACACAGTAGATTTAGATTTTCACAAGACTTCGATTTTCTTATCTCAAAGTCAAAACGATACACTGTACAATTTTTATTTTAACATTTCAGATTTTAAAATGTGCATAATTTTGTATCTTTTAATTTATTAATATTTTACAAAAACAAAAAAAACTTAAATAATAATAAAAAATCTTAAAAAAAAATAAAAAAAACCCTACCTAGATTTAAAGTTAAGTTGGGATGACATAGGATATTATTTATCAGGAACGAAGGTGCTAGTCGGAGGATTAGTGTTTCAATCTTTGATAACTTAATAATATTCATTCGAATAGTTAGAGAACATGTCACCAAAAGAAACTAAATTGAGACTAGACGCAGAGCCAGGCTCAACCGCAGATATCAAGGAAAGGGTAATAATCTGATCAGATGCTTTAACCTTTCCAATTAAAAGAACTATGTGGAGTGAAGATGAAGAAAGATTTATAAGAGTTACAAGTCTGATACTCCATCTGGAATATGCCAGCCTATTGGCACACAGCATAAATGTGGTCCGAGTAGCAGACCCGCCAGTGAGGGAAGACATAGCAGAAAAAACAAGACACCGTAGCTTGTAGGAACAAGACAAGGAGAAGGGAGGGGAAACTTCCAGAGAAGGCAGGGCAGACACCTCAAACTGTTAAATCTCAGATAGTGCCAGAAAATCAGAAGCAGAACCAACAACCAGGAGGTTTCCATGATGACAACGGAGGCAGGGGGTCCAAGAGATGTCAAAGACGAACAGCATTGCCAAACATGACCCAAATGCCACTGACACCCTGGTATCAACCACAACAATGAGGAAGCTCAGAGGGCCAGACCACCAGGTGATGCATCTTCAGCACAAGGGTATTTTGAAATCCAGCTACATTGAGCCATATATGTCACCACAGAAGGGAGAGGTTTAATGTTTAATGTAAAAACAAAATCGAGAGTAGCATTTGCATTTACACATAAAGCATCCACAGAATAGAACATTTAGCAGACTATTTTTGTAATTATGAGAAGGAAAGAGATTACGAGTGATGTTGTTCCCCCACACAGAAAACTATTGTGTTCACACAGCTAGTGAGGTCAAGACGATGGGGTTTCCACCAAAAAATATGAAGACGGAAACCTAGTACCGCCCAAGACGGAGGATCCATACCAAATCCTCCTGTTTACACCGACTACAGTTCAAGGGGCGGCGATACACCTGACGTGGAGCTGTTGAGACCTAAAAACAGAAACTCGATTCTGCTGTGGTGACAGTCTGGCTACAAAGGGAGGTGTCCGATAGGGTCGCTTGTCTCAAACCAGTGAAGAAGTCAACAAGAACCCAGCAGAACTAGAGAGTGACTGTTAGCGGGAGAACAGTGACAGAGCGACAGAGACTGGCACAACATTTTCCAGCCAGTACATAGATAGACCCCGTCAGAAGACCGGGGCTGTGTTTAAAGGGGAACTTCATTTATTGTTAGTGGAAGTGTAGTTTTTTAGTCAAACAATTATGTGATTTATGGAGTCAGATTACATTTTTCTCATAAACACAATTTTATAATCGGTCTGAAGTATCTGTTTTAAGGCAATGAGCTGCAGATTAAATAACATAACACTGATTGAGAGCTTGGATGAAGAAGTTGTAGGGTTTTTACAACAGTTTCAAGAATCAGTTTTTATTTATTTATTCTTGAGTAATTTTGCTGATTTATAATGTAGTGCGTAAGGCACTATCTCATTTTGAGTGAGGGCCACCAGCCCTTCATGCATGTCACCCTCTGTGAGAATGGTTCGTATGTTTCCCTCTAGTTTAGAGAAATATTATTTTATCATATCTTTGTTCAGCAGTATCAAACAATCCTCTAATCCTAGAATTATTGAGACGCATTAGCGACACCAGGGGTATTGTTTTTCGCAGCAACAATGATGCATAATACCAGGACAAAAGCCATTATTGCAACAAGTAAACCATTTTTTGTGCTAATGGCAGATTTTAGTGAATATGTTTTTATACCATCAGAAAGCCATACATCATACGATATTTTGTACGCCTTATGGGTACACGGAGAAGTTATATTTATTTAATGCAACGTTATGGGTTTTACATGTCCTGTTCAGAATAGGGTAATCATTGCAATATTAATTGAGCATGTTCTGCTCAAAGGAGGGAGTGTCATGATTATACAGATATGTTGATTTCAGTGACGTTGTAGTTAATAAATAATAACATGTAGTTAATAATAGGTCTCATAACGACAAAAGGTATGCCAAAGCTTGGGCCTCCTCCAAGGAGGGAGTGGTCCAGTTTTAGATATTAGACGAATAAAAGTAATGAATATGTCAAAACTCTGAGTAATATTATCCAAGTGTTGTCTACACAGGCTAAGAAAGCTACAGAGATACCAGACGAGACACCAGAAGAGACTCCTGTTCGGCCAGGTGATTGGGTGAGGGTGAAAGTTCACAAAAGACAGTGAGCTGATCCCCGGTGGACGGAACAGTGAGAAGTTGTAACGAACTTCACACGCGCTCCGGTTTAAAGGTAAAGAAAAAGGAGCAAATTGACACCACCTCACACATTGTCACCCTTCACTGGCAACTTCCAGAACATTATTGGGAGTTAGGACTGATTTGGCAGAGCTGGAACAAAACAATAAATAGAAATAAGATAAAGATAGAAACAGCTCAAAAGATGAATTGTCTATAGATTTTTATAGATAGTACACTAAAGTGAAAACCTATTTTTGTTTTACATCTGAAAAAGAGTCCAATTTTTGTATACGTTATTATAGTACTCATTATTTAAATTCTGTAACTGACACCAAGGGAGAAAATAGAGATGATGTCAAGAACAAAGCCAAAGCTATTGTGGGGTCCCCTAGGGATACCAGTCAGAATAGCATTGTTGATTGTGCTCATTACACTTGGCACCTTTCTGGTTGGATGGGGAGTACAATATCAAGTAAGACATGGATCCATTAGTCCACTCATAGAGAATGCCCACATCACTAACAAAACTCCAGCTGTGTTTCAGAGAGTTTCACTTATCCCCAGAGCCAAAAGATCAGCTGAGCAACAAGAGGAGGAGTTAGAAATACTCGGTCCCAAAGGTGAGGCGATTACAATCAAGATGATTCACCCCCATATATGCAGTTCTTGTATCAAATGATGAGATGGGTTTAAGTGATTGGGATATGTAGGTGATGGGAATTTAGAGATTAGGGGAATCTAAAAATACACTGGATCCATGTTTTAGTCTGTGCCAGAAACACCCCTGTTAAGTTTATGGACAACCAACCGGTGACCTGAGCACAATTATTGAAAATGATTGAAACAGGCTACTAACCCACAAGTACAGCTTTGTACGACGTACAAACTCTATGAACAAAATTCCCCAGCAGATTGTGGCGACATTGCAGATATGTTCAGTCACAAAAGTTACTTATGTTCTAAATAACAGTGAGATTTAAAGTAATGGAGAAAATATGGGGACGTTCTTTTATAGTGTGTGAAATATGTGGTGCTTGAAACATGTAGGTATTTTTAATTTATAGAAGAAAATGGTTTCCTGAAAGAGTTATTTGGAGTAGTCATGTTAACAGTGGGTGGAAACAATGTTTAGGGATATGGCACAACCATTAGTAGACATTAATTGGGTTTAGATTACATTTAACATCTAAGACAGATAGTAAGATTAGGAAAATAGAGTGGAAAGGATTGGATATGTTTTACCTCAGTGTGTTAGAATTAACTATAGGTAATGCCTCCCGAGATCTCTCTCTCTCTCTCTCTGCCTGTCAGAATGCTACGACCCCATCTTCAGACAAATGACCTCACCACAGGAGACTCCTCCTCCTCCGGTTTAAAGACAGACAACCCGAGCTGAACCAACAACGACCTGAGGCATCCAGAACCATCTCCACCTGAGGCATCCAGAACCAAACCAGCATGCTGACAAAGAGGCAAACTCTCATCGGTCCCTCAAACAGGACATGAAGCTCCAAACTGAGCCGCGAGATTTGGTACAAGAGCAGAGTGTGGGACATGAGAGCGGAATACGCCCTCCATGCAACAGCGTAGAGACTGAAAAGGAGGAGATGAAATGCAAAGCAGTTGGGCCACTGAAAAGAATTACAGCGGGAAGATCCAAGTGCGGATGGACTGAGGAGAAGACAGGACGGAGGAGAAGACAGAACCAGAGGAGTTGGCATGGGCCAGCAGAACGTGAGGGGGTCGTGGCTTGACGACCAGAGGGGGAGAGAAGGAACACGGGAGTGAGTGAGTTTACACATAAACACACTTATTAGAAAATAATCCTAAAAACACACTGAGGGTCGAACATATTATTCAATCTTTTCACAATATAAACAAATTATTCTTATAGAGATTCTTATTCATGTGAGAATTTGGGGAAGATTTAATTTGTTACAATATAGATAGCAGGCAAATCTTTATTTGAATGGAAAATGTTAAAGGTAGAGCTGGAACCAAGCCAAAGAAAGTATTCCAATCTAGAGTATTGGTTTCACCATTGTAGCATGTTTATTACCATAGGCGAACTGTTAAGGTGGAAACAACATTTGTTTGTCGTCCAAGATGTAGAGTTTTAAAAAGACACTAGACAAAGAGCGATTGAAGATTTACATTTTGAAAAAACTAGTATAATTGGGAGTAATACATGCGGGGCCTTGGATCACTCATTTTAATGGTGCATATTTTCAACAACAAATATCGTTCAGGGAGAAGGGGTTGCTCAACCCACCCTGCAGATGTTTTAAATCTTACTTGCAGCTTCAGAGGGAGCGCACGGCACCAGAGTATGAGTTTTAAAAGACAAGTGCCACCACCTCCTAATGCTCATCCATTTAATCAGTGATGACCTGACATTTAGAGATGTTATTTAAAGGAGAAACATATCTGCCATGAGTGAAAATTCCTGAATTGAACTACAAACCATTAATGAAATGACTTCTGTTTTTAAAGTCCTTGTTAAAGCACCCAAGGTGCCACACACTGTTAAGGAGGTTAACATAGTTATTTAAGTAGACCAGAAATGAAAATAAATTAGTATAATGACTTATTGATATTCCACCGGTTTTCACACCATTTCAGGGACTTTATCACTGTATTAGAACAGACCACCCCAAAGCCAGTAGGGCTAAGAGACCAGTCCCATGGGGAGTTTAGGCTCCAGGGTACAAGGATAGCATAGGGGTGCCCAGGGGAGGCCTAGATGTTGCACTAATTCCATGTCCTAAAATACCGATTGATTACAACGGCCTCTTCTAGAGAACATATTACTTTCATACCTTAAATGATATGAAAGGAGGGAGGGTACATTTCTCATGGGGGACAGCTACAAATGCTAGTAGAACAGTGCGATCCACCCCTGTATACAGATGAATGAAAATGATGAGTTAGTTTGAATGATGTTAAATGATATGGATGTTCAGAGACCAGGTTGTTCAATGAATGTCCAGCCAATGTGATTCTTTAAATGATGAAATCATGTGAAGAAGTGAGCAAAATAAAATGCTAAAATGGAGTGAATCCATTTCAATTTATAATATACTATTCCAAGATGGTATATTTTTATTATTACATTACACTGGTCCAAGATAGTTTATTTCATTTTTATTATTTTTCACTGTTCTAATATGATGGATCCCATGTTTTATAAATCATTGCGATTCTGAAATGGGTCGTTTCTTTTCACTTTGTAAAAACAAGTGCCTTACTGTAACACTGAGCGTGGTATGGGAACGGTTTCTGTGAAAGGAGGGAGGAAGAAATGTTCTGATACCAAGCCATTGCTGCTATTTTAAAGAGCCATATTGAATGTTAACACTAGAAGTTATGCAAAAGGGAAAACTTTTATGTTTAAACACAGTCAAAGTATTTTTGTAAAATTGAGGCTATTAGAACCATTCCATTTTGATTGTATGTTTGTAATATGAGTTATGTACTATGTAGAGTTCAGATGAAGAACTCATTTATTTCAGTATTATACACACCTTTTAGGTGTGTAAGGAGGGACTGTTAGAAATTAAAATCAATGTTTTGATAGCATAATGTACCCCAGGATTTCCCACACATAGAATATACTTGGGCGGGCCGCCCAGGTATATTAACGGCCGCCCAAGTATATTTCGCGACCCATTTAGTTTTTTTTTGTTTTTTTTATAAAAAATTTTTTTTATATATATTTTTTTTTAGTCGTCCGTGACCACGATGCCATCTGCGATCGATTAACTTGTAGACAATGATCCCTCGCTCCCTTGCTCTGATCTCGCCTCCTTCTGGCCTGTTAAGTGGCCTGCCTCACACAGGGTGACTGGCTGTCCACATGATGCCGACATGGCCACTGTCATACAGATCATAAATCAAAGCCCTTGATTGGTCTCTGTGTGTCATTCAAGCTCGGGATAACCTCAGCTCAGGTGAGGTTAAGGACTCTCTGAGTGTTTAGATAGTTCACTTAGTCTAAGTTCTCAGTGGGTCTCAAACGGTGTGGTCACCATTTATGTAAACACATATTTCCATTTGAGAGGGTAGTGATTGATCTAATGGATAGTGAGGTGGGCTGAAGATCGGAAGGCTGTGAGTTCAAATCCCGCCAGGAACACCAGCACTAGTGTGCTCTTGAGTAAGGCACTTAGCCCTTAGTTACTCCAGGGAGAATGTCCCTGTAATCGGTCATTATAAGTCGCTTTGGATAAAAGCGTCCGCTAAATGAAATGTAATGTGATTAGTAAAATATGCATGAATAAATAAATAAAAAGTTAACTAGGTGAAAAAAGGTAAGATACACTTTTAAAACTTGTTGAGAGAAAACTAGTCTTTGCTGCTGCCTCAAAGAGGAGCAGGGGGAGAGGAGGGAGAGGAGGGAGACAGGAGAGGCTGATTCAGGAGCACAGACACACTCACAACTATAAATTAACCAAAAATAAATTAACAAGTTTCAGTGTTTTTTTCATATTGGAAATGGGATGTTGTTGGTTATGGCCTTGATTTTATGATTATTGAAATGTATACAGTTCTGTTAAATATAGGTGTTTCCATAGATCTAGTCTCTTTATTTTCCCCTCAAAATGCACCAGATTGATGCATTTAACTCCAAAATAAAAAATAAAATCTTACCGGGGGGGCATGCCCCTGGACCCCCCTAGAGGATTTGAGGTCGACCCCCACTAAAAATCACATGGATAGGTTCCTAAATACATTAATAAATACATTTATTTTTTAAAATAGTAACCCATGTCCATATGTTCATGTGTGGGTAGTAGATTTAAACTATAGGGCTATCATTATGGACCCTGCCTGTACCTGTACCTGTTCGCTCTGCCATCACGTGAAGGGTCTGCTAACAAGCGACCAACAGAAAGGTTAATGTTGTTGCACGTCACCTCAACCCCCCCCGCTACCACCAGCCCCCAAAGTATATTTCAGATCTGTGGGAAACACTGGCAGTTAATGGACCAGCACCAGAGGCATTCCCATACACACAGGCGTTGGAGCTGTTCTTCATGAAATCCCATAAGGATGAAGTGCTCTGACAAACAGTGCCATCTTTGCGCAAAATGATTATACCGGAATGAAAAGTCAATAAATAATGTTGTTAAAACTTTTTTATTTTTTCGCGCACAACCGAATGCTTATACGCTCTCTTCTGCACGGCCGGCACCAGGAGAGGAAGCTGCAGACTTTCTCTCCTACCGAATCATATCCTGTTTGTGACTTTACCACGCTTTTTATTAATTAAAGTACCAATTTGAAAACATCTCAGAGACTCCATTTAGTCTCCTTTTTAAGCTTCTCTTTCCTGGACGCGAGAATAACCAGCACAGTTAACAAGCCACACTGAATTTAACTAGAAGTCATGGCTGTGTCAATTACCAGTCTGATATCGTTTTACAAAGATGACAAGAAGAGTGTAGATAGAGGAGAGAACCACTACAAGTCAGGACACGTAAAACAGTGCAGCCTAGATGAAGGTGTGCTTACCGGTGTTGTCAGGGCTAGCATGAGGGACAAGGTTTATAGAGTGTCGGTGAGTAGTGATAGCAAGAGTACCGTTAACCTAGAGTTAATTTATTCACATTAATTCCCATCAACAAATCCATTTTATGTGTCACATGAAATCTTTATTAGGCAAGGCAAGTTTATTTATATAGCACTTTTCAACACAAGGCAATTCAAAGTGCTTTACAAAAAATGAAAGACATTAAGAAAATGGCATTTAAAATTAGTCATTAAAAAGAAAAGCTAATAAAAGAAACATTAAAAGAAAAAATACATGGATAAAAGTTACAGTGCAGTCTAAGATATGAATAGTTCAATTAAAAGCAGCGACAAAAAGAAAAGTCTTCAGCCTGGATTTAAAAGTAGTCAGAGTTGCAGCGGACCTGCAGGTTTCTGGGAGTTTGTTCCAGATATTTGGAGCATAATAACTGAACGCTGCTTTACCATGTTTAGTTCTGACTCTGGGGACAGAAAGCTGACCAGCCCCTGAAGACCTGAGAGATCTGGATGGTTCATAATTTAGCAGGAGGTCAGGAATGTATTTTGGGCCTAAACCATTCAGTGCTTTATAAACCAGCAGCAGTACTTTGAAATCTATTCTTTGACACACAGGAAGCCAGTGTAAAGACTTCAGAACAGGAGTGATGTGATCCACTTTCTTAGTGTTAGTGAGGACTTGAGCAGCGGCGTTTTGAATCAGCTGCAGCTTTCTAATAGATGTTTTAGTGAGACCTGCAAAGACACCATTACAGTAGTCTAGTCTACTGAAGATAAAAGCATGGACAAGTTTTAACAAATCCTGCTGTGACATTAGACTTTTAATCCTAGATATATTCTTTAGGTGATAGTAGGCTGATTTAGTAACTGTTTTAATGTGACTGTTGAAACTCAGGTCAGAGTCCATGACTACACCTAGATTTCTGGCTTTATCTGTTGTTTTGAACATTGCACACTGAAGCTCAGTGCTAACTTTTATACGTTCTGACTTGGCTCCAAAAACCATTACCTCAGTTTTATCTTTGTTTAATTGGAGAAAGTTCTGACACATCCAGTCATTGATTTGTTCAATGCACTTACTCAGTGTTTGAATTGGAGCATAGTCTCCTGGTGAAATTGTTACGTACATTTGTGTGTCATCCGCATAGCTATGGTAACTTATTTTGTAGTTTTTCATTATCTGAGCCAGTGGTAGCATGTAGATGTTAAAGAGAAGAGGCCCCAAGATTACAAATATTACACACCAGAAAACACAGAAATATCCATGAAATAAACATACAGTAGGCTATAAACAATTAAAGGGATAATTGGGAAGGCATTACAAATGTAAATATATTTTAAATAATAAAACAATCCCACCACCACAGGTATCTACAGGAGAAGAGGGATTCCCCCCATAAAATGTAAATGCTCACGTGAAGAATGGAAATGCAGTCATGCGGCTGCATTAGCCATCTTTGCCATCCACAATTTCAGCTGCACTGACATCCCCTGTCAGTGGAAGAAGCCAAAGGCAGCTAAACGTACACATTCAGTGAAGGAGCTATTTCCTCCAACCAATAACTCATTCAACCCGCTGACAAGAGAGCCCACCTCCGAAGATCGTGACTGGCTGAGGGACAGACTCGGGGGCAGGTTCTCAGGAATTTATTGGCTTCTCTCCCCCGAGCCAGAAGAGGAACACTACAGCTTGGAAACACTTACTGTTCCTGAAATTCTCAAATCTGTTGGGCATCAGGGACTTGAGGCAATTGTGGCAAGCATGGCATTGTCTGAGGAGCAACAGAGGGCAATTCAGATGGCTACCACTGGTCAGCGAACCAACCCAAACTGGCATTTGTTCAGGAAAGGAAGGTTGACTGCCAGCAACTTTGGAGCTGTCCTGAGGTCAAAGCGTGTGACTGCTTCCCTTATTGCCAGGGTGCTAGGGCAACAACAGGCCCTTGATGGTGTTTTGTCTGTACAGTGTGGGACTATGAATGAATGTGAGGGTGTCAGGGCATTCACCACTGCAACCCAGATGCAGGTCCATGAGTCAGGTTTGTGGTTCTCCCAATCAGGAGTGTTGGGGGCATCTCCAGATGGTCTGGTAGGGTCTTCCGCAGTGCTGGAGGTAAAGTGTCCCTACGGAGCCAGGGAAATGACAATTAGTGAAGCATTGCAAACCAAGGGCTTCTGTGTCAGTAAGGAGGGAGAAACATTCAGCCTGCGTGAGGAACATCCTTACTGGCACCAAGTGCAAGGTCAGCTTCACCTCACTGCAAGAAAGAAGAAGAAATTAAAAAATTGTGAATCGTTTTTAATTTACATTTACTCGCCTTTGCAATGTTGTGGTTGTTAGAGTGTTAGGTTTCCTGTCAGCTCGTCTGTTGGGAAGATATAAAATATTAGTTTCATGGAAGTCACACCGTCACATATAAGAGCATTAAGACATACAGTACATAGGCTAAAACAAAACATCTAAAGATATAACCTTGCACTTTGTCTCGTGAACATTTTCACTATTTTGACATTTTATAGATGAAAATTGAACTAAAGAAATAAATGGTAGATTAATCCATATTGAAAATAGGTGTCAGCTGCTACACTAATTATAATAGTTATATTTCTTAATTAATTAAGATAAGATATTACTGTATTGATCCCAATTTGGGAAATGTTTGTGTTGCAGCAGCATAACAAGAAAAACAAAATATAAGTTATTATTAGGGCCGGGACTTTAACGCGTTAATTAAGATTAATTAATCACACAAAAATTAACGCGTTAAAAAAATTAACGCATTTTAATCGCACTTATTTTTGCACCGCGGAACGTTTCTCACTGGATGAGTTTCAGGCGTACCGATTATACTGGAGCACCAACTAACGTTCATGACTTCAGACAACAACAAACCACAGTGAACAACAGTGGGAAATGTTGTTTTAAAAAACGGACGGATGGAAGCGTCGATAAGAGCACGGTTGTGTGCAAATTATGCAAAAAGGAATTCGCATATCACCGCAGCACATCAAGCCTCAAGTATCACCTCAATGCAACACATATAGCAGCTAGCGTGGAAGCTAGCGTGGACGTTAGCCTCTTTTATCGCGTTCACACCAAAAAGAGCCGGTACTAAAATTAGTTCATGAGAACCTTTTTACCCCCACGAAAGTCCCTGCTAGAGAGCAGAGAGCTGCTAGAGAGCAGGACTTTCGTACGGCTCTCTTGTGAGAAAAGAGCTATATTTCTGATTGGCTGGGCGGATTGCAAACCACGCCCCGTAAAACTCCCAAAAAGTTTTGTGAAGCCGCCATTTTATTATCCTCGCATTAGCATTATTAGCATTAGCCCAGCGCAGAAACGCAGAGAGACTAACTTATGGCAACACAAAATAAAACATGGGAGCGGTGGAGATGAGGAGGTGTCGGCGTTCTGGCGATTTACTCGGAAGGCTGCTGGGACTCCCAGCAGCTTCTACTGAAGCCAGTCCCCAACTCCGGGGACTTCCGGCCGGGGACTTTGGGCGGCAGTATACGCCGTGAAGTGGTTTGCGACCTGCCAGTAAACCCAAAGCAGAAGAAGAAGAAGTGACGTCAGCGGCTTCATTTGCCTAATCCACCCCCAGGTTCAAAGAGTTCTCATGAACTAAGTTCTCATGAACCTTTGTGGGAAAAGTACTGCGGTGTGAATGCGCCTAATAGTATATTAAAATCCATGTGAAAAAAATTGCTTCTCACTGTTCTCAGGTCAAATATTTACATGTGATTAAAAATGCGATTAATTTCGATTAATTAATTACAAAGCCTCTAATTAATTAGATTAATTTTTTTAATCGAGTCCCGGCCCTAGTTATTATATATACAAAAGTATGTGAGGGATGGAATATTAAATTGAATATAAATGTACATGTGATGTTACGTCCAAGAGAAGCTATAGAGCAGAGAGCAGAGAGGTGATTTTTTATTAGTTCAATATGTCAAACTGATTTCCCTGACTACAATCTTTAGTTACACAGTGAAACGTTATGCTGCTTGTACTAATTAGACTTATCATATAAGCCACACAGGTTTTAATAGGATGTATTCATTATCTTTACTTATGTCTTTTCAGCAGCGCCATCTCTAAAACGGCGATACAGTCACCATCATTTACATTTCACCGTGACATGGACAAAAATGTAACGTCAGCTTACCTCATGGCACGAATCCGGACTCCCCTTTGGAAAACATTGGCCGGGAAACGATAGAACGAGCACGTTTCATGCAAAGAGCTGTGGCTGCAACCCGGAGCAAAGCAACAAACCATTGCGTAGCTAACTAGTAGCGCTAGCTTTAGCTAACGTTAGCTAATGAAACGAACTGCCAAGTAAAATTGGAAAACACTGGTAATTAATTATTCTATAACTTGTAAAACTACGGTGGTAAAAACGACAATTTCAAAAATACAGATTCTAATGGTCAGATATACAGATACTAAAGATAGGCAGGTACTTGCTTTCAAGCAGAACACAGGGGAAAACAAACTTAGCGGGAGTGTTTATGTGTTAGGCGTAATGACATACAACGGCCTGGACAACTTCTGTAGTCCTATTCAGCCACTCGGTAACAACCATCGTTTTTCAGACACGTAAACTCTTCAAAAATCACCAGTGGGGTCACTGCTGATGTATTTAATGTCGTAGAACAAAATGTGATTTATCTCTTAAATTTGTGTCAACCACAGACCTTATTTCGAGCTATTTTCCAAAACCCTATGGAGAAAATGCATTGCTTTTTGACGAAGGAACCGGAAGTGCTAAAAATGCTAACTTACTTCCGGGTTTTACGACACGTCACTACGGTTCTCTATTAGTAGTTTGTTTAAATGCATTACTTATGTTGTTTTTACATTAACATAAAATAAATCTCACGTATCCCCTGCAGTACTGCAACGTACCCCTAGGGGTCCGCGTACCCCCATTTGAGAACCACTGCTATATGACACAGTCTAGGAAAGCATGAGTGTTCCAAGCACATGGCTGCAGTGCAGTTTGAATTCAAAGAAGCTGCAGGGAAGTGCCAGGATGCATAAACAGAGTGTGTGCGTGCGTGCGTGCAGCAGGTGCAGAGGCTGGTGTGTCAGATGTGTGCAGGCTGCTATTCAGGCTCTGGATGGGAGGTTTGTGATTTTTGACCCATTTAAGCCGAGGCCCTGCTGCTGATCCTCCAGATAAAGCATGCTATGCTCACCGGGAACAGCTTAACACTGACCTGCACTCCTGGTGAAAAACATGTTATTACTGTTGATAGGTGAAGCAGACTGAGCCGTATGACTCACTGCTGCTGCTCACTCACAGGGTGCAGGTCTGCTCTTGGGGCTGGGGGCCAGCCTTCAAGGAAAGTATCTCAGGTCAGTGGATTACATTCTTTTCACTTCCAAATCCCCTCTGCACATTAAAGCAGAGGGACGTTTACAGCATACACACACGCAAGTGAATTTCTTATAAAATGTGGCCTCTATCTCCATTTTCACCACACTTCTGTTTCCTTTATGTAAATCATTTGGAAGAAAAGCTATTAGTTAAAAGCATTTTCTGAATAACTGTGAGTTGACAGCGGCTGTCTGGGATCTGGACCACGCGACATGGGGGGGGGAGGACATGAGCAGATGTATTTACATTTGAGCGGAACAGTGACAAGTGGAGAACACTGCTCTCAGAGACAGAGGTTATAAATCCTCTTTATGTCAACAGGAAGTGGTGCGGCTCAGTCTCGCTGAAGGCAACAGATTAGAGCGGCCATCGTCAAGGTCAGGATATACATAACCATAACGTAGATCCATGGCTTTTCAAAGAACTGGTGTCATCACAGAGAGCCGGATTAAATGGATAGATGACAGGCTCACTGTACTCTCTCAAAAACCTCCACATGGTCAGCGGGGGGGTGCAGATACATGCGATTGGTGGAGCCACGGTGCTTGGTTTGGCACTGCCGGTGCTAATGAATTTTGACAGAACAAACAATACAATAAAATACTACAACAGATAACAAGATTCAATGCCCCAAGGCTAATGTTATTTAGATTAGATGGTACCACTTTACAATAGGACTACCCTTATAATAAAGGGTTTATAATTAAGTTATTAATTAGGTTGCAAACACTTTATTAATCATTAAGAACCATTTATAAACCAGTTCTAACATACAACAACACAGGCTCACCATTTGGCAAGATCACTAAGCCTTATATTCAGGGATGCACATAACTGGTGCGCAGATGCGCATGCGCACCTCCGCCAAAAAAAGAGTACTGGGTCATTTGAAAAAAGGCGCATTTGCGTGCCAACATTGAGAGAGAGAGAAGAGAGAGAAAGATATTTGCGAGTTGCATATGAACTCAGGGCCGGCCCGTAGCACTGGCGTTATAGATGTTTGCCTAGGGCGCCAGATCCGGGGAGGCGCTGCGCTGGGAGCTCTGGGAGGGAAAAAAACATTTTTGACCGTTGGGGCTCATCCTAATTTTCGGCCTTGATGTAACAACATTCATAATTAAGTAAATGTAACACCCTTTTCACCCCGGTTACACGTTTCATTTGCCCTGTACGATGGGCGCTGTAAGTGATGAAAATGGGGGATGTTGGCTTATCTGGCGCCCGCAGCTCACAGCCAAAATGCGAGTGAGCGTGGGAGAGAGGGAGGGTGCACCGGTACCGGCGCTGTTGTTATTAGCATCTGGTGCTAGCTGCTCTAACGGATATAAGAAGTTGTTTCTACAATGATGTGGAGGGAGAGGCCTCTCCAGTCAGACTGAGAGGCTGATACTACAGCTCAGTGAGGTAAGGACTGAGTGTTTAGATAGTTCACTTTAGTCTAAGTTATCTCAGTGGGTCGCAAACGTTTTGATCACAATTTATGTAAACACATATTTCCAAGGCACTCCTTTATAATTATTGGGATAAACAGGTTTGAAATCATTCCAATGCATACTATAGGACAGTAAACCAAAAATATCCTTTAAAACTGGAAAGATTAAAAAAAAATGCATTAAAAAAAAAATGTTAAGGTAAAATAAGATATAAACAACAAAAATAAAATAAGTTACATTAATTTGTTATTGGCTATGGTAGGTTATTGGTTATGTTCACATACTTATTTGATTACATCCACTTGTCTAAGATGACAACAGAGACTTTCCACCCAAACCCAGCTGTTGACTTGTGGATGCAAGCAGCTAATCACAGACTCAACCAGAGAGGAAGAAGTAGGCCTACATCATCAGCTACCATGTCTGACAGAGAGGAAGACAGTGAGGGTAGTGATGACAGCTTGTAGGATTACTGGTCGTGCTAATGTTGTCTTGTGTTCACCTCTGCATGTGTGTTCTGTGTTCACCTCTGCATTTGTGTTCAGCGCGTGTGTCTGGCAAATAAAGTCAAGACCCCCTCAAAAGTTAGTTTATTTCATTTTAAGGATGAGCACCAAGCAACATCTCCAGGTGCTCCTTTGAGAACCAGGGCAAAAAAGTTATGTGCACCCCTGCTTATATTGGCACTATCTGATTCCCCCCCTTCCATCCTGATGTTAATTGGCATCTGTTTATGACCATTTATTTATGAGTTACTAACATTTATAACTGCCAAAAGGGACACTTATTGTAAAGTGTAAAACAAATCACCATTTATTAATGAGTTACTACCATTTATAATTGGTAAAAGGGAGTTTTATTAAAAACAGAGTCAACTGATCGAATGCACCTATTTCCACATTTACACTGGATCAGCTGATTATTTCTATTTGCCTCACTTTATGAGCTACACAACACTTGTTCCTTGTATCGCAGAGTTTGCAACGTCACAAATAAATGGTAACCTCATTGCTAACTTCCACTTCACCATCCTGGAATAAGTAGATTAGAAAATACATTTCAGTATTTTTGGTGCAATCAGATTTGAAAACATTGCATTGTGTTTCAGGTTAACACAAGTTACAGTATGATTTAATCATCTTCTTTACTTACTTAAAGTGGACCTATTATGCTATATTGGACAAATATATTGTTCGGCCATACCTATACAAAACATGTCTGTGAAGTTTTTTGCTTAAAATACCAAACAGATCACCCGTTGTAGCCATGCCTCATACTGCTCATACCCCTCTTTTGCAGCCCTGTTAGAGAAACGCGGATTTTGAGTCCTTAGGTTTAAAGAAAAAAAAAAGAGGAGGCGGAGCTAATGCCTGATCAGAATTCTACCGGAGATAAAGTTGAATTAAGTGATAAAACGCTATCCTGTTCTAAACCACATCAAGGATTATTTCTGAAACAGAATGGAGCTCAAATGCTTTTTCTCTTGCGGGTTTATCACAAGGTGAGTTCCTTTTTTTATTTCCTACTTTTTATACTCATGTGCTCTACAGTACAGGTAAAAAAAAATTGTCCTGTGGCATTGGTATTTTGACTAGCAATTTTGTTAAAAAAGCGTTTCGTGAGGGTTGTCGTTGTTGGGTGAAAAGCTGCAGAGCGCAGCGCGAGCAGGCTCCCGTGAGCGCGCTCCTTCACTACAGACTATCACGCCACCTAACCATCTGTATCATCGATGACTAGTATCTCAGGTTAAGAGGCACCTTGAAGGGGATCTTCCATTTAAAGTGATGTTTAAAACTCAGTTAATGGGGCTCATTTTTATATTGCTTCAGTTTATAATCGTAACGGATCGAAAAGTTCAGATTATTTTTTCAATACATGATGCGCTTCCACAAACAACATAATTATTACATTCAAATGAAGTACATTATTCAAGTTTACATTCACTTTGGATAATAACACAGGAGAAATGAGCGGAAGTGCACTCTTTTCCTCTCTCTCCCTCTCCTGACAGCCCGTCAGTATCCGTCTCATGCAGCTCACTGATCCAGTAACGAGTGACCTGACAGTGAAGAATAAACATATTTATAACTAGTTTAGGTTGTTCCAGGGGTAGGCCTTTATAGAGAGCACAGATTACACTATTAAGGGTGAATATCGGCCGATAACGATCGGCGGCCGATCGATTGGAGCATCCCTAATTATTCATGTGCAGGGCTTGACATTATAAATGGCCCGCTGGCCCGGAAGCACTATTTAGACACCCCGGACCAGCATAACGTACTTTCCACTTGCCCGCTCGGGCCACTAAAATATTTCTTTAAAAAGAAAAAAAATTATCCTGTGGTATTGGTATATTGACTAGCAATTTTGTTAAAAAAGCGTTTCGTGAGGGTTGTCGTTGTTGGGTGAAAAGCAAACAGCTGTTTGCTGCGGAGCGCAGCGCTAGCAGGCTCCCGTGAGTGGGAGCGCGCTCCTTCACTACAGACTATCGCGCCACCTAACCATTCGCCAAAATGTTTTTAATACAAGCGGTAACCGGCCAAGTGCCGGGCAAAAAACTATCTTCAAATAAAAGAAAGTCGCCGAAGGAGTTAAAGGAGAGTGACAGAGAAGAAGAGGGAGAGAAAGTTTCAGCCAGCTTGATCGATGGAGTTGGCTTCTATAGAGTGGTTATCTAACAGGTTTGTTTTCCACAGACCTTATTTCCAGCTATTTTCCAAAACCCTGTGGAGAAATCCCATTGCTTTTTTGTCGAGGGAACCAGCAGCTTACTTCTTGGTTTTAGCACCTCTCAATATGATGCCAATATAAACAAGGTCTTCTGTCGGCTCTGTACATCAATGCTGACCTATGCTGACAAGTAAGTGAAGAGTAGAAAATATAAAGGTATTGGCTATAGGGAAATGTCCCAGCAGTTTAGGAGAATGAAGGTTTTAATCTATTACTCAGGGCTCTCGACTAACGTTTTTCACCATCCTCCCGGAACCGTCCCGAAATACAATCTAAGCCGTCCCGAAATTAATGTGGACCGTCCCGAATTTAAAATATAATTGTTTCTACATTATCATTAGTTAAAATCATTCAAAGTTACCTTTAACATAAATACAACATACAAATCATTAGATGATAATTCATCAACCTTTTTATTTGAGTAAATCAGTCAAACACATAAATAATATATTTTAAAAACACACAACAAGTAACAAAGTTACTCCAAATGTAATCCTATCAAGTCCCATCCAATTAACACAAATCCAACACTCTGTCCTGAAGACAGAACCCAGAGTAACCAGTAACCAGGATGACTGTAACACAGTCAGGAGACCTTGACATATTAATTAGTCTTGGAACTGGGGCCTTCTGATCCTGCAGCCACTACTCCACCACTTGGTGACTGCTTTCTTTGCATTGAATTGCTGTGCAGGAGGGCCATGAACTGAGATGTGCAGGAGGAAGCTAAACATCTCGTTAGATAAGCAAGACCTCCAGTCTGACTTAATTATCTTCATGCTGGAGAATCCACGCTCGCAGCAAGATGAACTCATGGGGGCACTTGTGTGATCTCCACTATGACCTCCATTTGCTTAAACTGGTCTTCCCTTCCAATAGCACCCGTAAGTAGCCTCTGCCACAGAACCTGGGGTTCAATGTGCCTGTACTGATGCTGTACGAGGACTTTCAGGTCAAGCCACTCTCTCTTAGCTGCCTCTCCAGAAGTAAAGTCCCCGCATTCTGCAAAGATGGATTGGAAATGCTCCATGAATTCCATGAGCTCAGCATTGCCAAATGTCGCCAGTTCAGCTGTGTCTTCTGGCCAGTTAGACAGATCAAAGGAGGTTGCCTTCAGAATCCCTGTCTCCAGATTCCAAAGCGTGCTGACAGAAACCGGCACAGGTCGTTAATGAGGCGGAGCTTTAGTGAGTTGAAGGTGGAATTGTCCGTTTCCCTCCTGTTGAGCTGGACATTCTGCCAGGTGTTTCCAGGTCCAACCTCATCCAGTACCTTCTGGAGCCTTGGGCCTGGGTCTGTCTAGGTTTGTAATAAAAAGAAAGAAAAAACATGTTACTCATTGTAATCCATAAAATGAAAACGTTTTAACCTCTTAAACCCCCCCGATACCGGTTTGAAAAACACGTCACTGCAGGAGACAGCGTCTGGGGGCTTCTTAATATTTAAAAACCTATGAATGCCTTATACTCAAATAACGGGAAAAAACTCAGCAACCTAATGATATGAGCCATTTTTACCGAAACAAAACACAAGTCTCACAAGAAGCGTTAGCATTAGCCCTTAGTGAAAACAGGCTGATGCTACATCCGGTGCTAACTAGCAAAAACGATCTTTAAAACTTAATATGTTCTGCACAAACTACATATCAGCTGACAGCTGATACTCCACAGATTATTTTTATATAAGTATCATCACTGTAGGACACAAACTCACTGAGATATCAGCCAGAACAGAGCAAGAAAACAACAACAGTGTTCTAAAGCATAACAATAATTATGTCTTACCGTTGCTGTTTTGTGATCAAAAGTCGTGTTCAAGGGAATAAAAACGCTGCTCAAGGTTAATCCAATGTCTCTTAGTCACTTTAGAATTGTTCCTGATAATCCATCATTACATTCATGGCCGCATCGTAGGTATAAAGTTTTGCAGTCCGGGTTTAGGTTTTCTCACGTGCTGTTTACGCAAGCCTCTCTCTCCTTGACGTAAGTGTAAAGCGGGATTTACTAACCCCCCCTCGATTCTATTGGCTCCAAAGTTTCAAAAAAGGTGTCAATCACCCAAATCGACCTATGGGTTCCAGAGATAGGATCCTGCGTAGTATGAATAATGCCAGCAGCGGCTGCTTTACGCACAGACGTAGCAGAAGCAACCCGCACAACCGCTCCAGCACAGCAGCAACGAACACAGCGAACAGAGAAGACAGCGAACAGAGACAACAGCAGGAGACTCTGATTAGGAACTTCAGGAAAGGTATGTACTCTCTCTGTTTGTATCTATTAGTTGTGTATTTGGTGTAATCTATAGTAATTCCACACTCGCAAAATACAAAATGGACGCCGCTTTTTTGTTGTAGCGTTATCGTTCCGTGAGAAACTAAAACAATGGCAACATCATGTTGGTGAACGTATAAATAGATTCATTGTATTTCGTGACTATAACACGGCAGTATATAAATAAAGCTGTATTGTATATCAACCCAGTATATATATATATATATATATATATATATATATATATATATATATATATACTGTTATTCCACACACGCCAAATGGATGCTGTTTTGTAGTTCTACAGACATTGACTATTAGCAGATTATAAATAAAGCTGTATTGTATATCAGTCTATATATATCTATATATATATATATATATATATATATATATATATATATACACTATAGCGTGTGTGAAATAACAGTATATATATATATATATATATATATATACGGTTATTTCACACACGCTATAGTATATATATATATATGAAATAACAGTATACAGACATATGTATACTGTTATTTCACACACGCTAAATGGAGGAATTATTTCTGATTTGAGTTACATTTTTGAAAGAATAATCCAGTGAAGTAATCAAAGTTGTTTTCACAGTGATGAAGACAAGTATTAAATGGCTTCTGGATCACAGCCATCAACATCTGCCTCATCCGAGCTACGACATGCATCAGATCAGCATACAGTTGCCCCAGAGCCATCAACATCCAAGCTACGCCGCCGGACGTCTGCACCAGTACTAACTCAGCCTCCCTCTGCATCTTCTGATTCAGTGGACAGACTGTCAGGAGGAAAGTGAAACGGGCTGGTGTGTGGAAGACTAAGGTTGTTACCGTTCCTGACGCTGTGGTGGACTACAACAGAAGCATGGGCTGCGTGGATGTGTCCGAGGCTTTGATTGGGTACTACAGCGTTCACCACAAAACCATGAAATGGTACAAGACCTTTTTTTTTTTTACCATTTTCTGGACATTGCAGTGGTGAACAGCTTCCTTCTCCACAAGGAGCTGCACAAGATGAGGGGTGACCCCGGCAGGACGAAGCCACACACCCAGAAGTCCTTCAGGGAGCAGCTTGCTGCAGACATGAGGGGTGAAGTCCCTGCATCCCCCCCCCCCCATCATCACTCGTATGCATTCCCAAGTATTATGGGGAAGATGCCACCGCGCTCAGGAGGTGCTCTGATGCTGGCAACACAACGGTGAAGACCTATCTACTGCACTAAGTGCCTGGTGCCTCAATTCAAAAACACTAAACACATTCAGGTTGTGTACATTTTTTCTTTTTTGCCAGTATTTACAAAAAAAATGCTCGTGGTGTTATTTCGGTTTTAGTGTCGTTTTTTTGTGTTATTTTTTAAATAAATCTGCTCCTGTTGGAGACAAATGTATCCTATGTTTCCTAATTGTTATTGTGTAAGTAAACCTTCCTAGAAGTGTTAGTCGGGTGATAAACATGTAAGGACTGTGGCAAAGTCCACACACAGACACACCATTTACATACAAAAAAAATGTAATTTAAAAATAATTGTTTGTTTTTTTAAAAAACATTTGGATGGAATGATTACCTGTAGTGATAATAAAATTATTTTTACAGTATGGTACCTGAAAAAGGTCAAATGGCACTGATGGTATCCAAATGTGCCCAAAGGTCAGTCTGCCTGGACTACTTTTAGCTAAACCTCTCTAAAAAGGTCAAATTTAACTTGTTTTGCCTCAATCTTGATACAGGGTACTTATTATATGTTATACTTTGGATTCCTAAAGCTTTTAGTCTACTATCCCATCATTCAAGGGTAGTTTTCACTATAAGTAATGGTTTTTTTTTAGGCGGGGGTAAGAATATACCTTTTTTTACTATGTTCCATCTGAATTTACTCTGACTGAGAAATATCTATATTGATTCTGACACTTCTACATCCAACTCACAGATGTAACCTTGCTTTGATAAAATACATTATTCATATAACCCTTTTAGAAGTTAAGTTATAGTCATTTGTTTTGGGCATAGCATTTTCGAGCCTGAAACCTTAAAAACAGGCTCAGGGCTTAAGAGGTTAAAGTATGTTATATTGTGACTATAATTATAAATATTTGAAATGTGTATAATATATGGAATATTTACTATTTACTTATATCTATGATAATGTCTAGACTTCCAGACGTACATTATTGACATTTAAAATATTTCTCATTATATAATAACAGCACAAAATACTTCCACAGTTTTTCAATAATATAATCACAAATGACAAAATATCTTTACAGTTTTTCATATTTAGGGATTATATAAATACCAGTTTTACCAATTCCTATATATTCAATTGTTAATGTTCAACATTTACTGACCTGCATGGCTACAAGTGACAATGTTGTCGTTTGTAGTCCATCAGAGACCATCTGCAAGGTCAGTCCATCCCTCTGAAACAGCAGGCTGAGCTGCTTCAGCTCCTGAAGAATGTCCAACACCAAGTGAATGAACATCACCATCTTGTACTGTGTCAGGGACCGATGAATGGCATGTGCTCTCCCTTTCATTAAGGCACTAGCCTCCCCGTCATTCGGATCACTAGCATGGTTCTCAAAGTGAACCAGGGTAACTTTGACGTTTTTCACTAAACCTTCAAGGGCCCTGGACATATGTGGAAGCCATCTTGTCCCATCAATGTTACCTGGTTTGACCACATTTATGCCCATAACTTTCCCAAGTGCATGGAGCTCACGGGAAGCTTTTGCAGAGTGGGAGTAGTGCTTGTAGACACCATTCAGTGTCTCCTTTAATTTAGCCAGCAGAGGCACTGATTTGATGCTGTCAAGCGCTGACAGCTCCAGTCTGTGAGCCACACACCAGATTGGTACAATTGAGGGACACATTTGTTTCAGCTTGGCTGCCACTCCATTGTGAACTCCCATCCTCATAGCCGAAGCCAACCATCCGGGATTTCAAGTCTTGCTCAGTCAGGCCCACATTCCTCAAACCAACAAGTATTGCGTCAAGGATGCCTTGGCTGTGGGCATACTCCAATGAAACAATGTCCACAAATGGATTGACAGGTTTGCCATCTTCCACATATGTCAAGTAGACCATCTCCTGATCTTTCTGGGAGCGGTCAACACTGGAATCGGACATGACAGAGAAGAAGTGTGTGTTTTTTAGTTTCTCCACCAGGTCATCCTTCATAGATTGACCTATGGCCTGGACAAAGGTGCGACAGGCATTGTCGTTCTTGTAAGTGTCACCAAAGTCCAGACCATTTTTGTGATGCAAGTCAACTAGGCTTGGAAACATGGTGAAGGGGGGCTTCTTCTTTTGCCACAAAGTAAGCTATATTAAATAGCTTTGTCATCTTTTCTCTGACATATTTTGTAGGACACAAGCCATGGGTGTTCCGCTTGGGTTTACTTTCTCAGCCTGAGCGCCTTCGCAGTCAGAATGTGATGTCGTTTTGCTGTGTTTTTATCCGGATTTTGCCACCACCCACACCAACGAAAAGGTTGTTCCCTTTCGCAAGACTGGGAATTGCACGACAGCTTTTGCAGAACATCATGCCTGTCTCTGCATCAAATTCAGCAAATGGGAAGGTTTTCTTCCACTCCGGCAACCATTTGCATTTTCTTTTTGCCTCATATTTGTTTGAGCTCGAGGCATTTAAGGCAACCTGCAAATAGAAATGTAAAAGTTGAACAATAGTGTGTGCAGCCTACATTATACTCACATGGATTTACAGGAAATACATGCTGTGTTTTTTTCTTTCATAAAAACATTTTTTTTAAATTAGTATAGTGTGTGTGTGTGTGTGTGTGTGTGTGTGTGTGTGTGTGTGTGTGTGTGTGTGTGTGTGTGTGTGTGTGTGTTGCATGCATGCATGTAGCAGCCGCGAGTGTGTAAACTGCCCCGCCCCCTACAAACAAGTGGCAACATGTGTGATGAAGGTGTTGCGCTGGGCTATATCAAGCAATCAAAAGTGAAACTTAACCTCGCTCCAGTGCGGAGATATTCCCGCGAGAGTGCGGAAAACTGAAATGTATTTATTTATTTCAAATGTGAAATGTTAGCAACATACTCACGGACCACTAGGGGGCGCTCACGGACCACCAGTGGTCCGCGGACCACACTTTGAGAAGCACTGGTCTAACTGATAACGTTAACATTAATACGAGCAAGCTTAGCTCATTGACTTGGGTTTACTTCCCCGTAATAACTGTGTGCTACACAAAACGTGCAGTCAGTTTAATTTTCATCGCCGTTCGTAGTAGAGTTAGCAGGGTATTTTAATTTTAACTCTCGTCCCAATTTTTTTTTTTATCCTCCCCGACCCTATTTTTTTCGACGACGGGACGTCCTTAAGCTTGAGCCCTGTACATAGCCATTATATTTCTAACTCCTAATGACAGGAATGCAGAAAGCACATTATACTAATAATAATACTCATAATAGCAGACATTTTTTAACAATGACCACAATATAATTATTTTAATAAACCAAATATGAACAATTGAGGAAAATGAGGAAGAACTGATGATTCAAATGTTGTAGTACAAGTAGTAATTTAGTTAGTGCATAAATTACTATTGCAACAAATGTGTTCATTTTCTTCAGTAGTCGATTTTTTTTTGGACGAATGCTCCGGGCCAGTGGTTTCAATGGTGGGGCCAGTGATAATACAGTGATAATACAATTCCACCGGCCCGGAGGTGAAATGTTACCCTTAATGTCTACCCCTGATGTGAGTCTTTTATTTAGCCACACTGATTAAACTTAAACAGGACATGTGCTGTTTTACCCATGGATGAAGGGAAAATGAAACTCACTGAAGCATACATTACGATGACTATATTGCGTGTATTTAAGAGCCATTTGAAATATTACCACCTTGGTTTAAGCTAAAGTTAATAGCCATGTTAGTTCATACAGCTGTTAATGAGCAAGACCTGACGTGGTTGATTCACGACACAAATAAAACAATATGACTTTGCTCCATGTTGGACAGCGATCCTCCAGACTGTTGTTCTGCACCAGCACGGTGTGCTACTACGGCTACTATTAACGTAGCTATTATAAGGTGCTGGTATATATATATATATATATATATATATATATATATATATATATATTGTTGCAGAACTCTTTCCAGAAGCGTGAGATGAACTGCGGACCCCGGTCTGAGACAATATATTTGGGGAAACCATGGATACGGAACACATGAGTCATCATGATCTCTGCCGTCTCTTTGGCAGACGGCAACTTGGGTAAGGCAATATAATGAACCATCTTAGAAAAACGGTCCACCACCGTAAGTACGGTGGTATTACCTTCTGACATCGGGAGAAAAGTGACGAAATCCACGAAAATCTCAGACCAGGGCCGGCTGGGAACCGGGAGCGGCCGGAGCAGCCCCATCTGTGCCCTGGAGGATGTCTTGTTGCGGGTGCAGACGGGACAGGCTTCCACATGCTCCATGGATCTCCACCAAAAGCGTTGCTTGATAAAGAATATGGTCCTCTTGACCCCAGGATGGCAGGTGAGCAGCGATGAGTGAGCCCAATGGACGACCTGTGGACGTACAGTAACAGGCACAAACAGACGGTTTGGCGGACAACCACGAGGTGCTTCTTGGCAACCGGCTCAGGGTTAAACAAACGGGACAGGGCATCCGGCTTGGCGTTCTGGAACCCCGGCCTGTAAGACAGAGTGAAGTTAAAACGGTTAAAAAACAGAGACCATCTTGATTGGCGAGAATTTAGTCTTTTAGCCTTCCTAATGTACTCGAGATTATTGTGGTCGGTCCATACTATAAAAGGGAACTGAGCCCCCTCCAACCAATGTCTCCATTCCTTCAGAGCAATCTTTACCGCCAACAACTCACGGTTCCCCACGTCGTAGTTCCACTCTGCAGAGGAGAGTTTCTTGGAGAGAAAGGCGCAGGGATGAAGGTTGTTGTCTTCCTTGGACCGCTGCGACAGGATAGCCCCCACCCCTTAATTTGAGGTGTCAACCTCTACCACGAACTGACGAGTTGGGTCGGGGACGATGAGGATGGGGGCTGAGGTGAACCTCTCCTTGAGACGGCGGAAAGCCTCCTCGGCCTGAGGAGACCACACAAAAGGTACCTGAGGGGATGTGAGAACATGAATGGGAGAAGCAATGGCGCTGAAACTTCTGATGAAGTGCCTGTAAAAGTTAGCAAAGCCCAGAAAACGTTGCACCCCCCCTTGCGGTTGTCTGGCGTAGGCCACTTAGCCACCGCACTGAGTTTGGTCAGGTCCATCTGGATCAGACCAGGAGCTATGATAAACCCTAGGAAGCGTACAGTCTTAGCATGAAACTCACATTTCTCTGCCTTCACATACAGTTTGTCCTCCAGGAGTTTTTGGAGGACCTGACGTACATGGTGTACATGAGTCTTTGTCAGGTGAGTATATTAAAATGTCGTCAAGATATACAAACACAAAATTATTTAAAAACTCACTTAAAACATCGTTAATGAGTGCTTGAAAAACTCCTGGAGCATTGGTGAGATCAAATGGCATGACGAGATACTCATAGTGCCCTGTGGGTGTGTTAAAACCGGTCTTCCACTCATCCCCCTCACAAATTCTCACCAGATGGTAGGCATTACGCAAGTCTAACTTGGTAAAAATGTTAGTCTTTAAGTTGTTCAAAAGCAGTAGCCATGAGGGTGAGCGGATACCTGTTCTTAACCGTAATGTCATTTAAAGGAGAATAATCAATGCATGGCCTAAGGGATACGTTATTTTTTCCCACAAAGAAAAAACCCGCCCCAGCTGGGGAGGAAGACGGGCAGATCAGACCTGCACGAAGAGAGGTGTCAATGTACTCCTTCATAGCCTCCTTCTCAGGACCCGAGATGGAGTATAACCTACCCTTCGGAATTGGAGCCCCAGGTAACAGATTGATGGCACAATCATACGGCTTATGAGGAGGAAGGGAGGTGGCGCTCACTTTACAAAATACCTTGGCCAGGTCATCGTAACAGGTAGAAACAGAAGTTAAATCTGGGGTTTGAGTATTGCGGTCCAGGCTATGCTGAGTATTAGTAACCCGATCGGTACTACATTCCCCAGAAACCCCTCCTACTGCCATGTTTCCCACTCACTTAAAACAATCCTGTGAACCCTCCTGCCCCCACCCCTTAATTTTACCTGACCGCCAATCAACATGGGGGTTATGCTTGGTTAGCCAGGAAAAACCTAGGATGAGAGAATCTTGAGCAGAATTAAACAGGTGAAACGACATGAGTTCACAATGTTCATCAATCACGATAGTGACGGGTTCGGTCTTGTGTGTGACATGAAATAGAAGTTTGCCATCCAGAGCACTGGCTTTCAAAGAGGACGACAAAAGTTCAGTTTTAAGTCTCAGTTCATGAGCTAATCCCCAATCCATCAGGCTTTCGTCAGCCCCAGAGTCAATTAACACTTTTTGAGAGTTACTTTTTTAATGGCAGATTACCTTATTATGTTGGTCAACTTGCGGGGAGGAGAGTCTGCCGTAGAAAGATGGCTCACCAGTGCCCTCCCTTTCACTGGTGAGCCCCGTCTTTTACCGGGCATCCAGAGAGAAGATGACCTTGTTGGCCACAGTAAAAACATCTTCCCTCCAGCAGGCGGCGCCGCCGCTCCTCTGTAGACAGCTTGGCACGTCCCAGCTGCATTGGCTCCTCGGCTTTGTTGGGGGACGCTGATCCCTGGGATGGAAGGAAAGAGGAACGTGGCATGGCAGTCTCCTGAGAGTGAGAAGAGTAGGGGTGCCCTCTAGGGTGGAATAGTCTAGTTCCACAGCCAGCTCCAAGGGTGCCAGCTGATCCTTAATAGGGTCAGAAAGTCCATTAATAAAGGCATCGAACAAAGCAGAAGAATTCCAGCCACTATCGGCCGCAATGGTGCGAAATTCCACTGCGTAGTCTGACACACTGCGTCTTCCTTGAATTAACTTGTAAAGGTGCTGCTTCTCTGCCTGGGGACGTGTGGTCAAAAATGTTCGTCAGGGAGTTCGTAAACTGTCCCAAATGTAAGGGAAACTTCTGCAGCAATGGAGAGTCAGGACTCAGAGAGACACGAGGAGAGTTGGAGCTTTGATGTCAAACAATGATAGTTTATTATAGCTGGAGCCTCCCATTCCTTAAGAGAGATAACAGAGCCAGGGTTTGGTCGTAAAACGTCAACAGGCAATAAGGTTAAATATCTTAGGAGTAAGGAAGAATTATTATTTGACACTTAGGAAGAGAGAAGAAATATTCTCTAACACCAAATACTTGCATATCGGAGAGTCACGTGACCATTCAGCCGTAGCCCACGCCACCGCTCGTCCGGTGAGATGGGAATTCATAAAAGCCACCTTGGACCTCTCCGTGGGAAAGGCTGTCGAAGTTGACTATAATGTAGGCTGCAATTCACCAGAAAGGGACGGCAGTCATGGGATTCTCCGGAAAAAAAGCGGATTGACACGGTGTGGGAAGCAGGCCGGGTCCGCATTTGCTTCGGGTCCGGCCGGAGGTGGGTGTGAGGGCTCAGCCTTGCGGTGAGTGAGCAGGTGGTGAACCTGCCCCGCCAGGTGGTTAATCTGGTTTGTTACAGATGACTCGAACTCCCTCTGGCTGTCTGTGACGTGCAATACTCCCTGCTGGATGGCCGTTAACTGATCCTCCTGTTGAGCGAGGCAGCCTCCCTGAGAGCGAAGCGCTGCTTTCAGCTGTACAGAGTCGGCTGAGTTCATGTTTTGGCCAGTTCGTACTGTTACGATTGAATAAACGGGTTTGAACTCAAATGCACGACTCACACAGGTTTTAACAAAAAAGGTTTATTCAAACCAAAGCTCTACTACAGTGGTATAAAAAACTAAATTACTCTTAACGAGGAAAAACAGTTTCAAAACAAAGTCACTCTTAATGAGGAAAAACACTAACAAAACAAAATCACTTCAAAGAGGAAAAACAATAGGAGCATGAATAACGAAGTACTCAGACAAGACATGGCTCAAAGCTCTGCTTGGGAGTATTCCTGGTATGATACTCTGGTAGTTTGTCACAAGAAACGAAACCGAACTGGCACAGGACAAAGGGAGACGAGGACAATAAATACACCAGGTAATGGGGAACAGGTGGAAACAATCAGGGGCGGGGTCGACAATCACCGGAGTGGGAGACACACAAGGAAGGGAAGTCAGAGTATCTGAAACGAGAGGGAAGGTTACTATTCAAAAATAAAGGGGAAAATCACTAGACAAAGACAAAAACACTTAACTAAACTAACATAATTTGCGAGATATGACAGAGCCCAGCGGCGAGACGCTTCTGAGCCGTAACGCGGCGCGTCTGGTGGAATAGCACCCATTGACTAGAGTGGCCGCGATCCTTCCGAACGCCGTAACATGACCGTAACGCGACGCAGACGGACCCGGTAGAATCTAGGGGTTAGACTCTTACGTCACTGTCGAGACGGCAGTAGCCGACTCCGCCTACTAAGGGCTTCTCAGCAACTCTACAGAAACCTATGGGTGACGACAAAGACACTATGTCCATTTATATATACAGTCTATGGTTCCAACCTTAATATGTGGTAGCCACGTGGTTGGGATGGGAGTGCAGCACACATCTTCAACAAGTTGTTCTGTGATTGGATGTTTCTATATGATCGTCTGTGGTTGGATCTTGTACTTTCCCTAGCTCTGGCGCCAACACGTATGTTGGCTAGGGTTTTTCTTTGCCATGGTTGTGACTCATTAATAAATGGGAATGTGTTTTACACTTTACAATAAGGCTCCCTTTTGGCAGTTATAAATGTTAGTAACTAATTCATAAATGGTCATAAGAGATGCCAAGAAACATCAAGATGGAAGGGGGGAGAATCAATTCAGTGAACAACAGATACCAAGGATGCTGGCTGATGAAGACGAAGTAAGCTAAGTAGCCAATATAAGGCTTAGCAGTACAGATAAATGTGGGCTCACTATTTGGCAAGCAACCGGTCACAATTGGCCTGTTTATCTCATGTCTTATAAAAGCTTATTAATGATTTATAAAGTGTTCACAACCTAATTAATAAATGAATTACAAATGACATTGACTATATAGACACAATAAGTATTAAACACTTTAGACCATAAGATAAATAAATATGCAATAGAAGATATAACCAGTTTAGACAGTTCTATACATAAAATGAGTAAATATTGCTTATAGGCAAAGTAATTTACTTGGTTACCAGGGGTGTGTTTGTGGGGTGGGGGGCAGGCAGCTGTTATTGCGGAGTTCAACCACGGGACAGCTGAGGGTAAAAAGATCTGCAGTGCCTTTGGACTTCCTGAAGTCTACAATAAGCTCCTTGGTGTTCTTGATGTGGAGGTCCAGGTTGTGGCTGGTGCACCACATCAACATACAGAATGCTTCCCATACTTTTAAAAACAAATGTTTTTAAGCATGCTTCTTAGTTAATATTAAGCTCTCTATGGCTCTTTTCTACTGTAACAAATGCAAATGTCCCCTCTGTAGGACGAATACAATTCTGATTCTGAAATGCATGTACTGAATGCAAGCACATTCCATTCTGTATATTATGTATTATATTTAAGATTAATACATTAAATGCCCAAATTAAGTTTACCACAAAAGCATGTACAACTATCAAAATTCAAATAATAGTCATTGAAGAAAAATATCTGATGATAAACAAATACTGTAGCTATGAGCCGAAGGCCTGTTCAAACAGGAGGACACAGCTAGCTCAGCTAACAGGCAGGGTCTGCAACATGGGTCGGCAACAGGCGGCCCACGGGCCATTGTTGGCCCGCCAGCAACAATATTTGGCCCGGAAAATTAGCTTTCAAATCAAGTTTTATTTATATAGCTCATTTATAAACGATTTTTGGTCAAGCCAAAGTGCTGTACATATAATAAAAATAGCCTACAGTAGAGACACTTTACAGCAAATACAACAGCACAGATTGTTCATAATATCAGTATGAGAAAAACGACACCCTCTATCCTTAGACCCTCACATCGTACAAGGAAAAACTTCCGGAGAAAACCCACAGTTTAAGGGGAAAAAATGGGAGAAACCTCAGGGAGAGCAAACAGAGGAGGGATCCCTCTCCCAGGACGGACAGACGTGCAATAGATGCCGTGTGTAAATCGAAGAGATAATACATTTTACAGCATATAGACCGAATGTTAGGAAATGCATGTGTCTGTAATAAGAAGATGAATCCACGAGGATGTCAGCTACAATCCTGTGGAAGCCATCAGGGAAGCAGCAAGACGAGACCCAAGGCAGGACCGCAGAGACAGGTTCAGCCACGACCCGAAGTCCACGACTTAATCCAGAACTCAGGATAGAGGATCCAAGACACAGGACTACAGCAAGAGGATCAGCCTCGACTCCGGATCCCGGCGTAGATATAGATACAAAACAAGAAAAAATATGTGGCTGGGTTAATCGGAACAAGAGAATACACAGACACAGACAGAGAGGGAAAAGGTCATTGGATAAAAGTTATTCTTGATAACCCTCTAGAAAGATCTCATAAACTTCCCCACTCAATCTATCAAGACCCGAGCAGTTATATTAGATATAGGATAAGAAACAGAGAGAGGGAGCACAACAACCTATCTCTTCGTCAGATGCACTCCCCCGCTTATCTAAGCGACTCTGTACCCTGTTACCCTCTACAAGGCCATAGACCAGCAGAGGGAAAATGGGGGGTGGGTAAGGGTAAGGGTTTTTAAGAATAAACCGCAAGGGTCTAAAGCAGGGGTATTCAACTAAAATTCAACGAGGTCCAGTTAGAGAAAATCTCCCCATGCAAAGGTCCGGAACATCAAAATGTCTAACTTGCTTCATGAATTAGTGTGATATATATTGAAGTGACCTGTAGCTTTATCAACAACTGACTGCCAATCAAATAAAGAAAGTACAATTCAAAAACAACAATATTTATAGTCAATGAACATTGAACTATACAGATATACAGTAAATACTGTGGATATGTGTACCTCTCGGGCTGCATTTAACCTCTTAAGCCCGAAGGTCCCCCCAGTGGACCCCTCCCACAGTTTTTTTTCGAGACTATGTCTCAGGGCTTCTTAACATTTATGAAACTATTAATGTTTCATACCCTTTTAAAGGTAAGAAACTCCGCTAACTGACAATAAGAACAATTTTTAGCTAAAAAAAACACAAGAGTAATACCAAGCCTTTGAATTAGCATTGAGCGAAAAAATGCTTTTTTACACAGAACTCACGGTAGAAATGCCCTTATTACTATCTTAACTGCACAAACAAGATATACGATTTAAAGCTGAGACTCCACAGATTCCACACATGTAATGTAATCACTGTACGACCTCGAATTCCTGGAGCTATCAGCCAGAAAAGAGAAAGTAAACAACATCCGGTTTCAAAAATATTACAATAATTACGTCTTACCTTTTTTGATTTGTGATCAAAAGTTGTGTTCAACGGAATAAAAACGCCGCTCAAGGTTAATCCAATGTCTTTGTGTCACGTAGACATTTTTACTGATAATCCATCATCATATTTATGGCAATATACTGGGTATAAAGTTTTGCCGTCCAGGCTTGCACTTTCAGATATGCTTCGTTTGCTTCTCTATTACGTCCGCTATGGTAATGTTTACGTGGATTTGGGAACTGCCCATCGATTCTATTGGTTGTGATGGTTAAGAAAAAGGTGTAAATCACACGAATCGACCAATGGATTCCAGAGATATGGTCCTGCGCAAAGTATAAAGAATGCCAGCCAGCGTAACAACATTACGCAGCCGACTTAGCACAGAGCGGACAGCAGATACCAGAGCAGATTACAATATTTGCGTTTAGGACTTTTTCTGTACTTTGACTTTTGTCAAATAATGGCTCACAGGAAAGAGATGCTTACTACTTTACAGGCAATGGAAATTGTGACTAATGTTGACAGCGATGCAGATATGTTACCTGTTGATTCTGAGTCAGACAACGAGGATCTCCTGTAGCCAGAACGGAACCCGGACCGTTGTGACTCTGATGACGAAATTCCACCACGGCAAAGGTATGTCATCTCTCTGTTTTTATCTATTACTTATTTATTTGGTGTACGATTATTCATATAGTAAATAAAAGCGTCTGCTAAATGAAATGCAATGTAATGTAAATTCACACGCAAAATGGCATGTTTGGCAGGAATTAGAGGGATTATTTACAAAAATACCAAATAGTGTTTATTGTCTGTTACATTTACTAAAAGTATAGGCTATAGTCACTAAATGTATTGCATTCACACGCTCAAAATGCCATGTTTGTTAGGAATTAGAGAGGTTATTTACAAAAATACCAAATAGTGTTTATTGTCCGTTGCATTTACTAAAAGTATAGGCCAGTGTTCGTCTATAGTCACTAAATGTATTGCATTCACAGACTCAAAATGCCATGTTTACTGCCAAGGAAACAGGAATTACAGGAATTCATCTAATCTCTTTGTTATTCCACATTTGTTTTCATAGTGATGGAGATGAGGATGAAATGGCTTCTGGACCCCAACCATTGTCTACTTTCACCCAGCCCACACCTGCCTCACCCTCACATTCCTCAACTTCTGCCTCACCTTTCACTAGAAAGAGATCTGCACCAGTATTGGCCACTCAGCCTGCATCCAAAAAGCACTCACTTCCAAAGCTACCATCGTCTGCTTTCTACCAGCTTTCTGCAGCGTCAGACACATCTGTAAAACCCAGGAAGCGTGGCCGAGGTGGGGCTCCCACTCCTCAGCCAGGAAAAGGAAAAACATCAGATAAATGTGTAAAACCCAGGAAGCGTGGCCGAGGTTCTTCCTCTTCCAGAACGACAGAAGAAGAACTCGGGTGGCACAACAGAGAGGAGAATGACCAAACACCAGAGCCACTGAATTTCACGCCAGCCAGAAAAAAGGCTGAAAGGGGAGATCTGCTGTGGATAAGGGAAGGCAAACTCCTGTTCATAAAATGGATGGACAGCCGTGAAGTGACCATGTGCTCCACAGTGCATGCAGCCTTCAGTGGAAAGACTGTCAGGAGGAAAGTGAAACAGGCTGGACTAAGACTGTTCCCGTTCCTGATGCTGTGTTGGACTACAACCAAAGCATGGGTGGCGTGGATGTGTCTGACGCTTTGATCGGGTACTACAGCGTTCTCCACAAAACAATGAAATGGTACAAGACTTTTTTTTTTCCATTTTATAGACATTGCCGTGGTGAACAGCTTCCTTCTCCACAAGGAGCTGTTCAAGATGAGGAGTTACCCCAGCAGGACAAAGCCACACACACAGAAGACTTTCAGGGAGCAGCTGGCTGCAGAGATGTTGGAATATGCTGAAGGCTCTGCACCCCCACCCCCACCACTCACATGCGGGCCCATGTTTTATGGGAAAGATATCCGTATCAGGAAGAACTGCAGGAACTGCCATGATGCTGGCAAAAAGAGAGTGAAGACACCTTTGCACTGCGTGAAGTGCCAGGTCCCTCTGTGCTTGACTCCCAAAAATAATTGTTACCAGGAGTGGCATGCCAAAATGTTGTAACATTGTAAATGTTTAAAAAAAAATCTGAGTCAAACTTCATTTTGTATGTTTTTTAAAAGAATTTAGTTTTTTTTTACAACAGTTTTGGATGGAATGAATACCTATAGTGAAAATTCAAAGTAATACAATTATTTTTACAGTGAAAAAGGTCTAATGGAACTGATGGTTCCCAAATTACCCAGAGGTGAGTCCGCCTGGACTTTATTTTTCTAAATCTCTCTAAAAAGGTCGAATTTCACTTGTTTTGCATCAATCTTGATACAGGGTACTTATTATATGTTATAGTTTGGATTCCTAAAGCTTTTAGTCTACTAACCCATCATGCAAGGGTGGTTTTCACTATAAGTAAAGGTTTATTTTTAGGCGGACATTAGAATTTACATGTTTTTACTATGTTCCATCTGAATTTACTTAAAAAATAAAAACATCTATATTGATTCTGACACTTCTACATCCAACTCACAGATGTAACCTTGCTTTGAGAAAAATAATTATTAATTTACCCCTTTTAGAAGTGAAGATATATCATTTGTTGTGTTAGTGGCATTTTCGAGCCTGAAACCTGAAAACCGTTAACCGTTTCACATCATTACTTAACAGTTTTAGATGATTATAGAACAATATCAGTCTTTACACATCATAACAATTGAACAGTTTTAAAGTTTCTCTTTCTTTCCCTCTTATATTGCAGTCCCTCACTCACTTTGTTTAAATTCAGTGCGAGAATTGAGCTTGAGCTTGTCCTGCCAGGAGTTTGTAAATCTGGGCTGAAATGGTGTCAGGGCCATTCTCACACACATGCAGGTGCTCATTGGTTTCAGTGATGCAAACACAGGTATGGTGAAAAAAGAGAGAACTATTCGAAGCAGAAAAAAAACAGCGTAATATACCATCTGACAAAGGCCTGTGCTATAATGCTTCAATTAACTGGCTATTCTTTATAATATACTCAGATTAATAGGAGACAGAGATGTTAAGTTATAAATCAAGGGTTTTTATTATAATTTACAGAAAGGGGTGGGAACCTTTTTCCTTTCAATTTTTACAACATCCTCCGAGGGTCGTACAAATTATTGAACTCAACCTCTGCTTAAAAAAACTAAAATCACAGCCCATTCATTTGGCCTTTCTTTCATGCTGTGCAAAGAAAAAGCAACCAATCCAGATATCTCACCATGACTCACGCATGCATGCATGTGCACGGTGTGGTGTGACCACCACAACAGAAAGATATGGACACAAGATATGTGCAAATGTATTTAGTATCCATGTGAACATGATTTAAGTTGGGGGGAGACCTAACCTCCTATAGGGGTCCGGGGGCATGATCCCCCGGGAAGATTTTTGTTAAATATTGAAGTTAAAAGCATCAATCTGGTGCACTTTGAGAGCAACATGAAGAGATCTATGGATACATCTTTCAACACCCATATGAAACAGAACTGTAAGCAGATTTTTCTTTTTGGATATTTTACAAATCACTCCCCTTTTAAACTCTATTCTTGTTGTTTTTAACAACTTTTTTGTTACTGTCATATAGTATGTTATACCTGTTTTTTATTTAGTCTCATTAATAACTATAATGATCATATCAAGGTGTGCCTTAACCTCACTGAGCTGAGGTTATTTGAGCCTCTCAGGAGAGAGCTCTCTTCCACTTGGTTGTAGAAAAGCTCTTTAAATTATTTAGCATAGCTAGCTAACCAGATGCTAATAACAACAGATCGCCACTGTGCTTACAACTAAAGACACAGCCACGCAAACTCTGCGGCATGTGTACGGCTCCTTATGGGTACTGCAATATTTGAAGAGCTGGAGCGGCGTTCCGGTGCTCTCTTACCTCATTCACACCAACGCAACTCCGGTTCAAGCTCCGTGCTAGAGCTTTTCAGGTTCAGAAACGGTTCTTCGGTTTAGCGGAGGCTCTTTTCACACCGCCCAGAGTCCGACTGGTGCTGCGTCATTGCGTCATCGTTTGCGTCATGACGTAACCGTTTGCGTGCCTGCTTCATAAAGCCAAACCGCGCGGAAACCCCTCACAGCTGACACCGACAACAACAACAATGGCTGATTGTACTCCAGCTTCCTCTGTACCTCTTCGGAAGACCAGATTCCCAGTAGGTAGCTGGTCTCTTCAGTGGACCACTGCTGCTTGTTAAGTTTCTCCATCGTTGTGTACAAGCTGGATAAAACGCGGGCTTCTTGTTGTTGTTCAGGAGTTGATCCCGCCCCTGCCCCTGCCCCCGCCTCGACGTAAGCGTGACGTATGTGGTGCTTTTGCTCTGGCCGGACAATTTTTTGGTGCTTGAACCGGATTCCGGAGCTAAGAGACTGCTCCGCTGCGGTGTGAAGAGGAAAACCCGGTGCTTTTCAAGCTCCAGCTCCGAACCGGCCCCGAAACACCGTTGGTGTGAATGAGGTATCTGTCAGCACTCCTTTCAGACGAGATATATACCACGTCAAGACACATTACGCTCGTGTTGTGTTCAAGGAACCTGTCCATGGCCAGGAAAAACAGGTACTCGCTTGTTTAATTTGTTTTGCGGTCTAGATTTCTTCTTCTTTTTTGAAGTGAGAAGTTGTCCGTCAGTCGGACTGACGGACGGACTCCCCACCCCCAAAATGAAAACTCTTCGGTTCTCCACGAATTACACAAGTCACCCAAATCAGCGTTAAAAAAGCGGGAGGTGCAGAAAAATCCCCTATTAATGTATTGATTATAGCTCCGGGTCCGTATAGGTCGGCGTCTGGGTCCGGATCGCGGTCCGCCTGTTGCTGACCCCTGGTCTAAAGGGAAAAAAATATGAAATATAAGGTACTATATTTTAAGTAATCCTATCTACTATTCCTATATTCGAATAATGTATAAACTATTTTAAAAATACTTTATGAAATCCTATGTTATGTTATAAATATTAAAATAAAGAACTAAATGAATAAATAAATAACTAAATGAATGAATACATAAATAATTAAACAAAAGCCAGAGAGAAAAAGTGAGTTTTAAGTGTTGATTTAAAAACCCCAGGGTCTGGGCCGACCTCACATGGAGGGGCAAAGTATTCCAGAGCCTAGGGTCAGCCGCTGCAAAAGCTCGATGCCCTCGGGTTTTAAGCCTGGTCTTAGGCACTATCAGCAGCAGCTGAAAAAGTTGGCAAATCCCAGAAACCTCTGGAGCTCCCTCCTTGTAGTTGGGACTGGCCACTCCACCACTGCCTTGATCTTTCCAGGGTCTGCGTCCACCTTGCCCTGGCTGATGATATAGCCCAGGAAGCTGATCCGGTTCTGGTGGAACTCACACTTCTCCGCCTTAACATAGAGCTTGGTCTCCAGCAGTCTCTGTAGGACCCTGCGGACATGGTTCTCGTGCTCCGCCTGATTCCTGGAGAAAATCAGGATGTAGTCTATGTAGACAAAGACAAAGAGGTTAATCAGATGTATTATAGTGTTCCATGCTCATGATGCAAGATCACTGAGATAAGAGATTAAAACTGAAACCATTGGGTTGGAAACAGCTGACTCCTGGAAATCTGCATGGAAAGACTGCAGATGTGCTCTATAATGTTTATAGTAGGCAATACTTTGTGGCTGTGTGTGTGTGTGTGTGTGTGTGTGTGTGTGTGTGTGTGTGTGTGTGTGTGTGTGTGTGTGTGTGTGTGTGTGTGTGTGTGTGTGTGTGTGTGTGTGTGTGTGTGTGTGTGTGTGTGTGTGTGTGTTGGAGCACCGGGGAAAATGTGGCCTGTAAATGTCCCTCCAGGGAGCTAGCCTGCATCTCTGCTGGCATTAGCCATCACATGATTTCCATTATGTAGGTAGAAATTCAGACGAGGTAGACCACAGCCAATAAATCACGCTGGAAGAGCGGAAGAATACAGATTGAGTCAGAGACAGAGTACCGGGCATAAAGAACAGAGAGTGAGATAAACAGAAAGAGAGGAAATTGCCAGTGGGGAAGAGCGAGAGAGACATAAAAAGAGCCGGTGGAGTAGAGAGACGTGCGGGGGGGATGGAGGGGGGGAATAATGTGAAAGGCTATTGCGTAGCAGCCAGAAATAGCTTGTCATCAATTAAGATAAGCATAGCAAATGCTCCCTAAGACAGATGTATGCTCCTTCTGAGTCCCAGTGTGTGCGAGGACTGGGAAGCTCCTGTCACAGTGCCCCTTTACATCTCTCTCAGATATCCTTTTGCATAAATAGGAGATTAAGCACATTGCTCACAGGCACCATGCACCGTCTGCAAAATCAAACTGTCCTTCAATGGGAGGAATACCCGCAGGAGCCTGGCGGGAAGTATTTATCTTGTTAGGGCCAACGGAGGGAAGATAGCAGGTACTTAAAGAAGTGCCCATTCTGCATGCTGGAGTCTATGTGGGTTAGAAGGTCAGCTTATCAGTCATGCACATCCATCATATGTTGCAACATTCAACAACATTATCATATTATACTTTTATATTATTCAGTGTCTTCATCCAGGGGCTCTCCAGGTAAACAATAGATCTGGATCAGGACTCTACTATGAACATGGTTTGAGGTTAGCGCGGTAAACTCAGGGTTATCTCTGGTATCGCTTCAGAGAATTTTTGAAATATTTTTTGTTTGTTTTATTGATTAATTTTGTCTTATGTCTTGTTTTATTTTTCCGAAAGGGATCATTTTTTTGTATGTATATGTATTACCATACGTTTTACCTCCTTGTGTCTCTTAAACCATTAAAATGTTACATGCTATGTTGCACGTTTTCCAAAAGGTCTTACCATCTGATCTGATGGAAATGTCTTGCTTTCTGTTTACATTTGTAATGTGGGCTATTTTATTAAAGCACTTTGAGCTGCACCTGCTGTATGAAAAGTGCTATATAAATAAAGCTTTATTATTATTATAAAGAGGGCAAGGGTGTTAAGAAGCGGGTGCCTCGATGGTACTGATTTATCTGTTATCTGTTTGGGCCAGTGTGAGGAGGGGTGCGCTTAATGTCCTGCAGATTTATGCTATCAGATAGTTCTGTGTATGCTTTGAGGGATTATAGGATATAATCAGCTAAAGCAAGGGTTTCAGCTAAAAGAATAAGCCACAAAGTGGTGCAGGAATGAGTCCCGGAATCCTGGAAATGATTGCAGTATTGCAAAACGTACAGTCATCTCGTCTCAAAGTCAATGTTCTATTTAATTGGTGCCTGAAATAAGGTCTATGGTTAACTTGACTTGAGGAGATGTTCACATTTATTAGCCTTATAATAACAACATAAGCAATTGCATGCTTCAGCAATTACAGAACTGGTGTTAATATGTGAAGAGTATCCAGTTAAAGTCATAACTTGTGCCACATAGCTTATTTTCTGCATTATTCCAAAGATCCAATGGAAAAGTCCCATAGCTTTTTGTCGAGGGAGCCTTTGGGAGCTTACTTCCGGGTCGGCCAACCAAAATACTTCTCCAATGCATCACTCTGTTCCGAATCACCATCAGAACCAGAAACACGTTTATTAGCAAGTAGGTCAACATGATGCATACATAAACACAGCTAAAGAATGATATAAGATACGAAATAAGAAAAACAACCATAAAATAAAAACAATTATAAAAAACTGTTATACATTAACCTGTTAAGCCCGAAGGTCCCCGCCGGCGGGGACCCTGGTTTTTTTTTTTCACGACACTGTGTATCAGGGCATCTTAATATTTAAAAACCTATTAATGTGTTATACCAGATTAACGAGAAGAATCTCAGCTAACTGACTATACAAACCATTTTTACCGAAACAAAACACAAGTCTCACAAGAAGCGTTAGCATTAGCCCTTAGCTAAAACGGGCAGATGCTACTTCCGGTGCTAACTAGCAAAAACGATCTTTAAAACTTAATATTTTCTGCACAAACTACATATCATCTGAAAGCTGATACTCCACAGATTATTTTTGTTATAACTATCATCACTGTAGGACACAAACTCACTGAGATATCAACCAGAACAGAGAAGAAAAAAAACAACAGTTTTCAAAACCATAACAATAATTATGTCTTACCGTTGCTGTTTTGTGATCAAAGCTCGTGTTCAAGGGAATAAAAACGCTTCTTAAGGTTAATCCAATGTCTATTAGTCACTTTAGAATTGTTCCTGATAATCTATCATTACATTCATGGCAGCAGAGTAGGTATAAAGTTTCGCAGTCCCGAGCTAATGCTGTCTCACGTGCTGTTTACGCAAACCTCTCTCTACTTGACGTAAATGTTTAGCGGGACTTACTAACTGTCACTCGATTCTATTGGCTCTAACGGTTCAGAAAAGGTGTCAATCACCCAAATCGACCAATGGGTTCCAAAGATATGATCCTGCGTAGTATAAACTACGCCCGCTCCGGCTCCATTACGCATTACGCAGCCAGAAGGGAGAGCTTCACCACCGAGGCGAGCAGGTGCTAGAGATGCTAGCTGACGATAGCTCATACCAGATGACTCTTCGTCGGATGATGAAGATCTCCTCCAGCCAGACCTGGATCCGGACAGTAGTGACTCGGATGTTGAACTTCCACCACGGGAAAGGTATGTAATCTCTCTGTTTTTATATATTACTTATGTGTTTGGTGGAACTGCGTCACAGTGCTAGCTTAGCCAAGAAGCTACAGGAATGATTAGGCAAAATGCTAAATAGTGTTACTTGTCTTTTTGGAGTTACATTTTCTAAATGAATGGCCAGTGAATTAATATATATATATATGTGTTTACTTATTTATTTGGTGTAATATTATTCATTTATAGTCCAATATTATCCTTTTTATATATTACTTTTGTGTTTGGTGGAACTGCATCACAGTGTTAGCTTAGCCAACAGGAATGATTAGCCAAAATGCTAAATAGTGTTACTTGTCTTTTTGGAGTTACATTTTCTAAATGAATGGCCAGTGAATGAATATACATGTGTTTACTTATTTATTTGGTGTAATATTATTCATTTATAGTCCAATATTATCCTATAAGTATAAGCCAGTGAATTAATCTAATCTCTTTGTTTTTCCACATTTGTTAGATGAGGAGTGACCCCAGCAGGACAAAGCCACACACCCAGAAGACTTTCAGGGAGCAGCTTGCTGCAGAATTGTTGGAGTTTGCTGAAGGCCCTGCAGAAGGCCCTGCACCAGGCCCTGCACCAGGCCCTGCACCTCCACCAGGCCCTGCACCTCCACCACCCCCACCTCCTCCTCCATCACTCACATGCATGTCCGAGTATTATGGGGAAGATGCCACCAAGGTCAGGAAGAACTGCAGGAGGATGCTGGACTCAAAAATGCTGGACTCAAAAGGGTGAAGACACCTGTGTACTGCAGGAAGTGCCAGGTCCCTCTGTGCTTCACTGTCAAAAAGAACTGTTTCAGGGAGTGGCACGACCTAAATACTGGAACATTCAGGTAGGTATAAAGTTCAGGTAGGTATAACGTTTTGCGAGTGTTTATTTAAAAAAAAATACTTGTTGTTTTTATATACCTAGTGTGATTTTATTGTATAGTGTGTTGGTAAAATATTTGTTGTTTTTACAAACCTACAGTGTGGTTTTATTGTATAGTACATTGGTAAAATGTTTGTTTTTACATGCCTATAGTGTGTTGGTAAAATGTTTGAAATAAATCTGCCCCAGTTGGAGTCAAATGTTACCTATGTTTCTGTTTTTTTTATTGTGCAAGTACACCTACACACAATGACCTACAGTGTGGTTTTATTGTATAGTGCGTTGGTACAGTTACATACACACAGCTACACTTACACATACACACCTACACATACCCACACAGCTACCTACACATACCCACACAGCTACACTTACACATACACACCTACACATACCCACACAGCTACACACACCTACACATACCCACACAGCTACACGTACACATACACACCTACACACACACACACACACACACCTACATTTACACACACCTAGTACACACACTCACACACACACACAAATATATTTTTTTTTAAATTATTTTTAAAAAAATATTATTTTTTTTGTTTTGGGTGGAATGAATACCTATAGTGATGATTCAATGTAATACAATGATTTTTATAGTCTGGTACCTGAAAAAGGTCAAATGGCACTGATGGAACCAAATGTGCCCAAATGTGCCCAAAGCTTATTCCGCCTGGACTTTATTTTCATAAACCTCTCTAAAAAGGTCAAATGTCACTTGTTTTGCCTCAATCTTGATACAGGGTACAGGGTATATGTTATACTTTGGATTCCTAAAGCTTTTAGGCTACTAACCCATCATTCAAGGTTGGTCTTCACCAGTGCTGGAATTGGGCCGGTACTCACCGGTACGCAGTACCGGCACTTCTGGTTCTGACCCATGGAGTACCGGCACTTCTTGCTCAGTACCGGCATGCTGGCGGTACTCAGGTACTCATGCACCGTGCCAGTACTCAACACTCTCCCGCCGTTCTTATTATACATCCATATATATATATATATATACAGCCGCCCGGTACTCAGTAGATGCGTCATGAGGTGCCGAACGGACATTCTCATCGCTCTAACCGCTGGAGTTTCACAGCGGCTGTCAGCTGTTTACTCCTGTCATTCAAACAGAACGTGCTGGAGAGGGGGCGGGGCTTATCTTCTCCATGTAAATACTGTGGTGGAAACGACTATGTCAAAATTAACCTATTTGACCGTGATTTAATAGTAATACACGTTTCAAAATAATAATAATAATAATAATGCCGAAGTAACAACATACTGAAAACTGTTAGTAAAACCATGTTTTAATGCTTTACAATTTACATACCTAGATGCACGTGTGTTGTGTTTATGCAGTGCAACTCCCACCCAGTGGGTGGCTATGTAGAGTGATAGAACAGAGCAGGCACGCCCCCGAGAGAAGGAAAGCAAGTCACGTCACAAATTAGCATTTCTAAAATGTTAGCGTGGATTAATAAAAGTGCAAAAAGACAGCGGTTGTCGCCGGAAGAAACTTCAAATACAGAGAATGCTGTGCCTGTGTTGGAAATTGTGTCTGATGGGGAGCTTTCTTTGGTTGATCCTCCTGCTCCAAGTTCTAGTGCATTAGCATTAGCACTAGCTCCGCCGCCTCCTCCAGAGCCTCTAACGTTAGCTGCTGCTGGCGCAACTGCCACCACCAACACCGGGCAAAGCGATGCACCTGACTGCTGGACAACGGACCAGGTGCAATATTTTTGCAAGACCAATGCATGGCTCCTTCTTAAAGATAAGAAGCTAGGATGTCGGATATGCAGAGATGTCAAATCTTTGGGAATACACACTGGACAAGGACTGAAACTGTCAACTGAATGGGGTGAGTGTGCAGTGTCTCATTTCGGTGTTGACAAGGGCAAACAACAAGCTAGCCTGAGAAAAAAAATCAAAGAACATAAAGAATCACAAGCCCATGTAAAAGCTGCTGACATCCTTACATCTGCTTCATGTGAAACTATTCAACATCAAGTGCAGTCTATGCATAAATCTGAATTAGACACCACTATCAGAGTTTTTTCGAACGGCATATAAAATTGGCAAACATAGCCGGCCATTCACAGACATGCCAATTGATTTGAATGTACAGAAACTGAATGGGCTGAACGTGGGCAGGGTTTTGCACTCCAATAAAACCTGTGGCGAAATCATCGACCACATAGCTCATGAGCTGAAGAAAAAAATGGCAAAAGACATTACAGAAAACCAAAGAAAACTCTGTGTTTTGGTCGATGAATCTACCACTATTAGTGGTAAACGGTGCTTGTTGTGTGTCTACGCTCAGCATTAGCTGATGCTGAGCCCGAAACGTTTTTTTGGGAGCTGATCGAGTTGGATGGAACAACGGCTGATGACATCACAAAGTCGTTAATGGAGTGTCTTGGAAGAGATTTTAACGAGGACTTTTTAGGTCAGTGTTTCGTTTCTTTTGCATGTGATGGGGCTTCAGTCATGCTAGGGAAGAGAACAGGCGTTGCTACCCAGTTGTGTAGTAAATTCCCAAGCCTGTTTGTGTGGCACTGCTCCAATCATCGTCTAGAGCTGGCAGTTGGGGATGTGGTCAAGGAGGTCTCAGGGCTCAATCATTTCCAGATCTTTTTTGACAAACTCTATTCCTTGTTCCATGCCTCCCCCAAAAATCAGAGGCAGTTAGCGCAGTGTGCGCAAGCAGTCGGACAGCGTCTCCTGGTGATAGGGCGTGTTTTGTCCATCCGCTGGGTGGCTTCAAGTGAAAGGAGCGTCAGAGCAGTCTGGGAAAACTACCGAGTGCTTCATGATCACTTCACAAATGCTGCAAACGACACGAGCAGGGATTCCAGAGACAGAGCAAAGTACAAGGGCCTGGATGATGTGCTCACATCTGCAACGTTTGTCAGCAATCTGGGACTGATGTACGATGCGCTCACAGAGCTCAGCGACCTCTCTCGGCAACTCCAAAAAAGAGAGATGACACTGCCTACAGCAGATAGGCTCTTAACTCGAGAAATACGAGTTTTTGAATCCATGGTCACCATGCCTGGCCCACACATGACTACAGTTCATACAGCTCTAGCTGAGAAGTCCTTCAAGGGTGTTGCCCTGCGTGAGAATGGCAGGCTTGTACAGATTCATGCAGGTCAGTTTTTTCCGCAGTATGGTAGAGAATCTGAGACACAGAATGACTTCCACAACCTCCTCTCATGTCAGCACAAGAGAAATCCCATTACATGGCCGGGAGGCCCGGGACAATCAGCTAATCCAGGACATGAAAGTTATCCATCCTGGAAGTTGGCCTGAAGAGGAGTTAGACGTACAGTATGGGGACGTAGAGGTGCTACGTTTGTGCGAAGTGCTGAAAGTGGACAGAAGAGAGACTGTTCAGGGCTTTCGCGAATACAAGGAAACCAGGGCATCCCGTACGCCTGCTGCCATGGAGCCTCTACTGAAAGCAGTCCGAACCATCGCTGTCTCCACTAGTGAGTGTGAGCGGGCATTCAGCTGCATGAACGATATCCTTACTGCAAAAAGGAATGCTCTCTCTGTCAGCCGACTGTCCAGCCTGGTTTTCATTAAATGTAATGGACCATCACTAGGACAGTTCAATCCGGAACAGTATGTGAGGTCCTGGCTGGCAAAGGGAAGGAGAAGTGCTGATGAAAGAGCCTGTCCAGCTCCAGCCCCTGATACTGATGTCCCCAAGGCCTTCTGGAGCCTTTTCTAACAATGTGAAGTATATTGCAAAGCAGCTCACCCAGTGAGAAGACTTTTGGCATAATGTGCCGATTTGTACAGATCCTGGAGATAGAAGGACTTCAGACCAACCAGGGAGTTATCTGATCAGCTTGGTGTTCAATGTAACTCTTTACCATGGCTCAGACTTTGTTACTTGCAGTTACAGTTTCTCATTTTAGATTGTGCAAATTTTGCATTTGTTTTTACATGTTCTTTGTTCATGCTCTTTATCATTTTTCTGAGTTGGAAAGTTAGATTGCATCATAGTTTACTTTATACATATTTGTATTCTTCAGTGGTGAAGTATATTGCAAAGCAGCTCAGCCATGTGAGAAGACTTTTGGCACTTTTTCGTTTTTCGTTTTCTGAGTTGGAAAGTTAGATTGCATTCAAAATGTACAGAAATACTTAATTTTGTTAAAGCTTTTTATAAAAAATGCTTCTGACCAGAGCTTTGTTTCCTTGTCATTAATGTTGAACACCACCAGAGGGGCTCTCATCTGAAAGGTCTCTGCTTCATGTGTCTTCAGCAGAATATCTAGACTTTGATTGCTATATTTTCAGTTAATATTGACCTTACTGAGCTTTAGCCATATCCGCTGCCTATCATAAAAAATGTTAAGTACAGTGAACCTTTCTAAAATATACAGTAGTAAAGAGACAAACCCACCAGCATTATAGTAGCCAAATTCTTGTTTGTGGGCTGTATATATAAAATTGACTTGAAAAAGTTGCTGATTTTAGAGTACTGGCACCTTTTTCATTCCAATTCAAGCACTGGTCTTCACTATAAGTAATGGGTTTTCTTTAGGCGGAGACAGGAATTTACATTTTTTTGCTATGTTCCATCTGAATTTACTCTGACACAGAAACATCTATATTGATTCTGACACTTCTACATCCAACTCACAGATGTAACCTTGCTTTGATAACAACAATTATTCATATAAACCTTTTAGAAGTGAAGTTATAGTCATTTGTTCTGGGAATGTCATTTTCGAGCCTGAAACCTGAAAAACAGGCTCGGGGTTTAACAGGTTAAGTGAATGATGTACTGGCCTGTCTCTGATACATTATTGGTATCGATACCTATGTCCCATTTGGCTTATCGACACGTCCATTTATCAAAACCTCCCACAGGTTGGGCATGTTTTTCCACATGCGCAAACACCAGCTCACATAAGAGCTACATTTGGTGATTTCATGCTTTCAGACAGAATATGCCATGAATCTTTGATAGCTCTGAAGTACAGATCTCAAGGGATCTCCATTCAGTCTTTCATGAGCTGTGATGAAAGAAGGCAGATTCTGTCCGAGTCTTTGAGGATCCAGGAAATACCGTCAGGATAGCAAGAAGCCAACCTCCTATCCATCCCCACCCGCACCAATCACCGGACCTGGGGGGACAGAGCCTTCTCCGTCGCTGCCCCCTCCCTCTAGAACTTACTCCCCCAACCCATCAGAGACTGCACTGACCTCACCACCTTCAAAAAACTCACCTCTTCAATCCGGCTTTTAATGTGTGATTGTTTTTGTATTATTTGACTTTAACTATATATTTATTTGTTATTCCTTTATTTTATTTTATCTTCACTATATCTGTAAAGCGTCTTTGGGCACCTGTAAAAGCGCTAACAAATTAAATCTATTATTATTATTAAGAAGGGTTTTTTAAATCAGTGTCTGGGTTTTTCAAATATTGCCGGATATTGTCTCTCATGTATGTAGGACATATATTATATGAAGTGTGTTTCCTTCCTGACTCAGAGAGGCACCCTGCTTTCATGGCTATCAGATGAATCACGTGGTTGATCCGGATTATGTTGCAGTGAATCTGTAGGTAGATGAATGCTGAATCAGAGTTCAAATGTGAGAATGCATAAAAGCTGGAATGTACTGCAGGAACACGACCCAAGGAAATGTTAAGGGTGTGTTCACCTGACCAAGACGCTTTCGCCAGGAACGGCAATTGATTCCAAGACTCTGCTGATGATTTATTTTACTCTGCAGCTAATTCACGGTTTAGTTTTTAATATTAAATACATAACCAGAACATTACACCATTTTGTTGTAATACAATGATTGAGTGACTGGAGGAGTAAGTACAATTAGATCAATTATTGTTGTATCTCCACTAGATAAATAAAAGTTTTACCTGAGTTTAAAGTTTGTATTTTGTGCTGCCTAACAGAGGAGAGTAAACCAGCTGACGTCTGGACGGACTGAAGCACCTGTCAAAATGGGAAAGGGATTGATCACCTGGAACAGCTTTAACATTGACTCCTATCCTACTGGCGCCTTTCAGCAGGATAACATGTTTTTTTCCTGAGAACTTGGACATCAGTCAGACATGTCTCCACACTTGGTTGAGGTGTCAGTGGAGGAGAGAGCAGCTCCACAGAGCTGAGAGGATGAGAGCGCGCCTCAGTGCCACCTGTAGCTGCTGACAGCTGTCATTCTGACAGACAAGCCTTCCTATGAGAAAATGTCTCAATAAACCATGATGTTTTTCAGGTACAGATCTAATGTTGACAGATAATCAGTCCCTCTCTGCTCTACAAAGCTTTTTAGAGTTGTTCAGCTCCTTCTTTGAGAAATACATTCCACTACATTACTGTTTACTGCTTGAGGCCAACTATCAAGGTGTCCCTTGTAAAAGAGTGCACGTCTATTGTAGGTGCCATAATGCTACTTAGCCCGAGTTCATTATTTGTATTATTATTATTATTATTTGTTTATGTAACTTGTATTTGTTTGTTGAACACTTCCGGTAATTGTCACATGGGTGTGGTTTGTGTATATAAGTCACCTGTTTCATGTTGAGCGCAGATGACAGAGGGTGAGCTTGTGCTGTCATTTTTTCTGTTGACCTTTTTTTCCATAGTTACTGTGTTTTGATTTTGTTTATTAAATATCGTAAAACTATCTTGCTTCAGTATGGACCTTCTCTTTGGAAACGCATCACAGTTTATAGCCAAGCTTAGCCTCTCGGCGACTCAAACGAAACTGGAAATTGAGCCGCCACATCTATGATTGTATCTATCCAAACAGTAAAAAAGTAAGAAAAGAATGTGTCAGCAAAAAAATCATACAAGCACTAGTGGAACATTAGTACAATGCATGTTGTACAGTACACTGTGAACAATGTGTACACTAGCTATCAAGCAAATGTATCATTGGTGGTAGCAAATCATTACAGACTGCTCAATGAACCCAATAAGACCAAGCCCCCAGGAAGTGTGCCGAACGTTGCAGCAAATGTTCGTGGTGGCCAAAGGGTGGTACTTCTGTGTCAGTCCCTGACGTAATTTGGCCAAAAAATACTTTTATCCATTGGGAAATCAGCAGACATATTTTTTCTTTGACCAAACAAACTACCTTTATTTTTTAACGCATACATAACAAAATAAACACATAAATAAATTAACTACATAACAGGGAACACAGCACAGCAACCTCCTAGAGATACGGGTATATAGCGAGTGTATACATCGGGGCTCCGCCCACTGTACCCATAGAGTTCAGTAGAGGGCGGAGCCTGTGAGAGATATAATGAGGGGTTACGTATGGTAACCCTTGTTATATAAGCACAGGCAGAGCCCTCTACTTGGGGCCTTGTCATCCTATGCTGCTTGCTGAAGAGAAGTGTAGGATGTCAATCAGGAGGCGAGGCCTCCTTTTATACGGTGGGATGTGCGCGCATTCAGGTAGGCCCGCCCCGGGGCCGGCTACGTCTGTAGAGGTCTCATTCTTATTCATGGATGAATGCTTGCAGGATATGATCAAGGGGTAGTACCCATAGAGTCCAGTAGAGGGCTCCGCCTGTGCTTATATAACAAGGGTTACCATACGTCAGTGGCGAACCGTGTCTATCACAACTGGACCTTCTGTAGACACACACACCCCCCACTGCCGCCCCTCTGCGGCATTATAATGTCCGTCTTTTCACTGAATTGTCGTCTTGAAAAGGATACTCACAACAATTCCGCAACAACTTCATCTTCACCTGTTGCACTTGTCATTTCAACATTAAAAACAATAAAACGGCATGAATTGCTTCGTCGCATTCATCTATCATCTGTCTCGAGCCAGTTAACTAGCGGGCCTTCTAGAATACCCTGGAACCGAGGGGAACTCTGAAAGAATACGCCCATTGGCTACAAATCTATATATGATTGGTTGATCAAGAGGGAGGAGTGGACCTCGAGGAAGATGGCTGCTTAAGTTCGTGGCTCCGGCGCCATCACCATTTATTTTTGCTTAAATATCCCACTATCAGTGATACTTTTTATCTCAATCACGAGTTATTAGTCCCAATAGTCATCTGTTACATTTAAACATGCCGAATAGTAAAAAAAACTCCGAAAACCGTAGTTAATGCAACTCAACAACACCTGGTTCTCAAGGCTAATGCTAGCCCGAAGCCTGCGAATGTCTCACCGGACATGTCGGTGTTGAACTCAGCTGCTACTGAGCCTACCAACACCGCGATTCTCGAGCTTCTTCAAAAGCTATCTGAGGACCAAACAAAGCACTTTACTGACCTTCGGAAAGAGCTATCGGAAACGCGGAGAGCCGTTGTTGCTGTTGAGGAGAAGCTAGCTGACGTGCTTACCCGAATTACCAGTGCTGAGGCCCGGCTGGATATGCTGGAAGACACAGAAGACCGGCGCCGCAATTTTCCGCCAGCCCTGGCTTCGGAGGTAGAAACGCTGAATGCTAAGCTAGTGGAATACGAGGATAGGGATAGGCGGGTGAATCTACGCATCTATGGATTCCCGGAGCATTCTGAGGAGAAAGATGCTTTATCCTTCCTGAGGACAGCGCTGCCGGACATCCTTCAGACGGATTTTCCTGGGGGCCTGGATTTGGAGCGTGCTCACAGGTCTCTAGCGCCAATCAGGCCCGGGGCTCCACCGAGACCTTTCGTGGTGCGTTTCCTGAGATTCCAGCAAAAGGAGCACATGAGAAATGTCGCGAGGGAAATCGGAGATGTCAGGTGGAAGACCCATAAAATAAGCTTCTACCAGGATTTCTCAAAGGCAACGCAAGATCGGCGACGCTCCTTTTTGGAATGTAAACGGCTACTTCACACGGCTAAGATCCCGTTTGGCATCGGATACCCGGCTGTGCTGTCCTTCACTCAACCTGGTGGGACTAAGCACCGCTTTGACGACCCGAAGAAGGCTATGCAGTGCATCAGAAGTTTATAAACTTATAAGTGTTATCACGGACAGCGGACTGTGTCTTAATAAACTGATTATTAGCCCTCCCCTCCCCTGAAGAACACTGCATTATTGTGGTAAGACATTTTGAGCTCCGGTTTTATTTAATAATTCGTAGGTGTTTGGCATAACATTCTAAGGGCTTTGGGGGTGGGGGGGGAGTGTGAAGTTTCAGTTAAGCTGTCTGTCTGGATGGAACCCCCGACCCGCGGGGCATATACGTAGAGACCATAGTTTTTGGACTGCCTTTTTCTTTCTACATTTATTTGTTTAATTATTTTATTATGCACTGGCCATATGTAGACCGGTAAGTCTTTCTCTTGTATTCCTAGCCAAGCATAATTTGTCCTGTGTGTATGTGTGGGCTGCGTGTGTGGTTGTCGCGCTGGCGGTGTGTTTGTGGCATAGGTTTGTGGGTGTCTATTAAGTATGGAAAGCTCAAAGTGCCATAATTGCGCATCCGTGCTCGCGGGTGTATGGTTGGCGTGGTGGCCGCGCACGGCCTGGGTTTGTGCCTATACGCGGGATGGAGTTAAGAGTGTACGGACGCTGATGTGTATTGTAGACTTATATTTGTATTTATTCATGTTAGCAAACTATGGATAAGCTTAAAATGGGAATAATGTGGGTAAAACTGTGAGCTGGATTTGGGGCCTGTTGACATGTGTTTTTGAGGACAAAGGAAGATGGGGGAAGGTGAGAGCATGTCTTGATTTGCATTCACCTTAGATCTTGCTACAGTGATTGGGGAAACCTAAGATTTGAGGTGTTAGTGATATTTGGGGCTGCCAATCAAGGAGGTCCGAATGGGAGGATCTGATAACTCCTCCCATTGTCAAAGAGTATGAACACAGACACACACGCGGGGTTCAGTCTCTTTCCTCTGGCTGGCTCACGTGCAGGTAAATTCGGGATCCCAAAGATTAACTGTATTGAATTTGTACTGTATTGATTGTATTGCATTGTCATATTATCATTAAAGTAGATTATTGTTTACTTGTTAGCTCTGGATTTCTTCCTGTATTATAACCAGCTTGATAGGGACGCGCAGAGATTTGAAAAGCGGACCAGATATCCCTTTTAATCTCTAACAAAGTGGTGACCCCTGACGTGCCAGATATAACGAAGCTGAGGAAGAATCCAGACGACCGGAATGGGTCGGAAACAAACGCTTTCAAACATCTCAGACAATCAGCAGGGCCCTGCACAACTATACAAATGAGGTATGCAGACGCCTGTTATGAAAATCGACTGTCTGTAATTGGATACGCTAAAACTTTAGGATTGTCTGTAGGCGTTTCATAGTGTTTTTAAAGTTTAAATGGAATATACAATGCATATTTTACTATGTTAGGAAAGTTATATACAAAACGTAAACGTTGATCGCCAGGTAGACGGAAAGTCCTGCGTAACGTAAATAGAGCAGTTTGGCGCGGATCTGCAGGTAGTTTATTCCTGAGTGGCGTGGAGACGGTGCAGTTTGTTTGGTTGCGAGGTTTGATTCCTGCACGACAAAACCTGGAAACACGATATTTTAGATCGGGTCGCCGTTTAAAACTGGGGTTAAATAACAGACCAAGGCTGAAAGCTAAAAGCCAGAGGTCAGTTATATGTTAAATCGAGGGAGAGCGTTTCCCTTTGTCTGTAAACTTCTGCTGCTGCCATCTAGTGGCTGAAAGGGGGTATCACACCCTTGACATTTTTCTGCTGCCATCTAGTGGCTGAAAGGGGGTAGCACACCCTTGACATTTTTCATTACATTGCTGGCCGGTATTGAAGACGGGAAGCACGTTAATAGTAACAACGACAATAGCCCAGTATATTAATACAAGTGAACACATATTAATTAAGTCAGAGAAATAAAAGCAAAGTTAAAAAAGGAACATGTTGGCACCTTCTTACACATTGTGTAGCCGTACCGCCACCTTTCCAGAAACGGCACGGCAGTTAGAACTGATTTTGGAAAACTGGTACAAAACAATAAGGAATTGAACATTTTTTACAACGACAGCACCAGGAGATGAGTAAACTCAAGAATCTGTAGAGTGTAAATACATTGTGTAAAACACATTTTACACTCGAACTGTTTGCACATCATAGACAAGGAATTTAGACAATATAAATAAATGTTCAGAAAGTAGACATAGGCCTACACTTGATTCAAATGTCATTACTGTGATCCAATTGGTGTGCTCTGCAGGTTTACTATTGTTCGAAGTAACAGGGAAAGTATCAGCACAGTTGGCAGAAGTAATGGAAGTCATTGCAGCATTAGAGCTATCAAAAGGAAAGGATGTAAACATCTACACTGATTCAGCATATGTCCACGGCGTAATTCACGTGGAAATGCGACAATGGTTGAGAGCAGGATTTGTAACGTCCACAAATACCCCCATCAAACATGAGAAAGAGATCAAAAGGCTTGCAGAAGCAGTAATGTTGCCCAACAAGTTAGCTTTACTTAAGTGTAAAGGTCACAACGCAGAAAACAACTACTTGGCTTGGGGTAACAATGCAGCAGACAAAGCAGCTAAAGAGAAGGCAGGATATACACCATGGTATCAAATGCTTGTCTTAAAATCTGCTGACTTGCTGCCCGCAATAACAGATGAGACGCTTAAAGAAGCTCAAGAAGCAGGGTCTCCTCAAGACAAAAAACTATGGTCAAACAGGGGAGCTACCAACAAAGAGGGGATATGGTACTCCCCAGATGGGAGACCGGTTATACCCCCAGAGTGGATAAGATCCATGCTTAAAGAAGCACACGGCCCAACACATTGTGGTAAAACTCAGATGAACAGGCACCTGACCCACTGGTGGCACCCATACCTACCAGACATGATAGCAAATCACCTAGAAGAGTGTGTAATTTGCTTAACCCATAACATCAGAGCCACTGTGAAACCACACCAGGGAAAGTTTCCTTTACCTAAGATGGCAGGAGAAGAAATCATCATTGACTACACTGACATGATTGACAAAGTAAGAGGATTCACATATTTGTTAGTAGTAGTAGATGGATACACAGGTTGGCCAGAAGCTATCCCTTGCAGAAGAGAAGATGCAGACTCAGTGATCAAATTCCTAGTCACGCATTACATTCCATTACATGGATTTCCTAGGAAAGTGAGGTCAGACAATGGCAGCCATTTCAAGAACCATGACCTACGCACAGTAGAAGAGTCCCTAGGACTAAGACACAGTTTTGGAGCAGTTTATCATCCACAGTCTCAGGGAAAAGTGGAAAGGATGAACCAGAACTTAAAACAAAAACTCAGCAAAGCATGTGAAGAGACAGGCATGAAATGGTTAGACGCATTGCCTCTAGCTCTTATGTCAATCAGGAGCTCCATTAACAAAGGGACAGGTTTCTCTCCATTTGAGCTCACTTATGGTCACCAGTTCCCAGGTCCAGGAGCCCTAAGTGTAGGAAAGGAAGTAGAGGTTCTGAGTTCGAAACCATACTTCCAGCAACTTAAGGGATTAGTGGCAGATTTTTCCACCCAGGTTGCAGAGGCAAAAGGGGGACCCGAGAAACACGAAGCGAACACTGCGGAGTTCGTCTGGCTGAAAGCGATCAGACCCAAGTGGCTGAGACCCAGGTTCTCTGGACCCCATCGGGTGATGCAGAGGACATCTCACGCTGTCCGCTTGGAAGGGAAAGGAGACATCTGGTACCACTGGAATCAGTGCGCAGTGGGGAAACCTCCGGGAAGGACCCTAGACGACATCATCACGGACGTGGGCCGCGCAGAGGAGGAGGAACCAGAGGACGTCGAGGAACGGCCCTGAGGGAACGAGGCAGAGCGGGGTGGATCAATGCTTCCAGATGGCGTCTGTCTCCTCCACCGGAGGCTGGCGTGTGAAAGCTGTCATCATCCTCCTCGTGCTGGGCCTGCTGTACCTGTCCAAGGTAGTCCCGCTTGATGAAGCTGTGACCATTCCAACGACAGGTGGCGAGGGCTCTCGCCCCTCGGGGGGAGAAATTGAGGTACTCTTATCTAAGGGCCCAGACCCTGAGGGAAAAATCACACCAACAGGCCAATCAGTGCCTAGCGACAAAGACAGGTTGTTTCCAATCACCACACAAACATTCAGTACAATGAGAGAGAGACACAGAGAGAGAAGAAGGAGGAATGCCCCTCTCTCTGCTCACGAACCACAGAAGGTTTCTTTTAACTGCCCAACTGCAATATGTAACTCACCAAACTGTGTTATTACGTACCCTGTGTTTTTTAGCAAGGGTGGCGACTCCACGGTGTGGAAAGCGTATCCAAGGACGCAATATCAGGAGTTCCGGGTCTCGTCACGGATGGTAAGAATAACACTCAACACCATTGCAAATATGCCCCCAGAACTGTGGTGTAGCACGGCAGAACAGTTAAAATATGAGTCCCAGTGCACGGCACGGAAACCAGATTACAAAGCTCCCAATTCGGGGGTCACTGGATGTGCATTTATTGAACCAGAGCATGAAACAGATTTTTCTAATTTAGGGGTCGCCGGACACGCCTCTATTAGAACATATATTGAACCATATCATGAAACAGGTTTTCCGGAAAAAGCCCTAATATCCACTCCACCTAAACAAACAGGAGAGGATGTAGATTCTTCAAAAAAGGCCTTAATCGCTCCACCTAAACTAACTAAGACCAATTCGGCAATGAGTTTAATGTTAGACTATGCACATGAACGCAATGTTAGCAACTGTTGGCTGTGCCAAAACATGCCAGAATCCGTACATTCTCCCATGTTTAGCCCAATTCCTTTCACGAAAGCTGACTACGGTTTAGTTAGCTGGAATGACATAGCATCCCGCATTGGAGATGAGGCCGAGGATTGTTACACTCCTTCGTATCCAATAAACTCTGAGAAACCTCTACAATACAAGGGTTTAATCTCGCTCATTGTTGAGACAGTAAATAAAGATTACCTGCCAGAGGGGTTCAAACAGTTGACGGTCCTAAGACTAATATATGTGAAGAAATATATTAACCTAGCTTTTGAATACAGATTCCAATTAGCTCTAGCCCAGACTAATTGCTCGGTTAACTTTACCAGTCCAATATGTACACTGCAACCACACACTCCATCTTTATTAGTTGAGGCTTTGGTAACAGTAGTGCCCTGGTTCGGCTCCAGAACAGTGGACTCAGTTGAGGTTAAAATACATGACTGTTCGCAGCCATTACCCTTAGGTAAGTCCCCTACCCGTGACTGTTCTGTCTATGTTCCCCCAGTTGTAGTACATGAGTGGAAGAATGTGTCCATCTGTTTCCAGAATGAAAGAGGATCTCTTACCTCTCCAGATGTGGGCCACAGCGACTGTAATACCGTAATAAAGGTGCAGTTAGCCAGAACGCCCCTCCCGCAGAGGGTTTACTTAGTTTGTGGGGACCGAGCCTATGGCTGTATGCCTTATGACATTTTCTATGGCACCTGTTACCTGGCCTATCTAATCCCTTTAATCCGTAAAGTAAAGACTGATGAGATTGCAGCTATACTTCCCTCTCTACATAGAAACAGCAGGTCGATTACAGAAGGACAGCGGATGGCTAGTCTATTTTTACCATGGTACGGTATTTATGTTTCTCAGCAGGAAATTGTGGCGTTGTCCAAAGTAGTGGAACATCACTTAAATGCATCTAACACAGCCATGTTAGCCAAACATAAAGAATTACAGGAGGTTAGGACTGTAGCATTACAGAATCGTATGGCACTGGATCTTTTATTAGCCGCCCAGGGGGGCACATGCAAGGTGATTGGATCTGAGTGTTGTTCTTTCATCTCTGATGCTACACCTGAGGTCATGGATATGGCTCATGATACCGCCAGGGGGATAAAAGAGTTGCATGAAACTCATGGGTTTACCCTTGGGGATTTAACTTGAACTTTTGGATCGTGGGGTGCGGGGTTGGTTAAATTTGCAGTAACCGTTTCAATGTTTATCTTAGTTGTGCTAATTGTGATAATCTGCTTGGTCACTGTAGTTAAACTAGCCATACGAAAGATGACCAAAACCGCCCTCCAGGCTCCACAGAGACTAGTAGGATATTCCACAGTTGATGACTCCGTATTGATGTACGATGCCCAGCTTTCAGATCCATGGGGCACAATCACGGCTTCTGCTCCATGGGGACCCCCACAAAATGAATGACAAGTTGATTAAAATTGACACTCAGAATGTAGAAGATGTATATAGATTTTACCTTTTCGGGTTTTTACACTACGCAATAAATGTCTGATTCTTCTTTTTCAGATTTTTGAACAATGTATTTGACTAAAATGAATGTATAGATAAGTGCCTTACTTTTGACTAAAGCGTAATGAAGTATACGTGAAGTAATGTTAAAGCTTGAAGACACTGCAATTTTGCAGATTACCGATTAATTGAATCACCACTGTGAATGTTATACTTTGAACTGTGAATTTCAACTGGACCTTTACAATCCAGATTTTATACCTCAGGTGGATTGCTAATAATCCTAAATGTTAAATGTGTTTTTACTATAATTGTCTTGAAGCAAATCTTTGAGATGCAAGCTATTTTTAAAGTTTGTAATTTGATGATTAAGGAGGACTGAATGATAAATGATAAAAGAGGTTATTTGGAAACATATATTTAATATTTTCTTCTATATTTTTTGGTATGTTTATTTTTGTGCTATTGATGGACGATTTGTCTAAACACTGAGGACATATTTTGGTATTTCTACACGGTCATATGAAGTTGATATGTGGAGCCATTCCTGAATGTTTAAATAGTCTGAATCCCAGGTTATAATGTGAGTGTCTTGAAATAGTTGATCTCTTAAAATGAGACCAAAAGGGGGATTTGTAGAGTTATATTTGTATTTATTCATGTTAGCAAACTATGGATAAACTTAAAATGGGAATAATGTGGGTAAAACTGTGAGCTGGATTTGGGGCCTGTTGACATGTGTTTTTGAGGACAAAGGAAGATGGGGGAAGGTGAGAGCATGTCTTGATTTGCATTCACCTTAGATCTTGCTACAGTGATTGGGGAAACCTAAGATTTGAGGTGTTAGTGATATTTGGGGCTGCCAATCAAGGAGGTCCGAATGGGAGGATCTGATAACTCCTCCCATTGTCAAAGAGTATGAACACAGACACACACGCGGGGTTCAGTCTCTTTCCTCTGGCTGGCTCACGTGCAGGTAAATTCGGGATCCCAAAGATTAACTGTATTGAATTTGTACTGTATTGATTGTATTGCATTGTCATATTATCATTAAAGTAGATTATTGTTTACTTGGTAGCTCTGGATTTCTTCCTGTATTATAACCAGCTTGATAGGGACGCGCAGAGATTTGAAAAGCGGACCAGATATCCCTTTTAATCTCTAACAGTATCGGCTTGGTGGGAGAGTGCTGGTGCGAGTGTATGCGTGTGGGTGTTGGGCAGGCTGTATGGCTGGGCTTATATCGACATTCCATGTCAAAGTGGTACAAACTATTATTTTGTTGTATCTCTTTTTCGTTTATTTCACATGCTCTTACTTGGCCACATTTAAATGTTGCTCTTGATTATTTGATGTTGTGATGGATCTTTTGCATGTGTTCTGATGACTCACTACGCTGACGTGTTGCTCAGCAGTTCGTTAGATCATTGTCTAGCAATTAACAGATATCACCTGATCTAATGGTTGGTGATGGTGCTGCCTCTCTTAGGCAGTTAGAGTTCCCAGATTTGAGTTATTTGTCCAGTTAGGGACTTATCAGGAATGTCGAGGAGGGACATATCCCCTCACTTTTCTCGGGTTGTTTTTGAGTTTGTTTATGTTTTATGTTTTTTCTTTTTTGGGGAAGGTTTTTTTTGGGATCCAGATCACCATATCCTGCTTGTTGAGGTGACTATACTTTATATTGTATTCTTACACTACTCTACTTATGACTAATCTCAATTTAATTTCCATTAATGCCAGGGGACTGAATATCCCACATAAAAGGACCACTATTTTGGGATTTTTGCATAAGAGAAATATTGACTTTGCCATGATACAGGAATCACATTTACTCATCAAGGATGCGGCCCGCTTTGCAAATAGGCTCTATCACCCTATTATCTTTTCGTCTGCTCCTACGAAGACCAAGGGTGTGATGATAGTTTGTAGGCGCAAGCTGAAATTTGATCTGATCGGCTCTTAGACAGACAAAGAGGGGAGACTGGCCATTGCCAAGATTCGTCTGGACGGGCAGAATATAGCATTGATTTCTGCCTATGCTCCCAACACTTTTGAGGCTGGCTTTTATGACCAATTAACCAAAACTCTACGGGATCTCACAGGCTTTCGTCTGGTTATGGGCGCAGATTTCAATGCAGTATGGGACAGCAGTATGGATAGAACAGGTGGGGCAGAGAGTAGAGACCAACGTCTCGCTTCCGATGCGTTACGCAGGTGGGCGGCCCAAACAAATATGATAGACATCTGGCGTGTGATGAATCCCTCCATAAAAGATTACTCTTTTTTCTCAGGTAGACATAAATCCTTTTCTAGGATAGATTTTCTCTTTGCGTCCAAAGATCTATTTCATAATGTTCGGAAGGCTTTCTATATACCAGTTACATGGACTGATCACAAACCCATCTACTGTTCTGTCACACTTAGGGCTGTCCCCACTAGAGCTCCCAGATGGCGTTTTAACTCCTCACGTGACGAAACATACAAGTCTCAGTTTGAGACTAACCTCCGTGAGTTTTTGGGGTTCAACAAGGGGTCAGTGTCTGACCCGAGATTTTTGTGGGAGGCAACAAAGGGCTTTATTAGAAGCAACACCACTCTGTACGCATCCACCCGAAACAAGGAACGTGCAGCTAAATTGGAAGCATTAGAACTAAAGTATGCTGCTCTCGATGCTAACTTACAACACCATTACAGCGATTCTGTTGCTCTCCAAAAGGACCTGATAAAGGAAGCTTTGTTTAATGAAAATAATTGCTGATCCAAATTGCACTCTATGTGACGTAGAGGCTATTGGTACTTATATACATATGTTCTGGGAATGTCCGCCAGTGGCCAGATTCTGGGAGATGGTTGCTTCTAACCTTTCGGCGATATTTGAGACCAACGTGCCTCATTCACCTGTTACACTTATCCTAAACGACCTGTCCAACCTGGGTTTAAACCTGACCAAAAGGCGAGCACTATTAGCCGGGCTTACAGCAGCAAAAAAATTGGTTGCGACTCGGTGGAAGCCTCCCCATTCCCTCTCACGTAAGGTCTGGGTTCTAACATATCTAGACATATCGTATCTAGAAGTATCGACAGCCCGGGTACATGGGGCAAAGGAGTCAACAATAGAGATGTGGACTTCGCTCATTGTGAACCTCAAGAGCATATTAGGATAACTATCTAATGGGGATGGTGATCTGGATGGGGAGTGGGTGGGTGGGTTAGGGACGTCACTGGGTTTTGTTTCTTTCTTTAGTTTTGTGCTGTTTTTGTACTGTATTGCATTTTATGTTATTGATTGTACCATTTGTTTAATAAATTTAAAAAAAAAATGTATCACAAAAAAATGATTGGTTGATCAAACTGTCAGTCCAAACGTACGCTCTCATTCAGTGAAACGGCCAGGGCATTCTATCAAGGATGTAGAATACCTTGTTGAAGGATATTCTACCCAGAGACCCAGAACAAGATCTGATTGGTTGCTTTCTTTTCTAACATAAACCACTGAAATGCGTAGCATGGTCCGAGAAGGACAAACAAATCAACGTAACACTGTCATATTACAGATCAACAACACAGATACGATTCTCATTTATTCATTTTATATACATTTTATTTATATAATTAAATCGATTTTGTGTTTGTTCCAGGGTATTCTCTGAATACCTTGAAGGCCCTGACGGTTCGCCACTGCCATATGTAACCCCTCATTTTCTCCATTCCATCAATTGTATTTACTAGGTTCTCCATTGTAAGTTTATTAAGTTATTATATTTTTGCAAATTCCTTGTAATTTGTTTATTGATCGCTAATCTTGTCACAAGCAATAGGTAGGAATATATATTTTTTAATTGCCTCTGGTGTTTTCCGCAGTAATAAGGTTAATGGGTTCTTGTTTAGATTAATGCCCGAGATATTGGACATGCTGAAAACTCATCTCTTTCGACTCCACTTCGAGCGTTAGAACTATTAACGAAGCACTTTTATACTAATAAAGGACTGGCTTACCTAAAGCCAGTTGAGTAGCACTTGAAATGTTTGGCTCTATGAAACCTGATGTACTTATATGATTCTGTTTTCTTCAAGGTTGTGTCTTCCTGGTCGAATGTACTTATTGTAAGTCGCTTTGGATAAAAGCGTCAGCTAAATGCAATGTAATGTAATGTAATGTGTCCTAAAACTGTTTCCCAGAAGCCACACTAAACATTACAGGCCCAAAATATATGAGCATGGTTGGCCTTCTGCTCAGTGCATTCTCTCCAGCATTTTGAGGTCCAGGAAAAGTGAGGTTTGTTTGTATTTACTTTGAAATTGGGGTGTCTTAAAGTAACACATTCAAATCTCCCATGTGTATTCTTTCCAGTAGTTTGAGTTGGTTGTGTTGTGAATGTTTTTGCACATTTGTTCCCAATCTACTATTGGTATATTGCAAGATAATTCATTTTCCCATTTATTTTTTACATTAATAATACTGTGTTCATCTTGATGTTTAAATTGTAATATTTTAACCATCTTAGTTAGACGTTTTTTTTCCACTCCAGTGTCATACATATTAATGGGTTGATGTCTTAAAAAGATCTCTTTTTTAAAATGCTGGAAAGATAACTTCTCACTTGGAAGTGTGAGAGAATATTTTAATCCGATCTGTGTATTTAGAGGTTCTCAGTCTTTCTGTAAAACTGTTAATCACAAAGTAATGCTTTTCGTTAAACCACATATACTCCTGCCTGTAATGTGATCCTGCGTGTAACTTCTCAGGAAGACACAGGTCAAGAGGTCATCTGTCTTCCTGTGGGGGAGAAGCTTGGCTCATGTGCGTTTGCAATACAACGAGTCTTTGTCTCGACATCTGTCTTGCAGTAAAGGAAAGCCCGCGTTTTCTAAAGTCCTCCTCTTCTCATGTATAGATGTGTTCCTGTCTCCTTTGTCTTCAGAGTTTGCTTGGTGTCTCACAAAGAAGTTGTGCATATACCTTGTGAATTATCTGGCCGTAATATACTTTCAATAAATGTCAATGTTTGACTAAGGCGAATCCAGCTTCCATTCCTTTCACGAGCATTGGCTCAGCATTGATAACAGAAGTTTTCCTCACAGGAAGAATCTGAATAAATGGGATTTGGGTAAATCATATTGTAACAAAAGCTGTTTAAAGGATTTCATGTCTTTATCACCAACATTTGTCCAAATGTACTCAAGCCATTAGTCTAAAAGTTGTAAAATGCACTAAAAGACAAATCCAGTTAATTTCCCTCATTTGAATGATCCGAGAACGATAAATTCAAGGTGGGGCTTAAGGGAAACTCAGGCTCCCCTCTCTATTGGCCCAGATACAGTACTTTTGCTCTCAAGAGGCAGGACATCTGGACTTCATGCACCACTGAGCAACTTTTATAGGAAAGAACGGGGTCCCGCCTCCAACGCTGTATTCAGTTGTCCCAAAACATCCATAAAACTCACACCAGCATCGTGTTTACTTTATTAATTACGGAAAAACACTGGTTTAAGCTTATATTGTAGTGATATGGTTACCAAAGCAACGGCTATCACCACTTCTGTAACAGCCAACACAGCACTGTAAGTGCAGTTGTCCATGAATCCAGACACAGCAGGCATGTAGGTCACACACAGGCCATTATGAAGCTTATTGATTGACAACTATGAGTCTAGGAATTATAGATGAAATTGTCCACTGTTCTACACTGCTCTTGGTTTGCTTCGTCTATCATTCCATGCCTTCTTTTCTTTTTCTGGAATTTATTCAGACGAGCTTATCATCACAGTTCACAGTTCATCTGTGATTGCCTGAGCTCCATCTCCCCTTCAATATCTCAAACACACAAACCCATAAAAGAGGTTTGCTATAGAGGTTTTTACACACACACACACACACACACACACACAGCAGTTTTATTATTCTCACTGAGATATATGGATGGATATTTAATTGCTATTGTTTTTGTCCTTTCCCTCTGGTCCACCCTGATTTTCTTTCCTATATTTTTTCTGTTTCCATTCCAGCTCTGCTTCAGGGGTTTACAGAAAAGACTGAGATACAATTTGCCATCATAATCTCTTCTGCCTCAGCCAGGCTACGCTTGGCTGGCGCTGTGTGTGTGTGTGTGTGTTTTTGTCTGTGTTTGCTTTAGGTGATGAGAGTAATTGAAAAAGAGTGTCACGTATGGAGTGTCTGGACAACCTGTGTGTGTACAAGCATATATTTGGCTCTGCTAATGGAAGGTTCTTGGCAAAGGTTAGGGCATGCCAATGGACTCAGTAATACACTCAATATTAATCTGTTAAATTCTACAAACATAATGATTATGGTTATTTGAATTACCATTTTTTTTAATTGAAAAACGACATTTATATAATTATATCTTAATCTTAATCATAATAATGTATATAACATTTTAATTTTAAGCGTGCTTGCTCTATAAGAGGTTTGAAGCAATTTCAATGCAGAACACATAACATACACTCTGCCAATGTAAAATGTGAGGTTCCATGAAGTTTTTCAAACCAACGTAACCAATATAGAGATACTGTACTGCATGGTATAAGTTGTGCACAGTGTGAAGTATTATTATTATTGCAAAAGCAGGATAAAGCAATCTGTTCTCAGGGATCAGCTGCTTATCTTACTGTATAATCTTTTCCCTTCACTATATCTGTAAAGCGTCTTTGAGCACCTGTAAAAGCGCTAACAAATTAAATCTATTATTATTATTTATTATTATAATAGTCAGGGTTACTGGTCAGAATGTGTTATATTGTGTTGTCTGAGTGGATGTTCAAAATGTGTGTAAACACAATCATTCTTAAGTGAAAAAGTTAAGGAGTTCTTCTAGTTTAGTTACAGAATTACACTCAACACTCCAGCTTGTTACAGTACATGCATCATCTTCCGGCGCAGACTGAAAACTCTTTCGACTCCACTTCGAGCGATATAATTACTAACAAATAATTACTAACAAAGCACTTATATACTAATAAAGGACTGGCTTATCTAAAGCCAGTTGAGTAGCACTTGAAATGTTTAGCTCTATGAAACCTGATGTACTTATATGATTCTGTTTTCTTCAAGGTTGTATCTTCTTGGTCGAACGCACTTACTGTAAGTCGCTTTGGATAAAAGCGTCAGCTAAATGCAATGTAATGTAATGTAATCATGGTATATTACATTACATTATCAATAAATATGATACAACATAGTTAGGTCCAAATATTAATTTAATGTTGACACATTTGATTGCAGACTAAACTCAACATTTGCTTGTTAAATGACCCCCTTGTGAAAAAAATGCTAATAATGTAAATGACATCACCATTCTGATAAGTAATATATTACAGAATGATTGTGACATTGTATTCACGTTTACTTCAGCCAGCAAAAGCAACACAGAAATGGATCATTTCAAAACAACAATTTCAATATTATTATAATATTATAGCCTTTTTTACCTGCTATGTAAATATATGTTTCGCTGCACCCTCGCTGCGAAGGGGACCCAAGTTCCCATCAGCAAAAACACGTGGGTTTGCTGTCCTGGCTCCAAAATGGTGGAATGAGCTCCCCATTGACATCAGGACAGCAGATAGCTTACACACCTTCCGGCGCAGACTGAAAACTCATCTCTTTCGACTCCACTTCGAGCGATATAACTATTAACAAAGCACTTATATACTAATAAAGGACTGGCTTATCTAAAGCCAGTTGAGTAGCACTTGAAATGTTTTTGCTCTATGAAGCCTGATGTACTTATATGATTCTGTTTTCCTCAAGTTTGTATTTTGTTGGTCGAACGCACTTATTGTAAGTCACTTTGGATAAAAGCGTCAGCTAAATGCAATGTAATGTAATGTAATGTTACTTTTGCTGTACCGCTGTAAACAAAGTCACAGTGAAGTAAAACAACGTACTTGTACTTTTAGAGAGATTCAAGGATTCAAGGCTTTTATTGTCATTCGTACATAGCTACAGTATAGTTATGTCAATGAAAATCTCAGGTCCCAGGCTCCTCCAACAATGCAACACAATAAACAGATAAAATAGTGCAAGCAAATACAATAAAATAGAATAGAAGTAGTGCCATACTTGTCTATATACAAGTGATACATAATTTGTGAGATGCAAACAGATGAATGTTATGGATGCTCTTAGTTCAGGTGTTTAACAGTCTTATGGCCTGTGGGATGAAACTGTCTCTGAGTCTGGTGGTTTTAGTCCGGATGCTGCAGTACCGCCTGCCAGACGGCAGCAGACAGAACAGTTTGTGGCTGGGGTGATGGGGGTCTTTGATAATCCTGAGGGCTTCCTTCCTGAGCCGCTGGGAGTAGAAGTCCTCCATGGAGGGCAGCTCAGTCCTGGTGATGTGCTGTGCAGTTTTCACCACCCTCTGTAAAGCCTTACGGTTGAGGGCGGTGCAGCTGCCGTACCAGGCCGTGATGCAGCCAGTCAGGATCCTCTCTATGGAGCACCCGTAGAAGGTCAGGATCCTCTCTATGGTGCACCTGTAGAAGGTCAGGATCCTCTCTATGGTGCACCTGTAGAATGTCAGGATCCTCTCTATGGTGCATCTGTAGAAGGTCAGGATGCTCTCTATGGTGCACCTGTAGAAGGTCAGGATCCTCTCTATGGTGCACCTGTAGAAGGTCAGGATCCTCTCTATGGTGCACCTGTAGAAGGTCAGGATCCTCTCTATGGTGCACCTGTAGAAGGTCAGGATACTCTCTATGGAGCACCTGTAGAAGGTCAGGATCCTCTCTATGGTGCACCTGTAGAAGGTCAGGATCCTCTCTATGGTGCACCTGTAGAATGTCAGGATCCTCTCTATGGTGCATCTGTAGAAGGTCAGGATGCTCTCTATGGTGCACCTGTAGAAGGTCAGGATGCTCTCTATGGTGCACCTGTAGAAGGTCAGGATCCTCTCTATGGTGCATCTGTAGAAGGTCAGGATGCTCTCTATGGTGCACCTGTAGAAGGTCAGGATGCTCTCTATGGTGCACCTGTAGAAGGTCAGGATGCTCTCTATGGTGCAACTGTAGAAGGTCAGGATCCTCTCTATGGTGCACCTGTAGAAGGTCAGGATGCTCTCTATGGTGCACCTGGAGAGGGTCAGGATCCTCTCTATGGTGCACCTGTAGAAGGTCAGGATCCTCTCTATGGTGCACCTGTAGAAGGTCAGGATCCTCTCTATGGTGCACCTGTAGAAGGTCAGGATCCTCTCTATGGTGCACCTGTAGAGGGTCAGGATCCTCTCTATGGTGCACCTGTAGAGGGTCAGGATCCTCTCTATGGTGCACCTGTAGAGGGTCAGGATCCTCTCTATGGAGCACCTGTAGAAGGTCAGGATCCTCTCTATGGTGCACCTGTAGAAGGTATTTTCAGCAATCGATGGGAAACTTTCCACTTTTTCCAAATATTTCATACTTTTTGAAATATTCAGCTTTTTAAACTCTTTTTTTAACATGGAAGTCAATGGGTGGAACCTTCAAATATACGCCAAATGCTTCTCCTTCCACATACTTTCAGCTAGAGACTTCTTCTAACTTTAAAATGATCACAAGACCTTCAGCTATTCAATTCTTATTCACATTTTTTATATGGTTTACACTTTGAGATATTTAACTTAGTTTGGAGCTTGGTAAAGAGGCTTTCTTCAGATTTTAACATTAGTGTGTATTGAGCAGCTCGTTAAGTCTAGAGTGCTTTTTACATTACATTACATTACATGTCATTTGTTAGACGCTTTTATCCAAAGCGACTTACATTCAGTACAATCCACACAGGAGCAATTTGGGGCGAAGTGTCTTGCCCAGGGACACAACAACATGCTGACTGCAGTGGGACTCGAACTTGGTAACCCCTGATTCGAAGTCCAGCACTCTAACCACTGAGCCACAGCCACCCTGATCTCAAAACAGAGTGAAGGAGTGCTTGAAATTCGCCCCAATTTTTTTTTTAAACCTGCCATAATTCCCAAACCCTACACTCCTCAGACATAGTTTTTCATGGAAAACGTAGGAAAACCTCTCATAGGTTGGAAAATACAAAATAATTAAGAAAAAAATATTAAACAAAATGCCTCTTGAGGGCATGAAGAGACAAAAACTTTTCAAAAAGTCCACCTAGCTCCCAATAGCTCCCATGTAAACAATTTCCGGATCTTTCTTCAGAACAGAGAGAAGTACACTTTAGACAAACTGCTCTCATCTTCACATTTACCACACAAAACCCAAAAAAACAACATATTCATTGGGGTTCCCTGATGCTCACGGTCTGGTCATGTTTTTATAGGAGCAATAGTTTTTGAACAGGTGGCAAAATTGTCAGATATGATCCTCAATGCATTCTTTTTTTTTTATTACATCACAGTACAAACAACAGACACACAGTACACTTCCCCCCCCCCCCCCCCCCCCCACCCCCCACCCACAACCCACAACAGAGAGGGTGATACAAACAATAGCAAAAAATAAAATAAACAAAAACAAAAAAACACAATAAAATGGTCGCTAGTGCATGGTAATAACATCAGTAACAACTGTAATACTTATGTATACGCTCAAGAAATCTGTCGATGCATAAGGCATAGAGATATAAGAGGACAAAAATGAATGAATCAAATCAATACAGTAAATGAACAAGATAAAATAAAATAATGAGATAGAATTGCAAAAATGTGCAAATTGCCTGGACCACATCATGACCTCCTATACAGGGCAATGTATTGTTTATGCCAGTATTAAGTTATAGTTCCTCATCTGAGGGGAGCTTTTGTAGGGCATTAAAAAAAGATATGAACGGTTGCCACTTTGAGACAAATTTTTCATTGGAGCCCCTTAAGGAATACTTAATTTTTTCAAGCTTAAGAAAGAACATCACATCTGTTAGCCAGGTAGAAATAGAGGGAGGATGTTTGGACTTCCAGTTGAGGAGAATCCTGCGACGGGCCAAGAGGGTTGTGAAAGAGACAATATCTGCTTCTTTGGAGGTTAATGAGGACAAATCTGTAGGGACACCAAAGATGGCTTTTAAGGGGCATGGCTTCAGGGTGGTCTTGAGAACATCTGAGAGGGTTTTGCAGATTGATTGCCAGTAAGTTTTCAATTTGGGACAGTGGGCAAACATATGACTAAGGTCACAGGGGGATAGATAGCATCTGTCACATTTGTCATTTACATTGGGGTATATTTTGGATAGCCGGGATTTGGAAAAGTGTGATCTATGTAAAACTTTAAACTGTATGAGCCCAAGGCGAGCACATGAGGTGGAAGTTCGCACTCTGTCAATTGCCCTATCCCACCAGTCTTCGGGTAGTTCCAAGTTCAATTCCTGCCGCCAAGCTATTTTAGTTTTGCTCGTATGTATCTAGTGACATAATATGCGAGTAGATTTTGGAGATAGACCCCCTCTCTCCTGGCATTAATTTCAAGAGGTCATCCCAGGATTGTTTGGGAGGGAGAGTGGGGAAGTTAGGAAAATGGGAGGAGACAAAATGCCTGACCTGAAAATAGCGAAAAAGATGGGATGCTGGTAAAGAGAATCTAGAAGCCAGGGTCTGGAAGCTAGGGAAAGTGTCATTTACAAAAAGGTCTTGGAATGACCTTATGCCTTTCCTTTTCCAGAGAGAGAAAACACTGTCCATTAAAGATGGGGGGAAGAGATGGTTCATATCGACTGGACCCTGAAGGGATGCAGAGGAAAACTTAAAGTGCTTGCAAAATTGGTACCAAATCTTCAGCGTAGAAAGGACTATGGGATTACCAGTAAAGCGAGAGAGCTTTACTGGGGAGAAGAGCAGATAAGAGCAGGTAGCGAAGTCGAGGTGAGGGAGTGAGCCTCCAGGTGGCACCATGGCACATCTGGAGCACACAGCCAGAATGATAGTTTTTGAACGTTTGCTGCCCAGTAGTAGTACAAGAAGTTAGGTAGCGCAAGACCTCCACTTAGTTCGCATTGTTGAAGTAGGGATATACTGACCCTGGGCACCTTACCTGCCCAGATGAATGTAGTGACAGCTTGATTAACAGATTTAAAAAAGGATTTAGGTAAATAAAGTGGGATTGTCTGAAACAAATACAGACATTTTGGTAAGCTATTCATTTTGACAGCATTTATCCTGCCTAGCAGCGATAGAGGTAGGTTAGCCCATCTCTGGAAATCTGATTTCATTTGAACAAGGAGGGGAGCGAAGTTAGCAGAGAACAAGGCGGACAATGAGCGAGTTACTTTTACTCCAAGATAGGTGAAACCAGAGTGGCATATTTTAAAGGGCAGATCGGATTGTAGGAGCTGTAGTGCAGTTGTGTTTATTGGGAAGCATTCACTCTTTTGAAGATTGAGCTTGTAGCCGGAGAAAGAGCCAAAGTTGTCCAGAGTTGTGACAACAGAGGGCAAAGAGGCGACCGGATTCTCAATGTAAAGCAGTAAATCATCTGCATAAAGAGATAGCCTATGTTCCCTGCCCTCCCTTGTCACCCCCAGGAAAGAGGTAGAGGCACGTAGAGCCGCAGAAAGAGGTTCAATAGCCAGTGCGAACAGTATAGGGGATAGGGGGCAACCCTGTCGTGTACCACGTCCAAGGGCAAAATAGCTTGAATGAGTATCATTGGTGCATACACTAGCTTGGGGAGAAGAGTACAAAAGGCGAATCCAAGAGCATAATGTGTTCCCAAATCCAAATTTCTTAAGGACAGAGAATAAGTATCCCCATTCTACCCGATCAAATGCCTTCTCGGCATCAAGAGAGACAACCACCTCAGGAAGGGTGGAGGGTTGCTTAGAGTAAATTATGTTGAAAAGTGTACGTATATTCGAAAATGAGTATCTCCCCTGTATAAAGCCTGTTTGTTCCTCCGAAATGATTTCTGGTATGACTACCTCCAGCCGTCGTGGAAGGACCTTAGCCAGTATCTTGACATCAGCATTAAGGAGACTGAGCGGCCTATAAGAGCTACACAGAGTCGCATCCTTATCCTTTTTTAAGAGGAGAGCTATTGAAGCCTGTGTCAAGGTGGGTGGAAGTGAGCCATTACCAAGCGATTCATTGTACATGGCTAAAAGCAGAGGGGCCAACTTAGCATCACATTTTTTCACGAATTCAGGAGGGAACCCGTCAGGTCCTGGGGCCTTACCACTCTGCATTGACCTGGTGGATTGCATAACCTCATCAAGAGTGAGAGGGGAATCGAGGTCATCCGCAACCTCAGGTGGAACTGAGGGAATCGTCAATTCTTCCAAAAACTGAGTCATATTGGTGGTGTCTGATGGCATCTCCGACTTATACAAGGTAGAGTAAAAACTTTTAAAGGCATCATTAATCTGTGCTGGGTCAGAGGTCAAGTTGTTAGAGGAGTCTAGAATTTTAGGAATTAATCGGGAGGCTGCTTTGCGTTTTAATTGGTGCGCGAGCAATCGACTAGCCTTATCGCCATGTTCATAGTATGTTCCCCTTGAGTGCAGTAGCAAACGCTCTGCGTCTTGAGTAGATAGAAGATTGAATTCCGAATGGAGATTCAGGCGCTGTTTATAAAGATCTGGGGACGGGGTCGAAGCATATTGGCGGTCTAACTCAAGTATCGCCTAAGAGAGCTCGTCCAGCCTAGCTCTGCGGGTCCTGTTAAAATAAGAGGCATAAGAGATTATTTGCCCTCTGAGGTAGGCCTTGAGCGACTCCCATAAGAGAGAATGGGAGGTGGAGCTTGTCTTGTTAGAAAACAGAAAGTCATCAATGGCAGTGGAGATTGTACTACAAAACTTGGCATCAGAGAGCAGGAGTGAATTGAATCTCCACCGTGAAGGTGTACGAGGTTGAGTAGACAAAGATATGTCCAGAGTTAAAGGACCATGGTCAGAGATGATGATTGGTAAATATTCTGAAGAGGTAACCTTGGGTAGCAATTTATGGTCAATGAAAAAATAGTCAATGCGAGAAAAAGAATGATGTACATGAGAGAAAAAGGAGTAATCACGAGACTGAGGATTATTATATCTCCAGGGGTCGGCAAGGCCATTCAGAGACATAAAGTCAGAAAATGACCTTGCCATAGTGGACGGAGAGAACGTGGTGGGAGAAGAACGGTCTAAGGATGGGTCAATAGCACAGTTTAAGTGCCCTCCCAGTATTAAAAGGTGGGTGTTAAGACATGGGATTTTGCTCAGCAAGCTGTTAGAGAACGCAGCATTATCAAAATTGGGAGCATATACATTCACCAATACAACAGGAGTTTGCCAAACCATACCAGTAATAATTAAATATCTCCCATTTCTGTCAGAAATAATGTTAGTGGTGGAAAAATGTATCCTCTTATTTATGAGGATTGCAACACCTCTGGCTTTGGAGTCAAAATCTGAGTGGAAGACCTGACTATAATGTTGATTTTTTTAGCCTATGGTGGTCTTTGATGCGTAAGTGTGTCTCCTGTAAAAAAAACGACATCTGCATTTAACTTTCTGAGGTGAGAAAAAACTCTTGACCTTTTGACAGGGCTGTTCATAGCCTTTACATTCCAGGACAATAATTTTGTGGAGTTAGGTCTATCTGGAGTCAAACCATTATTCGCCATCTATCCCATACGAACTGGAAAGTGCAGTGGCCCAGGCTATAGGCTACATGCACTAGGGTCTGAGACGTACTTCCGCCTTAGCCGTTATACTGCTCGGACGCTTCCGGGTTGCTTCTGGTCTGCGTAGCTGAGCGTCCACAAATGTTTTACTGTTTAAATCTGTGGTTTAAATATGAGTCGACGGAAGATTTTCAAAACGGAGCATTTGCAAAGACAAGTAAAGAACTACTCCGAGCACTGCTGTGTCCCACTTTGTACGGCGTCAGCTAAATTCAACGGCGTCCTAAGTTTCCATGGCTTTCCGACCGAACTCGAGCTGCGAAGACAGTGGCTGGTTAAAATACGACGCGATAACTTTACAATCTCCTCTCACTCCAAGGTCTGCAGTCGTCACTTCGCTACGGATCAACTAATAGAGCCAAAAACCCTTGATGGCCGTAGGAGGCTTGTGAAAGGTGCTGTCCCAACTCTGTTTGAGTGGAATCACTTCACTGCTCAAACACCGCGGGCTAGTGTTTGGGAGAGAAGGGAGCGGCCCACTGAACCAGTCTCTCGGGAGGAGCAGGAAGAGCACATCGATGTCCGTGACCATGATTACTGCTCAACCCCTGAACCAGCTTCACTGGACATGTTCTCTCAAGCTACAGAAGACAACTCAAAAACATTGGAGGATCTGCAGAAGCAACTGCAGGAGTTAAGAGTCCAGCGAGAGTTTTGTTTACAGCGGTTTGCTGGCTCCGACGACAACATCCGATAGTACCAGGTAATGTTTTGGCTAAATTCTATCCAAGTTTTTGAGATGGGTTAGCTTATAAAGAATCCTGTTTACCTGCCGTTTGACTGCTGACTATTTGCATGCAGTGTTGGAATAAGTAGGCTACTCAACTTAACTGAAGTATAAGTACAAATACTATGGTTTGAAAATACTCCTGAACTGAACATGTAGAATCATAAATCCTGTGTTTTCATAAGTAACTAGAAACTATGAAGGTTAACTAAATGTGGTGGAGTAAAACATACTAATACTAACAACATACTGATAATACTTTACTACAAGTGGAAATCTTCAAAACCTTACCAAAGTAAAAGTACATGTCAATATCCAATGCGTTTCTCCCAGTTGCACACTTAAGAATGAAGAGTAAAAGTAGTCATTCTGTGTAAAATGTTCCCTGTATGTTTTAGATTATTATTACTGCCGCTTTAATGTAGTTGTTACATGTTACTGCTGTATATTACTATACCTGCACCAAGTGCCTTCTTAATCAGTCTATTTGAATTGTAATGTATTATAGCAAACAAGAGGAAAGCATTAGCCCATGTGTTACAGTTAACGAGTCAATTAATGACTGACATGTGTCTTTTGTGTACAGATTCCCGAGCTATAACCACCTGATGGCCTTCTGGTTTTTGATTGAGCCTTCCATTTATAAAATGGTTCGTGTTACAAGAGCGATATCAGCTGCCAAGAGGAATGAAGAAGTGGTTACACACGCACGTCCATCAACGGTAGGCTACGTTTCTTTTAACACACAATCTAAACACAAACTGAAGGGAAAATGTTTCTCCAACATTTCATTGCTTTCGTGTAGGCTAAAAGGCTATAGTACTCAATCCTTTTTGAATACATCAGAGAACTAAAACAACTTAATGTTTTTCCCATGGTGTGCTACACTCATGACATTAATATAGTACCCTTTCTTTGTTTATCTTCCAGAGACAGCTGCTTCAGCCAATTGACGAGTTCTTCCTTTTTCTCTGCTTCCTGTCGGTGGGTTTGAAAGAGAGGGACCTTGCAAACCGCTTCAACGTACACCAGTCCACTGTGAGCCGCATCATTGCAACATGGACGAGTTTTCTTACAACTTTATTGGGGTCACAGTGCATCTGGCTTACACCTGCAGAAGTTCAAGCCCACCTCCCAGAGGCATTCAAAGATTTCCCAGACACACAGGTGATCCTGGATTGCACAGAGCTGAGGTGTCAAACACCATCCTCACTCCTCCTCCAAAGTGAAATGTATTCTACATACAAATCTCACTGCACCATGAAAGCCCTGGTTGGCATAGCCCCACATGGCGCAGTAACATTTGTTTCCAGTCTGTATGGTGGTTCTGTCAGCGACAAGGAGATTTTCAAACAATCTGGAATAGCTGCGTTGTTGACTGAAAACATGGCAGTGATGGTAGATAAGGGCTTCCTGATCAGCGATTGCTGCAAATGCAAGGTGTACTGCCCACCTTTTCTGTCAAAGCAGAAGCAAATGCCAGCCTATCAGGTGAGGGAGACACAGGCCATTGCCAGACTGAGGGTTCATGTGGAGCGTGTCATTAGGAGGATAAAAGAGAACAAACTTTTTGATGGTGTCATCCTCCTGTCCCATGCCTACAACATCAACCAACTGTTTGCAGTAGCATGTATGCTGTCAAACTATCAGAACAAAGCACTGGTCAAGAAATGGGTGAAATAAGACAAGATGATGACACCTGTGCAGGTAGCTGTGATTAAGCTGGGTGAGCACACCGTAATCCCGTGTTGCCTGACACACACTAGTGTTTTGTTTGAATAAATGGTAAATAGCAAATTACAATGCGTTGATGATTTCTTACAAATGCACTGATTTACTATTCATTACACAAATCACTTCACTTTATTGTCTTTTTAAATACAATTGTATATTTATTTACATATATGAAATGTGACAAACAATATATATCAAAAACAAAATATTGAAATCACATTTTGTTGTCATTCAGAACACATGATTGAGGGATTGCCTCCTAAAAAGAATGACGGCTGAGCCAGGGTCTAGCAGCTAACTGCTTACAGAGTTAACAATGGCTACAGCGCCCACTACTTTTTTAATGACAGGTACTTCGGCATGTATGTGTAAAAAAAAAAAAAGTCTACTTTTTCTCTGATTGCTCTTTGCACTTCTGGATCTGTGTATATTCTTTGCACCAGGTAGTCCTCTTGTGCCCACACTACAAAATCACACCACTGCATCCCAGATACAAGAAGTTGACCCTGTACTTGCCAGTAATAGGCATGGCTTTTCTTGAGCTTAGGGGAGCCACATTCCATCTGCACATATTTGCAGTCGACATAATTTGGGACATTGGGACATTTGAATTCAACAAGGCCAAATTGGGGATATTCTGTTGGGTCAAAAACAACTCCATCAGGGGAGGCACCAAGCCAGGGCGTAGAGGGGTGAATGACAAGGCCACAAGGGGAGTAGTTCACGTTTGCCAGTCTACTGTATTCAGCTGCTACTGTGGGCTCCATCTCGGCACCTCTCCTCAGTTCTGCAGTCTGCCTTGTACCTTTGAGTATTCGCTCTGCAAGAGAGTTAGCAGAGCTCTCACCTCTGACGTGACAAATCTCTCTAAACCTAGAGGCAGTAACCCTGGGTTTTGCGGAGCAGATGCCACTCTGAGCTAGAGCTTTGCTCACGGGTAGCCTCCTCAATTTTGTGAGACATTTCCAAATCAACAGATAAGCTGTTCATATGTAGTTGCTCCTCTTCTGAGCACACCAGCGGTAAATCACATGGCAAGATCACATACCCCTCTATGGGCAAGTGGGGTGTTGGTGGTGTGTCAGTGTGAAGTGTGGTGTACCGAGACGTCAAAGCAGGCATCTGATAGGACAGAACACTGCCCTCCTGCACAATCCCGAAGGCACTTTCCACAAGGGGCTTGTCAGGTCTCATGTTCATTGTGGTCACAAGCGGCCTGTCTTCAATGCTGAATGCTGAGTATGCCTCCGTAACTCTGAACAGGCAGGGATCTGGTAATGGCCCCACCATGCCTCTGTAGAATCCACTCCTACAAAGAATGGCAAAGACAATATAGCACATTAATGTGACAATAAAGGTTAGGAATACAGCACCAGAATTATGAATTTTAAAAATACAGGAAACACAGCTAAAATTACCTTACTCCAGTCTGCACCATCCTATTTGGTACAGGCTTGGTGAAGACCATGGAGTTGATGGGCCCTGGCTTCACACCCTTAAGGAAAAGACAATTACTGTTCGTTGAGTCACTTTAAAACAAAAACTCTGTGAAAGATTACAAGTATTTGAACCTCATTGAAATTACCATTGTTCGCGGCTTGTGCCATTGCTGTTCCGATTCAGTACAGCTATGCACAGGTGGCACAACTGGCATGTTCAGTTCAGTGTAGTGTGCTGTTTGGAACAGCAATGCTACTGTGTGATTGCACAAAACAGTTCCTGCAACACAGGAGCACTGGTTGTGCGTGAGCACCACTGGTGATGAATCACAAAGCGTTATCTAAAAAAGAGAGAAGAAATACTAGTGATTAGTAACCTCACTTGTTACTATGAGCCAGGAGGTTATGAGTAGAATTATTGGTTATTTTTACTGACCCATTATCCTAGAAGAAGCATGTATTCCTGAATGCTTAGTGTTACCCTATTACCCTACAATACCACAATGAACTTTCTTTGGAAACTAAGATGCCTTGAAAATTGTATTAAAGCAGTTTTGACTATATATTTGAACCCCCAAACTTACACATCCATAATCAATGTAATAATATCTGACCAATCAGCTGTGATAAAGCAGGGAGAAGTAGGACACTGTTGAGATTCCCCTAAGGTAAACTAATGTTTAACTGAACTGAAACTCAATAAACAGGGGGGAACAGTGTCAATGCTGTCTGCCTACACTCAAACTGTGTGCTGTCTCGCTCTTCCGCATTGACCTGTAGCACAAGGCTCTCACGCTGACCTGCCCTGTCAGCCTGTCTTTATTGGACACTGAATGAAGAAAAACAGAGCAACAGCGTTAGATCTATACTCACGTCAACACATCTATGGCAACATTGCTTTACAAAAGCTGATACCATTATGCAGTGTGGCTAACAACAAGATAACCTTGGCTAGGCTATAAGGCTATTAAACGATAGTATTTGTTAGCAAAATGGCTAATGTTTTAAATAATTAACACCAGAAACAGTACATAGCGTTACCCAGAGCCCTATAGTAGTCTACTATAGTAGTAGTATAATAATAATAATAATAGTAGTTATACTATAGGGCTCTGGCGTTACCTAGCTTTTGACAGCTAATGTTAGCGTAACCCGGAGCATAAGCTAGCTGGTTAGTACCGGTTACCTTCTTACCTTCATAGTTGTGTATATATGACGCAGCATATAATTTGAAGCCTTTATCGAGTTTGCTGGCTGGGGCTTTAGTCGTCCGGCAAATCCGATGAACATCTGACATTTTTTATTTCGGAAGCTCTTGTAGGCAGCGGGTGTAGAAGGTCGTCATTTTCAAACAGGAAATGAATCGGCCGCTATGAGTAGGATGCGGAAGTGACTGTGCATGTAGCCTATTGCAAAGTGGAGAAAAAAAAACAAAAAAACAATAAAAGCAAATATACAAACATACCCTCAACAGACAACGATACAACAACTCACCCAAGTCCCGTGCCCAGGTCCCCATCCCCAAACGATGGAGACGGCAGGCAAGAAAACCTTGCGGTTTCCGGTGCGGAGGCGAAAAGCTCCTACTATCTATAGTACTCCTAACACATAACTGGTAGCTCTGCAGCTTGTTTACATAATCTAACTAGAGTATGGAAAACACATAAGCATATAACAAAAAGTGAGCTCATTTGAAAGATGGCTAATAAGAATTGCAGTAAAACACGTCTCAATCAGACCTTTAAGCCCTGAGTAAAGAACCAGTTAAATATAATATTCCAAAACATCTCCCTTAAAGTGAACTTAGGAAACAGCTTAGCAAAGCAGGAGACAGAGCTCTGAAAAAATGCTTCAATAATACTTAAGTTAACTTAAAGAAATGAAAAATGAAATTGCCTCAAATAGGCTGACAATTAAACGTTAAACGACAAATTAAAGTTGAATTGTATACAAATATATATATATACATATATATATATATATATATACATACATACACATATACACATACACATACTGTACACATACATAGGCCTACATACACACACACATATATATATATATAGGCCTACGCGGGGAAAGGATAAGTACACCAACCTATATCAACAGCCAGCCCAGGCCATGTATCTCTTAAATGTTTATAGATCATCCGTCGGGGGCCCCGAAGTGGTGCCCGGCGTAATCCAGTGCAGCTTTAGGGTCGGTGAAAGAGTGCTGCTGACCCCCGTGAGTGACGATGAGCCTGGCTGGATAGAGAAGCCCGTACCTGACGTCCGGTTTGTTACGCAGGATTTCCCTTGCCGGAGTAAACTCCCTCCTGCGATTTACCACAGTCGGTGGATAATCAGGAAATAGCTGGATTCGCTTGCCTTGGTATATCAGGTTTCCAGATCCGGTGGCTTTGCGTAGAATGTCCTCCACGGCATGATAATAGTGAAGCCTCAGGATGAATGGGCGAGGCGGTTGTCCGTCGGAGGGACGCTGTCGGAGAGATCGGTGGCAGCGGTCGATCAGCGGCTTCTGATCCAGGGATAAGAGGTCGGTGAGTAGCTGCGAAATAAACTCTCTGGGACGTGTGCCTTCCTTCCCTTCAGGGACTCCAATCATGCGGATGTTGTTCCTCCTGCTACGTCCCTCCAGTTCTTCACATTTATCTGACAGTTTAGCAGTCTCAGCCGTCAAGCGAGCCACCTCGGTTTGCAGCCGGGTGATGTCATCTGAGTGTTGAGTTGCGGCACCTTCAACTTCCTTGATGGCCTCCGTGTGTGCTAGCATAGTAGCTTTGATTGCCGCCAATGCTGTCTGCGTGTCCCCTTTCATAATGGAGAATTCTTTTTTTAGGTTCTCAGTGACAGTCTCAATCCGGGAATCAATCGTGGCGCAAATTTCTTTTTTGTTTTGAGCCAACTCTCTGCGGAGTGTCTCAAGGGCGGCTAGCACCATGTCGGCCGGGACACTGCTCTCCTCGTGTTGTTCCTTGTCAGGCGATCTCGGTGATTCTCCCGGGCCTCCCTCCGCCGCGCAGAGCTTTGTCGATTTCGTCTTCACCATGGTTGAAAAAATCAAATGAATAGTTCCCGAAAGATGATATGATCATTAAATAAATAAATGTGTGATATAGTATTGAGCTGGTCGGATTTAAGCGTGTTTTTTATAGTAAAGCTGCAGAGCTCGTTCAGATTGCTACCACTAGTCCCTCATCGCACGCCGGAAGTCTCTCAATGCATTCTTAATGGCACTCAGTGCTGCACTTGGTTGCTATGGTGTTGCTGGGCAGATTGAAACCTTTGATCTCTGGGCTCACACAGGTGTTATGATTATTTGTTATGATTAGGTTCTCAGCACAGAAACAAACACACTGGACTTTAACAGACTGTCTCAGCCTATTCTTTTCTGTCTGATGGAGACTTCATACCGACTTCAACAGGTTCCACATATTTTATTCATTATTGGTGACGTATGGTTTTAGTCGAAAAGTTTGCAGTCAAAATATTCTGCTGCTTTCCCAAGCCTTTTTACTTTCTTTTCTCATCTTTAATACAAATTCATTCACTACTACTTACATCTGATATTTAACTCCTTCAGCCTACTTATCTGACACCCTCATCAGCACCCCCCACCTCCCCTCCTGGCTTCCCCCCCTTCACCTCACAGCCCCTGTCCCACTTCTCCCCTGTGATCCCCATGCAACTGTCCAACTTCATGACTGGAATTAACTCCACCTGCACACTTGACCCAATGCCCTCCACATTTGTTAAAGAGAGCCTCCCTGCCATCTCCCAACTCATCGCCACCATCATTAACTCCTCCCTCAGATCTGGATCAGTTCCCCCCTCTCTCAAACTGGCTGCTGTCACACCCATTCTCAAAAGACCTGGACTCACACCTGACATCTTGTCCAACTTCCGGCCCATCTCAAATCTCCCCTTTCTGTCAAAAATACTTGAACGTGTCATTGCCTCACAACGTAAATCCCACCTCAGCTCCAATGACCTCTTTGAGCCATTTCAATCCGGTTTCTGATCAAAACACAGCACAGAAACAGCGCTTCTGAAAATCACAAACGACCTCCTCCTCTCCTCTGACTCCGGCAACCTGAACATCCTCATCCTCCTCGACCTCACCGCAGCATTCAACACCATCAACCACACCATCCTGCTGTCCCTCCTCAAATCATCACTCAACATCACAGACACTGCACTCTCCAGGCTGAAATCCTACCTCCTCAATAAACTCCAACATATCCAGAACTCTGCTGCCCGCCTCCTCACCCACACCCGCTCCCGAGACCACATCACTCCCGTCCTCCAGAACCTCCACTGGCTCCGCGTCCGTCAAAGAATCAACTTCAAAGTCCTCATGATTACTCACAAAGCCCTCAACAATCAGCCCCCCGTACCTCACAGACCTGCTGCACCACCACACCCCACACGCTGCCTCCGCTCATCAGAAGCCAACATACTATCCATCCCCACCCGCATCAATCACCAGACCTGGGGGGACAGAGCCTTCTCCGTCGCTGCCCCCTCCCTCTGGAACTCACTCCCACAACCCATCAGAGACTGCACTGACCTCACCACCTTCAAAACACTCACAAAAACTCACCTCTTCAATCTGGCTTTTAATGTGTGATTGTTTTTGTATTATTTGACTTTAACTTTAACTATATATATTTATTTGTTGTTTTCTTTTCACTATATCTGTAAAGCGTCTTTGAGCACCTGTAAAAGCGCTAACAAAATAAATCTATTATTATTTACTTTCAGCTGCAGAAACCATTCAACTATTACATTATTCAGCTATTTCAGGACATCAAGGCTATACATGTTGTTGTTTATACCTTTTTTTAAACCTTTTCTTTGAAATATTAAGCTTTCTGCATTTTTGTAGCTAAAAGCAGCTACCATTCGGTGAATAACATATTCAGCTTTTTCTGCATTTTCAGCTAAATTCAGCCACAAATGTTTACAGTTTACAGCATTCGCACACATTTTCTGCAGGAAATGCATTTTCCGTTTTAACATGCTGTCAGTCAACCAGCAGCTCTGACAGCTCGCTCACTCCAGGACCTGCTGCTCTGCTGACTGAAGAGAGGGAGTAATGCATTCAGACACATGCCACGGGACAAATAAACAAGAGGAGTCTAACATAAGTGCTTAGACATTATGTTTCCATGTGTGCTGGTGTGTGTGTGTTTGTGGAGAGTAAAAGAGCAGGAGTAATTGAAGCTGAGTTAAATAATTGAGAAGCCACAATGCAGTATGATTCATTCAGTTTTCAGCTGTAGATTTGAGGGAAATCTGCCTGTGGTTTGCTTGTGGTTCTTCTGCATCATCTGAAACCAAAGCAAATATGAGGGAAACAAAGGTTTGGATTAATGGTCCTTGTACATGTTTACATTTTAATGTAAGAAGTGCAGTTCAGTTAAAGCACGGATCCAGTGTGAAGTTGCTTCTAATGGTTAACACAGAGGAGCAGGTGTAGGCTGAGCCACTCAATTACAACAATGCTTAATAACTAATTGTTGTGTTATTCTAAATTTGTGATGGTGTATGGACACTGTGCTTTATCACTCCTGTAGTTTGCCAATGTAATTGTATTATTTTACCCATCCCTCTAAAAAATTAGAGAGATGGGATTTAATTAATCCAAAAATGTTGTGCAACCTGAATATTCTTCTGTACTGTGTTGTAAATTGAAGATGTTGCAATAACAAATGTATGATAAAAAAAAAATGCAGTCCAGATATTTCAGTCCGGCCAATGTTATGGATATCTTAGACCTAGTCAATACTGTGGAGATATACAATTAGAATGATCAATCAATAAACTGGTGAAACAAACAGAGTTGTCTTTCTGGTTCTTTATTCGAGGCGCCTCGAAGGCACAGGTCTCACAGAGTATAGGATAGTCTGCAGGAGTGTGCGCAATAGTCACAAAATAGCAAAGCTTATATACAATATAGGGCGGGCAGACAGAGTTTCCTCAGAAATCTCCTTTCACACGGATGTCTCATATTGTTATGGGAGTTCTCATTGTGTGAGACACCTGTGTCCTTGAGCCGTAGAAAACTTTGTGTGAAGAGGAGTAGTTTCAACATAGTCTGCCAAATCAGCTCTGTGGCCTTGAAGCGCTTGAGAATAAAAACCCTCATTAGAGTATGCAGAGAAAACAGCACATATCAGGAATGGTGCAGTAGTGTTAGACAATGCTCTTAGAAGCATTTGGTTTTACCATATAAGGTAACATAAGAAATTGCCACTACATTCCCCCCTTTTGATCATACTTGATCAGTCCTGAAAATAAAACAAATGACAGGATAGACTAATATAACACATCAATGAATACACTCCATCGCTGGTTTAAGTAAACACATCACAAATATATCATAGAAAACTGGCTGTTTTTGTGGAGGACAGACTCCAATATAATGTAAGCATAAGAGCAGTTCCCGTTAGAATATTTCTTCGCCGGTCAACATGTCCGTTAAAGTTTAAATCTTCCGGACAAAATGAGAAAAGTGCCGGTCAAAGGTCTTTGTTATTTATTGAGCTTTAAAACAAATTGATATGATTCAATATTAAACTAATTATAGTAGATTAACTACATTATTCAAAAGTGAACAGTAACTTACAATAACACGGGAATAATAAACGGAGCGCTCTCTCCCTCTCCTGACAGCCCGTCAGTATCATGCAGCTCGCGGATCAGTAATGAGTGACCCGACAGTAAAACTAAACATATCTATAACTAGTTACGGTAGTTTGAGAGGTCATTAAAATAGCTACGTGGGATATTCTAACCTGAAGTGTGTGTTTTGTCCGCTCACCGCTGATCATGCAGAGCTGCGTGTCGACTCGTCAGCAGCAGCTGATCTCTCTCTCCCGTCAGATTAGACTTCACTCGCGTTTAGGTCCATATCAATCAGATCCAGCTAGTTCTAGCTAATGATATGACTACCTGCTTATTAAAAGACACCTAAACAATAAGTGTCGCTATGCAACTGGGTGAGGCCACAAAGTATAGCGCAGCATTATGCATTTGTTTACATGCTCACCGGAACCCCGAGGCATTACCAACAGATCAACGCACAATCAACCCATACAGGACATCTCTTTCTCCACATTAAGTGTTGGACATTAGAATTGACTATTCTTGTCTGTCACATACTCTTTTGTCTGTCACATAAATGGTGCAAATTGCGCAACTGATGTGGTATTGCGCTTAGCGGAAATTATTTTGAACGGACACTTTGTAGATTTGCCGGTCTTCAGCATATTTTACCGGTCGTAGTCCAGTAATTACCGGCTAACGGGAACTCTGGAGGGTACACTCGATTCACATGGATTATATTGTAGTGTCGAAATCAGACTCTTCTGATTCTGGCTCACGAACAGGGGTACGGTGGAATGTACAAGGTATACGATTCTCGTAGCTTTGGCGCAAAGTAGGATTGTCGTGTAGTGGAATAGCAGCATACTGAACGAAAGCTGAGGATACCATGCTGGAAACGCACTTCTTCAGTATTGGGATAATGAGACAGGTACAACTGATTAATAGGCCGAAAATGAACTATCATGACAAATATGCAGAGGAACCATTCTATGATTGTCCAGGCTCTCCAGTAGTATCCGCACTTTCCACATTGCTCACGGTTGCGTTGTCGTCTTTCCAGGCGAGCCCTCATCACGAGGCGGGGATGCTCCATCTGGTGTGTGTGTGTGTATTCCCTCGGTTGATTTTGTGACAAGGACAGTCAGACCCCGCACACCGATAACACAAACGAGGAACCAGAGGCATATGAAACCGCTCAGCTGGCACTCGCCTGTGACACCTTGTGTGTGTGTTTTAGTGTATGCAGTGCGAGTGTGGTGCTGGTGGTGACTTGGCACGTCACTTGTTGTCGTCTGCTTTTTCCGTTGGTGACTTGGCACGTCACTTGTTGTCGTCTGCTTCTTCCGTTGGTGACTTAGCACGTCACTTGTTGTCGTCTGCTTCTTCCGTTGGTGACTTGGCACGTCACTTGTTGTCGTCTGCTTCTTCCGTTGGTGACTTGGCACGTCACTTGTTGTCGTCTGCTTCTACCGTTTCTCCTTTCCTGTGACTACGACCTTGCAGTAGCTGGCGTGGACCCACGTGGCTCTCTCGGCGACCTTGACCGCTGTCTGGGTGACGAGAAGCACCTGGTAGGGACCTTGCCAACGATTGGATTTCCAGCTCTTTCTCCGGAAATCCTTGACCAGCACGAAGTCGCCGGGTTGGAGATGGTGAAGTGGACCAGTGGCAGGGGTAGGTAAGGCTGCGGTTACCTGACGTCGGATGTCTGCTAAAGTGGATGACAGGTTAACACAATATGACAACATAGCATCCTCACACAAAGTTGCGGAGGGAAGAGGACATCCTGGAGCTTTGAGTCCAATCTGTGGAGGAGCACCAAAAAGGATTTCAAATGGGCTGAGTTGGCTCCGTGTTTGTTTCCACATTTGTATTGTGCCGTTCTCTCTTTCCACCCCACCCCCACTCTGTGGATGATACGCACAATGCTTTCTGATGTTCATGCCCAGGTATTCTCCTATCTGGGCAATGGCCTCATTAGCAAAATGTGAACCGTTGTCGCTAGAAATTTTGTCTGGTAGTCCCCATCTAGTAATGATTTCCCTCAGTAGTGCCTTTGCCACAGCATTTGCTGTCTGTGCTTTTACTGGGAAAGCTTCAACCCATTTGGACCACATGTCAACCACCACCAGACAGTGCTTCTTACCCTCTGATGGGCTAAGCTCAATCAAAATCCAGCATTAGGTGCTCAAATGGCCTGGTGGGAGGTGGATGTGTGGGGTCCTGTAACCTTTACTGGTCTACCAGAATTTTGCGTAATGCAAATTAGGCATGCTTCACAGTGCTTTTGAGCTGTTACTGTGAACCCCCTTGTGAACCACTCCTGATGTATAGCCTCTAACATCCCTCCTTTTGACACATGATCCAACCCATGTGTCAACTTAGCAACATGAGGTAAGAAATGTCTTGGGAGACATGGATTGGAATCTGGACCAACCCAGATGCTGGAGGTTGGGTCAAAAACAGCCCCAGCAGCCTTCCACTGAGCCATCTCAACTGGTGGAGCTAGCTGCTGCATGGAAGTCAGTGATGACATTTTGTCAGTGAAGGAGGAGACAGGGATTTTAACAAATGAGTGAGCGTGAGGTGCGAGAGGAATCAGAGCAGCTGCCTTTGCGGCTGAGTCAGCAGGCGCATTTCTTAGGGAAACTGGGTCTGTACTGCTTGCGTGTGCGGCACATTTACAGACTGCAACTTCAGATGGGAGCAGAATGGCGTCTAGTAAGGCTGCAACCAGTACATGGTTAAGTACTGGTTTGTCATCAGATTTCAGAAATTGTCTACACTTCCAAATAGCCCCAAAATCGTGTACTACCCCGAAAGCATAACGTGAGTCAGTGTAGATAGTCACAGTTTTGCCTTCTGCAAACGTGCAGGCTTCAGTTAGTGCGATGAGCTCTGCTGCTTGTGCTGAGAGGTGGCATGGGAGTGGACCGGAACGGAGTATTTTACCACAGAATGTGTAACCCCAGAATCTACCAAAAATGTAACATCAACACCCATGATAGCTAAAGTTAGTGTGGGACATTTCTTAAATGCTGTTTCAGTGTCATATTTCAAATATGTACCCTCTTTAACCACAGACATGTCTTCTACATTTTCCAATTACTCAATAGCATGGTGTGTGTGTGTGTGTGTGTGTGTGTGTGTGTGTGTGTGTGTGTGTGTGTGTGTGTGTGTGTGTGTGTGGTGTGTGTGTGTGTGTGTGTGTGTGTGTGTGTGTGTGTGTGTGTGTGTGTGTGTGTGTGTGTGTGTGTGTCACTTCCCTGTTCAGATGCTGCAGGCTGAATTTCCGTCTCGCTCGATTGGGCCCCTTCCTCCCTGTTAGGGAAATAATTGTCCTAGACTCCTAGATATGACGTACATGACCAACCCTGACATCTGTTTATCTCCTTTAAGGACATAGGCTGCTTCAGCCATAATGTTATTGTTCCCATTCTGTGACCGGGCAACACTAGGTCACAGATGGTCTGTTCTTGTGGGTGCACTGGGACACTTCCTTCTTTGTTGTTTGTGGACTCCAAGGTATGACATCTTCGAGGCCATAAGTGACGGACGCAAGTAACTCAGTGTGCCCAACTGTTTAAGCTATCTTATCAAAATATGTTGATTACTCTCTGTGAAACCAGTTAAATGGGCTAACGAGAGAGAGGCGCTCCAGAATTGACGTGGCAACCCACCCGTGCAGTCAGACCGTGACTGCTGTGACTTGTGATGTGAATATCTCCGGCCGAAACTCCAAATAAATCATCAGTGTTTGACATCGAAGCTCCTGCTCTACCGTGTCTCCTTCCTGAGTCGGTGACTCCCACTGCATTGCTACACAGAAGTTTCCCTTACACTCCCCATCTGGTGTAGGTCAGTCTGATTGTGAATGGCCCCGTCCTTGCTGTCCCCCTCTGCCTCCGCTGCCAGTGTTCTGTGGGCAGTCCCGGATCCAATGTTCAACACTGCCACACTTGAAACATCTTTCGTCGTTTGAAGGTCTTGCTTCTCGTCCTCTGCCTCGGAAAACCTCCTCTGCCTCTCCCTCGGAAAACCTCCTCTGCCTCTCCCTCGGTATTGTGAGCGGCCAGCATAATGCGCGGCTTGCGCTGTGGCTGTGAGTCCGTTGAGGAAGGCATTACTGAGGTGTGTCTCCCAAACGCCTGCTTGGTCTCCTCGGGCATCGGGTTTTTTTATCCCGCTGTTGTCCCAGAATACTTGGGCCTGATGGGGGTGGACGAGCTTGGAGTTAACGGGGAGTCTGTTGACTGCATGGCTGGGGCTTGTAGTGGCGGGGGAGGTGGTAGCAACCAAAGCTAATCAGACTAGCTTGACTACTTGTTGCTATCATATTGTAGCATAAGCCGTTTTCTACACACATATTTTACCGGCGTAGTTTTCGTTATGATTTTACTTGTGATGGCCACATGTAGCCCATGTATTGATTCCATCCGATAGCTGCAATAATACAAAACAAAAGGAAAACGTCTGCCTCTTCACAATGGTCAATAACAGTGAACGGATGGTTATTAAAGTAAGGTAAAATAAACAGAATCACACTAAGCCTGGTTAGTGTTGCCTGACTTTATATAAGTGTTTTTTATAAGTGTGTGGTCGCGTTCTAGTCACTTACAACTTGTATTCGCCATACTCGCCATGAACTGTTATTGCTCAGGTTAATCTCGACCGCCTCCAATGTAAACGTGACTTATTTGGTTCTTGGATCTTGCCGGGTTGCCGAGTGGGGCCAGCTGAGAGAATAGACCAGACTCCAGCAAAGGTCAATTGTGTCTAGAGTGCGCCATCTAGTGGGATCAACTGAAATGCCGGGTATTGCAGGAAAAAGGCAAAGTTAATGCAGTCTTTACTATAATATGGACAATTTTGTACCAATATTCGGTGGGCCGGATTCAAAAGCCTAACTTATAAGGCCTGTGGGCCTTAGTTTGCCCATGCCTGGTATAGACCATGAACGCAACACCCGAGTGGCCCAGCCTCACGTGGCCAAATTCCTACACTGGTACAGACCATGAACAGACCATGAACGCAACACTCCGTGTTGCCTAGAAACGACCAAACAACAACAACAACGCAGCATGTTTTTTGAAAGTACATCTAGTGGTCCTATGTTAGCAACTCTAAAATATGTCTCTCAACTCTGAAGCGTAAACTTGACAATGAAAACCGTCGGTTTAACCCTGCCTGGACCGACAAATACTTGTTTATTCAGCCGTCAAATCCAAACGCCAAGCCGATGTGTTTAATTTGCAATCAGTGCGTTGCAGTACTTAAAGATTACATTTTCCGGAGGCACCACAATGAGAAACACCCGACTTTCCGAAAAAACTTCCCTGAAGGATCTCAGGAGAGGGCGGTAAAAGTGCAGAGTTTGATTTCATGTTACAACCGGAGCTCTACCACGATGGTGCGAACATTCACAGCCCAATAAAGAGCTACAGCTGCTTCCCTCCGTGTTGCATGGATCTTGGCAAAAAATAAAAGGCCATTCACAGACTGAAACCGTAAAAGAGTGTATGCTGGCCGTCGTGGATGAAGTGATAAATGACGACACAATTAAAATGTGTGTGACATCTGCTATTAAAAATGTATGATTAGCAAAACATACTTGAAGTATCAAAAGTCAAAGTACCCTTTATTTTTCAAAGTAATGGATTCAAGGATTACATAATTTTTTTTTTTAAATGAACAAAGTTCAAAAAATGGTTCAAGTAACTTTTATTTTCTTTAAGCACCTCAAATAATAACAACACACACACACAGTTTCAGAATTTAAATGATCTCAAACAGGACTTTTCTTTAGATTATTCTTCTTTAGTTACACTCTTCCCATGTTTTTTGTTAAAAAAATTATAACACATAATATAACTAATCCATCCATCCATCTTCTCCCGCTTATCCGTGGTCGGGTCGCGGGGGTAGCAGTTCCAGCAGAGAGCCCCAAACTTTATTTTCCCTGGCGACATCAACCAGCTCTGACTGGGGGATCCCAAGGCGCTCCCAGGCCAGCGAATATATATAATCCCTCCACCTGGTCCTAGGTCTACCCCTTGGTCTCTTCCCAGCTGGTCATGCCTGGAACACCTCCCTAGGGAGGCGCCCAGGTGGCATCCTAACTAGGTGCCCGAACCACCTCAACTGGCTCCTTTCGACGCGAAGGAGGAGCGGCTCAACTCCGAGTCCCTCCCTGATGACCGAACTTCTCACCTTATCCCTAAGGGAGACGCCAGCCACCCTGCGGAGAAAACCCATCTCGGCCGCTTGTATCCGCGATCTCGTTCTTTCGGTCATGACGCATCCTTTATGACCATAGGTGAGGGTAGGAACGAAAATGGCCCGGTAGACAGAGAGCTTTGCCTTCTGGCTCAGCTCCCTTTTCGTCACAACGGTGCGGTAAAGCGAGTGCAGTACCGCTCCCGCTGCTCCGATTCTCCGGCCCATCTCACGCTCCATTGTTCCCTCACTCGAGAACAAGACCCCGAGATACTTGAACTCCTTCACTTGGGGTAAGGACTCATTCCCTACTTGAAGTGGACAGTCCATCGGTTTCCTGCTGAGAACCATGGCCTCAGATTTGGAGGTGCTGATCCTCATCCCAGCCGCTTCCCCCTCGGTTGCGAACCGATCCAGTGAGTGCTGAAGGTCGCAGACCGATGAAGCCATTAGAACCACATCATCTGCAAAAAGCAGTGGTGCAATCCTTAGTCCACCGAACTGCAGACCCCCTCCCCCATGACTACGCCTCGAAATCCGATCCATGTATATTACAAACAGGATTGGTGACAAAGCGCAGCCCTGGCGGAGGCCAACCCTCACCGGAAATGGGTCCGACTTACTGCCGAGGACCCGGACACAGCTCTCGCTTTGGGAGTACAGAGATTGGATGGCCCTGAGTAGAGACCCCCTCACCCCATACTCCCGCAGCACCTCCCACAGTAACTCCCTGGGAACTCGGTCATACGCCTTCTCCAAGTCTACAAAACACATGTAGACCGGATAAGCGTACTCCCAGGATCCTTGCGAGAGTAAAAAGCTGATCCGTCGTTCCACGACCAGGACGGAATCCGCATTGTTCCTCCTCAATTGTTCGACAATCGGCCTGACCGTCCTTTCGAGTACCTTAGAGTAAACTTTCCCGGGGAGGCTGAGTAGTGTGATGCCTCTGTAATTGGCACACACCCTCTGATCCCCCTTTTTAAAAAGGGGAACCACCACCCCGGTCTGCCACTCCTTCGGTACTGTTTCCAACTTCCACGCAACGTTGATGAGACGTGTCAACCATGACAGTCCCTCAACACCCAGAGCCTTCAGCATTTCCGGGCGGATCTCATCCACCCCCGGGGCTTTGCCACTGTGGAGTTGTTTGACGACCTCAGTGACCTCCCCCCGGGAGATTGGTGTTGATCCCCCGTCATACTCCAGCTCTGCCTCTAACATAGAGGGCGGAGTTGTCGGGTTCAGGATTTCCTCAAAGTGTTCCTTCCAACGCCCCAACACTCCATCAGTTGAGGTCAACAACGTCCCATCCTTATTGTACACAGCTTGGATGGTTCCCTGCTTCCCCCTCCTGAGGTGCCGGACAGTTTTCCAGAACAACTTTGGTGCCGCCCGAAAGTCCTTTTCCATGTCTTCTCCGAACTTCTCCCACACCCGCTGCTTTACCTCGGCCACGGTTGAGGCTGCTGCCCTTCGGGCCTGTCGGTACCTTGCAACTGCCTCGGGAGTCCCCTGGGATAACAAATCCCTGAAGGCCTCCTTCTTCAGTCGGACGGCTTCCCTGACCACCGGTGTCCACCAGGAGGTTCGAGGGTTACCGCCCCTTGAGGCACCTAGGACCTTGAGACCACAGCTCCCCGCCGCGGCTTCGGCAATAAAGGCTTTGAACACCGACCACTCTGGTTCAATGTCCCCAACCTCCACAGGAATGCCCGAAAAGCTCCGCCGGAGGTGTGAGTTGAAGGCCTCCTGAACTTGGGCCTCCTCCAGACGTTCCCAGTTCACCCGAACTACACGTTTGGGCTTACCAGGTCTATCCAGAGGCTTCCCCCGCCACTCGACCCAACTCACCATCAGATGGTGATCAGTTGACAACTCCGCCCCTCTCTTTACCCGAGTGTCCAAAACATACGGCCTCAGGTCCGATGATACGATAACGAAATCGATCATGGACCTTCTGCCTAGGGTGCTCTGGTACCACGTACACTTATGAGCATCCTTATGTTCGAACATGGTGTTTGTTATGGCCAATCCATGACTAGCACAGAAGTCCAGTAACAAACCACCACTCCGGTTCAGATCAGGGGGGCCGTTCCTCCCAATCACGCCCCTCCAAGTGTCTCCATCATTGCCCACATGTGCGTTGAAGTCTCCCAGCAAGATTAAAGAGTCCCCTTCAGGAGCCCCATACAGGACTCTTTCCAGGGTCTCCAAGAAGGCCGTATACTCTGAACTGCTGTTGGGTGCATAAGCACACACAACAGTCAGAGTTTTCCCCCCCATAACCCGCAGGCGTAGGGAGGCGACCCTCTCGTCCACTGGGGTAAACTCCAACAACGAAGCACCTAACCGGGGACTTGTGAGTATCCCCACACCCGCCCAGCGCCTCACACCTTGAGCAACTCCGGAGAAGAATAGAGTCCAACCCCTATCCAGAAGTAAGGTTCCAGAGCCGACGCTGTGCGTAGAGGTGAGCCCAACCAGATCCAACTGGTAACGCTCCACCTCCCGCACAAGCTCCGGGTCCTTCCCCCCCAGAGAGGTGACGTTCCACGTCCCCAAAGCCAGCTTCTGTCGCCCGGGTCTGGTCCGTCGAGACCCTCCGCTTTCACTGCCACCCTTCTGGCAGCGCACCCGACCCCATCGATGTTTCCCGTAGGTGGTGGGCCCACGGGACGGAGAAGCGGAGGTGTTGCCCACGTTGCCTTTTCGGGCTGGGCCCGGCCGGGCTCCGTGGCAAGCCCGGCCACCAGACGCTCGCCGACGAGTCCTCCTTCTGGGCCTGGCTCCAGAAGGGGACCCCGGGCTTCCTCCGGGCCGGGTATCCTCACTTCTTGTGTCGTCTTTCATGAGGTCTTTTGAACCAATCTTAGTCTGGCCCCTTGCCTGAGACCAATTTGCCATGGGAGACCCTACCAGGAACACAAGGTTCCAGACAACACAGCCCCCAGGTTCATCAGGGCACACAAACCTCTCTACCATGGTAAGGTGCTGGTTCTTCAGAGAGAACTAATATAAATTATATATGATAATGTTTACCACTTGTGGTATATGGATGTGTTTTAAATATAAAGGCTAATTGTAAATGGCGTAACAAAGTTGCCTTATTTAATAATAACATAATTCATAGTTCAAATAAATAAATATTTCATGAAATATTAAAATCGTTAAAATATGGCATGATTTAATACAGTTTGTTTTATATGTTACACCAATATGCAGACAGATAACTTACAATGCGTTGTGACCACAAGTGTTTGTTGTTTTTGTGTGCCAAGGAACTAATGTTTATTCATGCATGGTACTGCGTGTTTTGTTGATGTCTTTATTCAAGCTCTGCTGCAGTCCGTGACATAAAGTTATCATTGTGACATAAAGTTATTTTGAAAAGGAACTTTAAAGATTCAAATAATCTCCTTTCATGACAAGCGGCCAACGAGGTATTTGTTTCATGTGGGCGTCATGTCCTATTTTCATTCATATATTTGTATGTGCAGCAAAATATGCTAATGTGTTTGACTATATGTTGTTTGTTGGTGTCGTTCTCATGGCGTAACGGCAGAGGGGAGGCTACAAGTTTATATCTCCAAAATACACGCCCGTTTCAAAGAACCGACCTGTGTCGTGAAGAGAGCTACACTAATATATAAAATGTTTGTTTTTGTTAAGGTGTGGATTTTGTGTTTCCTGTATGCCAAAAAGTGAACGCCCTGCTTACATGTCAGGAATGAGCGAAGCAGGCAGGACCCAAACGCAGATTTCTCAGAAAAAACACCTTTATTTCAAGGCTTAAATGAAACAAACTTGGACAAACCAGAACTCTCACCCCGTGAACAACGTCCAACTACAACAGGGAACTAACCAAGACTAACAGAAAACACAGAACCTAAATGCACACATGACTAATCAAACAAAGAAGAGACAGGTGAGGAGGGAGGAGAAAACACAGGGGCACCAGGTGAACACAATCGGGTAATCAGGGAGGAAAAACAGACAGAAACCAACAGGCAAAACAGGAGGTGAACACTATTCAAAATAAAACAGGAAACCAAAGACAGAAAAAGACAAGACAAAACACAACACAGACAGAGAATGGGAATCTTAAAAACCATAAAGAGAAGAAATAAGACAAACTATGCTTTTATAATTTTTGACATGTTGACCATAGACTGTATATATAAATGGACGTAGTGTCCGTGACGTCACCCATAGGATTCTGCAGAGTTGCCGAGAAGCCCTTAGTAGGCGGAGTCGGCCACTAACGGCTTGACAGCAACGTCAGAGTCTACTCCCGCCTGCTCCAAATAAGGGCAAAGAGGCGGAGCCGAGGCGGGACCTGCTGCTTCCGAACTGGAAGTAAACAGAGCTAGCTCAGGCTAAGAAGCTAAGCTAACATGAAATACATGCATACCAAGTTACTGCTAACAGTGTAGTTCCCCTATATAAACGTTACATTCATAATCAAATGAGACAATCTGCAAGAGAATTAGCTATATTTTGTTATTCTTAATGCTTTGTGACGACCCCTGCCTCACTATCTCTGGTGGTGGGTATGCGTGTGTGTGGCCCTTTAATGACTCTCCCTCTGTGTGTGCTCACGGGAATTGAGGACACCTGGCGGTTGGAGCTAGCCGGATAAAGGACTGGACCGGATCTCGCTCTCTCTCTCTCTCTGGCAGGAGGACGCAACGTGAACAGCAGTCACGACCAGCTGACCTTTTGTTTCGCCTGTTTGTGTACTTCAGCAGCAGCCAAATAAACTCTTTTTTTTCTATTCACGCTCTCGTTTCTGTCGCGCGTTTGTTGTGGCTGAGAGCCAAGCCATGACAGCTGGGGGCTCGTCCATTCCGGTAAGGTAAGCTGGTGTTGGGAGTTAGTTCATTATTTGTGCGGAGTTTCCCCTGGTAGGTTATAGCGACGGTTCCCTTGGGATCGTTGGGCAGGGTGTTTAATGTTGTGGTGAAAGTGGCTGAAGCCTCGGCTTGGGGGCATGGCCGTGGTCGCAGTATTGTTGCTAGCTTGCTAGTCGCTTTGCTGGGCCAGCGGTCTCCAGTGCATAAGTACCCGCCGCAAGTAACTACATGAAGACTAGGGAGGAGATTAGTTAGTGGGTGCCGCAGTTAGTGGGGGAACTCCAATCATTTATTTTTTTGCTTTTCGTCTCAGTGTAAGCTCCGGTGTTCTGTGATAGTATGGCAGATGTAGACGCATTTATCAGGGCTCCATCTCAGGAAGCCCTTGACAATTTTTCAATGGAGCAGCTACTCGTAATTGCTGAACATTTCTCGGTTGAAATCGTCGGCGATAAGAGGCTAAAAAGCACTATAAAAGACTCTATTGTGACGGCATTAGGTGAAACGGGAGTGTTTCCGGCAGAGAAAATAGGTGTGTTGTTAAAACCACTGTTTCAGGCTAGTTCACTGTCCTTTGAGCAGCAGAAGGAGATGTTATTGTTGCAGCTGAATCATGACAAAATGAAGCATGAGATGGAGGTTGAAAAGGAAATTGCAGTGGAGCGGATACGGCAGGAGACTGAGAGAGCCAAACTGGATATGGAAGGACAACGTCTTTCTATGGTCAGAGATGGTGCGGCGTTGGGTGAGCGGCACGGTGAACAGGTACCCAGGTCTCCTAATCGGTTCGATGCTAACAACTTGCGCTTGTTACCGCAATTTAATGAAAGTGATCCTGACACTTTTTTTTTGCTTTTTGAACGGGTAGCTAAGGCTAGGGATTGGCTGGATGCAGACTGTGCCCTGATGCTTCAGTGTGTGCTCACAGGAAGAGCACAGTCTGCATATTCCGCGTTATGTCTGGAGGATAGCTCTAGCTATGTTAAAATAAAATTGGCGGTGCTTAGAGCATATGAACTCGTTCCTGAGGCTTATCGACAGCGTTTTAGGTCCTTGGAGAAAAAACAGGGTCAAACATATGTGGAAATGGCGAGGGATTTGTCGGTTCATTTTAAACGTTGCTTAGCTGCTCTGGACATCACTTGTTTTGACAATTTGGGTGAACTCATGATTTTGGAACAGTTCAAAAACATTCTTCCTGACAACATTGCTACTTATATAATAGAACACAGGGTTACTTCGGTGTCCGAAGCTGCGGTGGCAGCGGATGAGTTTGTGTTACTTCATAAGGGCAGGTTCGGAGGGCGCGCTGGAGCTCTACCCGTTTTTGAAGGAAGTAGAAGGGCTGTTGATGTTGGTTCATTGGGGATGGATCCAAAGAAAGTGGCTTGGGAAAAATCTGAGGATACTTGTAACTATTGTCGTGAGAAAGGCCATTGGAAACCAGAATGTCCGGCGCTTAGAGCAAAATCCAAAGGAGGAAGATTTGTGGTTAAACCAGTTGCATTAGCTGTTCCTGGAAAAAGCTGCTGTGTTAACGAGGTGCTTACGGACCACTCATGGGGATCAGAGGTTTTGGCGTCCTATGATCCTTTTATAAGAGAGGGCTTGGTGTCATTGGTAGGTAGCAATGTCAGAGTTCCAATTACAATTTTGAGGGATACCGGTGCATTTGACTCCTTTATCGTTGACTCTGTTCTGCCTTTGTCTGAGGAAAGTGACACTGGTGACACGGTTTGGAGTCGGGGGATGGGATTAACGGTTTTCCCTGTTCCTGTTCATAAGATGTATCTTGACTGTGACCTTGTTAAAGGGGAGGTAGCTATTGGTGTACGCCCAGCTTTTCCAATCAAGGGGATACATTTCATTCTGGGTAACGGTTTGGCAGGTGGTAGAGTCTGGGCTGATGTTCCCTCTGTGTTAGTCACTGGTGGTCTGATTGAGTCAGGATCTGAGAAGTGCTCTACAGTTATGCCAGACGTAACGGCCTCGTGTGTGATCACACGTGCTAGGGCGAAAAGGGATCATGACTTGCTACCAGATGGAAAGTCAACTGACACAGTGGAGGTTCCATCTTTGTCTGACTTTTCGGTATTACTTACACACCATGAGGTGAGAGAGGAGCAACGTCAGGATTCTTCGTTGAAAGACCTTTTTGACTGTGTTGCGCCAGTTGCACAGGGGGAAAACACTTCAAGTGGATACATGTTGCATAATGACTTGTTGTTTAGAAGATGGGTTCCTGTGGCTGTTGATGGTGGGGGAACTGAGGTTTTCCAGCTGGTGGTGCCAACTAAGTTTCGTCCTCTGGTCCTGAAAGTCGCACATGATGAGTGTGGACACTTTGGGGTTCGGAAAACATATTTGAACATCCTGAGACACTACTTTTGGCCACGTCTAAAGAGAGAGGTGTCGCAGTATATTAGAACATGTCATGTGTGTCAGCTAACAGGGAAACCAAACCAGAAGATCAAACCAGCACCACTACAGCCGATACAAGTGGTAAGTGAACCGTTTACACATCTCATTGTGGATTGTGTGGGCCCTTTACCGCGTTCAAAGTCTGGTTGCAAATATCTGCTGACTGTGATGTGTCAAACCACTAGGTATCCAGCGGCTTATCCTTTGAGGTCGATTAAAACTAAGGCTGTGGTTAAGGCTTTGTCACAGTTTATTTCAATATTTGGTATTCCTAAGGTCGTCCAGAGTGATCAAGGCTCCAATTTTTCATCTCACATGTTTGCTCAGGTGTTGAAGCTTTTGAAGATTAAGAAGAACCAGTCAACAGCTTACCACGCTCAAAGCCAGGGTGCCTTGGAAAGGTTTCACCAGACATTGAAATCCTTGTTGCGTGCTTACTGTACTGAGCTAGATGGAGACTGGGAGGAAGGTCTTCCTTGGTTGATGTTGGCTGCAAGGGAGGCGGTACATGAAGGTACGGGGTTTAGCCCTAATGAGTTGGTTTTCGGACATGCTGTACGGGGTCCCTTGGCAGTGCTGAAAGAGGGTTGTGTTGACACTGAGCCACCACGGAGCTTGGTGGATTATGTGAATGGATTCAGACGTCGTTTGGGTGTTGCTTTGAGTATGGCACGGGAAAAGCTGTCAGTGTCTCAAAGTAACATGAAGAAGTTCTATGACCGTTGTTCGGCACGACAGGAGTTTAATCCAGGTGACCAGGTTCTATCACTTATGCCTATTGTTGGTTCCCCATTTCAGGCTAAGTATTCAGGTCCGTACACTATCATTGAGAAAACTTCTGACCTAAATTATGTTGTGGCAACACCAGAACGAAGGAAGACCAAATGCCTCTGTCATGTAAATCTTCTGAAACCCTACCACAAGCGGGAGGTTAACACAGACACAGAGGTGGAGAAGGATAAAGTGCAGCCGGCTGTGGTGGTGACACATGGTTTGACGCATGAGGGAGATATAGTGCCCGAACCTGATGATAGTTTGCTCTGTGGTCGTTTGAGAAATTCGGAATCGCTAGATAATTTAGACGGGTTGTTGTCTCATTTGACGGCATCAAGACGTGAGGAATTATCAGCATTGGTACACAAATATCTGTGTCTGTTTGGAGACACTCCTTCGCAAACTGACTGGGCTGAGCATGATATTGATGTTGGGGACGCTCAGCCGATTAAGCAACATTTTTATCGCATGCCACCAGTTAAGCGCAGTCGGTTGGATGCAGAGATTAATTACATGGTGGAGAATAAAATTGCTGTCCCATCAGCATCTAGTTGGGCGTCTCCATGTATTTTGGTGCCAAAGCAGGATGGGACACCTAGATTCTGTACTGATCTAAGAAAAGTGAATGCGGTGACAAAATCGGACTCTTTTCCTTTGCCACGGATGGATGACTGTATAGATCAGGTGGGGTCTGCAAAGTATGTTAGCAAATTCGATTTGCTTAAAGGGTATTGGCAGGTCCCCTTGTCTAAGCGGGCACAGGAAATAGCAGCATTTATCACACCATCTGGACTTTATTCATATAAGGTAATGCCGTTTGGGTTAAAAAATGCTCCTGCTACATTCCAACGTTTGATGAATCGCGTGGTGTCGGGTTTAGAGGGCTGTACGGTGTATCTAGACGATTTGGTAATTTGCAGTGATACTTGGACGGCTCATGTTCAGCGCATCGAGAGGTTGTTTGAACGGTTGACAGAGGCACATCTGACTATTAATTTAGCCAAATGTGCCTTTGCAAAGGCCACAGTGACATACCTTGGTCATGTGGTGGGTCAGGGTTGTGTGGCTCCAGTTCTGGCCAAGGTCAGGGCAATATCTGAATACCCACAGCCCACAACCAAAAAGGAACTCCAGAGATTTTTGGGTATGGTGGGTTACTACAGGAGGTTCTGTGAACATTTTTCCACTACAGTGTTTCCTCTGACGGAACTTCTTAGGGCTAAGGTAAAATATACTTGGTCGGTCGACTGTCAGAGAGCGTTTGATAGTGTTAAGTCTTTATTGTGCTCCTCTCAGGCGTTAGCGGCTCCATGTTTTGATCGTCCTTTTAGTCTCCAAGTAGATGCAAGCCAGGTGGGAGTCGGTGCGGTTCTGCTCCAGGTTGACAAGGGGGGGGTGGAGAGACCCGTCAGTTTCTTTTCAAAGAAACTTAACAGTTACCAAAGGAATTATTCGGTGATTGAGAAGGAAGCGTTGGCACTCATTTGGGCGTTGCAGCATTTCACTGTATATGTGGGAGCAGGAGGACCAATTTTGGTTTACACAGATCACAATCCCCTGACCTTTTTGCATTCAATGAAGTGTCCCAACCAAAGTCTGACGAGGTGGTCTTTGTTTCTTCAGGCTTACAACCTTGATGTTAGGCACATTAGGGGATCCGACAATGTTATTGCTGACGCGCTGTCACGTGCTCCATGGCACTAAGCAGTTATTAGTTTGACCTTGATGTGTATATATATATGGACTGTCATACTGTGATAAATCTTTCTCGCTCTGCCCATGTTTTTTAAAGTGCTTCTCAGATACTGGTGTTGCTAAAGGTGTGGCAGGGTGCTGAAGGCAAGGATTGCTGTGTGAAGGTGGTGTATTTCATGGGGGTTCTGGGGGAGTGCCATATGTGTGGTTTTGTTTTCCATGACTTTTTCCTTTGGGATGGGGTGGGTGTGTGGTGCCGGTGGCCCTGGGGACACCGACTTTAAGGGGGGGGGTGTGACGACCCCTGCCTCACTATCTCTGGTGGTGGGTATGCGTGTGTGTGGCCCTTTAATGACTCTCCCTCTGTGTGTGCTCACGGGAATTGAGGACACCTGGCGGTTGGAGCTAGCCGGATAAAGGACTGGACCGGATCTCGCTCTCTCTCTCTCTGGCAGGAGGACGCAACGTGAACAGCAGTCACGACCAGCTGACCTTTTGTTTCGCCTGTTTGTGTACTTCAGCAGCAGCCAAATAAACTCTTTTTTTTCTATTCACGCTCTCGTTTCTGTCGCGCGTTTGTTGTGGCTGAGAGCCAAGCCATGACAGCTTGTCATTCACACGTTAAGAAAAGACGGACTCCACCGCCCGGACCTAACGGAGCCGCAGTGGGCTAGCTCCGGGACGCCGGCTGGAGCTAGCCCCCTGCGGCTCCGTTAGCTCCGGCGGCCACCACTGAGATAATTGGGTCCCCTATTAACATTTGCTCCCGTTTAGCATTATGGGCGTCATAGCCATAGACTATAAAAGTCTTACCCAAGGCTGAATCATAAACTAAGCTACCAAGCACACAAACACCTGTGAACGGGGTTAACATGTATAATATTATCAGTTTAGACTTCTTGGAAGTTCTGTTAGTACATTCAAGCGCACAGCACAACATTTTAATTGTCTGGTATCACCACAAACACGGCTAAAGGGTCAAGTACAGTAACTACAACTAACTAACGTTGTAGCCTCTATGGTTGTAGCCTAGCAGAGTGGACAAGTTGCTGTTAGCTGACAGTGAGGCATGTGACCACGCCCTCATTTATGCAAAAGCTTTAAGGCTTAATATTAATTAAACAGATGAGTTGAGAAAAAATTCACCCCCCCAATCCATATTCATGAAGGAGGGATCTAACTATACAGAGAATATGGTTTTTTGAACCACGATGTAAACATGTTTATTTCTGCTGTAAAGTTGGGCATTTTAACATGGGGGTCTATGGAAATTGCTCCCTTCTGCAGACTGCTCCTACTGACCATTATTACATTACATTGTATTGAGCTGACGCTTTTATCCAAAGCGACTTACAATGAGTACATTCGACCAGGAAGACACAACCTTGAAGAAAACAGAATCATATAAGTACATCAGGTTTCATAGAGCCAAACATTTCAAGTGCTACTCAACTGGCTATAGATAAGCCAGTCCTTTATTAGTATACAAGTGCTCTGTTAGCAGTTCTTTGTTAGTAATTCTATCGCTCGAGGTGGAGTCGAAAGAGATGAGTTTTCAGTCTGCGCTGGAAGATGTGCAGGCTTTCTGCTGTCCTGATGTCAATGGGGAGCTCATTCCACCATTTTGGAGCCAGGATAGCAAACCCACGTGTTTTTGCTGATGGGAACTTGGGTCCCCCTCGCAGCGAGGGTGCAGCGAGTCGTTTGGCTGATGCAGAGCATAGTGCACGCGCTGGGGTGTACAGTTTAACCATGGCCTGGATGTAGGAAGGGCCAGATCCATTCGCAGCATGGTATGCAAGTACCAGTGTCTTGAAGTGGATTCTAGCTGTTACCGGAAGCCAGTGAAGGGAGCGGAGGAGCGGAGTGGAAGGTTGAAGACCAGACGAGCCGCTGCATTCTGGATGAGCTGCAGAGGTCGGATGGCACATGCAGGTAGACCAGCCAGGAGGGAGTTGCAGTAGTCTAGGCGTGAGGTGACGAGAGCCTGGACCAGAACCTGCGTGGCTTTCTGGGTCAGCTGGGGGCGTATCTCCTGATGTTGTAAAGCGTGTATCTGCAGCAACGGGTTGTAGCAGCGATGTTTGCAGTGAAGGACAGGTTGTTATCTAGGGTCACACCCAGATTCCTTGCAGTCTGAGTCGGGGAAACAACAGAGGTGCCGATGTTGATTGTCAGGTCAAGAGTGGGACAATCTTTTCCTGGAAGGAAAAGCAGTTCAGTCTTGTCAAGGTTGAGCTTGAGGTGATGAGCAGACATCCACTGAGAGATTTCAGCTAGACAAGCAGAGATGCGTGCGACGACCTGGGTCTCTGAGCGGGGAAAGGACAGAATTAATTGGGTGTCGTCAGCGTAGCAGTGGTATGAAAAACCATGCGGGCTAATGACTGATCCGAGCGAGTTTGTGTACAGGGAGAAGAGGAGGGGACCAAGAACAGAGCCCTGAGGGACCCCTGTAGTTAATTGACAAGGGTCGGACTCAGACCCTCTCCAAGTTACCCTGTAGGTACGGTCTTTGAGGCCACTAGATGAACTGCAGTTTGAGACACTTCCGTATTAGCGTCCCGGCTCTTCCCCAGAGTTTTCCGCTTGATGTTGACACAAGACCATTGTTTTTTTGTGATCAATTTTTTTTACATTTATTAAAGAAATGGTACAATCAATAACATAAAATGCAATACAGTACAAAAACAGCACAAAACTAAAGAAAGAAACAAAACCCAGTGACGTCCCTAACCCACCCACCCACCCACCCTCCACCCATCCAGATCACCATCCCCCACCCATCCAGATCACTATCCCCATTAGATAGTTATCCTAATATGCTCTTGAGGTTCACAATGAGCGAAGTCCACATCTCTATTGTTGACTCCTTTGCCCCATGTACCCGGGCTGTCGATACTTCTAGATACGATATGTCTAGATATGTTAGAACCCAGACCTTACGTGAGAGGGAATGGGGAGGCTTCCACCGAGTCGCAACCAATTTTTTTGCTGCTGTAAGCCCGGCTAATAGTGCTCGCCTTTTGGTCAGGGTTAAACCCAGGTTGGACAGGTCGTTTAGGATAAGTGTAACAGGTGAATGAGGCACGTTGGTCTCAAATATCGCCGAAAGGTTAGAAGCAACCATCTCCCAGAATCTGGCCACTGGCGGACATTCCCAGAACATATGTACGTCACAGAGTGCAATTTGGATCAGCAATTATTTTCATTAAACAAAGCTTCCTAGTGAAATTATAATGTATGTGTTGGTGGTCAGGATTCCTAGAAGCTATTAGTATATTACATTACATTATTACATTACATTGCATTTAGCTGACGCTTTTATCCAAAGTGACTTACAATAAGTACATTCGACCAGGAAGACACAACCTTGAAGAAAACAGAATCATATAAGTACATCAGGTTTCATAGAGCCAAACATTTCAAGTGCTACTCAACTGGCTTTAGATAAGCCAGTCCTTTATTAGTATATAAGTGCTTTGTTAATAGTTCTATCGCTCGAAGTGGAGTCGAAAGAGATGAGTTTTCAGTCTGCGCCGGAAGATGTGCAAGCTATCTGCTGTCCTGATGTCAATGGGGAGCTCATTCCACCATCTTGGAGCCAGGAGAGCAAACCCACGTGTTTTTGCTGATGGGAACTTGGGTACCCCTCGCAGCGAGGGCGCAACGAGTCGTTTGGCTGATGCAGAGCGTAGAGCACGCGCTGGGGTGTACGGTTTAACCATGTCCTGGATGTACGAAGGGCCAGATCCATTCGCAGCATGGTAAGCAAGTACCAGTGTCTTGAAGTGGATTCTAGCAGTTATCGGAAGCCAGTGAAGGGAGCGGAGGAGCGGAGTGGTGTGGGAAAATTTAGGAAGGGTGAAGACCAGACGAGCTGCTGCATTCTGGATGAGCTGCAGAGGTCGGATGGCACATGCAGGTAGACCAGCCAGGAGGGAGTTGCAGTAGTCTAGGCGTGAGATGACGAGAGCCTGGACCAGAACCTGCGTCGCTTTCTGTGTCAGCTGGGGACGTATCATCCTGATGTTGTAAAGCGTGTATCTGCAGCAACGGGTTGCAGCAGCTATGTTTGCAGTGAAGGACAGGTTGTTATCTAGGGTCTGTAGTGGACATTTTATAATATCCTGATATGTTCAAAGTAACCAAATGCTTCTCATTAGGTTACTGTGCTGTTTTCCTCTATCTTCTCTACTTCAAGGCCACAGAGCTGTTTTGGCTACTGAGTTGACTCACACAAAGTCACATGAGAACTTCTACAGCTCAAGGCCAGGTGTCTAATAACAATGTGACCGTGTGAAGATTTCTTCTCCTCCCCACCTTTTTACTCTCCCTTTATATTGCTTTGCTATTATATTAAACTGCGCACACTCGCGCAGACTATCCTATACTCTGTGAGACCTGTGTCTATATTTTATTGTATCTGATGTTTGTTTGAGGCCTCGAATAAACATCACCAGAAAGACAACTCTGTTGGATTCACCATTTATTTGTTTTCTGACTTGTACTCTACAGTATTGGGGTTTTTAGATTTCCATAACAATTGGCGCTGCGAGCAGGGTCTCTGCAATTTCGATTGGGAACACCTCCGGACGCTGGTTGGTAGCTACAGGATCCTCGGATTCCCTCTACCCCGCGACAAAAACAGTACGGGACGAGAGGACCAGCGGCGGGGGTGGAACTGATTGACTTCACGAGACCAAACGGACTTAGAAAGGCTTTCCAATGCTGGGTGAGATGTACAATGTCTAAATTGTTTAAAGTTAAACGTAATTAAAACTCCATGACGTTTATGAAAGGGGCTGCTCGAAGATAGGGGTTATCCCGTCGTAGATAGTGGGTTTACGATTAGTTTTTTACGTGAGTTGTACTGTGAAACAAACATCACATAGGGTTTATCCCGTCGTAGAAAGTGGGTTTACGATTAGTTTTTTGCACGATTTGTACTGTGAAACAAATGGTGATTTTGTCATGGGAGCAAGGCAAAGTAGGGGGGCTTGTACACCCTCCTGAGGGTCCGATTGTAGACGTCATGAGAGTAAAATATGGTGAAACAGTCTGTCTAAATTAAATATATGGACGGAAATGTTCGGATTTCCAAAGGGAGGTTTTTGAGTAAATTAAAAATCAAGAAACTAAAGAATAAATGTATTCTTCAAGAAAGAAGTAGAAATACAAATAAAGTTAAAGTAAAAGACTTATATAGAAAACTGGACACTCACAGAAAGTGTTTATAATAAATACTGGGAGGATTAAGCAGAATGCCGTGAAAGAAGGCAGTTGGCATTGGGCATTAAAGAAAATATTAAGGTTGAAGATGAATGTGAAGAAAAGAAGGAAAATAAATTATTTCCAAAACCATGTAAACCCCAGACATCTCTGTGTTCTTCCATTGCAGGCCTGAATGACCTCTCCTCGACTGGGTATCCTTAACCTCCCCCGGGGTACAACCCTGGCAATCCGGCTGGCCCACCTCCACCACCTCAACCACCTCCACTGCCACTACAAGCCCCAGCCATGCAGTCAACTCCAAGCTCGCCACCCCCATCAGCCCCAAGTAGATGGGGACAACAGCGGGATAAACAAACCCAAGCCCAAGCAAGTGTTTGGGCAACACACCTCAGTAATGCCTTTCTCAACGGACTCACAGACACAGCGCAAGCTACGCAGAATGCTGGCCGGTCACAATACCGAGGGAGAGGCAGAAGAGGTTTTCCGAGGCAGAAGACGAGAAGCAAGACCTTCATTTGAGAAAGATGTTTCAAGTGTGGCAGTGTTGAACATTGGATTATGGGACTGCTCACAGAACACTGGCGAGTGGAGGCAGAGAGGGGGACAGCAAGGACGTCATTCACAATCAGACTGACCTACACCAGATGGGGAGGAGGGGACCCGATCGAGCGAGATGGACATTCAGCCAGCATCATCGAACCAGGGAAGTGAATACATACACACACATCATGCTTTTGAAAATTGGAAAATGTAGAAGACATGCCTGTGGTTAAAGAGGGTACATATTTGAAATATGACAGTGAAACAGCATTTGAGAAATGTCCCACACTAACTTTAGCTATCATGGGTGTTGATGTTCTATAGTAAAAAGGGCAGATTTGCCTGATTGCAAATTTAGTGGTAGATGTATGCACTCATTAACTAATGCACTCAATGGGAGCGGCTGGGGTGACTGTAAAGGAGAAGTTTTTGTATCACTTCAGAGTGGAGATAATGGTGATGATAGTCAATCCATTTCCCACATCAATAAAAAAACAGTTTCTTTTATCCTCCGTCTGCCCAATACATTTACTGGGCAGAGATCTGAAACTCCGGTTCGGCTTAGGCCTCATTTATTCCACAAATGAGGGGTTTAAAGTCCGGCAGCCATCTCCTACGATGGTTCAAAAACTTTTGATGATAAAGACTGTGTGAATGTGTATTAAATGGCTGCTGACATATCCTGATTCTCAGGCGTTGTTGCGTTTGACTGATCAACGTGTTTTTCCACCTGCTGTGTTCATGGAGGCTTCTCATTTGCATTGTACTGTTAATGTTGTTAATCTGTGTAAATGTGGTTCCCGGGAATGATGAGAGTTTTCTGTTAGAATGTGTGAATGAGGAGCTCATGCTTAAAACTAAGCTTGGGGTTTCGCTGCGCAGCGCTGGTTCCTGTTGCACTCACACCCACACAATACAAACTGTGTCAAATCCCAGGGGCGGTCCACACATTTCACTAGCCAGGGGGCCCACTGATAGATAGAGGGATTTGGATCCAATCGTTAAAGATTTGGAGTCAGTCACTGATTGGACATCTACACACACAGAATATGTTATGTACTATATGTCAGGTGACATGTATAAGATGAAAATGTGCACAAACGTAGCCGTTCTGTTTACATTGCTGTTGGTTGAGGATGATGAGGTAATTCTCATATCTCTGAGCTTCCTGCCGCGCTCTCAGATGTGCCATACTCACTCTGGGCAGCTCACAGATATGACGTATGTTTGATGTCCACGTTCCGTTCAAATCAAACCCCGTACCCATTGAAACGTGAAGCTGTTGATGGCATTCAGCCAGTGTTACCTCTCTGTTTAAACAAGGGGTCATTATTCCATGTAACGATTCCGGTACGTACTCCAGTGTTTCCTGTCAAAAAGATCAGAGACAAAACCTCCTGACGAGTGGAGATTTGTCCAGGATTTACAGCTGTAAATGCTACGCAGCTATGCACGCTCGTCCCAAGTCCTTATCTGATTCTTTCCTAAGTTCCAGCCTCTGCAGCATTTTTTTACTGTAATAAGATCTCTCAAATGCATTTTTCAGTGTTCCTGTACACAAAGACAGTCAATTTTGTTCACATTTGAATATAAGGGTAAACCTTACAGATTCACACGTTTGTGTCAAGGCTACTGTGTACAACCAGGCATTGTGTACAAGGTTGGTCTCTCTCCAAGTTTCTAAAGGCATCGCTCTCATACAAGGCCAGTTTGATGACCTCATGATTTGCGCACCCACAGCAGTGTTCATAACACACGGCTGTTGTTATGCTTGTTGTGATGTTACATTAGTCCGTTCTCTGCTTGTAATTATGCCGTTACAAGTTTCAAAGTTGTATTTATCATCTGAATTTGCCGAAACAAGGTTGGTATTCTGAAGCCAATACTTTGTTTATTTTAAAACAGATGAAAACAAACGGTCTTTTATACAAAATGGAAATATTATACAAGTAAAACTACATGTTACTTTAATCCCATGTAATTGTAGAATGAACACAGTCTTCCTTTGTATAAGTCAGGTGTTTTGAGTAGTCAAAATTACCTACAAATCATTGTACACATTTGTAAATATTATTTTCCACTTGTTACCATTGTGAGGTTATTTTGTATGCAGCGCTGCGTGATTTTGTAGCTAGAAATTCAGACTAAAGTACTCAGATATTGTACTTGAATAAAAGTAGAAGTACCAGAGTGGTACAGTAAAAGTCCTGCATTCAAAATGTTCCTCAAGTAAAAGTAGAAAAGTATTCTTATCAAAATATAGTGAAAGTAGCGACAGTAAAAGTAGTCGTTGTGCAGATTGGTCCATTTCAGAATAATATATATGATATGTTTTATAATGATTGATCATGAAAGTGTTCTCAAAGCTGGTAAAGGTGCAGCTAGTCTGAATGGCTTTGTATACTGCAGGGTAGCTGGTGGATTTACTCCAGGTGGAACTAAAGTCTGATTCAACACTTGATTAGATTTCACATCATTCATCCACATCTGTGAAGTAACTAAAGGGATTAAATACATGTAGTGAAGGAAAAGTACACCAGGTACCTCTGACTTATGTTTACTGCCAACCTAAAAGTACTTAAAAAATAGTAATCAATGATGTTTTGAGAAGTTATTTGGCTGATTGTTTTTATATCAGCTCAGCCAGGTTATATGGGAGGCCCAGTCTACGTACACTCTAAAAACAAATGCTTGGCTTAACAAAGAGAATCAAGGCAATAGGTTGCATCGATGGTTATTGAGTTAAGACAACTTCTAATGACATTTTGTTAGAGCAACAAAGTTATTTGAGTTAGGGGAAAAGGCGTTTCCTCTACAATCAGAGGTGTTTTCAATTACCACTTACTTAATAATTGGTAGCATAAACACAAGTTTTTAAGTTGATTACTCCAAACGTTCCAACTTGTTTTACCGTATGATTTAAATGTAATCTTAAGTTGTGTATACTTAATTACCACATGTTGAACATGAACAGATGTTTTTAAGTGGACAGCCATTTGTAAATTAAGTTGCTCCAAATAATATTGTATTCGATAGGGTTTTCCTTTTAGCTTATTCATGTTTTTGCCTTTAAAGAAAGAAATTAATTGATTCCACAACAAAAATATTAGGCAATTCACTTTTTATTTTTGAACTGCAGTTGTTTATTTCAACACATGATGTTTCAATCAGGAGAGTTTGAATTTCAAGTTGTATTTGAATGGCAAAAGATGACACTCACCTTAAAATGTCCTTTGTATATTTCTATTTGTCTTAACTGTGGGAACTTGTCCAGGCATCTTAAGTGGGAGTGGACTTGAAATCCTTAACTCAAGGTGTAGAACAATTAAGTTATCAAGCCAATTGCATTACAATACCTCAACTTGAATTTAGGGTGAAGTCAATTAATGCAGAAATCAGAGTTCAAATGACACAATTAAGTTGCAAATTAAACTGTTTATCTAAAATCAATTAACTCACATTTTTTATCTTGCAACCAGTGCATTTAATTAAGTGGAGGTGAAAGGTCGCTTGAATTGGGTTTTTAGATGTACAGATCACTCATTTTGATATTAATATTAAATTTAGTTTTATTTTCTTTATTTTTTCATCCTCGTGTAGAATGCTATCACGAAACACACATTTGGTTGTTTATAGCATAAAGAACATCTGAGTTAATGTGAGGTAGGGAAATACTCACTTGAGTATGTGCATATAAATATGTAATTTACAACAGCTGTAAGATGCTTGAAAAGTGCTTGAATTTGATTTTGGAAAAGGTGTAAGAACTCTCTTATTGACCTTTGCCTGAAGGTGACGAACACGACTGTGTGCACACCTAGACCGGACTTAAAAGACGTTCCTCTGACCAATGCTGACCTCATTTTGTATGTTGATGGGTCTGCCTCTCGCGACCAATGGGGCACTAATCGGGTGGGGTGTTTTCCTGTTGTTTCAGATTCTGCTGTACTCCGTTCCGGACCAATCCCATGTCTCAGCACAAGCAGCAGAGCTCATCGCACTAACTGAAGCCTGCACGTTTGCAGAAGGCAAAACCGTGACTATTTACACTGACTCACGCTATGCTTTTGGGGTAGTGCACGATTTTGTGGCTATTTGGAAGTGTAGACAATTTCTGCAAGCAGTACAGACCCAGTTTCCCTAAGAAATTGGGTCTGCTAATTTATCAGCTGACTCAGCCGCAAAGGAAGAGTCTGATTCCTCTCGCACCTCACGCACCTTACACTCATTTGTTAGAATGCCTGTCTCCTCCTTCACTGACAACATGTCGTCACTTCAGCAGCTAGCTACACCAGTTGAGAAGGCTCGGTGGAAGGCTGTTGGGGCTGTTTTTGACACATGGGTTGGACAATGTGTAAAAAGGGGGGATGTTAGAGGCTATAAATCAGATGTTAGAGGCTATAAATCAGGAGTGGTTCTGAAGGGGGGTGAAGGGGGGTAATTTGCATTAAGCAAAATTCATTTAGCACCTAATGCTGGATTTCATTGAGCTTAGCCCATCAGAGAACATCTTAAATTAGAACAACGGTTCACATTTTGCTAAAGAGAGAACGGCACAATCAAAAACAAACTAGCAAAATGCTGTGCAGACACAGGTCTGTCATGGACACAAGCTCTGCCCATTGTGCTGATGTACATGCGGATGTGGGAATGAACACGGAGCCAACTCAGCCATTTGAAATCCTTTTTGGGGCTCCTCCACAGATTGGACTCAAGGCTCCAGGATGTCCTCTTCCCTCCACAACTTTGTGTGAGGATGCTATGTTGCTATGTTGCTATGTTGTATGTTAACCTGTCATCCACTTTAGCGACTGCCACTGGTCCACTTAACCATCTCCAACCCGGCGACTTCGTGCTGGTCAAGGATTTCCGGAGAAAGAGCTGGAAATCCAATCGTTGGCCCCTACCTGCATCTGGTCAACCAGACAGCGGTCAAGGTCGCCGAGAGAGAGCTACGTGGGTCCACGCCAGCCACTGCAAGGTCGTAGTCACAGGAAAGGAGAAACGGTAGAAGCAGAAGACAACAAGTGACGTGTCCTAGTCACCAACAAAAGTAGATGACAACAAGTGATGTGTCCTAGTCACCAACAAAAGTAGATGACAACAAGTGATGTGTCCTAGTCACCAACAAAAGTAGATGACAACAAGTGATGTGTCCTAATCACCAACAGAAGTAGATGACAACAAGTGATGTGTCCTAATCACCAACTTGCACCACACTTGCACTACATACACCAAAACACACTACACACAAGGTATCACGAGCGAGTGCCAGCTGAGCGGTTCCATATGCTCTCTGGTTCCTCATTTGTGTTACCGGTGTGCGGAGTCTGACTGTCCGTGTCACAAAATCGACCGAAGGAATACACACACACACCCCATGAAGCATTCCCACCTCGTGATGACGGCTCGCCTGGGAAAACGACAACGCAACCGTGAGCAATACTACCGGAGAGCCTGGACAATCACAAAATGGTTCCTCTGCATACTTGCCATGATAGTTGTGTTAGGACTAGTCCTATATTTTATGTATCCATGGTCAGCACACAGCATGTCAGCCAAAATCGAGATATCTAAGAGGTAGATGGGGAGAGCAGGGCGAACACACGGGCAGAGGGGCTGGTCAAGACAGGGATTGGTAACATTACTCTAAGGGATGGGGAAGATAGCACAGTGCAGTTACGGTGTTTACAATATCTCGTATTGCATATTCGGTGCCCCTGGAAGAATCCTTTCTAACGTAGCATTACCTGCTCTATCAAGTTCTGGCTCCCCTTTGGATAGGTACATGCACTCTAGTGGATTTGAATCCAGCAGTCACGGTCCTCACGTCCTTAATGCACACGACACATCATTACCCAGAGTTCCAACACCACGAACACCACAAGGTAAAAAGAGAGCTGACGTCCACTGGAGCTAAATTCTTTGGTGGCTTGTTTCCATGGTGGGGTACAGTAAACAATGCCCATAACATAGATACCTTACACGTTCGGCTAGAGAACCTCACTTACGAGACAAGGTAAAAAGCCCATTCATAATAGCCTCTAGAATATGCTCATGCAGCACCAATTTGCTCTTGACCTGTGTCATATTATATGTCTGTTTGATTATCCCAATACTGAAGAAGTGCGTTTCCAGCATGGGATCTTTAGCTTTCGTTCAGTATACTGCTATTCCATTACAAGACAATCCTTTGCACCACAGTGAGATAGACCAGCTAGAATCAGAAGAGTCTAATTCCGACACTACAATATAATCAATATAATCATGTGTATCAAGTGTACTCTCCTCTTCTGCTTACATTATATTGGAGTCTGTCCTCCACAAAAACAGCCAGTTTTCTATGATATATTTGTGATGTGTTTACTTAAACCAGTGATGGAGTGTATTCATTGATGTGTTATATCAGTCTATCCTGTCATTTGTTTTTTATTGATCAAGTATGATCAAAAGGGGGGAATGTAGTGGAAATTTTATAATATCCTGATATGTTCAAAGTAACCAAATGCTTCTCATTAGGTTACTGTGCTGTTTTCCTCTATCTTCTCTACTTCAAGGCCACAGAGCTGTTTTGGCTACTGAGATGACTCACACAAAGTCACACGAGAACTTCTACAGCTCAAGGCCAGGTGTCTAATAACAATGTGACCGTGTGAAGATTTCTTCTCCTCCCCACCTTTTTACTCTCCCTTTATATTGCTTTGCTATTATATTAAACTGCGCACACTCGCGCAGACTATCCTATACTCTGTGACACCTGTGTCTATATTTTATTGTATCTGATGTTTGTTTGAGGCCTCGAATAAACATCACCAGAAAGACAACTCTGTTGGATTCACCATTTATTTGTTTTCTGACTTGTACTCTACAGTATTGGGGTTTTTAGATTTCCATAACAGGTCACACCGAGATTCCTTGCAGTCTGAGTCGGGGAAACAACTGAGGTGCCGATGTTGATTGTTAGGTCAAGAGTGGGACAATCTTTTCCTGGAAGGAAGAGCAGCTCAGTCTTGTCAATGTTGAGCTTGAGGTGATGAGCAGACATCCACTGAGAGATGTCAGCTAGACAAGCAGAGATGCGTGCGACGACCTGGGTCTCTGAGCGGGGGAAAGGACAGAATTAATTGGGTGTCGTCAGCGTAGCAGTGGTATGAAAAACCATGCGGGCTAATGACTGATCCGAGTGAGTTTGTGTACAGGGTGAAGAGGAGGGGACCAAGAACAGAGCCCTGAGGGACCCCTGTAGTTAATTGACAAGGGTCGGACTCAGACCCTCTCCAAGTCACCCTGTAGGTACGGTCTTTCAGATATGAGGTGAGGAGGGAAATCCTGCACGTATATTGGACCAGACTTCATCCCAATCAAACTCTGGACCCAGATCTGGGACATCGGCCCTCCATATCGCCTCTAACGCCAGGGGTCTATAAGTGTGTTGTGAAATGAACCAGTAAAGTTTGGAAACAAGGCCACTTGTACCTCTAGTGGAGTGTAGAATGTTATGCAGCGGGTGTGGTGATAGAGGACTTTGCAATGGAACACCACTAGCCCTTAAAGCCGACCTCAACTGTAAATAAAAGAAAAAGGAGGAACGAGGTAAATCAAATTCTGTACACAGCTCCTGAAACGAACGCAGACCTTCATCTAGACGTTCCCCAGTATATGAACCCCTCTCCTTTTCCACTGAGGAAACTGAATGGGATGGCCACCAATCAACAATCTGGCATTGTTAAATAATGGGGAACATGGATTCCATACATAGGGGCAGCCACATAGTTTCTCTACCGCCCTCCAGACAGACAGCAATTGTGATACAATGGGGCCGAACCTGCAACGACACTGCACAATAGGAATGTTTGAATACAAGAGATCTTGAAGGGTGTAAGGATGCACTAGACTCTCTTCCAGGGCCCGCCATGACACTGAAGTCTCAGACTGGAGCCAGGTTAATAAGGGTCTAAGCGTGAAGGCCCAATAATAGTGTTTAAAATTTGAGAGAGACAAACCCCGGGCCTGTCTTTCCCGCTGCATTGTAGAGAGCTTGATGCGTGGGCGTTTGCCTAGCCATAAACATTTCGTCACAGCTGTCTGTAGCTTGCTCCAGTACTGAGTTGGTGGAGGAAGAGGTAGCATTGAACTAAAAAAATGAACTCTGGGTAGAACGTTCATCTTGATTATTGATACACGGCTGTGAAGTGAATTAGGCAATGAAGACCATCTATCCAAATCAGAAATTATTTTATGAAGCGTGTTACCATAGTTATGTTTAACTATTGTCTGAATCGAAGGAAAAACGTCTATCCCCAGGTATGTAAACGTTTTGACAACTGGGATAGATGGAGGGACAGGTGCATTGATCATTGCCTGGTTAAGTGGCATCAAAGCAGATTTCTGCCAATTTATCTTAAACCCAGAAAGCTGACCATATCGATCGACAATAGACAGTACTCTTGGGATACATTGTACAGCATTGCCCAAATACAATAGCACATCATCAGCATATAACGAAAGATGATGATGCGTACCATTAATAGAGATTGGGGATAACGTGGGTGACTGACGAATGGTGTGTGCCAGCGGTTCAAGTGACAGCGCAAATAGCAAGGGGCTTAGCGGACAGCCTTGCCTTGATCCTCTCGAGATAGCAAAATATGGGGAGCATACCTTGCCTGTAAGCACCATAGCTGTTGGGTATTTATATAGCACCTTGACCATGTCAATAAAAGGGGCGCCAAAGCCCATTGCCCCGAGTACCGACCACAAGAAGGGCCATTCTAGGCGGTCGAAGACCTTCATTGCATCAAGTGAGAGAACTGCAGCTGGGGAAGGTAGATGTTGGGCCCCATCTATGATGTGTAATAGCCTCCTTACATTGTCAGCGGCAAGCCTGGATTTTATAAAGCCTGTCTGATCGCTATGTACTAGATTCGTCATGTGAGACTGAAGGCGCCTAGCCAGCACTTTGGCATAGATCTTTACGTCAGTGTTTAAGAGTGAGAGGGGCCTGTAACTAGTACACTCTGTCGGATCCTTGCCTTTTTTAAGAAGCAAGGATAACAGGGCAGTGTTGACGTCTCTCAAAAATGAACCCTCCTTAATAGAAAATAATATCATCTCTACAAGCAAGGGGCCGAGCAAGGGCCAAAAGGTGAGATAGAATTCGGGTGGAATACCATCTGGGCCTGGCGACCTGCCCTTACGCATGACCATTACTGCTTTCTCAATTTCGTGGTGTGTGATGGAGGCATTCAGATTTTCAGAGTCGCTGACAGAAAGAGACTCCATTTGGATATTATTTAAAAAATCATCGCATTCAGATTGGACAAAGCCACTCTCCGAACTGTACAGATTATTGTAGAAAGAAACAAAGGTGGTGTTCACGCTCTTGGGATCGGTTAGAACAGTGCCATCTATAGATTTAACACTGAAAATATCAGCAAAATGTTCATTGGTCCGAAGCCTCAAGGCCAGCAGGTGGCTAGGTCTGGCGGAGTGGAAGTAGTAAGTCTGTCTGGTTCTGTGCATAAGAAATTCTGAACGGCGTCTGAGGAGAGAATTAATTTCTTTTTTTATCAGGTCTTTTTGGAGAGCAACAGAATCGCTGTAATGGTGTTGTAAGTTAGCATCGAGAGCAGCATACTTTAGTTCTAATACTTCCAATTTAGCTGCACGTTCCTTGTTTCGGGTGGATGCGTACAGAGTGGTGTTGCTTCTAATAAAGCCCTTTGTTGCCTCCCACAAAAATCTTGGGTCAGACACTGACCCCTTGTTGAACCCCAAAAACTCACGGAGGTTAGTCTCAAACTGAGACTTGTATGTTTCGTCACGCAGCAGTGAGGAGTTAAAACGCCATCTGGGAGCTCTAGTGGGGACAGCCCTAAGTGTGACAGAACAGTAGATGGGTTTGTGATCAGTCCATGTAACTGGTATATAGAATGCCTTCCGAACATTATGAAATAGATCTTTGGACGCAAAGAGAAAATCTATCCTAGAAAAAGATTTATGTCTACCTGAGAAAAAAGAGTAATCTTTTATGGAGTTATTCATCACACGCCAGATGTCTATCATATTTGTTTGGGCCGCCCACCTGCGTAACGCATCAGAAGCGAGACGTTGGTCTCTACTCTCTGCCCCACCTGTTCTATCCATACTGCTATCCCATACTGCATTGAAATCTGCGCCCATAACCAGACGAAAGCCTGTGAGATCCCGTAGAGTTTTGGTTAATTGGTCATAAAAGCCAGCTTCAAAAGTGTTGGAAGCATAGGCAGAAATCAATGCTATATTCTGCCCGTCCAGACGAATCTTGGCAATGGCCAGTCTCCCCTCTTTGTCTGTCCAAGAGCCGAACAGATCAAATTTCAGCTTGCGCCTACAAATTATCATCACACCCTTGGTCTTCGTAGGAGCAGACGAAAAGACAATAGGGTGATAGAGCCTATTTGCAAAGCGGGCCGCATCCTTGATGAGTAAATGTGATTCCTGTATCATGGCAAAGTCAATATTTCTCTTATGCAAAAATCCCAAAATAGTGGTCCTTTTATGTGGGATATTCAGTCCCCTGGCATTAATGGAAATTAAATTGAGATTAGTCATAAGTAGAGTAGTGTAAGAATACAATATAAAGTATAGTCACCTGAACAAGCAGGATATGGTGATCTGGATCCCAAAAAAAACCTTCCCCAAAAAAGAAAAAACATAAAACATAAACAAACTCAAAAACAACCCAAGAAAAGTGAGGAGATATGTCCCTCCTCGACATTCCTGATAAGTCCCTAACTGGACAAATAACTCAAATCTGGGAACTCTAACTGCATAAGAGGGGCAGCACCATCACCAACCATTAGATCAGGTGATATCTGTTAATTGCTAGACAATGATCTAACGAACTGCTGAGCAACACGTCAGCGTAGTGAGTCATCAGAACACATGCAAAAGATCCATCACAACATCAAATAATCAAGAGAAACATTTAAATGTGGCCAAGTAACGTAAGAGCATGTGAAATAAACGAAAGAGATACAACAAGATAATAGTTTGTACCACTTTGACATGGAATGTCGATTTAAGCCCAGCCATACAGCCCGCCCAACACACACACACACACACACACACACACACACACACACACACACACACACACACACACACACACACACACACACACACACACACACACACACACACACACACACTGTAAGGAGATGGGGCGAAACAGATGGAGTCAACAACTGCTGACTCATTGCCTAGGGTCCCGCCCAGAAGTGAAACTGGCCAATGGAGAACTACCAGCTCACGGTCTAGGGCTCGCCCAGAAGTGAAATCGCCAATAACAAATAGCTAGGGAGGAGCAATCAACACAACTCCTCTCACATAATTTGTATGTAAACTGTAACATTCTTACATTCGGCGCTGTCTTCTGACTGACTGTCGTGGTACGTATATCACACAGTAGTAGAATTCAGCCCGGAGTACTCTGTATTTTGTGCTATTGCAGAGTGCTCTGTATTGTGTATTGTTGCTTTTACAATTAAAACAGATTATTGTTTAACCTTTATTCTGGTGCTTTGAGTTCCTTCTTTTATAAATTTGACCAGCTCATCAGTCATCAAGGGACGCGCGGAGCAGAGGTGAACCTTCCACCACCGCCATTGGGTGGTGCTCCAACAGTGTCTTGAAGCCTTAGGTCAGTGACCATCAACTGGCGGCCCGCGGGCCAAATCTGGCACGCCAGACATCTCATCTGGCACGCGCTGTGGCGCTGGCGGAGTGGTTAGTGTGTTGGCCCCCCACTCATGTCACCTCAAGTTACACGGGTTTGAGCCCCATGCTCGTCAAAAAACGTCATTGTGCTGTATAGGTGATATATATATTAATGCTGTCAAAATTATCGCGTTAACGGCGGTAATTAATTGTTTTAATTAATTGCGTTAAAATATTTAACGCATTTAACGCATGTGCAAAATTGCCCGCCCCATACATCCAACCAGTGGCAGCGCCAGGGTATGGCTGGGGTAGGCTACACCCATACCAAGAAATGGCTTAGCCCCACCATGAAAAATGATGTTAAAGTAAGCAAAATTAAGTCCGCCAACTCGCGCAGAGAATTGCGAAGTTAAACTTTTTGATGTTAAACACGACCAAAACTGAAGTTATTGTACTTGGCCCGAAGAATCTACGAAACAAATTATCTAAGGATATACTAACTATGGATGGCATTAATTTGGCCTCCAGTGAGACTGTAAGGAATCTTGGTGTTATATTTGATCAGGATTTATCCTTTAACGCCCACATAAAATCAATTTCAAGGACCGCCTACTTCCATCTACGTAACATTGCAAAAATCAGGCATATCTTGCCTCAAAACGATGCAGAGAAACTAGTACATGCATTTGTTACTTCAAGGCTGGATTATTGTAACTCTTTATTATCAGGGTGTACCAAGAAGTCAGTCAAGTCGCTTCAGCTGATTCAAAATGCTGCGGCTCGTGTACTAACCAGAGTTAGGAAAAGGGACCACATTACTCCTGTTCTGGCTGCCTTACACTGGCTCCTTATAGAACACAGGATAGAATTTAAAATTCTTCTTCTCGCCTACAAAGCCCTTAATGGGCAGGCGCCATCTTACCTTAAAGAACTCATTATACCCTACTGTCCTACTAGGGCATTGCGTTCCAAGAATGCAGGGTTGTTGGTTGTTCCTAGAGTCTCTAAAAGTACAATGGGAGCCAGAGCCTTTTCTTATCAAGCTCCACATTTGTGGAATCAGCTTCCAGTTTGTGTTCGGGCGGCAGACACCCTATCCATTTTTAAGAGTGCGCTTAAGACCTTCCTTTTTGATAAAGCTTATAGTTAGGGCTGATTAGATTCAGCCCCTAGTTTTGCTGATATAGGCTTAGTTTGTCGGGGGACATCTTACTTCTTCCTTCTCTCTGTCTATACCTGTGTACTCTCATGTTCCGATTAACCCAGCTTCCCCAAATGTCTTTCTTTTTGGTGTCTATATACGCCGGGATCCGGAGTCATGGATGATCCTGCGCTCCTCTGTCCTGGATCGCGAGCCCTGGATCTTGAGTCGTGGCTGTGGTCCTGGATCATAGGTCCTGGATGGATATCCTCGTGGATTCATCTTCCTATTATACACACATGCATTTCCAAACATTTGGACTACCTATGTTGCAAATGTATTATCTTTTCAATTTACACACGGCATCTATTGCACGTCTGTCCGTCCTGGGAGAGGGATCCCTCCTCTGTTGCTCTCCCTGAGGTTTCTCCCATTTTTCCCTTTAAACTGTGGGTTTTCTTCGGAAGTTTTTCCTTGTACGATGTGAGGGTCTAAGGACAGAGGGTGTCGTATTGTCATACTGATATTTTGTACAAACTGTAAAGTCCACTGAGACAAATGTAACATTTGTGATATTGGGCTATATAAATAAACATTGATTGATTGATGATTGAATTGCACAGACAGCAGTTAGTAAGATTGATTTCAGTAGCCACTTGTCTGGAAATACCGAAGACCAGAAACGGTTTTGAAAACTTTTGTCACGTAGTGATCATCTTCTCAATAGAACATCTTTGATAATGTCTTCTGGCCAATCAGAATCAAGATAACGGCGTGGTGTTGTTGCAGAAAGTCCCGACGGAGAATACTTTTGCTGTAGTACAGGGGTGCACATAACTGGTACGCAGGTTATGTGCGTAATCTGAAATGCGTACCGTCACTTGTGTCACAAAGCGCATCTGCGTACCGACGTACTTGTGAAGCTTTTCCAGAAGGCGGTTAGATCACCGGACAACAGCGTCGGTCTCCGTGTGCACAGACAGGGCTGCTATTAACGTCGGTCTGTACAACGGAATTGTGCCAAAACTACGCCAACCGGCTGCGGAGGGAGACTCCCCCCCCCCCCCCCCCCTTCACTGGAGAACTGCGCTAAAACAGCTGATCACAACGTTCACACTCTGTGGTCACGAAGTACTCCACTAGGCCCCCCCCCCCCCGTCGACTTTCCTGAAGTACTCCCCCGTTGAGTGTTCCAGGGTATTCTCTGAATACCTTGAAGGCCCTGACGGTTCGCCACTGATATATATATTAGGGATGCACGATAATTATCGGTCCGATATTAGAAATTATGACGTCATCCCGATAAACCCGATACCAGTATTAATAGCCCCGATAATATACAATATATTTTTTGGGTAAAAAAAAAGAAAAAAATACGGCGGTGTGGGTGGATTGGGATGAGGGCCGCTTGTTTTTCACTCGGCTCCTCCCGTTTTGCCAGTACTGTGGTATTAGTGGTTTAGGAAGAGGGGAGTTTTTCACAAATCCAGCGCTCCCTAACTCATGCCTGGCTGTGACGTAAATGGTGTGCGGCCGTGAAGCCAGGACAGTAAACAAACATGTCGTCGGTGGTATGGGCGTTGGAGCTAAGTGCAACTCAAGGCATATGCTCGAACCGGAGCTGCCTGGACGCTGCAATCATGTTGCGCACTATCCGTGCTGAGTGTGCTGACTTTTCGTACAATGTCCCACTGTCTGGCTTCCTGCATAAAGTCAAGTGCTCGGCGCAATTGTGGCGAAATGTCGCTCCTCTGTTTTCATTTAAACAGCTCCGTATATCCGTTAGCGCAGCTAGCTAGCACCAGATGCTAACAACAACAATGCACGTAAGGTCTCTCTCTCGCTCGCTCGGGCCACACATACACACACCCTCCCGGTCCTCCAGATAGCCAGTCGGTGCCTGCCGGTGAGCGTGGAAGTGTGGTCTGCCACAAGCGGGCGACAGGAGCGGGTCTGTCAGCATCAGCTTGTAGATGGTATTTTAAACTCGATGCGCTCTGAAACTACGGGGCGGCCGAGGAAAAAAAATAAACATGCGTTAATCGCGTTAAAATAATTAGTGGCGTAAAACATTTTTTATTATCGGGTATCGGTCTTGAGAAGCAGGAAGTTATCGGTATCGGTTTCAAAAAACCAATATCGTGCATCCCTAATATATATATATACACAGATGTAGCGCTTCATTTCAGACAGTTTGAAACGCGAGGGCCGTGATTGGTACGTGATCTTCCCTCGCTCAAGGGAAAACCTCCAGCTTGACTTGAGACCTCCCCCGTGATAACTAAATGTAATTATAATGAAGCCAGCTGCAATGGATCATTGATCCACCAGGGGGTGCAGTGGGGTTCCGCACTCGAGCCCATGTGAAATAAAGTCAGATACAGTACGTATCTGACTTTATTTCACATGGGCTCCAGTGCGGAACCCCACGCTGGATGTACACAGCGGAACTTTGTTAACCCTCTGGAGTCTAAGGGTATTTTCTCGATTTTTAGATGTTTTCTTAAATCACCTTTTAAATGTATTTCTTCTTAAATGGCACCCCATGTGTTACATATCAAAATGTTCAGGACAATCTCTGGTCTTGCTATATATGCAAATTACTCACCTTAGAGCACTGTTTGATGAGATAAGTAGCTCAAAAGCTTAAAATTTGACATCCAATTTTCGGAAAATCTTCAAAACTTTTGTGAAAACACAAATTTACTCATGTGATCGAATTGTTTTGGTGTTTTAGATTTGGTTACCAAAGTCTTAGGATCACAAAAGCAGTGAAATATTTGAATTACACTGTATATAAATGTGTAATTCATGTCTAAAATGAAAAAAATTTAATTCGAATTTTGAGTAAAATAGGTGCTTATCACTCTACTTTCACCACAGCAGGGACTGAGATACATCAGGACTGAATAATGACTTCATATTACATACCAAGGTTCATGTGATGTGTACAAATACAAATTGAGCATTCAACCTTTTTTTCAACCAACAATTTATTATAAATATGTTTTTTTCAACCAACTATTTATATAAATATAAGAAACTGGAAAATATAACTATTTACAAAATTGAACATCAGAACTTTCAACCAACTATTCATTATAAATGTCAAGACAGTGTCAAGGTCTTTGTCTGTCTTCCAAGACAGTGGGTCTGGCTGCTGTGGGGGTGATGGTGCATGGGCTGCTGTGTAGGTGGGGTGTACAAGTGCTATACGAGACCTCCACGAGACCTCCTTGCTGGCTGGGTTGAAGGTGATGGCTGTGGTGGAGCCTTTGTGCTGAGGTGTATCTTGACCTGGTGGCAGCCGCAGATAGAGGTGGAGGCAGCTGTAGTGATGCTGGTCTGCTGGTCCTTGGTGGTGATGGCTCTGGTGAAGGCCCTTGAGCCACAGTAGATATTGACCTGGGGCAGGCACAGATGGATGTTGTGGCTGCTGGATAAACGCCGCCTGTGGGCCACTAGGCCCAGACAGCTGTGAAACATCTCTGTAAAACAAATTAAAATGTAGGACAATAATTACAACTAACTTCATTGAAATAAAGTTCAAGTAAAATGTTGCTCAAGCACAAATAACAATGCACACATAAAAAGAAAGTTTGGGAGGTTGGAGAAGAAATCTCTTTTGATCTCTCTCTCTCACACACACACACACACACACACACACACACACACACACACACACACACACACAGGTATTTCCAGTTACTTTACATTCAGTATAAAATCACAGACACACATATAGATAGGCTACATCTGATTACAAAGTCTCATCTGTACAGGACGGTAAAATAATAACAGGCACACATAAATAAATCTATGACAAAGTCTCATCTGTACAGAACAGTATGATAAAATAATCAATGGCAAAAACATATCACTGTAAATGTCTCCGTTGTGGGACGAATACATGATTAATGTAATCATCTACACATGTAATCTCACTTTTACAAACCAAAATAACGTTAACACAGAGTAAACGTTTGCTAATGGAGAGTCTATTTTGTCCAATAAAAAGTTCATGACTATCGATAAAAAATATATATCAATAAACCTATTGTTCATTTTTGCGGTATTCCCCACACATTACCAGTACACTATTACTTATATTTACACTTACCCAAGTCCAAATGGATCCTTGTTGTTGTCTTTGTATTCTTCTTCTTCTTCATAAGAGTCGAAGACTTCAGGTTCTGAAGCTCTATCTTCACTGCTGCTAGCGAAAAAAATCTCTAGCGAAGTCGGCAACTGCAACTTTTTTTCTTTAGCCATTTTCTCTTTCTCTCTCTCTCTCTCTCCTAAACTGATGGGAGACACGTGGTTTATGTTTTTTTTACTTGGTGGGTAGATCCTTAGTGATTTCTCGATGTCCATTGGTCATTTCAGACCATGATGGCTGCCGGCCGAGATTTCCTTGACGGACACACGAATCCACCAATCCCACACAGTGTAAAGTCAAGCTGCTTTGAGCGGCCATATTGGCTGCTGTGCCCTGGTTACAGTCTCACAGGAGATACCGCTGGAAAGCTACCCTTCCAGCGATTCCGCGGATATCTGAATCATGTTTCTACTCCTTATAATCGAAAATATATATGGATCCATATGTCACGGATATCATACTCCGTGCTAAATAAGAGACATGTAATCATTTACAAAACATCACCATGTTATTTAACAAATAAATGTTGTTTAGTCGGAAAAAACGAACGGGAGGAAATGCAGCCCGGCTCTCGATTTTTAATCCTAATTTAATCATCATCTCAATCAATCAATCAATCAATGTTTATTTATATAGCCCAATATCACAAATGTTACATTTGTCTCAGTGGACTTTACAGTTTGTACAAAATATCAGTATGACAATACGACACCCTCTGTCCTTAGACCCTCACATCGTACAAGGAAAAACTTCCGAAGAAAACCCACAGTTTAAAGGGAAAAATGGGAGAAACCTCAGGGAGAGCAACAGAGGAGGGATCCCTCTCCCAGGACGGACAGACGTGCAATAGATGCCGTGTGTAATTGAAAAGATAATACATTTGCAAAATAGGTAGTCCAAATGTTTGGAAATGCATGTGTGTATAATAGGAAGATGAATCCACGAGGGTATCCATCCAGGACCTATGATCCAGGACCACAGCCACGACTCAAGATCCAGGGCTCGCGATCCAGGACAGAGGAGCGCAGGATCATCCATGACTCCGGATCCCGGCGTATATAGACACCAAAAAGAAAGACATTTGGGGAAGCTGGGTTAATCGGAACATGAGAGTACACAGGTATAGACAGAGAGAAGGAAGAAGTAAGATGTCCCCCGACAAACTAAGCCTATATCAGCAAAACTAGGGGCTGAATCTAAACAGCCCTAACTATAAGCTTTATCAAAAAGGAAGGTCTTAAGCGCACTCTTAAAACGGATAGGGTGTCTGCCGCCCGAACACAAACTGGAAGCTGATTCTACAAATGTGGAGCTTGATAAGAAAAGGTTCTGGCTCCCATTGTACTTTTAGAGACTCTAGGAACAACCAACAACCCTGCATTCTTGGAACGCAATGCCCTAGTATGACAGTAGGGTATAATGAGTTCTTTAAGGTAAGATGACGCCTGCCCATTAAGGGCTTTGTAGGCGAGAAGAAGAATTTTAAATTCTATCCTGTGTTCTATAGGGAGCCAGTGTAAGGCAGCCAGAACAGGAGTAATGTGGTCCCTTTTCCTAACTCTGGTTAGTACACGAGCTGCAGCATTTTGAATCAGCTGAAGCGACTTGACTGACTTCTTGGTACACCCTGATAATAAAGAGTTACAATAATCCAGCCTTGAAGTAACAAATGCATGGACTAGTTTCTCTGCATTGTTTTGAGGCAATATATGCCTGATTTTTGCAATGTTACGTAGATGGAAGTAGGCGGTCCTTGAAATTGATTTTATGTGGGCGTTAAAGGATAAATCCTGATCAAATATAACACCAAGATTCCTTACAGTCTCACTGGAGGCCAAATTAATGCCATCCATAGTTAGTATATCCTTAGATAATTTGTTTCGTAGATTCTTCGGGCCAAGTACAATAACTTCAGTTTTGGTCGTGTTTAACATCAAAAAGTTTAAGGTCATCCACGTTTTTAAGTCCTTAAGGCAGTCTTGAATTTTATTTAGATGATTAATTTCATCAGGCTTGATTGATAAATATGGTTGAGTATCATCCGCATAACAATGAAAATGTACAGAATGATTCCTTATAATATTACCTAACAGAAGCATATATAATGTGAACAAAATAGGTCCGAGCACTGAGCCCTGTGGCACTCCATGGCTAACTTTGGTTTGCGTGGAAGATTCATCATTGACACGTACAAACTGAGAGCGTTCAGATAGATAGGACCTAAACCAGTCTAAAGCAGTTCCCTGTATGCCAACTAAGTGCTCTAGTCTTTGCAATAATATATCATGGTTGATAGTATCAAATGCAGCACTGAGATCGAGCAAAACAAGAATAGAGACACGTCCCTTGTCTGAGGCTATTAGAAGGTCATTTGTGACTTTAACCAGAGCTGTCTCTGTGCTATGATGTGTTCACCACGATCATATATATACAGGGCCGTTTCTAGCTTTTGGGGGCCCTATGCAAGATGCTGTTTGGGGGCCCTAGTTTTGACAGTTTTTTAACTACAATGGGGGGGATTCCGAAGCCTTTAAGATCATCTGTGGAGATGCATCAATCTGTTACACTTTAATAGGAAAACAGGCTAATTTCACGAAAACCAAGCAATTGAAAATTACAAAAAATGATATTAAAAAGGTAAACAATAAGGCTCCTCTATGTCAATAAATGCAAGAGATGCAGCATTTTCTCAGCTGTCAGCCCAACGATGATTTGGACTTTATTACCCCAAAAACCCAAGCCACAGCTTTGCTATCATTGCAGTTTAGTCGTGTTTATATCCTACATTGGATTTGTAAGCATATAATGCTTCACCGAACACTCACAGGAGGGGGCTTGGCTGTCTACAAATAAAGAGGGCTCATTTTAATTCTCCCCAAATATATTGAGGCTGAACCTGAACTTTGAATTCTCTGCTCCCATCATAATCTTGGCGATCTTGTTAAAATTGTGAATGCAGAATTAAAAATACTATGTAACTGGTTTGCAGTTAATAAATTATCCCTTAATGTGGCCAAAACAAATTACATGTTATTCAATACAAAGTCTGAGAGTAGAAATGACTGCATTATACGGATTTGCAATACAGAGATAGAAAAAGTTGGTGCATGTACATTTTTAGGACTGCTTGTTGACGAAAAACTCAATTGGAAGCACTATATAAATGATGTACAGACTAAACTGTCAAAAACAATAGGTATTTTGTATCATACTAAGAACATTCTTGAAGAAAATATACTCTTTATAACAGTCTATTTCTCCCTTACCTTTAATACTGCTCCGAAATATGGGGAAACACTTACTCAACAAATCTACAAAAAATAATAACATCCCAAAAAAATAGTATTACGAATGTCTGTGGAGTTGGTAAATATGAACACACAACTCCCATATTTAAAAAAACTCAATCTATTTAAATGTGTTGAGATAGTACAGCTTAAAACAGTACTAATTATGCACAACATTTTCCATAACAAAATGCCTAATAACATTCAAAAGCAGTTCCAAACCACAGCGTGAACATATGAATGTAAAAAAAGTCACTTGAAAATAAGTGTTCACAATGTTTATATGCAATTATGCATATATTATTATTATTATTCATTTGCCAAGTGCATGTGTACATAGTATTTTAATTTCCAAAAAAAGATAGTTGAAACTGCTATTGACATGTGCAGAAAATTACCCTATATCTAGTTTTCGTATATATATATATATGCATTTATTGTTTTCCTGCCCTAACTTTTATTTAATTTGTTCTCCTGTTTTCTTTATTTCTTTGTATTCCTTCATTTCTATACGTTTTTGACGCAATAATGCCGCTGTATTAGGATGATGCACGGGAGGGATACGTTCCACAAGCTATGCTTCAGCCCTCCCGCTTCTACTAATGTTGTTCATCTTTGTGTGTATGAATTAAACTTTTTTTGTTTTTCGGATGAATAAAAAAATAAAATAAAATAAAATACTTTCAGCTTGGGGGCCCCCTAGTGGCCACGGGGGCCCTATGCCCCCGCATAGTCCGCATATAGGAAGAAACGGCCCTGTGTGTATATATATATATATATATATATATATATATATATATATATGTGTATATATATATATATATATGTATGTATATGTATATATATATATATATATATATATATATATATATGTATATATAGAGAGAGAGATTATTTCATTTGCAATGTTGAATGTTCAATAAAAAGTTCTGTTTGACAGGATGGATTATTATTATATATTATCATTATGTGAGTGGTCTAAAATGGTCTTACAACGATGCCGACAATATTATCGTTTATCGCAATAATTTCCGGGAAAATGTTTCGTCCAACAAAATTAATTATCGTGACAGGCCTAGTTCTTACTGTTAAAGGAGGATCAGAGGCATGTTTAAAGTGCTTCAATAAGAGTAAAATATATACATCTCTTAAACGAATGAGGAGATCATACTCTATAAAAACATTAAAGTGTGTGAAATATACTTACAAATTAAATAATAATGTTTTGTTTATAAAATAATAACTTACAGTTCTTACTTGTGGTTTTTGATGCATGTGTGGATAAACACACAGAACGTCAAACATTTAGGATATATACAAATACGGGTACCATACCTAACTAATCTTTTAGTGATTTGTGTCTCTCTTCTGTAGGACAAATTAAATAAGAACATCCAATACAAAAGTTGATCTGAAACAAGCTCAAATACCATAATGAGATGAATCCATCAATTATTATTATTGTTATACCTGGAAAAACCAATACAAGACCCAGAATAAAACATTGAAAACTATAATAAAAGAGATGGATGGAAGAGATGGACGAAATCATTTCAATGAGAAAACTAAGGGACGCGAGTGAGGGAAAGGAGCAGGTGTGAGAATCAATTGGGATTAACCTTATGAATCAGTTCCTTCCAAAGGATACTTGGACATGTAGACTGCAGGGACCTCTGACCTTCTGATTAGAGGACAACCTCCAAAAAACATATGGCGGTATAGGAACTTAGCCCTGATACAAGAAAATATTGTAGCATGTAACATAGCATTGTGGTAATTTACGGTCCAAGAGAAAATGACAGGCTTCTGTGATAAAAAGAATAACCACTGTGTGGTATCTGGTGTTTGGTAAACCTTCAAAGGGTTGCACTGCTGCATTGCATTGTTTGCTGGTTGCATTCTACCATGCACTCGGTGGAAACACATCCTAGTGCTATGCTAGTGTGAATGTGCCTTAAGAGGTTTTTGTGTGTGTGGGGACAAAGGGGGGTGTGGGGGTGGAGCGTTAAATTATAGAGGGCGATGCAGGGGAGGGAAGGCTGATATGTTTCCTCATCTCTGCATACAAGCTCAGTGATGCTCGTCGCACAGCGGGCGGACATGTTGTTCAGCCTCTGTTATCAATGTTTCATAACCTCCCAGGCTGAGAACATTGTTCAGTGAACTGTCATGCTCCTGGGAGCTTCATTTTCTTCTGCTGTGTGTTTATATTTTTATTCATTTGGGATTTGCAGGGCCACATCATTTTTTTGTTCCTCTGTTCTTCTGAGACTAGTGTTACAGGTTTTTAGAGGTTTTTACCATAACCCTAACCTATCCCTCAGGGTGACCCTAACCCTAGGGGACTGCCCTAGACCTAATCTTGGTGATTTTTTGGTGCCTAAAACGTAGGTCCTACTTTTTAGGCGTTTCTCAATACTTCTATACTTACCTTTATCACTTTTCCCTGTATATGTCCCACGCAGGGTTTTGTGGTTTCACCTTAATCGTTAGTTTTTGTAGTGGGATTTTTATGTTTAATTTTTGACAGTTTTAAACTGTTCCGTTTCGGCTGGGGGTCTTTTTACCTTAGTCTTATGAGGTTATTATTTTTAGCAGTCCACCCTTAGCCTTTAATTGTTGGTTCTCACTTAAAGTTTTATTAGTTTTGTAGTTGTGAGAATTATATTTTTTTCCTGAGGATTTTCCTTTCACCAAATGGTAGTGATGGCAGTTTGACACTGAAGCTTCGAACGGAGCTTCAACCCTGGACTTCCTATTCCATAGAAGCAGTGCTTCGAAGCTTGCTTCAAATCACGTGACATGTGACGTCCGAAGCAGCAACTGCTTCAAATCACGTGACATGTGACGTCCGAACCAGCAACTGCTTCATTTCCTGAATGAATCACTTGACTGGTTCACGGTCCATTCACGCAATTCAATGCACTGCCTCGTCTCGATTCTGACAGGTGACAGGTTGAAACAGTTTCAAATGTGAGCGCTTCAACACTTTATAACCGCTCTAAATAATGTGCAATGTGTGGGTTGTTGTCGTAGTTTGCGTTGTTGCTGTTGAGTTGTTGTTGGCATTGCATTTGAATTGGATCATTATAGAGCAAGCCAGGAAGAAAGATAGGTCGTTATGGCTCGTGAAACACTTCGAAATGTGGAGAAGCTGTGAACAAAAAGAAAATGAGTAATATAAAAACACTTCAATGGTCTAAGGAATAGATAGCCCAGTGGATAGAGCCGGCGGCCAGGATGCAGCGATGTCCTCCGCGCAACTGGTTCAAAGCCCGGAATGGATGTATTTTAATCATTGCTTTTCAACTTTAATACTTTAATGACTGATAAAAGGCCCTCTCCGCCCAGAAACATGTCTAGCACTCTCTAGTCTCTTCTCAATAACCCAATACACACAATTATCAATCTTTAATTGCAAATAAATGTAAAAAAAATTGTAAATGTCCTTTATTGTTTCATGTGGAACCTATATGCTGCAGGTCTCCCTTGAATAAGAGATCTATGATCTCAATGGGACCAATCTGGTTAAATAAAGGTTTGAAATGAAATGAAATAGAACATGATATTCAGTCTTAGTGTGTGTGTGCATCGAATATTTTTCAAGGCAAAGATACGTTAAACCCACTGCAGCCTTGCACTTCGCCAGGAGAGGTCGCTGTAACTGAAGCCTCGAGAAATGAACCTATTTCCGACACAATTGTCCAAGTGGTTCGACGCTTCATTCAAAGCTTCATTTTGCCATCACTACCAAATGGTTTCTTGAGGGTGGTGTTTTCGGTTGTATATTACATGTACCCTTTGGGATGGCGGACTAGAAGATAGACGCAGGTTGAGTCTGGGTTATTTTCACCTGCTATACTTGATCTATTAGTTTTTCCATTAGACTTGATTTTTCAGATCTTACTTTTTAGTTTTTATCTTTGGGGTTCTGGGTTCTTGGTTAGAAACACTGGGTTATGTTTTTGCACGGTTGCCGATTCTGGGTTTTTGGGATTATCTACCTTTTGGGAAGACCACTATTCCTCAGGGTGGCAATTTTGGAATTTTGTTTTGAGTTTCCTTGGATAAACCACGACTGAGGGTACCTGGGTGGTGGGGATCTTTTTATTCAGCTCTACCGGAACATATTTTTTTTTGTTTTTTTGTTTTGGTTTTGGTCCTGATTGATTAGGGTTTACCCTCCCCCCTCTCTTTTGGTAGAAGCGCTTGGTAGTCTGTTGATATATGTTTTGTGGGTTTTTTAGATTGGGGATTGCAGATATGGACGGACGGAAGGAGTTTACGAGTTTCCAGAAAATTACTAGGGTTATTTTTAATTGCTCCGCACTTACCATAATTGGGGTCCGATCAGAAGAGCTATGGTGGAGAAGGCTCCAATCCCTGGATTACATCCCCAGGGAGGTTGTAGGACCACCGAGGAAGTTTTTGGATCCTGGACTTCGGACTGACGACAACATTTTGGATTTGGTCCCAAAATCCCTGTGGACGGCTTCATTAGGGAGACTGAGGCGGTACCATCTGCCCCACCTCTTCCCTTTGATCCGCACTCGGTGGTGACAGCCCCGATCGTCCCTTTACTGAGGAGCGTGGGGACTTCCCCTCGGGTGCAGCAGGAGGTTAAACCCCTTTACAGCTCGGTCCTTCGGATGGGTCCTTTCCCCGGGAAGGGGCCAGTTCTACAGGGTGGCACGGGTTTAGGACGGGGTCGCGTCCCTGGATTACTGCGTAGACACCGGGGATTTGTTGCTCAGAAAACTCCAGTTGCTAAGGGTTCTCTGCCTCTACGGTCTGGGGCAAGGTTGAGGGTACCTGGGGATATTCTAGGTGGCAGGGTTTCTGGGGACCATCTGGACATCGGGGGGTTACCAGGGGACATGTCCCGGGTGGCTCCAGGCCAGTGTGGGCTGAAGATTTCTACCTCCCACCTTCTCCTCCCTCCCGGCTCGCTATTTGTTCACCCGCCACAAGCATGGAGGCAACAAAGCTCGGAATTGGTCCTTGTCACCTAGCCAGGAAGTGTTGATTTTGGGGGCTTCTAACATCTCCCGACTCCCACTGGTCCATGATCCACGGGTCCAGGTGGACAGTTTTCCGGGGGCCAATTTGGCCCAGGCGGCCACCATCATCCGGAAGAATACGGTGACTTCACCAGGGGTGCAGAAGGTGGAGTTATCGTTTGGTCTCAGCGACAGGGACATACGGGACTCGACCCTTCTGGTAAACAATCTGAGGAGACTTCTGAATGCAGCCAGGGACACCTTCCCCAATGCGGATATCCGGGTTCCTATTATTAATATTTCGGCCCACTCATCCCCCCTACAGATGGAGAACATCAGGATCCAAAATCAGCAGATTTTCCACACACATCAGTCCCTCCCGAAATTAAGGCGGAGTGCTTTCACCACAGAGCGAGATCATGTTCACTGGTCTCCGGACACGGCTGTCGCCATGTGGGAACATTGGGCTTCGTTGTTAGGATTGGGAATCCTATCATCGACCCTCCACCGTTAGGCGATAATTCAGTGGTTACGGGCCTTAACCAGTTAAGCCCGAAGGTCCCACCAGTGGACCCCTCCCACAGTTTTTTTTTTCTCACATGTCTCAGGGCTTCTTAACATTTATGAAACTATTAATGTTTCATACCCTTTTAAAGGTAAGAAACTCCGCTAACTGACAATAAGAACAATTGTTAGCTAAAAAAAACACAAGAGTAATACCAAGCCTTTGAATTAGCATTGAGCGAAAAAATGCTAACTAATGCTAACGCTTTTTTACACACAACACACGGTAGAAATGCCCTTATTACTATCTTAACTGCACAAACAAGATATACGATTTAAAGCTGAGACTCCACAGATTCCACACATGTAATGTAATCACTGTCCGACCTCGAATTCCTGGAGCTATCAGCCAGAAAAGAGAAAGTAAACAACATCCGGTTCCAAAAATATTACAATAATTACGTCTTACCTTTTTTGATTTGTGATCAAAAGTTGTGTTCAACGGAATAAAAACGCATCTCAAGGTTAATCCAATGTCTTTGTGTCACGTATAATTTTTTACTGATAATCAATCATCATATTTATGGCAATATACTCGGTATAAAGTATTGCCGTCCAGGCTTGCACTTTCAGATATGCTTCGTTTGCTTCTCTATTACGTCCGCTATGGTAATGTTTACGTAGATTTGGGAACTGCCCATCGATTCTATTGGTTCTGATGGTTAAGAAAAAGGTGTAAATCACACGAATCGACCAATGGGTTCCAGAGATATGGTCCTGCGTAAATTATAAAGAATGCCAGCCAGCGTAACAACATTACGCAGCCGACTTCATTTATTGTTTACAACGTAACGAAGCAGGAAATGCAGCAGGACCCAGAGCGCAGAGCGCAGAGCGGACAGCAGATAACGGAATTGCAGTTTTATTGCTTATAGATTATCAGAACATTTCAAAGGGGACACAGCCCCATTGGATATTAACCTATGGATTAACTACATCATCGTTTTTATCGTTTTAATGCCATTGAAGACCAGTTTAGACCAGACAACGAGGAAGGTAAGTCATTGTTAGCCTAGCGCATGTTAGTAGCTAGCGCTACTTGTTTTGATGTACGTTTTTGTTGATAACGTCACGAGTTTGTATCTTTCAGTGTTGAGGTGGGCGCCGTTAGATTCTGTGTCTCCTTGCGATCATAAACAATGTGTTGGATGTGCAGCTAGGATAAGTAATAAGGGAGCGAGGTGTGATTTTCGGTGCAGTAATAGGTTAGCATTTTTCGCTCGGGGCTAATTCAGAGGATAACAGAGTAGGCCTATGTTTTTTTTTGTTTTTTTTTCACAACAGTTGTATTTGGATGGAATGAATACCTATAGTGATCATTCAAAGTAATAAAAGGATTTTTACAGTGAAATAGTTCAAATGGAACCGATGGTTCCCAAATTACCCAGAGGTGAGTCCGCTTGGACTTTATTTTTCTAAATCTCTCTAAAAAAGTCAAATTTCACTTGTTTTGCATCAATCTTGATACAGGGTACTTATTATATGTTATAGTTTGGATTCCTAACGCTTTTGGTCTACTAACCCATCATGCAAGGGTGGTTTTCACTATAAGTAAAGTTTTTTTTTTAGGTGGACATTAGAATTTACATGTTTTTACTATGTTCCATCTGAATTTACTTTAAAATAAAAAACATCTATATTGATTCTGACACTTCTACATCCAACTCACAGATGTAACCTTGCTTTGAGAAAAATAATTATTAATTTACCCCTTTTAGAAGTGAAGATATATCATTTGTTGTGTTAGTGGCATTTTCGAGCCTGAAACCTGAAAAACAGGCTCAGGGCTTAACTGGTTAAACATGACTTACAAGTGGTAGTCATGGTTTGTGTAAAATTGTAAACTTTCATAATTACAATAAAAAATAATAATAGATATAACAAAAACCAGTTTCCTTAACGACCTTTTGTCCAAGAGGTACCAATGATGTTTTGCTTGGTTTTTGCCTACCGGCTAATACAGCACTCCTGACGGTATTTATATCCTCTTGTTTTTATCCTCTTTTTTGTATAAATTATTGTTCTTGGGTTATTTTTTAAATGGTATTTTATTCTTACCTGACTTGTTTCAGTGATAGTTTGTCGTTTTCTAATTATCTTGATTCTGCATTGAATAGATTTAGGTGTGCGGAACCCTCTTTTCCATTATTTGGTTTTATCACTTCATTATTTTCCCTTATCCCTATTATTTCTTTACCTAGGGGATTGCTCAGGTAAGGGTTCTTTTTGGTGGGGTGCCAGGGTAAATTTTGGGGTTTGGTTTTTTCACAAGTTACCAGGGGTTGGGGACCTGGGGTAATTTATGTTTTAGGGAGACCTTTCTCCCTCATGGACATTTCTCCCTCAGCACGCAGGTTGTGGCGATCCAGGGTGTCAGGATCTTAATAGCTACCCAGTCTTATATGGGATTTAGTACTACCATAGCAACAGTCCATACTACACCACATATGTTTATTTTTAAGTCCTTTAAAAAAAGAACCTAATTGGCGTGTTCCTAATTGTCACATCCCTTAAGAAGCTGCACAAGAGGAGGGGTGACCCCGCCAGGGCGAAGCCACTCACACAGAAGTCCTTCAGGGAGCAGCTTGCTAAAGAAATGGTTGAGTTTTCTGGATTCCCTGCAGCAGCACCACCCTGCCCACCAACCCCCCCACCGGCTCACATGCGGGCCCGTGTATTATGGGGAAGATGCCACCACGGTCAGGAGGTACTGCAGGAAGTGCTCTGATGCTGGCAACAGAAGGGTGAAGACACCTGTGTACTGCAGGAAGTGTCAGGTCCCTCTGTGCTCCATTCCCAAAAATAACCGTTACATGGCATGACTTACTGGAATAATACTGTAGCATTCAGGGTTTGTATATAGTTTTGAGAGTGTTGCTTGTTGTTTTTACCTAAAGTGTGGTGTTATTCTATAGTGTGTTGCTAACATTTTTTTAAATAAATCTGCTCAGTTGGAGTCAAATGTCTCCTATGTTTCCTAATTGTTATTGTGCAAGTAAACATGCATCTCACGCAAAGAGGGAACTTACCACACACACACAGACACACACCCACCCCACATACACCCCCCCCCCCCCCCCACACACACACTTAAATATATATATATATATATATTATTTTTTTATGGAATGAATACCTATAGTGATGATTCAATGTTATAAAATGATTTTTACAGTCTGGTACCTGAAAAAGGTCAAATGGCACTGATGGAACCAGAAGTGCCCAAATGTGCCCAAAGCTTAGTCCGCCTGGACTTGTTTTCCCTAAACCTCTCTAAAAAGGTCAATTTTCACTTGTTTTCCCTCAATCTTGATGCAGGGTACTTATTATATGTTATACTTTGGATTCCTAAAGCTTTTAGGCTACTAACCCATCATTCAAGGGTGGTTTTCACTATAAGTAATGGTTTTTTTTGTACGCAGAGGTAAGAATTTACACTTTTTTACTTTGTTCCATCTGAATTTACTCTGACACAGAAACATCTATATTGATTCTGACACTTCTACATCCAACTCACATATGTAAACTTACTTTGAGAAAAAAGATTATTAATTTAACCCTTTTAAAAGTGAAGTTATAGTCATTTGTTCTGGGCATGTCATTTTCGAGCCTGAAAAACAGGCTTGGGGTCTAACAGGTTAAGGGGCAGGCGCCATCTTACCTTAAAGAACTCATTATACCCTACTGTCCTACTAGGGAATTGCATTCCAAGAATGCAGGGTTGTTTGTTGTTCCTAGAGTCTCTAAAAGTACAATGGGAGCCAGAGCCTTTTCTTATAAAGCTCCACTTTTGTGGAATCAGCTTCCAGTTTGTGTTTGGGCGGCAGACACCCTATCCGTTTTTAAGAGTGCGCTTAAGACCTTCCTTTTTGATAAAGCTTATAGTTAGGGCTGATTAGATTCAGCCCCTAGTTTTGCTGCTGTAGGCTTATACTGTCGGGGGACACCTTGCTTTTTCTTTCTGTCTGTCTGTACCTGTGTACTCTCATGTTCCGAATAACCCAGCTTCCACCAAATTTCCTTTTGGTGTCTATATACGCCTGAGTCGTGGCTGGTCCTGTGTCCTGGATCCAACACACTCTCACTCCATAAACGTCCAGGAGCGACGCTTGGTCAGGGTCCCCGAGGCGTGCAGTTGTGACGCTCCTAGGCTCCTTCAGCTTCATAAAGGGACGCAAATAGCTTTCAACTGATTGCAATGTATTCCCATCTGCGGCGGGATTTGACGCTCATGGAAGCACGGCATTCGTTTGTGTCGGCTGCCCTTAAAGGCAATGTGAGCGTCCATTCCCATTGGATAACGGAGAATTGTACACCCGGAAGTAAGTATCCCCCTTGATTGATTTTACAGTGATATCTGCACTACTCATCGACTAAAAAACACCATATTATCCTTGTTAATTACACAACATTGATTGGTTTAAATTGTGTGCAAAGCTTTTGTATTTTTCCCCTTCGATTAGGAGAAACAAATATTTTTTCGGAGTAAAGGATGGCAGAAGACACTACACTACCCAGAATCCCCAGCTATCGTTTGGACTACACCATGTGCTCTGTTTGACAAACCCCGTGATTAGTTCTCAAGCTCTGTGATTGGTTGACCTCCAACTGCATTCCAAAAACGTTTCGTAAAAGATAAAATCATACTTTATTCAGCAGTGCTTGCTTTACTCTTTGAAAGTCATCACATGAATGCATTGTAATAAATGGTTCGGCTGCATTAAATATATTACACATCTGTCGTAGTTCTTTATTTGTATTTATCTACAGAGATCGGGCCTCAGAATAGACCGGAAACTTTCACAATAAAGTTATTAGTAATATTTTGTTTTGATATTATTGTTTTTTATTAACTACTAGACCGCTGGGTCATGTTAAGACCATCTTTTCTGTGTTGCTGTGGGTTTTTTCCATCGCTTTTGTGTTACAAATATAAAAACAATAACTAAATATATCCGTCGTAAACTAAACCATTTTATTTTGTTAACACTGTAAACTTGACAGCTTTTTAACCCAAACCACCTACTGGTTAAAGCACGTTATTACACGTTTAGAGTAATGCAATGCAGGTAGATTGTGTTGCTTTTTAATGACTGTTTAAAATGCCTTTTTCTTAATGTCTTTCATTTTTGTAAAGCACTTTTGAATGTGTTATATTTTATGAAAACATTTAAATATTAAGAGTATATACAAAATAGGAGGAAAGTAGAAGGTCAATGATATAAATATAGAATATAAAATATCAAGAAGATGGTATCTTAAATCTTAAGATAAGGAAAATAACATATCTATGCCACAATTTTAGATGCAGATTTTGTTAAACTAATACGTTGGCGCTGTGGACCAACACTATACATTGACGGGGAAGGGGGTAGCAATAAAGATAACACCATTTACACAACATAACAGAAATTATATCGATAGCAGCGTCCCTAGCAACCACCTTGGTAACAATGAAAAACCCTAACTCTCCCTCACAGCATTCAAAACATCACTCAAAACCCACCTGTTCAACACTGCATTCAACCACTGCCCCCCTATTTTTTGTTTTGTTTATCTCTTTTTGTATTTCTTTTTTGTTTGTTTTTTTTATTCTCTGTCAAAGCGTCTTTGAGTTTCTTGAAAAGCGCTATACAAGTCCCATGTATTATTATTATTATTATAGATACAATTTACAGTATCTTCTTGATATTTTCTATTCTATATTTATATCATTGACCTTCTACTTTCCTCCTATTTTGTATATGAGTCATTCTACCAGAAACGTATATTTCCACATCTAAATATACTGAAGAAAAATTATTTATTTATTTCAATTTCAACAACAGGTCATATGGAGAACATGTTAAACTGTTAGGAACACATATTGTCCCATCTCAGCATGTATTTATTATTGAATAAAATCCATTTTTAAATGAGTTTCACCCTTAAGATGTCAGGCCCTGTCACAGACAAATGTGAGTACGGTAGAATGGTTTCCTAATATATTTTTTTAATACAAATAACATTTTCCCATTGATCACATGTCCCTGATTGTATCTAAAATGTTTTTTTAATCCTTTTAAGAATTCTTAGCAACCTATCCGTTAACTGTAGTGGACGGTAAGGAAAGAATAATCACCAGGTAGTCATGTTGTTGTAAAGAAAATACTTTTACACCAATTATTTTTCTAAACAGCTAATGTGGATATGACCCCCCACCTCCAAGCTCACAATTGTAGAGGTTATTTCACTTAAAAAATAAATAAATGGTCAATTTCTGTATTATAATTTCCTGTGTGACAGGACTGACCCTGTCGTGACAGGGTTGTCAGCTTGTGACAGGACTGACTTAATAGATTGAATTGATTCAGAAAATGTATGTTTGTATTTTTTAAATCTTGTTTTGGTAAGTTTTCCTTTTTAAAATTATTATCATGATTCAATATTAGACTGATGTGGTAATAATCATTTAAGGACACACGATAAGATTTGATAGAAATGTATTGATAACTGCTCGAAGCATTGTTTTAATAAACACATTTATTACAACATAACATTGGTAATCTACAATTCATTTCATTTAATAATTGATTAATTGTCAGCTTTTTTTTCAATTAAGTAATTTAAGAGTTCAATACAATTTCATTTTGTTTTTGAAAGTGAACAAAACCAAAACACACTGCATGCATGTCATTATTTAAATTGGAGCTAATGACAATTACGAGGAAAAAATGTTTCATCTTCTATTTTGCCAATTTGGCCCAAACTTCATTTTTTTATCTCATGATGACGGCTGGTCACAGGCCGTTGAGGCGGTTGAATGAAACAAATTACATCCTCAAATAGGTACCAAATCATGTCTTCTCTTGCAGGCCAAAAGAACCTGTTACTCCAGCGCTGTGCGTGCATTTCACTTGCACTTGAACCTCATCAATGGCAGTAATGATGCTAGGATAGAAGTCACTGTCATATTTTATTACACACCACTTTTGTATAACATCTGGACCCCAGGTTATCTCTTCTATTGCTGGTGTGGTCGTTGGTTTGTTGAAGCTGAATGCCTTTGTGTTATAGCATGTGCAATGGTAAATCTTGTCTACAGTGCACATACAGCTCACATCCCGGTACAACATCTGTCCAGGAGAGGTTGTGAGAATCTGGTGTATTCTCATTGTTGAGGGGACTTGGGGGATGCTTTCTGGCATGTTCTTTATTGCCATGTCAATGGACTCTTCAGTTACATAGAACAGTTTAATAGTGGTGCCTGTGTTTACCAAGGCTTCAAACAGACCCATTGCATTGTTAATGTCACAGCCATGGCTCACCAAACGGTCTGCACTCCTTTTCAAAACCCCTCCCACACCATCCGGTGCCCCTTTGCCCTGGCTGGCCTCAAAGAAATTCCATGTCCCAGCTTGGAATCCTTTTTTGTGGAGTAGGGAGGTAAAGAGGTAAAAGTTCCCCTTCTGGCGGTACTGTGTACAAGGTCCGTCGCTGAGAAAATTGACCACTGTGACAGCTGGGAAGACATCCCTAATGTAGGACAAAATAGGGCTTAGATGTTCCCATATGGCTGGGGGACCCTTCAGTCGTGATGATGAGATGGTACTGAAGCACAAGGGCTCAGCATTTGATCCTACAGATAAAACTCCAGTGTGCAGTGTCGCTTCCTCATGAGATGCACCAACGTGCACTGCCTGGATCTCTGATGCATATTTACATGTATAATTCTCAAAGAAGTCAACATGTATGATACATTCGTTCTCTGACATATTCCTCTTCAGTTCTCTGCAATATTTGTACTGTTGTCGGATGTTGAATGTATGGCGTTTACATTTCACAAGCATGGTAGTGAAGAGGTTGATGAGGTCATTGAGTGTCATCTCGACCATTTTCTTTACGGTCTTCTTGAATGTTGTTTGAATATTGTTCTTGTCTTGTCCTTTAGTGTCCTCTGTGACCCACTGCATACATGCCACCCTGGCGCAAGCCTCATATACCCCGAGAAATGGGAAGTCTTTCTCTTTGCAGTCCACACAGTCATTGTACATACACTTCTTACTAGTTTTATCACAACAGATCTGTGCCATCAATGTCTCTAGTTCAGGGGTGTTGAGCAACTTCAGGCTGCAAAGCTTTTCCGCTACAAAGCTTAAGTTCTCATGCAGTTTGCACAAGCATGTTTCCCTATCTGAAAGTGATGGGTGCACAACCCAGTAGGGCCTAAGTCTGCAAAACAGAGAATAGGAAACTGATTCCTTGAGTTCTCTGCCAAGTACTTCTTGTGCAGGTTGTGCAAGGTGTCCATGAGCAATCTTTTTTGCATCTTGACCTTGGCATGTGTTAAAGTCTGCTTTGTTCCTGTTGTTATACGGCTCACATCATCTCTTGTGTAAAAGGCTCTTATTTTGTTTTTATATTCTTCTTCCATGCGGACACATTTCTTCCTTGCGAAAGAGTATGGATTACCTCCTACTGTTTTCCATCGCCTTTGGGTAAAACCAAAGGTACTTTGGGCATATTTCTACAACCTGTATTTTTTGACAATCCTCCCTGTCATCAGGTTGATGATTAGTCTTTTTTCCTGACTATTACCAGCTTGTTCAATATGACTTTGTAGATCTTCAATCAATGCGTCATGGAACAGGGTTTTCCTTGCATTTGGACTGCTTCTTGGCCTCAGATATCTAGCTTTTGTTGCTGGAGACCCTGACCTCATTAACACTCGTTGGAACCTTTTTTTATATCTCTCTTTCCTTTTTTTCTGCTGCTAAGGCGTTATTTAGTGCTCTGATTTTTATCTGCAGCTTCTTCCTCTCTTTCTTGGAATGCTTTCGCCCCTCTTTCTTTTGCCTCTAACATACATTGAACATACAGTTACATTCCCTTAAACAGTCATTCAAACATAAATTAAAAGGTCATTCTGTTTAGTTTACTTGATATTAAATTGTATATTACCATGTTATCACACTGATATTTTTAGACTGTAAAATAAAGTTGTAAAATGAAGGTAGTCTTTTCTAAACTTGAAAGCCCTGTCCCTGGCTCTGGTTCTGGAACTGTGGCTTTTCTCTTGAGCCTAGATCGTTGTTGTTGTTGCTTTCGCCATAACTTACGCCTGTGTCTTTGCTCTCTCTTACTCTCGTCAATAGTTTTCCTACTTTCTTTTTTCTGCCTTCATCTCTCCTTCTCTCTCTGAAGATGTCTTTCCTTTCTATCAGGTTCTGCATTTCTGCGCGCCCGACACTGCCTCTCAGCTGCACTGACTGGAGCCATTAAACTGCAATTTCCATGAATTAAAACAAATTACTGCCATTGTTACTTATAGATAATAACCCCCATTACAATATTAACAGGTATTTAAAGGTCCCCTATTATACTGTTTTTCATTAATATATATTAGAGGTCTCAGATATACAAAATATGTCTCTGAAGTGTTTGGCTGTTTTGTGACAGTGCCTGACGTGACAGGTCGGCCATTTTAACTGCCATTACTCAGCATTTCAACATGTTAGCTTAAAAATAGTTAGCTTGCTAGCAAGGGATTTTAGTGAACTTTAATACATTTATTAAAAACAAAAACAATATAATCCTTTTCTGGGATATTTGAACGTGACAGCACCTGACCCTTTAGCTTGTCCACGTAAAAAAAAAAGGTGTAAAACAAGATTAAAATATTAAAATTCAAGGACAGAATTTACCTACTTCAAGGACAGCTCCTCCTCAGTCAGATGATGTAACTCCTTCACAATCATGTTCTTAAAGGTTCTTAAACACAATTTTTTAAGGAGTATTTTATGAAGCGTGACAGGACTGACCAAAAACATGGGGACTGTTGTAAAACACAATGTTTTGGTCAAATGTAAGCATTATTCAATGTTTTCAATGAACTGTGGTAAAAGATAACAATTTAAATGTGTTATCAATGACGTTTGTTTTTAAAATAAAAGTTTTTAGTTCATTAAGAAATGTAAACCCCTCGCTCCAATTTGGCTGGGGACAGGCCATTTTTAAGAACTTCTATTTTTCAAAAGTGTTTTTCAATAAATTAAAAAACACCTGAAACCCTAATGAATCACAGACCTATGTACAAACAACTCACAAAACACAACTATCTCATCAGTTTTAAGATATTTTATGGATTATAATTTGTATTCACTGTAACAATCCCAGGACAGATAATATACGTTTCTGGTAGAATGTCCCATATACTCTTAATATTTAAATGTTTTCATAAAATATAACACATTCAAAAGTGCTTTACAAAAATGAAAGACATTAAGAAAAAGGCATTTTAAACAGTCATTAAAAAGCAACACAATCTACCTGCATTGCATTACTCTAAACGTGTAATAACGTGCTTTAACCAGTAGGTGGTTTGGGTTAAAAAGCTGTCAAGTTTACAGTGTTAACAAAATAAAATATACTGCTGTTTCTGGTTTAGTTTACGACGGATATATGTTGTTATTGTTTTGATATTTGTAACACAAAAGCGATGGAAAAAACCCACAGCAACACAGAAAAGATGGTCTTAACATGACCCAGCGGTCTAGTAGTTAATAAAAAACAATAATATCAAAAAAATATATTACTAATAACTTTATTGTGAAATTCAAACTGAACGGTAAAATAATAGTTTCCGGTCTATTCTGATGCCCGATCTCTGTAGATAAATACAAATAAAGAACTACGACAGATGAGTAATATATTTAATGCAGCCGAACCATTTATTACAATGCATTCATGTGATGACTTTCAAAGAGTAAAGCAAGCACTGCTGAATAAAGTATGATTATATCTTTTACGAAACGTTTTTGGAATGCAGTTGGAGGTCAACCAATCACAGAGCTTGAGAACTAATCACGGGGTTTGTCAAACAGAGCACATGGTGTAGTCCTAAACGATAGCTGGGGATTCTGGGTAGTGTAGTATCTTCTGCCATCCTTTACTCCGAAAAAATATTTGTTTCTCCGAATCGAAGGGGAAAAATACAAAAGCATTGCACACAATTTAAACCAATTAATTAACAAGGATAATCTGGTGTTTTTTAGTCGATGAGTAGTGCAGATATCACTGTAAAATCAATCGACAGTAAGGGGAATACTTACTTCCGGGTGTACAATTCTCCGTTATCCAATGGGAATGGACGCTCACATTGCCTTTAAGGGCAGCCGACACAAACGAATGCCGTGCTTCGAGAGTGTGTTGCTGGATCCTCTATCCTGAGTCCTGTATTTGAGTCCTGGACTTCGAGTCATGGCTGAACCTGTCACTGTCAGTGGCGTTTTCTCCTGGAGGCCAAGGGAAGCCAGGCTTCTCCTGTTTTTTCTGATTGTAGTTATAATTTTAATAAATACATAAAAACTAGGGCTGTCAGTCGATTAAAATATTTAATCGCGATTAATCGCATGATTGTCCATAGTTAATCGCGATTAATCGCAAATTAATCGCACATTTTTTATCTGTTCTAAATGTTCCTTAGGAATATTTTTCAAGTTTTTAATACTGTTATCAACATATGAGTGGACAAATATGCTTTATGCTAATGTTTATTATCATTTGAACAATGACAAATATTCTCATGAATATTAAACACAACAACCTCTGAACATTACAAATATTCGCCTCAATTCAACCTGGAACCTCTCTCATACAATAATACAATACAAATGGGGGGTGTGTGTGTGTGTGTGTGTGTATGTGTGTGTGTGTGTGTGTGTGTGTGTGTGTGTGTGTGTGTGTGTGTGTGTGTGTGTGTGTGTGTGTGTGTGTGTGTGTGTGTGTGTGTGTGTGTGTGTGTGTGTGTGTGTGTGTGTGTGTGTGTGTGTGTGTGGTGTGAGTGAGTGAGATGGATCGTTGGAGCTATGTGCAACTCAAGGCATATGCTCGAACGGGAGCTGCCTGGACGCTGCAATCATGTTGCACGCACTATCCGTGCTGAGTGTGCTGACTTTTCCTACAATGTCCCACTGTCTGGCTACCTGCATAAAGTCAAGTGCTCGGCGCAGTTGTCGGCGAAATGTCGCTCCTCTGTTTTCATTTAAACAGCTCCTTATATCCGTTAGCGCAGTTAGCTAGCACCAGATGCTAACAACAACAATACACGTAAGGTCTTACTCGCGCCACACATACACACACCCTCCCGGTCCTCCCGATGGCCAGTCGGTGCCTGCCGGTGAGCGTGGACGTGTGGTCTGCCACAAGCGGGCGGCAGGAGCGGGGCTGTCAGCATCAGCTTGTAGATGGTATTTTAAACTCGATGCGCTCTGAAACTACGGGGCGGCCGAGGAAAAAAAATACACATGCGTTAATCTCGTTCAAATAATTAGTGGCGTTAAAAATTGTTTGCGTTAACGCGTTATTAACGCGTTAACTTAACAGCCCTAATAAAAACACTTCGTTTAGTTTCGGAAATTATTTGTTGTGTGTTGCTGCCGGCCCGTCTCTCCCCCAATTCTCATTGAGTATTTTACAAAGAGTGAAACAGCGCCCCTCTAGATGTTATGGTGAAACAGTAGATTGCACTCTCTGTTGCAAGAGGAGGTCAGCAGAAATTGGCTTCCCTTGGTGAAAGAAAAGGAGGGATTGACCAATCAAACAAGGCTCACGTCATGCCCATGCCAACCTGTGATTAGTCAGGGCCATGCCAAGGGAAGCCAGAGGCGGCTGGCTTCCCTTGTCTCACAATCCAATCAAATCGCATCAATTTAGTGTTGCAATGACGCATCCTAAAACCTGGAAGTAAGCTACGCTCGGTTTCCCTCGACAAAAAAGCAATGGGATTTCTCCATAGGATTTTGGAAAATAGCTCAAAATAAGGTCAGTGGAAAACGAACCTGTTAGATAAATGCACATTTTGTTCAGTCGGATAATATCCACATGTCTACCCTACTTTTATAATTTTCTAATCATAAATCTAATCGATAGAAGATAGATAGCGTCACTGCACCACTCTCACCGCCGTTAGAAAGTAGCAAGCAACTGAAGCAAGTGCAATTATGGAGGGTGGAGATTTGGAGTATTTAATCAAAAATAATTGTACTAAACTTCCGCTACAGCAGCAACAACAAATACAATCTGATGACAGGCCAATGCCCAAACTGGAGCTGTGTACAGCGAGGAAAAAAGGAGCGAATCGAACGTAAAACGTTAAAGGTCTCCTGATTTAGTTTGTGAATGAATGCTTATTAGAGTTTCGGCTGGAGAGTGCGTGCGGACCTGTCGGTTAGATAACAGGCGTGTGTAAGTCCTGCATCTGTATGATACAAATGTGTGTAAAATGATACCGGGTGCTGTAATCACTCATCTGGTTACGTTATTACATTGACCACCACACCCCCGACTCAAAAGAAAGGACGTATTATTGGCTTCCCCTCATGTTTTCCCCACGCCACGCTACTGGTCTCTGCGGTCCTGCCTGACTCTCATCATACTACTTCACTGATGGCTCCCACAGGATTGTTGACATCCTCGTGGATTCATCTTCTTATTATACACACATGCATTTCCAAACATTTGGACTACCTATGTTGTAAATGTATTATCCTTTCAATTTACACACGGCATCTATTGCACGTCTGTCCGTCCTGGGAGAGGGATCCCTCCTCTGTTGCTCTCCCTGAGGTTTCTCCCATGTTCCCTTTAAACTGTGGGTTTTCTCCGGAAGTTTTTCCTTCTTTGGAAGTTTTTCCTTGTACGATGTGAGGGTCTAAGGACAGAGGGTGTCATATTGTCATACTGATATTTTGTGCAAACTGTGAAGTCCACTGAGACAAATGTAACATTTGTGATATTGGGCTATATACATAAACATTGATTGATTGAGTAATGTAATGAGACAGCATTTCATTTAGACAACATCCTGTCTCTAGCCTGGTAAATAATTAGAAGTAAAAGCCATATACTTTATTTTGTAAGGTCATTATGGGGATAGAAATGAACAAGACTAGTATCACAAGGGCAATATAAATTCATAATAGAAAGACATTTGATGACAGTATGTTGGAATTCTGTATTCATTATTTCAGCTTGACAATAGACAGGTAGAAGCAGTGTTGCCAGGTGCAATCCATGCACTTTGACAGTATCATGATTTTAGTTGTTATTGAATCCATAACATTAGTGTGTTTCTTTACCAGAAACATGAGTAGTTCATTATTATATTTAGATGTTAAATAGGATTTCAAGGATTTGATTTAAGAATAACACAGATGCTTGTCAGACATTCAGAGCTATTGAAATATGTTATTTTGAGTTTTATTTTGTTTGCACAGAATTAAGATTCTGAGGCTGCACTGGACAATTAGGAGGTCTACAATTAATTTAGAAAACATTAACATTAGAAATAATAAGCACACTATTTATAATTTACAGAGATAAGAAAAGACATACATGTGATTTAAACAGAAAATTAAGATGAATAGAATGTGAGATTTAAAGAGAAAAGTGTAAATGAAAGAGCATGTGTTTGACATGTGAAAGTATGAAATGTTACTAGAATATCTAATGAACAATCAAAGGGCTGTAACTCAATCTTAAATTAATCATACTTGCAGAACACCCCAAAGACAGCAGAACTAAATGATCCCAGAAGGGAATTTTTAAGCTAAAGACAGCATTAGGGTGCCTCCTGATGAGTTTAAAGATAGAAACCAAATATCAGCAGGTTTTGAAGTAATATTCCTCTGTCCCACAATCAACAAGGATGTGGATGGGGTGAACTATATCTACTATAAGCAGCAGAGATTCATAAATTACACCAGAGACGCAGTAAAAAAAGAAAAATAGACGTAGACTAGATTCACACCTTAAAAGGTGTGAAAGGAGGGATTTGTGGAGTCTATTTGTATATAACATTACAAGAGTGTTAGAGAATATTTCTTCCTTACTCCTAAGATATTTAACATTATTGCCTGTTGACGTTAATAACAAATCCTGTTCGTGACGCCAGCTTTAAGGAATGTGCTCCAGCACTTAGTGTCAAGTTTTATGGCCTGATAGGGGAGTTTACGACTGTGGGAATACTGGCTTTCTAAGAGACATCTCCTGTAGCTCCACAGATGTTTACGCCTCCCCCAATATGCTCATTAACTCTCTGTAAAGTAGTTAAAAGGTCTATCGAGAGAGAGGCTGGGCAGAATTGACATGACAACCCACTCGTGCAGTCGGAACCTTTTGCTGCTGTGACTTGTGATATAAATTCTCCGGCCGTATCATTGTTTGACATCAAAGCTCCAACTCTCCTCGTGTCTCTCTGAGTCCTGACTCTACATTGCTGCAGAAGTTTCCCTTACAAAGAGGGATTCTTATTATTACATGATATGCTTATTGTGCTCATGAGATTGCTATGACTATAAAATAAATAGACACAATCACTAATCCCAGGTTCTGATGGGTTAGATACCAACAAAGGGAATAGTCAGAAGAACGTTTTCAGCTTGCAATACTAATGTAGCAAAGTCAGGTGCAGACACTGGAAGAATACAAAGAGTTATTCATAAACAAGAAATCACTCCGGGCTTGAGCTTTGGGTGAGCTCCGCTCCCACACATAGCTAGGAAGCAGCGTTATGAAGATTCCACTCTTTCTGTAGAAACGTTAGCGAAAACAAATTACGTATGATGGTGCCAGAGTAGGGAGGGACTTCCACATGCCAGCCGAATGCTGATTGGAGGATTGTGTTGCCAAGAGACTTTTTTCAAAGTCTGTGCACTTACCAAAGAGAACCAAGTCTAAACCGTGGTATCTCTTCAGCTAGTCTTGACCAATCATAAATGTACGGGCAACGCCCTGTGTAATAAAAATGTATTGTCGCACAAGGTTCGGGGCTCTTTCCGGAAATAGTGGTTACAGATTACAGCTTTGCTGCCTGTAATTTCTATGACGTGACGGAGTCCTTGGCCAAGTGAATATATATATTTTGCTCTCTCATAATAAATAGTTAAACTTAGAAGTTGTCTGTCTTTCCTGGAATTTTGAACACAACACATGCTCAGTTGTTTTTCTAAATGACCGAATGGAGCGTCACTATAAATATTGCTGACACGAGGAATTGTGGGACAGAATTAAGACTGTTTGACTGCAACCCTGGACTTTTGCCACAGAACCCAGATATTTTGACTCTGACACACGGTTACGCTATTCTCTGCTGAACTCTCTCAAACCCCCATCCCTTGTACATTAATTATGTCCAGTTCTGACTTGGGGTCAGGCTGTACTCTAAGCCACTCCAGTCCCTGGTTTCCTGCGGTACCTGAATACTTAATGTCTGTCAGGCTTTTAGAGCTAACCTTTACTAGCACTCTGCTGCAGAGCACCATGTTGTGTAGGGAGGTTTGAGGAAAGAGCAGCAATGACTCATCAGACTCTTACAGGTGCTTACAACAGCCACTGTCAAAGATTTCTTATTATAGCAGCGGGTATAAGGGAAGTAAAATGTGACTTTGCTAAAAACATATACGTATGTAATAATGGAAAACAATCACTATCTATTGCTTAAGTCGCTACCATTTTTTCCATTTCCTTTTGCTCAAAGAGCTCTTTGACATTGAAATAGAGACAGATTAACAAAGATGTGCATGCATAGACTTGCTGGACATGGTCACATTTTCAAATTCAGATATTTGTGCTGTGTGTTGGCTTGTAACCATATATCAGGTCAGAGTGACAGTGGGATAATCCGCGCTGACAGGGCAGCAGAAGGTTGAACCCCCATGCCAGCCTGTGATGCAACACAGGGCCACTCAGCACCAGCAGCCACTTCAAAGTGACATGGTTATACAACGTCTGGCACTTCCCTTTCTCACTTAAGTGTGGGTGTTTGAGAGAGTGTGAGTGTGAGAAGGAAACAGACATCTTCAGAAAAAAATTATCTAATTAGAATCTGTTATGACATTATCGTCTGATGTACTTTACCAAATATGATTGTAATTTATTCAGGAACAGCGTCTAAGGGGTGAACGGGAGGTGACGATATTAGCTGATTCTAATCTGAACTTCAAACGCTGCACTATGCTTTCAACATGGACTATCTGAGGCGCAACTTCAAGTTGTTCAAAGGAGAAAAAAACGTTCCTTATCAACATTTTCTCTGCTAAAATTAACTACAAAAACACGAGTCAAGTGTTTCCCAAGCTCTGCTGAAGACATGGATTTATGGATTATTTGTATCATTGGTTGATTCATTTCTAGCCTGTTGAGTCAGATTAACGGTGGTGAGGATGGTCATATCAGTCAGTCTTTTGTACTGATTCGCATGAAAGGTGCTGCAGATGCAAATGATCCTGAGGGGATTATTTGTAATGTTTATAATGATTTTGAGTATCACTGTCAGGCCAAAGCATGTATTAATATGAAATCATAATATTGGGCAGATTACAACTTTACATTACATGTTACTTGTTAGACGCTTTTATCCAAAGCGACTTACATACTCAATACTGTAGGCAATCCCCACAGGAGCAATTTGGGGTGAAGTGTCTCAGGGACACAACGACATGCTGACTGCAGTGGGGTTTGAACCTGTGCTCCCCCTGATCCGAACTGCGCCACACGCCTCCCGTACAACTATTTAAATTTTAATACAACAGTCTGAAGATGGATGTACCAGATCATTTTAGCTTAATTTCATTCCCAACCTTAAACTGAACCCCAGAGCACCGGCCGCCAGCTCTGCCAGGGGAGCTCCACGGTGGCCCTTGTGCAACATAAAAACAAAGAGGGTCACCCAAAAAGGTGAGAATGCATTAGATTTGATCAATACAAAGGGTATTGAGAAGATATCTCTGTTTTTGAATATCAGAATTGGTTTTATTTACCAAATAGGTTTACACATACGAGGAATTTGCTTTGGTATATGTTTCCATGTCTGTATCTCTCTGTCTGCATCAAAGCAATGAGATTATTGTTGTTAAAAGAATCCTTAGTGATAGGATTAGATGTCTATATATATATATTTTATATTTATTAAAATATTGTTTTGCTTCATCCAAATCTTTCTCTAATGATGTAGAGCAGTGGTTACCAAAAGGGGTACGAGACCCTCAGTGGGGGTTGTCATAGCTTCATGTGGGGTCGCAAGTCCTTTTTGATTTTAATGGGTGTCAAAATAACTTTTAGTTAGTTATGATTATAAATATAAAACACAAACTTGTCCTTAAATCACACAGGAAAGGGGTATAGTGATGCATGGAGGATGCAACTAATAGTACATTAACTTGGAAAGCATAATGAGTAAGAACATATTTTATACCTTTTTACTTAAAAATGTTAATGCATTTGAGCAATCTGAAATCTGTAGTTAGAGTACAGAGCAGCACATAAACAGCTGAGAAGAATAGTTTGAAAGGCAAAGACTACTATAATTTATGACCAGCAGTGTGTGTGTGTAGTCTATTATTAAACTTAACCTGTTTAGCCCTGAGCCTGTTTTTCAGGTCTCAGGCTCAAAAATGACATTCCCAGAACAAATGACCATATCTTCCCTTCTAAAATGGTTAAATTAATAATCTTTTTTCTCAAAGTAATGATAAACCTGTGAGTTGGATGTAGAAAAGTCAGAATCAATATAGATGTTTTTTATTTGAAAGAAAATTCAGATTGAACATAGTAAAAAACTGTAAATTATAGTGTCCGTCCAAAAATAATTTTGTACTTAGTGAAAACTACCCTTGGATGATGGTAAGGTAGAATAAAAGCTTTAGGGATCCAAACTACAACATATAATAAGTACCCTGTATCAAGATTGATGCAAAACAAGTGACATTTGACCTTTTAGAGAGGTTTAGCAAAAAAAACTCCACCTCTGAGGTGATTTGGGTGGAAATGGGGGTTTTACCGTTTCTCTAGAACCCATTGGTCGATTTTGGTGATTGACATCTCTTTCTGACCGTTAGAGCCAATAGAATCGAAGGGGAATCTCCCCGCTCACACACATGCTAAAACAAAAAGGTGGGGGCTTTGCACACGCAGTTTTGCATCAGAGTGAAAATATTTCTAGCTCTGACTTCCAGAAACGGAAAAGGAGGTTTATTGCTTATGGATTATCAGAAATAATTTCAAAGGGACACAGACACATTGGATTAACCTATGGATTAACTCCAGCAGGGTTTTTATCATTTTAATGCCATTGAAGACCACTTTTGACCTGACTATGACACAGGTGAGCCATGTTAGCGTTTTTAGCTACCTAGCGCCACATGTTTTGATGTCTGTTCTTGTTATTATCTCTGCGAGTGTCACGATTATCATGTCATGTCACATTTCTATGTCTAGGTTTGGGTGTTTTTGCTGTTCTCTCTGTCATGTTTTCCTCTGGGTTATTGTCTGGTCCTTTTTCCTGTGTTTTTCCTCTTGTCATTAGTTTCCCTGGTGTGTCTAGTTATCTGATTGTGTTCACCTGTGGCCCTTGTGTTTCTCCTCCCCTGCCCGGCTGTTTCTCGTCTTGTGATTACCCCTCCCTGTATTTAGTCTTGTCTCCTCCTGTGTTCAGTGTTGGTGCTTCTTTTGTTTGTGACCTAGTTCACCGTAGAGTGGTTTTTCTGTCCAAGTATAATTAAGTCCTTGAAATAAAGGTGTTATCAAGTGCTATCTGCGTTTGGGTCCTACCTGCTTCACTCTGCGTATCAGCGAGTTCGTATCATGGAGTGATAATGTCTGCACCCATCGATTCTGTGTCATCTCACGATGTGAAACGATGGGTTGGATGTGCAGCAAAGATAAATAATAAGGTTTTGTGAGTGAATTTCGGTGCAGTCATCTGTTAGCATTTTTCGCTCGTTGCTAATTCAGAGGCTCAGCGTTAGCATTGTGGGGTTTTGTTTGAAAAAAAAATTAAAATGATCTGTTAGATGAGTTTCTTCCCGTTACATGGATATAAAACATTCATAGTTTATTAAATGAACATGCCCTCAGACACTGTTTCCTGCAAGATGTTGCGGAAGGGCCCCGGTACCGGGGTCTGTCGGGCTTAACAGGTTAAAGCACTTTTTTCTTTTTGGTAAACGGCCTTGTGCATCCGTCATCACATGTCACAGTTCAGAAGAAACCAGCCATTTTATGTGATCATAAGACCGCCCCACTAATACTTCAACTGTGAGGAACACAGTGGCTGCAGGCCGCTCCCTGAGAGCTCACTATGAGTTATCATTCATAACATTAGTTTTGATGTCTCACTATGGGATGCGCCTCCCCGCGTATGCCTCATTACGCCAATCCTGATTGGCTGGTGATCTTGACGACTACGTCATGGAATCCACCCATCCTTTAAGTAGCTTGTGCTACGATGCAGCATCATTCAAACACATCTTCTCGCTTCGGAGCACACCTCTAAATTATCAGTAGCCTGGCTAGCTTAACTGTCCATAGACTGAACCACTCTAAGCTAACTTTCGGTCGCCGGACGCTTGCCGGCTACACTTGCTTCGCATAGATTAGAATATTAGCACACCAGTTAATACTCAATTCTGCCCCGCCGTTTTTTAACGGTAAGGTTTTTGATTATTTTCTGAACAGTAACATGCCAGTTATTGTTCCGTCCCTCCAAGTCGGCACTCCGGCTATCGAGGATGGACCCTTCTCTCCCTCACACCAGAGGAGACGGAGGCTCTGAGGCTCGACTTTGCGGCTGCGGGTATAAAATATCGAGCATGGACTCACACCAGGTCTGCTCGTCCTGCCTTGGGCTGGAACATGCCCGGAAAGCTATCAACGCCCCCGGTTCATGCGGACACTGTGCCCGCTTCACCGTCAAGAGCCTCCGCCGACGTCTAGCATGCTAAGCTAGCCTGTCGGGACGAGACACTTTCATGTCTAGCGATATGCTGGCCGGCAACCGAGACATGGGGGAAGCCGTGCGCTGAGGCTCCCAGCTGGACCTCACCGTGGCTCCGCCCGTGGAGGACGTCTTGGAGTTGGACTATATGGAGGATGACGATGAGGGTATCTCGGAGTTTCTCATATCCGACTCAGACGAGGATGAGGATGATATCTTTGTTTCATCGGCTCAGGCTGCCAAGCCTGATGCTGTGCCTGCCCCTCCGGGCGAAAGCATACCAGCTTCGCCCTGTCTCAGCATGGATTTGCAAGCCGTGTGCCAACGCGCTGCATCCAGGCTGGACATCCACTGGCCTGAAGTAGTAAAGGAGACCACCAGGTCTCGCTACGAGGGGAAGAATTTGCCCCAGGCTGCGAGGATGGCAAGACAGCTTCTCCCAGTTTTTCCGGAGCTGTTGGACGAGGTGTCTGTCTCGTGGAGGGACCACCTGTTCAGCAGTAAGTCCCTGATCCAAGGAGCTTCCTCTCTGGATTTTGAGGGCATGGAGAAACTCGGCTTGCTTCGGCAAAAGCGGATCGTTTTCAGTCAGCAATGACCGAACGGGCTTACAAAGCGGCCGCTTTATCTGTAAGGGCGCTCAACGTCTCGTCAATGCTGACTGCTTACCAAGCAGAGCTGTGCGAGGACAAGGCGAATAAACCTGAGCCTGCTGTGCGGGACGAGATTACCGCGATCACGGACATTTGCCTCTTAGTGCAGCGCTGTTCGGTCCAAGCCACGGGTAAATCGCTTGAGATGATGGTAGTGCAGGAGAGAGCCAGGCTTAACCGGACGAACCTACCAGACAGGGAGAAAGAGGACATTTTGGACATGCCAATTGTCCCCGAAGGCATATTTGGCACCGCTCTGGCTTCGATGCAGCAGCGGTGTGAGGCCAAAAAGAGAGAAGGCGAGGCTCTCCAGCTCTGTCTTCCCCGGAAGGTCCAGCCGCCGCCTCTGACGGCCCCGCGACAAACCTTCGCTCAGGCTGCCTCGCGACCCTCCCAATTTAAGATCCCAAAACGGCCAAAGCCACATCCCGCCTCGGTTCAAAACCCACCCAGGCATGAGGCGAGGACGAACTGGCCAAGGAAGTCCCCAGCCCCGACAGCAGCTGCACCGGCACAGCCGGCCCAGACTTTCGGTCATCAAGCGAGGAAGAAGAAGAGAGCGGCCTGACAGCCTTCCCTCCTCTCCTCCGTGGAAGAGCTGGAAGTTCCCCGTTCTCCAGCCCCACCTGTTCTGCGCTGGAATGTGCTTCCGGAGGCCACCCATGCCCCTGACTCTCCGTCGCTTTGTGTGATGTCCAAACAACATCCCCAGGTTCGCGCCATGAGGAAGGTGGACTTTATGTTGGAGACAGCAGATTCTGCTGCTTGTTTAAGTCACACAAGCACATGTCCACGTTCTTTAATAAAGTATATTTCACTGTCGTTTCCAGGCTTGAAGCCAAGGGCACGGTCAAAAATAATGGCAAGACAAATAATAAGCAGTGAGGTGACTGTGCCGCTTCTGCCCCCCTCAGCAAGCGGACGGTAACCGAGTCTGTCAATGCACTATCACCTCGCGCATGCACAGTGTCGGCCCAGGTTGTCAGTCAGGGGTACGATCGTGCTCAAACACTACAGGGCCCCATAACACAACTAATAAAGGCACAGAGAGCCGACAGCAGGGCAGAGGCTACCTCCCCTCTCACTCTCATGAGCGAGAGGTGGAAAGCGCTCACAAGCTCAGCTTGGGTGTTGAGGACGATATCGCGGGTCTACAGGCTCCAATTCGCTGTCACCTCCCCTCACTTCTCGGGCATTGTGCATTCACAAGCCCAGGGAGAGTCAGCACGTATTCTAGAGCAGGAGATGTTCTCGCTGTTAGAAAAAAAGGCCATAAATATAGTGCCCCCCGAACAGAGTCAGAGCGGCTTTTATTCCAGGTATTTCCTCGTCCCCAAACGGGGAGGGAACGGAATTAATATCCTGGATTTAAGGGCTCTGAACAAATACCTCCGAAAATACAAGTTCAGGATGCTCACTCAGGCATCTCTGCTGCGTCTCGTGCGTCAGGGCGACTGGTTCACATCAATCGACCTGAAAGACGCGTATTGTCACATCCCAATATATTATCCACACAGGATATATCTGAGGTTCTCTTTTCAGGGTGTCTGTTACGAGTACAGAGTGCTTCCCTTCGGCCTGTCTCTCAGTCCACGGGTGTTTGTACGATGTACGGAGGCAGCAATCGCCCCGTTAAGACAGCAGGGCATCAGTCTGGCAACATATTTAGATGACTGGCTCCTTCTTGCACAGTCGGAGCAGGAGGCTATAACGCAGACGAATATCCTCGTGAAACACCTGCTCGACCTGGGTTTCGTAATAAACACAGAAAAGAGCATGTTGTCCCCAGCTCAGACTGTACTCTGGGTTTATGCCTAAATTCAGTGTCCTTCACAGCCCGCCTGTCAGCGGAGAGAGTGAAAGCCTTCAGGGCTTGCCTCGCTCATTTCCGGCCACGCAAATATGTTCTCTTCAGATCATGTCTGCGGTTGCTGGGGCTCATGGTGTCAGCCATCCTGGTGGTACGACTGGGCCGCTTACACATTGTAAGGGAAACTTCTGCAGCAATGGAGTTAGGACTCAGAGAGACACGAGGAGAGTTGGAGCTTTGATGTCAAACAATGATACGGCCGGAGAATTCATATCACAAGTCACAGCAGCAAAATGTTCTGACTGCACAGGTGGGTTGTCATGTCAATTCTGCTCAGCCTATCTCCCGATAGACCTTTTAACTAGTTTACAGAGAGTTAATGAGCATATTGGGGGAGGCGTAAACATCTGTGGAGCTACAGGAGATGTCTCTCCCATCTCTGGAGCTTAGAAAGCCAGTGTTCCCACAGTCGTAAACTCCCCTATCAGGCCATAAAACTTGACACTAAGTGCTGGAGCACATTCCTTAAAGCTCGCGTCACAAACAGGATTTGTTATTAACGTCAACAGGCAATAAGGTTAAATATCTTAGAAGTAAGGAAGAATTATTCTCTAACACACGAGGGATTTTCAGCGCTGGGTAGCTGCCCTCAGACTGGACCCCGTCCTTCATGGCGCACAGAGAATGATGGTCACTGTGGAATGCGTAATGGCACTGCGCCACTGGCTGCACCCAGTTTTCCTGGTACGGGGCGTGCCTATGGGTACTGTCCTATCACGGAAAGTGGTCACCACAGATGCATGTCTGTCGGGCTGGGGGGGTACATACGAAGCTCGACCTGTGAGGGGTCTCTGGAACAGAGATCTCCAGCGGTTACATATAAACTATCTGGAACTTTTAGCGGTGTTTCTCACCCTAAAACGCTTTCTGCCTTTTCTCAAAGGACGTCATGTCCTCGTGATGACAGACAACACGACCACAGTATTGTATATAAACCGTCAAAGGGGTTTGCGTTCTCTTCAGTTACACATGCTGGCACGCAAACTGTCTCAGGCAGGGGGGACGATTTTTCACCCACACCCGGAACGCTTGGCACTATGGGCCTGGCCCGTGAGTGGTATAATTCGAGTACAGTGGGGCTTCCTCAGAAGGTGATAAACACACTGGTTCAGAGTGCAAGGGCTTCGTCCACCAGGTCTCTTTATGACTGTAATCCCTAGATTCCACCGGGTCAGTCTGTGGCGTGTTACGGCTGCGCCGCGGTTTTGATCCGGCCTCCTCCGGTGTCATACCCTTAAAGGCGCGTTTCAGAAGCGGAGCGTCTTGCCTGCCGGCTCGCAGTTTTTGTTGATTTGAGCATATTTCCTGGACAGGCTACTTTGTACAGACAAAGTTAATAATAATAATTGTACTATCACAGTTATAAACGACATGAATCAAAGATGTGTTGCTGTATTTTAGTGGTGAAAATAATTATTCTATATATATATAATTTACACAGTGCCTGTAACCAGAGGAGAATGCTGACATTTCTCCTCCTACTTGAAAGACTACGGAGGGATAGGGTCTACAAAATGAGTTTGTGTGTGTGTGTATATATATATGCTCTGAACGTTCCACTTCCTGCCTGCCAGATATTACGGCTGCGTCGCGTCAAAAATAGGATTCATCCTAATTTTAGAGGAGCCCTGCGCCGAGACGCTTCTGAGCCGTAACACGCCGCGTGTGGTGGAATAGCACCCATTGACTAGAGTGGCCGTGAGCACCGCGGCCGTAACACGCCGCAGACGGACCCGGTGGAATCTAGGGGTAAGTGGAGAGTGTTTGAGGAGTGGTGCCTCCAAGAGGGACACGTCTCTTTCCAATGTCCTGTCGGTGTGATTTTGTCATTCCTGCAGGACTTGATTGATAAACACAGAGCTTTCTCTACGATTAAAGTGTACCTGGCTGCTATTTCGGCATGCCATGTGGGTTTTGAGGAAAAAACGGCTAGCCAACATCCCTTGGTCTGCCGTTTTATGAAAGGGGCTGTTATGGAAATCTAAAAACCCCAATACTGTAGAGTACAAGTCAGAGTGATCAAAACAAATAAATGGTGAATCAGACAGAGTTGTCTTTCTGGTGATTTTATTTGAAGCTTCAAATATATATAAATACAATACAATAAATATAGACACAGGTCTCACAGAGTATAGAATAGTCTGCGCGAGTGTGCGCAGTTCAATATGGTAGCAAGGCTTATATACAAGAAATGGTGGGAAGGTAAGAAATCTGTCTTCACACGGTCACATTGTTATTAGACACATGTCCTTGAGCTGTAGATCTCAGGAAAGGCAAGTTCTCGTGTGACTATGTGTCTCAACATAATAGCAGCTGTGGCCTTGAAGTAGAGTAGATAGAGGCAAACAGCACATTTAACCAAATGAGAAGCATTTGGTTACTTTGAACATATAAGGATATAATAAAAATGTCCACTACAGGGCTCGCAGGCTCCTCCCTGTTTCCAGGTCACTGGTGCCCTTATGGGACTTGGCAGTGGTTTTAGATGCGCTCACTCAACCTCCATTTGAACCCCTGGAAAAAGTTGACATGAAACACCTGTCACTGAAGACAGTGTTGTTGTTGGCTCTGGCATCCGCCAAGCGAGTCAGTGACATTCATGCGCTCTCTGTACATCCTTCATGCACTCAGTTTGCCCCGGGGCAAACGAGAGTGTTGCTGAAGCCTAACCCTGCTTTTGTGCCCAAGGTGGTTGGCTCATGCACCCCCATTGACCTTGCGGCATTTTCTTCACCGTTATGTTCTTCTGAAGAACAGCGGTCGAATTTGCTGTGTCCAGTTCGTGCCTTGCGCATCTATATGGACAGGTCTAAAGAGTTTCGATGCAGTGACCAACTCTTTGTATCCTGGGCTAACACTCATAAGGGCAAGCCCGTTACCAGGCAGCGAGTCTCCCACTGGATTGTGGGAGCGATAGCTCTGGCTTATACGAGTCAGGTTTTGCAGGCACCAATGGGCCTGCGTGCTCATTCTACTCGTGGCCTGGCTACGTCTTGTGCTTTGTTTAACCTCTTAAGCCCTGAGCCTGTTTTTAAGGTTTCAGGCTCGAAAATGCTATGCCCAAAACAAATGACTATAACTTAACTTCTAAAAGGGTTATATGAATAATTTATTTTATCAAAGCAAGGTTACATCTGTGAGTTGGATGTAGAAGTGTCAGAATCAATATAGATATTTCTCAGTCAGAGTAAATTCAGATGGAACATAGTAAAAAAAGGTAAATTCTTACCCCCGCCTAAAAAAAAACCATTACTTATAGTGAAAACTACCCTTGAATGATGGGATAGTAGACTAAAAGCTTTAGGAATCCAAAGTATAACATATAATAAGTACCCTGTATCAAGATTGAGGCAAAACAAGTTAAATTTGACCTTTTTAGAGAGGTTTAGCTAAAAGTAGTCCAGGCGGACTGACCTTTGGGCACATTTGGGCACATTTGGATACCATCAGTGCCATTTGACCTTTTTCAGGTACCATACTGTAAAAATAATTTTATTATCACTACAGGTAATCATTCCATCCAAATACAAGTGTTTTAAAAAATAAAAAAAATTATTTTTAAATAAAAAAAATGTAAATGGTGTGTGTGTCTGTGTGTGGACTTTGCCACAGCCCTTACATGTTTATCACCCGACTAACACTTCTAGGAAGGTTTACTTACACAATAACAATTAGGAAACATAGGATACACTTGTCTCTTGTCTTGAGCAGATTTATTTCAAAAATAACACAAAAAAACTACACTAAAACCGAAATAACACCACGAGCATTTTTTTTGTAAATACTGGCAAAACAGAAAAAATGTACACAACCTGAATGTGTTTAGTGTTTTTGAATTGAGGCACCAGGCACTTAGTGCAGTAGATAGGTCTTCACCGTTGTGTTGCCAGCATCAGAGCACCTCCTGAGCGCGGTGGCATCTTCCCCATAATACTTGGGAATGCATACGAGTGATGATGGGGGGGGGGGGGGGGGGTCCACCCCTCATGTCTGCAGCAAGCTGCTCCCTGAAGGACTTCTGGGTGTGTGGCTTCGTCCTGCCGGGGTCACCCCTCATCTTGTGCAGCTCCTTGTGGAGAAGGAAGCTGTTTACCACTGCAATGTCCAGAAAATGGTAAAAAAAAAGGTCTTGTACCATTTCATGGTTTTTTGGTGAACACTGTAGTACCCAATCAAAGCATCGGACACATCCACGCAGCCCATGCTTCTGTTGTAGTCCACCACAGCGTCAGGAACGGTAACAACCTTAGTCTTCCACACACCAGCCCGTTTCACTTTCCTCCTGACAGTCTGTCCACTGAATCAGAAGATGCAGAGGGAGGCTGAGTTAGTACTGGTGCGGCTAGTGGAGTACTTCGTGACCACAGAGTATGAACGTTGTGATCAGCTGTTTTAGCGCAGTTCTCCGGTGAAGGGGGGGGGGGGGGGGAGGGGGGAGTCTCCCTCCGTAGCCGGTTGGCGTAGTTTTGGCACAATTCCGTTGTACAGACCGACGTTAACAGCAGCCCTGTCTGTGCACACGGAGACCGACTCTGTCGTCCGGTGATCTAACCGCCTTCTGGAAAAGCTTCACAAGTCCGTCGGTATGCAAATGCACTTTGTGACACAAGTGACGGTACGCATTTCAGAGAGATTACGCACATAACCTGCGTACCAGTTATGTGCACCCCCGTACTACAGCAAAAGTATTCTCCGTCGGGACTTCCTGCAACAACACCACGCCGTTATCAAAGATATTCTATTGAGAAGACGATCACTACGTGACAAAAGTTTTCAAAACCGTGGCTACTGAAATCAATCTTACTAATTGTCTGTGCAATTTACTCTGCGCGAGTTGGCAGACTTCATTTTGCTTCCTTTAACATCATTTTTCATGGTGGGGCTAAGCCATTTCTTGGTATGGGTGTAGCCTACCCCAGCCATACCCTGGCGCTGCCACTGGTGGCACGTATGGGGCGGGCCATTCTGCACATGTGTTAAATGCGTTAAATATTTTAACGCAATTAATTCAAAAAATTAATTACCGCCGTTAACGCGATAATTTTGACAGCACTAATATATATATACTATAGCGTGTGTGAAATAACCGTATACATATATATATACTGTTATTTCATACACGCTATAGTATATATATGTATATATATATATATATATATGTATATATATATGTATACTGTTATTTCACACACGCTATAGTATATATATATATATATATATAGACTGATATACAATACAGCTTTATTTATAATCTGCTAATAGTCAATGTCTGTAGAACTACAAAACAGCATCCATTTGGCGTGTGTGGAATAACAGTATATATATATATATACTGGGTTGATATAAATACAGCTTTATTTATATACTGCCGTGTTATAGTCACGAAATACAATGAATCTATTTATACGTTCACCAACATGATGTTGCCATTGTTTTAGTTTCTCACGGAACGATAACGCTACAACAACAAAGCGGCGTCCATTTTGTATTTTGCGAGTGTGGAATTACTATAGATTACACCAAATACACAACTAATAGATACAAACAGAGAGAGTACATACCTTTCCTGAAGTTCCTAATCAGAGTCTCCTGCTGTTGTCTCTGTTCGCTGTCTTCTCTGTTCGCTGTGTTCGTTGCTGCTGTGCTGGAGCGGTTGTGCGGGCTGCTTCTGCTACGTCTGTGCGTAAAGCAGCCGCTGCTGGCATTATTCATACTACGCAGGATCCTATCTCTGGAACCCATAGGTCGATTTGGGTGATTGACACCTTTTTTTAAACTTTGGAGCCAATAGAATCGAGGGGGGGTTAGTAAATCCCGCTTTACACTTATGTCAAGGAGAGAGAGGCTTGTGTAAACAGCACGTGAGAAAACCTAAACCCGGACTGCAAAACTTTATACCTACGATGCGGCCATGAATGTAATGATGGATTATCAGGAACAATTCTAAAGTGACTAAAATACATTGGATTAACCTTGAGCAGCGTTTTTATTCCCTTGAACACGACTTTTGATCACAAAACAGCAACGGTAAGACATAATTATTGTTATGCTTTAGAACACTGTTGTTGTTTTCTTGCTCTGTTCTGGCTGCTCGCTCAGTGAGTTTGTGTCCTACAGTGATGATACTTATATAAAAATAATCTGTGGAGTATCAGCTTTCAGCTGATATGTAGTTTGTGCAGAACATATTAAGTTTTAAAGATCGTTTTTGCTAGTTAGCACCGGAAGTAGCATCAGCCTGTTTTCACTAAGGGCTAATGCTAACGCTTCTTGTGAGACTTGTGTTTTGTTTCGGTTAAAATGGCTCATATCATTAGGTTGCTGAGTTTTTTCCCGTTATTTGAGTATAAGACATTCATAGGTTTTTAAATATTAAGAAGCCCCCAGACGCTGTCTCCTGCAGTGACGTGTTTTTCCGCCCGGTATCGGGGGGCCCGGGTTTAAGAGGTTAAGGGTGTTTCCATCCAGGACATTTGTGCAGCAGCAAGCTGGTTTTCACCGCTCACTTTTGTCCGTTTTTACATATTGGATGTCTCTGCTCCAAGCGTGGCCCATGCAGTGCTGGGCTCAGGGTCTGCGTTGGGACAGAGTTCTACCTGTTGAGTACTGGTGATTTTCGAGATAAGCATGTCTAGCAATACAGGAGTCTCAATATCCCATAGTGAGACATCGAAACGAATGAATGAGAACTATAGGTTACTAGCGTAACCCCGGTTCTCAGAGTAACATGAGTGAGATGTCTCACCAGACAGCCCTTCTTGCTGAGGCGAAGCGAGAAGAGGTGCTTATTTTTTGAATGAGGCTGCGTCGTAGCGCAAGCTACTTAAAGGATGGGTGGATTCCCTGACGTAGTCGTCAAGATCACCAGCCAATCAGGATTGGCGTAATGAGATCGATGATTCTGAGGCATAAGCGGGGAAGCGCATCCCATAGTGAGACATCTCACTCATGTTACTCTGAGAACCGGGGTTACGCTAGTAACCTATAGTTTTCCTGACATGTATATCGTTTACTTCTTCTATATTACTTACTTGCAACATCATCTGCACTATTCTATTCTACTCTGTTTCTTCTTGCACAATTTCAATTGTATTGTTTTTAGGGCTGTCAAGGCGTTAATAAAAAAAAATTAATGCCACTAATTATTTTAACGCGATTAACGCATGTGTATTGTTTGTCCTCGGCCGCCCCGTAGTTTCAGAGCGCATCGAGTTTAAAATGCCATCTACAAGCTGATGCTGACAGCCCCGCTCCTGACCACACTTCCACGCTCACCGGCAGGCACCGACTGGCCATCGGGAGGACCGGGAGGGTGTATGTATGTGTGACACACACACACACACACACACACACACACACACACACACACACACACACACACACACACACACACACACACACACACACACACACACACACACACACACACACACACACACACACACACACTTGTATTATTGTATGAGAGAGGTCCCAGGTTGAATTGAGGCGAATATTTGTAATGTTCAGAGGTTGTTGTGTTTAATATTCATGAGAATATTTGTCATTGTTGAAATGATAATAAACATTTGCATAAAGAATATTTGTCCACTCATATGTTGATAAGAGTATTAAAAACTTGAAAAATATTCCTCTAAGGTACATTTAGAACAGATAAAAAATGTGCAATTAATTTGCGATTAATCGCGATTAACTATGGACAATCATGCGATTAATCGCGATTAAATATTTTAATCGATTGACAGCCCTAATTGTTTTATGTTGCATTGTTGGAGAAGTTTGAGACTTTTCATTGCCATTTCTACACTGAAGCTACTGTGCATATGACATTAAAGCCTTTGAATCTTGAATGGGTAGCTGGTGAATTTCAGACCTGCCAACTGTATTTTTGATTTAATTTCTGATATATATGGATGCACAGTTTGCTAGTGTTCTTTTCTTCCTGTTGTGTTTGTTCTGCTCCCAGTTAACAAGCCACCAGAGACAGAAACTTCCTGCAGATGTTAGCTCCTGAAAGGACAGCTGTGAACGCAACTGAGCTCAGTTAAAATACTGAGCCTCCAATGATGGAAAAGAACGCTGACTTCCTGTTAATGATCTGACAGGAGCAGCAGAGCATCTCTGTTTATTTCAGCTGCTGCCTTGAGATGGATCATACCGTCCACTGCTTCAGTATTAGAGACAGAGCATCTGAAGTTACATTACAAATAATAAAATATGAATCTATTACCATTGTTAATATTTCAAAGAACAGATTGAACCTCAAAATGTTTACTGACAGCATCTTCACAGCCAACATAACATGCACCGTTTCAATTATAGAAAATGCAGCTTTCACCCTGATACATGTATGTATAATAGGACACATACTTGGTTTAGCTTTCTGTCCATGTGCATATGGCTGTATGAAGCTCAATGGCTGATTTAACATCCAATGTATACACAGTTCTTAAAAATTTAAATTTAAAAAAGGAATTCAACCAACCTTAAAATGTAATATTGCATTATCTGATGCTTTATTTGTTTTTATATCTTTAAAACAGTTGTCAATCAGGACATTAAATTTAATTATTGATAACGTTATTACATTATTGGATTATATTTGTAATCAGGTAAAGTGCACATTTAATTTGATTACATATTCAGGAAAGTTTTTTTCCATTAGTAAGTGCCAGCGGGCTTTGACAAACTAAACTCATTGAGTTTCAGTGAGGATCTTTACCCCATTAAGGTGGAGTGGGGTAAGATGAGCCACTTATTACTTATGTTGTCCTCTGGGCAAGGAAACCATTTTTTGTGTCAAATGACAACAACAACCTTCACTTCAGGATGTCTTCTATCACAAAGGGCCATGAAAATAAGACTTCTTAAAAAAAAGGGGTCTTTTGGCCAGGGCCGTATCCAGGATTTCCTAAATACCGAGGTCCAAATATGTTAGGGGGGTTCGGGGGATACCCCCCGAGATTTTTGGGATTTTCATGATCTAGTTAGGTGCTTTGTGCTGTGGGGTCACAAATCGGATAATATATTCATTTCAAACCAAGTCAGTGGGCTGACAATGTCAGCATAAATTATTTTTGAAAGTGTAATGCATAAGGATCAGTTGATTGTTACTATTAATGATCTGGACATGCAGAAGAGCTAAAATGATCACAAAACATTGTCAACATTCATGTAGTGACCACGATATCCATTTGTATTTTGTCCTTTGTTTGTGGCTGACTCGTGGAGCTGACCGACGAATAGACGCTTGTAGTTTGAGAGAAAAAATATAAATGTCCAGATGCGATTGAAAAGTAAGATAGTTTATTCCAAAAAAGGCAAAAATAAATAAACGTTTTTAAACAAACTATTTGTCATATAAACTGATATTTCAATGTTAAAGGCAGAAGAACCAAGCTGTGACGCTCCCAACCAGCAAGGTCTAAAAACTGTTTGCTTCAGTCAGCCACACCAGTAGGCTGCAGCACCTCTCCTTTTATGCTGCAGCATCTCGACCTGCAGAGTAACGCACTCAAATAATAAATAAATAATATACACCACAGAATCACAGGTTATACTCTAAAAAGATAAGATACTATAATCTAAGGAAATGGCTCCTACAATTCATTTTCCATGTCTCTCTCCTTTCCATAACCTGCAGCCTCTCTTCCATCTTCTTTAGTCTCTCTGTCTTCTTCCTGTTCATTACTCTCTCTGTCCTCTACTCTCTCTCTCTTTGTTCAATCTCTCCCTCGTTGTTCACTTTTTGCTCCTCCTCACTTGTCGCTCCTGCCAGTGAATTAAAAGCAATTCAGCCATTTAGTTCATTTCACTTGTTTGCATTCTTTTTCTTACTTTAAATCTGTTTTGTTTGATTCTCAAAAGAGAACAAAGATGTAAGCAAATTGTATGTTATGACATCATAACTGCAATAGATGTATGTTGTTTTACAATTATGCCTATTGTCTATATTGTAAATGAAGACTATTGTTATAGATGTATAGATAGTTGGACAGATAGGGTTATTAAGCCTACATTAGTTTGTGCGACTGTTCTCTCTCTCTCTCTCTCTCTCTCTCTCTCTCAAGCTGAGCTTCGACTGACGTAGTCTTTTCATTATATCTGAGTCAGTGTAAAAAGAAAACAATACAATGTTATATCTCCAATGTTTTACTCAAATTGAAATGAAAGAAAAGCATTACAATGTTTGTTAAAAGGTAATCCTTCTGACATTGGATGAATGTAATTAACTTTAGCTCTCTAGCTAGTTTATTCACGCTATTTAAACCAAAGTATAGCCTAAAGCTGCAAAATAAGTTAGTGTGCATGTTGTCGGACGTCCACTGACTAACGTAGAGCGTTCACAAAGGATCTGCTGATCATATGATGTCCTGATGAACAGAAACACAAGCAGCCCACTGGACTCAGATCTCTAGATACAGTGGGGCAAAAAAGTATTTAGTCAGCCACCAATTGTGCAAGTTCTCCCACTTAAAAAGATGAGAGGCCTGTAATTTTCATCCTATGTATACCTCAACTATGAGAGACAAAATGAGAAGAAAAAAAAATCCAGAAAATCACATTATCTGATTTGTAAAGAATTTATTTGCAAATTATGGTGGAATATAAGTATTTGGTCAATAACAAAAGTTCATCTCAATACTTTGTTATATACCCTTTATTGGCAATGAGTCTGACAGAGGTCAAACGTTTTCTGTAAGTCTTCACAAGGTTTTCACACACTGTTGCTGGTATTTTGGCCCATTCCTCCATGCAGATCTCCTCTAGAGCAGTGATGTTTTGGGGCTGTCGCTGGGCAACACAGACTTTCAACTCCCTCCAAAAATGTTCTATGGGGTTGAGATCTGGAGACTGGCTAGGCCACTCCAGGACCTTGAAATGCTTCTTACGAAGCCACTCCTTCGTTGCCTGGGCGGTGTGTTTGGGATCATTGTCATGCTGAAAGACCCAGCCACGTTTCATCTTCAATGCCCTTGCTGATGGAAGGAGGTTGTCACTCAAAATCTCACGATACATGGCCCCATTCATTCTTTCCTTTACACGGATCAATCGTCCTGGTCCCTTTGCAGAAAAACAGCCCCAAAGCATGATGTTTCCACCCCCATGTTTCACAGTATGGTGTTCTTTGGATGCAACTCAGCATTATTTCTCCTCCAAACACGTCTAGTTGAGTTTTTACCAAAAAAGTTCTATTTTGGTTTCATCTGACCATATGACATTCTCCCAATCCTCTTCTGGATCATCTAAATGCTCTCTAGCAAACTTCAGACGGGCCTGGACATGTACTGGCTTAAGCAGGGGGACACGTCTGGCACTGCAGGATTTGAGTCCCTGGCGGCGTAGTGTGTTACTGATGGTAGCCTTTGTTACTTTGGTCCCAGCTCTCTGCAGGTCATTGACTAGGTCCCCCCGTGTGGTTCTGGGATCTTTGCTCACCGTTCTTGTGATCATTTTGACCCCACGGGGTGAGATCTTGCGTGGAGCCCCAGATCGAGGGAGATTATCAGTGGTCTTGTATGTCTTCCATTTTCTAATAATTGCTCCCACAGTTGATTTCTTCACACCAAGCTGCTTACCTATTGCAGATTCAGTCTTCCCAGCCTGGTGCAGGTCTACAATTTTGTTTCTGGTGTCCTTTGACAGCTCTTTGGTCTTGGCCATAGTGGAGTTTGGAGTGTGACTGTTTGAGGTTGTGGACAGGTGTCTTTTATACTGATAACGAGTTCAAACAGGTGCCATTAATACAGTTAACGAGTGGAGGACAGAGGAGGCTCTTAAAGAAGAAGTTACAGGTCTGTGAGAGCCAGAAATCTTGTTTGTTTGTAGGTGACCAAATACTTATTTTACCGAGGAATTTACCAATTAATTCATTGAAAATCCTACAATGTGATTTCCTGGATTCTTTCCCCCCATTCTGTCTCTCATAGTTGAAGTGTACCTAGGATGAAAATTACAGGCCTCTCTCATCTTTTTAAGTGGGAGAACTTGCACAATTGGTGGCTGACTAAATACTTTTTTGCCCCACTGTACCTCATCACTCCTCCTCTGGACTCAGATCTCTAGATACCTCATCATCACTCCTCCGCTGATCCGGTACAAGTCCGAGCTGCGGTGGTTTGTTGATACATGTCGTCTTCTTCTGTTTGCTTTAACCAAGACTACGTAGTTATGCAGCGCCCCCCATCGTCAGTAAATGGAAGTAGTACAAAGAACCCCGTTTAGTGCAATTATTTCACAAGTTTCGTTATATACACAGCTCGGAAAAAATTACAGAGGTCCGGACCTCAGTGACCTCAATGGTGGATACTGTGCTTTTGGCTTAACTTGCCACATCTTGATCCGAGTCAAGGCGTACATCAAGACATCTGGGGGTAAACTGACCAATTGACTTGTTCAAGTTTAAACCTGAGCATAAGTAAATATATCATCTGTAAGAGTTGGTGAGGACCTGATAATATATTCCGGGAAATTACTCAGACCTACTAATTGACCTGACCGAAGTTATTGAGTCTTTGTAAGTTTACTGCTTGGCTCAGATCCACCAACGTCAGCAAGATCTCACCTCTATTAACTCCTGAAGAACCAGGTTCAATTAACTGCTGTTTCAATTCAGACAACTCTCTTAAATCTGTTTAAGCGATCCCGAAGGATTTAGATATCAGTAAATGAGGTGTGGCCCTACCTAGGTGTGAGTGTGGCAGGGTGCAATCTTACCTTTGAAGCAGGAGAGGAGAGCGCTGATATCTTTTAAGTTGTCCCAGTCCAAAAGGTGGGATCAGTTTATTTGAAGAAAAATAGGTCCAAACTAATACAGAGTTTTTACCTTCTCTCTTTACAACATTATAATCATACTATACTAAATGATCAGGGTGATAAGGGGGTGAAAAGTTAGGACGATTCTAAGGAAAATGTAAGTAACCTTTCATCAATCATCAATAATTAACATTAATATAACGTCATATTGATGATGTACTCACTAAACTTACGATTCATTTAACTTATTTTCTTCCAAAAGTTAATTATCCAAAGCATCGAACACCCCCATCTATTTACATGTAATGGTTTGGTCCTGCCTCCAAATGCTGTGCGGCACCGCACTTTCTAGCAGCAGAGAGTGAGAGCATGAAGAGGGATGCTAGTACTTGGTACTTACGTGTGTACAATGTCTCAACGACTAACAAAGTCAGGCTTTCAAGAAAGAAAAGAAAGGAGAGAAAGACAAGAGAGAGGGACTAAAGGGCGACAGTATGTCACCCAGTTTTTCAAAAGAAAAGGTGGGTGTGGTCTATGAGTGGTGGAAATTAGTCTGTTAGCTAAGCTTAATCCATTGTAAATAATAATTGTACAATACAAATTGTGAAGCATGGCAGTGAGTAAAATATGTTACTATCCAAGCAAATATAAAGTACCTTAAATAAGCATGTGTGTTAAAAGTACCAAGAGTAGAGCATACAAACTGAGCATAAATGTAATAGAACATTGGGCTATATACATTTATTATTTATATTTATTTATTATATCCCAATATACAAGGTTTAATATAATATTGTTATGCCGGTAAGCTACTTTTTCGCAAGTTATACGAATTTGGGCCAAGAGACCTTCTGGGATAATGAAATGAATGATGAATCTGTACTCTATTGGCTGGCGTCTGGAGGTGTTGCCACTTTCCTCGCCGAGACCACTTTGGCAGCCCCATTCAGTTTTTGGCGGATGGCCAGCCGTACCTCCATGTCCGTCTTGGTGGCGAAGATTTGTTTTGCTGCCGCTATAACAGAATAATATATTGAAATTTGCATTAAAGCCATTCACCAAAGAATATTGATTCATGAAGGTAATAAATCAATCAATTTGTTTTAATGCAATGGTTAATATAAATAGTAATTTAATCAGTACATGTATTCATATTATAATAGATGGTCGATTTATGACTATATATTACTACACAGAAACTCTACAAATAGTTCACTTAATTCCCAGCATCACAACATTGTTTTCCACTACACTACAAAATATGTATAACTACCATGTACTTGGAAGATTTCAACTTGCACATGATTTCAATATAAATCTACTTTATTTGCCAAGTTGCATCATACTCCCACCTAACACACTACGTATATATGACGTAGTGGTTAGGTACCGTTTAGGTAATGTCTTGAAAATACGTAGTATTTACATAGTACATGTTTATGCACGTACTTCAGCAACGTTAGGCCAACTACGTAGTTATATTACGTTGTGAATACGTAACAAGGACACGTAGATGTTTATTTGGTGATCTGAGATTTGTTTTTGTACATATTAGTTAATTTTAACGTTATTTAATTAATGCATGTGTGGAATCTGTGGAGTCTCAGCTTTAAATCGTATATCTTGTTTGTGCAGTTAAGATAGTAATAAGGGCATTTCTACCGTGTGTTGTGTGTAAAAAAGCGTTAGCATTAGTTAGCATTTTTTCGCTCAATGCTAATTCAAAGGCTTGGTATTACTCTTGTGTTTTTTTTAGCTAACAATTGTTCTTATTGTCAGTTAGCGGAGTTTCTTACCTTTAAAAGGGTATGAAACATTAATAGTTTCATAAATGTTAAGAAGCCCTGAGACATGTGAGAAAAAAAAAACTGTGGGAGGGGTCCACTGGGGGGACCTTCGGGCTTAACTAGTTAATATTGTTTTAATCAAATTACATTATTCAACAAAAATAATTCAATAACATGCTTTAACCACTAGGCGAGGTACACACAGCATACTAATAATAACTTTGTATTATTAGTGACACTTATGTATGTATAACATCTGAAGATGTGTAGTTTACTAGTTTTATTCATGTTTTTACATAATTTTACAGGATATTGCTATACTATTTATACTCTCGGTGTGTCATAGCAAACTGTCAAGCTGTCGAAACTCTGTACTCAAACCGGAAGTACTCGGCCTCACACCCAGTCGCCGGAAGTTGATAGACGCCATCTTGTGCACAGAGCCTATTATATTCTGCATCATCATCCGTACACGAATCATTGAGAACACGGCCACGGTAAACGTTATTTACTTGATCCTGTTCACAATATATGCGTCTTGAAAACCAAAATCGCGTGAGAAAGTGAGTCTTTATCATGCTTAGGGATCCATAGTACTACTACTAGACCCTATATATTATGTGAACTCTATAGGCCGGACAGATTCTGCGTTGCCCGAACGAGATCCTGGGCGATAATATGCGGTCCGGCATGGTACGCTGAAACCGCAGAGCACGCTACCATGCTCCGCGTCTGAAGAGCTGAAGACCATCGACGCAGCCACATCTGTCACCCGTCATCGCTAAAGGATAGACTGTATACAGTCATCAATGTGTAAGTACATGTATCATATATGTCCCTTTGTCTGTAGACTTTGTTTGCAAGTCTCTTCAGTGCTTGTCACAAAACGGTGGAGCACTTGTCACTCAGTGCTTGTATTATCGATAGCCTCCAGTTTTTGACACCCCATGCATGAACATTACCACAATTCAATATAATTATGTTTATAAATTCGTAACATATATGTTTCTTGCATCATCTTGAATAGTGTCGTGTGCATTTGCTGTCAACATGTTTGCATTCGGTTAAAAAAATACATGTTTGGGGATCTCCATTTCAAGCTTGAAAGCAGCACCTACTTCACCACATAGAAACCTGCAGGTGGTCAGATAAAGATGAATAAAACACGATTATTATGGCATTATGGATCATCCAAAAAAGCCCTGGCCTGACCCCAGGCTCCTTTTTGCTTGCAGCTATCCCCCTTTGATCTCATCTGTAAAATGATTGTCCCCCCTCCCTTCCAAATTCCTGTATCCTCCCCTGTAGTTACACAATAATGCTTTAGTCATAAGAAATATGACAATGATAAGAAATATAATCGGGTGAAATTGGAAAAAAATTGATTTATCAATTGAACCAAAATATTTCATTTATAAATTTGACAACTCAAGCCATTTTTGACAGACAGAATTAATTTATAAATACTTGATAGCATAATACATGTTTATGATATGTCAACAGGGTGGTCATAGTAGATAACTTATTATGCAGATTAAGAGTCGGTTGCCAAAAATGCTACAATGTCATGATTTGAATGTATTTTATTGTTTCTTTGCACCTTAGATGTAGACCATGGATGTGCCGAAGAACCCGACAAAGAAGCGCTATAAACAGTATCTAACAGATGACTCGTTACAAATACCAGATTCCACAGCACGATACAGAAAATCACCATGGCAAAAGAAAGGTGGGTAATATATAATTCCTTCACAGACAGCCAGAATACAGGACATTATTTTTAATCTATACCAGGCTCCAGTGAGACTTTGGGCAGGACCAGCATGCATACTGCATAACTGGGAGTTGGGTGGCTGGATACAAATTACAATGGTTGATAAAAAAAAACTGGATTTAGAATTTAAAACAAAATGGATTATTTTATTTAATAACGATTTGAATTGATGTAAATCATTTATTTTAAATTAAAGTTGTGTTACATAACAACTAAATTAGTTATTGTTATAAGTACCAAATTATGTTCTTATTAACAACTATACAATTCAGACTTATCAAATTATTTGAATCAAACCACCCTGTTGCAGTGTTGCTGCAGTGTCGTGGGAGGAAGGGGGGTGCAAAAGGCAAGAATCACTAGTTCAAAACCTTCTTCAGATAAGGAAATGTACAAAAATCATTTGCCATTGTTCCTTTTAACAACCATAATTGAATGCACATTTTTATATTTTAGTTCGCCGCTGTGAGCAACCGATAGGGCTAGATGTTGGCCCTGAATCTGATGACGAGTTGTCACAATCTGACAGTGCAACACATCGTGGTGCCCATGGACAGAGGCTGCATTCAGGACCCGTGGCTCATGCCAGCTCATCAGAGGGCAACTGTCACGAAATTCCGGAACATGCCACGTGTGAGGCAGTCCCAGGATCACCCGACAAAGGTGGCAGCTCTGCAGAAGGCGCTGGGCAATGTGATATCTCTAGTGAATCAGTGAGCCCTTGTGACATATCAGGTGGATCATCTGACAGCTGCGATGCTGCATGTGCATACAGCGAAACACCTGTTTCTCATACCATTGAATACAGAGAAGAGGCCAATGTTGACTCATATTTGGATGCAGTGGATCAGCAGCCATATGTTGCTGAGAATGAACAAGGGATTGGTCCTGTTGGAGACAATAGAGTGAGTAATTTTGTATTAAGCATATATTTTAACAGGCCGTATAGTCAAGTAGGCAGTAATAATTGCATTCGTGACTGAGTGAACGCGATGTCAGGAGCACAGGCTGAGATTTTATATATTTCCGCATTTTAACCGTGCAATTCAAAAGTATAAGAATATGGCAATTCGTCTTGATTGATATATATATGCATATATTTAGAAAAATATATATATTTAAAAATAAATAAAAAAACGAATATCCGAACAATGAAATTGAAATCCGAATAGTTGGCCAACGAACGAATAGTCGAATATTCGGGTACAGCCCTAGTATTTAGGCCTATTCATCACAAAGTTTGTGGCCACCTTTCATATTGGTGGAGCCACATGTCCACCCTCTCATCTTCTCAATCACTATCATCCCACTGTCCTCACTCGAAGACTGTTAAAAAATTATGGCAGTATAATTTATGTATCAAGTATCTTTGACACAGAAGCACATGTACATGTATTCCGCACGTATATGCGCTTCACTTTAACGTATATTGCTAGTATTATAATGGTTTTTTTTCTTTCTTTTATAGGATGCTCCTCGTGACTTTGATGGTTTGGAGATGGACAGGCCTATTTATGACGAGGCAGAAACCACAAAAGGAACCCTTGTCCTGCTTGCCATTGGGTATGTCCTTCGACATGGACTTAGTGGATATGGACTGTCAGATCTGCTGAGTTTGTTAAATGTAGCTATGCCTGGCTGTGTGCCTGCAACAAAGTACTTTTTGGACAAATCATTTTTCAGAATGTCTGATTTTGCAGAGCAACATTTCTACTGTCCTGATTGTCAAGCCTATCTAGGAATAAATATAGCGGGAAAATGTGCTGAATGCGAACAGGAATATACCAAAGAAGCTTTGCTTGCCAAGGACAGTTTTTTCCTAGTGATGCCCGTCTCCAAACAGTTAACTGACATCATGCAGAGAGAAGAGATACAAGATGCTCTTGCAGGAGACCAGAGGCAATGTATGAGTGATGGTAAAGAGGGAAGTTGTTATAGAGAGTTAGGAGACTGGGTAAGAAACAAAGACAATTTGACATTGACATGGAGCTGTGATGGTGCACCTGTATTCAGGTCATCAAATAAGAGCATTTGGCCCATACAGTGTATGATTAATGAATTGCCGTTTGAGTTGAGGAAAAATAATGTTTTACTTCACACCTTATGGTTTGGAAAATCCAAACCACGGATGGACACCTATCTTAAGCCATTTGTTGATGAAATGAATCACCTGCATGAAAATGGTTTTGTCTGGGAGGACAAAGGTGGCTTACGACACGTCGGTAAGTGTGCCGCAGTAGTATCTGTCTGTGATGCCGTGGCCAGGGCCATGTTGCAATCGTTCAAGCAATTCAATGGCTTTTTTGGCTGTGGCTTCTGTGAGCATGAGGGAACACGAGTGGAAAAGGGAAGAGGATCAGTCCATGTCTATCCACAGACAGGAGATATTCCAAAATTGCGTACACATGATAGCACAGCGGATACAAGCGGCCGAGATGGGTTTTCTCCGCAGGGTGGCTGGTGTCTCCCTTAGGGATAAGGTGAGAAGTTCGGTCATCAGGGAGGGACTCGGAGTTGAGCCGCACCTCCTTCGCGTCGAAAGGAGCCAGTTGAGGTGGTTCGGGCACCTAGTTAGGATGCCACCTGGGCGCCTCCCTAGGGAGGTTTTCCAGGCACGTCCAGCTGGGAAGAGACCAAGGGGTAGACCTAGGACCAGGTGGAGGGATTATATCTCTTCGCTGGCCTGGGAGCGCCTTGGGATCCCCCAGTCAGAGCTGGTTGATGTCGCCAGGGAAAAGAAAGTTTGGGGCTCTCTGCTGGAACTGCTACCCCCGCGACCCGACCACGGATAAGCGGGAGAAGATGGATGGATGGATGATAGCACAGTTGAATATGCCACCATTGTTGGAACAACAAACAGGGACTCTGAGAGAGGAGTAAAAGGTGCAAGCCCTTTACTGTTGCTTCCCAAGTTTGACATCATCAAAGGCTTTGTGCCAGAATATATGCATTCTGTTTGCCTTGGGGTGGTCAGACAGATTACCGAGCTGTGGTTGGATGGGGCCAATAACGACCAGCCATTTCATTTGAAGCGACAGCAGCTCGAGCATTCGACAGCACTCTCACAAAGTTGAAGCCGCCATCAGATATTACAAGGACTCCGCGTTCATTGAATGAACGCCAATTCTGGAAGGCGTCAGAATGGAGATCGTTTCTCCTCTGTTACTCGCCAGTTGTCCTGAAAGACGTCTTGCCAAGGGCCTACTTCGTTCACTGGCTATTGCTTGTGCATGCCATAAATGTGCTCATGGCTCCTCTTGTGTCTCCAGAGGATATCAATATGGCGGAACTGTGTCTGGTGAAGTTTGTCACCATGATACAAGAATTGTATGGAGTACAACATATGTCGTACAACATACACACACTGACACATCTGGCCAATAGTGTGCGGCACTGGGGTCCACTTTGGTCGTACTCGGCATTTGTTTTTGAGGATGCCTGTGGAAAGCTTTTGGCTTTGTTTTCCGGGACTCAGGCAGTGCAAATGCAAGTCTTCCGATATTTCTTTGCCAGACAAAAACTGACACTGTATGCAGAGGAATATATGGAACAAATGTCCGATGAAGCTGGAACTTTCTTGTGTAGAATGTTGAGTAAAACAAAAAATACTCAGAAAATTCTCCAGATCCAGCCAAGTGTTAGCGTCTTTGGTACACCACGTATCAGACAATTCACTATTGCAGAGCGATTTGCACTGCAGGAATACCAAAATGTTGTACATTTTGGTTCTCCGCTGTCTTGTTACACACAAGCAATCATTGACAGTAAAGTGTATACAAGTTCCGCATATTGCGAAAATCTAAAGCGAGACAACTCTGTAATCCTATTGGATAATGGGGACTGGGGTAGAATTCATTCATTGGTAGTGGTGGACAACATATGTGGCTGCATTGGAGATTGTAGATGTGATAGACTCTATGTATTCTACAGGACATTGGTCCCAGAAGCTCCACAGTTCCGTGCATATGATAACTTTGTAAAGTGTGACACTGCCAGTGATACTGTACTGGTACAGACCTCACTGAGGTTGTCTGCAGTACCAGCCACGAAGATTGCAAACAAAGGGGTGATGATGAATGTAGGTGACAGGATGTATTTGTGCAAACTCCCGAAGTTTGAGCTAGACTAGATATAGATGTATTTTGTATTTAGACTGATGAGTTCCAGTTTACCGTCTTTCTCACTGTAAATAACTCTTATACACTGTACAGGGTGAACCTTTCATTGTAATAAATGCATTAATAGTGACTCTACTGTTTTGTTTGTTTGTATATCCCCATATAAGCAACAATGAAGTCCGTTCAAAATTGTGCAAATATATGGATATCCAGCATTTGGTATAATAGCCAAGTACCGGTATATCTGCTGTATAGAATAGTATTTATTTGGTATAATTCTGGTTCTGTAGAATGATATAAAAAATCTACAGATTATTAAATATGTTTCATAAAATGTTGTGGATCACTGTTTTTCTCAATATAATTCTATAGAATACTGTATCATAGAAACTTGTTTAGATAGGTTACATAATTTAATTTGGCACATAATCCAGTATACAGTTGTAAAGATTTCAAAGGGATCTACCCGTACAGCTTTTGCAAAGCAGCTCAGTTCCACAAAATGATGTAGATTACTATGATTTTCTCTATTCCAATTTAAAGACGAGTTTTATATCATTCTATAGAATTTAGTATAGGTTGCACCAGAGAAAAATGTTTTCTTTGAATGCTATAGATTTCTATAGATTTCTACTGATATGTCATGAGTCGGTTCTGTCCTATAGAATTCTTTAGATTGTTATAGTTTTAATTATAGAAGTTTATAGAAAAGTACAAATGTATAGTATTCTACAGAATGATCTATAGATTTCTATAGATTTCTACAGATATGTCATGAGTCGGTTCTGTCCTATAGAATTCTTTAGATTGTTATAGTTTTAATTATAGAAGTTTATAGAAAAGTACAAATGTATAGTATTCTACAGAATGATCTATAGATTTCTACAGATATGTCATGAGTCGGTTCAGTCCTATAGAATTCTTTAGATTGTTATAGTTTTAATTATAGAAGTTTATAGAAAAGTACAAATGTATAGTATTCTATAGAATGATCTATAGATTTCTACAGATATGTCATGAGTCGGTTCAGTCCTATAGAATTCTTTAGATTGTTATAGTTTTAATTATAGAAGTTTATAGAAAAGTACAAATGTATAGTATTCTACAGAATGATCTAAAGATTTCTATAGATTTCTACAGATTTCTTTAGCATGGCGACTATGTTCTATAGATTTCTACAAGATTCTATAGATTTCTACAAGATTCTATAGGATTCTATAGGATTTTATAGATTTTTTTGCTAAGGGTATGCCTATGTATGTTGCGAACTCTTTGTTTAAAACTAATTGGCCATCGGAATGTGTCCCCCCCCCCCCCCCGCCCTGTGATCTCTCTTCTCCAGCAGTCTGGTTTGTGTTCGCATATTTATGCTTGTTCCTGTTGCCGGACATAGCCTATCAAACATTTCATAAAAGTGAAAAACAATGAACAAGACTTAACGTATTAATAATAATTCATTATATGTATTCAGTTTGGATATACGATTTTTGACTTTGTTTAGATCAGTGATCTTCTCTTCCTCTCTGCAGCAGAGAGCTAAGCGCTGTCAGACCGGACCTAACCCTGAAAAGTATTATCATCTGAAAGTCAAATGAATCATTATGTTATTAGTATTAAATACATATAAGTATTTTTACAACTTGTATTTAGAAATACTCCGTTGTAATTATTGATGCATAAATGTGTTCATCCATTCAATGTGGCATCTGCTATAATTGGGTTAATGTATGATATTACTTAATAATACAATACATTATAATATATCAACCCAGTCTCATGGCATTTCGTGTTCACCAACACGATTTTTAATCTATTGATTCGTGTTCACCAACACAATTTTCCCCTTTTTTTCGTGTTGCACAGCACGATTTTAAAAGCAATGTATTTCTACTGGTAATGTGTTTCGTGCCTGCAGCACGTATTTTTCTCCGGCCGGGTCGTGGAAGACCGGAAGCTGTGTGGTTCATAAAAACATGTTCTTACTCAATATCAAGCCACAATTATTGCTTTTATTTTAAATCGTATAATTTCTGACTTTTGTTGCCATCTGTGAGGAAAATAAATGGGGCTCAGAGCCTCACAATACTGAAATCTGTATTTTTTAAATCTTTTTTTCCTTCTAATTTGTTATTCTTTTCAAAATAACACACTCTTATTTACTCACCAATAACACACAATTATCCTTGCTTTTATTTATTGGTTTAATTCCATAATCTCGGGCTTTTTTGGCGTCCGTCAGGAACTGAATTTCAAAATAAAAATAACCGGAAACAGACGTAGGCCTCTAGGAGCTTACAGATGTAGCGCTACATTTCAGACGCCTACCCGTGCGGGTCCGTGATCGGCACTGGGTGGGCCCCTGCTGAAAAGGAAAACCCCCCCGCAGGATTTGAAACGCCCCCTTGATAAATACATTTAATTACAATGAAACCAGCTGCAATGGATCATGGATCCACCAGGGGGAGCCGTGATTAAAAAGCTGCCACACTGGAACCCATGTGAAATAAACAGCTGATCTACAGGTATCTGATATAGCGGATATTTGTTAAGATCCATATGTCACAGATAGGATCATATTCTGTGCTAAATAAGAGACATGTAATCATTTACTAAACATCTCCATGTTTTTATTTAACAAAATAATGTTTAATTCACGTTGGCGTAAGTACAAAACCATCGCTATGTTTTTAGATCAGGAAATGCATCCAGGCTCAAACAAACGATTTTCAATCATCATCCTCACGATCATTTAATGTATCATATGTTCGCGAGTTGAAATTAATGCACTAAATTTAATCCACGTGAGTTTACAACAACAAAAATAATCGCTTTGTTTTTATATCACATCGGACCGGAGGAAAATGCAGCATGGGTCTCACTACTGATCATCCTAATCCCACGGGCAAACAATAATATGTACTGTATTATTAGTGTCTAATATTACTGGGGATTTCGGAATGGTAGCCTACTGGATTTTGATTTATTGTATCGGCTTCATATCGCGATATATTCCCGAAGTCTGAAATGCAAAAATGTCCCACATTAGGGCAATTCACCCTACATTTAATCATTCATACAAAATCATATTTCGTTTCTTTTTAACGAAATAAATGTGGTTTAATCCACATAATTTACTGTGTTAATTGTTTACTGTAGTATTGTGCACATTACTTTTCGCTGCTTGTTGAACCCCTGGTTAGAAGCTAAACTGCATTTCGTTGTCTCAGTACCTGCAATATGTGCAATAACAATAAAGTTGAATCTAATCTTGAGCAGGAACAAATGTATTTAGGCTACTTAGTGACATAAACGATTAAACACATTTGTGCATTCTTTAAACCGAGTCAAGCCGAGTCCGGAGGTGGCGGCACATTAAAGTGTGCACCTGATTGTTTAACTTGAAGGTGCCTGATGACATTTAATCTTTCAAACAAAATCATATTTCGTTTATTTTTAACGAAATAAATGTGGTTTAATCCACATAATTTAGGCCTACTGTGTTAATTGTTTAGTATTGTTTAACTTGAAGGTGCCTGATGTGAACATTTCCAGAAGAACTCTAGCTTGAATGGCCTTTGTATGTATACAGTAGGCCTAACATAGGCGGCGCGTGAGGCTCAGGTATGGGAAGGCTAAATAACTTTTTTTTTCATTTTACGCTGCCCGCCTCCGGCGTCTATAGAAAAGAGATCAACTCAGTGAAAGCACCATCTGCTGACCGATCAGAGCTCAGTGTGCGGAGTTTAAATCTATCAAGTCATATGACAGGAAAAAGGAAATGCAGTTTAAACTGCCGTATGCAGAGAAGACGCCGACGTGTCGCACTTATCATTCATATCACACTGACATCACATCATCAATCAGATCATCGATCACACATCGATATCACAATATTTCCTTATCTGAGTCAGCTTCTCGAGCCGTATCTGGCCGTGCAACATGCGGAAGTTTATGAAGAGTATTGTGCAGAAGATGTGATGCAGCATATTTTTGGTATATTCATTTTAATCTCACCAATATATAAGAGGTGTATTGCATCATGTTATCCCTAAATATATGTGTGGGTATATACATTCCTGTGTATTAATAGTTGAAGGAACAAAATACATTTTTCCTCTTAAATATAGAGGTTTTTTATAGATTCCTGAAACAATGTTCCCTTTTTCTTTAAAGTAGATTAGCGCAATAGTCTTTTTCTTTCACTTATAACCTTTTCATCAAAAGGCTATTTTTGAGGGGTAAAATGCAGAATTACTTGTGAGTTCTGTTTTGAGTGAAAAGATTACCCTTTTGAGTGTTTTTCTTGGTTAACCATTAGATATAGTGGCTAAATTCGTTCTAAGTTAATTGTGCGCATCCTGCAGGCCTTGAGAATTTAGTCACACAGTTAAGAGAGACAATGGTCCTTTTAGACTAAGGGTGAGCTTACTTCGGGTGAATAAAAGTTCAGAGATGATTGGGGGGGTATGAAGACAGTTAGGCTTGTTGGTGAGCTAGTTCTGAGGATGTCATGGGATAATGACTGTTATATTCCCAACAAGTATGGCTTTCATAAAGAAACACATGACTTGGGTGATAAGATGTGTTTTGTTGTAAAATGGGCCTGTTTGGTTTTCTGCTGGCCAGCGCTGGGTCACTGTGACAAAGCATATTTTGCGTCTGCCAATGAGGGGACCTGAAAAGATGACCAGCTGACCTCACCCCTTCCTTCTGTCTTCTGGTATATATTCTGTTGATTCCTGAGTTCGGCCTCTCTTCACATGCTGTCAGGACAGAAGGATCTCCGCAGCACGCGAACCAGGGCAGAAGTGGCCGGCTACTTCTTAAAACATTACAATATGATTTTAGTATATTGTATTATATGGTGTTGTAATGTATTATAGTGCATTGCATTATTACCTTTGATAATTAAAACAGATTGTTTAAACTGGTATCTGGGTGTTCTCTGTCTGATTTCCTTCCTGTTATGATTTTAAGCAGGACTCGTCAAAACGACACGCGGAGCCGAGTGGGGTTGTAAAAACCTCAAAACTCCAACAAACACTTAGTTACATTGTCACATATACTGTATGCAGACGTATTATTTTAAGCAACACATTAAGTTGACGAAACACTCAACTCAAATGTAATAAAGTCAGATCCCCTCGTGTTTTAGATGGGGCAGTATCATAAAACTGTTGTACGCTTTCAAACACTCGGTAGTTTATTTTTTAACCAGTTGTTCTGTATTCTCCTTGCAGGTGCAACTATGTGGCTTGTATCCTGGATTATATGTTTAAGTCATCATGGATGTTTAAAGTTCATATTTGTCTAATATTAGTTTACTTTTCATTAATGAAGTATGATGTTGCGCTGTCAGTACACTTGTCCCTGTTTGTGATTGGTCAAATGTAGCTAACCCCGCCCCTTTCACGTGAACGCGCTCTCAGCTGGAGAGAGAAACCCTGGCTTGATTTACCGAGTTGATAACCAGCGCCGTAGGACCGTTTAGCGAGATCGTTTAGCGAGATCGCGTTTGTTAGGGATAGTTAAGATAACTCAAGCATATCCAGGGTCTGTTGAACTGGCTTCGTGGTACAGGGCACAGGTGGCTGCATAGCAGCGCTAATGTCAAAGACATTATATTTTTATTTTACCAGGATGCAGTTACACAAATATTTGGGAAGGCTTAGCCTTCATAGCCTACAGCACCCGCCGCCCCTGGGCCTACAGTATAGCCCAACCATGTACACCTTCCTTTTTTCCCGTCCAAAGTTTGAATTGGATAAAGGTAATGGTTATCGATGGTGCTTTTATAGCCTATTGTATAATAACTGTGTGATTTATATTGTTTTTCAAATGCATATGGCCCCCCATTTACACTGCTCTTCCCGTCAAGAATATGAATAGAACTTAGTTAGATCACTTTACATTTCTGCAATTAATTTTTAATCACACAAAAAGAGGAAACCATTTTCAAGTTCAGTTTTCAACGTTTTATTTAAAATGACTGACATAACACAGACATCATACTGTAGGCCTATCTGCTGCGGAAACCAGGACGAGCTATTTCGGGATCTGTTTATCGGGGGCTCCTCAGTCTCTCATTTACCCGGCTCCTGATTAGGACACATCCTGGGGATTGTGTTTACAAACATTGACCAGACCGTTCACCAGCCCCCACCCCCCATGTTGCCTATGCTGTCCTGTGTTGCGAACTCTTTGTTTAAAACGAATTGGCCATCGGAATGTGTGGAGGAATTCTCCCAAGGGTCACATTCCACAGCTCTCCCCCCCCCCCACTCCTGTTATCTCCCATCCCCCAGTCTGTAGGTTTGTGTTTGCATATTTATATGCCGTAATTCCTACTGATCCTCTCACGCACATACATTCTCCTTACAGTATACATACATAGGCTATATGAGTCCGTGTATCTACGGACCATTTGTTTTTCTTTATTAAACAAGTTAACGGAAGAGCGTCTGAGAGGCGTTTCTGCCCTTTTGCTTGTTACCTTACTAAATGGTCTAATGGTCAGTGGAGCGAGGAGGGAGGCCCGCGAAACTCACGGAAGTGATTTCAAAACAAAAAGCACTCGTTTGCTTGGAACAAAGAAAACGGCCAAGACACACATTGAGTCCAGAAAATGAATGTTATTAAGGGCTGTAAATATAATAAGCCTGTGTCTAAAATTGACAACAGGCTTATTATATTTACAGCCCTTAAGATACACTTTTGTGTTTAACAGCTGACCACTACCATGACATACTTTGTTTTAGTACATTTCGCATGAGAGCAAAATGTATAAATATGAGCATTACATTATATGAATATGAGAACAACATGCATGAATGTGTGAGTGACAATATATGAATGTGTGCATTGAAATATGATAATATGAGAGCAAAATATATGTGTGTGAGAGTGAAAATGTATGTATGTAAAAGGAGAATATATTTGTGTGAGTGAAAATGTATGTATGTAAAAGGAGAATATATGTGTGTGAGAGTGAAAATGTATGTATGTAAAAGGAGAATATATGTGTGTAGAGTGAATATGTATGTATGTAAAAGGAGAATATATGTGTGTAAGAGTGAAAATATGCTGCATTTTGAATGTCCGATAGTCCACCATTTCCACCGGAAATATCAAACATTTAATAAAAGTGAAAAACAATGAACAAGACTTAACGTATTCATCATAATTAATTATATTTATTTCGTTTGGATGTAGGATTTTTGACTTTGTTTAGAGCAGTGATCTTCTACTATATGAACATTTTGGACCCAAAATCACAAAAAAAAACGTAAAAACAGATTTTGAAAATGATATTATTTTTCATATAGGTAACACAAACACACACAACGAAACCATTTCAAAGCTGGAAATATATACATGGGATGTCACTATGATAATGTGAAAGTTTGATTGAGGTAGCATGGGATTTCATTCTGATAAGGCAAAAGTGTTATTATAAATATAATACAAATATATATATATACACATTATGTACAACAATCAGTTTTTTCTGTCTTTATCTGTGCCACGCTTCAAAGCGGTTTCTGTCAATACGACACAGAGGCCAACATCACAGGTTCCTCCTCCTCCATGTCAAAAACCAAGCTTAAAGCTTGACTCACGTTCAGAGTTCTCTTCATCATAGTTGAATCTTCAAAACTCTAAATCTATCTAACTATATCTAAATTCTCAATGTTTGTCTGTCACTTTGCTTCAATCGCAGTCTCCCGCCGTCTCTCTTCGTCTCCCGCCGCCTGTCTTCGTATATCTTCGTCTCTCTCATTTCCCGCCGTCTGTCTTCGGTTCCCGCCGTCCCTCTTCGTCTCTTTTCGTCTCGTTTCGTATCACTCCGTTTACCTGATTACCTCACCCCCTCCCTGGTAAATACATCCTGTTGAGCAGAATCTACAGTTTCCAGTATTTTCCGTTTCGTAAAATTATCAAATACGGCGAAGATATTAAAATATGTGCTTCCATTATTCATACTTCTGAAATATATCTGTATTAACTTTATATCATCGTATGTCCGTGTTTATTTTTGTCTGTTTATTGGGTCTTTTTGCATGAAACAAAGACTGGCATATAGTTTCAAGCCAGTACTTTCGACAGAAATACACATATACATCCTGTTGAGCAGGATCTACAGTTTCCAGTATTTTCCGTTTCGTAAAATGATCAAATGCGGCGAATATATTCAAATATGTGCTTCCATTTTTCATACTTTTGAAATGTATTAACTTTATATCATCGTCTATCCGTGTTTACTGGGTATTTTTGCATGAAACAAAGACTGGGATATAGTTTCAAGCCAGTACTTTCGACAGAAACACACGGCAATGTTGTCCGGACTGTTGTTATTATGCGGCACAGGTCATGTGATCTGATCACGCCGGCGTGACGGTTGACTCCAAAGGGTTAATATTAAATACATATAAGTATTTTTACAACTTGTATTTAGAAATACTCTGTTGTAATTATTGATGCATAAATGTGTTCATCCATTCAATGTGGCATCTGCTATAATGGGGTTAATGTATGATATTACTTAATAATACAATACATTATAATATATGATATGATAATTATATTTTAGTTTTATTCATTTCTTATTTCATAGTTTCTCATTATTATTATTTTTATCGCTCATCTTATTTTTGATTTTATTAATCTGTGTGAATCTGTGCTGTCCTGTTTTTTACTCTCACCCTGTTGCTGTTTGAACTACTGAATTTCCCCACGGGGTTAATAAAGGTCCATCTTATCTTATCTTAATGTATAAATTGATTTACTTCAATCTACTGTACTGTGTAAAAACACCCCAACAATATTACAAGAAATATACTGCATAAAGCAAACTATATACTTTATTTGATCTAAAATATTGATGTTTTTTCATTATAGTAGCTGTGAAAACCATACAGTAACACATAAGTGATTAAATGCTACAGTATTCAGCTAAACACAACTGCAGAGCTGTAAACATTGCAAACAGTTGTCTTTGTGTATTTTGTGAATGAAGCGCCATCTCATGGTTAAATCCTGTAATTGAACAAATGGGGAAATTGGGCAACGCCCTCTAGCAATTTGGCAACACCCCCAGCCGCTGGCATCCGCTGGGCTTTTGACTGGGACACACCCACCTGAGTCTGATCTGGAGTGCTTCATCTGTAGGATGGCCGAAGACACTACACTACCCATAATCCCCAGCTATCGTTTAGGACTACAGTCCCCGTGATTAATCTTCAAGCTCTGGGATTGGATGTTGGAGTGGCAGTGCGCCAAGGTTACGCCGAGCGTCAAACAGCTGTTTGAAATGGAACGAAACCACGCCAGACTATCAAAACTGGAATTGAACGCCCCCCCAGAACTACACATGCTGGCTAATGTTTCGAAAATGTTCTATGGGACGTCTTTACTGAACGTTTTCGTTTTTCCCACAATTAGAAGTTGCCAGTATTAAACACATTGGTGTTATCAAATGTAAAACATATAATTAATAAATGGGTGAAAATCGCTTGTGTCCATAATGCGCAGCATTAATATATACCCACATGACAGCTCATTGTTACTTTGTAATTCTACTCCACTACAATTCAGAGGTTAACCTGGTATTTTTACTCCACTACATTTATTTGAGTTACTTTGCAGATTCTGATTAATGATGTGAAATATAACCAACCCTTAAATCAGACTTTAGTTACACCTGAGTAAAATTCAGGGAAGGTGATTGTCAAGTGCCAACAATCAGGAGAGATATTTGATAGTTGGTGCTTGAGAAGACTAAACATTTATCTTCAATTGACATGAATCGAAACGAGTAATAAAGTATATTCATTACTCGTTATTCTCTACTAATAGTTAATTAAAGACTGTATATTATGGCTATTTTGCACATCCCTTTCAAGATTTCAAGATTTTCAAAGGTTTATTGACATATCATATACACAACTACGGTGTATGCAATGAATGAAAATATTGGGTCACAGGTTCCTCAACAGTGCATTACAAGACATCTATCAATATGTGTGTACCTCCACCATTAAACTGTCATATTCTGCACATTTCTTATTCTATCTACATACATAAGAGTATAATTCATATGTATAATATCAGTTAAAATAAGTGCTTCAACATAGTTAACATTGCAGGAAAGCAATATATTAGACGTTAAGTACTTTGTCAGGCTTAATATTTATCTGTAGATACCCCCAAAGTGTTTTTCTTATTTAAAAGAAGACCTTAATCTAAAGTATTATTTAATGTTTAAATAAAGGTTAATTCGTTTTTCTGTTTTGCACCCCCTCCTATTAATATCTTTGTACATTCTGCACTAAACTGTTTTATTGTAGAGATCACTTATAGTATCTTCTTGATTTTTTATATTCTATATTTCTATCACAGACCTTCTACTTTCCCCCTATGAAAGTATGTACTCTTAATATTTATTTAATCAAATATAACACATAAAAACAATAATTCAATAACGTGCTTTAACCACTAGGTGGTGCACATAAGGTACACATAGCCATAATAACTTTGTATTATTAGTGGAGGACACTTATGTATGTACAACATCTGAAGATGTGTAGTTTTATTCATGCTTTCACATAATTGTACAGCATATTGCTATACTATTTCAGACTCAGTATTTACATTCTTATATTCAAAGAAAATCAGTAATATCTTTAAAAACTACAAGTCCTTTCATATCAGCTGTGCACCGTTATGGTGTAAATATAACCTATCTATGAATTCAATCAAATGTAAAAGTCAGCCGAATTAGTGTTGATACTGCAAGGAGACGTATTGTGTGAAGAGAAATTGAAGATGTTTTTTAATTGTTGATATATTTATGATCCACGTCAAGTATTCAGTTTCGGCTGCATTTCTTCCAGTTTTTCCAAAGGTCTTCTCATCAGTGCTCTATAAATAAAGAACTACGGCAGATGTGTAATATGTAATGCAGCCGAATCGTGTATTACAATGCCGTTATGTGATGACTTTCAAAGAGAAAAGCAAAAACACTCGGAATTAAGTATTATTTTATTCTTTTAAAATGTTTTCCGGATTGCATATCATATAAACACCAAATCCCAGCATGCATTGCGGCTAAAACATCCAATCAGCGAGCTTAAACCATAGCTCAGGATCTTGGGTAATCGCTCGAAATGCCTAGGTCTGTTTCCGGTTATGTTTATTTTGAAATTCAGTTCCTGACGGACGCCAAAAAAGCCAGAGATTATGGAATTAAACCTTTATATATACAGTCTATGAATTAAAGTCCGAAATTATACGATTTAAAATAAAAGCAATAATTGTGACTTGATATTGAGTAGTAAGAACATGTTTTTATGAACCACACAGCTTCCGGTCTTCCACGACCGGACCGGAGAAAAAGACGTGCCTACCAGTAGAAATACATTGCTTTTCAAATCGTGCTTTGCAACACGAAAAAAAGGGGAAAATCGTGTTGGTGAACACGAATCAATAGATTAAAAATCGTGTTGGTGAACACGAAATGCCATGAGACTGGGTTGAATATATGATATGATAATTACATTTTAGTTTTATTAATTTCTTATTTCATAGAAACGTATCAAACATGTAATTAAAGAATGGTGATATATACAGTGATAGATGTTAAGGACTAACGTTTATAATAAATAGCCTAGCATTTATCCATATTCATAATACTATTTATATATTCAACAACAATTTTTAATGTAAAAGGTTCATAAAATAAAAACACAACACTGTCATTGCAAGTCACACTCAGTTGACTTTTATGTTCAACTGCTAAATTCGTTACTGATCAAAAAGGGCTTCTACCTAATTACCTTAAATAAACTCACTAATCACGTAAAACGATAAAATACGGTGAAGATATATGTGCTTCCATTTTTCATACGTTTGAAATATATTTGTATTAACTTTATATCATCGTATCTCCATGTTTACTGGGTCTTTTTGCATGAAACAAAGACTGGCATATAGTTTCAAGCCAGTACTTGTACGGACTGTTGTTTTTATGCGGCATCGGCTTGAACAGGTCATGTGATCTGATCACGCCGGCATTATTCTTATCATTCTTTATGAGCGCGGTAGCCTAATGGTAAGGTAGTCTATCTAGCCTAATTACTTATTTATAAAGTGGAGACAAGGCAGAAATCCTACAATGAATCGGGACAGTGTTCTCCGTGAGATCCAGAAACTAAATTCTATTCAAATTCCAATTATTGACGGGAAGAGCGGTGTAAATGGGTGGCAGATATGCATTTGAAAAGAAATAGTAATCACAGTTATCATACAATATGCTTAAACAAATATAGCTCTACACCCCTGGCCGAAATGTCCTTAAAATGAAGTCCGAGTTCGACATTTTAATTCATGTGCCAACACTGGCAGGACAGAAGGTGACACACCCGTTCTAAACCGTGTCCCTCACTCCTCACATCCCAAGCTGCATCCCCAAAAAGTGTATTATGTTGTTACATCGTTTCAGATGTTATGTTTCAGTTTTGCTCTTGATAAGCCATTAAAACAGTAAAAACACATTCAGTTTCCTTTTGCTTTTTGTGTCTCCTGTACACCAAAACATACCATCTGTGATGGGTACGTTTTGGTGTGCAGGAGACAGGAGTTTTACTGTATTCAGTAATCAGTAACTGATTACATTTACAAAGTAACCCTCCCAACCCCACAATACACATTTTTCGATATTCCACGATATTGGATCACTACACAGAAGATGCATGATGAGAAAATGACTGAGAACAGGTAATAGGCTCTGATTTAGCACCACCATCAGGCCTTTTCATTTCCATTTCCGTTTTGTTGTCCGTTTACACTTTAATACCCGCTTATTTTGTAGTTGGTATGTATATTTAATCCTTACCCCAAGTGAAGGAGTTCAAGTATCTCGGGGTCTTGTTCTCGAGTGAGGGAACAATGGAGCGTGAGATGGGCCGGAGAATCGGAGCAGCGGGAGCGGTACTGCAGTCGCTTTACCGCACCGTTGTGACGAAAAGGGAGCTGAGCCAGAAGGCAAAGCTCTCTGTCTACCGGGCCATTTTCGTTCCTACCCTCACCTATGGTCATGAAGGATGGGTCATGACCGAAAGAACGAGATCGCGGATACAAGCGGCCGAGATGGGTTTTCTCCGCAGGGTGGCTGGTGTCTCCCTTAGGGATAAGGTGAGAAGTTCGGTCATCAGGGAGGGACTCGGAGTTGAGCCGCTCCTCCTTCGCGTCGAAAGGAGCCAGTTGAGGTGGTTCGGGCACCTAGTTAGGATGCCACCTGGGCGCCTCCCTAGGGAGGTGTTCCAGGCACGTCCAGCTGGGAAGAGACCAAGGGGTAGACCTAGGACCAGGTGGAGGGATTATATCTCTTCGCTGGCCTGGGAGCGCCTTGGGATCCCCCAGTCAGAGCTGGTTGATGTCGCCAGGGAAAAGAAAGTTTGGGGCTCTCTGCTGGAACTGCTACCCCCGCGACCCGACCACGGATAAGCGGGAGAAGATGGATGGATGGATGTATATTTAATTAAAAAATCTGCTGCTTATGTTCTTTATAAATTATAATATTGGTGTTAATGTTCACTTTATTTTAATTTAAGAGGTCATGTATATTTAAGTTATATTTATTTAGATTTTTGAATGTTCCATTCAAAAATGTTATTAAAAAGGCATGTACACCATAAAAGATGACTATTGAGATCTATTGTCAGGAATGTTAGTGTTATATAAAATAGTGAATTATACTGCAGTAGAATGTTGCAGTCTGCACAGTGTTATATTGTCACCGCTTAGTGTCAGTAAATATTGTGCAGTTAGTATTGGACTACAAGATAATAATAATAATAATAATTCCTTACATTTATTATAGCGCTTTTCCAGATGCTCAAAGCGCTTTACAAATACACATTACACGTATCATACATGCAATGGTCATGTACTGTGGACAATACCCACAGGAGCAAGTTCAGGTGAAGTGTCTTGCCCAAGGACACAACGGCTTTACAGACGCAGCGGCGGGTTTCACCCCTTGATCTGATGATCATTGCACAGCGCACTGCGCCACACCATCCATCTTCACGCCTCGAAGTCATCGAGGTGCTTTTACAAGTACACATTAGTATCATACATGTACTGTGGACAATACCCACAGGAGCAAATCCGGGTGAAGTGTCACAAGGACACAACGGCCTGACGCAGTGGCGGCAGGAGCGGGTTTCGAACTGGAGTTCCCCAGCAACCCCCTTGATCTGATGATCAGATGCACAGACCACTGCGCCACCCGTCCCACAAGATAGATGCAAGCCTGTACAGGTAGAGTTATTTAACCCTCCGGTATCATTCGATTGGACTACGCAAATTAGTCATTCGAGACAAAAATGTCCACTGCAAAATACTTTGATAAAAACATTATATAAAAAGGTTTTTTTCACAACTTTTTTGGGTTCAATCTTTAAAGCAACTTCCGCCCTAATAGAAAATACCAAAAATGTAATCATTCTCAGGATTTTAACCCTTTAAATGCCATTTTGAAAACATGAAACTGCTGGTTTTTTTCATGATGAAAACAGAGAAAATTAGTTATTTTCCCAAAAATACATATCTGGGGACTGGCTCTTTTTTTTATAACAGTCTTGGATATGTCAAAGATTAGCAACAAAATGGATTTTTTTTGCATTATTAGTTTTTGCACAAAATCAGATTGAACAAAAAAGTTACATATTAGTCATTCGGGACAAAAATGTCCACTACCAAAAACTGTTCTAAAATGACAACAGATTAATATTTTAAAAAACTTTTTGGGGTTAAATCTTTCAATCAACTTCAGTCCTGATCAAAAATACCAAATGTTAAATTATGTTCAGGATTTTAACCCTTGAACTGCCAGTTTGAAAACATGCATTTGCATTTTCTATGAAAAACATGCACAAAAAGGCAGTTATTTTCCATATAATAAATGTTGGGGGGGTCGGCTTTTTTTTTTTTTATCACAGTCTTGGATATGTCAAAGATTAGCAACAACATTTATTTTTTTGCATTATTAGTTTTTGCACAAAATCAGATTAAACAAAATACTCACACATTAGCCACTCACGTCCCATCCACTCCCATTATAACCACATATTTTGATCTCTCCGCCATACCGGTATATAATCATGCATTTTATAATGTCAGGGTTTTATATTGGAGGAAAATAGTTAAATGTGTCCCTTTTTACTGTATATCACCAGATGTTACATTTTACCATTGAATTATATGACCTATAAAAACACTGAAGTAATACTATATTCAACTTTCTCTGAAATCATTTTTAAATCAGCATCAGATGTATCAATGTCAACATTTATTTTCCAAACAGCAAACTGCAATCAACATTCATGAACAAATCATACTATGGTAACAGCAGCCGGTGTACGAGGTGGATGCTTTCTCCGCATGATTTTTGCAGACACCAGAGATCTCCCCAACTCCTCCAAGAAAAGCCTCCTCCTGAAGGACTTGGCTTGCTTCCAGGAGGGATCCACAGCAGTAAAAAGCACAAATGCATGAAGGCAGAGACATCTATCATGTTGTGGAAGAGGACCTGTGGCCACCGATGGGTCATCCTCCTGCAGCTGTAGGAGCCCACAACCTACAAAAGACCAATACTAAATTAATACAAATATTCTTTAAAATTATTAACAACTGTATCATGTATTATTTATATACTGGTAATGCCTCCATACCTTGTCTAGGTTGTCGACAGCTCCCTTGCAGTGGTTGTAGTCTGCAATGATCACAGGTTTCCTTTTCTCCTCCTCTGTCACAGCTGGGTCCCTGTGTTTGCTGCTGAGGAGGAGCACGTTTCTCCCCCGTTTGGGAATGTAGCTCACCGCTGTGGTGTTCTTGGTAAAACCAAAAAGAGAGGAGAGGGCAGCTCTCTGCCTCACCTGCAGGAGTTTGGATGGAAGCTCAGGCTTATTTCTTCGGATGGTTCCGACAAGGGCCACTTTCCTCTTTAGTAGCTCCTGCACAAGTGCATATGACGTGAATAAATGGTCACAAGTCACAGTGATCCCTTGGAGCCCCTCTGTCATTTCCAGGACGACACGCTTTCCCTGGCCCACCTCGGCAGCACTGCCAGCAGCTTTACCGGTGTAAATCTGGCACTTCCAGGCATAGGAGGTTTCAACGTCAGCGGTGACCCAGATTTTTAGCCCATACTTTGCTGGCTTGCTTGGTATGTATTGCCGGAATTTGCAGCGGCCTCTGAAGGGGACAAGCTGCTCATCCACACACACATCTTCACCAGGGTTGCAAAGCATCGGAAGGCGATGTGTCCACTTCTCCCAGAGAGAGCGGATGGGGGCAAGCTTGTCCTCTCTGTGACGGGAAGGTCTCATCAGCTTGTCGTCAAACCGGAGGGTGGTATTCATCAACCGGAATTTGGTGTGGGTCATTGTGGCACGGAAGATGGCACGTCCACTGTGGTCAACCCAGAGGCTGCGGGTGGATTCGCCCTTCGATTTGTAAACTCCAGCCAATATCAGGAGACCGATATATGCACGAATATCTGTGGCATCCACATCACTCCAGTTTGCCACCGAACGTCCCCCCTGCAAGTTTGTCATGTCGACAATACTACTGATGATCTCAGCAGTGAAAAATAAATTGAAGGAGGATTCCACGTCATCAATTATTGTAATGGCATAACGCGTGGGCCCTGGAACCAAACCTCTGGCAGCGGGAATGTAGCGCAGCGTGTCGTTGTTAGAGGGAGACCAGATTTCACCATTTTTTTATGTCCACCCACTGCCAGAATCTTCTGTTTCCTCTGCAGTTTCAGCGGAAGGGTCAGAAGAAGAAGGATCAGACTCCACTACAAACTCCACATCACATTCTTCTTCTGAGGTTGTTTCTGATTCAGAAGAAGAGTCAAGCAACTCGCTGGAGGTTGCCGGCTGCATCACCATATCACTAGCTTCTTCCACAGAGAAGCGCCTCTTCATCTTACTCGCTTGTTGCGTATCACAGGAATGAAACGACCAGCCAGCCAAACTACACATATTTATGGATCTGGCTTTGCAGCCAGGTGTTCGCTTATTGACTTAGTGCATGTATGGCTGTGTATGTTTGTATGCTAAAGAGACATTATCAAAGCCTTTGAAGTTCCAAACAATTCAAAACAACAAGGTCAAGCTGGGTCAAGATCATACCTCTGTTTACCTCTAAGACACATGAAACAGCACAAATGAAAACAAAATGCCACGAGAGAACACTTACTCCTACATTCTCACACACATCAAAGGTAAAGAGATGATGGGAAAATTGCGAATACTGTAAACTGTAAATCAAGACATGACAAGCATGTAATTCAATGTAAAATGTCACATCTGGTGATATACAGTAAAAAGGACAAATTGAACTATTTTCCTCCAATATAAAACCCTGACATTACAAAATGCATGATTTTATACCGGTATGGCGGAGAGATCAAAAGATGTGGTTATAATGGGAGTGGATGGGACATTTTTGTCTAATCTGATTCTGTGCAAAAACTAATAATCCACCAAAATAAATGTTGTTGCTAATCTTTGACATATCCAAGACTGTGATAAAAAAAAAAAAGCCGAACGTCCCAACATTTATTATATGGAAAATAACTGCCTTTTTGTGCATGTTTTTCATAGAAAACGCAAATTCATGTTTTAAAACTGGCAGTTAAAGGGTTAAAATCCTGAACATAATTTAACATTTGGTATTTTTGATCAGGACTGAAGTTGATTGAAAGATTTAACCCCAAAAGTTTTTAAAAATATTAATCTGTTGTCATTTTAGAGCAGTTTTTGGAAGTGGACATTGTAAAGGAATATTTTGGTCTTGTTAAAGTATATAGAGTTTAGTGATTTGTCCTCGGGAATCTGTTTAATGGTTAAAGTGTATTCCTGCCTGTAATGTGATCCATAGCTTCTCAGGAAGACACAGGTCAAGAGGTAATCTGATGTCTTGTGGGGGAGAAGCTTGGCTCATGTGGGTTTACAATGCAACGAGTCTTTGTCTCGACATCTGGCATGCATTAAAGGAAAACCCGCGTGTTTTAGGGCCCTCCTCTTCTCTTTGTATAGATGGGTGCTTGGCGCTTTTGGGGCAGAGTTTGCTGGGATCTTACATGAGAACTGTGATATGCTGTGAACTCTCCGGCCGTTCAGGCTCTCAATAAATATCAGTGTATTGACAGGCGAATCCAGTTTCCCTCATTTGATGATGCGCTCAACATTGCTGCAAATAAGTTTTTACTTCACATTTTGGCGTCACGAACAGTTACCAACAAATCGTCGAGCTGGTGAGTGTAATTTCAAATCTATATTTTGACATTGCCTCGCCAGACTCTGTGATTGACGGTATAAAATTACCTGTGGAACAGATAGATGCAATATTGTTGGTTTCCTCTGTGTGTGTGCATGGCAAATATTCGGAGAGACCTTAAAGAGGGCATCAGTAATGTGGAACTTCGGTTTAAAAGCAATGTAAAGATTTGTACTGAAACGAATCGCCGAATTCTGGAGATTTCAACGGTTTAACTAGTTAAATCAACTCGCCTCGGAATTTTCCTGTTGCTGCTGCGGGTGCAGGGTGTGGGTAATTCCCCTCCCCCCCCCCTGTGGGGAGCAGCACACACGAGGATAAACAAAGCACAGTGTCGTATCTTCTTAAATCGCACCATTATGAGTTTTGGAACTAAACAGAACTCTTATTAACGGGAAACGTGATACGAAATATTACGTCACGCTGTGTTTCATAAACTGAGGGGTTGTTAAATTTGGCTGTTGTTAAAATAAAGGGTACTGAATTCATTAAAAGTCTCTGCTCTCCGGATCGGGGAGGGCAGAGCACCACTAAATTAGCATAGTGGTTGTTGATTGAGAATAATGTGGTTATTACTCTTCAGCAGATTCCGTTCTTAGAATTAATTAAATTAATTAATATCTCTGCTCTCGGTCGGTTGAGCAGTTTTACCACTACATTTGCATAGTGGTTTTGATTGAGAATAAGGTAGTTTATTGCTCATCAACAGAATTAATGTTTAACAACACAGACTTGTATTTTCTGTTAATCACACCATAAGCTCAAGAACTAAATTGAGCTATTAAATGGGAAGGGTGGTGGCAGAATATTACATTCACACTGTGTTTAATAAATGTACGGATTATTGAATTGGATTTTGTTTAAAAAAATAAAAATAAAAAAATAAAAACAATAAGTAAAAATAAGTACTGATATTTCCCTACCCCCGCTGAAGTTTCCCTAATTCGGATTAAAATTAAACTGGATGAGTTTAGCTGTCACCTGATATTTGTTGCGGGTTCATGTTTGTTTGTATAATTGTTTCGTGTTTGTTTGTATACCTGCCGTCTTGTGCATGCTTTCTAACAACTAATAAATGAATCAGTCCACAGCCAAGGTAAAATGAATCTAAATTTCCGCAAAAGGAAAATAAATAGCAAAAAAGCCTCTGTTTTACACCCGGGAACCTCAGAGGCATCACTGCAGGTCATCTGTCTGCTCAAATAGGTCAATGTTGTATTATTTGTTTCATTTATTCTTAATCTATGTATTGTATGGTAATAATGAAAATAAAATAACCTAATGTATTGAACACATTCCGAAACAAAGCAGATAAGACAAGACTTAGACACAATGGTGATTAAACCTTTTTGCACGATTGATGCAAAATGAAAACTTTGTCATTATCTGTTTCCAACTGGCCACTGGAATCAGATAATGGATATGAGTTGAAGTTCAATTACAGTTTTAAATATAGTTCAACATCCTTTTCTATACTCTGCTTGGTGCTGCAGAAGAAGAAAATAAAATAAAACGCAAGACCCGGGGTCAGAGACAGGCGTGACCTCTGGAAGGAGAAGATAATCTGAAGCAGACCACGGCGCGACCCATTGGGGGTTTTATGACCACAGCACAAAGAGGAACATCTAATTGCAGCAGTCAGTTTATAATTTTGCCAGTACTGTTGAGCATTTTCAAAATGTATTTTCATGCCTCTGTGCATGGCTTAGTCTTTCTATCTGCATAGCCACTGGTGTAACTAAGTTCATAAACTTAACAAGTACTATACTTGGGCACAATTTTGAGATACTGGTATTTTATTTGAGTATTTAAATGTTTTGCCATTTTAGCCATCCGCTCCACTACAGTTCAGTGGTACATGGTGTATTTCTACTCCACTACATGTATTAATACCTTTTAGTTACTTTCAGATCTGGATGAATGATGTGAAATCTAATCAAGTGTTGAATCAGACTTTAGTTCCACCTGGAGTAAATCCACCAGCTACCCTGCAGTATACAAAGTCATTCAAACTAGCTGCACCTTCACCAGCTTTGAGAACACTTTCATGATCAATCATTATAAAACATATCATATATAGTATTCTGAAATAAACCAATCTGCACAGTGACTACTTCTACTGTCGCTATTTTCACTATATTTTGATGACAATACCTTTATACTTTTACTTGAGTAACATTTTGAATGCAGTACTTTTACTGTAACATAGTATTCCTACACTCTGGTACTTCTACGTTTACTCAAGAACAAGATCTGAGTACCTAAGCTAACGTTAGCCAGAAACATTTTCAGTTCGCTTCAAGCTCTGCCGCTCCAACAGGGAGCTCTGCTCTGAACACCCCGTTCTAACAGCTGTTCTCCAGCGGTCCAGTCTGTGCCACAGTCACTCCGGACCACACAGCTAATATTAACGAACACATCCGTAGGCAGTAATGTACATGAACGCGTTCATATTTTGGGCGAACGTGAACTGAACGTACTGTATTTCCGCTAGATGAACGTAATTGAGAACGCGTTCATTCTCAGCGCTGTACATAACGGCGTTCAAGAGTGCGTTCATTCTCAGCACTGTATTATAACGGCGTGGTGTTGTTTCAGGAAGTCCCGACGGGGAATACTTTTGCGGTATTACATCTCTATATACATCGATACAACATTACGTGTTGATAGAAATCATCACATAATGAAATAAGACCCCACGGTTTGATGATTGACAGGTGTGTGGGCTATCTTCCATTTTGACACACAGAACAAAGGGGGGCGATCCACCCGTATCCAAAAATGTAAAGTAATTCAAACAGACTCGTCCCTCTGTGAGGAGCAGCAGGTTCAGCTTCATTTAAATATGTCGTGCAGTAATAGATGGATTTATTTTTTTCATCTCAAGAGAGAATGTGTATTTTATGTTAGTATTTCAAAAATCTCCTGGGGGAGAATCCCCCCAGACCCCCTGCGGGGGTTGGGTTTTCAGCATGTCAACTCTTTCACTTGTGAGGAAATGGCAGGATTGGCTCCAGGTCGCCTTTTTATTTACTACAAGACAAATGTTTTTAGTTCAATTAGGATTGAGACAGGGAAATATTCTAAACCTCACGCGTGGCGTTTCACTGACAAGGGGGCGATATAGCGTGTATGTAATTACATTTCAAATACTGATTTGAGCCCCACCACTGTATGGGTTAGCCCTACCATAGATTATCTAACACAAATACTCGGGAGCCGATAAGTCAATAAGTTGCTTATCGCGACAGGCACACAATAAAACAGTGGAAACAAACATGTGTTTGACTTTCATTAGTGAATGAAACTGTGTGCCCTTTATAGTCTGTGTCCAATATTGTGTATTTGTATATATATATTATATATATATCCTAAATATATGCTAAGGTCCCGCTACGGACACGATAGCAGTCGCTTCGTGCGCATGTGTGTAATTAAACCCATGATATCAAAATCTCACTCCAGCCAGGTACCCAAAGTTAGCAACCCTGTCCATACCCCAATAATATTTTATTGATGACAAGTTTGCATCCCTGCCTGTTATCGTTTTCATCACGGAGCTGGAAAAAATGGTGTATTGATTACTGATCTGTGCAAGTCAAATTTGTTAACTGACTTTGGTTCTAATGTTAATGTTAATTTGATTTCAACCCATAAGTAATTATTTAAATTAACTCAACATTCCACATGATGGATTAGTGTTCCACATTTTTCCCACTAATTTGTTTATGATTAGGCCAATGGTAAAGAGAGACATTGATGACCCTGTGTCCTTTTTGTTAGCACGTGGTTCCATTTTGTCTAATGGCGTTGGACAGCTTCACTAAGAGTCACCCAGTTCTACCCTGCTACAGTCCGGCTGAGTGCAGTCACAGAGATGCTATGGCTGCTCTACATGACATTAATGGTTTGGTCCGAGAATGGACACCATTTCCTGCTCCCAGAGAGAATGACGCTCCTCACACTGAACAATACAGCCATTGACACTGTCTCATGTGGGTCTGCTCCCCCCCACCGAGCCATGAACTGGAAGCTGGAATTCTGCTCTGAACACTTGGAACTGTCACACCAGCACCAACCCTTGGGTCAGTTAGATGAGACTAACGGCTTCACTTAGGGCATATGGGTCAGAAATATGACTCTCGTTACCACGGAGTGGGTTGTTTGTTTTTTTAAGGCTATTCATACTGCTATGCAGAGTGAAGAGCCCCTACTATTTTAACAAATACGCCTGATGTCAGGGGCCTCTTACTGTCTACTTCTGCATGTATTCACATTATATGGACCATGTTTACACCTGTTGAAACTAGGGCTGCACGGAACTCAGGCTACAATACAACCATTTTGTTCTGCTCTAACGATTCAATTTATAAATTCTACATCAAAATAGTTCGGTTTTATTGTTTCCAATGATAACGTCACCTTAAGTGGAGAAATGCAAACCTGTTTTAAAATGTAAGGTTTTGAATTTCTTTGACATTTCTCAGTAATGACACCCTCAGACGCCCACTATCATTTATGCCAGTGGTTCCCAAACTTTGTTGTGCCCAAGGCACACCAAAGGACAAGTAAAAAAAAATCTCAAGGCACACCTATTGTGAAAAGATAGCCCTTATAACACGTGTTATCACTCATATTATGTAAAGTATCTGTAAATGTGCATAATTATTTACTAATGCCAAATAAAATGTGACAAAGACAACTATATTACGAAATATTTCCGAAATTAATTTGAAACTTTATCAAATTAGGCTTCATCAAACCAGCAACACACTCATTTACACCAGACAGGTCACAAAATAGAAAATGAGGCAAAGGAAACTCAGCAGAAATTCAGCACAGACAACTGTCAATGCAAGGAAGCTGCATTGTCCATGGTCCGGAACTACAAATTATAAATGTATTACTTTAAAAAATGTAATATATTACACTACTTCGTTACTATCTACATAAAGTAACTCGGTACTTTACTCGTTACTTTCCTCGCCGAGCACGTACAAACTGCGCATGCGTGAGTGGCAATAACTTTCCTTACCAGCAGGCGGCGGTAGTCAAGCCCCCAGGTAGTGCGCCGGACTCAGATGAAAATATTCGTGCTGGCCAAACGGCGGTACTACACTTCCGGTTTGGTTGCCAGGCCCGGAAACACTTTTCCCATTGACTTACATGGGGAAAGAGTGGTCTGTAACTCGTTGGATAATTTTTGTAACTAAATAAACTACCCAGTATGAACACTTGTATAGCCCTTATTAAAAAACATTAGTTCCTCAAGTTGTAAAACATTTGCTAATAACGTTATTCTGAGAGTTATTTCCCTCTGCATTATGAACGCGCATCTAATCCACGGGACCGCGCAGCCCGGCACGTTCATGTTACGTGTCCCGACCAATCAGAGCACACTGTGCTCACAGGGAGGGTGCTGGAGCCAGGCTCTGGCTGGAGCTTTTGGAGCTACAACGAGCGTTAAAGGCAGAGAGTGAAATTCAGTGAATACACGTAGTTTACAGAGATGCTGTATGAGGAACCAATGTGAGTTGCGTTTATCTTTACCCATGGATGCACAATGGGAACGGATCCATATCGTCTTACTGCCATCCCACGGAGCTGTAATAATGGATATATTGCACATGTTTGCTGTAATTCATTGTCATACTACATGGGCTGTATGATTGAATCTTGTACCGTAAATGTTGTATTAAATGGAGTTAATATTACCGATATCACTAGATCATTACTAGCTAGCCGCTAGCTGCTAACTGCCGCCTCGTTCATATCAAATCCATGGCGGTAGTGTGTATTTGTCATTTAATACAGGCAACAACCGGAAGACAGAGAAGAAGAATAGACTGCGTGATATAAAAATAATGGGCATACCTCCACCCCTCGATAGTTATCGCTGACTCAGCCATGTTTATGCAGCACTGCACGTGGAGATGTGGACGTGCAAGTCGCGCAGATTACGTACATAAACCTACAAAGTACTGATATAGTAAATAAAAAAATAAATGATTATTTTTGTATAGTTGATATTGAAAAAATAATGTATGGTTGTCACAAAATCCCACGGCACACCCGGACTTGCCTCACGGCACACCGTTTGGTAACGGTGGTAACTCAGATGCTTACATGGACGTGTATGTTTTTCCTTCATATCTAACAGAAATAAGAGAGAAAGAGATGGGAAAGTGAGTAAAGAGGGATAGGAAGGAGGAGAGATATTTGCGAGTTGCATACTCACTCTGAGTTTTCTCGATTAATAGCTTATATAGACAATACCATGCTTAAATAGACTCCTAAGTTATTATTTCATATGTGACAATATGTAAGAAAAGGGAGGGAAGAGTCAAATTATATTGAGAAATTGAGCAATTGATTTCATATTGGAACATTCATTTCTCAAACCTATGTTTTATGGAAGAGGAAATGTACTTCTGATAAACTAATCCTTGATCAAACGGTAAATGGTGAATTAATATAACATCTAGAATCATTGAGAAAGGGTTATTCCACAGGGACTAGCTCACATTTAACTTAAAATAACATTTATCTGCTTTGGACTGATGAATATATGATTCTTGCATGTTAAATGACTAACACAAACCTTACATTTATAATGTGCATGTCTCAGGAAGGCTCCCAAATCATTCTGAGGGGGCCTATCCTATTTTTGTAATTGAATGATAATGTGCTAATCCATTACCTTGAGTTGTCTGCACTCAGGAAAACATCCCTATCAAGTGTTAACCCAATAACTAGGAGAGCTCTGAAGGCCAAGGGTCAGAGAGAGAGGATCACACTCTGCGGCTGCAGAGAGCAACTTATCCACGGGCAAGGAGGTCGTTCGAGATGAGAGGATTCTAATCTTCAACTTTCTGATGAGATGGGATGCTTCTTCATTTTCGCTCGCAGGACGAGCGATGGCTTCAGAGGTCGTCATACAAGGTTTTCATGTTTCTTGGAGGAGCAGATGTTTTCATAACCTCTCCCATCACGGGGGGGGCATCTGGATGTGCCACTTGGAATAGGCAGGTGCACTGCTCTCAAGCAGATAGCAGAAAGAATACAGGCAGATGAGCCTCTGTTTCACTGGGAGATCATAAAGCGCTCACTGAATTGAGCCACAAAAGCAGAGCAATTGGGGGGGATTGAGATATGGCGCTCTGATGAAGAAGAGTTTTGAGCCAATCAGCACCTCAGTGCTAATCTACAGATAATTGAGTTATGGCGCTCTGATGAAGAAGAGTTTTGAGCCAATCAGCACCTCAGTGCTAATCTACAGTATCAGGATGCCTTTACACACCAGACATTCTGTGTCATAAAGAGAGGAGGAAAACATGTCTTCTAGCTCTCGTACAAAGATAACATTTGAATTGAATGACCAGATTATTACAGATGTACAATTAATGATTGTTTTTGTATTCCCAATGAACAGATATGTGTTAAATAGTGGTGATAAATATATTTTATCAGATTACACTTTCACACTAAACTAATTAATTAATTGATATTTTCAGATTTATAAGGTATTGAACAATAAGATATTTCTAATATTATAACAGACAATGTTACTATCCTTAATCATTACCAGGTAAGAACAGATGTTTTGATATTGATTACAGTTGATGCTCTGAATAAAGAACAGATGTTTTGATTTTTTCCTTTTCAGGTCGTTATACAATAAAATGTTTGATTCTTCAGATTGTTAAACATTTTGAGAATTGTTTAGTTTTCCCTTCAGATTTTGAGATGACATAATGATTGATAGTTGAAGTCTGATTTATACCTCAATTGGATTTATTATAAATCCTAAATTCTAATTGTGTTTTAATAAGTAATTGCCTTGAAGTAAATCTTTGAGATGTAAGCTGATTTAGAATTTGTGATTGATGAAGGAGATTAAATGAGGGATAAATGATAAAATATCTTATTTTTGAAACATATATTTTGCTATAATATTGTTGTATTTCACGTGTTTATTATTGTGCTTTTTGACAAATGATGCCAAACACTGAAGAGAGATGATTTTATTATGATTGATTGTATCTTGTCATGGTGATTGAAGTGTTTTCAATCTTGTTCTACTTTTGATGTAATTAATGTGAGTGAGCCCACACAACTCTGAAGACGCTTATTGACTTAAGTATTGACTGAAATATTCTTTAGACTAATGTTAATTGATTATCATAAATTGATAAAAGGGTGGATCTGTAAAGGAATATTTTGGTCTTGTTAAAGTATATAGAGTTTAGTGATTTGTCCTCGGGAATCTGTTTAATGGTTAAAGTGTATTCCTGCCTGTAATGTGATCCATAGCTTCTCAGGAAGACACAGGTCAAGAGGTCATCTGATGTCTTGTGGGGGAGAAGCTTGGCTCATGTGGGTTTACAATGCAACGAGTCTTTGTCTCGACATCTGGCATGCATTAAAGGAAAACCCGCGTGTTTTAGGGCCCTCCTCTTCTCTTTGTATAGATGGGTGCTTGGCGCTTTTGGGGCAGAGTTTGCTGGGATCTTACATGAGAACTGTGATATGCTGTGAACTCTCCGGCCGTTCAGGCTCTCAATAAATATCAGTGTATTGACAGGCGAATCCAGTTTCCCTCATTTGATGATGCGCTCAACATTGCTGCAAATAAGTTTTTACTTCACAGACATTTTTGTCCCAAATGACTAATATGTAACTTTTTTTGTTCAATCTGATTTTGTGCAAAAACTAATAATGCAAAAAAATAAATGTTGTTGCTAATCTTTGACATACCCAAGACTGTGATAAAAAAATAAAAAGCCAACCCCCCCCAACATTTATTATATGGAAAATAACTGCCTTTTTGTGCATGTTTTTCATAGAAAACGCAAATTCATGTTTTCAAACTGGCAGTTCAAGGGTTAAAATCCTGAACATAATTTAACATTTGGTATTTTTTATCAGGACTGAAGTTGATTGAAAGATTTAACCGCAAAAAGTAAAAAAATATATTAATCTGTTGTCATTTTAGAGCAGTTTTTAGAAGTGGACATTTTTGTCCCGAATGACTAATTTGTAACTTTTTTGTTCAATCTGATTTTGTGCAAAAACTAATAATGCAAAAAAATCCATTTTGTTGCTAATCTTTGACATATCCAAGACTGTTATAAAAATAAAAAAAGCCAGTCCCCAGATATGTATTTTTGGGAAAATAACTCATTTTCTCTGTTTTCATCATGAAAAAAAACAGCGGTTTCATGTTTTCAAAATGGCATTTAAAGGGTTAAAATCCTGAGAATGATTACATTTTTGGTATTTTCTATTAGGGCGGAAGTTGCTTTAAAGATTGAACCCAAAAAAGTTGTGAAAAAAACCTTTTAATATAATGTTTTTATCAAAGTATTTTGCAGTGGACATTTTTGTCTCGAATGACTAATTTGCGTAGTCGATTTGTTTCACAGTGAATTAAAGACCGATTTGAAAAATTGAAATTGGAATTCCAAAATAGATCGAGAAAATAGCCTTGTTACAAAAATGCAGGCCGTTTGCACCAACACAACCAAAGTTATTGCAAAATGAAAAGTGACAAATGACCCATATGGACAAAAACGTCCACAGTGATACCGGAGGGTTAAAGCATAAATGAGTGGGTTGGGTTCTGGAGGTGTGGTTACAGCAATTGTGCTTGGTTGGCGTGGCCTGTGCCTGGTGGTGGGGCCCAATGTGATATATTTTCATGGGGCCCAAAATCCCTGGCGGCGCCCCAGTAAATGATGCTGTGATCATGTTCAAATATGAAACTTTAATTGACATTTAAAATCTCCCGATAGAATTTAGAGGCATTTCCTCATAAATAGACCGGTGATAATAAAAAGCACAATCAATTCACATCAATGCCATACCTTTTTTCCGACACAGGTGGCGGGTAGTAACATTCACAAACACATAACTATCTCCCGCATGTATTCGGAGGAAGATCCTCACAGGTGGCGGTTACTAATACTCACAAACACACTCCTATCCGACACAGATGGCGGGTACTAACATCCACAAACACATACCTATCTCTCGCAGGTATTCGGAGGAAGATCCTCACAGGTGGCGGTTACTAATACACACAAACACACTTCAATTCATTCCACTCATTCAACAAAGTAATTCACTCAGCATTCAACCAAGAAATGTGAGATATTTACCAAGTCTGAGAGGACCTTACCGAGAGCTATTAACCCAGCTCTGAGGGACAGAGCTTTTACCGGGAGAGAGTATACCAGGGGAAACCCCCCTCTCTCTCAGCTTGCTCCCAAAAAGCCAGTGTCTTTATGCTCAACAACAAGATATAAAAACCTAAGACACTTCCTCCATACCCATATTTGTGGAAACTGGGCATGGCCTCTGATGCGACATGACCAGCGCCATATAGATAGAAGAGTTACGACATCTCCGTTCACTCTAATGGACCAGTTTTTTTACAGCAATGGCGGATCGTGGAGCTCTCAATAGTTCCCCGGAAGTTAGCTTGCCGCTGACTTGCGGGGCTATCTGCGGCTAGCAGCGCAGTAGAGTTGCAGCATAATAGACCGTTCGTGTTGGACTTTTAAAGGTAAGAAGACGTTTAAAGATGTATATTGCGGATATTATCAGCACATCTGTCAAATTAACATGTGTATTAAAGGATGTTAGTGGATTCCGTGAAGATTATCCCTAAATCAGTAGATTTAGGGAACGTTTACAGATAACAGATTAGGCTAGGATTCCGGATAACGTTAGCAACACACGTTAACCACGAACAGCCTATTAATCCGTTCTCTTAATGTTATTTCAACCCAACGTTGTGGAATTAGAGAAAAGGGGCTTCTTAACGTGCTTTTATCTGGGGTGGAGGGAGTTAAATATTAGTTAAATATAACATTGGGGCGTGTGATTGTAGTGGGTGGGGGTGGTGAAATGAGGATATCCATTTTAGAGTTCAAGCTAGTATAATATAGTTCACGTTACGCAATAATAAGGAAGAGAGCTATTTTTGTGATACATCGCTATTGATATGGATTTATAGTGCATATTTGAGACTTCCAAACAGTAAACAAGTTGTATTTTGTTGGTCGAACGCACTTATTGTAAGTCGCTTTGGATAAAAGCGTCAGCTAAATGCAATGTAATGTAATGTAATGTAAACAAAAACGTAACTTATGGGTGAGTGTTTTTAGCAGAGCCATATAATGTCCTTGTGATTCTGTTGATTATTACCTGTATTATGTTGCAGCTCAGCTGATTTTGGATTGATGGCAAAGGGAGAGGGACTTAAGTGAGAGTGAAAACACAAGGTAAGTTTCAAGGTAAGGTCAGCAATTTCCCATCCTATAGGTTGCTAGATGTATCTAACCCTTTCTCCTGTCTCCCTCTCTCAGCACAAGAACCCCAGGGGGATTCAATGGAGCCTGAAGACCTGCAATGAGACCCTCACCCTGCACCTGAGTCTCAACTCCCAGAGTTTTGCAAGCCTCTCCCTGTTCCTTATTTTTGATTAAACAGACGTTAAGCTTCCCAATGGTGTGGTCTTCGTTTTGTGAAAAATATGATTACCTCACATATGTTGTTGCTGTTGTTGTCTTTTGTGATAGTTAAATTGCTCCTGCTGACTTGAGCCAGCCATTCTTTCCTCCTCTCTGTGTCAGTGGGGAAACTTTGATGTGTACTCCTTTCTCTGAGCGCTTGGAGCAGCACCGCAAACCATGGGGGAGACTGTATATATAAATGGACGTAGTGTCCGTGACGTCACCCATAGGATTCTGCAGAGTTGCCGAGAAGCCCTTAGTAGGCGGAGTCGGCCACTAACGGCTTGACAGCAACGTCAGAGTCTAATCCCGCCTGCTCCAAATAAGGGCAAAGAGGCGGAGCCGAGGCGGGACCTGCTGCCTCCGAACTGGAAGTAAACAGAGCTAGCTCAGGCTAAGAAGCTAAGCTAACATGAAATACATGCATACCAAGTTACTGCTAACAGTGTAGTTCCCCTATATAAACGTTACATTCATAATCAAATGAGACAATCTGCAAGAGAATTAGCTATATGTTGTTATTCTTAATGATTGTCATTCACACGTTGAGAAAAGACGGACTCCACCGCCCGGACCTAACGGAGCCGCAGTGGGCTAGCTCCGGGACGCCGGCTGGAGCTAGCCCCCTGCGGCTCCGTTAGCTCCGGCGGCCACCACTGGGATAATTGGGTCCCCTATTAACATTTGCTCCCGTTTAGCATTATGGGCGTCATAGCCATAGACTATAAAAGTCTTACCCAAGGCTGAATCATAAACTAAAATGTATATGTATAAAGGGTTACGTCCTTAGCTAGCTAATAAGTAGCAAGCTAAGCTACCAAGCACACAAACACCTGCGAACGGGGTTAACATGTATAATATTATCATTTTAGACTTCTTGGAAGTTCTGTTAGTACATTCAAGCGCACAGCACAACATTTTAATTGTCTGGTATTTGTAACAATATTCCCTAAAAGGCACAATCACCACGAACACGGCTAAAGGGTCAAGTACAGTAACTACAACTAACTAACGTTGTAGCCTCTATGGTTTTAGCCTAGCAGAGTGGACAAGTTGCTGTTAGCTGACAGTGAGGCATGTACATGTCCATCAAAGTGACCACGCCCTAATTTATGCAAAAGCTTTAAGGCTTAATATTAATTAAACAGATTAGTTGAGAAAAAATTCACCCCCCACACAGTAGTCATGAAGGGGGAATCTAACTATACAGAGAATATGGTTTTTTGAACCACGATATAAACATGTTTATTTCTGCTGCAAAGTTGGGCATTTTAACATGGGGGTCTATGGAAATTGCTCCCTTCTGCAGCCTGCTCCTACTGGCCACTAGATGAACTGCAGTGTGTCGCACTTCCGTATTGGCGTCCCGGCTCTTCCCCAGAGTTTGCCGCTTGGGGAGACTATATGCCAGGACAACACAGAGGAAAAGGCACAGACAAACTGCATGATATGCTATTCAATGTTTATTGAATTCCATTTATTTACAATGGATGTTCCTAAAACAACACATTTAACATCAACATCATGCTGCTGCTAGTGGTTTGTCTCATTGTGCTGTCAGCTGACAATCATTAGGCACCTGTCTGTCTCCTGTCCTTTCTGAAAGTCATAAAGATTACATTAGTACTTTAAATTACTTGTGTCCTCAATTACCATGGGATTACTGAAACCACCATGAATTAAAGAAATGGTAGCAATGTATCTAATCTGAATTTTGAAACATTCCTTCCCTCCCTCGAAATATATCAATAAACATTAGGATATGATGCTTAAGAAGATAATATGTGTTTTAAAGAATTCAAACCAATAAACAACAGGCTCTTTAACCAAGGCAACGTTAGCCTAACATGTATATGTTAACAGGTAAAATAGCTGTTCACATTGTATATTTTTCTACTTTTTGTAATGCTATTTTATTTTTATTTAAGATGTTTACATTTTCGATTGCTTAATTCTAGTCTTTTAACTGTCTAATGTACAATGCCTTGTCTTTTGCTGCTGCAGCGTAAACATTTCCCCAATTGGTATCAATAAAGTACTTCTTATTTTATCTTAATCCTCAAATATTAGCAAATGTTACTTTAAACAAAAACAAAAAACATTGATGTGACTACATACACATATCAATATGTTGTATAAATATTGCAAATCAAAACCTTTATTGACCACTAATTACCAACAATTGCATTTCTATCCTGGTATTAATGCATTCAAATCGTGATTCAAATGGCCCGCCACGAACTTCCGGGGAACTATTGAGTCTCCCTGAACCACGTGATGATCAAGCATTTTGGACTTCCGTTGTCGCAACTCTTCTATCTATATGGCGCTGGACATGATCAGACATATTCTATTGGCTATGGCATAAGACACACCTTCCCATGTTTGTGTAAAAAGGACATGACCAGACATATTCTATGGCTATGACATAACCTCCTTTTTGAGGCCTCAATGTATTTCTCCTTAAGTCTGGAGCCCCCCTCCCTGTGTACTGCTGTGAGAGGAGAGGGAAGAAACTGCCTACTCTCTTATCAGAGAGTAAGGCATACATCATTATAGGCCTTACACTCAATTTAACAAACCACTTGTGTTTTGTTTATACTGTAAATATAGAAAAACCAAAAATATGAAGCATTTTCATTGTGGGTTATAATCAAATATAATTGATTATATTTGATTATAACTAACTTAAGCGGCCGAGATGGGTTTTCTCCGCAGGGTGGCTGGTGTCTCCCTTAGGGATAAGGTGAGAAGTTCGGTCATCAGGGAGGGACTCGGAGTTGAGCCGCTCCTCCTTCGCGTCGAAAGGAGCCAGTTGAGGTGGTTCGGGCACCTAGTTAGGATGCCACCTGGGCGCCTCCCTAGGGAGGTGTTCCAGGCACGTCCAGCTGGGAAGAGACCAAGGGGTAGACCTAGGACCAGGTGGAGGGATTATATCTCTTCGCTGGCCTGGGAGCGCCTTGGGATCCCCCAGTCAGAGCTGGTTGATGTCGCCAGGGAAAAGAAAGTTTGGGGCTCTCTGCTGGAACTGCTACCCCCGCGACCCGACCACGGATAAGCGGGAGAAGATGGATGGATGGATGGATAACTAACTTTCGTTTTAAGTATTCAACATACTATGAAGATCTCAACACATCCTTTCTGCCACTGCCTTCTTTGATGTATGGACTGTAGTGACACCTTGTCAACATTATAAAATCATGTTTGTAGGGAATTAATGCCAGTAAATCAGAATCAGAATGAACTAAACTGCCCTAAATAGATATCCTTGTAAATGTAGCTTGTAGGTAAACCCATATACCAGTCATTACTTTACTGATCTTGTAAGGCAAAGTGGCAAACTCAGAGGCAAATGCCCAAACTGCAGTTCGTATAGTGGCCGGTAGGGAGAGGCTGCAGAGGAGAGCAATTTCCATAGACCCCCATTTCAAAATGTCCTATGCTCGACTATGCAGACAAGCTAACGTCAAAGTAGTGTTGAAGAGCGGTGTATTGTATGTGAAATTAACCTCACAATAAGATGTGTGTATCTTAAAAATATGAATGTCATATTTCAAGATGATTACGTAGACATTATAATATGATTTGTTGTTGACCAGAGGATGAGGGACATAACTGGACTCCCTCACAGCAGTGCGGAGTCAGCACAGACTCCAAGATACAAATACCCTTTTTCTACCCTGTCCAAAGAATCAAGAAAGTCATTGGTTTAAAAAGATAAAATAATGACTTTAATACACTGATATACATGCTATCAAACATTACCTCATGCTAGATCGGCTACTCATCAGTGAAGTTGTGGGTTATTTCCATGCAAAAGGTTACATTTAGTTGTTAACAAGCACCAAGAAACATTACTTTTATGTCAGCTTTCACAATTAAGGATATTTAAGATATTTAAGAGTGAGTGAATTGCTACCATTTGTCTCTATATATTGTCAGTAAAAGATTTGGTAAAAGTGATTCAACTGAACAGAGCTTCTACAGTTGCACTAAGTTTTGATAACAGTTCAATATTATTTTAATAGTAAAATAAATGTTAATGTTGATGAACTTCATACTGTTCATTCATTCATTCATTCAGTTCAGACTGCTTCCTCTGTGTGTGCGTCTCCAGATTTATGTGGGGATAGACGTTTCTCCGACCACCATATCACTAACAATGGATTAGTGGATGTTTCTCTGCCTGAAGTCACCTACAGTGCAACTGTAAAATCAAAGATTTGGTGATTGCTTAACATTTATTGGCAATGCACAGTCTCTGTCATTCTTGGATTGGTTTCACAATTACACAATAAGGATTATTATTACAGTAAACAGGCCCCCAACATATTGGAGTTACTCCCTCCTCTGGGTATTTGCCTGAAAGCCTTGTCTACTCTCATTGTCCTGATTTTCATGTGACAAAGCCTCAGAGACGCTGATACACCCAGCGTGGGATGCATGCGTTTAGAGATGGGAGGAGTAGAGGTACAGATAAAAAGAGATAATCACTGTTGTGATCGTTCAGAGCAGATGCTGGCAGCTACCGTTAGCTTTAACAATTCTGTGGGGGTGGTCAGCTCAATGCAAATTGTAGGAGCACTCATGACAACACACACACACACACACACACACACACACACACACACACACACACACACACACACACACACACACACACACACACACACTCTCTCTGAGTCCTCGGGAATATCCTGATTAGGGCCTGTTGCCAATATGCTCCAGTGTTGTAGGAGTGGAGTTTCTGTGGAAGCAGACACACTGTGCTAATCTATGTTTAAGACAAAGGGCTGAAAATAGATCAATAAGGAAAAGGAAGGGAGGATTTGTTCAGCTAGCCTTATGTGTTCTTTAAAATTATGTTGGAAAGATCCCATTAGTCATCCTATTACACAATACGTATACATATAGAAAAAAACTTCTAAAAAGAAAACGTCTTAAGGCACACCGGACGCAAAGCGATTTTGCGCAGCGTGTAAAGTCAATGCAAAGATGAGGCTCGACCTGTATTTGCTCTGCGCGACTGAAGCAAATGCAGTCAACGCTTCAAATCACATGACGCTGTTGCGAAAGCTGGTTTTGTTTAATCAGAAAACCAAAACAGCAGCCGTTTGCTCTTGGCAACACCTCATACAAGTTCAGAAACATAAGAACATTTATAAATGTACAAACCACAGACTCTCTATGGCAGGTAACCTCCGGCCTCCTAGGTAATTTATAAACACACGGGGAAAAAAAAATGTAGACCGCAAAAGAATTAAACAAGGGAGTGCCTGTTTTTCCTGGCCACGGTCAGGGTCCTTGAACACAACACTAACGTGTCATCATGTGGTATATGTCTCGTCTGAGAGGGGTTTAGTTCTGCCGGAGAGCACCGGAGAGATCCGGAACGCCACTCCTGCACTTCAAAAATTGCAGTACCCATAAGGAGCTGTACACACGCAGTTTAGCATCTGGTTAGCTAGCTATGCTAACGAATATAAGAAGGTTTTTCTACAACCAGTGAGGTAAAGGCAGATCTTTATATGATCATTATAGTTATAAAAAAATAAGAGAATTAAGGAAAAACTGGTATAAAATAATATATGACAGTAAAAGAAAGTTTAAAAGGGGAGTGATTTGTAAAATATCCATAAAGAAAAAGAAAATCTGCTTACAGTTCTGTTTTCAAAGTGCACCAGATTGATGGTTTTAACTTCAACATTTAAAAAAAAAATCTTCCCAGGGGAGCATGCCCCTGGACCCCCTAGAGCAGTGGTTCCCAACCTGGGGGGCGCCAAAGATCGCAGGGGGGCGCCAGGCCTCAGATGATTTGAGGCCAAATATCATATTTAGACTTTTTTTTTGTACATGCATACACACATACATGATTGTCACTTAAAGCCTCTTCTCTACATTACTATAAAATATAAAAAATAATTGACTAATTCATTTTAATAAAAATTCAAGTTAGTATTAAAGGCATAAAAAGACAGAAATGTATAATTCTTTCTTTAATATAAATGTTTCTTCTGCCCATAAAGTGTCCAAACCAGGCTTGTCTGGATAAGCGCATTTTTAAAACATAGTCATTGTCCATGCCGGTTTCAGTTGGATTATTTGTCACAGTTGCTCTGATTAGATCGGTCTCCTCCATTTTGTAGATTATTTACGACTTTTGAATCCACATAAACACATAGGCAAAATCCGGTTTACTTTGAGCATGTGTTTTAAACAGTTTAATGCCTTTGTGAATTGTTTCCACTTGCGCCGTCCTTTAATTTCTTCATACAGCGGGAATCCAAATAAATTAATCCTGAGTCCAATAACCATCAAAGTCACTCCAATAGTGCTCCTTAATTACGCTTTCATCCTCCTTTAACAAAATACTTCACATTCATCCAGTTTGTGACAGTAGTTGTAGCTTTTTTGAGACTTTTAAACTTGAATTACCGCTGTTGCGCTCGATTTCGCCGATTTTCTTGTTGCCCCAGCTGGTCGACACCTCTTTTAGCAGAAACAAAGGCTACATTAATGTATTAAATCGATGTTAATCCATGTGTGTGGTTGTGGAATTAATGGACGTGCCGTCGTGCGAAACTCTTCAACTACAACCCTAATTATATTTAAAAACATTTTAGAAGGCCTCACAAAATACTTTAATGTAAATTAAAATGTGAAGTGATGTGTGTAATGTGGTGATTGACATTATTCATCCACGGATCTATGGGTTGGGGTATTGTTCCGCACGGACATTTTAGTTAACCGGACTTCCTGTTGATGTGAAATCCGAAAAAAAAATTGGAAAATAAAATGCTTGCTCTTTGTAGGTCATCACATAACGGCATTGTAATACATGGTTCGGCTGCATTAAATATCACATATCTGCCGTAGTTCTCTATTTATAGAGCCCTGATGAGAAGACTTCTAGACAAAAAGGAACAACTGCCGCAGAAACTGAATATGTGACGTGGATCATAAATATATCAGCAATTAAACAAAATCTTCAATTTCTCTTCACAATATAAGCAGCGTTGCCAACTTTGGGTACCTGGCTGGAGTGAGATTTTGATATCATGGGTTTGATTATACATATGCGCACTAAATGACTGCTATCCCCTGCGAGATGGAGTTCATGACTTTATGAGCTGTTCATGAGCACTCATGAAACATTCATGAACAACTCATTATATGTTCACTTGTCATGTTCATGAACCAAAATTCTTAAAATGCTCATGAACCATTTTAAAGAGCAGTTCATGACATTTTTATGAACATTGTTCATTCATATAAAGTTCCTGTTTTGCTCATGACAGACTTTTATGAGCAATTTATGAACTTTTCATGATCCAGCCAATCACAAAATTATAATTAAAACCCCAAAAAGTTTGCATGAGCATTTCATGAACTTTTCATGACTATGAGCATTTCATGAATTTTGGATGATTGTGGCAAGTTCAGAATATTTTTGAATATTCATGAGCATTTTATGAACTTTTGATGATCAGTGTGATGATTTTACAGACCTCTTGAATATTCATCTACTATTTGAACATTTCTTTATTTTTTAAAACTTTTAATCTTAAAACAAAACAATAGTGAATTTGAAACTGAACATTATCTGTATTTATTTTGGTGACATTCATATCATTTTATGGTTTATCTGTACTGTTTGAGAAGCAGTACGAGTAAGTAGCGCCAAGGTGGAACCTTTGGCAGGTGAGCGGTGACATCTGGGTTATCTTAGGGGGGACACTTCCGCCCCCTCCTCAGAAGCAATCCAGACGATCAACCGGATCCTGTGTATAATTATTGCTGCTGCACTTTTCTGTTTTCTACAGTCAGTACATGATGAAAATGATCGATGTTAACTTGTGTGAATTAGATATGATGTTGGGGATGTTTAGGAGAGTGTGTCAGAAAGTTTTGAGCATGTTTGACATAGTAACGGTATTTTAAAAATACTAAACTGTCGGCAACAATAGATGCCATTTTCGCGGGCTTCAGCCGCGCCTGGGTAAATGTGACCTGAGCGAAGGCTCGCAGGCAGGTTAGCTGCTGCGCACGGGTAATATGTTTTGTTTACCTGAGTGAAGTCTTGCAGGCACATTCATATATTACATATTACTTTTAAAAAAAGTAATATATTACACTACTTCGTTACTATCTACATAAAGTAACTCGTTACTTTACTCACCGAGCACGTCCGAACTGCGCATGCGTGAGTGGCAATAACTTTCCTTACCAGCAGGCGGTGGTAGTGTGTATTTGTCATTCAAAACAGGCAACAACCGGAAGACAGAGAAGAAGAACAGACGTGATATAAACAAACAGCGTGTGCGGTAGCTTCACCTTAGCATGTGGTCTTTGCAGGTGCTTGTTGAGGTTTGACGTGGTGTTTACAGCACTGGATAACAGCTTCTGGCCTGGACACAGTTTGCACCTCACCGTCACATTCCTGTCTATTCTTCGGACGAACTCAAAATAATGGGCATACCTCCACCACCCCTCGAAAGTTATCGCTGACTCAGCCATGTTTATGCAGCACTGCACGTGGAGATGTGGACACGCAAGTCGCGCAGATTACGTACATATAAACCTACAAAGTACTGATATATTAAATTAAAAAATAATTATTTTTGTGTAGTTGTATATTGCAATAATAAAGTATGGTTGTCACAAAATCCCACGGCACACCCGGACTTGCCTCACGGCACACCGTTTGGGAACTACTGCTCTAGATGAGGACCATAATGTTCTGAAGTTGCTGCCAGACTGTCTTCATTTTCAGGGACAGAGGACTCATCAGAGGATGGATTGTAGTTTGGGTCAATGATAACATCATCATCATCATCATCTATGTCTTCTTCATGGTGTGGACGGGTCTGCTAAGGCATCTTCAGCAACAATCTCTTCTTCAATGAAAGTGTTTAGGTTATTGTCTGCTCCATCTGACTCAGGGTGTTTCTCAATGTCGAGTAAGGCTGCTCCAGCGCCACTATTTCAAGGATACTACGTCATCGAGTCCAGCCGAAGGACTGTTCCAATGTCCAGGATCCTTGGAATTCTACAGAGGCCGGCGTAATTCGTTGCTGGAAATTTCGAGGCTGCACATGTGTATCCTCCGCTGTCTTAAAATCCCCACAATGCTTGCGCAAGGACCAATTCCCCAAATCTTTGTCGGAAAATGTAAGGCGGGGCCACTCATATGATGCACACCTGCACACTTGCTAGCCTGTTCCATTCTTCGCTCTCCAAAAGCCAGGAATGATTCTTGCTTAGCCTCTGATGGACCTGACTCGGAGGACAAGGAAGCGTCCTCGACATTGAGAAACACCCACAGTGTCTTGGCCTGGTACATGCTGCTCCACCTCATTAACGACAGTCTCATTTTCATTGGATGATTCCTGGTGTCTGAAAAGTCAAGTGCATCTCCTACCAAAAAGGAGTAGGCGTACGGTCACAACTGTGTGATCATTGTGGAAAACATTTTTGTAATTGTACTGTGGTCCTATGCATTAATACATTAAAGCTATTTAATGAATATTATTTGGCCAAATTCAGTTAAAAAAACATTTAATATTTCCTAATAAGATGGAAATGTAATGTGGAAAAAGGACAATATTAAGAATGAAAACAGACAAACGCAAAATGTACTTTTCCTTATTTATAATTATGCTGTAATTGTAACCGTTAGTTTTGAAAGATTAGATTCGTTTTTAGATGAGTCTTTATTGTCCCAGAGGGAAATGTGTGCAAGCTTCATGGAGCTACAGTAGCTACATTAGCTACAGTAACTATAGTACCTACAGTAGCTACATTAGCTACAGTATTTGTGAAATTAAAAGACTAAATAACTACACAACATTTATAGCCTAGCCTATAGTATAGTAAACATCACTTACCAACAGGGGACAAGCCCTGAACCATGAAAATAACTTCATTTATCTGTTAGTTTTTCTTTCTTCTTGAAGCAGCCATTTTGTCAAATTGCCTAAGTCACAAGACAATGTGACTTAAGCAATTATCTTTTAAAAATATATTGCCTAAGTCACACTCTTGAGATAGGCCATTATACTATCAGGGTAGGAACAGCACTTTCTTTTCAATAAGGATGTAGGCAATTTTACCAGAGGTGGCCAGCATCAAGAAGAGATGATTTAGGCAAAAAAAACGTTTTCTCCAAAATATGACTTAGGCCATTAGTTTAAGAAGGTGACGACATGCATTTCCAAACATTTGGACAGTGATGTACCTGAACGCGTTCATATTTTGGGCGATCGTGAACTGAACGTACTGTATTTCCGCTAGATGAACGTAATTGAGAACGCGTTCATTCTCAGCGCTGTATAACGGCGTTCAAAAGTGCGTTCATTCTCAGCACTGTATTATAACGGCGTTCAAAAGTGTGCCAGATTTCATATGCCTTTCAGCCGAAAACCCAGTTAAAACACACCGTAAACAGGCTTCAAAATTATGCGGAAAACCACCCAATCTGGCAACAGCAAGCTGCCTGTGACGCGTACGCGCCTGTCACCCCTGGCTGTCGCACTAAAATATACGTCATCAGACTCCTCACAACAAACAATGTGGAACCGCGGAACCGGCGAGCATTGAATGAATGAATTAATTAGTATGGACGAAGCCGAGAGCAGCTGCAGCAGCACTCGCTCAGAGTCAGACTCTACGGCGTCGGTGTATGAGCATTTAAAAGAGTTTTACGTTAAAGTCAGTACTGACTCAGACGGAAAAAATCTAACGTTTACCTGTAACCTTAGTTTCATACCTCAGCCTGGTTCCTACCTCATGTTGTGTTAGTACAGAGTTATGTCGGCACATGTTTATATGTTATATGTTTGCACAATGACTACTTTCACTTTTGGTACTTTAAGTATATTTAGATTATTATACTTAATAAAGACCATTCAAGCAGCACGTTTTTCCTCATGTTTTTGAAAATATACTGTAGAGATGAAAGCTGCAGCTGCTACTAGTGTGGACTGAATGGGCGGCAGCAAAACGTTATGGAAATGCCAGTATTCTGATTGCTGTCTGTGGTTCTATATTGGTTGTGGCAATCATTTTGACAAATAATAGCTCGCAGCAACGTATTGAAAAAATAACTATAAACTATAAATTAGTTCATTTTTGAAACCATGAACTTTAGTTCAAACCTGAGAGACGTGATGTAAGAATTACATATTTATTGTTTACACGTCATATGAATGAAATGATTGCCATGATAATACAACAGGAGAATGTAATGGTGTTTGGCGATTAGGCCCCGGTTTGCAGGATAATCATTCAGGAGGGAAAGCACCGCTCCGATGAAATCCCCGGGGTCTATACACTGGTGGTGGTGATGAGTAGGTGAGACCGGTCTGAAGGAGGAAGGTTTAGCTTTGTCCTGAAGGAGACAGGAGGCGAGAGGGGTGGAGGCGGGTTGCGTGTGATCATCTGCAATGACAACTGACAGGGAGGAAGAGCAGGCATTTAAGGCATTTAGCATGTGCAGCGATTGGCTGCTGAGGGGTGACGCCCTCGTATTTAATGAGGGGGGAAGGGAGCCATAGAGTGACGTGTGAGTGACTCGAGTTAGGTCTTCCTTATTGAACTTGCGCTAAAGCTTTCATTTCAAACCGGAGAGACGTGATGCAAGAATTACATATTTATTGTTTACACGTCATATGAATGAAATGATTGCCATGATAATACAACAGGAGAATGTAATGGTGTTTGGCGATTAGGCCCCGGTTTGCAGGATAATCATTCAGGAGGGAAAGCACCGCTCCGATGAAATCCCCAAAACCAGTGAAGTATGAATACTGAGATGAACTGAGTTGCTTACCTTGTGGGGTGACTGGTGATCTGGGAAGGAGAGATAATAGATTAACACGTATATGAGTGACACTGTGCCGGAATCACTGCCGGAGCTTACTGGTCATGCTGAGACTCTGACTGCCGAAATCAGTGCCGGTCTTACCTGAAAACGACCTGCGGGTCGCATGCCTGGCCAGCAGGGCTTGACTACGCCGAGGAGCGAGCGGTTTCGTTTTGTAACGGTGGCCCAACGTCCACGACACCGAAGTGTACGGTAGCCTTCCGCTACGACACCGAAATGTACGGTGGCCTTCCGCCACGCCTGACTTCGCAGGCTATATATATATATCTTTTTCTTTACTCTTCATTTCTTTTTCCTTTGTTTTGTAACTGGCACCGAAGTGTACGGTGGCCTTCCGCCACGCCTGACTTCGCAGGCTATATATATATATATATATATATATATATATATATATATTTTTCTTTACTCTTTCTTTCTCTTTCCTTTGTTTTGTAACTGACACCGAAGTGTACAGTGGCCTTCCGCCACGCCTGACTTCGCAGGCTATATATATATATCTTTTTCTTTACTCTTCATTTCTTTTTCCTTTGTTTTGTAACTGGCACCGAAGTGTACGGTGGCCTTCCGCCACGCCTGACTTCGCAGGCTATATATATATATATATATATATATATATATATATATATTTTTCTTTACTCTTTCTTTCTCTTTCCTTTGTTTTGTAACTGACACCGAAGTGTACGGTGGCCTTCCGCCACGCCTGACTTCGCAGGCTATATATATATATATTTTTCTTTCTCTTTCCTTTGTTTTGTAACTGACACCAAAGTGTACGGTGGCCTTCCGCCACGCCTGACTTCGCAGGCTATATATATATATATATATATATATATATATCTTTTTCTTTACTCTTTCTTTATTTCCTTTGTTTTGTAACTGACACCGGAGTGTACGGTGGCCCGAGTCCACGCGGACTGCAGGAAATACATTTTACACTGATACGTTTGAGCAAGGCCTGGGAATGAAATACCTGTGTGCCGGAGATGAAGCCCGTTACATGTGGTTGCAGCGTGAGACGAGACATTATTCCCTGTGGGCGGGGCCCGCGGAATTAGGACAGGAATGCAGTTTTGAATATCGGGAACCTTAGTGAGACATGTATACTTGTGAATGTGTTTGAGCCACCACCAGTTATATGTATAACTACCATAGTTAGGGTCTGAGAGATCTTTGGGAAGCCCGTACGGCGCTGATGTCCGGACGAATGAAGGTTGTGAAGGCGGAGGAGGACCACCGTCCTAGTTGTTGTAGGGATGAGGTAGAGAGACCTTGATTAGCAGCAGAGGTGGCTGCACCTATCCTGAAGGAATGCCCCGGGTATGATATGGGTGATAGGCTGGATTTAGTGAGAACTTGCTTGAGGTAGAAATTGACGGGGCCATGACCCTGCGAACCACTCTCCCTGGAAGAAACCCCCCAAAACCCATGGATGGGCGGCATCCGTGAAGACCTCATTGAGTCAGAGGAACGCACGAGGCCATCGTAAAATAAAGTAATTCCGTTCCAGTGGGCGAGCAGGAGGGACCAGAACCGAAGGTCTGAGCGGCAGCCTTCGTCTAAGAAAACGCAGTCATGGAGGTTGTCGACCGCTGATGCTGCGTCCAGGAGGCGGGAGATGAACGAGCGCCCCTGGGGGATGACGTGCATGGCGAAGTTGAGGTGTACGAGAAGGGAGAGCGACTGTTGTTTTGTGATAACTTGTTGCTCGCAGTATGACTTGGTGATGTCCTGGATGCGCTGCGATTTGTCTGAGGGGAGAGACGCCTTCATGTCTATGGAGTCGAGGATGATGCCTAAGAACTCTAAGCGTGTGACGGGACCTAACGTTTTCTCTTTGGAGAGAGGGACACCTCACTCCTGAAGCAGTGTTTAAGCTTGGCCAGTGAGATCCCTGAGCTGTCCTGTGGCGGGTTTATGGGGAGGAAGTCGTCCGGTAGGTGAAGGACGGAGGGGATTCTGACGATGTTCAGCAGGATCCAATAGAGCGCTTCCGAGAAGGAATTGAAGATGCAGGGGCTGCTTCTGCACCCGAAGGTCAGGCGAACGCGAAGATAGAGTTTGGACTCCCACTTAATACCGAACAAGTTCCACTGAGACGGATGAATGGGGATGATTTGAAGGCATCGGTAATGTCCGCTTTGGAGAGCCGAGCTCCGTGCCCTGTGAACTTGATCATCTTTATTGCATTATCCACTGAGGCATGGTGAAGGGAGAACTGATCTGGAGGGATGATGCTATTGACGCTGCAGAATGGGCCGGAGCAGGGAGCGGACAGATCGAAAATCAGCCTTTTATTTACGTGTGGCTATTCCGATGGGATTTGAACGGAACACTGAGAAGGGGGAGGAGCTAAAAGGACCGATTATATATCCTTTGAGAAGTTCTTTGTCGATGAGCTGGGAAACTATGTTGGGTTCTTTAGCGGCTGACTAAGTTTCTTGCTACGAAAGTCACTGTGGGAGATGGGAGGACCCCTACCCTGAAACCTTGGGAGAGCCCTGACGGGAGATAGTCAACAAACACGGAATCTGTAGATAGCGCAGCTGCTAGCTGAGGGATGTTAATGGGAGTGGAGGGGTGATATTCCAGAATGTTTTTTATTTGTATTTATTTTTTTAGTTATTTATTTATTTGTTGATGTTTCTGGCGCAGAGCCACTGTGACGGCCCGTCCACACGGTGGTGTGCGTTACAGCTTCCAAACGCTTCTGCCCATTCACTTTGAATGGGGTGACGTCACTTTTAGTAGAACTGTATTTTGGGAAGCGACGTGGAGCGTTTGCTGGCGTTGCTCGCTTCAAAAAGTTGAGCAATGTTCAACTTTTGGCGCCTCGGCAGAAGCGTCAGCCAATGAAATCCCGTTTATGCAAATCTGCCAGTACAAGCGCTAGCCAATCAGACCGCGTGTATGTTGGGAGAGACTACGCAGGTAATTCCTCATATTCCAAAAATGTGAGGGAAAATTCATTATGGCGGTAGTGAATCACCCGGTGCTGTATGATCAGTCTCTGTTCATCTACCGGGATACAAACCAGAGGAGCGAAGCATGGAGGGAGGAGGCAGAGACAGTGGGTGAAACTGGTAGGTTTTCGCCTGTTGGGGATTTTTTTTTTTTTTTCCAGTTTACTTAGTTTTAACATTGCTATTGCTTTGTGTGTTGGGGGCAAGAGATTCATGTGATTGGTTGTTGCTGCTGTGCGGACCAGTAGCGTAGGCAGAAATGTACTTTAGGGTGGGCCTGTAAAAATATAGGGTGGGCCAGATTTTTCTTCTGCGCATCGGAACTAACCACGATCCCGCCGGTACCGGTGGCAGATTACTTTTAGAATACTTCCTTTCCTCTTCTTTTTCTTCCTCCCTCCTCTTCTTTTTATCTTTTCTTTTCTCCTTTTCCTCTTCTTTCTATCTTTTCCTCTTCTTTTTCTTCTTTTTTCTTTCTTCTTTCTCTTTAGAATACTTTCTTTTCCATAACAGATGGGTATGTTTTGGTGAACGGGAGACACGTATTTTACTGTTTTAATGGCTTATGAAGAGCACGAACACAACATTTTAGTGTCATTCTTGACAGCTCTCTCATCTGCACCGCACATAAAAAGAAAAACTCACCCAGACTGCATTCTTTGTACTGTCTTAAAACCTTTCCTTGGAAAAGTTTATGCATTGTAAGGTGTCCTTGGGTGCTTTGAAAGGCGCCCCTAAATAGAATACATTATCATTATTATTTATTATCTGAAACGATGTAATCACTTTAAAAACTTTTCCCAGTTACTTGCCCCATGCATTCGGCAGCAGCAGGCCATTCAGTTAGATTTGATCCCGTTATGAATGTCATCATTTCGACAATAAATAAATGCTACATAAACGTTATCTTCCACGTTTTATCTAAACATCTCCGTTTCTACCTTCCAATATGTTTTGAAAGAGAACTCTCTCTCTCTCTCTCTCATCTGCGTGCGGGGCGGGGCCTCACGGACACGCTGCATCTCTCGCTCGCAGATACGCTGCAGCGCTGTGCACACGGTTCTGCCGGTAATGAATATTACATTGTGAGGAAACTTTCCACCAATAATTCCAATAAGTATTTACTTCAGGTTTACGAAAGTAACTGCACTCAGTTTACTCGTTTTTCAAATGTAACGCCAGCTGAATATACTGATTTTTTTTCTTTCCTTTTCTTCCGATTACGTAACACCGTTACATGTATTCCGTTACAACCCAACCCTGTGTAAGGGTCGAGTGCAAACGTTTTCGTTAAAACTAGTACCTGAGTGCAACGGAAGTTGAAGCTCCTGTGGCGGAGTCTTCCAGAGCCTGGAGGCGAGCATCGATAGCTATCATGGAGCTAGCCAGGGATTGCAGGGAGCCGGCCGCGCTACTCTCCATAGGGGTGTGTGACGCTCCCGGACTGGCGAGCCTGAGAAGGGGTGGATTTTTTTGGAGGGGGACGGGATCCTGGAGGGCTCGACTTCCTGCCCTTTTTTACCTCCGCGGCTGCGGCCTCGTCCTGCTCTCTGGGAAGCTGGCTGGAGCTGCTGCCCCGGACTGGGGAGCTACGCTGGAGACCTGGTCCGAGAGCTATCGCCGCTGAGAGAGAGTGAGGCCTGGGGCTGTGGGAAAGCCCTGCTGCAGGAGCCGGGCGATGAGGAAGTCTGCCTCTGTTGATAAGCCGCTGTGGGCAGCCGAACCGGGATCGGAGACTTCCAGAGAAGGTTCGTGTTCCGAATTGTCCGAGTTGGACATCTTGAGCTAGTTGTTTCTTACGGTTTTTCTCACGAGAAGCAGTATTGTATTGCAACTACCATTGCGTGTGATCATCTGCAATGACAACTGACAGGGAGGAAGAGCAGGCATTTAAGGCATTTAGCATGTGCAGCGATTGGCTGCTGAGGGGTGACGCCCTCGTATTTAATGAGGGGGGAAGGGAGCCATAGAGTGACGTGTGAGTGACTCGAGTTAGGTCTTCCTTATTGAACTTGCGCTAAAGCTTTCATTTCAACATTTTGAATTATGAACTATGAACTGAACTAGTTCATTTTAAAATGTGTGAACTGTGAACTGAACTAGTTCATGTAGAAAGTGAACTTTCCCAACACTGCATTTGGACTACCTATGTTGTAAATGTATCATCTTTTCGATGTACATACGGCATCTATTGCACGTCTGTCCGTCCTGGGAGAGGGATCCCTCCTCTGCTGCTCTCCCTGAGGTTTCTCCCATTTTCCCTTTAAACTGTGGGTTTTCTCCGGAAGTTTTTCCTTGTACGATGTGAGGGTCTAAGGACAGAGGGTGTCGTATTGTCATACTGATATTCTGTACACACTGTGAAGACCACTGAGACAAATGTAACATTTGTGATATTGGGCTATATAAATAAACATTGATTGATTAATACATAAGTGTCCTACACTAATAATTAGGGCTGTCAGTCGATTAAAATATTTAATCGCGATTAATCGCATGATTGTCCATAGTTAATCGCGATTAATCGCAAATTAAAATTAAAATTTGTTTTATCTGTTCTAAATTTACCTTAGAGGAATATGTTTCTAGTTTGTAATACTCTTATCAACATATGAGTGGACAAATATGCTTTATGCAAATGTTTATTATCGTTTGAACAATGACAACCCAACAACCTCTGAACATTACACATATTCGCCTCAATTCAACCTGGAACCTCTCTCATTCAATAATACAATACAAAGTGTGTGTGTGTGTGTGTGTGTGTGTGTGTGTGTGTGTGTGTGTGTGTGTGTGTGTGTGTGTGTGTGTGTGTGTGTGTGTGTGTGTGTGTGTGTGTGTGTGTGTGTGTGTGTGTGTGTGTGTGTGTGTGTGTGTGTGTGTGTGTGTGTGTGTGTGTGTGTGTGTGTTCGTATCGTTGGAGCTATGTGCAACTCAAGCTGCCTGGACGCTGCAATCATGTTACGCGCACTATCCTTGCTGAGTGTGCTGACTTTTCGTACAATGTTCCACTGTCTGGCTGCCTGCATAAAGTCAAGTGCTCGGCGCAGTTGTCGGCGAAATGTCGCTCCTCTGTTTTCATTTAAACAGCTCCTTATATCCGTTAGCGCAGCTAGCTAGCACCAGATGCTAACAACAACAATACACGTATGGTCTCTCTCTCGCTCGAGCCACACATACACACAACCTCCCGGTCCTCTCGATGGCCAGTCGGTGCCTGCCGGTGAGCGTGGAAGTGTGGTCTGCCGCAAGCAGGCAGCAGGAGCGGGGCTGTCAGCATCAGCTTGTAGATGGTCTAAACTCGATGCGCTCTGAAATTACGGAAAAAAATACACATGCGTTAATCGTGTTAAAATAATTAGTGGCGTTATTTTTTTTGCGTTAACGCGTTATTAACGAGTTTACTTGACAGCCCTACTAATAATTCAACGTTATGAGTATGCTGTGTGCACCACCTAGTGGTTAAAGCACGTTATTTAATTATTTTTGTTGAATAATGTTATTTGTTAACCTCTGAATTGTAGTGGAGTAGAATTACAAAGTAACAATGAGCTGTCATGTGGGTATATATTAATGCTGCCCATTATGGATACAAGCGATTTTCACCCATTTAGTAATTACATGTTTTAAATGTGTACACACCAATTTGTTTCCTATCGCCTAAACCTCCAGGGCTGTACACAGTTTAATACTGGCAACTTCTAATTTTGGGAAAACCGAAAACGTCTTTTAAAACTACAATTCCCAGTAGAGACGTGCCATAGAGAACATGTTGCGAAACACAATAGCCAGCATGTGTAGTTCTCGGGGGGCGCTCGAGTCCAGTTTTGAATAGTCTGCCGTGGTTTCGTTCCATTTCAAAGAGCTTGACGCTCGGCGTAACCTTGGCGCACTGCCACTCCAACATCCAATCCCAGAGCTTGAAGATTAATCATGTGGTTTGTCGCAAAGCGGACAGGTGTCGTCACAACAATAGCTGGGGATTGTGGGTAGTGTAGTCTCTTTGGCGCTCCACATTTCAGAGAAAACAAGTTGTTTCTCAGAATTTAAGGGGAAAAACACAAAAGCTATGTAAACACAATTTAAACCTATCAATGTCGTTTAATTAACAAAGGTAATCTGGTGTTTTTGAGTTGATGGGTAGTGGAGATATCACTGTCAAATCAATCGATAGTAAGAAGAATACTTACTTCCGGGTGTACAATTTTCCGTTATCGAATGGGAATGTCACATTGCCTTTAACCCTTAAACACCTAAACGGAATTTTCGCCTGCCTGACTCTCCTGTATTTATTTGTTTCTCCTAACCTGTTCTAACCTTTTCTAGCAGTCAGCATCAAGTGCCTTACCTCATTTGATTCAGGAGAACCTCTAGTTCAAGTCTGGTTAATTTAAAGTCCGAATTTTAAACGCCAGTACAAATGTTGTGTTTTTTTTTACTGTTTACTCCACCAGGAACATAGGAATTTTCTTTTTTATTATTTACAAAGCTGCATTTAGATGTTTTAGGCTTTCAAATGAAATTGAATCTGCATATTATGTTCCCTGAGCAAGTTAAAGCTATTTATTACAATATTATCCTAGGCGTTTTTCAGTGAAAAAAAAACGCCTAGGATAATATGGAATAATTCAAACGAAATGTATTTCCATATTTAAATGACTGATCATGTTTCTTCTGTCAAAAAAAGGTTGAGAGAGTAAAAAATTAAACTATAACAGATGACATTGCAACAAAAATAACTTGTTTCAGAAAAATATATTATCATTTGAACATTTAAATACAAACACAAACAGTGAAACAAATTCAAAGTGCAAATTAACAAAGTGTAAATTATATTCAAACTATAAACAAAGTATTAGAAATATATAGAAAGTGCAAATTATCTTGAAACTATAAACAAAGTATTAGAAATATATAGAAAGAGCAAAGGAAATGTATCAACATTCATCATGGTCTGGGTCGCTCAGGTGTACAGCTCTGCTGATTGCCATGAACCTGTCTCTTGTCATGACCGCAGCAGGAAAGAGAACACTTAGGTGTGATCCCTTCCTCCAGTAGTCTCTTACTTTTGGAAGTTTTAGAAGTGCCTTGAACATCATAAGGCCGACATACATGAGGAATTTTACCGGCTTTCCCGAACAAACTTTTCCCCCTTAGCCTGCTCCTTTTCAGCATTTTTGTTTGTGTTCTTGCAGATGATATTTACAGCTTGGTTGTTAAAACAAATTCTAAATATTTGTGCAGGAGTATACTCCACACCAACAAAACCTTGGACTCCAGGAGCTCTTTTCAGGCAAAAGTGTGGCAGTATCTGGCACCTCAGGTCCGTTCCAAACAGCTCCTGGCTCTTCTGGGGTCAGAGATGTTTTTTTCCCTCTTCCTCTTCCTTTCACTGTCAGGGGGGCTGGCATTGGTTTGGCCTTTTTTCTGGATGCTGCACCCTCCTGGCCACATTATTTCCCCTCTCGGTTTGAAGGAGGCCTACTGATGGGGACAGTGGCTTGTGCATCCCCTCTCTCATCCTCTGGACTAAAATAAAAGGGAGGAAAATATACAGATATAAATGTCTGAATTTATTTTATTTCCTTTATTGCTTTTATTTCTCCAGTGTCATCCTATCTATTTTCTAAACACAGTCTCAACTTTTGATTTGATTCACACTTTATCCCTCTGCTAACATTACTAGTTGATGGAATCAGTAACTGAATTGTAATGCAATTAATCTAATAACATTAGACCTTCTAACAAACAACCAAAGAGGGCAAGCGGAATGAGACAATAAATGAAAGGTATTGCTTGACGTTTTTTTTACTGAAATAAATAGTAGCCTCTATTGATAGTGAATCTTGAGCTCAGGGGCCTCATTTATAACGCCTTGCGTAGGATTCACGTGGGAAGGTTGCTTACGTAGTACAAAGCAAAAAAATAGGTACAGAAATGTTCCGACATTTTCCGATTCACAAAACATTGCGTACCGGCGAGGGAAGTGCGTATGGCACTTCCTACGTCTGTTTCCCTTTATAAATCACAATCGACTCGAAATGCGGCGCAGCTTTTGCGGGCTTCACGTAACGCCCATATTTGCCAAATATGTATAAATAGTCAAAGAAACGCCCATTCATTCTGACTGATTTTATGAAGAAGATCGCAGGAAATGACGACAGAACAGCTAAAAAAGACAACTCACACCGTGTCAGATTTTGGTTCTTTTGGGGAGGTCGAGATATATCATATTGTTTGGTGGATGCAGTTTGAACCAGAGTAGCAGCATGGAGGTCGGATCGTCACCAAAATAAATAAATAAGTGGTCCGAAAAAGGTTAATGACAAAAAAAATACATATAGCCTTCCTCAGGCAGTGTGTTTGTACCGGGGACAGGAGACCCCCCCTTGATGAGAAACTGTAAGAAATGATCGGGGAATCCCTCCGGAGTGGAGTCATGACGACTGGATCTGAATTATTTTTTTGGTGGTTTGTGTTCCAGCTTTTGATCAGCAACTATATATCCAGGGTTTCCCACACATAGACTATACTTGGGTGGGCCGCCCAGGTATATTAACGCCCGCCCCAAGTATATTTCGCAACCCTTTTTTTTTGGTATCCGTCTGCTTGCGACGCCATCTGCGATCGATTAACTAATGGACAATGATCCCTCGTTCTACGCCTCCTGTGCCTGTTCGCTCTGCGATTGATTAACTAGGGGACAATAATCCCCACCTGTTCGCTCTGCGATCGATTAACTAGTGGATGATCCCTCGCTCCACACCTGCTGTTCGCGCTGCCATCGCGTGGAGGGAAACGGGAAACGGAGACGACTGCGTTAACTCAGAAGACGCGGACACTAAGGTAAAGCAACTAATGTTCTCCTTATTGTGTTGTTGTTTTCTGACTTTGGTAGTGTTAGAAATTAAAATCAATGTTTTATGGCATAATGTACCTTAAACATACCGACAGTTTAAATGCTATTTTATTCTGGAAAAAACCGGAAGTTCTCAATACCAAGCTTTTATTCTGAAAATCCTTCATGACGACATCCGGGACTACCGCCCATTATTATCATTAAAGTGGCTATTGACGCCGTTAACATGTATTACATATAAAGTTATGAAAGAGATAAGGAGGAGAAAAGGCATGTGGAAGTAAGCAATGAATGTAAAATGTCGAAATCCTCTGTTTAACGCGATATCGGACACAGACGAACGAGAGGGGGAAGTCCCTTACGTCACTACAGCTCACAGAGAGGAGGAGCGAACAGCGAGGAAGCGGGAAGGACGAATGCTTGTACGCTCTCTTCTGCACGGCCGGCAACTGGAGAGGAAGCTGCAGACTTTCTCTCCAACGGACAAATATCCTGTTTGTGACTTTACCGCGCCTTTTTTATTAATTAAAGTACCAATTTGAAAACATCTCAGAGACTCCATTTAGTCTCCTTTTTAAGCTTCTCTTTCCTGGACGCGAGAATAACCATCACAGTTAACAGTAGGAGCTTAGAATTATTTGGAAGAAAGTGGCAACTAAGGGTGTATTTAATGTAGCCAGGCCAACTTTGCTGCGTGCAAGTTACGTGTGCTAAATTAAATATAAAAACAATTATAATTCGTTTTCTCTTCGGGCTATGCCAGTTAGAAGGACACAGATAAGCTTTAGCTAACGTTAGACTGTTAATTTCCCCTGCATTTACTCCTCAGATATGAGTATTCAAAAATATTTTAAGAGAATACGGCGTGAGGAGGAGAGACGAGAAGAGGAGGAGAGACCACAGGTAACTTAGCCAATGTTAGCATTTGGCTTGCAATGGCAATAATACATGCATAATTCTCAATAAATACATGTGGCGGTTCTTTTGACCTGAAATTATACAAGTGCAGTCAACAGTGAGTTGCAATGCAGAGACCAAACTAGATTCAAGCTTGTTTTCAATTCTAGCCGGTGGTCAGTGAAGCTGCTGGCACAAATAGTCAGAGTACTGAGGGAGAGGCAGCAGGTCCCAGTGTGGTAGAAGCAGCAGCAGGTCCCAGTGTGGTAGAAGCAGCAGCAGGTCCCAGTGTGGTAGAAGCAGGTGCAGGTGAACAAGCAGCACAGTTCCAAGCATCCCATTCACAGAGACAGACATAGTATTAATAGCAAGGAGAACTCTACCATTTAAATGCAGTAATACCAATGCATTATTTTCAGATTGCAAGCACTGGCTCAAAATGCCACAGTTCAATAATTGGCTCTACCTCACCCAGCATGGTATGAATAGCATTTGCAAGGTCATATTTGTAATAAAACGTAGTTTTTGTAAGAATTAACAAGTTTTTCTTTTTAAAAGGAATGTTTTGCCGAATGTGCAGGCAACACAAGCCTCCAGTAAAGAAAGGCCCCTTAAAACGGGCTTTCATAGAAGTTGGGATTCTTGTTTTCCGCAAGGATTATATTGAGCGCCACATCTCCTCAGAGCCTCATCAATATAGTGTAAAGCATCAGGTCTCACTTGCATCAGGTATATCATTTTTTTTAATGTATAGCTAATTTCTGCAATCTATCAACCATGTTTGGCTCATATAATGAATTATGTCTTTGCCCTTGGTCTAGGCTACTCAGTGATGCAGGCTTTTGAGCCCACAGTTATTATGGAGCATGAGGCCGTCATAGGTGGATTCAAATGCCTTTACTGGCTAGTAAAGAACGAGATGGCTCACCACACCAACTACCCTAAGCTGTTAAGTTTAGCTCAGCTTTTGGGTTGTGATTACTTTGAAAAGCTGAAGGTAAACCTATAGTACAAGTTGATGCTTGTGAAACTAAGAACTTTAACCAGCTAAATGTTAAATGATCTCCTTTTTTTTCTCAGGTGGATCAAAGAAACAATTACCAATCACACAGAATAGTGGATGAAATGCTGGAGATCCTTGCACAGATAGTAGAGTTGCCTATTTTGCAAGAGATAAGGTCATCTCAAGCAATCAGCCTAGAGGTTGATGAAACGACAGATGTATCTATAAGCCGCCAGCTGGATTTACATGTTAGGTGGGGTCTTTTTTTAAAGGAATGATGCGCATTTAAATAAAGATGTAGGCCTAGTTAAACTTAATACTTATTAATATATGTGAAAACCTATTAATTTTATTTTAGACACCTGGATAAAGAGGGTTGTGTTTTCAACCACTTCCTTGACCTGGTAACTCTGGAAGATGGGAAAGCTGACAGCGTGGTGGCTGCCATCAAGAGTGTACTACAGAAGAAGGAGCTCCCGGTAGACAGGCTCTATGGACTCGGGACAGACGGTGCAGCGGTGATGACGGGTATGGAGTTTATTGTTAAATCTAATGGATTGTGTGAAATTTGTATTGTCAGCTGTTATTAAAGGAAACAAAATGACGCCCTCAACACTACATTTAATTCTTAAACCTAGGCCGTCTGAATGGAGTGGCAAAGCAGCTCACAGACAGTTTTCCAAAGCTGGTTTCTGTAGTGTGTGCTGCTCAAAGACTAGCACTGGCATGCAAAGATGCCTCAAATGCTGTCAGATATATGGCAAACTTCAGGAACCACCTGCAGGAACTGCACCTATTCTTCAGAAATAGTGCAAATAGGTCAGCCACACTGAGATCTGCCGCTACCACTCTTGGTATGAACGACTTGAAAGTTAAGGTGTGTTTTCACCAATTTTCATAATACTATTGTGGCGTCATATTATTTATTTACTTACCAGTGTTTCTACTTGTTGTTAGGAGGTGAAAGATACAAGGTGGCTATCGCAGGACCTAGCCGTTCAAAACCTCCAGAGGAACCTTCCAGCTGTGCTGGCTGCTCTGGCAGAAGAAGCGAGCACAAGGAAGTGTTCAGTGGCCAAAGGTCTATACACCTTCTGTGCCACATACCGCTTTGTGGCTGCCCTCTACCTTCAGGCAGATGTGCTGCCCCACATAGCAATGCTGTCTAAGGTGTTTCAGAGAGCTGATGTGAATTTTCTCCACATAAAGGAGCAGGTAGATTATAAAGAAATGCATTTGATGCCCCCAGTTATTTGCATTATCCATCCTATTATATTGTTGTATTTTTCCACATTTAGGTGCCAGTCACACTTGTTACTCTGGGGAGCATTCTGAGCAGGCGAGACCCCACTCCCCGGAACGTTCCTTGCTCGCCTACACCAAGACCTGGAAAACCCAGGTGGACTTGGGGCCTTTAGCATTGCCGGAGAGGAGGAGAGGATCAGGAGGGGACACGGAATTCTGGAGCGCCCCCGAGAAAAGATGTGGGCCAGATTTGTCAGAGATGTAAATACATCCCTTCTTACTTTTAATTTCAATTTTTTTTTTTCTTGAACTGAAAAATGTATAATATATCATTCCAGGTCCTCAAACCTTACATCTGCAGCCTGGAGAGCAACATTGAGAGGAGGTTCCAGCATATTGAATTGCTGGGGGCCTTCAGTGTCCTGGGTCCAAAGGCAGTTAACTCAAATGATGTAACCAACATTTCAATGTTGCAGACCCTTACCAACAAATTCATCCCAGGGCAGGATGCCACAGTTATTCAAGAGTGGACCTCGTACAAGCAGCATGTTCTCGTAGGGGCATTTAAGGTTGGTAAATTACCTGAATTAATATGAACTCTCATCTGTCTTGACGGTTAGAATTGCTTGTTTTTGACATCTGTAAATGTTTAAATTATACTATATGCTCATTTGCCCTGCCTTGGCTAATCTCTGAAGGACAAGACACAAGCTGAGATCATGCAGCTCCTGGCCAGTGAGAAGGACGAATGGGCAGAAATATACCCAAACCTCTGCCTTCTATCTTCAGTGGGGCTGGTCATCCCTGTCTCCAGTGTAAACTGCGAGAGGGATTTCTCAACGATGAACAGGGTTAAGTGTTTTGCATGTCATTTCTGTATAGTTCATTTAAAACAAACTGTCTGTTTTATAGGTGAAAACTGACCTGAGAAACCGACTGAAAGGGGAGCACCTGGCTGCATGTCTGCGGATAGCAGTTAATGGACCAGCACCAGAGGCGTTCCCATACTCCCAGGCATTGGAGCTGTTCTTCATGAAACCCAGAAGGATGAAGTGCTCTGACAAACAGTGCCATCTTTGTGCAAAATGATAATAAATACATTTTTAAAATAAACATTTCATAACATTAACACAACATATTCGAGGTGGTTTTAAATAACATATCCGTATTTATTTATTTCTCCAAGTTATGTTTTTGTGTGCACTGAGGAGTCGCAAACAGGCGTTTGTTTAATCATTTTAAGATTGGCTTTAATCAATGTTTGAAAATGAATTCTTCATATATGATAAATGAGAGGTAACATTTTATTTATGGTATTATTTCCACATATTTCTCTCCATTCTTCCTTCTGCCAACGGTGTCGCAGTTTCTCGTCCCTCCCGTGTTTGTGCTTAGTGCGTACGCATGGGTTAGAGTTTGCGTGGAGGACCGCACATTTTCCCATCAAGTTAGTATTTTATAAATCGCAAACATTGCGTAGAAACTGGCGTACGCCATTTTTTGAGCATATATCCCTTTATAAATGAGGCCCCAGGACTTCACTTTATGACACAATTACGGCAAATGGCCATCCATTATAAAAACTCTTGGGACTAATTATTTTCGGCGTTATACAGAAATAGCAACCGATAAATGCAACACAAACAATAAGAAATAAGCAAAGTTACTCACTTTTTATCTTCGAAGGGATCAATCCCGTGATCATACTCCTCTTCATTGCCAGCTGTCAGCTTCAGAATCTGAGGAATCCACCGCTGCATCGCTAAGCGGTCCGCCAGACAAAATAAATTCTACGGCTTCTTCCGTAGTGTAACGCCGTTTTGACGTGTGTGTGTGTGTGTGTGTGTGTGTGTGTGTGTGTGTTAGGGCTGCACGATATTGAAAAAAACTGACATCGCGATTTTTCCCCCTGCGGTATATATTGCGGGTTTTTTAACCTGTTAAGCCCCAAAATCCCGGCGGGTACTTTACTTTTTTTTTTCACGACACTGTGTCTCAGGGTATCTTCATATTTAAGAACCTATTAATGTGTTATACCAATAATCTCAGCTAACTGATGATACAAACCATTTTTACCAAAACAAAACACAAGTCTCATAAGAAGCATCTAAATGACCCCTGACCCTGCTGAAAAAACCAGCTTCGACCAGCATGGACTTCAAGCTGGTCCAAGCTGGTCCATGCTGGTCTACCAGCATAATGACCAGCATGGACCAGCTTGGACCAGCATGGACCAGCATGGACCAGCATGGACTGCTGGTCATTATGCTGGTCTGCCGGTGCCAAAAACCGTTATACCAGCATGGACCACCATGAACTTCATGCTGGTCCATGCTGTAACATGGTATGAAAAAAAAAATCTATTATTATTAAGATGGCATGAAATACAAAAACATACCAATATTTCAGTTTATATACATTTACAGAACATAAATAACTGCAAATGTATAGAATCTCTATATTAAATACATGTATTCACTCACACCCAAAAGATTACCCTGTTAAAAAACACAATATTAGATCTATCTTGCAGCATAAAATAATTATGACATTGACTTCAAAATGTAGCTTTTTACTATTTTCGACCATATATAGCAATTTCTCATGTTTATCTTTACAAATACAAATGCATTTTGTTTTTGCGAATCATTGATCTATTCCATAAAGAAAAAATACCCCACAAGCAATGGCATTACGTAAACAAACATTTAAAGAGTTAAAATTCTGATAAATGTAGAATTTCTTTGAAAGAATTGCAATGATATACGGTTCAAATAAGGAGTAATAGCATATAGAAAGCTTATATTCTTGCAATGCTATAATGCATTTTTCAACAAAACAACAAAAACGTGTGAGTTTTAACAACATGTTTATTTATTGACTTTTCATTCCTGTATGGCAATATTCATTTTGCACAGAAAAAAACGTTTGCCTAAATGACCAACTAAGATATGCTAGTTACATTTGTTATGAGTTTTGGCTAAAATGGTAGCGTTAAGGTAATGGTTCTCCAACTAGCAATTGCTAGTTGAAGAACCATTTAGCTAGTCAGCGGCAAGCAAAATACTTGGCCGCTGAGTTAAACAAGCTAATGTTCGAGGCATGCTAGCGTTAGCTGCAAGCTCGCGTTAGCGGCATTAAGAATGCAGGTTCTGCATACTAAATAGTACAATATTTTACTCAGAAGTAGTTGTCAGAAATAGCCAGAAATGGACACCCTCAGGTAAAGTAAATCTACCCTGAAAACAAAGCACTTCGATAAAATGCAATCAGTTACTGTTGTATTATACTCTGGTGCTGATCCATTAACTGCTATCCGCAGACATGCAGATGTAATGTTTGAGGACCTGGAATGACATATTATACATTTTTCAGTTCAAGGAAAACAAATATTGAAATTAAAAGTAAGAAGGGATGTATTTACATCTCTGACAAATCTGGCCCACATCTCTTCTCGGGGGCGCTCCAGAATTCCGTGTCCCCTCCTGATCCTCTCCTCCTCTCCGGCAATGCTAAAGGCCCCAAGTCCACCTGGGTTGTCCAGATCTTGGTGTAGGCGAGCAAGGAACGTGAGTGGGGTGGCACCTAAATGTGGAAAAAAACAACAATATAATAGGATGGATAATGCAAATAACTGGGAGCATCAAATGCATTTCTTTGTAATCTACCTGCTTCTTTATGTAGAATTTCTATTATAGAGCTCTGGATGACCCACACGGCAACCACATCAAACGATCAATTAAGCAAAAATGTTTGCCTACGTTAAATACTTGGACGACGGAGTTAAAAAAATCGTTCCAACGTCTTATATTAAGGACTTCAGAAAAACAGTGCCTTCAAATGGGGAATCCCAATCCATCTGCTGGGCAATGAAAAAAAACATCAGAAAACATGTATTTAAGAATGCAGGTTCTGCATACAATGTGAGTGAATACAGAAATGTATGACAACCCAAAGCACAAAGGGAATTGTGATTGCATTTATCTCAACATTTGAGACATAACTTGTACATGGCAGGGCTCGACAGTAACGGTTGCCAGGTTGCCATTGGCAACCATTCAGAAAACATTTCAACCACTTCTTGGCCATCAGTGGCAACCAGTTTTTAACATAAAGAAATAAGGACAGCTAACAGCAAAATGTGCACCCCAAAATAGATAAATGTTAATTATTTGTTGTATTAAGAGTGATATTTAATTATTGTTGTGACCAGTCGGAACCTGATACTTAAGTTGCACGTGCATTGGTGTGATTACGGAGCCATAAAGCGATGCACGTTTACTCGTGTGTGTTTATTTTACAAAAAATGGCGAAGCAAATTAAGTTGTTTGACTGTGGGTAAAAGGTTCGGCCAACTGATAAAGCGCAAGATGAACCCGGACGAAAAGCAAAGAGGAATGTTGTCCATTCACTTCTGGTAAAAGTTCCTTCAAAATAAGAGTCCCGATCTTATTACTACCAAAATAAAAGTGCAAAACGAAACTTTACCATTTAAATATTGGCATAAAATGATAATCACTTCTATACAAAGGTAACACATTTTAAATATAGTTAGACATATTAAAGGTGATTTACAGCATTAATAATTAATATCTAATTCTTAGCTCTGAATGGTTTTCATTTATTTAACATTAGAAATGTATTAGTCTGGCCAATCCAATACTTCAATGCTGAAGGGCCAATGGATCTATGGTGGGGGTCAGCACAAAGGTCAAGAAAACCCACATTTGAAAGGAAGACAACGGATGACCAAGAAACTAGTGACTTGCTCAATTCATTTGTGAGGGATCTGTGAAGAACATGACAACAGCTGCACTACTGGTATTTTGTATACCAGCAATTGAGGGACAAGTTTACTACCACTTAGGTTTAAAATAATTGTGTTAATTACTTATTGTAAAGCCTTTGAACATTCTTTTGTGTCACATGTTCATTATTAAGTTGATATATAACTGTATAGTATCTTAATTATTTAAAATACAAGGTGACTAAAAATGGCAACCGTATTTTCAGTTTTGGCAACCAAAAGCTGATGCCCGGTTGCCAGCCTGGCAACCACTTTTAAAAGTTAGCATTGAGCCCTGCATGGTCTGCACAGGATAACGAAAACGTGGTTTTGTCCAGTCCGAAATAATGTCTTACATAAATTGAAACAGCATAATCCTCGCTCACCTCAACATCTGCAACGTGTGAACCTGATTTGTTTTTGAAGTCATCTGCCACCTTAAAATGACATCACCAGGTAAGAATGAAAAATAATAATTACAGAATTGATACTTTGAAAGGTTTAACACAAAAATATCATGAATTAACTTACATCAAAATGTCCACTTTTCAGTTTAGCTCAGCGTTGATTGTACTGTGAGGCTCCAAGTACAATTTGTACTTCCGTTTTTGGCATTCTAAATTTAAAAAAGAACATGGGTATCATTAACAGACTGACTAATGAATGGCAATTTCACCAGTAATAGGTTGAAATTATTCTACTGACAGTATAAACCGAACAATTTAAATTAACGAGCAGTTTTTACTAACTCGGACTATAGCACCAGTGTAAGGTGACACTCAATTGTTGGTTTTAAAAAAGGTACTTGGAATAATCCACACTTTTAAAAAAAAAAAAATGTGTGAAGGTTCTATATTATTAATCCAGATGTGAGAGACACAGCTACAGCTCCATCAGAACAGGAGAGGAAAATAATATGAGATATACAGCTGGGGGGAGGCATTGGGGGTCATTAAATGTTATATTATGGAGCCAGGGAGGGGGGTACATATTCAGACAAAACACAACATTTACAAGATTACATTTGTAATTTTAAATGAGAAAAAACAATGAATATTTTTAGATAAAAGTAATTTTTTTGCCAAAAAAGAAACTTGGATATTCTAAAATCTATTTTTAAACCTTATCTGTGTTGCTAGAGTTCAAAAGATTGCAATCATTATATATATATATTGTTGTGACAGTCATTCTTTGGTGGGGGCTCTAGGCCCCCCTCTGCCTCCGCACGTCCTTTTGTGAATGGGTCAGATTAACAGAGGAATAATTCACAGCAACCATTGGTAAGGTTATAACAAATATGCTGATTTAATGGTAAAAGATACAAATACAATATCATCACGAAGTAATCCGGATTACTCCGGCCCTGTCCTCCCGCTGGGGACTCTTACTTACTCGTCTTGGCAGCTGGAGGAAAGAGAACGGACACCAGGACTCAACAGGCTTTCATGCCAGAAAACAAACAGGAGGGGTTGGGTCAGCTGGTCATCTTTTCAGGTCATCTCATTGGGAGATGCAAAAGATGCTGTGTCACAGCGAATCAGCGCGTGCCAGCAGAGAACCTGAAAACAGTCTCAGTTTTGAAGCAAACACATCTGGTATTTCAGCAGGTTTCACGCACACTCATTTCCCTTATTTTACCATGTAAGGTAACACAGACACATTGGGTGTCCTGCACGGACCCTTCATAACATATACAGAGAACGCACACTAATTTCAGAGACCTGAGCTATCTTCAAATAAGGGCATTCCCCTGCTCACCTTTTACTTTAAATAATGGTTTTACTCACATTTCCAACTCCCTATTATTATTGATACAAAGTAATTAAACACACACATATATTTTAGACATGTATGTTCTAGCTACTTGGCATTCTGTGTTTAGATAAGAATGTGTCCTCTCCCCACATCCCCAGTCTCCTGTCATGCCAACCTGCTCCTTATTTCACATAAGTAATTTAAAACACATTTAAGCCAACTACTTGCACAAAGTTTTGGCAATTTAGTACTCACAACATGAAAGAATGAAACATAAAGAAATCAATAAAAACACAAGCATCAGTATGATTGAGCAGTTATGATACAGCCAGATGGCTACTGCAACACACACACACACACATCCTACTCTGCTGCCTACAGTATAGCATATGTCTATATAAGGGTATTTCCTCTCTGTCTCCTTCTCCTGACAGGGAAGTTTTCACTTCTCTCTTTCCAGCTTCTTGTTCATATAAACTGCTACTATTAAATACAAAGTAATTAAGTACACACATGAAAATATAAAAACACACTTCTTATATATCAAGGGACATTAAAATTAATATACCAAAAATTACACTGTATAAACTTCCTGCTTATAATATGTCATTTAATTATCTTCATTTCCCCCTTTTGATCTTATTTCCAAAGATCACTTTAACAAGGCATTTGAAACATAACTATAGTCATTCTTTTCTACGTGTCCGTCTCAACATTGTATAAATCTATCAGAAACTGAGACCCAAAGTACTTGAAATCTTTGGGAACAGAACACCACTTTCCATGGCAGTGAAGGAACCATGAGAGGTGCAACCTGAGTGCTAGAAAGCAGTCTCCTTGTGGTGAATCATCAGCCCCCCCCCCCCCCCCCCCCTCGGAGGAATAGCCCACAAGGACAGCTGATAGGGAGGGGGAGATGCGGCTTTCCCTTCACGGGTGGAACTGATCAGAGAGAAGTAGACTCCTCTGCTGTCTTGACAAGTCCCCCAGCCCGCTGACAGCCGCTTCCGAGTAGTCTGCTGTAAGGATGTCTCCGAGGTCGTTCTCGTCCAGTCCACTGATGACAGCTTCCGAGTAGTCCTCCTCTGCGAGGGCCACGTCCGTCCTGATGTCGTCCCCTGGTCCTAGCAGGTGGTTTCCCCGCCGCACACTAGCTCCCGTGGTACGAGCTGTCCCCCTTTTCTCCTAGGCAGACGGCATGAGAGATCCGCTGGGTCACTTGGTCGGGGCCGGAGAGCCTGGGGTTGAGCCACTTTGTCCTGATGACCTTCAGCCAGACGAACTCCGCTGTGTCGGCCTCCTGGGTCCCCCTTTTGGCGCCAGCAACCTGTGTGAGAAATCTGATACAAATCCCTCAAGCCTACGCTCAGGGCTCCGGGGCCCTCAGCTGTTTGACACACCACTCTGCGTAGGCCGCTTGGAGCCTGTTGGTGGGGTGTCTTAAAACAACAGACGTCTGTGAACAGGTTTTCTAAATTAATTGTAGACCTCTTATCTGCCAGTACAGCTTTAGAATCTTAATACTTGGGCTGTGCCAACTAAATAAGAACCCCAACATCTTTAGGTAAACTAAATAACATATTTCAATAGCTCTGAATTTCTGACAAGCATCTGTGTTTATTTTTAAATGAAATCCTTGAGAGATTCCATTAAAAATCTAAATATAATATGAACGCTAATGTTTCTGGTAAAGAAACACACTAATGTTATGGATTCAAAAACAACCAAAATCCCGATACTGACAAAGTGAATGATTTCCTGGTGATACTGCTTCTACCTGTCAGTGCTTAGATATTATCACGCTGAAAAAATTAATACAGAATTCCAACAATCTGTCATCAAATGTCTTTCTATTATAAATTTAGATGAAATGTATATCCTCATAATGACCTAAACAATAAAGTCTATGGCTTTTACTTCTTTACCAGGCTAGTTACATGATGTTGTCTAAATTAAATTCTGTCTCATTATATTACTATGTTTTAGCTTTAACTGTAATATGTTCTTTCTACATTTCAAACCTCAGTTACTTTTATACCTGTTGAAACATTACTCACAGGTCAACTTCTTCAGTATTCCATTCTGGAATTACATCTCTCACAGTAGCCCCTTGGCCATTGATTCTGCATCTGTGTTACCTGCTATAACTCAATCAATATTAGAGACATGTCAACATTCACCAAACAGTATCTTATCCCCAGATATGGAGCAGGTCAATTCTAAAACTGTCAATCAATGGACAGATTGAACATCCGAGTTGGGGCAGCAGGTTCCCTTCAGTCCCTAAATGAAAAATGTACATTCTGAAGTTTACACTCCCCCTTTTTACACATGAACTCATGTGTAACCAAAATCCTGTATGGGAAGAAAACCTTCAGGTAATAATGGATTATAAGAAAATACCAAACATTTTTCCCCAAATGTACATCCATCATTTCCATAGTAAACACTCCAGTGAAATGAAGTGTTTCTCTCCATCCTTCAGTCCTAAAAGAAACATAATCTTCATGTGTTAGTTTGAGTTTCACATTCTGCAAACTGCCACCTCCTGTGGGAGTGCACAAGTGCGGTTTTCCAATTCTGTGGAATTTTATTGAGCCCCAGAATAATGTGTTAGTCCAAAAACATGCTTGATTAGTCATTGTTTTAAATCATGCAGTTGCACTGATCACATGCAGACATACACTCACATTCACACTCACACTGTCAGGTTTGTAAAGTCAAGTTTGGTCAGGTTCACCCCAGAGTCAGTCATTCACAGTCCCTTGTCAAGTTACACTGTCGGTCAGGGTCAAAGGTCAGTTGGTCTCAGTCTTTTGGGCCATATGTCGTGCTCTGCAGAGACTTTGACATTTCAGCATAGGCCAGTATCCTTTGTCTACAAAAATCTGTATATATGGAGCGCCATCATTTATTTAATTCACAATTAACATATTATTGGGACGGGTGGCGCAGTGGTCTGTGCATCGATCATCAGATCAAGGGGGAGTGCTGGGGAAACTCCAGTTCGAAACCCGCTCCTGCTGTTACTTGCGTCAGGCCGTTGTGTCCTTGGGCAAGACACGTCCCACACCCCGGATTTGCTCCTGTGGGTATTGTCCACAGTACATGTATATACCAATGTGTACTTGTAAAAGCGCCTCGATGACCTCGAGGCGTGAAGATGGACGGTGTGGCGCAGTGCGCTGTGCAATGATCATCAGATCAAGGGGGTGAAACCCGCCGCTGCTGCGTCTGTAAAGCCGGTGTGTCCTTGGGCAAGACACTTCACCTGAACTTGCTCCTGTGGGTATTGTCCACAGTATCTGACCATTGCATGTAATGTGTAATGTGTGTATATGTAAAGCACTTTGAGTCATTGAAAAAGCGCTATAATAAATGTAAGGAATTATTATTATTATTATTAATTACAACTATAATGTTCAAGATATCTCTAACTTTTCATCGGAACAGCTGTTTCCCACATTCCCTGCAAAGTGTTAGCCAAAAAATGTCACTTCCTTATTGTACTACTACTGCAGTTTATCAACACCTAATCCATATTAAAATGTCTAATAGATGTATTTCAGAAACTTGTGCATATAATTATTATCTTGAGTCAAACCATTACTAGGATCTGTAAAGCTCTGCTATGTATTTCATACCTCATATTCATTTATCTTCAAATCTGGTCCACTTAAAGAACAATGTTAACCTCTTTAACAGTGCATGGAACCTTGGATGTCTGAATATGTAACAATCACTCCTTCCTTTCAAGGATTTTAAAACAGAAGTCATTTCATCAATGGTTTGTAGCTGAACTTAGGAATTATCACTTATGGTAGGTATGTTTTTTACTTTTTAAACATCTCTAAATGTCAGTTAATTACTAACTAAATGAATGTCCATGGAGGTGGCGACGCTAGTCTTCCAACTCATAATCTGGTGCCGTGCGCTTCCTGTGAAGCTGCAAGTAAGATTTTAAAAACCACTGCAGGGTGGGTCGAGTGACCCCTCCTCCCTATTGGTCGTCAAATAATATGCACCATTACAATGGGTGATTGAAGGCCCCACATTATGTCCCATTTCAGCATCAGCCTTCTTTACTCTAAAATTACTTTTTAAATAGGAATATTTAGAAATGGAACAAATATTCAATCTTCAGAAAAGTTCTTAACCAAAGTCTATCTAGAATAGCCAACATATTTTAAAATGTCAGATGTATAAAATAAGCCTAAATACTCCCTTACCATCAAAGTCCAAATCTAGACATAAGGTGAACAGTTTTGGTAATGGACAATTTAATCTAAAAACAAATCAAAATTGGACTTGTGTCCTGTTATTTGTTCTTCAAAATACATTAGCAAATACCTTGTGAAGTATTCGCAACATAACTAACCCTCTCTAGGATATAAAATCCATTCATCTTTTTACTCATAGTTAGTTTATATGTCAAGATTATTAGGTGTGACCTAATAATCAGATGTCTTGTTTGTTAAACAAGGATATTCAACTTTAATCTTTTCAGTATTCCAGACCATCGTTTAAACAAGCAGCCTCCCTTCTCAAACACTAAACCTATTGTTGTACACCACCCTCTGGAAAACTCTTGCACAGTTATGCTGTCAAATCATCGCATCATTTCTTCAGAGTCTGAACAATCTGAGACAAGCCTGTCTCAAGATCTTGTCATAATGTGAACAGTCAGTGATGTGTTGTCTTCTGCAGCTGTAGTGAATTGGATCAATGAAACTCTTGTTTTGCACTGGGATGTCCTGAGGGGGAAGGAACCTCTGGATCAATGTGGTACAATCAGCAGACACACGTTGTCCTCTGCACAGCAAGAATCCCCAAAAACTGCAGTTCCTCTTCACACCACTGTTGCCTTGGCAACGAGGCACAAGCAAAATGTCAAACCCTCCTCAGAGTTGCGTTCTTTGCACAGTTCTTCTGTTTCTGTAGTGAGCAACTCTTCACCAACACACTGATTCAGAGTACAACCCAAAGGTGGCGCACAACTATCCAGTGCTGCTGTAATCACAGCAAATCAGCAACTGGAGAAAAACTCAATTTAAATCTCTCCCCCAAAGGGTTACAAAATTAAACGGCTGAGTGTTTATATGGTCAGGAATGCTGAAACATGTGAATGTTAAAACAAACCAATGGCAGTAGTCTACCCAGATTCTTTACTTCATTAAAAGTAGTAAAACCACATTGTAAAATCTCTCTTGTCTAGTTGAAGTCCCGCTTCTAAAATTCTATTAAAAATAAATAAATAAACTTCATCTTTAAAATCTTCTTTAATTTGAAACCAAAAAAGGTCTTCCTTCTCCACCATGATCCTATTTCTACATCAAAGTCCAACAAACTGATGATTTATCTTTAAAAACCATGAGGAATGACAGTTCTCATAAAACACTATTCTTCCTTACTTCAGTTCTAAATCAAATGAGCCAAAACAGGAAAACCTCCTTAACCACTTGCTTATTCTATTATTTTTCAAATTGTTATCTAATTGTGTTACAAAGCAGTTAGATTTGTAACAGAACAAAACTAACTGTATTTAGCGCTATATTTGAAAAACAAGTAATCTGATTACAGTTAATGAATATATATTTTGAACACTTATCATTGGTGGAAAAGTTTCCTCACAAAATGTAATCTCCATTACTAAAGCTAAAACCTAAAGAAATCATCACGGAACAGTTTTCTGTCCTTACCACTTAATTGTTTCAATACAAACTAAAAAGCGTTGTGAAAACTCCCACTCTTGAGAACATCTCAACACTTTATTCCACTGAGCACGAATGTTTATGACAGACACGCCCTATTAATCCAAAACGGTCTTTAAATGGTATCAATTGTGAACTTTCTTAATATGAATTGTAAATGCAACGTATGTTCTCCTTAGAACAAAGATAGGACAGTAGCTGCTGAAACTGGTTAATAGCAGCTTTCTGTTAACCTAGATAAGCATGTTGTTCTTATATCTAGTAAATATATTTTTACTTCATGTTTACTCACAAAACAATATGACCTTTTCCAGACTAGTAGTTAACTTTATAAAAGTTTACTCTCTCTGAACTCTTCCAAAACATCTACTTCTCCTGTCTCTCTCTCTCTCCCTGGGCCCTGCAGGCTGCTCCTGCACAAGCTTCCCCCATCAATCACCTCTATGTGTTATAAAACCGTGTGAGATGGCTTTTAGCCTCGTGCAGCACTCTGTAATGTTTAACCATGAACAGATTCCTCCTGACTGACAAAGTTATAAAACCTCCTGTTTACTTTCTACTCTTTCTTCATACATTTAAAAACACAATTGTGGTAAATTGTTTACGTTTTCAGTTTCCTATCTACTTTTAAAAATTCAACTGAGAACAACTTTATATGATAACACCTCCTAAATAACATTACAATATATATTTCTTTCAGTGAGTTTGTTGTTAATGTTTAACAAATTATCCTCTTTCATGTGTAATCTAGGTGGAATAATCCACTATTATATTCAATTTGAATCAAACTTAACCTGCATGTACTTCAAATACTCAGTAAACCTCTTTTTACTTTCCCTCAACGTTACTGTATGCAATTAAGTTCCTCTGAAATATAATTAAGTACAATTCTCAGTTAATGACCAATACCACGAAATTCACAATGCAATGCAATAGTAACAATCAGTTCTCAAAACTTCTCATGAAAACCACAATGTGACGTAACTGCATCCCACAAAAACTATGCTAAAAACAACACATTATAGTTTCTTATTTATTTAAATACTACCATCTCAAATCACACACCGATCCACTAATCTTCAAATGTTATTCACTCCTTGTTTTTAAATTCACTCCCTTTTCTTCATGCATTAAAGAAGAGAGCAAGCAGTCTGGCTCCGGGCTGCTGCACAGCAGTTGAGCAGAAATGTGGAGAAAGGGGGGCTTTTCATTTTTTTTTTTTTTTGTATCCTTCCATTATGACTTCGCATTTCTTATCTGACTAAGGCCATTCTATGTTCAATATTAATTGTATTTATCCATAAGCACATAAATATATCCTCCACGCTGTCTGCTCAGCTTTTAAGATGCGATATTTCTTTCAACAGAATGGGCGTTAAACCCAACAGAACAAGACAATGAGAAATCCGTTAATTTCAATGGCTTTTGAAGTTGGCGTTTCTGCGCTTGCATTCACATATAGCTCACCTCCAACTCCTATGAACCTTGGATTTGCTATTCAATTTTGTCACGGATGGAGACTCACCAGCGAAGTATACCTGTGGGGACTCGATACCTCCACTAGGCGTAGGGACTCTTATACCCTTCAGTCGCCAGAGACTCAATACCTGACGCTGAAACTACTTCGCTGCTTCACTTGTAGCTAACGAGTAGCCGTATGATTCTGAAAAATCTACGAAGCTTCAACCGTTGCTTTATTTATTTATGACTTACCTACCTATGCTAAACTATTGCATTGCATTCGTTACCGTAAATGACACTTGGAATATCTTTGACAACTCTAAAATTTAGCTTGAGCCAATTACAGACTTTCGATAGAAACAGGCGTCCGTTTTACCTTTCAGTTGGATCCTTAGTTGTCAGAGATCATTCCAGGCATCTCCCTCCGTCCGCTGGCTGCTAGTGTTCTTCTCTAAACAACCCTTTTCAACCCGCTTCGGGGTCACCATTTGTTGTGACAGAGTCATTCTTTGGTGGGGGCTCTAGGCCCCCCTCTGCTCCGCGCGTCCTTTTGTGAATGGGTCAGATTAACAGAGGAAGAATTCACAGCAACCATTGGTAAGGTTATAACAAATATGCTGATTTAATGGTAAAAGATACAAATACAATATCATCACGAAGTAATCCGGATTACTCCGGCCCTGTCCTCCTCTGGGGACTCTTACTTACTCGTCTTGGCAGCTGGAGGAAAGAGAACGGACACCAGGACTCAACAGGCTTTCATGCCAGAAAACAAACAGGAGGGGTTGGGTCAGCTGGTCATCTTTTCAGGTCATCTCATTGGGAGATGCAAAAGATGCTGTATCACAGCGAATCAGCGCGTGCCAGCAGAGAACCCGAAAACAGTCTCAGTTTGAAGCAAACACATCTGTATTTCAGCAGGTTTCACGCACACTCATTTCCCTTATTTTACCATGTAAGGTAACACAGACACATTGGGTGTCCTGCACGGACCCTTCATAACATATCAGAGAACGCACACTAATTTCAGAGACCTGAGCTATCTTCAAATAAGGGCATTCCCCTGCTCACCTTTTACTTTAAATAATGGTTTTACTCACATTTCCAACTCCCTATTATTATTGATACAAAGTAATTAAACACACACATATATTTTAGACATGTATGTTCTAGCTACTTGGCATTCTGTGTTTAGATAAGAATGTGTCCTCCCCCCACATCCCCAGTCTCCTGTCATGCCAACCTGCTCCTTATTTCACATAAGTAATTTAAACACATTTAAGCCAACTACTTGCACAAAGTTTTGGCAATTTAGTACTCACAACATGAAAGAATGAAACATAAAGAAATCAATAAAAACACAAGCATCAGTATGATTGAGCAGTTATGATACAGCCAGATGGCTACTGCAACACACACACACACATCCTACTCTGCTGCCTACAGTATAGCATATGTCTATATAAGGGTATTTCCTCTCTGTCTCCTCTCCTGACAGGGAAGTTTTCACTTCTCTCTTTCCAGCTTCTTGTTCATATAAACTGCTACTATTAAATACAAAGTAATTAAGTACACACATGAAAATATAAAAACACACTTCTTATATATCAAGGGACATTAAAATTAATATACCAAAAATTACACTGTATTAAACTTCCTGCTATAATATGTTCATTTAATTATCTTCATTTCCCCCTTTTGATCTTATTTCCAAAGATCAACTTTAACAAGGCATTTGAAACATAACTATAGTCATTATTTTCTACTGTGTCCGTCTCAACATTGTATAAATCTATCAGAAACTGAGACCCAAAGTACTTGAAATCTTTGGGAACAGAACACCACTTTCCATGGCAGTGAAGGAACCATGAGAGGTGCAACCTGAGTGCTAGAAAGCAGTCTCCTTGTGGTAAAACTGCTACTATTAAATACAAAGTAATTAAGTACACACATGAATATATAAAAACACACTTCTTATATATCAAGGGACATTAAAATTAATATACCAAAAATTACACTGTATTAAACTTCCTGCTATAATATGTTAATTTAATTATCTTCAATATCGATATACTACGTCTACTGCACACAGACAAAATCTGTAAGAGAAATGCAGTCTATGGTATTTACTTGTCTTAAATATTATATTTAACTATACATTACATTACATTGCATTGCATTTAGCTGACGCTTTTATCCAAAGCGACTTACAATAAGTACATTCGACCAGGAAGACACAACCTTGAAGAAAACAGAATCATATAAGTACATCAGGTTTCATAGAGCCAAACATTTCAAGTGCTACTCAACTGGCTTTAGGTAAGCCAGTCCTTTATTAGTATAAAAGTACTTCGTTAATAGTTCTAACGCTCGAAGTGGAGTCGAAAGAGATGAGTTTTCAGTTTGCGCCGGAAGATGTGCAAGCTATCTGCCGTCCTGATGTCAATGGGGAGCTCATTCCACCATCTTGGAGCCAGGACAGCAAACCCACGTGTTTTCGCCGATGGGAACTTGGGTCCCCCTCGCAGCGAGGGCGCAACGAGTTGTTTTGGCTGATGCCAGAGCGTAGTGCACGCGCTGGGGTGTACGGTTTAACCATGTCCTGGATGTAGGAAGGGCCAGATCCATTCGCAGCATGGTAAGCAATGTACCAGTGTCTTGAAGTGGATTCTAGCAGTTAACCGGAAGCCAGTGAAGGGAGCATGAGGTATACCTCAGCTCACGCGCTTCACGCTCTGTATAGTTAAATTCACTCTGTGATTGGTCTGAGAGACAGGAGATGTTCGACTGATCCCAGAGATCTATATCGCATTTCTATTATAGGGCTCTGGTACTGACCCACACAGCAAACCACACGATCCAATTAAGCAAAATGTTTGCCTACGTGAAATACCTTGGACGACGGAGTAAAAAATCAATGTTTCCGAACGTCTTATATCAAGGACTTTGACAGGGAGAAATATATACAAAGTAACCTTGACACTGTATATTGGGTACGCTGGGAGGACGATTTTTTCAAGGGACAAATATTATTTGTAAAGGGTGAGCGATGGTGTCCTGAATACTGCATTAAAACCATAGCGTTAATAAATGTTTGTTATGAGTTTTGGCTAAAATGGTAGCGTTAACGTAATGGTTCTCCAACTAGCAATTGCTAGTTGGAGAACCATTTAGCTAGTTAGCGGCAAGCAAAATACTTGGCCGCTGAGTTAAACAAGCTAACGTTGGAGGCAAGCTAGCGTTAGCTGCAAACTCCCGTTAGCTGATTGCTCGCGTGTTGCAAGCTAACGTTAGCCGGAAGCTAGCGTTAGTTGCAAGCTATTGCCGCTGAGTTAAACATAATAATAGACTGTATCGCGCCACTGCATTACATAATAAGATGAATGACAGCGCTTCATGCTATAATGACAGCTCTTAGAAGAACATTCTAGAATTCAAGATTCCAGAGCAGTGTCTCGTGTGCAAAAGAAATAGGTAGCGCGTGAGGCCAAGAATGTATACAAGCAATCCGTTCGGCTCGACATCTGCCAGCCAGGATGTTTGCTTATGTGAAATACACGGACGGATTTAAGGCTATTGTAGCTATACCTATAACAAACATCCAAAACTTCGACCTAAAAACATATCAAGCGGACATCCTCTATCCCATTCTTTGGGAATACAAATATTTCAACGGCCAGGTTCTGCTTGTGAAAGGTACGAATAATTAGGCTACCTTAACATTAATAATTAATAAGCGAGTAGCCAACGGCTTATTCTAACCGTTAGACTCTAACGGTTAGAGTATGCCATATATACATATATATATATTATTATTTGTTATATATAGGCCTATATATATATACATATATAATATATTCGGTACTGGTACATTAAGATGGCTTACTTTAACGTTATACTCTAACGGTTAGAGTATGCAGACTTCATAAGCCGTATATATATATTTATATAAACTACCGAAATTAAAGCAAGGTAAAATCATTACCATGGACATTAAACATTTACGTTAGCTTCACTTACACTTACCTTTTGACAGAAACCCAAGAGATTCAGGACTCAACATCAAATCCTCCAAAACAAATCAGAGTTCCAAGGATCCAAGAAGATTTTTGATTTGATCATTGTGAAGGGACATCCACAGAAATGGATGCTCTAAAAAAGAAATCGGTATGTTTTTCTTATTTTTAAGGAAAATGTTCTGAAAAATTCATCTCTTCTTCTTCTTCTTCTTCTTCTTCTTCTCTTTCTTCTTCTTTCTTCTTCTTCTTCTTCTTCTTCTTCCTGGTGCATGCTGGGAGATTTCGGAGGGTGAAAGAAAGAGAAGACTGGTTGTGGACTTAAAGGGAACCACTTCCTGGCCTTCCTGACATCCAGGAAAAGGTGAGATTCAAATCCATGTTAATGCCAGAAGCAATTTATTGTTTTTAACTTTTTTAATATGATTTGGGGCATTTCAGTTTTATTGGAAAGAGGCAGCAGAGATCTACTGGAAACAGTGGAGAGGGAGGAGATGATATGCAGCAAAAGGCCCACCCGGATGGTTGCTGCTCCGTGTGGAACGTGTTCTATCAGGTAAAGCAATTTGGTACCCAGTTATTTTTGAGTTTGAATTTAGCCTTTGGAAGGTAATTTCCAACAGTGCATTGTAAAGACTGAAAGATTTAAAGCTTGACATGATTTGGTCTTTTACTTAAGAGGATGCTTGTCTCTGAACTTCTTTAATGCTTATTTTTATATTGATGATATTGTTTTGTTCTTTATTTTTGTAGTGAGAATCACTTTGCAATTGTGTAAGTGCTATATAAATAGTTATACTAATAGTATTGTTGTTACCATCATTGCTATTATTAATAATGTTTTCTTTGTTTGGCTGCAGAAAGGATCATGCCAGCCCACATCAAACACCTGATCAAGAACTTGTGAATCTTCAGGCAGAACAGATGAAAACACCTGTTCAAAGTTCCAGTTCCCTGTACATGGAACCATGCCTGTATGGGACTCTGTTCCACATGTCTTCAGTCAGTCCTGGACCCTATGACTAGGACACTAGTTCTACCAAGGCTTATTAGAGGTAAGCAGTGGTAGGAGAGGAGTGGAGTTATCTTTGTATTTGAGCTGCAAGTAGACAAAGGTGATCAAATGCTGATGCTAATAACGATCCGAGTAATTTGATATTGATTGTCTGCAATCAGAGGTCGCGTTAACCGAATATTTTCCGTCTATGACGGATTTTTTATAACAATGACGGACAGATCTGAAAGCAGTCCGTCATTTTGAAAGATTAGAACAAACTCAGAGCAGCGCCAAAGTTTCCCCGCAGCGAGGCTCCGGTGTTATGCTGTGTTATGCATGCCCTCCAAAAAGGAAATTATACCGTTTCCAAACCTAACTGTGCCGTACAAATCATTGAAATGGTTAGGGTTAGGGTTAGGGGTTAGGGTTAGGGCTTCTCAGCGATTACCGTAAAGGCGCTATAAATCGCGCACTCAAAAATGAAGAACTGCTCATTTGACCAAGCAAATTTGAGAGACGGCTGAGTTGACCGCAGTCCCGCGAGGTGCAGCAGCCATGCATAACACGGCGCATGTGAACTGTCCCTCCCCCCCCGTTGACAGTTCACGAGCATGCTTCTTCCCCCCCCACCCTCGTCAGAGTTGTGTAAAAGCCGACGGGTAATTCTGGATTTTGACGGAAGTTTTACGACCCTGTCCGTCAGAATGACGGACAGCGAAAAAGTCTAGCGCAACCTCTGGTTCACACATACGAGGAATTTGACTTGATGTCATGGTGCAGACATAACATATAAAACAAGAAATATAATACAAAACAAAAAATCTTTAAGGGCACCGTAATAACATATAGTTAAATAGCAATAAGAAAAATAAATAAAAAATACCGAATCCTTACCCGATTCTTCTATTTCCCAGATAATACAGCTGCACAATTACAACAGGAACTCATCTTTAGACGGTTAATACAGAAGGTACATTTAATGTTTGTGTTTTTACCAGTCATAGGGTAACAACAGATTTGACTGGTGGTAGGCTAAAAGGCTGTTTTGTTGATCATTTTATTTTTCATTACATTATAAAGATCTGCTACATTGGAGGATTCCAAAGCTGAGCTGGAAGGGGAAGTCACCACCTACAGGACAGCAAATCTAAACATTAATTTGGATAAAATATTAAACCAGGTATTTTCACAAAGTAAGTACATTTGTTTTTAAATTGCAAGCAAATAATAATGACAGTCTTGGATCGATTTTGCATTTTAACTTTCATCAGCAACTACAATAAAATAAACAGACAAGATGGCAGTGAAATGTGTAAACAATCAGCCCATCAAGATATACACATATTAATTTATACTATTGATGAAATGTTTTTGTCCTTTCTTTGTCTTATTCACATTCTGTAGAAGAACAATCTGAGATACCTGAACAGCGTGAGCCGGCACCCTGGACACCCACACACCCCAATAATTCCCCTTCAAAGAGCGAGCCACATGGGAAGGTATATATTATTTCCATAGTGGAGCCTTTTTATTTTTGCTCCTCAGTCTCATATTGGTGTCTAGCTTTTATGTATAGGCTACTGTACACATTTTATGTTTCAGATTGTTGTCATTCACTTGCAAGGGGAGATTCCAGTGCATCCAGAGGTCTGGGCAAAAATAAAAAAACAACACGAGGGACTCCATGTTCGTGAAGGAGTTGGCTGTGGCGTTTTGGGGCACCGACACCTTAGGGGAAAGGAGCCTGACTGGAAAGGAATGCCCCACCACCAAGACCACCAGACAGCCAAGTAATAACTATTCTGTTTACAGTTCTGTCATCACATAATTGAATACGATTTGTTAAAACATTGTTGTTTCTTATTTTCAGTTTGCTTCAAGCAGTGGCTGTACGAGAAATACGTGGAGGACCAAGAAATGCTGGCCGGATTGGCAAAGACCGGAAGATACATAACAGAGAAGATAATGGATATTAACAAGAAAAAGAAAAAAATACTTTAAAAAAAAATGTTTATAATTTCTTTATATATATATATTTTATTATAATGCTATTTACATTTTAATTATATTTGTTATTTCTAAATCAAATGCATCTATTATAGATGATATATTTATTTAGACGTAGGTTTTTTTTGTAATATTATTGGATTGTTAATGTATAATTTATTAAATAAAAATACTGTTATGAACACTATACAATGTCTTTATTTTGATAGTTACCAGAATACATTGTATATTTAATACTAACATAAGCTGGTGATAGATAAATTCTGGTCTGCTGGTCTGTTGGTATGCCAGCAAAACCAGCATATGTTGTGTTTTGGTCACTATCCTGGTCTATGTTAGTATGCTGGTGACCAGCAAACCAGCATACTATGCTGGTACCATGCAACATGATCTACCAGCATGGTGTTGTGTTTTGGTCCCCAGCATGCTGGTGGACCATGCTGGTGACCAAAACACAACACCATGCTGGTCAACACCATGCTGGTCCAAGCTGGTTTTTTCAGCAGGGGAGCGAAAAATGCTAACGCACTTTGGCACAGAACTCAAGATAAAAGTACCCTTATTACTTATCGTAGCTGCACATACAAGATATCCGATTAAAGATGAGGTTCCACAGATTATTTAGGTATATATAGTATCATCACTGAGTGATCCGAACTCGGACAGGGGAAGCACACACAGACATCACACACGTACCTTTACGTAGCTTACATTACATTGCATTTAGCTGACGTTTTATCCAAAGCGACTTACAATAAGTGCGTTCGACCAACAAAAATACAAACTTGAGGAAAACAGAATCATATCAGGCTTCATAGAGCAAAAACATTTCAAGTGCTACTCAACTGGCTTTAGATAAGCCAGCCATTTATTAGTATATAAGTGCTTTGTTAATAGTCTATCGCTCAAAGTGGAGTCGAAAGAGATGAGTTTTCAGTCTGGCCGGAAGGTGTGTAAGCTATCTGCTGTCCTGATGTCAATGGGAGAGCTCATTCCACATTTTGGAGCCAGGATAGCAAACCCACGTGTTTTTGTGATGGGAACTTGGGTCCCTTCGCAGCGAGGGTGCAGCGAGCCGTTTGGGTTGAATGCAGAGCGGAGTGACGTGCTGGGGTGTACGGTTTAACCATGTCCTGGATGTAGGAAGGGCCAGATCCATTCGCAGCATGGTACGCAAGCTGCTTGCTTCCAGTCTTGGCTATACGGCAGTCCGCGCAGTCTAACACACACACATTACCAAATAAGGAGTGAGAGTAACGCTTAGCCAAAACCGGGAAGCTGCATACACTCTGGTGGCTACCATTAGCAGCTAACTTTTGTGCTCGATTTTTAAATACAAATGGAATTATGGATTATAAACAATTGCTTCAAAGCCACAGATACATTATCAACCTATGGATCAACGCGATTCAGCCGCGTTTTTTCTCGTTTTAATGCCATTGAACACGTCTTTTGATCAGATTGACAGCTTCGGTGAGACGATCTCCCGTAAAAGCTCCGTAAAAGGTACGTGTTGTGATGTCTGTGTTTGCTTTCCCCCCTGTTGCGAGATCAGATCGCTTAGATACTATACTTAAATAATATGTGGAGTCTCAGCTTTAATCGGATATATTGTATGTAGTAATAATAAGGGTATCTTTTATTTTGAATTGCTGTGCTAAAGGCGTTAGCATTTTTTTTTTTTTATTAAAACCGCACGTCCCTGCGGTGTGAATATCGCATGCGCATATCGCGGTTATCACCATGACACGGTATATCGTTCAGCCCTAGTGTGTGTGTGTGTGTGTGTGTGTGTGTGTGTGTGTGTGTGTGTGTGTGTGTGTGTGTGTGTGTGGTGTGTGTGGTGTGTGTGTGTGGGTGTGTGTGTGGTGTGTGTGTTGTGTGTGTGTGTGGTGTGTGGTGTGTGTGTGTGTGTGTGTGTGTGTGTTGTCTCTCGCTCTCGTGTTGTCTTCTTTCTCTTCCGCTGTCCCCCTTCCTCTTCTTTCGTCTTCTGCCCTACCCCCGCCCCCGCCTTCCCTTCGCTTTTGGTCGAAATGTTTTTTTTTTTGTTCCGAATTGCTATTCTGTTCAATGATTCCCTTCGATGCAGGAAGACATCGTATGGAAACTTTGATTCTTTGAATAGTTCGATGACCGCATGAAGGCGACACGCAGGGTTGGCAGCATGACCTTTACCCCCCCCCCCTCAACGACACCCACCAAAATCACCGAAGCAGAGATGCGCACCATCTCCCCCGGCTTCATCACCATGCCTACCACAATCATCCAAACCACAACAATACAAGAAAGATGGAAGCAGATTTCCAAACCCCCCTTTCTACAGTGTAGCCCTCACCCTGCCCTCCTATGATGAGAGGAGCAGGGTGGTGGGTCCTCCCTCCCCTTCAAAGCCTGATAGGGATGTGTGTGTACAAAACGCTGCAAACTGATATCTGCTGGGTCCAGGCTCAAGGGCGTATGGTACTCTCAACTCTTTCCAGGACATGCCGGGACCCTGCCTGCCTGTAGCTTTGCCGATATCTGTGTTGATAGGTAATAGATTAAGAGCGGTGAATCATCTTAGATACAGGAAGTTTAGTAGTGATTCCATGTCAGCCACAGCTTGTTACAAAAAATCTGACTGATAGTGTGTTTAACAAACTTAAACTAGCTTTATTAAATGTCAGGTCTTTGGGCAGGGAAAAAACATTGTAAAGATCAATGATTTTAATCACTGAGCACAATCTCGATTTTAATGTTTTTAACAGAAACTTGGATTGAACAAAAGAAAAAAGTGCAGCTGTTCTTATCGAATCAACCTCCTCCCAACTTTAGTTTTATGAGTCAGGAAAGAATGCATAAGAAGGGGGTGGGTTGCTATTCTATTCAATGATTCCATTCAATGCAGAAGACATCTTATGATATTGTGGCCCTTCAGCTGAAAATGCTCCTCTCGAGCTCTGTTCCTAAATATCTATAGACCACCCAAATAACTGTGCAAGCTTTTTGATACTTTTACTGAACTGCTGTCTATAGTGTGTATTGACTTGACCGTGATTTTAACATCCATGTTGACAACCCCCAGGACAGTGTCACGATCTGTCTTTATGGTGTCCTTGGTCTTGTCTTGTTCATGTTTTATTTTGAAAGGTCCTTCACCCTCCTGTCTTGCCTGTTCTGTCTGGGGATTGTCTGTGGTTCCCTAGTCGTTAGTTTTCCCCTGGTGTGTCTGATTACCCGATTGTGTTCACCTGTGGCCCCTGTGTTTTCTCCTCCCTCCTCACCTGTGTCTTGGTTTGTGTGATTAGTCTTGTGTGTATTTAAGGTTCTGGTTTTTCTGTCTGTCTTGTCGGTTCGTCTTGTGTCATGACTAGTTCGTCGGTGAGTGTTCTGTTACGTCTTTGTTATCACTTAGCCTTGAAATAAAGGAATTGTCACTTTAATCTGCATTTGGGTCCTGCCTGCTTCACACACCGTGACAGACAGAGGGGCTAAAGAACTGTTTTGTGTTCTTGATAGCTATGGACTGACTCAGCATGTGACGGAGCCCACGCACAATAAGGGGCACACTCTGGACTTAATTATCTCAAAGGGTCTGAATATCTCTAAGGTTGTGATGACTGATGTTGCACTGTCTGACCATTCCTGTGTTTTCTTTGAGAGCTCTATTTCTGTTCACAAAAATGTTCAAAAAGAGGTAACCACAAAGCGATATTTAACTGAAAATACTAGGGAAAATGTTACTCAGAATTTTTCTACCACACTTGCCCCTGGCTAACATCTCAGTAAATTAGCTAGTAGATCATTTTAATTAAAAATGTTATAGATGCCATTGCTCCAACTAATGTAAAGGAAGTGTCTGGCAAGAAAATATCTCCATGGAGAAAGGCCATGACCGTGAAAAACAGAAAAAAGAGAATGTCGAAAAACAAATCTCCAGGTTCACTGACATTTATAAAGAGAGACTTGGCCTTTATAATTTGGAATTGAAGAAAGCACGACAATCGTTCTTCTCTGACATTATTAACCAAAAACAAAAACAACGCACGTGCCTTGTTTTGCTACCGTCGACAGACTAACTAACCCCCCAGTGTCAGTAGTGTTAGAGATTTGGAGGGCAACTGGCCCGCTTTTCAAATCTCCGCGTGTCCCCTATCAAGCTGGTTATAATACAGGAGGATACCATATCTACAAAGTAACCGTTAAACAATATCTACTTTAATGGCAATATGACAATGCAATACCAATCATTACATACAACATAATATATTACAATTATATTGTAATGGTTAAGGAGTAATGCCGGCTCACTCCTGCCCTGGTTCCCGTGCTGCGGAGATCCTTTCGCTCGGGCAGCATGTGAAGAGTAGAGCGAACGCCAGGGATCCACCGGATATATACCAGAGGTAAGAAGGAGGGGTTAGGGGTTAGGTCAGCTGGTCATCTTTTCAGGTCATCTCACATTGGGAGACGCAACGCTGGCCAGCAGGAAACCAAACAGGCTCACTTTATTACACCTCCCCCACAGAGCAATAAAATCCTGTTTACCTCCAAACAGCCCAGATGTTTATAGCCATTTTTAGTCCTTACATTTATGAAAGGACAAAACAGAGAAATCAATATAAAACAACAGACACAGGTATTGTTTGAACAGTATTCACTTAACTGCTACTATTGATAACCACCAGAGAAACCACAAGGGACCTCTCACAAACACTGTAGCTAGATCTAAGTTGACCTGCAAATCAAGACATGCTCTCACCTTCCCCCATCTTCCTTTGTCCTCAAAACCACATGTCTACAGGCCCCAAATCAGCTCACAGTTTTACCCCAAATTATTCCCATTTTAAGCTTATCAATAGTTTGCTAATATGAATATATACAAATATTCCACTACAAATCCCCCTTTTTATCTCCTTCTCCAGAGATAAACTCAGACAAGGCATTTTGAAAGATACCCACTGTCATTCTTTTCTACTGTGTCCGTCCCCCAAACATTGTATAAAATCCATCCGAAGCTGGTAGTTAGAGTACTTGAAACCTTCATGGAGACAGAACAACCACTTTCCATGGCAGTGAAGGAACCATGAGGGGGTAGCTGAGTGCTAGAATCATCAGCCCCCCCCTCCCCCTCGGAGGAATAGCCCACAAGTGACAGCTAATAGGGAGGGGGAGATGCGGCTTTCCCTTCACGGGTAGAACTGATCAGAGAGAAGTAGACTCCCTCCTCTGCTGCCATCGACAAGTCCCCTGTGCCGCCCTGGCTTGCCGTGTCTTTGTCCCCCGATCCGCTGACAGCAGCTTCTGGGCTGCCTGCTAGAGAGATGTCTTCTCCTCCTCGTCCTCCGGCCCGCTGATGGCGGCTTCCGGTCGATGCTGTAGAGATGTCTTCCCGATCCTCCTTCTCCAGTCCGCTGCTTCTGAGTAGTCCACGTCTGCCAGGGCCACGTCCGTCCTGATGTCATCCCCTGGTCCTAGCAGGTGGTTTCCCCCGCCGCACACTGGCTCCCGTGGTACGAGCTGGTCCCCCTTTTCTCCTAGGCAGGACGGCATAAGAGTGTCGCTGGGGTCACTCGGATCGGGGTCGGAGAGCCTGGAGTTGAGCCACTTTGGTCCTGATGACTTTCAGCCCGACGAACTCTGCTGTGTCGGCCTCGTGCTTCTCGGGTCCCCCTTTTGGGCACCAGCAACCTGTGTGGAGAAATCTGATACACTCCCTCAAGCCTAGCCTCAGCTGTTTTGACCCACTTGGAGCCTGTTGGTGGGGTGTCTTGAAACAACACAGCGTCTGTGGAACAGGTTTTCTAAATGAATTGTAGACCTCCTCATCTGCCAGTGCAGCTTCAGAATCTTAATACTTGGATTGTGCCAACTAAATAAGAACCTCAACATCTTTAGGGTAAACTAAATAACATATTTCAATAGCTCTGAATTTCTGACTAAACATTCCGTGTTTATTTTTAAATGAAATCCTATTTAAAATCTAAATATAATATGAACTGCTAATGTTTCTGGTAAAGAAACACACTAATGTTATGGATTCAAAAACAACCAAAATCACGATACTAACAAAGTGAATGATTTCCTGGTGATACTGCTTCTATCTGTCAGTGCTTAGATATTATCACGCTGAAAAAAATGAATACAGAATTCCAACAAACTGTCATCAAATGTCTTTCTATTCTAAATTTAGATGAAATGTATATCCCCATAATGACCTACAACAATAAAGTCTATGGCTTTTACTTCTTTACCAGGCTAGTTACATGATGTTGTCTAAATTAAATTCTGTCTCAATACACTACTATGTTTAGCTTTAACTGTAATATGTTCTTTCTACATGTCAAACCTCAGTTACTCTAATGTCTGTTAAAATATTACAAAATTGTTTCATTATCACAGGTCAACTTCTTCGGTTTCACAGTAGCCCCTTGGCCACTGCTTTCTTTGTTACCTGTTATATTTCAAATCAATATTTAGAAACATCTCAACATTCATCCAACAGTATCTTATCCCCAGATATGGAGCAGGTTAATTACATTCAATGCTCAGTTTGAACATCTGGGTTGGGGCGGAAGGTTTCTGTCAATCCTTAAAAGAAAAATTTAAATTGTGAATTTTACAGCCATGTTAACATTTATACATTATACTCACTCCCCCCTTTTACACATGAAATCATGTGTAACAAAACCCTGTAATGGGAGGGGAAAACAAAAACTGTCAGGTATTGGTTAGGGACATAACGAACATTATTTTCAAGTTGACATCATTATCATTATTTCACAGTGAACACTTCAGTGAAAAGAAGTGTTCCTCTCGTCCTTCAGGCCTAAAAGAAACAGAATCTTCAGATTTTGTTTTACATTTGCAAACCACCAACTCCTGTGAGAGTAAAATATCACATGTGTGGTTTCCCCTTTTTGTGGAATTTTTAGGAAACCTCTCGTTTCCCTTGGAGCTCCAAAATAATATGTTAGTCCAAAACATGCTTGGTTAGTTATTGTTTTAAACCATGCCGTTGCAACTGATCACAGGCAGACATACACTCACATTCACACTCACCACCGTCAGGTTTGTAAAGTCAAGTTTGGTCATGGTCTCACCCAGAGTCAGTCATCCACAGTGCCTTGTCAAGTTACACTGTCGGTCAGGGTCAAAGGTCAGTTGGTCTCCTTCTTTTTGGCCATGTGTCGTGCTCTGCAGAGACTTTGACATTTCAGCCTAGGCCAGTATCCTTTGTCTACAAAAATATGTCACGATTTCAACTATGATTTTCAAGATGATTCTCACTTGTCATTGGGACTTTCTGCCTCCCACTTTTCCTGAAACTTGGTACAAAACTACTCACTTCCTTCGAGTACTACTACTACTGCAATCCATTTACACCTAATTAGTATTAAAATGTCTAATGATCTATTTCAGAAACTTGTGTACATAACTATTATCTTGAGTCAAAACATTACTAGGATCTGTGTCGCTCTGCATTTCATAGCTCATTATAATTCTGGTCTACTTAAAAAACAATGATAAACTCTTTAGCAGTGTGTGGAACCTTGGGTGTCCGAACATGCAACAATTACTCCCTCCTTTATCAAGGATTTAAAACCGAAGTCGTTTTATATTTCCATCTTAAAGCCCTACTATGGTAATAACTATGCCACAATGGTGAAATCAACACTTTAGATTGGAATTGTGGCTTGGCACCAGCTATTAATACAAATAAAGATTTGTCCTATAGAGTGGTTCCTAAAACTATCCTTTTAATGGTGATCAATATTGTAACCAATGAGATCGCTACTTTATTCACACGTGAATAAAAATCTCTTAAAGAATGATTTGTTAACATGATGAAAATATTGAAGAATATGGTTCTACTCTGTCAGTGTGTTTTAGGATGATTCTTATTTTACTTTAATATTTTCCTCTTTACTGCTATTTTTAATTTACCAATTGATTAATAAATCTTTCTGTCTTTACGTATTTATGAAGTTAATTCAAGTTATTTAAATGTGCGTTTTGTGAATAAGTGTGTTTATGTGTAAACTCACTCATTCCCGTTCTCCTTTTCTCCTCCCCTGGTTTTCTCAAGCCGTGACCCCGGCCTCCTCACTTCTAATCGACCATGCCAACTCCTCTGATTCTGTCTTCTCTTCAGTCCATCAGCTGTTGAATCCATCCCACTGTAACTTTGTAGGCAGCCATTGGCCCAGTTACATCATACAGCCCCATCATGCACTGTTGTTGCACTCCTCCTTTACAGTCTCTCTGCTGTTTTTATGGAGGGCGGATTCTGCTCTCATGTCTATTGTGCCAAATCTCGCGGCGCAGTTTGGAACTTCATGTCCTGTTTTGAGGGACCGGATGAGAGTTGTGCCTCTTTGTCAGCATGCTGGGTTGGTTCTGGATGCCTCAGGTGGAGATGGTTCTGGATGCCTCAGGTCGTTGTTGGTTCAGCTCTGGTCTCTGTCTGTACGATGGAGAAGGAGGAGTCTCCTGTTGGGTTAGGTCTTTCAATCTGCTTGGAGGGTCGGGATCATAGCCTTTCTAACTCAGAGGGGGAGTCCAGGGTCTCGGTACACATTACCTATAAGAAGTCTAGCCCACTTGATGTTTAAATAAATCCAACCCTTTCCACTCTGTCCTCTTTCTAATCATCTATCTGTCTTAGTTGTTAAATGCCATCTAAACAACATAATTAATGTCTACTTATGATATTACAAAAACTCACTCTAAAAATTGTTTCATCCATTGTTACATATTTACCCAACACAACTCTGAAATACTTACATGTTCCAGCATCACATATTCCACACACTATGAAAGACATCTCCATACCTTCTCTCATTGTAAATCCCACTGTTACTTCGAGCAATAGTAAACCTGCAGAGCACACCAATCGGATCACAGTAATGAAATTTGAATCAAGTGTAGGCCTATGTCTTCTTTCTGAACATTTATTTATATTGTCTAAATTCCTTGTCTATGATGGGCAATGTATTTACACTCTACAAGAGTTTACTCATCTCGCTGGTGCTGTCGTTGTCAATTCAATACCGGCCAGCAATGTAATGATTAAACTCTAAGCTCGAAAAATGTCAAGGGTGTGATACCCCCTTTCAGCCACTAGATGGCAGCAGCAGAAAGTTTCAAGGGTGTGATACCCCATTTCAGCCACTAGATGGCAGCAGCAGAAGTTTACAGACAAAGGGAAACGCTCTCCCGTCGATGTAACATATAACAGACCTCTGGCTTTTAGCTTTCAGCCTTGGTCTGTTATTTAACCCCAGTTAATAAACGGCGACCCGATCTAAAATATCGTGTTTCCAGGTTTTTGTCGTGCAGGAATCAAACCTCGCAACCCACAAAACTGCAGCGTCTCCACGCCACTCAGGAATAAACTACCTGCAGATCCGCGCCAACTGCTCTATTTTACGTCACGCAGGACTTTCCGTCTACCTGGCTATCAACGTTTACGTTTTGTATATAACTTTCCTAACATAGTAAAATATGCATTGTATATTCCATTTAAACTTTAAAAACACTGTGAAACGCCTACAGACAATCCTAAAGTTTTAGCGTATCCAATTACAGACAGGCGATTTTCATAACAGGCGTCTGCGTACCTTATTTGCAGAGTTGCAGGGTCCTGCTGATTGTCTGAGATGTTTGAAAGCGTCTGTTTCCCGACCCATTCGGGTCGTGTGAATTCTTCCTCAGCTTCGTTATATCTGGAACGTCCGGGTCACCATTGTTAGAGATTTGGAGGGCAAACTGGCCCCGCTTTTCAAATCTTCCCGCGCGTCCCTATCAAGCTGGTTATAATACAGGAAGGAATCCATATCTACAAGTAACCGTTACAATAATCTACTTTAATGGCAATATACAATGCAATACAATCATTACAATACACATAATATATTACAATATATTGTAATGGTTAAGGAGTAATGCCGGCTCACTCCTGCCCTGGTTCCCGTGCTGCGGAGATCCTTTCGCTCGGGCAGCATGTGAAGAGAGAGCCGAACGCCAGGGATCCACCGGAGATATACCAGAGTAAGAAGGAGGGGTTAGGGGTTTAGGTCAGCTGGTCATCTTTTCAGGTCATCTCATTGGGAGACGCAACGCTGGGGCAGCAGGAAAACCAAACAGGCTCACTTTACACCTCTCCCCACATAGCAATAAAACCCTGTTTACTCCAAACAGCCCAGAATGTTTATAGCCCATTTTTAGTCCTTACATTTATGAAAGGACAAACAGAGAAATCAATATAAAACACAGACACATGTATTGTTTGAACAGTATTCACTTAACTGCTACTATTGATAACCACCAGAGGAACACCCAAGGGACCTCTCACACAACACTGTAGCTAGATCTAAGTTGACTGCAAATCAAGACATGCTCTCACCTTCCCCCATCTTCCTTTGCTCCTCACAAACCACATGTCTACAGGCCCCAAATCCAGCTCACAGTTTTACCCCAAATTATTCCCATTTTAAGCTTATCCATAGTTTGCTAATATGAATATATACAAATATTCCACTACAGTAGCCTCTGAATTGCTATCCACCAGGGCGTGCAATGATTTTGCCTCCTTTTTCACTGACAAAATTCAGAAAATCAGACAAGCAGGTCAGGGCCTCTGCAGCAGGAACAGCAAATGTGTTGTCCCTATGTCCACCTAACATCAATTCAAACACCATGACACAATTCCATCAGATTAATGATAAAAACCTAGAGGACATTATTCAACTTCTGAAATCCTCCTCCTGCTGCCTTGATATTATTCCAACAGGATTTTTCAAAGATGTTTTGCCTTGCATGGCCTCAGATCTACTTCATATAGTAAACACATCTCTTCACTCAGGTATTTTTCCACAGGCCCTGAAAACTGCAGTCATTAAACCGCTCTTAAAAAATAATAATCTAGATGCTTCAGTAATGAACAATTACAGGCCCATATCAACCTCCCATTTCTAGGTAAAATCATTGAAAGAGTTGTTTTTCAACAGTTGAGTAATTTCTTGCATTTAAATAACTGTTTCGATGTGTTCCAGTCAGGCTTTCGTCCAAACCACAGCACTGAGACTGCTCTTGTAAAGGTCTTTAATGACATCCACTTAAACACAGACAGTGGCAGAACTTCAGTGTTAGTATTATTAGATCTCAGTGCTGCGTTTGACACTGTTGACCACAGCATATTACTAGACCGACTGGAAACTGGGTGGGACTTTCGGAAACAGTTCTAAATTGGTTTGAATCCTACTTAAAGGACAGAAACAACTTTGTTTCTATAGGTAAATACACATCTGAGTTGACAAATATGACATGTGGGGTTCCTCAAGGCTCCATCTTGGGGCCTCTTCTCTTTAACATCTACATGCTACCACTGGCTCAGATAATGAAAAACAACAAAATAAGTTACCATAGCTATGCAGATGACACACACATTTACGTAACAATTTCACCAGGAGACTATGCTCCAATTCAAACACTGAGTAAGTGCATTGAACAAATCAATGACTGGATGTGTCAGAACTTTCTCCAATTAAACAAAGATAAAACTGAGGTAATGGTTTTTGGAGCCAAGTCAGAACGTATAAAAGTTAGCGCTGAGCTTCAGTCTGCAATGTTCAAAACAACAGATAAAGCCAGAAATCTAGATGTAGTCATGGACTCTGACCTGAGTTTCAACAGTCACATTAAAACAGTTACTAAATCAGCCTACTATCACCTAAAGCATATATCTAGGATTACAAGACTAATGTCACAGCAGGATTTGGAAAAACTTGTCCATGCCTTTATCTTCAGTAGACTCGACTACTGCAATGGTGTCTTCACAGGTCTCACTAAAAAATCTATTAGAAAGCTGCAGCTGATTCAGAACGCCGCTGTTCGAGTCCTCACTAACACTAAGAAACACACATCACTCCTGTTCTGAAGTCCTTACACTGGCTTCCTGTGTGTCAAAGAATAGATTTCAAAATATTGCTACTGGTTTATAAAGCACTGAATGGTTTAGGCCCAAAAGATATTACTGACCTCCTGCTAAATTATGAACCATCCAGATCTCTCAGGTCTTCAGGGACTGGTCAGCTTTCTGTCCCCAGAGTCAGAACTAAACACGGTAAAGCAGCGTTCAGTTATTATGCTCCAAATATCTGGAACAAACTCCCAGAAACCTGCAGGTCCGCTGCAACTCTGACTACTTTTAAATCCAGACTGAAGACTTTTCTTTTTGTCGCTACTTTTAATTGAACTATTCATATCTTAAACTGCACTGTAACTTTTATCCATGTATTTTTTCTTTTAATGTTATTTTATTAGCTTTTCTTTTTAATGACTGATTTTAAATGCCCTTTTCTTAATGTCTTTCATTTTTGTAAAGCACTTTGAATTGCCTTGTGTTGAAAAGTGCTATATAAATAAACTTGCCTTGCCTTGCCTTGCTTTAATCATGTGGACAAATATCTTGAGTACATTTTGTTGTTTTTGGGAGAAAACAGTGTGTGCTCTTTGCCGTAACTTCCAAAAAGCCTAGAGAAGCCAAGGCAGAATCCCGTAACATCAGTTACGGTTCTTTGTCTTTGTTTCGCTGCACTCCAGAACGCTCAAATTGAGTTACGGTACTCTGCCTTTGTTTTGATGCGCTTCAAATTGAAGTTACTGTTTTACCGCGCTGGAGTTACGGTGTTATGCCTTCTGTCATCAAAGCATTTGACACAGACAGTATTTTGAATTAAATGTAAAGCAAATATTGTTGCAGTGGTTGTTTTAACTTCTCTTTTAAGAATGGCTCATTGCTCTCGAGGTAAAATGTTGGTGGAGATGGCTTTGAAACGCAGACACCAAGATCAAGGTAAGAAAAATATTAGAATACAAGAAAGATAGATTGATCGATAGATAAATAGACAGATAGCTAGATAGAGGTCCTTGCGTTACTAACGCCGTTAGCTAGCTTAGGCGTAACGGTATCCCTCTGCTGACAGCCCGCCAGTATCATGCAGCTCGCGGATCCAGTAATGAGTGACCCGAGAGTAAAACTAAACATATCTATAACTAGTTTAGGTAGCCTAGTTTGAGAGGTAATTAAAATAGCTTGGCTACGTGTGATATTCTAACCTGAAGTGTGTGTGTTGCTTCGCTCACCGCTGCAGGTGATCATGAAGAGCTGCGTGTCGACTCGTCAGCAGCAGCTGATCTCTCTCTCCCGTCAGATTAGACTTCACTGGCATTTATGTCCATATCGATCAGATCTAGCTAATTATATGAATACCTGCTTATTAAAAGACACCTAAACAATAAGCGTCGCTATGCAACCGGGTGAGGCCACAGAGTATAGCGCAGCATTATGCATTTGTTTACATCCCCACCCGAACCCCGAGGTATTACCAACAGATCAACGCACAATCAACCCATACAGGACATCTCTTTCTCCACATTAAGTGTTAGACATTATAATTGACTATTCTTGTCTGTCACACACTCTTCTTGTCTGTCACATACTCTTTTGTCTGGCACATAGTGGCGCAACTGATGCGGTATTGCGCTAAGGGGAAATTATTTTGACCGGACATTTTGACCGGAGAGATTTAGATTTGCCGGTCTTCAGCATATTTTACCGGTCATAGTCCGGTAATTACCAGCTAACGGGAACTCTGATATAAATTGAAAGTCACAAAACAGTAAGATTAAGAACGGGGTGCAGGTTAATTAATGTGAATTTCTATCAATTAGCCCACACTGCATTATTCAATATACTATATGTATGTATACTATATGTATTTAGAAAAAAAAACTGATGGGTGACAGTCACAGATGGGTGTATGTTTACAAAGGCCTATTACAATATACATTTTCCATGCATCTCTCCAATTATTACTTTCTTTCTTTATTTCAGTTTCTTGTGTGGATGTTCCTTGCAAAATTCAGCCAAATGCAGTCCCCTGCTGAAGAGAAGGAGTAGACAATTCTGGACAATTACAATGACATCAGTACTGATGATGAGCTGTTTTACAGAGCAGATTATCTGCTTATCACCAGCACACCTGGCTCCATCTTTGCTCCAGCCCCTGAAGAGCCCGCCAGTATCATGCAGCTCGCGGATCCAGTAATGAGTGACCCGAGAGTAAAACTAAACATATCTATAACTAGTTTAGGTAGCCTAGTTTGAGAGGTAATTAAAATAGCTAGGCTACGTGTGATATTCTAACCTGAAGTGTGTGTGTTGCTTCGCTCACCGCTGCAGGTGATCATGAAGAGCTGCGTGTCGACTCGTCAGCAGCAGCTGATCTCTCTCTCCCGTCAGATTAGACTTCACTGGCATTTATGTCCATATCGATCAGATCTAGCTAATTATATGAATACCTGCTTATTAAAAGACACCTAAACAATAAGCGTCGCTATGCAACCGGGTGAGGCCACAGAGTATAGCGCAGCATTATGCATTTGTTTACATCCCCACCCGAACCCCGAGGTATTACCAACAGATCACCGCACAATCAACCCATACAGGACATCTCTTTCTCCACATTAAGTGTTAGACATTATAATTGACTATTCTTGTCTGTCACACACTCTTCTTGTCTGTCACATACTCTTTTGTCTGGCACATAGTGGCGCAACTGATGCGGTATTGCGCTATGGGGAAATTATTTTGACCGGACATTTTGACCGGAGAGATTTAGATTTGCCGGTCTTCAGCATATTTTACCGGTCATAGTCCGGTAATTACCAGCTAACGGGAACTCTGATATAAATTGAAATTCACAAAACAGTAAGATTAAGAACGGGGTGCAGGTTAATTAATGTGAATTTCTATCAATTAGCCCACACTGCATTATTCAATATACTATATGTATGTATACTATATGTATTTAGAAAAAAAACTGATGGGTGACAGTCACAGATGGGTGTATGTTTACAAAGGCCTATTACAATATACATTTTCCATGCATCTCTCCAATTATTACTTTCTTTCTTTATTTCAGTTTCTTGTGTGGATGTTCCTTGCAAAATTCAGCCAAATGCAGTCCCCTGCTGAAGAGAAGGAGTAGACAATTCTGGACAATTACAATGACATCAGTACTGATGATGAGCTGTTTTACAGAGCAGATTATCTGCTTATCACCAGCACACCTGGCTCCATCTTTGCTCCAGCCCCTGAAGAGCCCACCCTTCCACTGATTGCCCTAGAGACCACCCCTCCACTGACTGCACTAGAGCCCACCCCTCCACTGACTGCACTAGAGCCCACCCCTCCACTGACTGCACTAGAGCCCACCCTTCCACTGACTGCACGAGAGCCCACCCTTCTACTGACTGCACTAGAGCCCACCCTTCTACTAACTGCACTAGAGCCCACCCTTCTCTGACTGCACTAGAGCCCACCCTTCTACTAACTGCACTAGAGCCCACCCTTCTCTGACTGCACTAGAGCCCACCCTTCTACTAACTGCACCAGAGCCTACCCTTGCTCAAGCCACAGCACCAGACCCCACCATTGCTCCAGCCCCAGAATACCTCACCCTTGCTCCACTGACTGCATCAGAGCCTGCCATTGCTGAAGCCACAGTACAACAGCCCACTCTTGCACCTCCCCCAGAGCCCACTCATAAACCACCAATAAGACAACCATGTGGCCCCAAATGCATAAGAAAATGCTCTGAGAAATGTTCAGAGGACAGACGAAGAGCAATCTGGGGCAAGTACTGGGATATGCCATACCCTGAGAAACGTTCCTTCATGTTTCACAGTGTATGCCAGGTACCGACCGCTAAAGTCTGTGGTGATGGAAAACCAAGTCGGCGGGGCAGGTCTTTCATCTACAGGCTGAAAGATGAAGACCAGGTCCCACAGCAGGTGTGCAAAATGTTCTTTCTTTCAACTTTAGGGTACCACCCAACCAACGACAGCCTGGTCCTTTCAGTGATGGGCAAAGACATCTCAACTCCTCTTGCTCCACCGAAAGATCAGAGAGGGAGACATGCACCAGCCAACAAGCTGGACCAGAAGCCATTGCATGAGCACATTGAGTCCTTCCACCCGACTGTCAGCCACTACCTCAGGGAGCATGCCCCATGGCGCCGCTACCTCCCCAGTGACATTAGCATGAAACTCATGTATGCTGACTACATAGAAAAGGACAACAAGTGCTCCTACGAGTCATATCGAAAGGCTGTGAAGTCTTTGAACATTAGCTTTACTAAGCTTGGAGAAGAGCAGTGTGAGAGCTGTCTGCTGCAGGAACAGCATGTGAAGGCTGACCACCAGGGGGAGGCTGCAGCAAACTGCCCGCAGTGTGAGAAGTGGCAAATACATAAAGATTCCGCAACAGAGAGCAGGCTACACTACCAGTCAGATGCAGAACGGGACTGGCCTGAAGATACATCGACCAGAAGTGTAGATCTGCAGAAGGTGATCATGCTCCCACGAATGCCTGGTGTCAAGTCAGCTGTCTTCACAAGACGGATTGTGGCTTATCTTGAAACCTTCGCGTCAGTTGGGAAAAAGACCAACAAAAAGAATACCATCTCTGTTGTCTGGCACAAGGGGATTGCAGGGCGGAGTGCTGCAGAAATAACATCAGCCTATGCAGCAGTATTGGAGAAGGAGCGGGACATCAACACATTGTCTACTGGGTAGACAATTGTAGCTCTCAAAATAAAAACCGGTGCCTTTTCTCTTCACTTGTGTCCATAGTCAACTCACAGACCATCTCAACTGAAGACATCACCCTTAAGTTTTTCCAGCCAGGGCACACATTTATGAGTGAGGACAGTTTCCATCATGGCGTGGAGCAGGAGATGAAGAGCAGACCAGGAGGAGTGGTCTATGATTTTGACGACTTCCTCTCTGTGGTGGAAAACTCTAATTCTAAGAAAGTTGAGGTGGTGGAGCTAAAAAATGAAGGCATCAGGGACTGGACGGATGGCCACTCTGCAGTCAAATCGAAGAAATGACCCAAACTGGCAGACCTGAAAGTTGTCCAGTTGCGACGTGGATCAAGGAGTATGTTTGTGAAAATATCCCATGAGGAGGAAGACTTCACAGAACTGGATTTCCTGCAAAAGAAATGTCAGCTAAAGATACCCACCACCTTGAGGCCACAAGACAAGGGCATAGAGGAGGCAAAGAAGAGGGATATCCTCAAGAAGCTTGGTCCCCTCATGCCACCCAACAGGAGGCTATTCTGGAGCTCCCTGCATGTGAGCAACACTGATGAAGAATAATGAGAGGAAGAACAAGAAGGATAACCATCACTAATATATGAATAAGATTAATTGTTACCAATAAGGCATTTGCATCACATTCGATTTAATCTAGTATCTAATTTATGGGAGAGAACTTTATGGAAAGAACATGAATTCTAATTTTGTATACCATCAGCATTTGCATTAAATACTATACATTTTACTTTCTATGCAAGTACATTTATTTGTAGGATGTGACTTTTATACACTATTAGAAAACATACACACTACATCATCAACAACAAGTTTTATTCCCTCTACGTTTTATCTGAAAACGTTAACTTATATTTAACCTAGGGCATCGTTACCTATTATTGCCATTGCAAAATCAGATGTAACTTGCAATTTAAGGAATAAGAAGAGGAGTGTTAGTGTTGTTTCAATTCAATACAAGAATGGGTTTATAAAATAGGTCATAATGATGTGAGTTGGTAATGCAACTTTGTCACCTTCAAATACATGTTAATTCCATCTCATTTGCATTATATTTTATTTAGGTTTATATTATATTGAGCCTAATTTGCACCATGATCACTAGATTTTATGTAGATGTTATCATTAGTAACATAAACTGATTTTATATTGTGATCAGCAACCAAGTGAGCGATTAAATGGAAGTTAATGCCTTTTGCCTTGGTATTACCCCTTGTTATTTTACAGACAATGCAAAGGCAGAGTACATTAACTTCCGAAAAAAGGTCAAAGGTCAAGTTTGAGCTCAAGATTTTTATGTAGATAAAATGTAACTTCATTAAAAAAACAAATAATTTTCATTTTCAATATTCTGCCTACAATTCATTTGGCTGGACAACAAAACAACTTTAAAGTCATTTTTCTCAGTTCTACACTCTGGCGAGTTAAGGTCTTTTGCCTTTGTAGGGCAGTATTACTCTCTCGTCTCTCTTTGTTTATATCCCGCTGCTAAAAACATACACAGCAACCTATGTTGATTGGTCAAGAAGATGGTAGCATGGGCACAGGTTTGCCTGGACCTTTACATTGTAAACCTATCCGGACACAGGGGGGTGGGACTTAGTCTAAAACCTTTGCTGTTTGGCTCAGACGGAGGGGCCGCGTGGGTCTCCTTGACGAATCAAGGCTGTACAATGTGATGACGTTGTCCCGATCACGTCGGAGCCTCTGAATCCCGGAAAAGGACATAGTGATACCAGCGAAAAGCCTAGAATAGCCGCTTTACTTCACTTTTTCAATCAGATGGATAGGATTAGTGGTTGAAAAGTTATTAAGCATTTTAGAACGCTACCTCTTTGAAGCCGCGGGCGGCTCGCTCGGTCTTTAAGGGTTAAGCTGCCGACATAAATGGGTGCGGTGCTTCCCTAAGCGTAAAAAATACCGCCGCCGATGGGAATACATTGCAATCAGTTGAAAGCTCTTTGCGTCCATTTATGAAGCTGAAGGAGCCTTGGCGCGTCACAACTGGATGCCACGGGACCCTGACCAAGCGTCGCTCCTGGAAGCTTAGGGAGTGAGAGTGCTTATTTCAACAAAAAACTTTGGCTCTCAATAACTTAAGCATACTTTCAGCTACACAAACCATTCAAATATCACAATATTCAGCATTTTCAGCACATGATGGGAAAACTTCAACTTTTTCAAAATATTTTATACTTTTTGAAATATTCAGCTTTTTAAAACATTTTTTAATATGCAACTCAATGGGAGAAACCTTCAAACGCTCTTTTACCTACACTGTGCGCCAAATGCTACTCCTTCCACATACTTTCAGCTAGAGACTTCACTCCAACTTTAAAACGGTCACAAGAAATTCAGCTATTGAAATTGTATTCAGATTTTTTATATCTTTTACACTTAGTTTGGAGCTTGGTAAAGAGGCCTTCTTCAGATTAGTGTGTATTGCGCAGCTCGTTAAGGGTTAGAGTGCGTGATGTCACAGCTAGAGTGGAGCAGAGCTTGAAATTGGCCTTAACTTTTTTTTTTTTTTTAAACCTGCCATAATTCCCAAACCCTACACTCCTTGGACATAATTTTTCATGAAAAACGTAGGAAAACCTCTCCTACGTTGAAAAATAAAAATAAATTAAGCAAACATTTTTAACAAAATGCCTCTTGAGGGCATGCAGTGACAAAAACGTTCAACATGTCTCCATTAACGGTACGTCCACACGGCAGCATTGCGTGCTTCAACGGAGACGCTTCCCATTCACTTTGAATGGGATGACGTCACGCTTTGCCGAACTGCATTGTGGTTCTGTCGCGTCACTTTGCCTCCGTTGCTCACTTCGAAAGTTGAGAAAAGTTCAACTTTTTAATAGTTGACGAAAGCGCCAGCCAATCAAATGCCAGTACAAGCTCTAGCCAATCAAACCGCGTGCTTGTGTGTCCGGGCAGGAGATTCATGTGATTGGTTGTTGGTCGTACGCCAGACACGCCCACCGGCAAGCTTCAACACGACGCTGCCGTGTGGACGTAAGGCCATCGTAAATTCAGCCTGACCTGTCCTCAGAGCACCAGCTTTAGTACCTTTAGTAAATCTGCCAAAAATGCCACATTTTTTACCCGAAAGTACACAAAAAGCACACTGAGACGCTACTCAGAGTCCTTGACATGCTTCACGCCTTGACATTTTACCGATAGCAGCTACCGTTTTTAAACTATAGTTAGAAATGTAAGAGGTTTATTTCTCATTCAGAACAATGGAAAGGCTCTCCTTTCACTGCACATCACCATGGTAACCTTTGATCTCTGGGCTCACACACACAGGTGTTTGATAACGTCGTCACCATGGTAGTGACATGGTAGTCTCTGCGGTCCTGCCTGACTCTCATCATACTACCTCCCTGACAGGATTGCTGACATCCTCGTGGATTCATCTTCTTATTATAGACACATGCATTTCCAAACATTTGGTCTACCTACGCTGTAAAATGTATTATCTCTTCAATTTACACACGGCATCTATTGCACGTCTGTCCGTCCTGGGAGAGGGATCCCTCCTCTGTTGCAAACCTCTGGCGGAAATCACGCTCCATTTAGGGCGGGGCCTCGCATATGATGCACACCTGCACACCCGTTAGCCTGTTCCACAATTCTTCATTTTCTGAGGCTAGGAAGGATTCTTGCCTCGCTTCTGAAGCAAGTGACTCGGAAGATGTGCTACCAAGCAAGCGTCCTCGACATTGAGAAACACCCCTCATCTCCTCAAGAATTATGATCAGGCTTGGACTAGTTTCAATGGAAGTTTCAGCCCACATTTGAACACAGAACCAAATCTAATAATGTTCTCATTAAAGGTGGGGTAGGTAAGTTTCAGAAACCGGCTCGAGTGCACTAACATTTGAAAGTACATAGCCGAAAATAATCCGCCCCTTCCTTCAGACTTCCTTACAGAGCACCTCCTCCAACACACATGAACGCGCACATGACGTCAGCAGACTGACGTGAAAGTGGCCGCCTGTTGCTGGCGAGTCATTGAAGTACTGCTGCAATGCACGCCCAATGACGGCACGCCCAATGAGGGCACGAGATACATTTGTGCGTGCACGAGATGGAAGGCTGACCGATAGGGCGGCAATCCAATCCGTTTAGCCGGGCCGGCTAAACGGATTGGACTTTTTACAGTATTACGGCTTCCACAGATTACATTTTTTTATGGATTTTTTTGTCAAAGCATTTAAGATATTCATTGCTATCGGGATGTTAAGAGCATTCCATGGAATATAACAACAAGTGTATCTCGAGCCGGTTTCTCAAACGTACCTACCCCACCTTTAAGCAGATGGCTGTAGAGCCCCTTGTGGTTATTATGTTTATCAAGGATGACCCTTGATTATAGAGTTAGATTTGTGTAATGGTTACACAAGCCAAAAAATTGTTATGACATTATAAAGTGGCCAAAATCTGATAAGCTCATTTTCGGACAGATTTTTATATAAATGGATCATGACAAAAAGTGAGAGAATCTTTTTTCCTGAAACTTTCAGAATCTCTTTACACAGAGGGGACACATGTTTATGTATAAAAGACATGAAAAAGTGGATTTTGCATAATAGGTGACCTTTAAGATTATTGCCTATGCACATCAAGTTCTGTGGCTTCGACAAAACTTTAATATTGAACTGTTTATTTCTTTATGTAAATATATGATGTGTGAGAGATTGATATAGCAAGACCTACAGTATGCTACAGTTATTTCATAGCAGCAAATATATTGTAGCATCTCACAACAGGAACTCTATTTGACACAGGTTACTGTGGGCCGTAACCAGACCAAAACAAGGAAGGTAAGTTGCTCATTATTCTAACACACACAACACCGCTAGCTGTTTTTTAGTTGTGTAATTAATAACACAGATTATTTCTGGAAGAAATTGTGTTTTCAGAGATTGTTTTAAATAAAAATGTGAATTGCTGTAGCCTGAAAATCTGTAATAAGCAGCCATCCTCACACAGACTCACCTGTATTTATTACGCATTCAATTACACACTCTGATCCTACAGCAGTTCTGAATTGACAGTATTTAGCAGGTACAGATGAAGCACTCCAGATCAGACTCAGATGGGTGTGTCCCAGTCAAAAGCCCAGCGGATGCCAGTGGCTGGGGGTGTTGCCAAATTGCTAGAGGGCGTTGCCCAATTTCCCCATTTGTTCAATTACAGGATTTAACCATGAGATGGCGCTTCATTCACAAAATACACAAAGACAACTGGGTGTTGTAGAAATTAGTCTGTTTGCAGCTCTGCAGTTGTGTTTGCTGAATACTGTAGCATTTAATCACTTATGTGTTACTGTATGGTTTTCACAAGCTACTATAATGAAAAAACATCAATATTTTAGATCAAATAAAGTATATAGTTGGCTTTATGCAGTATATTTCTTGTAATATTGTTGGGGTGTTTTTACACAGTACAGTAGATTGAAGTAAATCAACTTATACATTAAGATAAGATAAGATGGACCTTTATTAATCCCGTGGGGAAATTCAGTAGTTCAAACAGCAACAGGGTGAGAGTGAAAAACAGGACAGCACAGATTCACACAGAGTGGAATGTGACCCTTGGGAGAATTCCTCCACACATTCCGATGGCCAATTCGTTTTAAACAAAGAGTTCGCAACACAGGACTATAGGCAACATGGGGGGTGGGGGCTGGTGAACGGTCTGGTCAATGTTTGTAAACACAATCCCCAGGATGTGTCCTAATCAAACCAAAAGAGAAAATGCAGATATCATTCTCTCTCTCGACTCGCTGGTATCTCGAGCTGAGCGCTCATTGGTGTTCATACTATGTTTCCAATTGGTTCCCAAATCTGAACATTGACCAGTGGCATAAGATCAGGAGCCGGGTAAATGAGAGACTGAGGAGCCCCCGAAAAACAGATCCCGAAATAGCTCGTCCTGGTTTCCGCAGCAGATAGGCCTACAGTATGGTGTCTGTTATGTCAGTTATTTTAAATAAAACGTTGAAAACTGAACTTGAAAATTGTTTCCTCTTTTTATTTTATTTATCATTTTCGGGACGGAGAGACGTGTGTGATTAAAAATTAATTTGCAGAAATGTAAAGTGATCTAACTAAGTTCTATTCATATATATTGACGGGAAGAGCAGTGTAAATTGGCCATATGCATTTGAAAAGCAATATAAATCACACAGTTATTATACAATAGGCTATAAAAGCACCATCGATAACCATTACCTTTATCCAATTCAAACTTTGGACGGGAAAAAAGGAAGGTGTACATGGTTGGGCTATACTGTAGGCCCAGGGGCGGCGGGTGCTGTAGGCTAGGGAAGGCTAAGCCTTCCCAAATATTTGTGTAACTGCATCCTGGTAAAATAAAAATATAATGTCTTTGACATTAGCGCTGCTATGCAGCCACCTGTGCCCTGTACCACGAAGCCAGTTTAACATACCCTGGATATGCTTGAGTTATCTTAACTCTAACAAACGAGATCTCGCTAAACGGTCCTACGGCGCTGGTTATCAACTCGGTAAATCAAGCCAGGGTTTCTCTCTCCAGCTGAGAACGCGTTCACGTGAAAGGGGCGGGGTTAGCTACATTTGACCAATCACAAACAGGGACAAGTGTACTGACAGCGCAACATCATACTTCATTAATGAAAAGTAAACTAATATTAGACAAATATGAACTTTAAACATCCATGATGACTTAAACATATAATCCAGGATACAAGCCACATAGTTGCACCTGCAAGGAGAATACAGAACAACTCGTTAAAAAATAAACTACCGAGTGTTTGAAAGCGTACAACAGTTTTATGATACTGCCCCATCTAAAACACGAGGGGATCTGACTTTATTACATTTGAGTTGAGTGTTTCGTCAACTTAATGTGTTGCTTAAAATAATACGTCTATATACAGTATGTGACAATGTAACTAAGTGTTGCACGGCCAGATACGGCTCGAGAAGCTGACTCAGAAAAGGAAATATTGTGATATCGATGTGAGATCGATGATGTGATGTCAGTGTGATATGAATGATAAGTGCGACACGTCGGCGTCTTCTCTGCATACGGCAGTTTAAACTGCATTTCTTTTTTCCTGTAATATGACTTGATAGATTTAAACTCCGCACACTGAGCTCTGATCGGTCAGCAGGCGGTGCTTTCACTGAGTTGATCTCTTTTCTATAGACGCCGGAGGCGGGCAGCGTAAGATGAAAAAAAAAGTTATTTAGCCTTCCCAAACCTGAGCCTCACGCGCCGCCTATGTTAGGCCTACTGTATACATACAAAGGCCATTCAAGCTAGAGTTCTTCTGGAAATGTTCACATCAGGCACCTTCAAGTTAAACAATACTAAACAATTAACACAGTAGGCCTAAATTATGTGGATTAAACCACATTTATTTCGTTAAAAATAAACGAAATATGATTTTGTTTGAAAGATTAAATGTCATCAGGCACCTTCAAGTTAAACAATCAGGTGCACACTTTAATGTGCCGCCACCTCCGGACTCGGCTTGACTCGGTTTAAAGAATGCACAAATGTGTTTAATCGTTTATGTCAGATATGTACTAAGTAGCCTAAATACATTTGTTCCTGCTCAAGATTAGATTAAACTTTATTGTTATTGCACATATTGCAGGTACTGAGACAACGAAATGCAGTTTAGCTTCTAACCAGGGGTGCAACAAGCAGCGAAAAGTAATGTGCACAATACTACAGTAAACAATTAACACAGTAAATTATGTGGATTAAACCACATTTATTTCGTTAAAAAGAAACGAAATATGATTTTGTATGAATGATTAAATGTAGGGTGAATTGCCCTAATGTGGGAAATTTTTGCATTTCAGACTTCGGGAATATATCGCGATATGAAGCCGATACAATAAATCAAAATCCAGTAGGCTACCATTCCGAAATCCCCAGTAATATTAGACACTAATAATACAGTAAACTATTAAGACTGTACATATTATTGTTTGCCAACAAAGCGATTATTGTTGTTGTTGTAAACTCACGTGGATTAAATTTAGTGCATTCATTTCAACTCGCGAACATATGATACATTAAATGATCGTGAGGATGATGATTGAAAATCGTTTGTTTGAGCCTGGATGCATTTCCTGATCTAAAAACATAGCGATGGTTTTGTACTTACGCCAACGTGAATTAAACATTATTTTGTTAAATAAAAACATGGTGATGTTTAGTAAATGATTACATGTCTCTTATTTATTACAGAATATGATCCTATCCGTGACATATGGATCTTAACAAATATCCGCTATATCAGATACCTGTAGATCAGCTGTTTATTTCACATGAGTTCCAGTGTGGCAGCTTTTCACGGCTCCCCCTGGTGGATCCATTATCCATTGCAGCTGGTTTCATTATAATTAAATGTATTTATCAAGGGGGCGTTTCAAGTCCTGCGGGGGGTTTTCCTTTTCAGCAGGGGCCCACCCCGTGCCGATCACGGACCCGCACGGGTAGGCGTCTGAAATGGAGCGCTCCATCTGTATATGCATATGGTATGTGTAAATAGATAATAACATGTTGATTGCATAATCATTAGCTCATCAGAGAATATTTCTTCCACCCTTATTCAGTCTTATTCTCAGTAGAGGGGGAATATTCAGAAACACTTCATTAATAGCAGTGGCGGCGCCAGAGATTTTTTTTGGGGGTGCTGTGGGGTAGCTTGACATTTCATAGAGGGTGCTCAAACATGTAGGGCTTCCCATTAAGGTACCGGGCGCTACAGTGGAATGTTCTACTGCAACACTCCCCACACGCACATACACAGTAGACCCGCGACTGTTACAATGAAGGCTCGATAATCAGCTACGGGCATATAGGTGTAAGCAGGGGTAAAGTGCTATTTTTTATAGGTGGTGTGTGGACCTAACCTCCTCTAGGGGGGTCCGGGGGCAAGCTCCCCCGGGAAGATTTTTTATTAAATGTTGAAGTTAAAAGCATCAATCTGGTGCACTTTGAGAGCAACATGAAGAGATCTATGGATACATCTCTCAACGCCCATATGAAACAGAACTGTAAACAGATTTTCTTTTTCTTTATGGATATTTTACAAATCACTCCCGTTTTACTGTCATATAGTATTTCATAACTGTTTTTCATTTATCATTTTATTTTTTTTATAACTATAATGATCATATGAAGGTGTGTCTTAGAAATAATCTTTTACATAATTCGTGACCAAACCGTTTGAGACCCACTGAGATAACTTAGACTAAAGTTAACAATCAGAGTCCTTTAGCTCACCTGAGTCTCTCAGTCTGACAGGAGAGGACTCTCCTCCACCTTGTTGTGGAAACAGCTCCTTGTATCCGTTAGCGCAGCTAGCTAACCAGATGCTAACAACACGGTGGCACTGGTGCGCTCTCTCTCTCTCGCTCGCTCAATCACACTAAATGCGCTATTGCCACACACACACAGAGCTGAGCTTGAATGACACACAGAGACCCAGAAGTATTTGTACCGTAGCATATTATTCTCAAATCAATCATTTTTCAAATTATGAATTTTGAGTGCTATGGCTATCCTAGGGGGAGCTGCAGCACCCCCTAGCGCCGCCTATGATTAATAGTAACTGTATGGCTGCTATATTTTACCTGGTCATGTTCTTTAGTTTCCTCTGTGATGTCTCTCGTTGGACACATACTGCTCTTTTCTTTTTTTCCTGTCTGCTTTGAAAGACATGATCTTCTCAGCAGATTGCAGTAACAGCAGACGGCAATGATTAGGAGCTGTTGTGGTTTTTTACGGTTCTGTGAGCAGAGGAAATAGATGCAGAGCTGGCAGGAAGTCGGGCTGACTGAATGGGGTCATAATACATGGCCACAGGTATCCACCCATGGCGAGTCAGCTGAATGGGGTAGAACTCAGAGGACAAAGCTTTGCCTGCATTCCTGTGGCTCCACACTGAAACACCTCATCAGTGGTTTGATTTGATGTGATTATCACAGGCATGTGGGGAGTAATGTGTGAACTGAGCCATTATTACTATTCATAGTTCCTGTCCTCAGCGCTGCACTGGCTGTTAGCCCAGGTGATGGAGCATTGTGAGAGCCTGAATACGACCAGGGGGAAGGCTGAGGGACAAGAAAAGGTGCAATCTAAGACATGCATGTGTTCAGCATTATTTATTATAATGTATTACTTATATTCATGCACAAATGAATGAATAAATCAGTCATATGAAGTCGTTTGTTCAGATTGCTCATATGTATCTCTTGCATGTCTGTTGAGAAAAAAATGAATGGGGAAACTTTGCATTGCCTAGATGTGGAAAGATAATTGGAAGCTGTACCTACATACTTTTTGTTAGAAAAATCTCACTCGTCACCAGCTTGAGTTTCAAAACAGGATACATGTATTTGTTAAATGGAAATAGTCATCAGATACAGAGCATTTGGTACAACTAGTTCCTGAACAGTGTCCTTCACATGCTCATATACAAGAGAGGGAGTTACGCCGGGATTCCACCGGGTCCGTCTGTTCTGCGTTACGGCTGTGCCGCGGTTTTGTTCCGACCTCCTACAGCGTCAAACCCAAGCGGCACTCTGGGGCAGAACCGGGAGGCCAATAAGGAAGTGCCACAAACTGCAGTTCATCTATTGGCCGATAGGGGATGACTGCAGAAAGGAGCAATTTCCATAGACCCCATGTTAAAATGCCCAACTTTACAGCAGAAATAAACATGTTTCTACCCCTGGAAATGCATCCCTCGCCATAAAACACGATGTTGTCGTGATACCTATGCAAATGGTCTAAAACAGCACCAGACTTCAGATAATGGTTAATGGTCCGGCCCTCAACAGCTCTATGTCGATTATGGGGCGTCATCATATGCCGTTTCCATGGAAACGCATCCCTCGCCAAAAAACACGATGTTGTCGTAACTGATATGAAAATGGTCAAAACACCACCAGACTTCAGATGACAGTTAATGGTCCAGCCCTCAACATGTCTATGTGCCATTAGTGAGTTTTTCTCAAAAGCTGTTGCCACGGCAATGCATCCCTTGCAATAAAACACGATATTGCTATAACTCCTATGAAAATTGTCAAAAAGTGCTAAAACTTCACATGTGTGCTAACAGTCCAGCCGTGAAGACATCTACGGGACAGTTTTGAGATTCCTTCAAATGCCGTTGCCATGGCAACACAATGCTCGCCATGAAACACGGTTTTCTCATAACTTTAAATCCAATACCGTTAAATTCAACTTGCAACATTTTAAACAAATCAGAAACAAATCTTAACTGTCAATGCTGCAAAGTCATACCTCCACTGTATGATTCTATCCCACATTAGTTGGGTCATCTCCAGCAATTCCGTGACCGTGGAGAGCGGAGGTTCGTTTCTCAGTGGATTTGTCATCTCTGAAGGGTTTAAAAAAAAAATGAGCCCCCATGCCCCTCGCAAAAATGCGGGCAAACTTTTTTAGAGCCCTAAATCCAAAATGGCTGCCATCACCGGAGGTTGAAAATTAGCTTTTCAATTATTTGGTCTACAATGTTGTTCAATACATGGTTTCTGGTACTTTTTGGGTCAAGGAATTCATATTTGATGTAGTTTTGATGATTTGACCTATTGTTGACCTTCAAATCCAAGATGGCCGCAAATCTTTCCCCAAATGTCGATTTTTCAATGTTGTCGTAGAGCCTTCATATTAGGCTCTAATGAAAGCTATGCTCATGCTGAGTTGAGTTATAAACAGTAACACTAGAGTTATTTATTCTATTTATAAAAATGTTTGCATTTTTAAGCGGTGCAGCCGCTTCTATAAGTGACACGTGTGTGTCCCAGTGTGTCCGTCCGTCTGTTCGTAGCATGAGATTTAAATCAATCAGGACTTGCCTATGCATCACATGACCGGTAAGACAATACTGGCTTGAGAGAAGCATGCCCAGCTATATCTGTGTACCTTAAAAACTGTTTTCACATCGCAAGTTAGAAAATCGGTTTGAAATTCGAATTACCAACTGCCGCTTAAAGCGAACATTCCGCAACAACTCTATAAATGTCACAGCTTACTGTTACACCGTACAAATGAAAATGTTAATGTGTAGAAGGTTAGCTAGCTAAATCTGGATCACTCTCAGAGCTAAGGCTAACTTAGCTCAACAGTTTCTCACCTTCCAAGAACAAGACTACAATTCCATTGAAAGGATTCAAAGGAGTAAAGTTGGGTGAGCATAAACTTTCACTCATGTATTTTTTCATGTTTTTAAATCATTTTGTCACACTCTTAAAGTTGGTCCGATCAAAAATATTTAAAACACATATTTGATATAGTTATAAAAGTTCTGTTTACGTGCAGAGGGTTAGCTAGCTTACCCATAGAGCTAAGGCTCAGCAATGTCCACCCTTTAAGCTTAATTTCCTTTTTATATAGCACATGTATATAGTAGGGTGGGCATAAACATCATCTTTTTTTTATGTTTCATGATGTTAATTTGATTGTTACACTATTTATTTTTGTATGATGTCCTTTTGTTGTTCTATTTATGTTTTTATGTTTCATGTGGAACTACTTGAGCAGGTCTCCCTTGAAAAAGAGATCAATGATCTCAATGGGATTTATCTGTCTAAATAAAGGTTTGAAATGAAATGAAATGAAAAGTACAGTACATCAAAAAGATGTAAAAATATATTTTGATATAGTTATAAAAGTTCTGTTTATGTGTAGAAAGTTAGCTGGCTAAATCAGGATCACTGATAGAGCTACGGCAAACAGCATTTTCCTCCCTGCATTTTTTGTAAGACAGGTGCTTTATAAATAAAGTTTATTATTATTATCCACATATTTTAACTGAGTTTTGTATTTTTTTCCCAGGTCTACGTGTGCACTGCTCCATAGTTCTACAGCATCAACAAGACAAAGCATGTCTTATGAATGTATATTACAATGTGGAAAGCCTTGCAAGTCCTTTGATAGTATCAACCAAGGAAAATGGGAGAGTTTACAATCAAAAGCCAAAAACTGGTCCGGACTTGACACATTTGGTAATGTTTATACCACCACTTCATGGCAAGATGGGCAGGGAGGTCATTACATGCATCAGTCATGCTATATCTCAATGTCATCTTCAGACAAGCTTGAAAAAGCCAGACACCGCAAAAACAAAGAAAGTGCTCAGTGTTCGAGTCAAACATCAAGTTCTGAAATGCAAGCGCATAAATCTATGTGTGATGATAAGACAGAGGGACCATTGCCACCTAAGCGCCTGCATTCATCAGTGGGTGGGACTCTCAATGACAGAACTAAATGTGTATGGTGCATGCAGGGTGTGGACATGAAGCACCCGAATAGAGTGCGGGGTACACTGTTCAGACTCAACACCCTCTTTCAAGCGCCACCCAGTCCTAATAGAAGATGTGGACCTGAGGGATCGCCTCACACGGCTCATCGAGTCAACGTCTGATCCTTTCGCAAATTATATAATGTACCACCATGCTTGTTGGAGGAAGTACGTCAACCACACACACTTCAAGCCAGATGATGCAATGCATCTTCAGAATGTGTCTCTCTCAGAGGCAAGGCATTTGTTCTTTAGACACGTGGATTCCATCATCTTCACTGAGCGAGAGATCCGTTCACTGCAGTCTCTTTTAGCAGAATACGCATTGTTGGTGACTATGGCTATGAAGTGGGTGATGTCAAATCGTCGTATGTCAAGGGCCTGCTCATTAATGAGTATCAAGAGACAATTGGCTTCAAAGAGAGAAATCAAATGAACATGAGCCAGTGGGTCTATGATGTTGGGGGAGGAGGTGACTACATTGAGGCTGCCATCTCATCCCTTGGCATCAGTGATGAGCAGCTGCTCCAGAACCTGGCACAGCGGTTATCTAAGAAGATCAAAGACACAACTACTGGCCCCTGGCCACCTCACATTGATCATCTCGAGGAAGGCGAAGAGGTATGTGAGTTGCTCTTGAAGCTTTTGACCTGAATAAAACAGCCTGAGAGAAAAACTGCTGACATTAGCCCTGCCACACTCAGTCTGGCCTCCATGATCACCTACCACATTACAGGACAGCGCACTACCACTGCTATTAACATGGGTGTCAATGTCCATGGCATGACAAGGAGTAAAGATCTGGTAGAAACTCTGCACAAGAGTGGTGTCAGCATCAGCTATGCAGACACACTTCTCCTCTATGACCACTGGGCTCTGATGGATCTTGAGGCATCAGCAACCTGCCCACAGGAGATTGCAGACAGCAAGCCAGCCATTGTGATCGTCGACAACGATGACTTCAAGATTGATACCTTGACAGGCAACTCAACTGGAGCCCATCGAACAAATCTTATGTTCGTGCAGCCAGAGAGCTATGAAAATAAGCCAGATGAAGAGCCTGCTGTAAGGCTCATCAAGAAGAAAGAAATCTCTGCACAGCTGAAGCAAAAGTGTATGGAGCTGACAAATGTTCACCAGTACAGATGCCCCCCTGGCAGCAAGAGTGAGCCACCAGCTCGTACCAGGGTAGATCCACCAGTGAACGGCACAGTTCTGCAGCGTGCTCGCTGTGTGATACATGCACTGTCTCGCGTAGACAATAATGGTACAAGACCACCACCTCATGAGCAGCAAGTTCCGGCATACAGTGGTGCCCAGTCCTGCCGTCATACACCGCCCAACAAGAGCAAGCCTTATTACCACACAACCTACAATGAACCTCCAAGCAAGTCAGTGGTGTATGACATCATGGTGAAACTAGTGGAAGCCATGCGCAAGAAGAATATTCCATTCTCTTTTCTCGTTGGTGACTTGCCCACCTACAAGACAATCGTTCAGCTGAAGGCGGAGAATTCGGAAATGTACAAGGACCTCATCCCAATTCTTGGCGCTTTCCATCAGCAGATGTCCTACATCTATGCTATCTACAAGAGATTCAAGGGATCTGGCATGGCAGACACTCTGGTCACAGCAGGGGTAATAATGGAGGGGTCTGTTGAACAAGCACTACGAGGGAAGCACTACAGACGGGGCGTGCGATGCATCCTGCTCTGGAGAGAGGTTCTGATCCAGCAACGACTGACAAATATTCTGGAGCATGAGGAATTATCAGAGAACATAAAGGAGAACCTCAACACTCTGCGCAATGCACTCACTGACACTCGGGAGGCTCTACAGCAGGGGTGCCCAACCAGTCGATCGCGATCGACCGGTCGATCGCGGGGAGATTCCCAGTCGATCGCGAGATGTGTCTAAAAATAGAACAACAATATTCTGTTTTATCGTTAATGTCCTATAACATAATCTTCCCGTGCCAGAATAATGCACTTGAACGCATCAAAGCTTTGTGATTGGCCGGCGTGACCCCATGTGTCGGGGCGTGGCTGGTGAGCAGTGTGTGTGCACTGCACTAGTTCGCTAACGTTGTCCGTGTCAACACAGGAGTGACAGGCCGCACACACACAAGACCGCAATTATGGCAGAAGCAAAACATATAATTCTCACTCCGAGTGGGAGGATGATTATTTTGTTATCTATTCCAATTCAAAGTCCATCTGTCTCATCTGCAATGCGAGCGTGGCTTCATCGAAGAAGGGTAATTTAGGAGCGGCATTTCAAAACAGTGCACAAACGCTACGAGACGGAATTCCCTCCTAATTCTGCCCTACGCTCCAAAAGGAAGGACAGCTAAATGCACAGCAGTCCATTTTCACCAGGCCCAACAACAAGAGCAAGGCTGCTACCATAGCATCTTATCGTGTCAGTCACGTTCTTGCGAAACACATGAAGTCTTTCAAAGACGGCGAAGTTGTGAAAGAAGCAGTCCTGGAGGCTGCCGACGTGCTTTTGGGGATAGTAAAAATAACAGTAGCATTTCAACAGGTTTTTGATATAATAAAAACTCAAGTTAGATACCGTTATTAATCAGCTGTAAGTTTTAGTTTGTTTGAATTTATTCATTATAATTATTGTACAAAATGGTATAAGAATGCAAACATTAAGGTCTGTTCTGTTTAAATTGATTATAGTCTATTATCAATTCAGGTTAAGAAACTAGTGTTGCTAGCATCCTATTTTAAAGGCATTTATTTTTATACTCTACTAAAATGCAACAAAAAAAGGGTTTGATTCTATTGATTTTGTCTTTTTTATTGCACTTTGGCAGCAGATTCCTGTGTAGCTTCAGATCTGAGTTGTCTTATTAGTAAGCCTAATTTATACTTTTGTAGCAACACTATTTTTATATAATGGCAAATAAAGGGTTCAGCGTCTTTTCTTTTTCTCCTGTGTCATATGTGGCAGCACTGTTCAATGTTTCTTGAAAACATGACCCACTGTAGTATGTGACGTGTGAATAAACTCCAACTCTGTATCAACAGCACTGTTGTGTAACTTCAGTTAAATACTTGTATGTGTGTAGATTAGAAAGAGGTAAGATAAAGGATCTGCAGTATTTTATGAAGTATTCATCGTACAAAGGTCAGTTTTATACAAGAAGTGTGTATTTACCTGGTAGTAGGCTGTCAGTAATGGCTACCTCTCTATTTGGACTGGTAGATCTCGGCAGACTGGCAACTTTAAAAGTAGCTCTCGGTTCAAAAAAGGTTGGGCACCCCTGCTCTACAGGCAGCTCTTGAGGATGATGATGGCATGAAGGAGCTGATCACCAGAGTTTATGAGAAACCTGGCACAGACATGGGAGACTTCTGGATCTCATTCATGGAGATGTCTGACCCTCTTGTACAAAATATGAATGCATGTCATGCAAGAAATGGCTCAGAGTACCTGTCATCAACATACAACATGTTGCCTGGACTGATGGCCTACGACAACCATGACTATGGGAGGTGGTTGCCAGATTATTGGGCAATGCTCTCTTCGCTGACAGATGAGAAAATGGCCTTCTTCAACGATCATTTCACCCAGTCATTGACAGGGCTACCCTACTCCTGTCAGCTGATGGACCTTTGGATAGAAATGACTATGAATCTGAACTCAAAGCTAAAGCAAGGATGGCTTCAGCTTCTACAGAATGAGAAGCAACTGTTCTCAACAACAAGGAATGCAAACAATGTTGCAAGGGTAAAGGCTGCTTTGAAGCGGAACCTCAAGTGCCAGCGTCGCCATAGGAAGCATGTTGAATGCCAGCCAGCGAGGATGAGGAAGGATGAGCAGGTAGTTCAGGACCTGCAGGCATGCATGAAGGATTTTGACGCTGAGCCCTTTGACATCTCCTCACCTAAACTGAGGTCACTACAGTCTGGCCTGGTTGCCTCACCGGAGTTAGTGCATGACCTCGAGTCCGCACTTCCACATGGCCAAGCTCAAGCTGGAACCCTCATGCAAGAGTGAGTGTTCACCAAGATCAAGCCTCTCACTGCAATTATCCACAGGAACAAGAAGCTGAATTTCGCTAGTGAAAGGATCTGTGCACCATCTGGTGCACTGATGAAGGTGGCCCAGATGGAGAGATCAGGGCTGGCAGCCCTGGTGGACCTTGCAGAGGGATCAGGTCTGATCCAACTTGAGTCAGCCCTTGAGGGGAGAGTGACCGAGGAGTGCCTTTCACTCTACAGCGTAGATAGTTCAATGCGCAAGACTGTTAAGAGCAAATTGTTAGAGCTCTTCAACCTAGACCCAGTTATTGAGGATCCACAAGACCACTGCAGCCTTGTGGACATGGGGCTGATCTGGCGGCTAGCCACCCCCACACCTGAAGACCGTGAGGCCAGGAAGCGTGACGGCTCAGAGTACCTCTGGAGTGACTACCTTGAAAAAATCTGTGCAATCATCTTCTCACGCCACGCTAATGCAAGCCACATCATCCTTGTCAACGATAAGTATGACCTTCCCTTCAGCATCAAGGATGATGAGCACGATCGTCGGGCAGCAAAACATCCACACATCCAAAATGTTTTCCCCAAGCCTGAAGACAAGTTCCCAGGAGCTGCTGAGTTCAATGAGCTCATGGTCAACTCAGGAAACAAAGTCAGACTGCAGAAGCTCCTGAAGGAACAATTGAAAACACGAGTTTGTCGGGTGCAGGGTGAAATAATATACTGTGAGGGAGAAAGGTCAACCAACCTGGGCACTGGCGTGGCAAGCAGGGACTATGTCTTCAAGCATCCAGAAGCAAATACAATCCTGCTCTCTGCCTATGCTAAGCTGAGGTCCAGGAACTACACTGGAACAGTTGTTCTGGACTGTGAGGACACGGATGTGTTTGTCCAAGCGGCTTATGTCTCGCAACAACTCCCAGGTGATTTACTTATTAGACGCAAGCATGCGTTTATCAACTGCCAATCGATGCTCTCAGAAGAGGTTGTAAAGATCATCATACCTCTCCATGTCATCACTGGCAGTGACCACACCTCAGGGTTTTATGGGCATGGAAAAAAGAAGGTGATGGAGAAGGTGATGACTAATCCTGAGACAAGACAGCTACTGGGACGAGTGGGTGAGAATCTGGTGTTGGAAGACAGAGTCAGAGCTGAGATGAAGGCATTTGTCCTCTCCATTGTCTATGCCGAGAGTGCAGATGTTACCTGTGGGCAGGACAGAGCTTCCAAGTGGCACAAACTGAAAAAAAGAGCACAGTCCGTCTGCCACCTGATGATGACTCATTGGACCATCATGTAGAAAGGACACATTATATTGCATACTGCCAGCTGCATTACAATCTGCTTGAGCACCCCTCTCCCATTGGTTATGGCTGGGAACTTGTGAATGGGGAGTGCCGACCAGTGCGTCACACCCTTCCCCCTTTGCCCCAGCAGCTCACACGTACTGACTTTTCTGATGAGAGTAGCGATGATGAGATGATTGAGTGTGGAGAATCAACAGATTCAGATGAAGAGTAGCGGTCTATTGTAATGTTGGAAATTCAATTTAAATGCCTTGTTAAATTACTTGTGTAATGCCTTGTATTCTATTAAACACATTTGTCATCCAATTCAACTGAATTAATTCATAAATTAGTGACCATAATGAGACATTTGTGACACGCTCTATCGAAATCAGTCGGAAGTCGCAACGGCTCATTTAAAAATAAACGTGGATTTGCGTAAAAAAATAGTTTTTCGGGGTTCGGGTGTTTTGTTTGATTTTAAATAAACAAAGTCTTGGCTTTCAGAATATGAAACTTTTATTTCCAAAATCACACGATAAATACATGTTTGAAGCTTGTAAAGGGAAGATGACAGGCACCTCTCACTCGCCACTCTGCTCTTCCTTAGCACCTCCCTCCGGCTGAAATTATGAATGCAAGCGTATAGTGATCATAGATAACACGGCAGGGTCCGTTACAGTTTGTTTTCATCTGATTTCAATTAAACAAAGTCTTGGCTTTCAGAAAATTAAACTTATTTCGGCAAATTCAGATGATAAATACAGCTTTGAAGCTTGTAACGGCATAATTACAAGCGGAGAACGGAGTAACTTAACGTCACAGCAGGCATAACAACAGCCGGTGTTTCTCGTGAGTGTTTTCCCTGGGAAACAAACACAATACACACACACACACACACACACACACACACACACACACACACCACACACACACACACACACACACACACACACACCACACACACACACACACACACACACACACACACACACACACACACACACACACACACACACACACACACACACACTCGCGAGCTTCCCCCAGACCAGTAATCCAAACGAAAATATTTTCCATCCGTACTACTTTGATCATTTGCTCCACTAATAACCAATCAGATCGATGGATTCCAGAGAAGAGGAAACTTTGAAAGGTCTTTTCCTCAAAATGATGACTCGGTGATAGTCATTATATAATTTGACAGATTTCGCTTAATATTTGGAGTACAACAACAATCCTGATATCATTGGAAAGCTAGGAATCTCCTCTTTCAAACAGTGTATACCACTCAAAATGTGTCTTCGGGTCAATGCGACTGATTTCGATGGAGCAGGTCACATTTGTGAGCATAGAGAGCTCCGGTTTATTTCTCATCAGCCACAAATGTTGACCTTTTTGACCTCTGAGATTACCTCTGTGTACTTACTTGTTGTTTTACTGTTTATAACTCAACTCAGCATGAGCATAGCTTTCATTAGAGCCTAATATGAAGGCTCTACGACAACGTTGAAAAATCGACATTTGGGGAAAAATTGGTGGCCATCTTGGATTTGAAGGTCAAAAATAGGTCAAATCATCAAAACAACATCAAATATGAATTCCTTGACCCAAAAAGTACCAGAAACCATGTATTGAACAACATTGTAGGCCAAATAATTGAAAAGCTCATTTTTAACCTACGGTGATGGCAGCCATTTTGGATTTAGGGCTCTAAAAAATGTTGCCCGCATTTTTGCGAGGGGCATGGGGGCTCATTTCTTTTTACATCCTTCATAGATGACAAATCCACTGAGAAACTAACCTCCGCTCTCCACGGTCACGGAATTGCTGGAGATGACCCAACTACATTGAATACTGTTTTACAAACTGGTCGTTTGCTTGTGCCACAAACCTGAAACCAATAGAACAGCTGTACAAGAGAGCTATCCAGGTGTTTGACAGAAAGCCAAATTCATACCACCACTGTACCATCCTTGAAAAACACAATTTATTGAGTTTTGACAATTTAAAGTCTTTTAAAAGTATGTGTTTTAAAAATTGTACATGGACTGGCCCCCCCCTCCCTTAGGGGAATTCATCCACAGAAAACACACTGGACGCTGCACTAGGTCAGAAACCAGAGGAGACTGTGAAGTCCACCATAGACGGACCACTTTTGGACAAAATGTCCTCTCCGTTAAAGGCAGCTCATTGTGGAATAGCCTCCCAACTGAGATACGGGATTGTCCCACTCTCAATAGCTTTAAAGGTAAATTAAAAGAATGGTTGAGAAACAAACAAGACGTGCAATCACCGCTAAATGCACTTTAATACAGGGGTATCTCCTCTTGCACTTTTATATTTTCTTGCACTTTATATGCTGCTATATTGTACTCCCATGTGGTAAATATTGTGTATGCTGCTCTTTTGCACTTTTTGCATATCATTTATTTAGTTTTTGCTATGCTTGTAAAAATGTAATTTTCCTAAATGTTTTATGTGAGGGACTGCGGATGGAAATTAGCTCAAAGCTAAATCTGGCACTGTTACGCTTGACACATTTGAATGTTTTAAGTGTTCATTACTGTGCATTGTCCCCGCCAAAAATAAATGATTAAACTTCAGTGAAAATGCTCCAAACAGCCCAAAACTTCACAGGTTTGGTAACGATGCAGCCATCAACATATCTAAGCGTATTATGGGGTGTCATGAAATACCGTTACCATTGCGACAGATCATTCACCATCAAGTTAGTTCAATAGTTTGCAGTTCAAATATTCTGCTGCTTTTCCAAGCTTTTTTACTTTCTTTTCTTCTCTTGTTATCACACATTCAAGCCCTCAGTGTTCATGTATAATTTCAATCTAAATTCTTCACTTTCTTCTTACACATTACATTTCAGCATAAAGCATTCCCACTAGCAATTTCTTCAGGAATTGCATTCTCTAGTTAAATGCTGTTAACTTTTATAAGCTTCCTTGTACTCTTTTCAGGTTATCCTAGTCTCGGGATTAAGAAATCCTAACAGTTCCTCCACCAGCGGCAGTAGTCCTCTCATTTAGATCGAAATGTGACTTTACTTTAGTCCAAATTAAAACATGACATCTTTAGGATATACCAGTTGATTATATCCATGCTTAAACCTTGCATTCAGTTTAAAGAGGAGGGTTTTTTTTTTTTACTCAAATGTGGAAGCATACGTTTTTTTCTGTAGCTCTCAAACCTGCACTCCCACCTTTTTATTTTTTCAACTGATAACTTGCTAAGGCAAGTTGAGTCAATGTGACAAAATGTTTAAGTTGTCAAGACAGTGAATACATGTAAATGTAACCTTCTAAAACTAGAAAAGCTGAGTTCAAAATCTAAAACTTGTCAGAGCTCTTTGAATTAAAGAGACAATGTAACTTGACACAACTAAATGGGGCTGTGATGTTTTACAGTGTATACTTTATTGATCCCAAGTTGGGAAATGTTTTTGTTACAGCAACATGTTGTACAACATGCAATTTATTGTTACTTTGTAATTCTACTCCACCACAATTCAGAGGTTAACCTGGTATTTTTACTCCACTACATTTATTTTAGTTACTTTGCAGATTCTGATTAATGATGTGAAATATAAACAACCCTTAAATCAGACTTTAGTTACACCTGAGTAAAATTCAGGGAAGGTGATTGTCAAGTGCCAACAATCAGGCGAGATATAGTTGGTGCTTGAGAAGACTAAACATGTATCTGCAGATCTCTATAAAGTATATGCATTAATCGTTACTACGGTGTAGTTGTGCAATGAATGAAAAACTTGGGTCACAGGTTCCTCAACAGTGCATTACAAGACATCTATCAATATGTGTGTATACCTCCACCATTAAACTGTCATATTCTGCACATTTCTTATACTATCTACATAAGAGTATAATTAATGTGTATAATATCAGTTAAAATAAGTGCTTCAACATACAGTAGTTAACATAGCAGGAAAGTTGATTGTCAAATCCCAAATCAAATTATGCAATATATTAGACGTTGAGTACTTTTTTTTTCAGTTGTTCACAAATACAGTATGTCCAACATTTATGACAAAAAGTTCCAAAAATAGCTGTTTGAGGGTTAGGAGATAGTATCCTGCCAGATATTGCAGAGAGTGACCGAAACACGTCGTTGGAGTAATGTGGCCGGTGTACTACCTTAAATTGGATTAATCCATGTCTAATACAGAAAGAAGAGGTGTGTATACGTGAAACAATGCTTTCCCAGGCTTCCTCTGAAATAGAATCACCAATATCTCCTTCCCGTGCTTCTTTAGTTTTGTTCCATGTGGGAGGGCAGTTATTCAGAATCAATGTATATATTTTGGACACAGCCCCTTTCTTAAATTGATTCACATTAAGAACCGAGTGAGCTAGATCTTTAGAGGGTGGAAATAGATATCCTGGAAAATGTTTAGATGCAAAAGACAGAGCCTGGAGGTATCTAAAGAAGTGAGATTTTCGTATGTTGTGATCCCTACCCAAGTGTGTAAAGGATGCAAAACTGTCGTCACTAAAAAGATCTTGAAAATAGACCAAGCCACTTCTATGCCAGACAGCAAATGCCATACACGGGATGGTGTAAAAAGGTGATTCAATAATTATTGGTGAGAAACTGCACATGCTTATCAGATTCATATGTTTCCTAAATTGACCCCAGATCTTAATTGAGTTTTGGACCACTAAGTTTGAGTTAAACTCACTTACTTTAACATTCAATGGAAGGGGGGCAGTTAAAAATGAGATTGGGGAAATTGGGAGTGTGGACTCCAACTACATTGTAGCCCATGTTGGGCTCTCCTTGTCTGCAAATGTGGTAATCCAGTATGTGAGCTTAGCAATGTTAGCTACCCAGTAATAAAATAGGAAATTAGGTAGACCCAAACCACCTTCAGAGTTGACCATCTCCAGATTTGCCTTCTTTGTGCGCGCAGGCTTCTTATTCCATATAAACGCAGAGATAAGGCTGTCTAGTTGGGCAAAAAAGGATTTTGGGATGAAAATCGGAATCATCTGAAACAGGTACAAATATCTGGGCAATATTGTCATTTTCACAGCGTTTATCCGTCCTGCTAGTGTGACAGGCAGCTTCGACCACCTATTTGTAATTGTACTTAAAAAATAGTCTTAACCGAGCCTGCTATCTCAATAGGCAAGGCAAGTTTATTTATATAGCACCTTTCAACACAAGGCAATTCAAGGTGCTTTACAACAATGAAAGACATTCAGACACAGTCATTAAAAAGAAAAGATATTAAAAGAAACATTACATGAATAAAAAGTACCCAAGTAAGTACATTTTTCATTTTCAATCCTAAAGGGCAGATGACCATAATCCTCCAGCCTTGCCAAGTCATTGAGAGGAAACAGAAAAAAAGATTTTGACAAATAAATGTTGTAACCTGAAATGCTCCCAAATGTCTCCAGTAAGGAGAGAACATATGGCATGCTTTCTATTGTGTCTGATATTTGCAAAAGCAGGTCATCCGAATATAGAGATGTTTTATGTACTGTATTGCCCCTGGAAACGCCCTTAATCCTATTGCCCGATCTGATAGCAATCGCTAAGGGTTAAATTGCAATGTCAAATAAATAGGGTGACAGACAGCATCCCTGCCTTGTTCCTCTGTAGAGCATAAAATAACCAGAAATAAGACGTTTGTTTTAACAGCGGCTGTAGGTGCTGAATATATTGTCTTAATCCATTTACAAAAAACAGGTCCCAGTCCAAATGTTTCCAAGGCAGCAAAAAGATAGATCCACTCAATCCTATCAAACGCCTTTTCAGGATCAAGGCTCAGGATAATTTCAGACCGCACTGTTGATTTAGGGCACAATAATAAATTAAACAACCGCCGTACATTAAAAAATGAATATCGCCCATGAAACCTGTTTGGTCTTTATCAATAATGGTAGGAATAAAGGCTTCTAATCGCTGCGAAAGGACTTTAGTTAATATTTTATAATCGCAACAAAGTAGGCTGATTGGTCTATAGATTACATTACATTACATGTCACTTGTTAGACGCTTTTATCCAAAGCGACTTACATACTCAATACTGTGGACAATCCCCACAGGAGCACTTTGGGGTGAAGTGTCTCAGGGACACAACAACATGCTGACTGCAGTGGGGTTTGAACCTGTGACCCCCTGATCCGAACACCAAGGCTCAATCCACTGTGCCACACGCCGCTATTGCAGCGGTTTTCAAAGTGTGAGGTGCACCTCCCTGGGGGGGCCGCCAGAAAGCTTCAGGGGAAGCGCAGCGTGAGACAAAAAATAACGAGAAAAATATGAGTAAAGTGATACTTGCCCACTTTTGGCTGTCTGTGGAGACCGAGTTCCCCCAACTGGCCAAAAAGGCTGTACAAGTGCTCATTCCCTTCACCTTCACCTACCTGTGTGAGTGCGGGTTTTCCGCATTGACTTTGATCAAAGCAAGTACGGGTCAAGGCTGCAGCCAGAGGATGATCTGCGTTTATTTCTGTGTGCATCAAAGACGCAGACTCATTGTTCCCACTAAAATAGGGGTGAGTGTAAAAAGGAGGCAAAGCTGACGTTCAGTGTGTTGCCGGGAGCATATAAGGATGTATCCACGATGTTGAACATGTTTTAAAAATATGTGTTGAGTGCGAAAATATACGGGTCGTGCTGCAGCTAGATTTGCCTGTTCTCTGTAAGAAGGTGTCGGCGAATGACATACAAGGAAGAACGGCTGTCCACAGGCTGTTCCAACTTTAACAACTTTATTAACTTCCAGGGTAGTGAATTGAACATGCAATTGTAATTGGGGTGTGTGGTATATTTTCATGCACGCACACGCATGTTCCACAACACACAAACTGAACAACACTCAATTGTCCGATCGCTACCAGTGTCCTTGCGATCTTGTTGTTATAACAAGTGCACGTTACTGATGCAATATGGTTGAGACCATTCGGGCTTATTCTAGAGGGATGCAAGGAATAGTCCAAGTAGTGAGGGAGTTTTATACAATATGTTTAAAACATAAAGATAAAAAGGTTTTAAAAAGTTATTGTTTAATGTTTTAAGGAGGTGACGCTACTCAGCCAATCAAATCGGTGCAGTCAGTGAGTCAGCACGATAAATTCAAACACAGATACGAGACAAGAGGAGAGAAACAGTCGGAGTAATGTGAAATGGCGGAAGGTAGACAGCGAAAACAGAGCATTTAATGACATTTTCTCTTACTGGACCTCTTTGAAATGCAATTGAATACCCCTGCATTATAGCAACAACAACAATAATAATAATAATAATTAAAACTGCGGTCACAGACGTGCACGCAGTTGTGGGTGGGCCTTCGCGTCCGAGCGCCTGTCGGGGAGGGTCGCCCCGGCGTCAAGCAGGTGTGCTGGAGTCCTGGGAAATGAGCTGCTTGTGATGTGACCAGGAGGTATTAGGTTTGTGTGTTTGTGGTGTGGCATGGTTCTGGCTGTGTAAGCAGGGTGTTGATGTGTGGTTGATGTTATTGTTGTTGAAAAGAGGTATAGTTAGGAGTAGTTGGAGTGGTGAAGTGATATATGTGGCGTGTTAAAGGAATGTGTACAGTCCAACAATAGTGCAAGCCACTACAGGGATTTGAACCCTGTCTCATATTAGAGTCCATACCAGTGGTGTTTGCTTATTGTTGCTGTGTTTGTTGATTAAAAAGCAAACCTGCAATACAGTTGTTATGTGGCCATTGGCACACAATTAATGCGTGAAGCTGTGTGTTGGGTAATAGTATGTGTATGCCTCTCCCTGCTTCCACCGTCGACGTACACAACCAATTTACCTTTGTGCCATGAGCGCATTTCTGTGAAATAGTTGTTGTGGCACTGACACCCAACAACAGTCATGCAGGACTCGGCAGGGGTGAAGGTGTAGAGGTTCCTGTCCCTGCTTCCTCTGTCCAGACACAACCATTTCACTTTGCTTGGCAGGTACAGAAATGGAACTGTTTAGGACTGCTTAGTTATGATACATTGAACTGCTTCATGAGTACTGAAATACATTGGCATGATCTTGGTTTCAGTGTGATATGGACTTGTGTTTGTCACATATACATGATCGAGCAATGTTCCCTTTTCTGTTGTGGGTTCAGATACAAATTGCGTGTATCCAAGGTTTGTCATGAAGGACGACATTGACATAGATTTGAGCAGATCTTGGTTGAAGTCCCCCAAAATGACAATGTCGCTTGATTTGGTACGGAGGGCATTGGTCAGCTGGGTCATGTTTGTTTTGAACTGTTGCATGGGATAGTTGGGTGGTCGATACACAACCACTACAATGAAATTGTCTGTGGTGAAATGACAGGCAATACATTCTATGTTGACGTTTGGAACATCCAGTTTGGTGTACTGAAGATGGTCTCGGCAATAGATCCCAACTCCTCCACGTTGTTGGTCTTTGTATGTGGCCAAAACAGGGTCCGTCGAGTTGTATGCATTGCAACGTGGCATACTGTGAAATGTGTAGTTTGGAATGCGTACAGCGTCATGTGTGACAGTGTGAGGTAACCATGTTTCGGTTACAGCGACACAGCTGTACGCAAAAGGCTGAATGGCAAGTATTAAATCAGGTAAATGACAGTTCAAGCTCTGTACATTCATAGAGAAGATTGAGTATGACTGTGTGTTCTGGGTGGGTGTAGTGCTGATAGATACAAAGGCTGGCATGCCTGCAAGGGAGTCTTGAATATTGGGTTTGCAATATATGGCGCTGTCTTTGAAGTCCTGAAGTGTCAGGCCAAGTAAGCTGCTGACACGGCTTAAAGCCACATATGACTGTCCCGGTGCAAAGACGCCTTTAAGCGAAACGACGGCTTGGTCTACAGTTAGCCCTTGCACCTTGTGGACAGTACAAGCCCAGGCCAACTTCAATGGGAACTGTTTGCGCAATTGGCCCTTGCCGTCAACCCTTTCCTCCTCCATGTGTATGGGAGTAGCCGAAATGTGTGCATCAGCTGTAGGTGAACGCTTCCTTCTGTTACTTCCCACCTTGTCAGAGTTAAATTTCACAAACACAGTGTTGTCTGATGTTTTGTTGACATTCATGACAATGTCCATGACTTCCCCGCAGACTCTGTTGACCAAGCCATCAGACACATCGATGTTTTTTATCAGCATAACACGCGCTCCATTTCCTATCTCCAAAGACTGGGGTAGAATGGATTTGTAGACATGTTTGAAGTGGCCCTTTCTCAATTCCATGAGTCTTGTTTTGGGATTTTTCTCATAATCCAGTGCCTGCACACAAACGTTGTCTGGGCATGTGGAGGTCAACTGGATGATGTTGTGGGAGTTGACTTGTGCGTTGGTAGGGAAAATATGCAAGGCTGAACTGGCGAGTCAAGTTTCAAAGTTTCTCAAGAGAGCGATGTCATTTGGATGAAGGGCGGTGGTTTTCAGTCTTGTACGCAGCCTGTTCAACATTTCCGCAAAGACAGTGTCTTGTTGACGTACAATGGTGGTTAGCTGTGCGATAGAGAAATTGCCAATCCATAAATCACATAGTGGTTCTATCAAATACAAGGACTTGGCTTGAACTGGGCTGAGTTGAAAAAAGTCTCCCACAGCTATGACACAGACATTACCAAATGGCGAGTGATCCCCGGGTTGCTTAATTTGGCGAAGTCTGCCGTGAATGTAGGCCAGCAAGTTATGACTGACCATTGAGATTTCATCTATCACCAGGATGTGCAGGTCGTCCAACTCAGTACGTAAGGTACTGAGTTTTTCCTCTCCTAAGGGCATGTAGGGGAGTTTGACATTCATGCCTATAGAGAATGTGCTATGTATTGTGGTGGCTTGTATAGAATAAGCAGCAATGCCAGTTGGGGCAGTCAACAAGACGGTGACTTTGTCCGGGGAACTTGCAACTTGTGACAACAATCTAGTTGCTTCATATTGGATGGTTTTTATGAGGTGTGTTTTCCCTGTGCCAGCCCCTCCAGTGATGAACACATGGAAAGGTGCTGGGTGTTTGCCATTGACTTTGGCATTGCACCAATGTCTGACTTGGTAGAAAATGTCTCTCTGTTGGACGTTCAGTGTTCTGAGAAGGTTAAGTGCATCAGGTCTAAACATAGTGTTAGCATGTGCGTCAAAACGATTTCCCTGTGCGCCACTGTCAGTCAAGTCCGGAATGTGATCTGTGCCTTCATTGAGTGTTTGCACGCGTTGCCTCATTTCCTGTTCACATTCCAAACGTTCCAGCTGTTGCTCTGGACACATTTGGCACCAGGCGTCTTCAAGAAGGTCATTGTTTACAATGTCGTTGTCAGAATGTGTTATGTCTTGACATTCCCTCTCAAATGTTTTCCTGTTCACGTCAACAGTGTCTTTAACTGAGTGACGCGCGCTGTGTAGTAGCCAGTGACCGTGGCGATAGAAGTCTTCGTATGTGGGAGAGCCTGGAGGTTTGAGGTCATCAGGTACACGGTAAGGTAGGAACACCTGCAAGATGTTTCGGAAGTACTTTTCTGGCTGTGTGTCATTTGAGAACCGCACATAGCGCACCACGGCAGTTCGTGACGGTTGCCTTTTCACGATGGATCCTAGTCCGTGGCCTAGTTTGATTTGTTTACGAGCGGTCTCGCTGTTAGACAGAACTCTGTATTCTGACAGGAAAGTAGCCAAACACATGTGATGGAAAATGGGTTCATTCGGTCTGGCAGCATATCTGTCCAGAGGATTGGTCATCCACATGTTGTCGTTTGTAAGCTTCTGTGAACTTGCAATGCGTTTCAGTGTTGCCATAGGCAGGCTGATACACGTTGCGTGTTCTCCTGTGGGAATGTACACTGTGGCGCGCAAACATCCTTTCAAAGGCATCTGGAGCAGTCTGTACACGGCTTCTTGTGCGCACACATCTCGATTATGCAAATACACACTTCCCATCTTGCGCATGGCCTTTCTGGCATCTGTGTTGCCGTCCTGTGTTGCTTCGCGGTGAGCGGCGCTGAGAAGTAAGCCCATTTCACGCTCAGCTTTAGCAATGTATGAAATGATGTAGACAATGCAGGCATATGTATTTACAACAAACTGAATGTCCATGTTATCATTCCATGCTGTAAGTAAGTGGTTGTTGTATGGATTCACCCATACGTCTGTGGGTTGGCGCTTAAGGACAATTTGCGTTTTGACAGCAAGGCATGCAAAAGCAGTTTCCAACTGCTGCTGGTTAATGCCAATTGTCTCATACAGCTGTGACACAGTAGTGAAAGTCTCCGTGATATCAGTGACTGTGTCTTTCACCTTGGACATGATTTTAGATGCTGCGTCTTTGGTCATGCGGTTGTTGGTGCTTTCCTGGGGTGAGGACAAGTCGTCTGTATTCCATCCTCTGGAAACAAAGGACCTTTCACTTGGCGGTCGTGGGAAATTGAAGCGACATACAGTGTGTTTCTTTCGACAGGACTTGGAATGCTTTTTGCTATGCTTTTGGAGGGTTGATACCTGTTCCTGAAGATTGTCATCACCTTCTGGAAGTGAGCATGAAATGTATTTGTCAACAAACAGTACCACCTCTGCATCACTGTCGCGATCCACTTGTGGGCTGTCGGCAATCCAGAAAATGGCATGAATATGAGGGCTACCTCTCTGCTGGAACTCGACACGATAGAAGAAGTCTACGACATTTCCTATTGGTTGGCTTGGTGATTATATGACATCTTTTAAAAAGGTACGCCATCTTTTGTCAAACATGCATGCTGCAGTGACAGGACTGCGAAGAAAAAGACCACATGTGTCACTCCAGTCTAAGTCGGCCACATTGTCATATCTTCCTTCTTGATGCATCATGCTGAGCAGTATATTTTCCCACCTCATGTCAGCTGCGGAAAAGGAACGGAAGAAAGTCGGCAATCCAAGCTGCCTGACCATGGAAAACAAATCCTTTTGGGCTCCAGCCCAAAAATGGGCTTCAGGAATCTGTAGCCTTCATTTGTTTGAAGTATTGTTTTCAGAGTATCAGTGTTGTTTAGCATGTTCATTGTAATGTGACCTGTAGATGTCCCAAAATGTCCTTTACGTAAAGCGATAGAGATACTTGACGATACCATCTGGACTTCAGTCATGTACTGAGCGTAGAATATGTAATCGACATTATGTGCAAACCGTCCATCGGCATGCAGGATGCGACTTTTGAAGTAACTGGCCAAGGTGACCCTGTTGTTCCGGAAGTCATGGTATGTTGGGCCACCCTGTGGGAAAAGGGCAGGGAAACTTTTGGCCTCGTTGGTTTTGTCTGTAAGAAGGGCAACTGGATTGTTACCTTCAGCAGGGGCAATGTTAAGGGTTGTGTCATAATGGTCGTAAGATTTCCTGTCCTAGATCCACTGGTTGGAGACATGTATCCATGAACATGCCATGTGTTTGCCGATCATGTGATGTTTCCTCTTCAACACATGCTGCATCAGGCTGTGCGTCTTCATCAGTAGGCTGTTCGTTGACGTCTTGCTCATAGCGATTCAACCATTCGGTGTTGAACAGTATGTCGGTGTAATAAGGGTTGTACGCTTGTAACCACAGCAAAGCTTTTTTGATACGAGGGAAACTGACATATTGGTAGGTGTAATTTCCCGTGTATGACATCTTGCGTTTCAGTTGGACTCGCAGTAGTGAGTCATCTTCATCCGACCTTGGCAAAACGTTTGTGGTTGCCGAGATGTTGGCAGGGACACATGAGCCGTGCACTCCATTTTGCCCACCTCTAGGTAATGCCACCCATTTCAGAAATCCAATGTGTGCAGAAATTAGTTGTGTCTCTAGAAGGTTCAGGCAACGTATTTCAGGAGGTATGGGTACCAAGTGCAAGGTATTAGCAGTGCACAGTGTGGGCATGGTACCGCGACTTATTTTGCGATGGCAGTCAGTACAGAGCCATGGCTTGCCCATGGGTGAGGCTTTCCACTTGCAGGGCACTGGGCAGTCATGGCATTTGTGCAAAAACTGCTCTGTGATACAGTGTGCTGCAGCAGTCCTGGCAGCACTGGTGTGCTGGTATTTGTTTCGTTTGCAAAGTACCACTTGGTTTCGGAAACTGTGCCTTAGGCATGTATTACACACATAATTTGGACCGTTCTGTACATCGTCATTGCACTTTAGCAAAACACATGCGAAGTCATGTTTGTTGAGTTTGGTCCGGGCTGCTTTTCTTTGAGTGGCGTTTTTCACGGAGCCTCTATGTGGCTTGATGTATATATTGTCTTCTGGGGCATTGTTAATGATGTACACAAATAACTGCAGGCCATCCATGGTGCCAACACAGAGACAGAGGGGGGAATATAACGGAAAATGGTGAATCTTTTAATTTGAACCGGCCAAATAACCACTGTTAACATTGCTATTATTTGCCATTACAGTACTCGCTGTTGGATGTCGCTGTAAATCGCCAGAGTCTTTACATCCATGGGCTACAAATCATGTGGCGCTGCTTCACACTCCTTGGGCGCCAGGTGAGGCTGAGGCTTCGGAAAGCCGCAGAGCAGAAGACCGAACTATTGAAAAAAGAAATTGTGTCATTGAAAAGAAAGGGAGGACTTCTGGTTGAGCGGCCATGCTGGTAGCAGACTAACTTAACAGCTCCCCCCCAATTAATATCTAAAGCCCCTGTAACTTGGCTCTTACGTGTTTTCAGTTTATTCAAATCATAGTGGGGGACCATAAGATGCCTAAAGGCCAGCTGAAGAAACCAAACCACGATAAAGTTCCCGGTAAGCATGCCGTGAACAACAAGCCCCTCACCGAAGAGAGCGGAGCTAGCGAGAGAGCTAGCTCTAGCCAGCGAGACACCGAAGGGCAACGTGAGGAAGGAAACATGGCGAACCTGGACTTGATTCTTCGAGAATTGAGAGAGTTTCGACAAGAAAACGGAGAGCGGCTGCGGGACATCAGGGAAGACATAAATAAGACAAACAATAGAATTGATGAAGCTGAAGAGAGAATTGCAGAAGCAGAAGAGAGATTAGAAAGCGTGGAGGGCGCGGTGTCGGAGTTGCTGAAGCTACAGACTCACATGGAAGCCAGGCTAACGGACCAAGAGGGCCGATCCAGAAGAGAAAATATTAGGATACACGGTGTCTGTGAAGGGGCTGAAGAAAACTCACCTTCAGTGATTTCCTTTGTTGAGACGTTACTGAAAGAGAATCTGGGGCTTCCGCCCTCCTCGGACCTGAAGATAGAAAGAGCCCACCAGGCTTTGGGGACCAAACCGCCCACAGACGCGCCGCCGAGATCGATAGTGGTCAAATTTGCGGGCCACCGAACCAAGGAGGAGATAATTAAAACAGCATGGCAGAAACGGGGTTTTGTCTACAAAGAGAGAAAAGTTAACCTGGATCATGACTACTCCCCAGAGGTGCTAAAAAAATGCAAAGAATATGTGGAGGCAAAACGGGTGCTGCGGGAGGAAAAAATACGATTTCAGACCCCATTCCCAGCCAAGCTGAGAGTCTTTTTCCAAGACGGGACCCGAATCTACGGCTCGGCGGAGGAGGCAACCAAGGATATGACGGCAAAGGGTTTGCGGGTAAAGGTGTTCAAGCCCCCGGAGATGTGGGTGGAGAGGATCAAGCGGCTGTGCTGGAGCACAGTTTCCCGGGGGAGAGAGACGGAGACACCCGCTTCGCGCACAGGATTCAAGGAGAAGCTGGAGATTTTTAGGAGATCTGAAAGACTTTAATCGAACATTAGGCACAGATTGTGAGTTATATTACCTGACGGAATGGCATGGGGACTGAATGTCATATTGGTGAGTTTATTTTCGGGGTAATCCTGGGTGGGGATTTATTCCCTGTTGGGGGCAGGCGATTCAGGGTTTCGGCCACTGATGTTTGCCTTAAAGTCGCCTCGAGCCCGGCACGCCCCAGAAGATAGTTAGGTAAGTTTGGTAGGCAGGATCTGGGGAAGTTTTGTAAAAAAAAATAAAAAAATAAAAAAATAATAATATATATATTTATAAGTAGCCGTTGCTAAGGATGGCTTTTGTTTTGGAGCAGTTTGTGGCCAGTCCTACTGTGGGTCAGCTAGACTGCTGTAGGAAGGTTGATTTGCGGTTAGTTGCTGACCATTATCACGTTTCTGTCTCCTCTGCTCTTGTTAAAAGTGAACTAAAGGCTACTTTGATAACTGGACTAGTGGAACAGGGGGTTTTGAGTCGGCCAACTTCAGTGGAATCTCCTGGCGTGGTGGCCGGGGCTGTAGCAGCAGTATCTCAGGGTGGAGGCCGCATTGGTGTTACTCCTGGTGTTCAGAGTGATACGGAACAGGCAACACTTTTCACCACACCTCAGTTTGGCTCGTTCTCGGCAGGATCCTCACCTACGGGGTCTAAATTAGATGCTAGGGTAAAAGTGCGTATGGCTCGTCTCCAGTGTGAGAGGGAGGAGCGAGATAGGGATTTTCAGCTCAGGAGGGAGCTGGAGATCAGGAAGCAGGAGCAGGAGCTGGAGATCAGGAAGCAGGAGCTGGAGCTGGAGATCAGGAAGCAGCAGCTGGAGGCAGACACAGCTGTCCGGATGCGTCAGCTAGAGCTCCAAGCAGCTGTGGTGGGTGATTCTGTGATTTCTTTGGTCCCTGTGTTTCGTGAATCAGAGGTGGAAGTCTATTTTGGTGCATTTGAGCGCATTGCTGCTGCTCTGCACTGGCCAGAAAATGTGTGGGCTATTCTTTTACAGTGCAAGCTAGTCGGCAAAAAAGAAAGAGAAGAGCAAGCGCTCTTCTCTTTCAGGCGAGGATAGTTTGGTGTATGAGAAGGTTAAAGGTGCTATTCTCAGGGCATATGAGATTGTGCCTGAGGCCTACAGGCAGCGTTTTCGCAGCATGAAGAAAGCTTCTGGCCAAACGTACGTGGACTTCGCGAGGGAGAAGAAAGCCCTCTTTGACAGGTGGTGTAGAGCGTGTAAAGCGGATGACATTGCTTCAGTGTGTGAGCTGATGATGTTGGAGGAGTTTAAAAACTGTGTACCGGAGCGTACGGTAGTCTATCTGAATGAGCAGAAAGTGACTACCCTTCAGCAGGCTGCCACTCTGGCAGACGAGTTTGCGCTGATACACAAGAGCGTTTTCTTTCAGCGTGATCCTCCTCAGCAGGACACTTATAATAGAGCTCCTGACAATTATGTTCCCTGTGCCAGTGTTCCATTGTTAGGTCTCAGGATAGACAGAGCTTGTTATTTTTGTCTTGACCCAGGTCATATGATAGCAGACTGTGCAGCTTGGAAGCGAGAGCGGGCAGCAGGTGACAAGCACCCAAAAGGGGTGGGCTTGATTAAAACAGTGTGTCCTAGTAGGCAGGCCACTGTTAAAATGGGCCCTGATGAGTGTTTTAAGCCATTCATCCCCATTGCTTTTGTCTCTCTATCAGGGAAGGTGGAGGATCAGCGGCAGGTTACTATGTTACGAGACAGTGGTGGCTCACAGTCGTTCATTCTTGCGAGTGCCCTGCCCTTGAGTAATGAGTCTGCCTGTGATGCGAATATGGTGGTAAGAGGTATTGAAATGGGTTTTGTGCCTGCACCTCTTCACAATGTCCATGTCCAGTCTGAACTGGCTACTGGTTACTTTCCAGTTGCTGTGCTCCCCAAATTTCCTGTCGACGGTGTGGATGTTATAATGGGTAATGATATAGCCGGGGGTAAGGTGTATCCTCAGGGCAGATATCCTCACTGTAGGGCTCGTAACAGACGTGTCACACGTGCTCATTCTGTTTCTCTCCCAGGTCCCGACACTAAGCGATTGTGTTTTTATTGTCTTGACCCTGGTCATTTAGTGGCGGAGTGTGTGGCTTGGAAGCAGCAGGTGGCAGCTTCCAAGCAGGCTTGTGAAATATGTAATGAGTGTTGTTGGTAACTGTGACCAAACACTGGTTTGGTTTTATGGGGGGAAGTGTTAAGTGCCGTAGTGTTTGTGTGGTCGTGCATGTGTGTTTCTCTCTCTCCCTCTGATTCCCCAGGTGCAGCCTGATTGTCCCCAGGTGCAGCCTCTCCCCAGGTGCTCCGAATTCCTAATCAGGGCCTCCATATAGGCCCGGAGGAAGACTGCAGTGGGCTCTCCGTTTTTCCTCCTCTGGCTGCATGTGTGCAGACCTGTGTGTTGCCATTTGATAGGAGGGGAACTCCGTGCTATAATCGATGCTGTATAATTCTGTGCAAATTGGCTGGTGAGCCCGTGTTTCTTTTTTGGTCATTAAACGACTGGTGCGTTACTAAGAGATCGGTTTTCTCTCCTTTTTTTGTCGTGCTTGGTCATCCTTGTGTGTGGTTACTTCCCTTTGTACCCCCCTAGATTTAGAAGGGAACGTAACAAAATGTAAGTCGTTTTTCAATATTTCCTAAAAATAACGGACTTGCTAAATACGAAGGAATCGGCCAGCATCTTTTTTTCTTTATCTCTCCTCTTACTCTGTTTTCGAGAGTGACATTTAAGTTGTTTTGTTAAGCTTGTAATATTGGGGGGTGTAACTGCAATTGCCGCTTACATCCACATACAGAGGGCCCTCTACCCCTAGTGGGAGAGGAAGTTTATCCCTCTGGGCCGTCGAAACACCACGGCTCCAACAGGGTCACAGATAGGACCCCAGTTCAGGGAGTCAGCTTTGTGTTATTGTTTTCAATGTTGTGTTCTATGTATCAAAGTGTGTGTTCAGTTAAGGGATTTTTTATGTGTGTGTGTAGCAATAGGGGTAGGGTAACCTTTGAGATGTCAGAAGTATTGCAACAATGCCAGGTCTAATTAAAGTAGTATCATACAATGTTAATGGCCTTCTCAATCCAATCAAAAGGAGTAAAATCATGGGTAAAATTAAAAGGGAGAATGCGGGTGTTGTTTTTCTTCAAGAAACACACCTGTCAGAACCAGCCCATGCTAAACTTAAGAGAAGGGGTTTTAATCAGGTCTTCTCAGCCTCATATAAATCTGGACCTAGAAGGGGGGTGTCGGTAATGATAGCAGATAAGTTTAATTTTGAAGTGCAGTTTGAAATCAAAGATAAGGAGGGGAGGTACATTATGGTGGGGGGAAGATTGGAGGGGAGCGAAGTCACCTTTCTGAATGTTGAAAGGTGAATGTCCACCTGGAGCAAACTGGTCCTTCTTTAGGCACATTTTTGATCTAATGTTAAGTAAAGCCCAGGGCCTCATGTGCGTGTGGAGGAGATTTTAATGTCAGATTGAACCCCAAGTTGGACTCTTCCCGTGGTTCCAGTTCCCAAAGTGGCTCACTGCGCAGAAAAATCAACAGTTTAATGGAGGATGCAGGTATAATAGATGTGTGGAGAGAGTTCCACCCCTCAGTTAAAGATTTTACCTATTTCTCGTCTCCCCACTCTGCATACTCTCGTATTGACTATTTTCTAATGTTTTACAAAGATGTGCATGTGGTTAAATCATGCAGTATAGGAGTAATGGACATGTCAGACTACTGTCCAGTTCAAATGGAAATAGAATACAATTTTAAAAGGCGAGTTACATCATGGAGATTAAACTCATCCATACTGAACGGGAAGATGAAGCAAGAGATGAAAGAGGAAATAGGAAAATATTTGGAAGATAGCGATAACGGGGAGGTCTCTCCCATATTCCTGTGGGATGCATGCAAAGCGGTGCTACGAGGGAAATTAATATCGAAAACAGCTGCAATAAAGAAGAAAAAACAACAGGAACTAATTAATTTAGAAATAAAATTTGAAAAGGCTACAAACGGAGCACAAAGCAACATTGGACCCAAGTCTTAATAAAGAAATGCAACAGCTAAAAACTCAATTAAACACGCCCCTCTAACTAATTAGAGGGGCGTGGCCCCACAGCTGTGAGACCTCAGCAATCAGGCGTCCATTATAGGTCGCTCTTTCCTGGAGCGTCAGCTTTAGCGTCAGATAGCCGAAGACTGACAAAGACATTGGATTCCTGCTGGAGTCAAAGACTGACAAAGACATTGGAGTCCTGCTGGAGTCAAAGACTGACAAAGACATTGGAGTCCTGCTGGAGTCACGAGGGAGGCAAAGAGGAGGCAAATCCTACTCTGATTCAGCTAATTACCGCTGGTGTCTTATTTTTCTTTTCTTTAGTTTTCTAGCCCCTCAGGCTATAATCATGTGTATTTTCTCCATTCCTGTTCATGTGTCTTCTCGCAATTATCACTGGTCCCGTGTATCTCCTAATCGCTATAACCGGCCTGCTCTCATCTATCCCACATGCTCCACTGAGATCCAACATCTAGTTTCAGGTGGCCTGTGGAACTGCCAGTCAGCTGTTCCTAAGGCTGACTTCATCTCTGGCTACGCCTCCCTGCAGTCCCTGGATTTCCTTGCTCTCACTGAGACCTGGATTACTCCATTCAACACATCCACCCCAGCAGCTCTCTCCACAGCATATTCCTTCTCCCATACACCCAGACCCACTGGCAGAGGAGGTGGCACTGGTCTCCTGCTCTCTCCCAAATGGAGCTTTTCCCTCTTCAAGCTACCTAACTTCACTCCTTCCACCTTTGAATTCCATGCCGTCACAGTAACCCATCCTATACAATTAACCATTGTTGTTCTCTACCGTCCACCAGGCGCCTTGGGAGACTTCTTGGAGGAATTAGATAATCTCCTCTCACACATCCCTGAAACTGGCCCTCCCGCTGTACTTCTCGGAGACTTCAACCTCCAGACAGGGAAGATAGACGAACTAACATCTCTGTTAACCGCCTTTGCTTTCTCACTGTCTCCTTCCCCACCAACTCATAAAGCTGGCAATATCCTTGATCTCATATTCTCAAGGACCTGCTCTACTTCTAACCTCTCTGTAAACCCGCTCCACACATCCGATCACTTCTTCATTTCATTCTCTCTATCCCTTTCCAAACATAACAAACTAATCTCTTCTCATCCTGCACCTGTCCGCCGTAACCTTCGTTCCCTCTCCCCCTCTACCTTTGCCTCATCGGTGCTCTCAGCCCTCCCTTCATCTGACTCGTTCCAACTCCTGCCTCCAAACTCTGCTGCAGAAACTCTCCTCTCTACTCTCTCATCCTCTCTGGACTCTCTCTGTCCTCTTACATCTCGGCAGGCTCGTCAGTCCCCTCCTGCTCCCTGGCTAAATGATGCACTGCATGCTAATATAACCGTCCTTAGGGCAGCAGAGCGGAAACGGTGGAAATCCAAACACCGTGACGACCTCCTAACCTATCAGGCTCTCCTCTCCTCTTTCTCTGCTTCGATCTCTCAGGCAAAAAGCACTTTCTTTCAAGATAAGATCCAATCTTCCTATTCCAATCCCAAAAAACTATTCTCCACCCTCTTGGACCCTCCCAAAGCCCCTCCCCCCTCCTGTGAAGCAACTTTGTTATCCACTTTGAAAAAAAGGTTGATGATATTCGCTCTTCTTTTTCTGACTCACCTTTACTCACCGCTGGGTCACCAGACCCTCCTTCCACCCACACACTAACCTCCTTTTTCCCTCTCTCTCCAAGTGAGGTTCTTACCCTCATTACCTCTGCCCGCCCTACCACCTGTCCTCTGGACCCTATCCCTTCAAACCTCCTTCAGACTATCGCTCCTGATATTCTACCATTTATCTCCCATTTCATCAACACTTCTCTAACTTCTGGTCACTTTCCAAACAGTCTCAAGGAGGCAAGAGTAAACCCTCTCCTAAAGAAACCCACTCTCAACCCGTCTGATGTTATAAACTACAGGCCTGTCTCTCTACTCCCGTTCCTGTCTAAAACACTTGAACGCGCTGTCTTTAAACAACTCTCCTGTTATCTCCATCAGAACAACCTTCTGGATCCGCACCAGTCTGGTTTCAAGGCAGGTCACTCCACAGAAACTGCTCTCATTGCTGTCACTGAGGAACTGCACACTGCCAAAGCAGCATCCCTCTCCTCTGTCATCATCCTGTTGAACCTGTCTGCTGCATTCGACACGGTGAATCATCAGATCCTCCTTCACACTCTCCAAAAACTTGGAGTTTCAGGCTCTGCACTTTCCCTCCTCACCTCATACCTCAAAGACCGTACCTACAGGGTAACTTGGAGAGGGTCTGAGTCCGACCCTTGTCAATTAACTACAGGGGTCCCTCAGGGCTCTGTTCTTGGTCCGCTCCTCTTCTCCCTGTACACAAACTCGCTCGGATCAGTCATTAGCCCGCATGGTTTTTCATACCACTGCTACACCCAATTAATTCTGTCCTTTCCCCGCTCAGAGACCCAGGTCATCGCACGCATCTCTGCTTGTCTAGCTGACATCTCTCAGTGGATGTCTGCTCATCACCTCAAGCTCAACCTTGACAAGACTGAACTGCTTTTCCTTCCGGGAAAAGATTGTCCCACTCTTGACCTGACTATCAACATCGGCACCTGTGTTGTTTCCCCGACTCAGACTGCAAGGAATCTGGGTGTGATCCTAGATAACAACCTGTCCTTCACTGCAAACATCGCTGCTACAACCCGCTGCTGCAGATACACGCTTTACAACATCAGGAAGATACGTCCCCAGCTGACACAGAAAGCGACGCAGGTTCTGGTCCAGGCTCTCGTCATTTCACGCCTAGACTACTGCAACTCCCTCCTGGCTGGTCTACCTGCATGTGCCATCCGACCTCTGCAGCTCACCCAGAATGCAGCGGCTCGTCTGGTCTTCAACCTTCCAAAATGTTCCCACACCACTCCGCTCCCTTCACTGGCTTCCGGTAACTGCTAGAATCCACTTTAAGACACTGGTACTTGCTTACCATGCTGCGAATGGATCTGGCCCTTCGTACATCCAGGACATGGTTAAACTGTACACCCCAGCACGTGCACTACGCTCTGCATCAGCCAAACGACTCGCTGCACCCTCGCTGCGAGGGGGACCCAAGTTCCCATCAGCAAAAACATGTGGGTTTGCTATCCTGGCTCCAAGATGGTGGAATGAGCTCCCCATTGACATCAGGACAGCAGATAGCTTGCACATCTTCCGGCGCAGACTCATCTCTTTCGACTCCACTTCGAGTGATATAATTATTAACAAAGCACTTATATACTAATAAAGGACTGGCTTATCTATAGCCAGTTGAGTAGCACTTGAAATGTTTGGCTCTATGAAACCTGATGTACTTATATGATTCTGTTTTCTTCAAGGTTGTGTCTTCCTGGTCGAATGTACTTATTGTAAGTTGCTTTGGATAAAAGCGTCAGCTAAATGCAATGTAATGTAATGTAATGTAATGTAATATCCTATCACGAGACATAATAAAAAATGTGATGTTTGTAAAACAGAAATATTACGAAGTGGGGGGTAAATCAACCAAATTATTGGCCTATAGATTAAAAAAACAACAAGCTGAGAGAACTATATACAAGATTAGAGATCCCCAGGACAAAGGACTAAAATACAATTTGGATGATATCAGCAGCTGCTTTGATGCATACTACAAAAAGTTGTACACTCAGTCAGAATTAAACAATGATGACCAAGCAGAGACTGCTTGCAGGACTGGACCTCCCAACCGTGACAGATAGCCAAAATAAGTCTTTAAAGGCAGCGATTACAGGTGAGGAATTGAGTAGGGCTATTTCTGGGCTCAAAATCAAAAAAAGCCCTGGGCCAGATGGATACACAGCTGCATGGTACAAGGCGTTCAAAGAGCCTCTATTTCCAATACTGCTTAGGGCCTTTAATTGGGTGCTCCAGACAGGGGAGACCCCCCCCCCTCCTGGAGAGAAGCGGTAATAACTGTTATCCCCAAGCAGGGAGGCGATGGGCTAGATTGTTCAAATTACCGACCTGTGAGCCTCTTGAACCAAGATTACAAGATTTTTGCTTCAATATTAGCTAAGAGACTTGAGAGAATCCTGCCTGAAATCATTCACGTAGACCAGACAGGCTTCATAAAAAATCGGCAAACTCAGGACAACATCAGGCGTACTCTACACATGGTACACAAGATAAACCAGGAGCAAATTGAAGCAGTTATAATGGGACTAGATGCAGAAAAAGCATTTGACTCAGTTAAATGGTCATTTATGTACAAAACTCTGCACAAATTTCAGTTTAATAACAATTTCATACGGACAATCAAGGCTCTTTATAACAAACCAAAGGCGAGAATAAAAATAAATGGCTCTCTTTCAGGACCCATCGAATTGGAGCGTGGTTGCCGCCAGGGATGCCCTATAAACCCTCTCCTGTTTGCGCTCTTTATAGAGCCTCTGAGCTAAATGATAAGGCAAAATGACCAAATACATGGAATCTCGCTGGCAGGAGAAAACAAAATAGCGATGTTCGCGGACGACGTCCTTGTCTATATGACGCTCCCGGCTCACTCTCTTCCTGTTTTGCTGCAAACACTGTCAGAGTTTGGAGCAGTATCAGGTTACAAATTGAATTCTCATAAATCCCAGCTCTTAATATTTAATTACAGGACCAGTGCTGGAATTGGGCCGGTACTCACCGGTACGCAGTACCGGCACTTCTGGTTCTGACCCATGGAGTACCGGCACTTCTTGCTCAGTACCGGCATGCTGGCGGTACTCAGGTACTCATGCACCGTGCCAGTACTCAACACTCTCCCGCCGTTCTTATTATACATCCATATATATATATATATATACAGCCGCCCGGTACTCAGTAGATGCGTCATGAGGTGCCGAACGGACATTCTCATCGCTCTAACCGCTGGAGTTTCACAGCGGCTGTCAGCTGTTTACTCCTGTCATTCAAACAGAACGTGCTGGAGAGGGGGCGGGGCTTATCTTCTCCATGTAAATACTGTGGTGGAAACGACTATGTCAAAATTAACCTATTTGACCGTGATTTAATAGTAATACACGTTTCAAAATAATAATAATAATAATAATGCCGAAGTAACAACATACTGAAAACTGTTAGTAAAACCATGTTTTAATGCTTTACAATTTACATACCTAGATGCACGTGTGTTGTGTTTATGCAGTGCAACTCCCACCCAGTGGGTGGCTATGTAGAGTGATAGAACAGAGCAGGCACGCCCCCGAGAGAAGGAAAGCAAGTCACGTCACAAATTAGCATTTCTAAAATGTTAGCGTGGATTAATAAAAGTGCAAAAAGACAGCGGTTGTCGCCGGAAGAAACTTCAAATACAGAGAATGCTGTGCCTGTGTTGGAAATTGTGTCTGATGGGGAGCTTTCTTTGGTTGATCCTCCTGCTCCAAGTTCTAGTGCATTAGCATTAGCACTAGCTCCGCCGCCTCCTCCAGAGCCTCTAACGTTAGCTGCTGCTGGCGCAACTGCCACCACCAACACCGGGCAAAGCGATGCACCTGACTGCTGGACAACGGACCAGGTGCAATATTTTTGCAAGACCAATGCATGGCTCCTTCTTAAAGATAAGAAGCTAGGATGTCGGATATGCAGAGATGTCAAATCTTTGGGAATACACACTGGACAAGGACTGAAACTGTCAACTGAATGGGGTGAGTGTGCAGTGTCTCATTTCGGTGTTGACAAGGGCAAACAACAAGCTAGCCTGAGAAAAAAAATCAAAGAACATAAAGAATCACAAGCCCATGTAAAAGCTGCTGACATCCTTACATCTGCTTCATGTGAAACTATTCAACATCAAGTGCAGTCTATGCATAAATCTGAATTAGACACCACTATCAGAGTTTTTCGAACGGCATATAAAATTGGCAAACATAGCCGGCCATTCACAGACATGCCAATTGATTTGAATGTACAGAAACTGAATGGGCTGAACGTGGGCAGGGTTTTGCACTCCAATAAAACCTGTGGCGAAATCATCGACCACATAGCTCATGAGCTGAAGAAAAAAATGGCAAAAGACATTACAGAAAACCAAAGAAAACTCTGTGTTTTGGTCGATGAATCTACCACTATTAGTGGTAAAACGGTGCTTGTTGTGTGTCTACGCTCAGCATTAGCTGATGCTGAGCCCGAAACGTTTTTTTGGGAGCTGATCGAGTTGGATGGAACAACGGCTGATGACATCACAAAGTCGTTAATGGAGTGTCTTGGAAGAGATTTTAACGAGGACTTTTTAGGTCAGTGTTTCGTTTCTTTTGCATGTGATGGGGCTTCAGTCATGCTAGGGAAGAGAACAGGCGTTGCTACCCAGTTGTGTAGTAAATTCCCAAGCCTGTTTGTGTGGCACTGCTCCAATCATCGTCTAGAGCTGGCAGTTGGGGATGTGGTCAAGGAGGTCTCAGGGCTCAATCATTTCCAGATCTTTTTTGACAAACTCTATTCCTTGTTCCATGCCTCCCCCAAAAATCAGAGGCAGTTAGCGCAGTGTGCGCAAGCAGTCGGACAGCGTCTCCTGGTGATAGGGCGTGTTTTGTCCATCCGCTGGGTGGCTTCAAGTGAAAGGAGCGTCAGAGCAGTCTGGGAAAACTACCGAGTGCTTCATGATCACTTCACAAATGCTGCAAACGACACGAGCAGGGATTCCAGAGACAGAGCAAAGTACAAGGGCCTGGATGATGTGCTCACATCTGCAACGTTTGTCAGCAATCTGGGACTGATGTACGATGCGCTCACAGAGCTCAGCGACCTCTCTCGGCAACTCCAAAAAAGAGAGATGACACTGCCTACAGCAGATAGGCTCTTAACTCGAGAAATACGAGTTTTTGAATCCATGGTCACCATGCCTGGCCCACACATGACTACAGTTCATACAGCTCTAGCTGAGAAGTCCTTCAAGGGTGTTGCCCTGCGTGAGAATGGCAGGCTTGTACAGATTCATGCAGGTCAGTTTTTCCGCAGTATGGTAGAGAATCTGAGACACAGAATGACTTCCACAACCTCCTCTCATGTCAGCACAAGAGAAATCCCATTACATGGCCGGGAGGCCCGGGACAATCAGCTAATCCAGGACATGAAAGTTATCCATCCTGGAAGTTGGCCTGAAGAGGAGTTAGACGTACAGTATGGGGACGTAGAGGTGCTACGTTTGTGCGAAGTGCTGAAAGTGGACAGAAGAGAGACTGTTCAGGGCTTTCGCGAATACAAGGAAACCAGGGCATCCCGTACACCTGCTGCCATGGAGCCTCTACTGAAAGCAGTCCGAACCATCGCTGTCTCCACTAGTGAGTGTGAGCGGGCATTCAGCTGCATGAACGATATCCTTACTGCAAAAAGGAATGCTCTCTCTGTCAGCCGACTGTCCAGCCTGGTTTTCATTAAATGTAATGGACCATCACTAGGACAGTTCAATCCGGAACAGTATGTGAGGTCCTGGCTGGCAAAGGGAAGGAGAAGTGCTGATGAAAGAGCCTGTCCAGCTCCAGCCCCTGATACTGATGTCCCCAAGGCCTTCTGGAGCCTTTTCTAACAATGTGAAGTATATTGCAAAGCAGCTCACCCAGTGAGAAGACTTTTGGCATAATGTGCCGATTTGTACAGATCCTGGAGATAGAAGGACTTCAGACCAACCAGGGAGTTATCTGATCAGCTTGGTGTTCAATGTAACTCTTTACCATGGCTCAGACTTTGTTACTTGCAGTTACAGTTTCTCATTTTAGATTGTGCAAATTTTGCATTTGTTTTTACATGTTCTTTGTTCATGCTCTTTATCATTTTTCTGAGTTGGAAAGTTAGATTGCATCATAGTTTACTTTATACATATTTGTATTCTTCAGTGGTGAAGTATATTGCAAAGCAGCTCAGCCATGTGAGAAGACTTTTGGCACTTTTTCGTTTTTCGTTTTCTGAGTTGGAAAGTTAGATTGCATTCAAAATGTACAGAAATACTTAATTTTGTTAAAGCTTTTTATAAAAAATGCTTCTGACCAGAGCTTTGTTTCCTTGTCATTAATGTTGAACACCACCAGAGGGGCTCTCATCTGAAAGGTCTCTGCTTCATGTGTCTTCAGCAGAAGATCTAGACTTTGATTGCTATATTTTCAGTTAATATTGACCTTACTGAGCTTTAGCCATATCCGCTGCCTATCATAAAAAATGTTAAGTACAGTGAACCTTTCTAAAATATACAGTAGTAAAGAGACAAACCCACCAGCATTATAGTAGCCAAATTCTTGTTTGTGGGCTGTATATATAAAATTGACTTGAAAAAGTTGCTGATTTTAGAGTACTGGCACCTTTTTCATTCCAATTCAAGCACTGTACAGGACCAGCCAGCAATTCAAAGACAAATATGCCATTAGGGAGGTCGACAGTCTGAAATACCTGGGTGTGCAGATTCCAAGGGATCTAACCAACCTAAGCTCCGAAAATTATGACCCAGTGCTTTCTAACATTAGGAAAGATCTAGCTCGGCGGGGCCTGCTGCCATTTCTGGGCTTGATCCAGCGTGTTGAAATAATTAAAATGAATACTCTTCCGAGGCTACTCTATTTGTTCCAGTCACTGCCAGTGGATATCCCAGACAAAACATTTATAGAATGGGACAAGTGGATTTCGAGATTCTTATGGCAGGGAAAGAAACCAAGAGTTAGGTACAAAACCCTACAGGTTCCCAGAGACAAGGGGGGCCTAGCCCTCCCCTGTCTTAAAACATACTACCAAGCAGCTCAAATTAAACCTTTGATAAATATATGTAACCCCGCCTATTCAGCAATATGGAAATCAATTGAGTGTCAATACTCAACCAAGGTCCCACTACAGGCAGTTATTGGTGACAGTGAATTGAGGCACCACCTGGGGGAACAACCCAAACCGTGTCTAGATCTGTCACTGAAAATTTGGTTTAAAGTAGCTAAGATATTTGGGACCGTGGAGCCTTACTCACTGATCAGTTGGGTGGCCTGGGATCCAGGTTTTATTCCAAACACGCTTGATGCAAATTTAAAAAAATGTCAGGCTCAGGGCCTGAATATTTATTTGGATTTATTTGAAAGAAACACACTAAAAAGCTTCCAAAATCTAAGGGATCAATACGGCTTGGCCAGCCAGGACCTCTTCTGATTTTTGCAGCTCAGACATCATATGAACAAACTGATTAGTAAAGAAGATATGTTAAAATCATTATCTGGAACTGGTATATTAAGTGTCTTTATTTCGGCATACAGAGCTGACCAAGGTCACAAGACTATTTCTAAGCTGTATAAGGGCCTCCAGGAGCTAAGTGGGGTGAACACGTCCTATATAAAGGAAAAATGGGAACGTGAAGGAAACTTTGTCTTATCAATAGAAGAGTGGGACAACTTAATTGAAAGGCAATGGAAATCCACCAACTCACTAACATGGAGAGAGTTTAACTGGAAAAATCTGGTCAGATACTTTATAACACCAGTGCAGTCAAGGAAGGGGCAGATGGTGTGCTGGAGAGGCTGTGGATCTGTGAGGGCCAATCACCATCATGTGTTTTGGGAATGCCCTGGGATGGTTCACTATTGGGAATCAATAAGAGATGGAATGGAAAGAGCTTTAAAAATTGAGATTGATCTCTGCTTTCAAGTACTGTACCTGGGTAAGATGCCACAACAGCTTCTTGGCTTCTCAACAATGTACATGTTTAAAATAATGCTAGTCGCCAGTAAGAAAGCCATAACGAAAAAATGGTTAAGCCAAGTACCACCTATTCTAGCAGACTGGTTTAATGTGATGCATGACATTTTTGTTATGGAAAAATTAACATTTGCTCTAAGACTCAAGACAGACACATTTGACAAGTGTTGGAAGGGATGGATCGAGTTTGTCAACCCGTATAGATCAGACTTCAACTAAAAACTCTATTTGTAATGTAACCCCCTGGTTCTCTGCTACACACAATTATTATTATTTATTTTTTTTTGTGTGTCTCTGTCTTTTCATGTTCATTTGTCTGTATGCGTGATTTACATTATTTGCTTTGTATTATTTCAAAAAATGTAAGATGGTCTGTAACTGTCAATGTTTTTTTTGTTCAAAGAAAAAAAAAGATTAAAAAAAAGAAAAGAAAGAGAGACGGGGCAAAGGAACGCTTAGAGGTTCACCTGGCCACTGCTTCGTTTACCATGGATGGTATGTCTTTCCATCATTACCATTTACACTCTCATAACATTACATAAGCTATCGATATATATATATATATACACGCTTTAATAACGCGTTAACGCAAAAAATAAATTAACGCCACTAATTATTTTAACGCGATTAACGTATGTGTATTTTTTTTCCTCGGCCGCCCCGTAGTTTCAGAGCGCATCGAGTTTAAAATACCATCTACAAGCTGATGTTGACAGCCCCGCTCCTGCCGCCCGCTTGTGGCAGACCACACTTCCACGCTCACCGGCAGGCACCGACTGGCTATTGGGAGGACCGGGATGGTGTGTGTATGTGTGGCTCGAGCGAGCGAGAGAGAGACCTTACGTGCATTGTTGTTGTTAGCATCTGGTGCTAGCTAGCTGCGCTAACAGATATAAGGAGCTGCTTAAATGAAAACAGAGGAGCGACATTTCGCCGACAACTGCACCGAACACTTGACTTTATGCAGGCAGCCAGACAGTGGGAAATTGTACGAAAAGTCAGCACACTCAGCACGGATAGTGCAACATGATTGCAGCGTCCAGGCAGCTCTCGTTCGAGCATATGCCTTGAGTTGCACACAGCTCCAACGATCCATCTCACACACACACACACACACCATTTTTATTGTATTAGGTTCCAGGTTGAATTGAGGCGAATATTTGTAATGTTCAGAAGTTGTTGTGTTTAATATTCATGAGAATATTTGTCATTGTTCAAATGATAATAAACATTAGCATAAAGCATATTTGTCCACTCATATGTTGATAAGAGTATTAAAAACTTGAAAAATATTCCTCTAAGGTACATTTAAAACAGATCAAAAATGTGCGATTAATTTGCGATTAATCGCGATTAACTATGGACAATCATGCGATTAATCGCGATTAAATATTTTAATCGACTGACAGCCCTAATATATATATATATATATATATATATATATATATATATATATACCAGTGTATGGTATGTCCACCATTTGTTATGTGTTGCAACTTCACCATGATGAAAGTCATCAGTAACCGTTACAGGCAAATAACAAATCATCAGAATTTGGAGCACACATTCCACTGCTTATTAATACCATGTCCCAGAAAACACTCACAATTGCTGTAACACACATGCATACAGAGATTGTAGCCATGACTTTTTCAATTGATAGCATCACATACAAACACAATGAGTTCTTCACAACTACTTCTGCATTAACATATATTCCCTTTGTGCAATTTACAGAACACATCGACAAAGACAGTCAGACAGACATCTTCGTGGACCATGAGGAAACACACGACATGGATAACAGCAGTTAGGGTCTTAATAATGTATGTGTGCAAATGGCTTTACCTGATTCCAGAATGTATATATTGAACTCATTGGATGCAGGTGCTTGTTGAGGTACAGCTGCAGTTCATATGCCAGTGAGAAGTAGTGACATAGTAGTTAATATGTGACTGTAGAATGTTTAATAGTGTATATACCTGTATTTTTAATAAACACTGTAAAGTACATTGGTTTGTTGTGGAATTCTATTAACAAATACAGGTCATGGGCCGGGAATGTGTGTAATTACAATTTCAACAAGTAATACAGTGAGACAGGTAGTGCAGCTATTAACTGTTGGTGGGAACACATGCGTCACTATTCCATCAGTGCTAAATACTTGTCAGAAATTCCTATCCCTTCATATAACACATGACGGCTGTGACATTCGCACCACTTACTAGCATACACACACTGCCATCCTTCCATTATCACTAGCCACAGCTAACAAGTACTTCCTGCACCCACAAACACCATCCTAAGGTACTACACTATTCAGTTACATAACAGCTACATAGCAGTGTTCCATATGACCATGGTCAATGCCGCTCTACATACAAGTGGCCTACTATGGGTTAGCCAGCAGGTGGTCGTAATGATAGATATCTGTACACACTAGATGAGTCACTGGCCAATGGAGACCGACGTTGCCACCAGGCGGTCATTTTGCCAGATGCAGCGCGCTCATTCTTCACATCATGTCTATCGTGCACTATTGAAATAACCGTGGTTTGCTCAATTAGCAATCAATTTCCAAACCGCTTGGTTTGTTAGAAACATGAAATATGTAGTGACGATACTGCATACTTGGAATTGTAGTCATCAATTTTCTTTTCCAACATATGCTGTTGTATGTTTTTAATACTACTGCTTTAATTCTGAGCCGACATTTACAGTGAGAACAGCTGCTGAGGCCAGTGCAGAAAGCAGAACAGTGTGTATAATATATATCTCAATAATATAAGTAACAGGCCTACATTACACACTTTATTTGTATGCTTTAGTAGATATCTACAAATAAACAGTTGATATTTTTCATGAAACCAAATAGTGCTTCACATCATAACATATACATGGGCTGTAGCCTGATATGTATTATATGCTTTAAGAGCTGTGTGTGTGTTATGGAGTGTATATGTGTCTGTTGTAATTGCATGTGCCGCCAGCAGAGGGAGCTGCTGGACTAACACTCAACATCATTGCCAGCAGTGTGTGAATGTGTGTGTGAGTGTGTATGTGTGTGTTTGTGTGTGTGTGTGTGTGTGTGAGAGACAGATGATGTGGAAGGCAGAGTAGCTTATCTGACATCTAAATGTTGGTAAATGGTACATTCTAGGCTGTGCACTCCCCGTTTGAGCGACTGACTACTCCTTCGCTATGTAACATCGCATTGGATATGGGCTGAACTTGTCCTGGAATGGAATCTTCCCAGCCATTTGCCTAGGAGGCCTTAGCAGAAATGTGCAGAAAAGGCATGAGAACTTCACATTTTTCAAAATGGCCAACTTTCTGAGGGCCCGGCCAAATGGAAGGCAATTTGAAAGATGTCCGCAATGATAAGAGCAATGTCTATACAACGTTTGTTGCATATTGGAACAACCATATGCGAGTAGTTTGGAGTAATTTGCGACATATAAATCGTCAAAAGTAGTATATTCTCTGTTAGCTTACGACCGCCCCGATTGAGCTAGCAACTTTTTTACTCCTAATTTAGCATGGCTGTGGATATGGTCTGAACTGGTCTAGGAATGGAATTTTTCCGATAATTTCCCTAAGAGCAGTGTGCGAAAATGTGCTCGAAATGCATGAAAAACGGCCATCTTTCGAAATTGCCATTTTTGTGGGGGCGGGGCTAATCAAAAGCCATCTGAAATATGTGTGCCATTATAATAGCAATGTGTATTCAGTGTTTCGTGAATATCTGGAAAACTATATGCGAGTAGTTTGGAGTCATTTGAGACATGTAAATCGTCAAAAATGGTACATTCTCTGTTAGCTTACGTAAGCCCCAATATTAACATGATATTGGATATGGGCTGAACTTGTCCTGGGCTGAAATTTTTCCGATATTTTCCAGAGGAGGTGTTTGGGAAAATGCGCTTAAAATACATGAATAACGCCGATATTTCAAAATGGCTGACTTTCTGGGGGGCGGGGCGAATGGAAGCCATTTTGAAATATGTCCGCAATTCCATCAGTAATGTCTGTGGCAAGATTCGGGTAGTTTGGAGAAACTATATGCGACTATCGCACAATAGGGGGCGCTACTGAGCTGGTGTAGAAAAACGTACGATTTTTTTGTACAGTCTGGAAAAGGTTGTGGGCTGCGACGTGTGTCCCAAGTTTCGCGTCCGAAGGTCATTGTAGCGAATTTGTGACATTAAAATAGTCAAAATTGGTACATTCTCCGTTAGCTTACGAGCTCCCCGTTTGAGCAGTGAACTATTCATTCGCAATTTAGCATCCCATTGGATATGGGCTGATGTTGTCCTGGTTTGGAATTTGTCCGATCATTTCCCCAGGAGGAGTTCGCAGAAACGCCCATAAAACGCAATTTTTTCAAAATGGCAGACTTTATGGGGGACGGGGCTAATGGAAGCCATTTTGAAATATGTCCGCAATTCCATGAGGAATGTCTGTGCCAAGTTTTGGGTAGTTCGGAGAAACTATATTTGACTACAGCACAATAGGGGGCGCTACTGAGCCGTATTTGCTAAAACGTACAATTTTTTTGTACAGTCTGGAAAAGGTTGTGGGCTGTGACATGTGTTCCGAGTTTAAAGGCCGTAACTCATTTTTTCCTCTACTTATGGCTCGGTACATTTTTTAACCCTTCGATTTCGAGAAAAAACTGAATAGGACACGCCCACATTTTTCATTGGTTGCGACCCTTTAAATCTCAGTTTATACTCACCCTGCCAGTATGTCTATTACCTCATTCACACCAACGCAACTCCGGTTCAAGCTCTGTGCTAGAGCTTTTCAGGTTCAGAACCAGTTCTTCGGTTTAGCTCTGGCTCTTTTCACACCGCCCAGAGTCCGACTGGTAATACGTTGTTGCGTCATGACGTAACCGTTTGCGTGCCTGCTTCATAAAGCCAAACCGCGCGGATGAAATCAGTTGCATTAATTTCTTATGGCTCGATCTGCAGCTTTTCCGGAGTCATTTCAGTGGTTTAGTTATATTCTTATAAAAAAAGTGTACTCGTGTCAATAAAGTTTTTTTTAGGGCTGTCAAGTTAACACGTTAATAATGCGTTAATAACACAACAAAAAATTAACGCATGTGTATTTTTTTTCCTCGGCCGCCCCGTAGTTTCAGAGCGCATCAAGTTTAAAATACCATCTACAAGCTGATGCTGACAGCCCCGCTCCTGACCACACTTCCACGCTCACCGGCAGGCACCGACTGGCTATTGGGAGGACCGGGAGGGTGTGTGTATGTGTGGCCCGAGCGAGCGAGAGAGAGACTTTACGTGCATTGTTGTTGTTAGCATCTGGTGCTAGCTAGCTGCCCTAACGGATCTAAGGAGCTGTTTAAATGAAAACAGAGGAGCGACATTTCGCCACAACTGCGCCGAGCACTTGACTTTATGCAGGAAGCCAGACAGTGGGACATTGTACCAAAAGTCAGCACACTCAGCACGGATAGTGATGTTCAGCACGGAACATGATGATTGCAGCGTCCAGGCAGCTCCCGTTCGAGCATATGCCTTGAGTTGCACATAGCTCCAAAACGCGCGCGCGCACACACACACACACACACACACACACACACACACACACACACACACACACACACACACACACACACACACACACACACACACACACACACACACACACACACACACACACACACCACACACACACACACACACACACACACACACACACACACACACACACACACTTACACTTACACTTACACTTACACTTGTATTGTATTAGAGAGGTTCCAGATTGAATTGAGGCGAATATTTGTAATGTTCAGAGGTTGTTGTGTTTAATATTCATGAGAATATTTGTCATTGTTCCAATGATAATAAACATTAGCATAACACATATTTGTCCACTCATATGTTGATAAGAGTATTAAAAACTTAAAAAATATTCCTCTAAGGTATAGAACAGATAAAAAATGTGCGATTCATTTGCGATTATATATTAACTATGGACAATCATGCGATTAATCGCGATTAAATATTTTAATCGACTGACAGCCCTAGTTTTTTTAAAACACAACTGCTTCCGAGGTCGGTCTTATTTCTTAAGGTGGACTGAACCATGAGTGTGGAGTAACGTTGTATCTTTCATTTAAATGAACTGTAACCTTCACCCAGGTATGTAACAGCTGTTCTCAAATGAATACGTGAAGTAAAGTTTAATATTTATAGTTTTATAGATTTATAATGAGTTATAATGAGAGGTGATCAACGTGAATGCTCAGGTTCCACCTTAACATGCAGACACGTTGCTTCACCATGAGCAGAAACCTTTATATATACAGTCTATGGCAGAAACACTGAAACTCTTGTTAAGTTTCTCCATCGTTGTGTACAAACTGGATAAAACGCGGGCTTTTTGTTGTTGTTCAGGAGTTGATCTGTCTCTGCCCCTGCCCCCGCCTCGACGTAAGCGTGACGTATGCGGTGCTTTTGCTCTGGCTGGACACTTTTTTGGTGCTTGAAACGAACCGGATTCCGGAGCTAAGAGGCTGCTCCGCTGCGGTGTGAAGAAGAAAACCCGGTGCTTTTCAAGCTCCAGCTCCGAACCGGCCCTGAAACACCGTTGGTGTGAATGAGGTATGTGACAAAATATATTTATTTCGTCCATCGGTTCTTGAGATATAAATTAGTTGTGTTTTTGGCGCCCCCTATTGTCTGAAATGAACATGCTTTTTTGTGCCTATTCCCCAAGACAGACTGAACCTATCCACCGAAATCTGTAATATTTGGATACATTTCGGATGAATTGTGAGCATTTACGTCTAGGCCACACCTTTTTGCTAATACGTTTTGATTGATGTCAGCCACATTTTTCCACACCTCGTGTTCATTTTCTACGGCAATGTGTCTGACCCTCCACTGATGCTGTGCACTAAGTTTGGTGTGGAAAATCTAAAAATTGGAATTTAAGTTAATATTTCACTGTTTTTGACATTATGCTAATTATAAAAAATGAAAGTAGGCGGAGCTTCGGGATATGAGAGGATAATATGTAGAGCTGCTCCACCCGGATAAGTGTGCAAAATGTCAGGTCCCTCAGAGTTACGCTGCGACTATGTACATTTTTTGAAAAACCAATTTTTCACAGGTGGCGCTAGAGAGCAAGTTTGACATTTTTCACCCATCGATTCCAGAATGTGAAATGTTTCACCCGTCCTGGCAGCGTTGCCAAATGTCGCTACATGAATAGTGTCCTCAGACGCTGTCTCCTGCAGTGACACGTTTTCCCCCCCGGTATCGGGGGGGCCGGGCTTAAGAGGCTAAGGAGCACTGGGAGTCTGGTGAAAGTTTTGGGATATGTAAGGAATCCAGAAATGACTGAATTCCAGACGAATTAACATCTACCTCTGATTGATATAAAGTAGAATAGTATTGCTTAAACTGGTCATTCATTATTTGGGGATTATGCAAAGTCGAATCAGCACCTGTATTGATCCTTGGGATCGTCTGTCCAGCCGTCTGCTGCTTTAGCTGAAGTGCAAGGAGTCTCCCTGCTCTGTCCCCATGTTCATAGTAAACTTGTTTAGTTTTAAAATATTTTTTTCAGCTCTCCACGTCGAAAGTCTATTAAATTCAGATTGAAGCAGTACTTTTTCTTTAAAAAGATCTGCCGTGGGCAAGAGAGCATACCGTCTATCAACATCTACAATGCTGTGTGTCAGTTCTTTAAGTCTTTTAGATCGCTCTTTGTTTTTATGTGCAGTGTAGGAAATAGCCTGTCCCCTGATGTAAGGTTTTAGGGATTCCCATAGAACACTCCTCGAAATATCCTTGGTGTCATTCATTTCTAGAAAAAAGTCAATCTGGTCACTGAGGTAAGTTTTAAAGCACCTGGGACGCCAGGTGCGCTGGGGTGCTATATTACCAGGAAACATCATATCCATGTGTACTGTACCACATCATTGTGTTATCAGACCATGCATGGTCTGATTACACAGCATTATGTCTGATAACACAATGCTGTGGTACTGGCTCCTGGGGATTAAGGGAAGTATTTGGTCATCTACAATGAAATAATCAATCCTGGAATAACTATGGTGGACAGGGGAGACAAATGAAAATTGTTTAGTATTAGGATGTTTTGCCCGCCACGGATCAGATAGGCCACAGGAGTGCAGGAAGGAGTTTATAGCTATCGTAGATGTTGACAGGGTACTATTAGGTCTAGGGTTGGATCTGTCAAGGTGGGCATGAAGAACACATTTAAAGTCACCACCCAATACCAATCTATAAGTATCGAGGTCAGGGAGAGCTGAAAATAACTTTATGAAAAACTGTGAGTCATCCCAATTCGGTCCATAAATGTTAGCCAATATTAAAGGAGTATTAAACAGCCTGCCAACTGCAATAATATATCTACTGTTGGGATCAGATATTATTTCAGAGAGTTAAAAAGGTATCCCCTTTCTAATTAAAATTGCTGTGCCCCTGGTTTTGTAATCAAAACGTGAATGATCCAACTGCTTTTTAGTCTCTTTTGGGAGTGCGTTTCCTGCATAAACTTTATCCTTTACTTTCTCCGTCTTTATATGTAGATTAATCTCCGCTCCTTTTCTCCGTCACGTTGTTTCCATAGAAACAACAACAACTTCCTGTCAACAGCGTAAACTCGCCTTCAAAATAAAAGCATCTATATAACACAGGAAGTTAACCTAAATTACATTTAAGACATATTTACAACTGCAACGAAAACAATGTAATATCCTTTTCAGTTTCACAGTACACAAATTGGGTTATTTACTCTTGTATTGCACTAACAGCAACAATAGGTTGTAGTAATTAAAACCTGCTCATGGACTTGCAGTGGTCCTCGCTTTTTTATGTCTCTCCAACGAGTTACGCTGTGCTTCCAGTCTACATATCCATCGTAAATGCACCTTCAGCTCCTGGGCTGGGGAAATGTCTGCACATTTAGCAGAAAAGCGCGTCCCTACTTGCGCTGTATTCCACCCAGGGAAAATCTCCATACTGTACCACCTCAATGAGAAGCAGGGGCGGCGCCAGGGGGGAAGCACCCCCCATGATTGCCAAAGCACCCCCTAAGCACCCCCAATAAATATATGTGTTTTTTTTTATTAAATTATTATTATTATTTTTATTAAATTAAATTAGAAAGATTATTGATTACATCAATGCAAATGTGAAACAAACTCATTTTTGACCAAAAACATAAAGCCAACACAGGTGATATGATTAGGCCAATGGCCAGCACCCATTAGATTTTTGACCTACCCATAGGCTAAATTACTTTGTGACACTTCAGTGACTTCCTGTTAGCTAGAGCGCCAAATTATTAGCTAACGTGGATGTTGAGCAAAGTGAAAAATTGATCGTTTTTTAGTCCTAAAACGTCCACGTGTAAGCGAGAGGGATTCTGAATCTACACATAATAGGCATCGTGAGGCAGAGGCTGAAGGTGTCACGGTCACCGACCAGGAGGAGGACCAAGAAAAGCCGTGGGAGGATGGAGATGAGGAGGAAGGAGCTGAAATGCCCGGCCCCCGCGGCTGCACCTGCGGAGGAGGAGGAGGAGGAGGAGGAGGAGGAGGAGGAGGAGGAGGAGGAGGAGGAGGAGGAGGAGGAGGAGGAGGAGGAGGAGGAGGAGGAGGAGGAGGAGGAGGAGGAGGAGGAGGAGGAGGAGGAGGAGGAGGAGGAGGACATAAGTATCAATCCCCAAGAGGGCCCAAGACGGCCAATTCTTCAAAAATACCCCACACGGCCATTTGGAAATCAGCAGAGATGTTTCTATAAAGGCTGGATGGATCAACATGTATGGTTAGAATACAGCGTGTCCAAAGACGCAGCGTTTTGCTTTGCTTGTCGGCACTTTTCAAAACGTGTGCACGGAGTGCAACCAGCATTCATCTGCAACGGGTTCAACAACTGGCGAAAAGCATCAGCGACTCTAAACACTCATCATGAAAGTGCGGTGCACAAGTTTGCTGGCTCAAGTGGCTCAAAAATAGCAAACATGATTGACAAGGGACATTCAGCTTTGGTTATGGAGAACCGAAAGTACATACAGGCCGTGGTTGAAAGCCTTCGCTATACCGCTTGTCAGGGAATCGCACAGGGAGGTCACAGCGAGGGTGGGGACTCCTCTAATAGGGGTAATTTTATCGAGCTTTTGCACCTCATCAAAAATGTTTGATGTTACAGTGGATACAAAATTGGCAAGCAATCCATCAAATACCAAATACACTCACCATGACAGACAGAACAAATTATTTAATATAATGGCTCATATGATACGAAAATAAATAAGTGATGAGGTGGGGGAGGCAGAGTACTTTGCTGTTTTGGTGGATGAAAGTAAAGACATTAGTAAGAAGGAACAGATTTGAGTGATCGTGCGGTATTTGCAGCCACTGACAGAGACGTTGCGTGAGGAATTCTTGCATTTCACCCCAGCAGATGGGTTGGACGCAGACTCACTACTAAACAGCATAAAGCTTACACTCAGTCAGTGTAAGGCAAGGCAAGGCAAGTTTATTTATATAGCACTTTTCAACACAAGGCAATTCAAAGTGCTTTACAAAAAATGAAAGACATTAAGAAAATGGCATCATTAAAAAGAAAAGCTAATAAAATAAACATTAAAAGAAAAAATACAAGTCTTCAGCCTGGATTTAAAAGTAGTAAGAGTTGCAGCGGACCTGCAGGTTTCTGGGAGTTTGTTCCAGATATTTGGAGCATAATAACTGAACGCTGCTTTACCATGTTTAGTTCTGACTCTGGGGACAGAAAGCTGACCAGTCACTGAAGACCTGAGAGATCTGGATGGTTCATAATTTAGCAGGAGGTCAGAAATGTATTTTGGGCCTAAACCATTCAGTGCTTTATAAACCAGCAGCAGTATTTTGAAATCTATTCTTTGACACACAGGAAGCCAGTGTAAAGACTTCAGAACAGGAGTGATGTGATCCACGTTCTTAGTGTTAGTGAGGACTCGAGCAGCGGCGTTCTGAATCAGCTGCAGCTTCCTAATAGATTTTTTAGTGAGACCTGTGAAGACACCATTGCAGTAGTCCAGTCTACTGAAGATAAAAGCATGGACAAGTTTTTCCAAATCCTGCTGTGACATTAGTCTTTTAATCCTAGATATATTCTTTAGGTGATAGTAGGCTGATTTAGTACCTGTTTTAATGTGACTGTTGAAACTCAGGTCAGAGTCCATGACTACACCTAGATTTCTGGCTTTATCTGTTGTTTTGAACATTGCACACTGAAGCTCAGCGCTAACTTTTATACGTTCTGCCTTGGCTCCAAAAACCATTACCTCAGTTTTATCTTTGTTTAATTGGAGAAAGTTCTGACACATCCAGTCATTGATTTGTTCAATGCACTTACTCAGTGTTTGAATTGGAGCATAGTCTCCTGGTGAAATTGTTATGTACATTTGTGTGTCATCTGCATAGCTATGGTAACTTATTTTGTTGTTCTTCATTATCTGAGCCAGTGGTAGCATGTAGACGTTAAAGAGAAGAGGCCCCAAGATGGAGCCTTGAGGTACCCCACATGTCATATTTGTCAACTCAGATGTGTATTTACCTATAGAAACAAAGTTGTTGCTGTCTTTTAAGTAGGATTCAAACCAATTTAGAACTGTTTCCGAAAGTCCCACCCAGTTCTCCAGTCGGTCTAGTAATATGTTGTGGTCAACAGTGTCAAACGCAGCACTGAGATCTAATAATACTAACACTGAAGTTCTGCCACTGTCTGTGTTTAAGTGGATGTCATTAAAGACCTTTACAAGAGCAGTCTCAGTGCTGTGGTTTGGACGAAAGCCTGATTGGAACACATCAAAACAGTTATTTAAATGCGAGAAATTACTCAACTGTTGAAAAACAACTTTTTCAATGATTTTACCTAGAAATGGGAGGTTTGATATGGGCCTGTAATTGTTCATTACTGAAGCATCTAGATTATTCTTTTTTAAGAGCGGTTTAATGACTGCAGTTTTCAGGGCCTGTGGAAAAATACCTGAGTGAAGAGATTTGTTTACTATATTAAGTAGATCTGAGGCCATGCAAGGCAAAACATCTTTGAAAAATCCTGTTGGAATAATATCAAGGCAGCAGGAGGAGGATTTCAGAAGTTGAATAATGTCCTCTAGGTTTTTATCATTAATCTGATGGAATTGTGTCATGGTGTTTGAATTGATGTTAAGTGGACACAGAGACTACACATTTGCTGTTCCTGATGCAGAGGCACTGACTACTTGTCTGATTTTCTGAATTTTGTCAGTGAAGAAGGAGGCAAAATCGTTGCACGCCCTGGTGGATAGAAATTCAGAGGCTACTGACACTGGGGGGTTAGTTAGTCTGTCGACGGTAGCAAACAAGGCACGTGCGTTGTTTTTGTTTTTGGTAATGATGTCAGAGGAGAAAGACTGTCGTGCGTTTTTCAATTCCAAATTATAAAGGCCAAGTCTCTTTTTATAGATTTCAAAGTGAACCTGGAGATTTGTTTTTCGCCACCTGCGTTCAGCTTTTCGACATTCTCTTTTTTCTGCTCTCACGGTCATGGCCTTTCTCCATGGAGATATTTTCTTGCCAGACACTTCCTTTACCTTAGTTGGAGCAATGGCATCTATAACATTTTTAATTTTTGAATTAAAATGATCTACTAGCTCATTTACTGAGATGTTAGCTGGGGCAAGAGTGGAAGAAAAATTCTGAGTAAACATTTCCCTAGTATTTTCAGTTAAATATCGCTTTGTGGTTACCTCTTTTTGTGAACAGAAATAGAGCTCTCAAAGAAAACACAGGAATGGTCAGAGTGCAACATCAGTCACCACAACCTTAGAGATATTCAGACCCTTTGAGATAATTAAGTCCAGAGTGTGCCCCTTATTGTGCGTGGGCTCCGTCATATGCTGAGTCAGTCCATAGCTATCAAGAACACAAAACAGTTATTTTGCCCCTCTGTCCTGGGGGTTGTCAACATGGATGTTAAAATCACCAACAATGACTAGACGGTCAAAGTCAATCCACACTATAGACAGCAGTTCGGTAAAATCATCAAAAAAGCTTGCACAGTATTTGGGTGGTCTATAGATATTTAGGAACAGAGCTCGAGAGGAGCATTTCAGCTGAAGGGCCACATATTCAAAAGAAGCAAAGTTCCCATAAGATGTCTTCTTGCATTGAATGGAATCATTGAACAGAATAGCAACTCCACCCCCTTTCTTATGCATTCTTTCCTGACTCATAAAACTAAAGTTGGGAGGGGTTGATTCGATAAGAACAGCTGCACTGTTATTTTGTTCAATCCAAGTTTCTGTTAAAAACATAAAATCGAGATTGTGCTCAGTGATAAAATCATTGATTAAAAATGTTTTTCCTGCCAAAGACCTGACATTTAATAAAGCTAGTTTAAGTTCGTTAAACACACTATCAGTCCGGTTTTTTGTAACAAGCTGTGGCTGACATGGAATCACTGCTAAATTAGATACACTCACGCAAACGTTTGAGCGCTTCCTGTTTCTATGATGATTCACCGCTCTTAATCTATTACCTATCAACACAGATATCGGCAAAGCTACAGGCAGGCAGGGTCCCGGCATGTCCTGGAAAGAGTTGAGAGTACCATACGCCCTTGAGCCTGGACCCAGCAGATATCAGTTTGCAGCGTTTTGTACACACACATCCCTATCAGGCTTTGAAGGGGAGGGAGGACCCACCACCCTGCTCCTCTCATCATAGGAGGGCAGGGTGAGGGCTACACTGTAGAAAGGGGGGTTTGGAAATCTGCTTCCATCTTCCTTGTATTGTTGTGGTTTGGATGATTGTGGTAGGCATGGTGATGAAGCCGGGGGAGATGGTGCGCATCTGTGCTTCGGTGATTTTGGTGGGCGTCGTTGAGGGGCGGGGGTAAAGGACATGCTGCCAACCCTGCGTGTCGCCTTCATGCGGTCATCGAACTCCAGGGGGGTGGGCGAGGGTGAAAGGGTGAGCGGAGAGTAGAGAGAGCTGGGGGATGAATGAAGAGTATCCTCAAAGGCGTTGACAGGGAGGGTGACGGGCAGTGGAGACTCCTCCATTTGTGTCATAGGTCTCCCATAATCAGAACATTCCTCAGGCGGGTGCAGTGATACTTCTTCAGGGTTTTCTGCACGATGTGTTGTGTCTTTCTCCTGTTTTGATTCCTCTTGCCGCTTGTCCTTGGCAGAGGGAACAGATTGATGACGCAGGCAGTTGAATATGTTGGAGATAAACAATTTCACTCCTGACTTGTTCAGGCAAACTCCATTTGCCTTGAAAAGATGTCTGCGATCCCAGAAAAAGTTAAAATTGTCAATAAAATGGACAGAATGGTCAGTACAGACAGTTGAAAGCCAGGTGTTCAGTGCAAACAATCTGCTGAATCTCTCCACTCCTCTTCTGACTGGCGGTAGAGGGCCACTGATAAATACCTCTGCATTTAGAGAGCTGACAGTTTCCAACAGACATTTAAAGTCTTTTTTCAGCACTTCTGACTGTTGTTTCACAACATCATTTGTTCCAATATGTAGTACCACATTCACAGTCGGATGTTCAGCCCCAAAATGCAGGATCTTCTCAGCCAGGTCAGTGACCACATTCTTGGGAAAACAGAGTACTTTGGTGTTGTTCTTACTACACAGACCTTTTACATCTCTTACAGCAGAGTCACCCACAATCAGAGTTTCAGGCCCAGTCGTCAGCTTTCCCTCTAGCCTTTTACTTTTGGAGTAGCTATTGGTCCTTACCCTGCTGTGTGAAGAGGACGGGTTATGCAGGTCATCAGAAAGAGATCTCCGGCTCTCGGTCAGCGGAGCGTATCTGTTCTGACTTGGTGGTTTAGGAGGATTGTTTGTAATTCTCCCTTTAACAGCTGTCCACGGCTGTTTAGGGGTTGAAGAGGCGCTCTTCCTGGGTGATAACAATGCAGGTCAGCCGGTCGCATCACAGATTTCAGAGCGCTGGGCTCTGCCTGTTATCTGTCCTCCCAAATCCCATGGAAATGATTTACTCTTAGGCTTTGCACCCAGACAGTTCCAGGGAGGACTACCACTTGTAGATGTATTACCCGGTAGACAGCCCTCCTGTTCCTTGGAATCCTTGTAGCTGCTAACTAGCTGTGAGTTAGCATACCCTTTTCCATTATTTTGCAACACTGGTAAAGTGGTGTCATTCCCACGACATAGTCCATTCACTTCCACGTTAACTTCCAACCGTTGCTTTTTCATTTCCAACACAGCCATCTTCTGTATACGTTTGTGGATGTCATCTGTAGAGAACGGAGGCATTTTTCTACCAACTAGCTTAAGCTAAATAGCATGCAGTAGCCTACCAGGCTTTAGCTATTGCTAGGCCACGCTACTGTAAGACTGAGGTCGTCGTAAAAATGTTGAAATATGGCTAAAACCCTCCGTCTATTTACGAAGATGAACTGTCCCAGTGAGAAGTTAATGTCCAGGAGCCGCTGCTCGAAGTTTTCAGAGAATAAGAATAGGAAAATCAGCATAAAAAGTAAGCAGAGGCAAGAGCAAGCAGAAAAGCGTCTGCACTGTAAGAAAGATAAGCAACAGTGTAATATAGACATTAATGGTTGTGTTGGCCAGTGCTATGACGGAGCATCTGTAATGTCAGGATGTAACAATGGAGTGCAGGAAAAGTTTATATACATTGCCATGCTCATAGGCTCAACTTGGTGCTGGTGGACTGTGTGCATAATGTCAACGCTGCAGCAGAGTTTTTTGAGACACTACAAATGCTCTACAAGTTTTTCTCTGGGTCAGTGGTGCACGATCTGTTCACGAAAAAACAAAAGGAACTTGAGCCAACAGCACAGTGCGTAGAACTCAAGAAGCTGAGTGATACTCGCTGGGCATGCCAATATACTGCAATCTGGGCAGTCAAGAAAACTCTCACAGCAATACTGGCTACCCTGCGTGACATCATCGGCCTGTCAAATCCACACCAGAGGACAGAGGCGAGAGCTCTCAGTGCAATCATGGACGAGACATTTGTTGTACATCTCATTATTTTCGAAGATGTATTCAGAACAGCCAAGTTCATGTCGGATCAGCTTCAGTCCGCCACTTTTGATCTTGAAGCGGCAGATGATCTGGCCCAGTCTGTTACCACTGCCATATCTGAAAAGCGGACCGAGGACAAGTGGAGGGAAATCAGAAATGAAGCAGAAAGTCTGTGCGTGAAGGCAGGAATTGCACCACAGACGCAACGTGAGAGAAGGCGGGCCCAAACATCTCGACATCTGGAGGGGTTTGTAGTGGAAGCCCCGTTAGAAAGAGCATGCTTAGAAACAGATGACCTGAGAACACACTCGTTCTATCCTGTTATAGACAGGTTGTTAATGGAGATTAAACGTCGCTTTTCAACAGAAACCAATGAAGTACTGAGAGGTGTGTCCACCCTGAGCCCCAAACACACATCATTTCTGGACAAAAAAATGATACTGCCCCATGGCCCGCCACTATGGAATCAGTGAGGAAAACCTGTCTGCAGAGCTTTACCAAGTTCGCCGGCTGTTGCAAAGAAAAGAAGAACAGGGACATACTATCACCAGCACCAAGGAATTTCTATCCCTCATGAGGCCATACAGCGATGCATTTATAGACTTGTACAAACTGATATGCATATCTCTGACACTTCCCGTGACCTCAGGGAGCTGTGAGCGCAGATTTTCTTGTCTGCGTCGTTTGAAAAACTACCTGAGGAACACCAGTGGGGACTCTCAAACCAGTAACCTGGCACTGTTGGCCATAAACACAGTGAGAACAAGGGCCCTGGACAGCGACAAAATCATTGATGCATTTGCCCTCAGCCACAACAGACGCATTGTTTTGTTATGAAGACGTCTAATGGTAAGTGCATGATGATGACCCCCTCTGTTGCCTATTATAAATGTAATGCATTGATGGTTGAGGCAAACATTCTGACTATTTATAGTTATTTCTATGTGGCCTACTTGTGTTTAATTCTATGTTCAGAGCCAGTGTGTTAGGTTTGTGGACCTTACCCGCTGTAACAGTTGTAAATATGCAGTGGTTTTTGTTTGTACATCATTTAAATTAGTATAATCACACTAGTTCTGTGTTCTTCGTTTATTTATGTTCAATACCTGACAAGGTCGGAGATCAGTGGGCGGAACTTCTGAAATGTAGTCACTATACTCAGAAGATAATTTTTGTGTGTACACCCACCCCCCTTTATATTGTCCCTCACGTTTCCTCTTCCCTTTTTGTTTTTGTAAATGTTTCCACGTGAGAGGAGTCACTGAGGGATACAAAATGTAATACTGATTCGTTATATCTGTTGTCAGCGATTAAAAGGAAATCGCCTAAACTGTATGCTGGCTCGGGTCTCATCCATCCATGAACAACGCAAAACACAACGCAGAGACCGCTTAATGTTGCTCTCAAAGTGCACCAATTGATGTATTTAACTTCAATATTTAAAATAAAATCTTCACGCCTTCATTGTAACAGTTGCGGGTGTACTGTGTGTGTGTGTGTGGGGAGTGTTGCAGTAGAAAATTCAACTGTAGCGCCGGTGCATTAATGGGAAACCCTAAATGTTTGAGCACCCCCTATGAAACGTCAAGCTACCCCACAGCACCCCCTAGAGGAAATCTCTGGCGCTGCCACTGATGAGAAGCACCTTGCTTTCCCATGATTTAGAGTGTAAGGGAACTTCTTGAATTGTGGCTGTGAAGGTGGTTCATCAATTGCAGACAGACCAGCGGGTAGGCCTACACCTGCTTCATGCTGACGACCGGGAGCGGGAGGGAGCACTGCTAGCACCGTGGAGCAAGCGGCCGTAACAGTCTCCTGACTAGTCGGAGAGCCTGGCCCTAGATCGCTGCTAGATGAGGGCAGTGGGGGCTCTTCTTGGAGTCTGGCTATTTTTTAAAAACCAAAGTTCATTAGTGAACTTTGAGCCATCATTTGCAGGCAGCTCTCTGCTTCTCTCACGTTACAATGGCGCGAGTTCGGTTCAGAGGATAAAACACATACAACATTAATTCAACTCGATATTTGTTCACTTGAATTTGAATTTTTTTACCAACTTGATCAAATATTTTCCAGAACCCATTTGATTTTTTAAGTAATTTTTTTCATAGTCCCTTATCGTTATAGGCATACCATACATTATTGTTAGTTTATTTTGTATATTATATTCCTCCCTAACAAACTAATAGCTTTTAAATTTAGTTTTTATCCATGGTTTTTTTAATCTTTCCAAATATTTTTTCCCTAATACTGCCTGAATTAGAATGTCCTTAGTGACAATTTAATGTATTTTACATGCAATGCTCTTCTTGGTAGTACAGATTCATCAGTGGTCTGCTTGGAGCTCAATTGGGTGTAATATAATGTAGAAGTAAGCAGTTAGTATTCTTTCAAGTGTGGTACAGCATTACCTCCTTCAATATATGGTTTAACAGTGTTATGCGTAAACCCCTTTCCTTTTTAAATAAATGTATATATGAAACACCCTCATGACTATGATAAGGATAACATCATCATAGACCTGTGAAAAACTATGACAAGTATCCTCTAAAATCTACACAAAGAAAAAAGTCCCTTCAGAAAGAAATTGAGTATTCAGGTTGTGAGCAGGGATCAATACCTCAATACTGCTACTGCATCAGCTCATCCAGAAAATCCAATTCAATTATCAGCAGCCGAGGAGGGCAGATCTATACTCTGAAGAGGTGCTATACTTTAAAAGGTACAACAGGTGAGATGAGAAATCTCACAGAGCCACTAGAATTGATTTCAATGTATCTGCAGCTCCCAGAGCTGAGTTTCAATTAGCGAGGTTTTGGCTCGGGGGACTGTAGTGATCTGCGAAAAACCTTTGTGTGATTGTTCAGGAACACTTCATCTACATATCTGATCTGAGCAAGAACATTAATATCTGTACACCCTCACAACTGTTGGGAGGTTTAATAAATAATAAATGTCACACTTTTACAAATGACCCATTTGAACACATTATTCTTATGGTATAAGACATTTCCCTGTAACGGATTAATAAAGTGTATCTTATTCTTCTTCTAAATTTGTTTAGAAGTATAATAGGCAAGAAAACACTTGCTTTACTTTTATACTTTTTTATTCTGCAGGGCTATCTTCATGAAGCTCCACGGCAGATCTAGTCTACCTACTATCACTGTGTGGTCCGTGTTGGGGTTGTGTGTGACTCCTCCTCACCTGTCTTGTCTGAGAACTCTATTGTTTTTCAATACAAACGGTATGGCTGATTTCACAGGTTTGGAGAGGCAGCCAGTGGCGGCGCTAGGGGGTGGCTACTTGGGCTCAAGCCCCGGATGTTTTCTGAAAAGCCCCGGATGTTTTTATAACGTCTCGGGAGTAATGTGCAGTACCGGAGTCCACCAGAGAGGCAGCCACTGTGGGACATTAGCCTGCGTACTGCGTAGCCTGCCCTGAAGAAGAAGTGATCCTTCCTAGTGCCTGACTAGTTTTAAGCTAATAGCCTATACAGTTATGGATATTAGAAAGTTATTGTCATCGAAGCAGGCCACAAGCTGCAGCAGCAGCAGCAGCAGCAGTATCAGCAGCTGACAACAATGTCATCACCAGCAGTCAAGAAATGGATGATGTTTCAGGTTTGTGAATCTAATGGTGATATCTGCACTCTGGCTGACTGAGTAAGAAGTGAAAAAGAGTGATGTAACGTTAATGTTATAGCTAGTAAACATGGAGTAACCACACTAAGTATACCCTTATATGTTAGTATGTATACAGAACATGACTAAAAATTATCCTAAGATGTAACGTTAACCCTTCATAACTCAGTCTACTTTTAAGACACTAAAATAACGTATTCCAATTTTTATTTTGTTTTCACACGTGGAATTATACCGGCTCTCGTTTCAGTACACATAACAACAGAACTGACAGGCAACCCTCTGAATCAGACTCCGATTGGCTGTGACTGCATCCACTCAGAGTGTCCGATTCAGAAACGTGACTCTTAGACTCTTTACGTCACAAACAAAGATGGTGGATGAGAATAGATCTATAAAACGATAAGCAATGCGCCAGAATCAAGGTGAGACTATCCGCATCCTTTAAAACTCTAGGCACATTCGTTACACCTTAATAAGTAAACGACTATTTGAGTGAGTTAAGGCAATAGTTTGCTTCATTAAAGGGTGTTAATGAGTGCATTTTGTCCGCTTTAAGGTGTTATTAAGGTGGGGTTAATGTTGCTCTCAAAGTGCACCAGATTGATGCTTTCAACTTCAATATTTAAAAAAAAATCTTCCCGAGGGAGCATGCCCCCGGACCCCCCGAGAGGAGGCGACGACCCCCCTAAAGGATGTTCGGTCCACCCCCCACTTGTAAAAAATAGCACTGTACCCCTGCACCCCCCCCCCCCAACCCAACGACTCCTGGGCTAATCCCCGGATCTCCTACAATCCTAAATCCGCCTCTGGAGGCAGCTATAGATGAATATGAGCTTTAAGACAGGCCTGCAACGAATAATGTTAAACATGGATTTGACTATTGAAAGTATAATAACCTGCAGCTGTTCATTTTCCTTCCTCCTGCCTTGTCTGCATAGCTTTCTTTTTTGCAACAGAGGAGGGATTCCTCTACCAGGACGGACAGAAGTGCAATAGATGCCGTGCGTCAGGGTAGGATTTTCACGGCGGCCATGACGGCCATGGCCGTCGTAGCCCCTCTGTCTGGCCGTTATGCCCCACAAATAATTGTACGTCCTACGGCCACCATGGCCTTTGGGCCCCTCACACTGTTAAAATCTCGAAGTTGCTTTAAAAGCGACAGAACAGTGTTTTCTGAACTGCATTATGCTGCGTTCACAACGGAAGCGATGGCATGCGAATATTCGCATTGCTCTAACCGCTGGAGTTTCACCTCGGCTGTCAGCTGTGTTTACTCCTGTCATTCAAACAGAACGCGCTGGAGAGGGGGCAGGCTTATTTCGCATGTCATCATTTCAGCGCTGGTTGTCTTGGTGGTGACCAGCAAAAAATGTGGGCTTCGTAAATAATTGGACAGCCTTCTGGGGAAAACCTGGTCTGATTAAGAGAGACGGCATTCATCCTACTTTGGATGGTGCAGATCTCATTTCGGCAAACATTTCAGGGCTTTGTGGACTTAATCCATGACAAACTGGAGTTGAGACCAGGAGGCTGAGTCCCAGTCTTATACGCTTCTCTGCGCTCTCTCCTAGGCAGTCATCCATAGGAATCCCGAACCCAATAAAATACCCAATATTAGCGGTGTGTGTGTCTGCCCAAGGACAAGTTAAGGTAAAACCTAATAGAGGTGTCATACATAATAACCTAATAAAAGTAAATGTAACAACTACTACAGTGCAACAAAACAGGAATATTAAATGTGGTCTCTTAAACATAAGATCTCTAGCATCTAAAGCAATATTGGTAAATTATTTAATATCAGATTATAATATTGATATATGCTGTCTCACTGAAACTTGGTTGAGACATGAAGAATATGTCAGCATAAATGAGGCCACTCCACCCAGCCATATCAATACTCATATTGCCCGAGGCACGGGCCGAGGAGGTGGAGTTGCAGCAATCTTTGACTCAAGTTCGCTTATCAATACTAAACCAAAATTAAATTATACCTCCTTTGAAAGTCTCGTTTTTAGTCTTACGCATCCGACCTGGAAAACTTTGCAGCCAATCTTATTTGTTACAGTGTACCGTGCACCAGGTCCTTATTCAGAATTCCTATCTGAATTCTCTGAGTTTTTATCAACTTTGGTACTTAAAACAGATAAAGTAATTATCGTAGGTGACTTTAATATTCATGTTGACGATGATAAAAATAGCCTTACTGTTGCATTTAACTCTATATTAGATTCTGTTGGTTTTTGTCAGAGTGTAAATAAACCAACCCACTGCTATAATCACACTCTCGACCTTGTTCTGACTTATGGTATTGAAATTGAGCAACTATTAGTCGAACCGCATAATCCTGCTTTATCCAACCATTTCTTAGTAACTTTTGAAGTACTGTTACGAGACTACAAAGCATTAGTCAAAAGCTCCTGCAGCAGAAACCTATCTGTTAGTGCTATAGCCAAATTTAAGGAAGAGATTCCACCAATACTTAACTCGATAGCATGTCTGCATGTAAGGGAGGAAACTTATACAAAATGTACACCACCCCAAATTGATCATGTTGTTGATAGTGCTACAGATGCGCTGCGAATAAAATTAGACTCTGTTGCTCCTTAGAAAAAGAAGAAAATAAAACAACATAGATTAGCTCCATGGCATAATGCCGAAACCCGCAAAATAAAGCAAAAGTCGAGACAACTTGAAACGATATGGCGTTCCACTAAACTTGAAGAATCTCGTTTAATTTGGCATATTACTCTCAATGAATATAAGAAAGCACTGCGTAAAGCGAGAGCAAGCTACTACTCTTCATTAATAGATGAGAATAAGAATAATGCAAGATTTCTTTTCAGCACTGTAGCCAGGCTGACAGAAAGCCACAGCTCGATTGAGCCTTCTATTCCCATAGCACTCAGTAGTAATGATTTTATGTGCTTTTTTAACGATAAAATTGTTACTCTTAGAAACAAAATTAATGACCTCTTGCCTTTGACCAGTATAGTGTTATCAACAGCTCCCGGAAACGTAAGTTCTAATATTACACTAGATAGTAAACTAGAATGCTTTTCAGCCATAAACCTTGAACAATTAAATTCAATGATTCTCTCTTCTAAACCATCAACGTGTATGTTAGACCCAATTCCAACTAAGCTGTTGAAGCTTATTAAATATTATGAATATGTCTTTATTATCAGGCTATGTTCCACAATCATTCAAAGTAGCAGTGATAAAACCGCTTCTTAAAAAGCACAACCTCGATCCAGAGGTTTTAGCCAATTATAGACCTATTTCCAATCTTCCGTTCCTCTCAAAGATTCTTGAGAAAGCGGTCGCAAAACAGTTGTGTGATTACTTAAAAAACAATGATTTATTTGAAGATTTTCAGTCTGGCTTTAGAACACATCATAGCACAGAGACAGCTCTGGTTAAAGTCACAAATGACATTCTAATAGCCTCTGACAAGGGACGTGTCTCTATTCTTGTTCTGCTCGATCTCAGTGCTGCATTTGATACTATCGACCATGATATCTTATTGCAAAGAGCACTTAGTTGGCATACAGGGAACTGCTTTAGGCTGGTTTAGGTCCTATCTATCTGAACGCTCTCAGTTTGTACGTGTCAATGATGAATCTTCCACGCAAACCAAAGTTAGCCATGGAGTGCCACAGGGCTCAGTGCTCGGACCTATTTTGTTCACATTATATATGCTTCCGTTAGGCAATATTATAAGGAATCATTCTGTACATTTTCATTGTTATGCGGATGATACTCAACTATATTTATCAATCAAGCCTGATGAAATTAATCATCTAAATTAAATTCAAGACTGCCTTAAGGACTTAAAAACGTGGATGACCTTAAACTTTTTGATGTTAAACACGACCAAAACTGAAGTTATTGTACTTGGCCCGAAGAATCTACGAAACAAATTATCTAAGGATATACTAACTATGGATGGCATTCATTTGGCCTCCAGTGAGACTGTAAGGAATCTTGGTGTTATATTTGATCAGGATTTATCCTTTAACGCCCACATAAAATCTATTTCAAGGACCGCCTACTTCCATCTACGTAACATTGCAAAAATCAGGCATATCTTGCCTCAAAGCGATGCAGAGAAACTAGTCCCATGCATTTGTTACTTCAAGGCTGGATTATTGTAACTCTTTATTATCAGGGTGTACCAAGAAGTCAGTCAAGTCGCTTCAGCTGATTCAAAATGCTGCAGCTCGTGTACTAACCAGAGTTAGGAAAAGGGACCACATTACTCCTGTTCTGGCTGCCTTACACTGGCTCCCTATAGAACACAGGATAGAATTTAAAATTATTCTTCTCGCCTACAAAGCCCTTAATGGGCAGGCGCCATTTTACCTTAAAGAACTCATTATACCCTACTGTCCTACTAGGGCATTGCGTTCCAAGAATGCAGGGTTGTTGGTTGTTCCTAGAGTCTCTAAAAGTACAATGAGAGCCAGAGCCTTTTCTTATCAAGCTCCACATTTGTGGAATCAGCTTCCAGTTTGTGTTCGGGCGGCAGACACCCTATCCGTTTTTAAGAGTGCGCTTAAGACCTTCCTTTTTGATAAAGCTTATAGTTAGGGCTGATTAGATTCAGCCCCTAGTTTTGCTGATATAGGCTTAGTTTATCGGGGGACATCTTACTTCTTCCTTCTCTCTGTCTATACCTGTGTACTCTCATGTTCCGATTAACCCAGCTTCCCCAAATTTATTTATTTTTGGTGTCTATATACGCCGGGATCCGGAGTCATGGATGATCCTGCGCTCCTCTGTCCTGGATCGCGAGCCCTGGATCTTGAGTCGTGGCTGTGGTCCTGGATCATAGGTCCTCGTGTATTCATCTTCCTATTATACACACATGCATTTCCAAACATTTGGACTACCTATATTGCAAATGTATTATTTTTTCAATTTACACACGGCATCTATTGCACGTCTGTCCGTCCTGGGAGAGGGATCCCTCCTCTGTTGCTCTCCCTGAGGTTTCTCCCATTTTCCCCTTTAAACTGTGGGTTTTCTTCGGAAGTTTTTCCTTGTACGATGTGAGGGTCTAAGGACAGAGGGTGTCGTATTGTCATACTGATATGTTGTACAAACTGTAAAGTCCACTGAGACAAATGTAACATTTGTGATATTGGGCTATATAAATAAACATTGATTGATTGATTGATTTCCATGTAAATACTGTGGTGGAAACCAACTACGACAAAATTAACCTATTTACATTCATTTAATTGTAATACACGTTTCAAAAGGAAGCTGAAGTAACTACATACTGATACCGGTTAGTAAAAAACATGAATTAATGCTTTGACAAGTCTGCAGACAGACGGCAAGCGAAAAATCTGTTAAAAAATGCGTGTTTTCTGAATGGATCAATCAGGCTAAACTAACCTGCAGCTGCTCTGTCCACACTCACAACAACGTCCGAAAGACAGAATTAAAGCAGCGATTGTATTCAGTTTCTGAACAGAGCTGTGAGGAGTTGATTAAAGAGACTCTACACACACACACACACACACACACACACACACACACACACACACACACACACACACACACACACACACACACACACACACACACACACACACACACACACACACACACACACACACACACACACACACACACACACACACACACACACACACACACACACACACACACACACTTCACTGTGCACTGCTGAATGATTTATGTGCAGAGTTTGACCCTTGAAGGCTGTTTCTTCTGCTCTGAAATGGAATCCTGCGTAGTATGAATAATGCCAGCAGCGGCTGCTTTACGCACAGATGTAGCAGAAGCAGCCGCACAACCGCTCCAGCACAGCAGCAACGAACACAGCGAACGGAGAACACAGAGACAACAGCAGGCAACCCTGATTAGGAACTTCAGGAAAGGTATGTACTCTCTCTGTTTGTATCTATTAGTTGTGTATTTGGTGTAATCTATAGTAATTCCACACTCGCAAAATACAAAATGGACGCCGCTTTGTTGTTGTAGCGTTATCGTTCCGTGAGAAACTAAAACAATGACAACATCATGTTGGTGAACGTATAAATAGATTAATTGTATTTCGTGACTATAACACGGCAGTATATAAATAAAGCTGTATTGTATATCAACCCAGTATATATATATATATTAGGGCCGGGACTTTAACGCGTTAATTAAGATTAATTAATTACACAAAAATTAACGCATTTTAATCGCACTTATTTTTGCACCGCGGAACGTTTCTCACTAGATGAGTTTCAGGCGTACCGATTATACTGGAGCACCAACTAACGTTCATGACTTCAGACAACAACAAACCACAGTGAACAACAGTGGGAAATGTTGTTTTAAAAAACGGAAGGATGGAAGCGTCGATAAGAGCACGGTTGTGTGCAAATTATGCAAAAAGAAATTCGCATATCACCGCAGCACATCAAGCCTCAAGTATCATCTCAATGCAAAACATATAGCAGCTAGCGTGGAAGCTAGCGTGGACGTTAGCCTCTTTTATCGCGTTCACACCAAAAAGAGCCGGTACTAAAATTAGTTCATGAGAACCTTTTTACCCCCACGAAAGTCCCTGCTAGAGAGCAGAGAGCTGCTAGAGAGCAGGGACTTTCGTACGGCTCTCTTGTGAGAAAAGAGCTATATTTCTGATTGGCTGGGCGGATTGCAAACCACGCCCCGTAAAACTCCCAAAAAGTTTGGTGAAGCCGCCATTTTATTATCCTCGCATTAGCATTATTAGCATTAGCCCAGCGCAGAAACGCAGAGAGACTAACTTATGGCAACACAAAATAAAACATGGGAGTGGTGGAGATGAGGAGGTGTCGGCGTTCTGGCGATTTACTCGGAAGGCTGCAGTAGAAGCTGCTGGGACTCCCAGCAGCTTCTACTGAAGCCAGTCCCCAACTCCGGGGACTTCCGGCCGGGGGCTTTGGGCGGCAGTATATGCCGTGAAGTGGTTTGCGGCCTGCCAGTAAACCCAAAGCAGAAGAAGAAGAAGAAGAAGAAGAAGAAGAAGAAGAAGAAGAAGAAGAAGAAGAAGAAGAAGAAGAAGAAGAAGAAGTGACGTCAGCGGCTTCATTTGCCTAATCCACCCCCAGGTTCAAAGAGTTCTCATGAACTAAATTCTCATGAACCTTTGTGGGAAAAGTACTGCGGTGTGAATGCGCCTAATGGTATACTAAAATCCATGTGAAAAAAATTGCTTCTCACTGTTCTTAGGTCAAATATTGATATGTGATTAAAAAATGCGATTAATTTCGATTAATTAATTACAAAGCCTCTAATTAATTAGATTAATTTTTTTAATCGAGTCCCGGCCCTAATATATATACTGTTATTCCACACACGCCAAATGGATGCTGTTTTGTAGTTCTACAGACATTGACTATTAGCAGTTTATAAATAAAGCTGTATTGTATATCAGTCTATATATATATATATATATATATATACTATAGCGTGTGTGAAATAACAGTATACATATATATATATATACTATAGCGTGTGTGAAATAACAGTATACACATATGTGTCTACTGTTATTTCACACACGCTATAGTATATGTATATATATATATATATGTATACTGTTATTTCACACACGCTAAATGGAGGAATTATTTCTGATTTGAGTTACATTTTTGAAAGAATAATCCAGTGAAGTAATCAAAGTAATTGTTTTTTCCACATTTGTTTTCACAGTGATAAAGACAAGTATCAAATGGCTTCTGGATCACAGCCATCAACATCTGCCTCATCCGAGCTACGACGTGCATCAGATCAGCATACAGTTGCCCCAGAGCCATCAACATCCAAGCTACGCCGCCGGACGTCTACACCAGTACTAACTCAGCCTGCCTCTGCATCTTCTGATTCAGTGGACAGACTGTCAGGAGGAAAGTGAAACGGGCTGGTGTGTGGCAGACTAAGATTTTTACCGTTCTTGACGCTGTGGTGGACTACAACAGAAGCATGGGCTGCGTGGATGTGTCCGATGCTTTGATTGGGTACTACAGCGTTCACCACAAAACCATGAAATGGTACAAGACCTTTTTTTTTACCATTTTCTGGACATTGCAGTGGTGAACAGCTTCCTTCTCCACAAGGAGCTGCACAAGATGAGGGGTGACCCCGGCAGGACGAAGCCACACACCCAGAAGTCCTTCAGGGAGCAGCTTGCTGCAGACATGAGAGGTGAAGTCCCTGCAGCAGCACCACCACCACCCCCCCCCCCCCCCATCATCACTCGTATGCATTCCCAAGTATTATGGGGAAGATGCCACCGCGCTCAGGAGGTGCTCTGATGCTGGCAACACAATGGTGAAGACCTATCTACTGCACTAAGTGCCTGGTGCCTCAATTCAAAAACACTAAACACATTCAGGTTGTGTACATTTTTTCTTTTTTGCCAGTGTTTACAAAAAAAATTGTTGTGGTGTTATTTCGGTTTTAGTGTCGTTTTTTAGTGTGTTATTTTTGAAATAAATCTGCTCCTGTTGGAGACAAATGTATCCTATGTTTCCTAATTATTATTGTGTAAGTAAACCTTCCTAGAAGTGTTAGTCAGGTGATAAACATGTAAGGACTGTGGCAAAGTCCACACACAGACACACCATTTACATACCATTTTTTTTTAAAAAACACTTTTATTTGGATGGAATGATTACCTATAGTGATAATAAAATTATTTTTACAGTATGGTACCTGAAAAAGGTCAAATGGCACTGATGGTATCCAAATGTGCCAAAATGTGCCCAAAGGTCAGTCTGCCTGGACTACTTTTTGCTAAACCTCTCTAAAAAGGTCAAATTTAACTTGTTTTGCATCAATCTTGATACAGGGTACTTATTATATGTTATACTTTGGATTCCTAAAGCTTTTAGTCTACTATCCCATCATTCAAGGGTAGTTTTCACTATAAGTAATAGGTTTTTTTTTAGGCGGGGGTAAGAATTTACCTTTTTTTACTATGTTCCATCTGAATTTACTCTGACTGAGAAATATCTATATTGATTATGACACTTCTACATCCAACTCACAGATGTAACCTTGCTTTGATAAAATAAATTATTCATATAACCCTTTTAGAAGTTAAGTTATAGTCATTTGTTTTGGGCATAGCATTTTCGAGCCTAAAACCTTAAAAACAGGCTCAGGGCTTAAGAGGTTAAGACTATCATAGTTAATGTAAGCTAATCACACTTCATTTCAAGACACCAGAATTGTTATTAATATTAAACAAATAAAACTTTAAAAACAGTTCACATTACTCACACTCTCTGCGTTGCCGTTCATATTCATGTCTCCTGCTCGCTAGGTGGCGATGTTGCAAAACTACTAGGGTCTAGGGCAGTGGTTCCCAAACGGTGTGCCGTGAGGCAAGTCCGGGTGTGCCGTGGGATTTTGTGACAACCATACGTTATTATTGCAATATACAACTACACAAAAATAATATTTTTTTTATTTACTATAATATCAGTACTTTGTAGGTTTATATGTACGTAATCTGCGCGACTTGCGCGTCCACATCTCCACGTGCAGTGCTGCATAAACATGGCTGAGTCAGCGATAACTTTCGATGCCCATTATTTTGAGTTCGTCCGAAGAATAGACAGGAATGTGACGGTGAGGTGCAAACTGTGTGCAGGCCAGAAGCTGTTAGCCACTGCTGTAAACACCACGTCAAACCTCAACAAGCACCTGCAAAGAACACATGCTAAGGTGAAGCTACCGCACAGCTATTTGTTGTTTGTTTATATCACGTCGTCTGTTCTTCTTCTCTGTCTTCCAGTTGTTGCCTGTTTTGAATGACAAATACACACTACCGCCGCCTGCTGGTAAGGAAAGTTATTGCCACTCAGGCATGCGCAAGTTCGTACGTACTCGGCGAGTAAAGTAACGAGTTACTTTATGTAGATAGTAACGAAGTAGTGTAATATATTACTTTTTTAAAAGTAATATGTAATATATTTTTTTTAAATCGTAACGACCCCATCTCTGGAGTTGGCGTTCTCTACTCTGATTTACATGAAGAACAACAGGAGGTCACGGGACTCACGGCTCTCTGTTGAACAGGACTTGCGAGTGGCCCTCTCCTCAGTGCCACCAAGGATTAAAAAATGCTGCGCGCCCCGACAGGCACATGTATCTCACTAATTTGTAAATCGGCAAAATATTTACAATAGCACATGTTTCAATGCTGATTGCTGACATGTTAATTTTGTGACCTGTCTGGTTTAAATGAGTGTGTTGCTGCTTTGATGAAACCTAATTTGATAAAGTTTCAAATTAATTTCTGAAATATTTCCTTAATAAATATTTCACGAGTAATATAGTTGTCTTTGTCACATTTTATTTGGCATTAGTAAATAATTATGCACATTTACAGATATTTTACATGATATGAGTGATAACACGTGTTATAAGGGCTATTTTGCACAATAGGTGTGCCTTGAGATTTTTACTTGTCCTTTGGTGTGCCTTGGGCACAAAAAGTTTGGGAACCACTGGTCTAGGGTCCTGTGAGTGCGGGTCTGGGAGTGCAGCCTCCGACGCTGCAGCTTCATGCTACTCCCTTAACAACGGTCAATAAGTCCTTAAGAGCGGTCTGTCTGTTCTGGATTAACAAAGTGTCACGTTGAATTGACCAATCAGAATCGAGTATTCAACTAAGCCATGTAATAAATAGCATTATTACATGGTTGAGTTGAATACTCGATTTGAAATGTAATTATATCTTAGATGTTATAACTTTCACATACATTTGGTTTAATTTCATCCTTCAGTGACTCTGAACATGGGAATCATGACTATCCTACTCCCACTCATTACAAATAATAAACAATGATATGTGATATTGATAGTGACTTATTCTTGTGCTTTGTCTTGTCTAATCTTCCACCCAGACCTGTCTGTGCAACAGCCTCAACAAGAGAACAGGAAGTCGCAGAAAAAACCTGCTAAAGCCAAGACGCCTGTAAAAGGTATCCTACATTGCTCCTACAGTGTTGTTTACAAATTGGACATAACATTAATACTTTACCTTTGAATTTTGGACATTTTAAATGTAATTATTAGGGCTGTCAAGTTAACGCAAAAAAAAATTAACGCCACTAATTATTTTAACGCGATTAACGCATGTGTATTTTTTTTCCTCGGCCACCCCGTAGTGTCAGAGCGCATCGAGTTTAAAATACCATCTACAAGCTGATGCTGACAGCCCCGCTCCTGCCGCCCGCTTGTGGCAGACCACACTTCCACGCTCACCGGCAGGCACCGACTGGCTATTGGGAGGACCGGGAGGGTGTGTGTATTTGTGGCCCGAGCGAGCGAGAGAGAGACCTTGCGTGCATTGTTGTTGTTAGCATCTGGTGCTAGCTAGCTGCGCTAACGGATCTAAGGAGCTGTTTAAATGAAAACAGAGGAGCGACATTTCGCCACAACGGCGCCGAGCACTTGACTTTATGCAGGAAGCCAGACAGTGGGACATTGTACGAGAAGTCAGCACACTCAGCACGGATAGTGCGCAACATGATTGCAGCGTCCAGGCAGCTCCCGTTCGAGCATATGCCTTGAGTTGCACATAGCTCCAACACACACACACACACACACACACACACACACACACACACACACACACACACACACACACACACACACACACACACACACACACACACACACACACACACACACACACACACACACACACACACACACACACACACACACCATTTGTATTGTATTATTGAATGAGAGAGGTTCCAGGTTGAATTGAGGCGATAATTTGTAATGTTCAGAAGTTGTTGTGTTTATTATTCATGAGAATATTTGTCATTGTTCAAATGATAATAAACATTAGCATAAAGCATATTTGTCCACTCATATGTTGATAAGAGTATTAAAAACTTGAAAAATATAATAAAAAATGTGCGATTAATTTGCGATTAATCGCGATTAACTATGGACAATCATGCGATTAATCGCGATTAAATATTTTAATCGACTGACAGCCCTAGTAATTATATCTTAGATGTTATAACTTTCAGATACATTTGGTTAATTTCATCCTTCAGTGACTCTGAACATGGGAATCATGAATATCCTACTCATTACAAATAATAAACAATGATATGTGATATTGATAGTGACTTATTCTTGTGCTTTGTCTTGTCTAATCTTCCACCCAGGCCTGTCTGTGCAACAGCCTCAACAAGAGAACAGGAAGTCGCAGAAAAAACATGCTAAGGCCAAGACGCCTGTAAAAGGTATCCTACATTGCTCCTACAGTGTTGTTTACAAATTTGACATAACATTAATACTTTACCTTTGAATTTTAGACGTTCAAAGTATTAATGCTGCTTTAAGTCAATATGTGTTGCACCTGCTAAAGCAGTCTTTGGAGCTGCCATGTTTTGTTGATCAGTTTTTTCCAATAGAATAAGTGTAAGTGGCACACGTCACTAGCTTAAAGGGCCTAGCAAGCTGCAGGCTTGACAGAATAACTTCAAACAGTTGTCAAAGAAAAAGTTGTAATTGTGTATTGTTTGTAATTAATCAACATTGATTTAATATAATCTTACTAGTAGTTTAAGTATTAATTTGTATTGTCTTTTTTGGGCAATCAGCTTTTAGTCATCAGTGTTTGGTTTGTTACAAGCACTGGATTTTAAGAGATTGTTCTAAATGACTATTTACTACTATTTATTTTTTAGTATCATCCTTTTAATCAGATGGACATTGCTATTGTGAAATTATTTCAGGTTTCCAAATGAAATCAACTCATATTTTATATATTAAAAAGAAACAAAAGCTGTGACTTTTACGATTAGGTTATGCTTAGGATGAATTAATGATAGTAACCATGCAACAATGCAGTGGTGCTCAAAATAAATGTCATATAATCTAACAATTAGGGATGCACGATAATTATCGTGCCGATAATTATCGGTCCGATATTAGGAATTATGACGTCATCCCGATAAACCCGATACCAGTATTAATAGCCCCGATAATATACAATATATTTTTTGGGGGGAAAAAAAGAAAAAAATACTGCGGTGTGGGTGGATTGGGATGAGGGGCGCTTGTTTTTCACTCGGCTCCTCCCGTTTTGCCAGTACTGTGGTATTAGTGGTTTAGGAAGAGGGGAGTTCTTCACAAATCCAGCGCTCCCTAACTCATGCCTGGCTGTGACGTAAATGGTGTGCAGCAAACAAACATGTCGTCGGTAGTATGAGACTATTTCAAAGTTTCAGAGTTGAAAAGTTCGCTTGCTATTTGTAACAAATGTAATGCAGAAGTTCCACGAGGAGGGAAAAAGGCAACGAGCTACAATACTTCGAACCTGATCAGTCACCTGAAACATCGCCATCGCTACGATGGTGTGTTAAAAGCGTACAAAGACGCCTGCGCTGCTAAACTAGCGGCAAATCCAAAGCCAACTGCAAAGGCACCGGGGCTTTTATCAATCGACGAGGCTTTTGAAAAAGGCAAGAAGTTTGCCAGAGACGACCCCAGGGCTAAAACGATCTCTAACTTCATCATAGAAATGATGGCGCTTGATGACCAGCCCTTCTCCCTCATCGAAGATAAAGGATTCAGTCTGCTAGTTAATCATTTGGAGCCCAGGTTTATCATTCCAAGCCGCCGCCACTTTTCAGACGAGTGTTTACCAGCCAAGTATAATGAGATCGCCACACTCCTTCATACTCTGATCGATAACGATATACGGGACATAAGTTTCACCACGGACATATGGACCAGTGATGTTAGCCCCGTTAGCATGCTAAGTCTGACGGCGCAGTGGCTGGACAAAGACTACAAACTGTACAGAGCGGTGTTGCATTCTCAGGAGCTACGAGGTTCACACACAGCCGATATGATCCGTGAGGCTTTTGAAGCCATGCTTCAGCAATGGAACATTAGTAAAGAGATGGTCCATGTTGTCCTAAGAGACAACGCACGTAATATGGCGAAGGCTTTTGGTGACTATGGAGTTGATAGCCTGGGCTGCATGGCCCACACTTTACAGTTGGCCGTGAATGAGGCTGTGCTTAGCCAAAGAGCTGTGTCTGACTGTGTTGCCATCGGGCGGAAGATTGTTGGACATTTTAAGCACTCCGAAGTAGCGTCCACCGCCCTGGAAAAGTTACAGGCAAACCTGCGAAAGGGAACAACAACCACTACTACCACCACCAGTACACGACTCCAACAGGACGTGGCCACACGTTGGAACAGTACATTTTACATGCTTAAGAGTCTGGTGGCGCAGAAGCAAGCTATTGCAGCTTATGCAGTAGAATACAAGTTACCAGCAACACTCAACTCCCACCAATGGGCCCTGGTTGAAAACATGTTGACCATCCTCGATCCGTGTGAACAGCTGACTAGAAATATTAGCAAAACTACAGCCACAACGGCAGAGTAATCCCCTCCATCCAAGCCTTAACGCGCCTGCTAAAACAAACTGTTTCAACAGACCACGGAGTGAAAACTTCAAAGGAGACCCTGTTAAAAGCAATCCAAACACGTTTTGGTGACATCGAGGAAAAGCCCTTGTATTATCTCTCAACGCTATTGGACCCGAGGTACAAGGACCGCTACTTCACCCTTGCATCAAAACGGCAAGCTATAGAAATGCTGCGGGAACAGCTGCACAGCGTCGTCGAGAGAGACCGCCGTGCCACAGACACCCCCGGCCCCCAGCCAGACGAGCCACCGGCAAAGAGCAGCAGGGGAGACGAGAACAACAACTCCTTCTTGGGCATGTTTGAGGCAATCCTCGAAGAAAATACAGATGCTGCAACTGAACTCCAGGAAAACAGCAGAGTGGATGCGAACGTAAGTGTATATATTTTGTTTTAATTGTTTTATGAACACAATGTATAACTTATGTTACAAATGGGACCGGATATTCAGAACATCATCATAATTAGATTTTGTTCTTCTGTGTTTTGTTTTTTACTGAAAGCTCCAGTCATATCTGTCGGAGGCCACGCTTCCCATGAACCGTTGCCCGCTGGAATACTGGAGAAGCAACCAGTCCCTTTACGAGTGCCTGGCCCAACTTGCTCGTAAATATCTGTTGGCTCCTTGCACTAGCGTTGACAGCGAGCGTTTGTTTTCTGCTGCTAGACACGTGATGACCCAGCAAAGAAACCGACTCGCATGCGACAAGGCAGAGATGCTGCTCTTCGTTAAAATAAATCTCCCTCTGATCAAACCAGAATTTTTTAAAAAGTAGAACTTTAGAAGAATAGCTACCTGCTCTAAAGGGAGCTAAAGTAACAATGCAGGATCAAGGGTCAAATGTGAATCTCTCTCTCTGAGAAAAAAAGAGGACAGTTGAAACCTCATGCTTTTGTGAAAAACGGGTTCACTGTCATTTATATGGGATATAAAGCAAGTCATTAATCCTTTGTTCTGTAAATGACTGTTTGTTACTGTGTGGAATGCACTTTTTCAGTTTGTGTTTACATATAAATGTCTAACTTGTTTCAGTACCTTATTTTTTTGTTACTGTGAGGAATGCACCTTTTCAGTTTGTTTACAGAGACTGATTTTACTTGTCAGTATTTAATTTGAATCCTTATGCAAAGATTTGCACTTTTGCAGCATCCCTTCTAGAGGAGTAGAGGCCTTTATTTTTATATCACTAAGTGATGCACCTTGCTATGGCAAATGTTTACATTTTACAATCTATTTGACAGGTTGTCAAATTGTTTTTGTTTGATTTCTTTTGGCAAATGTTTGATAGGCTTGTTGTCCTATAAATGCCAGGTAATAGTTGTTTCCATTTCTTAATATTTCTTAACTCATTGTTCACTCATTGTTCAGGCAAACACATTGTCATTGACTGATTGACTCAATTATATTTATTTGGGAAAATAAATATGGTCAGTTTGAAGAGTCAAAACTGTTCTCTTGGCTTTGTTTTGTTCATAGTAGTAATGTTCATGTCATTTGCTTCTCTGTTCATGTCTTTTTTTACCACCAGGTGTGCAAAAACGACAGACTTTTCGTACAATGTCCCACTGTCTGGCTTCCTGCATAAAGTCAAGTGCTCGGCGCAGTTGTGGCGAAATGTCGCTCCTCTGTTTTCATTTAAACAGCTCCTTATATCGATTAGCGCAGCTAGCTAGCACCAGATGCTAACAGCAATGCACGTAAGGTCTCTCTCTCGCTCGCTCGGGCCACACATATACACACCCTCCCGGTCCTCCAGATGGCCAGTCGGTGCGTGCCGGTGAGCGTGGAAGTGTGGTCTGCCACAAGCGGGCGGCAGGAGCGGGGCTGTCAGCATCAGCTTGTAGATGGTATTTTAAACTCGATGCACTCTGAAACTACGGGGCGGCCAAGGAAAAAAAATACACATGCGGTAATCGCGTTAAAATAATTAGTGGCTTAAAAAAAATGTTGTTATCGGTCTTGAGAAGCAGGAAGTTATCGGTATCGGTTTCAAAAAACCAATATCGTGCATCCCTACTAACAATACATTGTCTCTAATATTACTACACAGACCCCTCTGTGCATCAGCCTCCACACAACCGGGCAAATACATCGCCATGGGCTGAAAAGGGTATTTCTGGTTTATTATGTCGTGAGTGCTATATGTATTGCAAGATTAATTTTACTCCAGCCCTTACTGTAATTTTTTTAATGTAATGTTGACTTTTCTCAGCATTGTGTGTTGTGTTTTATGATAAATACTACTTAATAGTTGTTATAAATCACAATGAATCCCCAACATAAAATGTTATCTGATAATAACAAAAAAGGTGGTTGTATGTGATTGTAGTAATGGTCCTTATATCTCCCGATCCAAAATGTACCATTGACCTGGCTGCTACTTGGACATAAACATGCATGACTGGCAAAAAAAGAACACTGACATCATCCGTAGCAAATATATAATCTCTCTAAAGTTGTAATTTGTATCTGTCATTCAAAATGTACAGTGTTTCCACCTCTGTCGGAGCATCCGGGAACCTCTGCAGAAAAGGTACAAGAATACGGTAGGCATGTGTTTCACAGCCAGCTACATTAATTCAAACAGTGCTCAGGTGTGGTTTTATAATGCTTTGATTATTTGCCATTTTGCTATTGGTTAAGGAGAGGGAGATTGTCAAAAGTTTAAAATGTAACAGTATTTAATTATGAGGCCTTCATTTGTTTCAGAAGACCCCAGTCTACAGACAGCTCTGCAGGAGGCTCAGCAAATGATATACGGCCAAAATCAGGAGATTGCCACCTTGAGAGAATGGGTTAATATTCTAACGGAGGACCGTAATTTTCTCAGGGAGAGACTTAAAGAAGGTAAAGATGATTTGAGGAGATTACAAGTTTAGAAATGTACATATACGTTGATTGTGATGAAACAATTGCTGTTATTAGGAAATCATTACTTTATTTGTTTTGTGTAGCTCTTGCACTCAGAAAGGAAAGGGGAGGCGAGCTAGCCATGAAGATCCCACCTGGAGATCAACCACCTGGACAGCGGAAAGAGGACTCGGATGAATCGGACCTTTCGTCATCTAGCGATTCATCCGAGTCTCAAGTTCTGAATCATCTGAGGACAAGAAGCCCAAGAAGTCCAAGTCTAAGCGCAAATCGGACAAGAAAAAACGGAAACATTTGCGAGGTATGTACTGACTCTTTCAAAAACTCAAGTGATACAGTTGTCACTCCAAAATGAGGTTGGCTTAGCACTTAATCAATATTGATATAAAATAGAAAGACCCACCGAGATTGCAGAAACATGTTATACCTATCCCCGACAAAGTCCTCAATAGTAGCCTGTCATTTCAAAGTATTACAAAAGTCACACAACTGCAGAGGGCAATTGTTTTTAAGAGAGATGTACTTGCTACTGTCCACCATAAGCAGGTGACAGCCATTACCACAGAAGCTGAAAGATGCCTTGCTTGTCAAGATGTTGTGTCAATTTTGTTACAAATACATTACCTGCAAAAAGGGGATTGATTTATTTTCACTATAATTCCATCTATAAGTAACATCCTATCAGATGGGGGACCCTGGGACAACATCTTGAACCAAATGGGCATCCGTGGATTAATTTGTGTCAGTTTATGGGTGTTTGATGTGAAAAAGTTTGTTTGTCGGAAGTCTGCCATGGTAGCTGGATGTAAACCTCTCAGTCTCTCTTTCAAAGATTACAGTTGTCATGGACATACTGTATGTGTCCTTTTGCCTCTCACACATATGATCCTAGCCTGTGTATTTACTTGATTCCCACTAGCATCTATATGCACACATAGTGCAGTCAGCTAACAGATGGATCCTTTACCGCTCGACAGACACCCCACTCTGCTGGTGTTTTATGAAAAGCGTGAAGACACAGTCCTCACCATTTTTTTAAATTACACATTGTTACAAAGTGGCATTTGTCATTCTAACAAACATCTTTGGTAAGCATACAAGCACTGGCTTCCCATACACTTTTACCAGATAACAGTCAAGAGTATCATTTTGTAGTAACTCATTAAATTGAAGTGAATAAACCTGACAAAATGTAAAAATGAGAACCCTGCTAACTGCATTGATCCCGCACTTCATTTTATGGAGGTCATTTGAGTGCAGGGAGGTAGTTCTAGTGTGGTCCTATAGGGTTTTCTTGAGTTGGACTTGTGTTGCGTTGAAACATTGCTAATAGGCGCATTCACACTGCGGTACTTTTCCCACAAAGGTTCATGTGAACTTAGTTCATGTGAACTCTTTAGTTCGCATGAACTAAGTACAGATCGCGTTCACACTGGAAAAAGTCCCTGGGGGTGGATTAGGCAAATGAAGCCGCTGACGTCACTTGTTCTTCTTCTGCTTTGGGTTTACTGGCAGGCCGCAAACCACTTCACGGCGTATACTGCCGCCCAATGTCCCCGGCCGGAAGTCCCCGGAGTTAGGGACTGGCTTCAGTAGAAGCTGCTGGGACTACCAGCAGCTTCTACTGAAGCCTTCCGAGTAAATCGCCAGAACGCCGACACCTCCTCATCTCCACCACTCCCATGTTTTATTTTGTGTTGCCATAAGTTAGTCTCTCTGCGTTTCTGCGCTGGGCTAATGCTAATAATGCTAATGTGAGGATAATAAAATGGCAGCTTCACAAAACTTTTTGGGAGTTTTGCGGGGCGTGGTTTGCAATCCTTCCAGCCAATCAGAAATGTAGCTCTTTTCTCACAAAAGAGCCGTTTGAAAGTCCCTGCTCTCTAGCAGTGACTTTCGAGGGGGTAAAAAGGTTCACATGAACTAATTTTAGTACCGGCTCTTTTTGGTGTGAACGCGATAAAAGAGTTCACATGAACTAAGTTCACATGAACTTTTGTGGGAAAAGTACCGCAGTGTGAATGCGCCTAATGTAACTTAAGAGAGCTCTGACTCCAGTGTGCAGTTACCTTTCTATTGTATTCTTACTATTTCTGCACAATTTGTACTGTACTTGCTGTGCATAAGTGGGTGCTAAAGTTGACTGAACTGTGTAAGAGTTTGATGATGTAGCAAATATGAAATTGTGAATCAATGTGCAGCACTGCCACTTTGATCAAGCTAATTTTGTGCTTTCTATTGTCTTACAGTGAAAACGCCAGACCACTCCATTCGCCGGTACAATATGGTACTGGAGATGGTAAAAAAGGAAGGCATCAGCAAAGCTGTTGCATTCACCAGGCTTGGTGTGGATCGCAATACAATTGTGTATCAGGCGCCGATTGCTGAAATTGCCTTCGTAAACCCAGAGCTGTACAAAACCTTGAGGTCCAGCTTCAAGAGGAAGGACAGCATCAAAAGATTTGCTGAAACCTGTAGGGGCTTTTGCGAGCAGGAGCCTACAGCTTCAGCAATCCTCCAACATAAGGACAATGGATCCTTACTTGACATTCACAGAATTCATCCTTAAGTGCCCAACTCCTTGTTTGAACCGGAGCTCTGTGTTATGAAAATCCATATTCCTAGATGGGTTAAACTGTTGTTGTTCTGTGTCACATGGTGCTAATTGTGCTTGGCAGGCCTGCCGGTGCATAACAGCCCACTGGTGATTCTGGTGTCACCCATCTCTCCCTGTGGCACTCAATTAATATTCTGTTTTACAAAATAAAAGTATTTTTTGGTGAATAAACAAAATCGTAAAATCTGCAGTACATTTTGTGTAAATTCAGTGACCTTACTACCATTTCTCCAACCCACCCCATGAATTGCTTAATACATTCTATTTCATACCACCATTAATCATATGCTATTTATCAGTGTAAACGATGGATCAGGTCACCACTTTATTTGAAGGGGCACAAACATGATGAAGTAATGACAAAGTCATGCTTAGTTAATCATGATTACAACACTTTGAATTCGACAGAATACATGCACTGCTATGACCGACCGACCGGGTCACCACTTTATTTGAAGGGGCACAAACATGATGAAGTAATGACAAAGTCATGCTTAGTTACTCATGATTTACAACACTTGGAATTGCTGTGACTGGTCCGTTTTTTTGGCCTGCAGATAACTGCAGATCTATATGAAGAAGACATGAACATCATTAATAACTCAGAAGTCATGATGATTGAGATACCTTAGTTGATGCATTAATTAAGGTATTGTTCCTGCATTAAGTCATGCATGAGATACCATTAATACCTGTACATTACTGATAGTTCATGAAGTACTACATGAGTACTACATGAATTAATTCATGCTTTTTCATGCATGATGATTCATGTACCCTTACCGTAAAGTGTTACCATATATTTGTTACATATTAATAGAATTTTAGATTTGATTTTGGATTTGTGAATGGGAGAAGTAGTAAATGGAAAACCTACCACAAACACTAATTATTCAAAGTAGAGTATTTTATTTTATATACGGTAATACTAAGGAGGCATAGGCCTATAGGATGATATAATGTTTGACATTATTGATATTAAAAAGTGATTTGTTTTCCATGTCATTCGTGTGTTTTTCTTATCAAAAAGTGAAGTTATTTATTTGTAAGCTCCAAATCCAAATGTTTCCCTCAATGGCCTTTGTGCCCTGGCATGTGGCCTTTGCGCCCTGAAAAAATGTGTGACACCAAAGGCCAAATGGCCTTGCCCCTAAAATGACGAAATTCCAAGCCTGCCGTGCGTAAATCGAAAAGATAATACATTTACAACATAGGTAGACCAAATGTTTGGAAATGCATGTGTCTATAATAAGAAGATGAATCCACGAGGATGTCAACAATCCTGTGGGAGCCATCAGGGAAGTAGTATGATGAGTCAGGCAGGACCACAGTGACAGGTTCAGCCACGACTCGGAATCCAGGACTCAGATATAGGACTCAGGATGCAGGACCGCAGCAACAGGATCAGCCACGACTCAGGATCCCGGCGTAGATAGACACCAAAAATAAATTTGGGGGAAGCTGGGTTATTCGGAACATGAGAGTACACAGGTACAGACGAAAGGTGTCCCCCGACAGTCTAAGCCTATAGCAGCAAAACTAGGGGCTGAATCTAATCAGCCTTAACTATAAGCTTTATCAAAAAGGAAGGTCTTAAGCGTACTCTTAAAAATGGATAGGCTGTCTGCTGCCCGAACACAAACTGGAAGCTGATTCCACAAATGTGGAGCTTGATAAGAAAAGGCTCTGGCTCCCATTGTACTTTTAGAGACTCTAGAAACAACCAACAACCCTGCATTCTTGGAATGCAATGCCCCAGTAGGACAGTAGGGTATAATGAGTTCTTTAAGGTAAGATGGCACCTGCCCATTAAAAGGAGACATGTCATGCTTTTCCGGTTATTACCCGTCCCCTTGTGTGTTATGAAGGTTTTTATGCATGTAAACGGTCTGCAGAGTCAAAAACCCTCAAAGTACACCCTGTAGGGAGTAAAACTCTAACACAGAAAATACCTCCCCAAAAACGCCTCGTTGGAGATTTCTAATTTTTCATTGTTTACTTCCTGGGTATCGCTATGTAGCTAACTCAGTAGCCACGCCCAGAGCTATGACCAGGCTGATTGGTCCAAATTAACCAACACACACACACACACACACACACACACACACACACACACACACACACACACACACACACACACACACACACACACACACACACACACACACACACACACACACACACACACACACCCACACACACACACACACACACACACACACACACACACACACACACACACACACACACACACACACACACACACACACACACACACACACACACACACACACACACACACACACACACACACACACACACACACACACACACACAGATTTCTCCTCCCTGGCTGCAGGCTGATAACACACAGTTGGGATCGCGGCGAAATTCTCTCTGCAGACCCATTCTCACAGCGTTTATCAACCTATAAACCTTTTTCTTACTTAATATCAAGCCACACTTATTGTTTTTACTTCGGCTGTGACTTTGTGTGTGCTCAGGATGAGTTTGGCTGTGTTACACTGTGTATCGCTAAACAAGGAAACAACACCTCCACGGAGCTCAGGGCGATTCACAACGTCCCGACCAATCGGAGCACACTGTGCTCACAGGGAGGGTGGGGGCTGGAGCTATTGGAGCTACAACGAGCTGTTAAAGGCAGAGAGTGAAATTCAGTGAATTCATGTAGTTTACAGAGATGCTGTATGAGAAACCAATGTGAGTTTGGAAAATTGCACAATATAAATATATTCTAGTAGACCTCAACAATGGAATTATGATCAGTGGAAATGGCCATGACATGTCTCCTTTAAGGGCTTTGTAGGCGAGAAGAAGAATTTTAAATTCTATCCTGTGTTCTATAGGGAGCCAGTGGCCGTTTCAAATGCAAGTAAAACTGCTGCAGAGCAACTATTTCAAGTAGGACTGTTTAAATGCATGTTAAATGCCCAGCATTCTGCACCACTCCATGACGTAGTATACTTGAAATAGTTGCTCTGCAGCATGTGTACTCGCGATTAGGGATGGGTATCGTTTGAAATGTATCGATTCCGATTCCGCTTATCGATTCTGGTTCTTATCGATTCCCCGTTTCGATTCCAAAATTGTAAATGAAAGAGGTCAAACGTTTAGATAACAAAAATATCTTTATTTTTTTAAGCTTTAACTGACATTTCTACAAATAAAAATATACATACAATACAAATGTATTGCACAATAGCGCTTTAAGCTAGTGCTTTATTTTGACTGAGCTATGCCTGTGGCAAGCTATTAACAGGCATTACACTGTGCCTTGTCTTTTTATTTTTTAGTGTAGTGGAGCCTCACTTCAGAGCGTTTACCACGACCCATCTTTGGTGTTATGAAGTGACTGAGCTCGTGAACTGTCTACGGGAGGGCGGGGGGAGCCTCGTTGCGGGGAAACTGTGGACCTCTGTCGCCGCAACTTACATGATGCCGTTTAAAAAAATGAAGGGCGGTGCCGGCCGTCAGCGTACCGAGCCGGCCGTCAACGGCCCGCTGACGACCGGCCGTTCTGTGATTCTCCAGAACACACAGATGGCCAGTCCTCCCTTACCCTGGCTGTATTCCACCGGGTCACCGCGGCGCAGGCGGACCCGCGGCGCAGACAGACCCGCTGGAATACAAGGTCTACCGCGTTTAGGAACCGTTAAGCAGAACCGAAATTGTGTATTTTGTACGGGTACCCGGCATTTTCTTATCGGTTCTCATCTGGAACCGAGTTTCGGTTCCCAACCCTACGATTGAGAAACGGCCAGTGTAAGGCAGAGTCCTGCACGGGTCTGATTTTCAAGACCCGCTCCCGGCCCGCACCCGCGACGTGCAAGACCGAACCCGCCCCGCTACCCGCACATATTGCCAATTAGTTCCGCAACCCGACCCGACCCGTCGGCACAAGATCCGCAACCCAACCCGAACCCGCATATATATGAGCACTGAAAACGTGCAATGATTAACACACGCAGTTGCATATTTGTCTCAAAAAGCGTGGGATGTTGGTTATTTCCTCCATCTAGGTTGACACCAAAAGCCTCCAGACGTTGGATTTCGCTCTTGAGGAAGTGTTATTGAAAATGCTGTATTCTCCGCTAGAGAGCTCCACCTCAGCCATTTCGAATGTGGCGCGCACAGCAGCAGATTGATGCGCTGCAGAGGTTATGATTAACCTCATTAATATTAATATTAATATTAACCTCTCCCACAGGGAGAGGTCTGAGGATTTTAAACATTAAACTAATTTATTATTATTTTAATATATTTATTATGCAATACCCGCAACCCGACCCGCATCATCTTTGTTTTACCCAGAACCGAACCCGGAAAAAAAGCGTTTGAAAAAATACCACCCGCGAATCACCTTTTTTGCGGGTCACCCGATGCAGGACTCTGGTGTAAGGCAGCCAGAACAGGAGTAATGTGATCCCTTTTCCTAACTCTGGTTAGTACATGTGCTGCAGCATTTTTAATCAGCTGAAGCGACTTAACTGACTTCTTGGTACACCCTGATAATAAGGAGTTACAATAATCCAGCCTTGAAGTAACAAATGCATGGACTAGTTTCTCTGCATCGTTTTGAGGCAAGATATGCCTGATTTTTGCTGTTACATAGATGAAAAAAGGCGGTCCTTGAGATTGATTTTATGTGGGCGTTAAAGGATAAATCCTGATCAAATATAACACCAAGATTCCTTACAGTCTCACTGGAGGCCAAATGAATGCCATCCATAGTTAATATATCTTTAGATAGTTTGTTTCGTAGAGTCTGTGGGCCGAGTACAATAACTTCAGTTTTGGCCGTGTTTAACATAAAAAAATGTAAGGTCTTCCACGTTTTTAAGTCCTTGAGGCAGTCTTGAATTTTATTTAGATGATTAATTTTATCAGGCTTGATTGATAAATATAGTTGAGTATCATCTGCATAACAATGAAAATGTACAGAGTGATTCCTTATAATATTGCCTAACAGAAGCAAATATCATGTGAACAAAATAGGTCCGAGCACTGAGCCCTGTTGCACTCCATGGCTAACTTTGGTTTGCATGGAAGATTCATCATTGACACACACAAACTGAGAGCGTTCAGATAGATAGGACCTAAACCAGCTTAAAGCAGTTCCCTTTATGCCAACTAAGTGCTCTAGTCTTTGCAATAAGATATCATGGTCGATAGTATCAAATGCAGCACTGAGATCGAGCAAGACAAGAATAGAGACAAGTCCCTTGTCTGAGGCTATTAGAATGTCATTTGTGACTTTAACCAGAGCTGTCTCTGTGCTATGATGTGTTCTAAAGCCAGACTGAAAATCTTCAAATAAATCATTATTTTTTAAGTAATCACACAACTGTTTTGCGACCGCTTTCTCAAGAATGTTTGAGAGGAACGGAAGATTAGAAATAGGTCGGTTGGCTAAAACGTCTGGATCGAGGTTGTGCTTTCTAAGAAGAGGTTTTATCACTGTTACTTTGAATGATTGTAGAACATAGCCTGATAATAAAGACATATTCATAATATTTAATAAATAAGTGCTAATTAATGGAAAAACTTCCTTTAACAGCTTAGTTGAAATCGGATCTAAGATACACGTTGATGGTTTAGAAGAAAGAATCATTTAATTCAATTGTTCAAGGTGTATTACATTACATTGCATTTAGCTGACGCTTTTATCCAAAGCGACTTAAAATAAGTGCATTCGACCAACAAGATACAAACTTGAAGAAAACAGAATCATATAAGTACATCAGGTTTCATAGAGCTAAAACATTTCAAGTGCTACTCAACTGGCTTTAGATAAGCCAGTCCTTTATTAGTATATAAGTGCTTTGTTAGCAATTCTTTGTTTATGGCTGAAAAGCATTCTCGTTTACTATCTAGTATAACTTACATTTCCGGGAGCTGTTGATATCACTATACTGGTCAAAGGCAAGAGGTCATTAATTGTGTTTCTAAGAGTAACAATTTTATCATTAAAAAAGCACATAAAATCATTACTACTGAGTGCTATGGGAATACATTACATTACATGTTACTTGTTAGACCAGGGGTCGGCAACCCCTGGCACACGTGCCAGAATTGGCACGCGGCACCGTAACCAGTGGCACATTAGGAATAAGTGGAATAAGTGTGCAAAATATTTAAATTTTATTTTCGGATCCTGAACGAGACCGCCGCCAGAGCGCGTCTCCCCGTTACCTGCAGAAGGAAGCCATGCACGCAACGCAGCCCCGCTCTCTTTAACTCCAGGTGACTTTCTGCCGATTTCCTCCGTGGTGCTGATCGTTTCACCACAGAGGAAAGCATTTCACAAATTGCAGTACCCATAAGGAGCTGTACAAATGCCGCAGTTTTTGCGTGGCTGTGTATTTAGTTGAAAGCCCAGTGGTGATCTGCTCATCTCTCATCAAAATAATATGCTACAAAGGGGCGGACTGGCCATCTGTGTGTTGAACTTTCCTGTCGGCTCCCAGACCGTAGTCGAGGAGGGCAGAAGCAACAAGCTTCAGGTTCAATAACCCACTTTAGCTTAAATGACTGGAGAGAGGCGAGCTCTTCTTGGGAGGGCATTGCATTTATTTAGCTGTTGTTCTGTTTCACAAAATACATCACAGACCTCTGTTTTTCTGCTTCCTCGTTTCACTTCCAGAAACATACACACGTTCCCTCACTGTCGCTCTACCATCCACAAACACACATGCACAAGCCACACCCCTCTCTCTCTTAAAGGGACAGCGATCTCATCTCACTCTGCATGACCCTAATATCATAACATGTGTGTTCTGGAGAATCACAGAACGGACGATCGTCCTTATTATTATGCCGTTTAAACCAATTATTTAAATGTGTTTGTTAAATTCGGCATCATGTAATGCCCCGGCCACACGAGGACGAAAACGGTCGTTTGCGTTACTGTTTAGTGTCATATAGACCGTTCGGCCACACGAGGACGACCGAATACGGCACTAAACGACTGCGTAAACGATAACGGGTCCCAAGGTGGATAGAACGGCATACACAACGCTCTGGGGGGTCCAACGGCTCCGTGTGTACGCCCTATACGATAATTTTCTGATAATGATGAGGCAATAGCCCCGCCTCTCCCCACCTCTGCTGCTCACCCCCGCGTCAAAGTAAACTGCACACTGAATTCAGATTATTTATCTTTCTCTCGATATGGACCTAAACGCGAGTGAAGTCTAATCTGACAGGACGGAGACACGCAGCTCTGCTCACCTGCAGCTCCTCCCGCTGTGATGCGGCGGTGAACGGAGTAAAACACACACTTCAAGTCCGATCATCACCCTTAGCTATTTTAATTACCTCTCAAACTACCTAAACTAGATATAAATATGTTTATTTTTACTGTCGGCCGGGTCACTCATTACTGGATCAGCTGCTGCATGAAACAGACACTGGCGCTGTCCAAAGAGAGGCAGGAAAAAGAGAGGCTCCGTGTATTTTATTATTATAATGTATAGATTCGTTATTCATTTGTTTTAAAGCTCAATAAATAACAAAGAAGACCTTTGACCGGCACTTTTATAATTTTGTCGGAAGATTTAAACTTTAATACACGTTGACTGGCGAAAAACTCTGCCCGGTTCCCTCGGCCCCCACCGCGGAGAATAAACAGAAGGGCAACCATGACAACCCTGCTTCTTCGCTGCTTTTGTGGAGGAAGTTACAGCGCCACGTACAGGCTCCTGCATATGTACTGCAGCTTCTCCAGCGGTTGGAGCTAAACGGAGCTGTCTCGTGTGGACAGACACTATCCGGATGACTATTGCGTGTGGACGGAAGCTTTTTTGCGATTGCGTTTGCGTTACTCCTATGCGTTTAGCCGTTTTCGTCCTCGTGTGGCCGGGGCATAAGTTGCGCTGACAGGTCCACACACTGCTTCCCTGCAGCGAGGCTCCCCCGCCCTCCTGCTGATAGTTGACAAGTGTCAAGCTCCTCAACCCCCCCCCCCCCATGATAATTCTCGATCGTTGGCACGCTGATACATTTTTTTTTTTTTAAATGGCACTTCATATCAAAAAGGTTGCCGACCCCTGATCTGTAGGCACCGCAGACAGTAATTCTTGCTTAACTTGGGAGTGCAGTCCAGTGGCAAGTTCTTCCAAATCACTAACAATTGTTGAAACAAAACTACTTGCCATAGTACTTCCTTGGAGTTTAGCAACAATTGAAGCACACATATTTTTGGTAGAGATTTGATCCATTGTCCTCAAAACACCCAGCATTTAGGCCATGTGTGACATTTGTTTGAGCAACATGTGAAGTACCTTGGAGACTGTGACACATAGGTAGAAATGACTGAGAGTTTGCTGCATCACCACTTTGACATAGATCCCTCTCATGAACAGTATTTAAATGTTTTTTGAAACCTGAATATGATAAAAACTGACGCCTACAACAATCTTGTGGACAAACTAACTTAAACCTGCTGCTAGGATATAAACTGTGATCCATTCTTAAATGGCTTACCAAGGACTGGCATGTCTTGTGTACAGCTTGACATATGAAACACTTGTACATGTTTTGATTCTAGTTTAAGAGTTTTGCCCACAACTCACGGATTCTGGGAGACTCATCTGTTGTGTTGATGTCGATGTTGTATACTGTTGTCTGGATAAATGTGTACAGCTGGACCAACGACTCCTCGTAGGACAGGTTGAACACATAGTGAGATTTGAACAGTTCGTCAAAAGCACCCAATGAGCTGGTGGCTTGGCATGGTATGAGCTGTTTGTCGATTACAATGTAGAAGGTGTCAATCCGGTTCCGGGTTCGGCCAGGAGCAAGGATGTACGGTTGTTGACCCTTTCTTCCCCGCAGGTGCTCATCGATGCTGCAGCACGACTGAAAAACAACATGAACACCGTAAAGTAAAAGTTTGGATAGTTATCCAGCAACGTTAAAATGTTCAGTTTAGATTTCGCCTCCCTTTTCTTGCTGGGGGAAGAAAATATGAGACATGCATACCTTGTGGAAGTGGACCATTTTGTCCACTGCATCACTGGGACTGATCTTGGTCCTCTTCCGTCCAGCAGTGGGTGGCAAGAGATAGAGGAGCAGCAGCAGACAAGCCATGTCACTGTCCCAGCCTATCAGGAGGAGAAATCAGACAGCAACAAAATGTCAGTGTCTACCTCAAAATGCACAAAGTAAAGAGCACTAGCTATTTGGAATATAACCAAAACTGCATGTAGCTTACTGGTGTCATCGTTCTCTGCAAGTGTCTCAGCAGCGTACAGAAGTCGACACAGCTCTGTTGACTGAGTCAGGTGTTTGGCTTCTTTGATAATCTTGATCTTGAAAGTAGTGTCCCACTTCTCAAACATCTTGCAGGCTGTTTCAGTACCAAACAGCAGCAGGAAGTCTTGAGTTAGCTGTTGATTATTGTTAGTGTATTCTAGAACCCCGAAGGCAGGAGAGACTGAAAAGAGTCAAGGGAAGCTTATAAAAGTTAACAGCATTTAATTACACAAAAGATGCGGTGGTGTACAAAATGAAATGTGCGAGTGGAGGCGCTCTCCTCATCCGACCGGTCAGTCCAGGTCAGCAGGTGGAAGAAGTCAATTCTTGGCTTGCTCTTCCTGTTGTCATCGGAGGTCTTCTCCTATTGGCCGGCGTCGTCGGGGGCGGGTCCAATGCAATTCCTGCCTTTTTCTGTTGTTAAATTATATCATTCTGGTGTCTGTGGTTATTTAAACATTCCCTAATAAACGTTATTCAGCGGTAATAAATGAGTGCTAAACCCAGTGTGCTCAGTGTACAACATCACATGTAATTTCACCTTTAATTCACGGTTTGAAAATGCAGCATTTCGCCACATGCTAATGCTAACCGGAAGTGAATAATTTTCAGAATAAAAGTATTAAGTTAATAGTTAGTGAACTTCCGGTTTTTCAGAATAAAACTGATTTAAATTAAATAGTGTATTTAATTCAAATTACGCCATACCAACATTGATTTTAATTTCTAACATTATACACATTTCATTGCTTACACCCAACCAAATGAAAGATTAGAGTTTAAAGACTGGACTTTAAATTAGTAAAATGTAAAACTCACCAGTCCTTTGACATCAAAAAAAGGTGGAAATGTTTTAAAGACATCTGCAGTTCGCTGTGGGTCACGCACTAAGTCCTGGCGATGTTGTAAGGTTATCTTCATCTTCATCAAGCTGATGAGGCACTGTGGGTGCTGATCTTGGGCGGTTCGGTCCTTGTGCTTGAGGCACTGTGGCTGGCACAGCCTGTTGACTGCGTGTTGTCCGATTCTTTCTGGACATGGTCCTGAGGCGCCATGATAAATATCCTGTGTTTTTTTTCCCCATCGTAGAAGTGCTCCTGTTAAGACATTTTCAAAAATATTAGAAAGGTCTATCACTCATTTATCTTTAAGTTTTTCTGCAACATCATTACTAACTTCAAATGTTGTAACATAGTATGGCGTGCATTTTTTATATCAGTATTAAAGAAACCAAATATGACACCAGATTTTAAGAAGTAACGTTTAATAAGTAACTCAATCATATAAACTTAAGTCCAAAGCTGCGTGTAAAAAAAAAAAAAGGTTTAAACTTACATAGCCTTTTCGAGAAAAGGGATCTTTCAGGGACGGAAAGAGACTAATGATTCCCAGGGCATACTTCTCCTTCTGTTTACGGGAAGGAATCCTCCTTTGGAGCAAAGACAAAACAAAAACAAAATCAAAATGCCCCAGTAATGTTGCTAGCTCCACACCTAAGTTCCTTCAATGCCACACGTTTACAACACCCATTACCATACTTAACAAACCATTTTAGTTAGATTTTTTTTAAGAACAATGCGTTTCAGAAATACTTACCCATGCATTTCAGTCATATGGCTAGCCAATATGTTGACAAGCTGTCTCCGAGTGCTGTGCTGACTTGTACTCTTCCAGGACATCATCACCTCCAGGTTTCTTAAGCAGAGCACTTTCTACCATCTGCTCACACAAGAGATATAGTTAAGTGTATATTTCGGTCTTCCAGGACAAAATCATTAGAACAACAATGTATAAAATGTTTCTGTTCAGACCAAGAGGGTAATTAAAAAAGGTTTTTGGTAAAATGTAAATAAAAGGTAGAACCTATTTGATAATACAGTAGGTTGTACCAAAAGCCAAACTAAGCCAGTCTGGTTTCAACTACCGAATAACTCATTCACCATTTATACATTTCAAAAAAGTCAGATTTGTAAGAATCTCAGTATAGAAAGACACTTTTACTTCTTCTTGAGTCTTGGAAATGACAGTACCTCTTTTGCAGCCTCCGACTCAGAAACCTCTGTGGTAGACGTGTTCATGACTTCAACGCTGGACACATTGCGGCATGTGGGAGCCCCCCATTCTCTTTGACTGGAGAGGTCATTATCACTTGAAGGTGACATTGTATCCGTGAGGGAAGATGGTGTTGAATGATCTGAAGGAGAAAAAACTTTGAAAACAAGGAAATCTGCTATTGGTGGTGGTATAGTCAGTAGAGGAGATAACATGTGATATAGTGATGATTTCAAATAAAAAGAGTGAGCGTTAAAAAAATGGTTTTGCAAAACCAAATTTGCAAGTGGATGCTGCTCCTTATGCTGAAATATTGTTTCTTTGGTCTTCTATTTTGTCACAGTAGTCAGTTAGGGACATAAAAGGGTTCTAGTTCCACAAATACAATGTGTGCAGCATAAAAACCTGAAACCTACCTTCACCTGAAATGCTGCTACATACTGTCAGGCAAAAGTCAGGATTGGCCTCTATCAATTCATGAAGCATATGTTCGTCCATTGATGGCAATATGTTTGTTGAAACAACAAACTGACCTTGTTTAACACAAACATGGGACAATCAAAACCCAACCTACATTCATTTAATTTCAAACTCATTCATTTAACCAGATTGGTCCCATTGAGATCATAGATCTGTTTTTCAAGGGAGACCTGCATTGTATTAATTGTTTTGGCAAGTGGATGCTGACCTATTGGTTGCAAGCATTGTTTTTGAGTTAATCTACCTAGTAACGATCAGACAGTATAGGACATAAAGGAGTCTCATCTTTAGACGTTTGTGCAGCTGATTATGCAGATAAGCTTACCTTCACCTAAAAAGCTGTCCCGTACTGTCAGGCATAAATCGGGATTGGCCTCCACCAGTTCAAGAAGGATGTCTTCTTCCACTGCTGTGTCAGTTTCATCAAAGATTTGAAGTTCAGCCGCATCAGAAAGCCCAAACTTGCGTTTGACTATAGGAAGATTAGCATGACACCAGAGAAAAATACAAGAGGCAGGTTTTTAACTGTACATATTATGAATGACAATTTAATTAACCTAAAGTCATGATTATTATTATAATCATGCCAAATCTACACAGCATTCTAAATACTGCATCTTTAAGCCAAACTACTAAGCAAGTTAACTCAGATGAGGGAATTTGGAAACGGTTTCCGAAATAGGAAGCATATTTCGGAAATCAAAATAAACTAAAAAAGGCCTGCAGCAAAAATCATATTGTCCCCGCTGGCCAAAGCTAATAAAGTTATCAAAAATAATACCACACATCCTTTTGCTTCTGCAAAGCTGTACATTGTGTAACACAAGATGGCTACTCACCTTCATTGATGAATTCCAAATAGGTGAACCCCAGATTTAACCTGATGTACTTTTTGGTACTCTGGTATTTTACCTTCAGCAACATGATGAGTCTTCTTAACCAGTTAAGCCCGAAGGTCCCCCCAGTGGACCCCTCCCACAGTTTTTTTTTTCTCACATGTCTCAGGGCTTCTTAACATTTATGAAACTATTAATGTTTCATACCCTTTTAAAGGTAAGAAACTCCGCTAACTGACAATAAGAACAATTGTTAGCTAAAAAAAACACAAGAGTAATACCAAGCCTTTGAATTAGCATTGAGCGAAAAAATGCTAACTAATGCTAACGCTTTTTTACACACAACACACGGTAGAAATGCCCTTATTACTATCTTAACTGCACAAACAAGATATACGATTTAAAGCTGAGACTCCACAGATTCCACACATGTAATGTAATCACTGTCCGACCTCGAATTCCTGGAGCTATCAGCCAGAAAAGAGAAAGTAAACAACATCCGGTTTCAAAAATATTACAATAATTACGTCTTACCTTTTTTGATTTGTGATCAAAAGTTGTGTTCAACGGAATAAAAACGCATCTCAAGGTTAATCCAATGTCTTTGTGTTACTGATAATCAATCATCATATTTATGGCAATATACTCGGTATAAAGTATTGCCGTCCAGGCTTGCACTTTCAGATATGCTTCGTTTGCTTCTCTATTACGTCCGCTATGGTAATGTTTACGTAGATTTGGGAACTGCCCATCGATTCTATTGGTTCTGATGGTTAAGAAAAAGGTGTAAATCACACGAATCGACCAATGGGTTCCAGAGATATGGTCCTGCGCAAATTATAAAGAATGGCAGCCAACTTAAGTACATTACGCAGCCGACTTCATTTATTGTTTACAGCGTAAAGAAGCAGGAAATGCAGCAGGACCCAGAGCGCACAGAGCACAGAGCGGACAGCAGATAACGGAATTGCAGTTTTATTGCTTATAGATTATCAGAACATTTCAAAGGGGACACAGCCCCATTGGATATTAATCTATGGATTAACTACATCATCGTTTTTATCGTTTTAATGCCATTGAAGACCAGTTTAGACCAGACAACGAGGAAGGTAAGTCATTGTTAGCCTAGCGCATTAGCTCTAGCGCCATTTGTTTTGATGTACGTTTTTGTTGATAACGTCGCGAGTTTGTATCTTTCAGTGTTGGGCTGTTCAGGTGGGCACCGTTAGATTCTGTGTCTCCTTGCGATCATAAACAATGTGTTGGATGTGCAGCTAGGATAAGTAATAAGGGAGCGAGGAGTGATTTTCGGTGCTGTAATAGGTTAGCATTTTTCGCTCGGGGCTAATTCAGAGGCTCACTGTAAGAGTAAGCCTATGTTTTATTTTATTTATTTATTTATTTCTTTTCACAACAGTTGTATTTGGATGGAATGAATACCTATAGTGATAATTCAAAGTAATAAAATGATTTTTACAGTGAAAAAGTTCAAATGGAACCGATGGTTCCCAAATTACCAAGAGGTGAGTCCGCTTAGACTTTATTTTTCTAAATCTCTCTAAAAAGGTCAAATGTCACTTGTTTTGCATCAATCTTGATACAGGGTACTTATTATATGTTATACTTTGGATTCCTAAAGCTTTTAGTCTACTAACCCATCATGCAAGGGTGGTTTTCACTATAAGTAAAGGTTTTTTTTTTAGGTGGACATTAGAATTTACATGTTTTTACTATGTTCCATCTGAATTTACTTTAAAATAAAAACATCTATATTGATTCTGACACTTCTACATCCAACTCACAGATGTAACCTTGCTTTGAGAAAAATAATTATTAATTTACCCCTTTTAGAAGTGAAGATATATCATTTGTTGTGTTAGTGGCATTTTCGAGCCTGAAACCTGAAAAACAGGCTCAGGGCTTAACTGGTTAAAGAAACCACAATGGAAATAATGTTAGCAGTTAACTTTTTTTAGCTGCCACATCTAAAAATCTAAAAGATTCTGTCTGGAACAATATAGCTTTTTTTTTTTTTTTTAAATACGCAATTACTCATTTAAGTAGGATTAGCCTCATCATGCAGATTTTTTTGATCCAACTGTAAATTAATTTACTGATATAAACGTGTTAAGCCACCTCCTGTCCTCACCACGTGTCTAACTACAGCTAGCTAAGCCAGCTAACGTACGTTAGCTAAACAGCTATAGCTTGATTAGCCTCTCAAATCAGTCTTCTTCTCATTCAGAAGCAGTTTTGGCACTTAATTAAATGGGACATGTTGGTTAGCTACAGTGGCGAGCCGTGACTTTTATACCTAGGCCCTCTGACCCCCCTTCCCTCGAAAGAAAATAAGAGATATTACATCACAGCGTATACTTCAGCGGAATATCAAAACAGCGGCCCGGGGTGCAAAACGCATCAATGACAGCGACCCTCTACCACACAAAACAACATCATTTATATAAACACCTATCATGACAGGACACCCACAGCCAAGTAACAATTAAAAATGAATTAAGTCGGCACGGCGGCCCACATTGAAAATGACGTAGGCCTACCTTTGATGATCAAATCACTTAAAGGGGACCTATCATGCAAAATGCACCTTTGGACGTCTTTTATACATGAATATGTGTCCCCGGTGTTCCAGGGAACTCACCAAGTGTCAGAAAACACAACCCTCTCTATTTTCCTCCTTCGCCAAATCTCTAAAAAAGTGGCTGAAACGGATCTGAAAAAAATGGATCCAGATTTCAACACTTTCCTACGTCACAAAGAGACGTGCTCCGCTTATTGGTCAACTCTCCACCTATCAGGGGAATGAGCCACGGCCACGTGCATTGCCAAACCTCTCATTCGCATATAGGCTATCGGCAGGCTAAATCAACTCCAGTCACATCTGTGTTTTTGTCTGCTCTTGCCAGGATGTCTAAGCGAGTTAAACTTTGTGCTGTTGTTGGCTGCAAGACTCGGGACAGGGGACTGCATGCAATGCCATCAGTGGAAAAAGAAAATAATCTGTGGCTAGACTTCATTTTCAAGGGACATGTGCCAGAAGACCGGCAGATTTCTGTTTGTGTGTTCCAAACATTTGACCACGGACATGTTTATGAACTTCTCTCAAGTCCAACACGGATATGCCTCCAAGCTAATGCTAAACCCGGGATCAATACCAACCATCCGGGAGCAGGCCAGTGAGGACACATCCAATTTTGAAGCTGTAAGTTTTTATTTAGCGGTGTTTTTCCTGATAAAGCTATCTCTAGCTTGTAGTATGTAGCATGTAGCTTCGCCGTATCAATGTCGCCTCAAACCCAAATAGTAATCGGTTAGGTGTTTTTATAACATTTTATATTGTATGCTCCGCAGTCTTTGCTTTGTCTTTTATTTTAATTATCAGGCATTTGCTAACATGTTCAGACATACTGCAGTAATGGCGATCTGTGTGAAGGCTGTAAAGCCACGCCCTAGCCGATAACACAAGTATTTATTCTCCTATTTATTAGTATTTTGTATCCTATAAAATCATATTGAGTAAGTTATAATAACAAACGTAATCTTCTGTAGGTAAGTGCCGTTTTTTCCAGCGTTATATGTAAAAGCTTTTGTGATTGTAGTCTGTAAGAACGATCAGATCTGTAAGCTAAGCTACGCTACGCTAATGAGACATGCCATTTTTTCCAGCGTTATATGTAAAAGCTTTTGTATGTTTACTTGTTTACACACATGAATATAAATGGGGATGTGTTAGGATACAACACTGTGTGTATGTATGTGAGGGGACACACACACCATGAGTAAAACAGAACTAAAGCCCCGTTGGTCTGTTGTTGTTGACGAGGCCTTACCTAGCAACAGGCTAATTAGTGGCTAGCACTCATTACAGTCAGTCTCCTGAGCTCAGCCCCTCTCCAACACATCATCTGTATTGAGTCAGAAACACAGCATGCACGTTACGGTTCAAAACTAACTCAGATTGGAAAAGGCTAAGCAAAGAGCTTTGCTAAATAGAGAGGTTTAGCCCCCATCTTTTGGGATTTCAGACGATATTTATCCAAATAGTATTTTCTCATCCTGAATACTAAATTGAGATGATTTTGTTTTCTTCTTTACAGGCCAGCACCTCACATGCTACCAGCAGATTACCTGTGATGACAGATTCTGCATGTCAGACTGACCCACCCAAGTACCGTACTGTTCGTACACAGCTATCCTCGAGGACTCTTGGTTCACATCGAAGTACAGGTTAGAAGCACGTTTTTCAAATGTTCTTTGGATACATCTTGACATTCTGATGTTGTAGCCTTTAATTTGTGTGCTTCTAATTGTTGTAAAATATTTTTGTTTTATCTTTTGTTTTGTTTTTAATGTCAAATACAATTATGTTACAGCTGTCCAGGCTAAAATTCCCTGCAGAAGCGTTGGTGTCGAAACACTTCCGTTGGAAGTGCCAGTGCCCTTTTTAACATCCACCCCCTTAAAGAGACCACCAAAGAGGCCCCGTGTGGATCTTGAAGAGGAATACGAAGATCCATTTGAGGGAAGCTCTTCTTTGGTGTTTTCCGAAGGCCAGGATGCAACTTATGATCCAGCAGAATCCATAACAAATGCTACAGAAACAACAGCCATGTCGTAAGTTACTGAAATATCACTATGTGTGAGTTTGTCTATGTATTGTATTTTTTGCTGAATATAATTCAAACATTGATAATAGGGAAACACCAAAGATCTCTAAAGCAACAATCTGTGTGATGGATATTAACTTCTATTTTTTTGTTTTAGTGGTCAAGAACAAAACCCACCCCAGACGATCAACACATCCATCGTTTATGAGACCTGCCTCATGGAGCTTTTTGAATCATGTCCTGTGTGCAAGCGTGTGTGTAATATACAAACCAGAAGGATCGGTACATTCATATCAGTGCAGCAGCTGTGCCCCCATTGTCAGTTTACAAGAAACTGGAATAGCCAGCCTGTTCTTGGGAGTACTCCAGTTGGAAACCTGCAGCTATCAGTTGCAACATATGTCAACAGAGCATCTTTCTACAAACTTTCAAAGGTAAATTAACTGCAGAAGATTGTATTGCCAATGTTTGAAAATGCAAATGTTGTTGTTGAATACGATAGGACAAGGTAACAATAACAAGAGTGAGAAAATGATGACATAAAATAATGACATGTTCAGCTCTTTCCCTGTTTAAAAAAGGGCAGCTCATTTGCACTTTCCAGGTTCTCCTCATCGACTCATCAACAAATCTACAGGTGATCTTTGAGATTAAAATGTATTCTTGCGGTTTTCTTTCAACCATTAGGTCTTCAAACAATGAATATGCAGCTATGCAAATACAACACCTTCCGAAGGCATGCCAGGATGTTCATTGAGCCAGCGATTGTTTCTTACTGGCAAAAATCACAGGAAGGCATGCTACAGAAGCTCCATGCAGAGGAGAAAGTGATAGTTGGTGGTGATATGAGGGCTGACTCTCCAGGTATGTATTTTTTATATAATTCACATTTTACATTTCAGAAAGGGGTTTCACTATGTGTGATTTATTCAATTAATGGTTCCTGAAAAACATATGCTAAACACTACAAGCAAAAATACAAATTCACCATCCGCAGAGAAAAGTAATTACTGTAAAACATATTTTCACAGGCCACTATGCAAAGTTCGGAAGCTACACTATGATGGACCTGAAGAACAACAAAGTCGTTGACCTCCAGTTGGTTCAGGTAAGTGGGGTGAAATGAAATATCAATGTTTTTTTCTTTAACACTGTTTGCACGTTATATTTAAAATGTGTGTATCAATGGTTATTTGTATGTGTCATAACAGAGCAATGAGGTTGGTGGAAGCTACCACATGGAGTTAGAGGGCCTGAAAAGGAGTCTGGAGTTGTTAAAGGAACGTGGTGTGACTCTGGACTGTATTGTCACGGACAGACATCTGCAAATTCAGAAATTCCTAAGGGAAAGCAGCATCACCCAATTCTTTGATGTGTGGCACATAGAAAAAGGTATTTTTATTTATGTTAATTTCTATAATAATAATATAATAATATTTTGAGTAAACTTGTATGTATATTAACTACATGTTAAATGTATTTATTAGGGATTTCTAAGCAACTGGAGAAGGCTGCAAAAAAGAAGGACTGCGAAAAACTTCGAGGGTGGGTGAAGAGTATAAGAAACCACATATACTGGACTGCAGCAACCTCCACCACCGGGCCTGAGAGAGTGGCCAAATGGTTCCCTAAGTGCCTTCATCCACTGCGCATTGCGCAATACCAATGGATGGCTGCAGGTATGTTGTTCATAAACCATATTACATTACTCCTCTATAAATATTTGTAGGGGACAACTATTGAATACAGGATGTTGTCAGACACAATCTATAAAGCATGACAATTCAAATATGACTTTGATTTTCAAATTCTTAGGAACGCCGGCCTTTCACAAGCTGGAGACAATTCTCTCAACCAAGAGGATTTTGAAAGCTGTGGCCAAACTCAGCCCACACCACCAGACTTCATCTTTGGAGTCATTCCATGCCGTCATCCTGCGCTTTGCTCCAAAGAATGTTGTGTTTCCATTTCTTGGAATGTTGTGCAGGTAAAATAAACCATAGTTACTTACTAATTAGTGACAATTTGTACATTCTTTGCTATTATTTACTTTTTTTTCCCTCATGGCGGAAATGAAAGACTGTACCTGGCAGCCCTGCACTACAATGAAAACGCTGAGCGTGCACAAGCCACTACATCCACTGGAAACCCTCTATATAAACTGCAGTTCCCAAAGGCCAGGAAGGGAGAATGCAGAGCAAAACCAGTAAAGACTGACCCCACATTCCGTAAGTGTTTAAAATATTTATTATACAACTATTTACAAATAAAAAAATTAGAAAGAACTTTCAGTTTTTTACATGCATATCTAAACCACATTTTTTTTGTGCTTTTTTTAATATTGCACAGGCTACGTGGCCAACTTGATGGACCTCATATTCGACCAAGTCTTTGTGGACCCTGCACCATTCACACAGGAGCTTCTGAAGATACCCATCCCAGAGGACCTGTGTTCCCAATATGAGCGACCTGACAGGGAGGAGGTCATCTCCGGGTATGCTACACGGTTCAATTTGGCTGCCGTCTGAACCCAACATACACATTTCGCTGATCAGGAAACTCCCTGCGAATCCTGAGGACAACGCAGGCCGGAATCACCACTCTGATCCTGCGTCCAAGGAAGCCCCAGCACCAGCTCACAAAGCTTCTGTAGGCTAGATACCTGTGACGCCTGCAATCATTAAAAAAATATATTGTGTCATTTATACAAAATACAAGTACATTTCGTTTTTTTTTTTATGGGTTCAAAGAACCGTTGATTTTGACAATAAAGTTCCGAGTTGATATCAAATGTGTCGTGATTATTCATGTTTGGATGGGTAAAGAATATTTTGATTTCAAAAGCTTAAGGTTGTGTGTGGACTTTTTTTGTCGTACACATGGGTGTGTTATGCCATTGCTGTGTAATAATATATATATATATATAATAGTACATGTACAATGAAAGATTGCATAAAGCCATATACACCAGTATTTATTTCCATGAACAATATTAGCATTCGTTTTACAATTTCAGTCAAAACAAACAAACCACTCACTGCTCTATTTGCCTCAACTGTAGTCCACCATGTTCAGCTCTGTAAATATTAAATGCATTCTGCAGGGAGAACACATTCAGGCACACAGGCTCCAATCCAGGTTACAGAGTCCTCAAGTTCCTGAATCCGTCTTGACACCTAGTGTGATAAACATATTGAATGACATGTTAAAAATGCATTCTCTAAACAGACAACTTAGTGAAGCTATCAAAAATGTTACCTGTGGTATCGCCATGCAGCACACATTCTCCGGTTCAGAAGGCATCGTGGCGCAATTTGCACATGTACACCTGTAGAAAGAAGTCAATAACTGAGCTTTTAAAAACACATGAAACTACACACACTGCTGACAACTGAGGTGTTGTTGGAGTTATACTTTTTATCACTCTAAGTTATTGAACTTTCCAACGGTTGTTGCACGATGTTGGAAGAAAAGGGGTGTAAACTATTAATAAACGCAATGAGGCCATTGTATATATGCTGAAAATATGAATGTCTCCCTTTATAAATATATATATGTATCGCTGTTTTTGCGTTACAAGCTCTAAGTTATAAACTGTACACATAGCATTCTTGCTAATTAGCCAAAATATGAACGGAATAAGTAGCAATCATCGTAACAGAGTAAAATAAATAGGAACAACAGCTTGTCAACTAACCATTCAGAAACGTCCTGCTGCAACCGAGATCTTTACACCTCCACCAAAACCTCCACTGCTTCAGGGTCAGTCTCTGGATCAAATTGATAATACGCTTGAACACATGCATTGCTCTGAGATTACATGTTTATTCCACACTCGTAATCACAGCAAGCATGTTAACGTGACTCTCACCGGCTCATGCCCCGCTCTTCTGCAGGGGGGCGTGGTCAGCTGCTGCTCAGAATTTTCAAAGACAGGCTTGGAAAAGAGCGAAAATGAGCTATGAGGCATGGCTAAAAAATGATCTGTTTGGTATTTTGAAAAATAAAATGTATAAATATACCTTATATAGGTATGGTCATACACTATATCATTTAAATATAGCATGATAGGTCTCCTTTAAACACAAAGTCCATCCTCCTGTCCTTTTGGATGAAGCACTTGCGGGTCATTCAGCGGATCCTTTGCCACTCCAGTTTATCATTGTAGGCTAACTCAATCTTGAAAATGACTCGGTTAATAATTTCGCAACGATGTCACCACTATCACTGAAGTGAGCCATCATGAACGAACTTATGCTAATCATAAATCTATCCATCATAAATCTATCGATTAGATTTATGATTCGAAAATAATAAAAGTAGGGTAGACATGTGGATATTATCCGGCTGAACAAAACGTGCATTTATCTAACAGGTTCGTTTTCCACAGACCTTATTTCGAGCTATTTTCCAAAATCCTATGGAGAAATCCCATTGATTTCTGTCGAGGGAATCCGAGCGAAGCTTACTTCCGGGTTTTAGGATGCGTCACTGCACCACTTGCATAGACCTCACAGCGGGCGGAACTTGTCATAAAGTCCGCGAAAATAAAGCCCGCCTATTTAGAGGGAAGATATGATTGGTCAATTGTACTGTCATTTGACATTACTCTCTCGTTGAGTTACTATAGCTGGCCCTCTGTGAATGTAGAGAGGGACCAACAAGCCCTCCCGTCTTCACATAACTCGGCATTTAACCCTTCACATTCCAACAGAAACTGAACAGGCAGATTCGAAGGATTTATTTCTTTGGAAATATTATTTTAAATACAATTAAATCAAGTTATTTTGGTAAAACTAATGAAAAATGTAACAACAAAAAAATCTAAAAAATAATATTTAAAAAAAAACATTTTTTTTTTAATATTATTTTTTAGAATATCTTAGACCCTCACAGAGGGCCTAGAGGGCCCTGACGGCTCGCCACTGGTTAGCTAATTACCATAGCCAGTGAGCAAGTTAACAAGCTAGTTAAAAAACGGGGCGTTAGCATAGTGCTAGCGATAGCATCGAACTAGCGTTAGCATAGAGCTAGCTAGCAGCAAGACCATGAGTGGTAAGAACAAGAGAAGACAACGTAAAACGAATATTATTGAAAATTGTAATAACCGTTCCAACATCAGTAGCTATCTATCTTTACCTTAGTCACTTGCGCTGACTGAACTCAATGGCGTTTTTGGAAAGTTTTGACTAACACAGCTGCAACTCATCTCCACCTGATTTCCCGCTTATGGTCATGGCTGCATGCAAATTCACATGACTTTGTGCAATGTAATACTAGTGAGAGTCATACGAGCAAAAGCCTCCACACCAGCCTTGACACATTTGAGTCACACCCTACGTGACGTTTATACATACTTTTAATACAAAAATGATCAGCATAAATGATTGAATATACCTGGTCCTTACCTTTTTGAAATAATGTAGGCTCCCCTTCCAGACACAGGTTGTTCTCCGCCATGAGATGAAGAAAAAAGGCACACTAAAACCGGAAGTGTAATTAACTCCAACTAGAGTGCATGCAATCAACTCCCTTAAAGAACACCGTCCTTAGAGCTTTTTCAGCACTGCAAGTGTTAAAAGTAACTAACTCACACATTTCAAACTTCAAATCACTTTGAAATATATACTTAAAACATTATAAACTATATATTTAGCCAGAACAATATTACACACTTAGCCACCTTCACCACAACTATTATCAAACCATCTTAATCACCTCATAATTTAACCACCATACTTAAACATCATATTACTTACACACATATCACTTAATCCCCATTAGAACTCCCCTTAATTTAAATGAAACAACATCCCCTTCATTTAACCACTTTCAAAATAAAACTAAACCATTTTAAACCTTCTCATTTCGGTGCATATTTCATTTAATTTCAAACCTTTATTTAACGAGATTGGTCCCATTGAGATCATAGATCTCTTTTTCAAGGGAGACCTGCAGCATATAGGTTCCACATGAAACATAAAACAATAAAGGACATCATACATTATATTTACAGGATACATTTACATAGTTATAGACATTTACAAGTGCCCATAGTCAGGGTTGCCAACTTTGGGTACCTGGCTGGAGTGAGATTTTGATATCATGGGTTTAATTACACATAGGCGCACGAAATGACTGCTATCGTGTCAGCAGCGGGACCTTAGTATATATATAGGATATATATACAATATATACAAATACACAATATTGGACACAGACTATAAAGGGCACAAAGTTTCATTCACTAATGAAAGTCAAACACATTTTTATTGTGTGCCTGTCGCGATAAGCAATTAATTGACTTATCGTACGATAAATAAAAATGAACTTGATAAATTGCCATTTACATGAGGATGTGACTAGCAGTTTGAAAGGATGTACTTGAATTATTATTATATATTATCATTATGTCAGTGGTCTAAAATGATACAACGGTGCCGACAATATTATCGTTTATCGCAATAATTTCCGGGAAAATGTATCCAACAAAATTCATTATCGTGAGAGGCCTATACATGAAACACACAGACACAAACAAATCTACAGACTTACTCCAAACTGCCAAATATATTAATTAACACACTCTCCTTCTCATATACTCTTTGACTCTATGTTGGCCTAGTAGAACAATAAGCAGCAGACTTTTACTTTTTTATAATTTCTACTGGATCTTAGATCTGCGCATGCGCAATACGAGTATTTGTGTTGGGTAATCTATGGTAGGGCTAACCCATACAGTGATGGGGCTCAAGTCAGTATTTGCAATGTAATTACATACACGCTCCCCTTGACAGTGAAACGCCACGTGAGGTTTAGATTATTTCCCTGTCTCAATCCAAATTGAACTGTATGAAATAAAAAGGCACATTTGTCTTGTAGTAATTAAAAAGGGCGACCTGGAGCCAATCCTGCAATTTCTCCACAGGTGAAAGAGTTGACATGCTGAAAACCCAACCCCTGCAGGGGGGTCTGGGGGGATTCTCCCCCAGGAGATTTTTTGAAATACTAACATAAAATACACATTCTGGTACTCTCTTGAGAAGAAAAATAAATAAATCTATTACTACACGACATATTTAAAAAAATGAATGCCATTTTAGTTTTTTGTTACTTTGTTCTGAAAACTGAACCTGCTGCTCCTCACAGAGAGAAGAGGGAAGAGGCTGTGAATGACTTTACATTGTGGATAAGGGTGGATAGCCCCCATTGTTCTGTGTGTCAAGATGAAAGACAGCCCACACACCTATCAATCATCAAACCGTGGGGTCTTATTTCATTACGTGTTGATTTCTATCAACACGTAATGTTGTAAAGATGTAGTACTACAGTAAAAGTATTCTCCGTCAGGACTTCCTGCAACAACACCACGCCGTTATCTTGATTCTGATTGGCCAGAAGACATTATCAAAGATGTTCTATTGAGAAGACGATCACTACGTGACAAAAGTTTTCAAACCCGTTTCTAGTCTTCGGTATTTTTGTTTTTGGCGTGAGAATAGTTTGGGCAGCGTGAGAGCGTGAGATTGAGAGTGAAAGCGTGTGTCACACGCCAGATGCGTGAGAGTTGGCAACCCTGCCATAGTATCAACGAGCATTTCATTTAGCCTAGCTTTAAAAACATGCAGAGGAATGAGATTGCTCAGTTTCAATTCTTGCTGAAGATAGTTCCAAGCAAGTGGAGCTGCGCACATAAAAGCTGTCTTACCTAAGACAGTCCTTGCTCTTGGCACATCTAACAATACTACATCATGCGATCTCAGACAATAGCTGCTTGCAACTCTCTGTGTTATCAGAGAGCAGATATAATACGGTAGTTTACCCATCATGGCTTTATAAATAAACGTGTACCAATGACTGAGCCTCGTGATGGCAAACCTGCCTTGGCATACAGGGTACAGTGATGAGTAAGTGCTTTAAAATTTGTGACAAATATCAGTGCGCTGTGATAGGCGGCATCTAACTAGTTCAGGCAATAGGCAGGTGCATTCATATACAACAAATCACCATAGTCCAGCACAGGTAAAAAGGTCACAGTGAGTAGCCTTTTCCTGGCCTCAAGTGAGAAACAGGACTTGTTTCTGAAAAAGAAACCTAGTCTAACCCTCAGCTTTTTATTGACATGAAGTTTAAAAGTAAGACAATCATCAAGCCAGATACCTAGGTATTTATAACAGGTAACCACTTCAAGTACTTGTCCTTGCATAGTAACAATATCTAAAACAGGCTCTGGTGTCTTTTTAGCTTTTGAAAATAGCATTACCTTGGTTTTATCAACATTTAAAAGAAGCTTAAAGGGTAATGGAAACACTTTTCAAACTGCTTTCCATGCGACAATATTCCCATTAGGAAATGTATTTATCTAGTCTATTTCCAATGTAAACGATCGAGATACGCACATTTATTTTTTGAAATACGCGCCTAATGACCTTGGGCACTTCCATCGATCCGGGACTTTCCCAGTGACGTCACTGTGTGGGTACGGCTTCCTGGGCCAAAGCTTAATACAGCTGCAAACAACATGGCGTGCAATGCACCAGTGGTTTCCAACAAAAGAAAACGGTCGTCGTCAGGAGCGTATTGTACCCTCCCCGGCCAGACCGAAGGATGTACCCGGTTGGTCGCTCACCAAGATTCACGGAGGGATTGGGACCCCGACTCTGAGCGTCAAGCCGGGAGGCATTCACCCGGGCAGCCGCATTTCCCGGCGCAGCCCCGTGGGAAGTCTCGCTGGAAAGGAAGGTAAAGCGGATAAGAGCAAACCGGCGGTCAAATCATCCTCAGCCTCGTCTAAAACGGCCAACGCAGTGAAAAGCACCGGGGGTCGGCGTAAGGTTTCGGACGCCAGCACTGTTGGAGTCTACCGGACCAGGTCCGTCCTCCGCGCAGATCGTTTGGATATGGCTAGAGCGGGGTCGCTGTCCGGATCTGCCGATGACCGTTCTTAGTTCTGAGGGAAAAGGAATTGTGTCCTAGACACTATTCTCTGTTAGCTGTACAAAACTAGACTTTGCACTCCAATGGATTGTTTCTTCAAATAAGCACTTTATTACACAGTTCAACAAAGATACATCAATCTGATACTATACCACAAAGCGCCTTGGACTCCTTCTTGAGTTCTCACCGTGACAAGCTCGTCAGTGTAAGATCCCAGTTGAAGAGAGCCTCGAGTACTGAATACATCCTGCTTATATACTGTTCCTAGCGGAGCCCCCACCTTCGCTGCTTTCTTGTGGTGTAATCTGCCGTTGCTACCCTAGCATTCTTAGGTTAGCCTTCGGCGCGCTTTTGTTACTTCCTTATTTGCTTTCACTCACTTCCTTATCTGGTTTCACTCACAAGACTGCCCTTGTGAACTGTTGCGCCTGCTTGGTGGGTGATTTAGTGTGAGAATAATGAGTTCTGCAACCTTGTGGCTTATCAGTTTGGACATAACAGGATGCCTCTGTTCTTAATCTGGTTGACCCCGCGTTTTTGTTGCACACAGTATTCACATAGTATATTTCCACTGAGGCTTCTCAGCAGTTGGACTTTAACACAGTACTGTACTTTTCCACTCAGACAGCTCAATGTCTTAGCTTTTCCATGATAGGCCCACTATATCTTATATTCACTGCCACATTTGCCTTATCTTTATCCTTCAATCCCCCTTTTGCCCCATTCTAATGATTGGGGCAACAAAACAACGCTATTGTTTATGTACATTTATGTCAGCTGTTTTAGGCTTCTGTCTCTCTTTCCCACATTCTGCCATACGGTGGTACTGGTGGTGCTGTCGGGAAAGTGTCCATTGCTGCCGCTTCTTCTTCGCCTTCTTCAATGTCTGGGTTGTTTTCTAAGGATAGCAAGGCGAGTTGTTGGCCCAGGGGAGTAGAAGGTGCTATGGCGGTACTAATTATTTTGTCCACCATTGAGCGGATACATGGGATGCAGCAGCACCCGCACAAGGTCAAAATTGCTGCAAACACGGCCATTGATACCAATACTGAGGTGACCAGGGTTTTGTATTTACCGAACACTGACATCCATTCGTCCCATTTACCGTCGATACCAGATTGATCTTTCATGCGGGAGTTGAGGGTTTTCAGACCGTCCAGTGCTATTTGTAGAGTGCCATCTGCAGCGGTGTTGTTGGGAATGAAGGTGCAGCATTGCTCTCCGAACATTGCACATACTCCGCCTTTTTCTGCTAGGAGCATGTCTAGGGCCATTCTGTTTTGATAGGCCAGGAGTGATGTGGCTTTCAATTGCTCACTAACTGCCTTGAGTCCGGCATGTGTGAGGTTTCCTAGGCGTTGGATATTATAATGAATGTAATTGATGCGGTCTGAGTTTTTATTGATGACACACCAGGGGCAGATGATGGATGTGAAGCCGTCCGCTACTTGATCGGCTATTTTGTAGTCACTTGGTACGCCCTGTGGTACCCCTATTGCGTCTATGTACGTTGGATCTGGGTCAATCATGGCTTCGCGTTTGACTCTGTTCGTAGTATGATAGGGGTATTGTTCTGCCAGGTTTGTTATGTCCCCTACTTTTAATTTGTAGGTTTTCACTGGTAGAAGCAAAGTGACCAGTGCACATAGACCACTGGCATTATATGGGACGCAATCGTGGAGTTGGTTGCCACCGCAGTGGAACCATATGTCTGCTCGGATTACACCACGTCCAGGTGTAGTTGGTGTCACTATGTGGTCGCAGAGAGTTTTGTTGAACCCCCCGGTGTTTCTGATTGTGGTGTGGAAACAGGTGTAATTCAACCTCGGGAACTTTTGCAAAGAATAAGGGCTTTTTTAATTCTGCGTTGGCTAAAGGGAAGTAAACGTCGTATTTAGAGCAATTGTGTTGAGGGTTGTCTGTCCCCATTATTTCAGTGGCACACCTTGGCTCTACCGGGGCAGGAATTATGTGGAGCAGGGGTCTGGCTCCCATACAAACGAGGCAGTCATCGCCTGTGTCTAGCGCGGCTTGTTGTGCCATCAGTAACCAGTTGTTGCTGTTTGCTGTGTGTCCCGAGATTCCAGTTGCTGCTTGGAACTCTTGATCAGTTGTCCACTCCTTAGTGGAGTGGATCACCACCCCCTTTTGGACGGATACTATGTCAGATTGTGGTCTTTTAATGCGACTGGACATGCATACGTATATAGAGAATTGGGGGCTTGGCGATGTCTTGGGCCATAGATAAAAGGATGCGCAAGGGGGTTCATCTTTCTTGGGTTGGGGTACCCCCGTTAAGTCTAACTGTACTACGAGGCCAGATGAGGATTTTGCCAGGTGTACTCTTTGCCTTACTTTTTTCGCTGTTCCTGTTGACGATGAACTCCAATCCGCCCCTGTCTCTCCCACCAAGTCGGTCCACGCTCGACCATAGCTATATCTTTCATTGGGATCGCCTTTTCCGAACCAAAAGTCTAGCGTCATGTACCATTGGTATTTGTTTCCCCACGACCCTCCTTTTTGGTTGAGTTCGTTTGACAAACTGGTGTACGGGATGAGGGTAGTGGTGCTTGAGTCTGAGGGTAGGCAAAGTGTCAGCGAGATGTGTCAATGCATCTTTCTGGTTACATTGGGTGAAATTTGCCGTATCTACTGTGCCGGCCACATTGCGGACGTGTCTAGTTAGGCTGTTTTTTGGAGGAGAAAAGGTATCTTGTGTAGTTTTATTTTGTGGGGAATTTGGATTATTACTTTGGTCAATGATTTGCCTCCCCCTTTCACCCACTATGATAATGATTATTCCAACAATAATGAAAAAACACAGTGTTAAGGCCAAGCAATAGAGGTGTTGGTTAGGTCCTGAGTTCTTCTTCATCTTTGTTTTTCTTGTAAAAGTTATTTGGTGTATCAGTGTAGGTGAGTGTCTCTTGTGTGGTGTGTGTATGTGATGCGTGTGGTGTACCGCCTACTTTGGGGGAGCGGTCCCTTGTTGTGCCTCCTCGCCGGCTGTTATCTCCTGGGCTGCCGTTGGTTCCCCTGTTGTCTCCTCCTCCTCGGAAGTGGAGTCGATGTCCACACTTTGGGGTTGGGGGGCTTCGGTTGTTTGCCTGATGTTCAGTTGGCCTAGGTCCTGGATGGTGTCAGCGAGGGTCCTGGTAGGTGCTGGTGCTTCCACACACCTGCTCCAGTGGTACCACGTGTCTCCTTTTCCGTCTACTCTGACTGCATGATCTGTTCGCTGGGTTACCTTGAGTGGTTCAGAGAACCTTGGAGCACACCACTTGGGTTTGATCGTCTTCAGGCGGACGTATTCAGCGTCCCTGCTGCCCTCAGCTTCCTCTGTGTGTCCTTTGGCTCTGGCTGCTGTGGATTCGTCCGCGAACTCTGCAACGAGGCATTTTAGTTGTTTATAGTAGGCCTGGTGCCCCACTTTGTCATACAGTTCCTTTGAAACCGTGGCTCCCGCCCCTGGGCCTGGAAACTGGTGCCCATGAGTCATTTCATATGGAGTGAACCCAGTGGTCCTGCAAATGGAACTCCTGATAGCCAATAGGGCGAGAGGTAGTGCCTCCAACCATGTCATTCCTGTTTCTTCCATCGCCTTTGCTAGTTTCTGTTTTAGATTTAAGTTCATTCTCTCAACCTTTCCCTGTGATTGTGGATGATACACTGCTCCAAATCTGTGGGTTAGCCCAAGAGAGGCTTCCACCACCGCTAAATCGTGATTTTTGAAGTGGCTTCCATTGTCACTGCGAATCTTTTTGGGGAACCCGTGTCTTGGAATGTAGGTTTGTACCAGGAAGTTGATTACAGACTGGCTGTCTTCTTTTGCACAGGGGATGGCTTCTGGCCACCCTGTGTAGGCATCCACAACCATGAGTATGTACCTCTTTCCCATGTGTCTGTCTATCATGTCTGTATAGTCTATGACTATCTCCTCCCCTGCCATTGTTACTGCAGGAAACTTTCCCTCATGTGGTTTGATGGTGGCCCTCACATTGTAGCGTCCACAAATACTGCATTCTTCAAGATGGTTAGCTATTAAATCTGGTAGGTAAGGGTGCCACCAATGGGTCAGGGCCCTAACCATTTGGTTCTTTCCTACGTGTGCCATTGAGTGTGCTTCCTTCATCATAGCTCTTACCCACCCTGGTGGGATCACTGGCCTCCTGTCTGGGGAGTACCAAATGTCATTTGCTCCCTTTCTTGCCCCTTTGTTTCTCCAGGCCGTTAGTTCTTGCGGGGAAGCTTTAGATTGTTCTTTAGCCAACTCCTCATCTGTTCTGGCTTCTAGTATTCCTTCTTGGGGAGCCCGTACAACCATTTGTGAGAATGTGGCTTCGTATCCGGCTGCCTGCTTGGCGGCCAGATCGGCGGCAGTGTTTCCATCGGTTAGGTACCCTGTGGTTTTGGAGTGTCCTTTGCATTTGATTACAGCTACTCTGTTGGGTTTCATGATAGCCTCCTCTAACGCCTTGATTTCGTGATAGTGTTTCACTGGTGTTCCTGTACTAGTTACGAATCCTGCCCTGAGCCATCTTTTTAGGTCGTGGTGCACTACCCCGTGTACGTATGCTGAGTCTGTGTACACATTGATGTCTTGATCTATTCCTTGGTTCAAAGCGGCGATTACGCCCTTTAGTTCAGCTAGTTGAGCTGACACTTTTCCTTTGATGGGGGAGCAGTCAATGTTTTCAAAAAGTCCTGTCTCATTACTTCGTCCTACCACAGCGTAGGCCCCTTTTAGGCCGTCCTGTGGGTGTCTGTAACAACATCCGTCAGTGAACATGTCTATTGCCCCTGTTACTGGCGTTTCCTGCATGTCTGGGCATATTTTTACATCCTGTACTACTTTTTCCTCACACCTGTGTGGGACTCCTTCTCCTGGTAAGTAGTCTGCCATGTTGGTGCCTTCATGTGTGTAGGTTATGTGTGGCTGTGTCAGAGACTTTTCTAACCTGGTCTGTCTTGCTGATGTCATGGTGAAGGCCGCTGAGTTGACTAGGGCTACAATGCTATGGCTTGTGAGCACTGTGAGTGGGTGTCTCATCACTATGTGTTGGATTTTCCTTAGTTCTCTAGCCACTCCAGCTGCATGTCTGATGCATGGGGGTTCTTTTGCCTCTGCTGCATCTAGTGCTACGCTAGCATACAGCAAAACAATTCTGCCTGGACTCTGATCCCCCTTTTTCTGGAAAAGTACGCCGTTTACGGTGTTTTCTTTTTCAGAAACATCCAAGAAGAAGGGGTGTTGATAGTCTGCTGAGGCCAGTGCGCATACTGTAGACATATCTTGCTTGAGAGTTATGAAAGCGTGTTCTGAGTCTGAGTCCCATTCTAGTTTGGCAGTCATGTTCCTATGCCCTTTCTCGTTTATCAGTGCTCTGAGTGGTGCTGTGCGTAGTTTGTAGTCCGCTAAATACATACTGGAGTACCCACACAGGCCCAAAAAAGAGAGCATGTCTTTGACCAGTATTGGTTTTGGGTGGGCCAGTATTGAGTCCTGGTGGGTGGTGGACATTGCGGTGCCGTCTTCAGACAGCACTCTCCCTAAAAAGGTAACCTCCTTTCTGGCACATTGGATCTTTGCTTTGGATGCTTTGAACCCTCTCTCAGCCAGTCGTGTTAGAACGGCTTGTGTGGCTTTTAGGCAGGAGTCTGCGTCAGGGCTGGCTAAGAGTAGGTCGTCTACATACTGTACCAGGATGGTGTCTTTGGGTAGGTCTAAGTCTTGTAGCTGTTCCCTTAACACTTTGTTAAATATTCCTGGGGACAAGTTGAATCCTTGTGGTAGTCTTGTGTACTGAAACCTGTGCCCTTTGTGAACGAATGAGAAGATGTGTCTTAGGTCTGTTGCCAGGGGAATGCAGAAAAATGCATTAGCTAAATCTATGACTGTGAAATGTCGGTGTCCTGGACCAATCTGGGCTATTGCCACATGTGGGTTTGGTACCGGAATGGGAGGTGTCGTGATTCTAGAGTTTATGCGTCTTAGGTCATGGGCCATTCGGTATGTCTTACCCCCTGCCTTCTTTACTGGGAGTATGGGAGTGTTCCACTGTAAGTCTGTTGAGTCTTCCAATACCCCTGATCTTATTAGTCCGTCTATGGTTTCATCAATACCCTCTTTCGCCGCTTGGGCCATAGGGTATTGGGGGGCGTAAACTGGTGGGTCAGCTGTGTATTGGAATCGCACTGGTTCGGCCAGGATGCAATGTCCTACGTCGTATGGATCTTTTGACCAAAGATGTCCTGGTAGTTTATCAAACATGCTCTGTGTGTCGGGATGGTCCTGTTTATCCATGTGGTGGTCTCTGACCACCGGGACTTCCTCATAGTTAATGCCTTCCTCTGATGAGTGTGAGATAGCATGTGCTTTGAGTGAGGGTGAGTATTCGACCTGTGGGATGTCTGTAGGTATCCAGTCTGTGGCTGTTTGGGCCTTTTTTACAAAGGGGCCCAATGATCTTGCTTCTGAGGCGGGGCCTAACAATAGGGTTATGTGGGGAACCGACTCTGGTCCCATTCTGTACCAGTAGTCTTGATCAAGGTCGAGGAATACTTCCGCTGCCACCCCTACTTCTGATATGAAAATTCTCCCTGTGCATACCCCATCAGTTTGGTCATACTTTTTGTCATCCCATTCTTCAGCAAACGTTTCGTCAAATGGTGAGCGAGAGTAGAAGAAGGTGACATGGGGAGGGTCTTTTGGGGGGCTGTAGGGATGTATGGCCTGTATTCAAGGTTTCCAAAGGGAGAACTTCCCATATAACGAATCTCTGGCCTTAGCCTCTTCCAGAGGGCGGGTCAGCAGACCCCAATATATGGTTGTTTCTTGGAAGGCCGCTGGACTACAGGATTGTGCTAACAACATCTGGGAATGCGATGATATGGTTGCAGAACAGTTATAGAATGCACCATTGGGGAATGTGACTTTCAATCCGTCTGGGGAGCACAAGATGGAGGCATTTGCTTTTATGAGGATGTCTCTTCCTAACAGGTCAGCTGGGCACTGGGGTGAGAGGAGGTATGGGTGTTGGAATGTCTGCCCAGCGATGCTAGATGGGAGTTTATGGGTAAGCGGAAATTGTTCTATTTGTCCTGAAAACCCTACTACTGCCACTGTGTTGTGTGACGCCTGTGACTGGTACTTAGGGTCTTTTAGGGTAGAATACCTGGCCCCTGAATCCACCAAGAAAGGCAGTTGTTTGTCTAACACTGTGACAGGTATGAGTGGCTCCGCTAGGCCTCTCATAGTAGGGGTTCCTAGGACTCCCTATGTCATGTACTGGTCCTGGTCGTACTCATAATCTCCGAATACGGGACACTGTTGTGGAGGGGGTTGGGTTTGGGGAAATGCCGGTGGGGGTGCTTGTGGAGGTCCTGCTGGATAATAAACGCCTTGGGCCACCTGCTCCGGTTGGTAGCCCCCTCTTGACTGTTGTCCCCCTCGGCCAGGTCCTCCCCTTCCTCTGAATCCCCCTGCTTGTTGAGGTCTGGGATGTGCATAGGCCTTTACCGTACCTGCGTTCTTATCTGCTGTTAGGGCTCGGCAAGCTGCTATGTAATGCCCTGGTTTTCCACAATAGTGACAGCCGCCCTGAACTGCCGGTCCACCAGGATAGTATGGTGCCGGGGTATAGTGGCCATTAGGAACGGTGTAAGCCACCTGGGGGGCTCCCATCTGCTGGGGATGTCTATACTGTTGGACTGGGGCCATCACATATGGTTGTACTGGTGCCATTATCTGAGGGGCTGGAGTGGGGGTGGGAATAGGAACCGGAAGTTGGGCCATCTGTTTCTTTCCTTTAGTTTATTTTCCTTCCTGCTTCCTGTTTGGTGGATACCGCTAGCTGAGATAGCAGTAGTTTGAGCTCTAGCTCCTCTTTCTTGGATGCTAAACTCTGCACTTTGTCTGTGGTTTTCTTGTGATGGAACAAAACATGTCTTTTCCAGGTAGGCATTGTGTGGTATGGGGTCTCTGGGTTGTCTTCCATAGCGTTTTTACAGACTTTGGTAAAGCAGCCCACACTGCTGATTTGAACAGGTTGGCGTGCGTCTGATCACTGGCATGGTGCGCCCCTGTTATGTCTCTGTACTCTCCTTCTACTCTATTCAGGAAGGCAGAGCAGTCCTCCCCATGTTTCAATGCGAAAGTGATTGTTTTTGGCTCTGTGGGCCACTTGGTTCGGACTGCATCACCTAACTGGGTAATTAGAGCGGTCGTTAGCTGTACCTCGTTCACCCTTGTTTCAGTCTGAGCCCTTCTCTCTACTTCCGCTAAATCGAAGGCATTTGTCTGGTCTCCTAGTATGCGGCGGAAATCCCCAAGGCATAATGCTTGGCCCGCCCCTAGGGATGTGAATGACCTTATCCATGGTGCCCCTCCCTGGGACAGGGGTGGCATCTGGGCGGACATGGTCCCTAAATCTGATAGGGAGAAAGGTTGATACACCCTGGCCCCCTGAGAAGTAGTTATTAAGGGCATCTGTCTCACCGGGGGCTCGGGAGAGGATGGGTGAATTGGTGGGGGGCTGGCTTCAGTAATTAGCATTTGGGTAGCGTTATGTCGCCTTTTCTGCGTTCGTGCTCTAGTCACCGCTCCTGGAACGTAACCTGATTCTATTATTCCTGTCATAGCTATGGTCATGGGCCTACTTGCGCGGTTTTTCTGCCCTAGAGTCTCATTTCTGGTCCTAGGGGTTCTAGGTAAGTGCATCGGAAGGACCTGTTCTTCTGGCTCGTCCTCCTCCTCTGCTTCGTCTGCCCCTGCTAGCAGGTCGTCCCACTGTTTGTCATCTTGCTCTTCCTCCTCTCTTCCCCTTCTCCTTTCTGCGGCCTCTGTTCGGCGTATTATGTCAGCCTCTTTTTGTTTAGTGTCTCTTTCATCTTCCTCATCTCTCCTCCTGCTCTCTGCTTCCAGTTTCTTTGCGGAGGCTTCGTATTTTTCTATCTGTTGTCCCATTTTTAAACCCAATCTTATGCTTTCTTTTTATTCGCTGGTTACTGAGTTTCGCCTTGTGGTCCTTCCCCCTGAGCCTGTTCCCCTTGCTTTGTCCCATGATCCCAGAAAATCGCCCAACAAGTCTTTTGTTACCCCCTTATGCTGTTATTCCCGTCCCCCAGTTGCTCCTTCTCCCCAGTTGCTTTGATTGGGTGTTTTTGGTGTGCTGGTGGCCCTGTCTCTGTTTCTTTGTGCTAACTCGGCCTCTAAATTCGCCTCGGCTAACGCCCTACCTTCATTTCTTCGGGGAGTATCTGTGTCTTCATGCTCGCTTGTTTTAGCTCCCCCTCCTCTTTCTTTGCTGTGTTCCTGTCTAGGGTATGGGGTATCTTGGTATCTCCTATCTGGGGACGGTCCTTGTATCCCTGCTCTGGTCAAAGGTGGGGATGTTTGGTTTAATAAGACTTTTCCCTCTATCTGGTAATACCCGTCGGTGGGTCCAGCCCTCATAGGGTGCAGCACTGCCTGGCTGAAGGGGTTGGCTGGGCTATACGGGGGTGGCACCGCATGCTGTTCTCTAGGGAGCTCGGGGTACAGGAGAGCTGGGGCGGTGGCGGCCGTGTGTTTCTCTTGGTTGATTATGGGTTCTGCTGGTTTTGGGGGTTCTGCTACTGCGGGGGTTTTTACTGCCAGTGCTGCTACTGGCGCGGCTACTAGGGGGGCTTGTGTGGCCGGGTTGGTTTTATTTGTTTCTTCCAGGCGGCCAGCGGCTGAGACCATGGCATATGAGGTCCTAATTAGTTGTTCTAGTTTTTCTTGTTGGTTTTGGTGTGCTTTCTTTTTGAGTGACCATCGCCCTGGGTCTATGCTCTTGTGACGACAGAGCTCTTCTTCTAGCCCTTTGGTGGCTTTTTTGAACATTCCTTTCGTATCTTTCCCTCCTAACAACTCTCCTTTTTTATCCTTAGTTCTTTGTCTGTGTGCTGTCAGTATGCCATTATCTGTCAATTTTCGGTACAATTTTGCTACCCCTTTTTCCTATTTTTTGTGATCCTTTTTCTCAACTTCCTTTTGTCCTTCTTCCACCCATTCTTTCCAAACCTCGCGACGTACATCTGGGATTTTGAAGCCTAGTGCTTCTTCTCTTGCAAATTCGCCTTCCATTTTCTACTTTTCCTTATCTTTCTTTATTAGATTCTCTGGTTGCTAGCGTCTTTTGCTAGTCTTCTACCTTTTCTTAGATACTAGGGCCTCGCCTAGTTTTACACTGTGCTATGGCTACTGGTACGGCGACCAGTTTTACACCTTCCTTAGATACTAGGGCCTTGCCTAGTTTTACACTGTACTATGGCTACTGGTACGGCAACCAGGTTTACACCTTCCTTAGATACTAGGGCCTTGCCTAGTTTTACACTGTGCTATGGCTACTGGTACGGCGACCAGTTTTACACCTTCCCTTAGATACTAGGGCCTCGCCTAGTTTTACACTGTGCTATGGCTACTGGTACGGCGACCAGTTTTACACCTTCCCTTTGGACCGCGGCGGATCCTCATAAATGACGGGTTTCACCCGCTTCTCACCACAGATTTGTTTATGCCCTTGTTGATCTATTTAGTGCACACAATTTTATTTACGTTTTATCTTTACTTTTTAGCTGAGACAATTATTTCTGCCATTTTCACACAATCCTAACATTTAGTGGTATTTCAAACACATCTATTTGTTGTAACAGGCAGATGCTTACCTTGATTCTGAGTTACCTGGGTTTTTGATTGTGTGAGATGGTTTCTTGTAAAAGCCGTAAACTCAATGTTTTTTGGTGTCCTCTCAGAAGGTCATCGGTGTCCAGACTACCTGCTCTAGACCATCACGTCGGGGTCACCAAGCTGTTGGAGTCTACCGGACCAGGTCCGTCCTCCGCGCAGATCGTTTGGATATGGCTAGAGCGGGGTCGCTGTCCGGATCTGCCGATGACCGTTCTTAGTTCTGAGGGAAAAGGAATTGTGTCCTAGACACTATTCTCTGTTAGCTGTACAAAACTAGACTTTGCACTCCAATGGATTGTTTCTTCAAATAAGCACTTTATTACACAGTTCAACAAAGATACATCAATCTGATACTATACCACAAAGCGCCTTGGACTCCTTCTTGAGTTCTCACCGTGACAAGCTCGTCAGTGTAAGATCCCAGTTGAAGAGAGCCTCGAGTACTGAATACATCCTGCTTATATACTGTTCCTAGCGGAGCCCCCACCTTCGCTGCTTTCTTGTGGTGTAATCTGCCGTTGCTACCCTAGCAACTCTTAGGTTAGCCTTCGGCGCGCTTTTGTTACTTCCTTATTTGCTTTCACTCACTTCCTTATCTGGTTTCACTCACAAGACTGCCCTTGTGAACTGTTGTGCCTGCTTGGTGGGTGATTTAGTGTGAGAATAATGAGTTCTGCAACCTTGTGGCTTATCAGTTTGGACATAACAGGATGCCTCTGTTCTTAATCTGGTTGACCCCGCGTTTTTGTTGCACACAGTTTGTTGCACATTTGCCTTATCTTTATCCTTCAGCACAGGCTCCGACGATTTATCTAAGGACTCCGGCTGTGCCACCGGGAAGCTCTCCCCGACCTACAGTAGCTCCGAGCTCTCGGACTGCGCCTCCGAGGAAAACAAGCTCTCAGCGGACGCTGTGAGTAGCGACGCCGAGTCGAGAAGCAGCCGAGGCGGGGGCTAGACGGAGAAAAGCCGCTCAGGGATGGCGTATTGGCAGAAAGAGCTAGCCAACATGCCACCGCCAGGACCACCTGCTTCTCCTCGGAGAGGGACTACAAGGACCCCTCCCTGGCCGTGGAGACAGGGGAAGGGAGCATATCCCCAGGCGAGGAGCGCTCGGTCACCTCGTTTGACAGCAGGGTGCCACCCAGCGCATCCCTGGCTTTCTCAGACCTCAGAGGAGTTTATGGACGGCATGCATGAGGAGTTTGTACGGGAAATAGAAGAACTGAGATCTGAGAATGATTACCTCAAGGTAAGTCCAATATATTCGACTAAGTGTCAACTATGATTGTGACTAAATGTCCCATGGGTTTTTCAAATGACAAACATAAACAAAAGGCCTAACCGGCCTATTTTAGAATTTGATTTATTTCATTGTAATGTTGCTTTTTGGCCTATATGCTAAAACTATTTATCATGAGCATGGTGTAATATAAAGTCAGTTGAGTTCAGTTTGTTCACTATGATTTGCTTCCTAGAGTGGAGAAATGCCTTTGGACTCCATCCAATGCTACTCACTACAGGGATGATGATGTTATGATTAGAGAGCATGCAACACAGACACATGAAACACATGAGCAAAACATGTAGCCTTGCAGCCTCCACATCAATGTCATCTCCCGATGAATAGTCAAATTCATCGTTCAAAACGTCGATCTCATTGCAAAATTCCTCCATCGCTGCAATATCTGCCACGTTGTGTTGACTTCCGGTATGGATACCCGGAGCGAGGACCCACACAGTAACGTCACCATTTGGGACTCCCCTAATGGCAGCGGCCTGGTCCCGGAATTCCCCACCCGGCCGGCGGATAATTAATTTTCTTTTGGCGAGTAATATCATATACAATAAATATTACGATCAATATCCATTGTAAAATGAATAAACTACCGGAATATTATAGCTATAATGGTGTTTCCTTTCCCCTTTAAGCTCAGCGAGCTGAGTCTGAATAATGTTAAAAACAGCCTGTAATTTAACACCAGCCTCCTTAATGGAGGGAGCTGCACAGTACATTACGGTATCGTCCGCATAGAAATGTAAAGTAGCTTCATCCACATTTTCACCTAAACTGTTGATATATATGGAGAATAAAAGTGGACCTAAAACAGAACCTTGAGGAACACCATTAGCAATGTTTAACCACTCAGAAGACAGCCCATCAAAGTGAACACATTGGGACCTTTCAGAGAGGTAGTTCACAAACCACCCCACAGTATATACATTTACTAATCTAAATGTTTCCCCTATACACTCGAACAGTATCCTAACCATTACATATTTCTTTTTGCAAAAGACTTTGCAGCACCTCCTGACGTTTTCACCTGTCTTTTCTCCACCTCTCTTTCCTTCTCTGCTTTCCTCTTTGCATTGAGCCTGCTGGATTCTCTGGTTCCTTTGCTCTTTACCACAGCATTTGACCCACCAAAGATCCTCAGAGGTCCCGTCATCTCCACCTCCTCTCCATCAGACTCGACATCCTCGTAATCTCCTCCCACCTCCATGTCAGACACGACCGAATAGACCTCCATGTCCTCAGCAGTCTGTCCCCCGCCTCCACCGCCTCCACCTCCTCCATCTCCTGCTCCGACTCCTCCTCTCCTCCCACCGACAGCTCCTCCTCCAGCATCTTGATCAGGATCAACATCCGCCTCGGCATCCGCATCAGCCTCCGAATCAGCATCCGGATCAGTATCAGCCAAACCTTCACCACTCCTCGCAGCCTGTCCAGCATCCGCAGCAGAAAAAGCAGCAGCAGCATTGGTACACTGCTACACGCACCTCCGACATCTGCTTTCCCCTTCTTCCTCCCTCCGTCTCCTCCACCATCAGCGGCAGCCGTACCAGCGGCTCTCTTCACAGCAGCAGCAACAAATATAGCCGCAACAGCAGCTTTGTTCATACTGCTACCAGCTCCACCGCTGCTACCTTTTTCTTCACTCTCTTCATGACTTCCACCCACCTCTTCCTCCATGTCGCTGGAATGCATAGAAAGCGTATCCTCTTGCTCTTCTTCATCTCCTCCATTGTCAGCTGTTTTTTTCCGCCTGGGCACTTTCTCTCCCCGAGCCACACAGTCCCGGGCATAGTGAACATTGTAAATAAGCAATCTGTATGTAAAAAACCACCTGTATGTAAATTGTAAATAAGCCATCTGTATGTCAAATATGTCTTAAATGATATGATGAATTGGAAATGGGGGACCCTGATGTAAACAAGACGAAAGTCTTTCTCTGGTCTGCATCCCCTTAACAATTGTATGTTTTGAGCTGTACTGTACTGTACCCAATATACAAGCTGTTAATAAACTTCTCAATCAATCAATCAATCAATCAAGTGTCCCTGCACGCCACATTTATAGCACCTGAATTCCGGGCATTCTTTATACAAATGGCCCGGCTTTATGCACATCCTACAGACAGATATTTGTTTGTCATAGATTACTCTGAAGTACTCCGGACCCTCAAGAGTATCAAACCTCGTTGAGTACGGAAGTGACCGCACTTCTTTTTAAAATTCCACCCGCAGGAATCTCGTCCCGTCTGCAACCTCTGTGCCGGGCCACACTCTTCTTTTAATTGCAGAGAGAGGCAGAACCCCCCACATTGCCAACCTGCCCTTAATTGTAGTATCCAGTACATATGCCGGTATATTCAGAAAGGATACTGTGAGCTCTTTGACCATACAGTCTCTGTCCCGCACTATGGCCCCGTTTATCTGTATCCCTTCCATTATTTAATTTTTTCCTTTTTCATCAGCCATTGTCACTTCATATAGTCAATCTCCTTTCACCCTGCACCCCATCACCACTCCACATTATTTTTTAACTCCTTTTAGTAAATCCATGACAGATACCGCTACTTTTCCGCCACCACCACCGTAAGCTCTTTTTTATATTTCTCCTCTTCCTCCACCCTCTTCCGCTTCTCTCTTACCTCTTTTTGTTCTTCTCCTCCTGTTTTTCTATTTAGTCCGTTCTAAAGTAAACAGATATTGTTCTAAACTGTATTAAAGTAAACATGTATTATTTTAAACTGTATTGAAGTGAACATGTATTATTTGGGACTGTTTTACTGTAATCCTATATATATATATATATATATATATAACCTTCTCACTTACACTCACTGACCCAGATACCAGCACACACACATATTCTTTTCAAGATTCTTGTTTGTTTGTGAAAGAATAGTTTGTGTGAAATATTCCTTGGGAAAGTAAAGGAGTGAATTCAGGTGCAAGATAAAGATTGACTCTGTCCTTGTTTACATCCGAAGCTCTCACGCTCTGTTCAGAAGTAAAATACTTTTTCCCAGAACTCTGATTCGCTGTATTGGTCCCGCCCAGAAGTGAAACTGGCCAATGGAGACCTACCAGCTCACGGTCTGGTGCTCGCCCAGAAGTGAAATTGCCAATAACAAATAGCTAGGGAGAAGCAACCAACACAACTCCTCCCCACCTGTGTGTATAAATATTATGATATTCTCATGCTCGGCGCTCTTTTTCTGACTGGCTGTCATGGTACGTATATCACACGGTGGTAGAAATTGAGCCCGGAGTACTCTGTATTGTTGCTTTTACCATTAAAACAGATTATTGTTTAACCTTTATTCTGGTGCTTTGAGTTCCTTCTTTTATAAATGTGACCAGCTCATCAGTCATCAAGGGACGCACGGAGCAGAGGTGAACCTTCCACCACCGCCATTGGGTGGTGCTCCAACAGTTTGCATCTTCGTTGTCATTGTCCTTTCCTTGTTCATTCACAGTTTTCCCGTCCCTCTCCGCACTCCGCTGTAATTGATCAATGTCCGTGATCCGTGACGCATTCGGTAAACCCATTCCAGATTTCGTTGCCAGTAAATCCATCAAAACTTAAAACACACGGGTCGGGGGAAACCCCCAGACAGCAAAAGCTGTTTTTTGGGGGGGGACTATGGACAAAAAACTAAAAGTTTGGACGAAACAAAGGAGAATCACATGAAAAACAAACAAACAATTCACCTCTCCACACTGCTGCTGCCTCTTGCTCAAGACAACACCAACGCACTAACCCACTGCGCCATACGCCTCCTAAATAGAAGGCTCAATAGAGCTGTGGCTCTCCATCAGCCTGGCTACAGCGCTGAAAAGAAATATTACATTATTCGTATTCTCATCTATTAATGAAGAGTAGTAGGCTGCTCTTGCTTTACGCAGTGCTTTCTTATATTCATTGAGAGTAATATGCCAAATTAAACGAGATTCAAGTTTAGTGGAAGAACGCCATATCCTTTCAAGTTGTCTCGACTTTTGCTTTATTTTGCGGGTTTCGGCATTATGCCATGGAGCTAATCTATGTTATTTTATTTTCTTCTTTTTCAAAGGAGCAACAGAGTCTAAATAGTCTAAAATTATCCATTGGTATATACTACCTCACACTTAACTCTTAACCACTTCAAGTCATGTGTGTTGACATTTTACAATTACACACAGGACTGTAAACTGGAAATGGAAGTGTGATCCTGATGGTTTGTAGGTTCAGAGCAACCTCTCCAGTTTTATGAAAACTTGCTTAAGTGGGACATGGTATTTTATGAGGAACTTGGGATTAAAAAACAATTACTTAAGATAAGATGGTACTTTATTGATCCCAATTTGGGAAATTGTTTTTGTTGCAGCAGCATAAAAGACAAGGCATTTTACAATAAAACAAAACTACAAATAAACAAGAATAGAAAGAAAAGAAAATAGAAAATATACATGTAGATATTATATATACGACATATGGAATATTAAATATAAATATTGAACAGATGATATGTGTAAAATGTACAACAAGGTTTTATTTCAAGAGAAACTATAGAGCAGAGAGTTCTTTTCCAGCCAGAGGTGATTTATTGTACAGTGTTATTGCAGTGGGCAGGAATGTTTTCCTGTATCGGTCCTCGTGACTAGGGGTGGGCGATACTACAAAATCTGGATTCGATCCGATGCCAAGTATTTCAGGGCCAGTATCGCCGATACCTATATTTTTTTTAATGAAAAGCGTCTTATGTACTTTCATATAGGGGAGAGCTGCATGACATGATTTGAGCTGAAAGCATCATACATAGACTAAAGACAGGACAGTTTTTATAGACAAATAAACATTTTACTTTTGCAAATGTAAAGTGCAAACATGAAAAATAACAATACAAAGTGGCCACAGTAGCAAACTGCCTTCTTGCACACATCACAGTTCGCTAAGTTTTCATTGACAGTTGTGAAATAGCTCCATACAACGCTCCTCTTTCTCTTAGCCATCATGCACGTGTGTGTGTCGCACTCGCGAGTCGCTGGCTGCTGCTGTCCTGCCCTGCTGGCAGTCAGCTTGATAATCGGCGTTCAGGCAGGGGAGCGCGCTGCGCGTGTGTGAGCCTCGAGGAGGACAGCAGTGGAGAGAGAAGAAAAGAGCGCGTATACTTGTGTTCGTCTGCACTCTGCACATCGTTTTTGATGAAATTGACGAGTAGAGGAAAGGGGAAAAAAAGTATAAAAGTATCATCCTATTGGCTCTAGTATCGATATTTTGAAACATAACGTAATATCGGAAGTATTAATATTTTGGGATCGATCCGCCCACCCCTACTCGTGACAGCGGAGCTGCAGCAGTCCGTTGGAGAAGGAGCTCCGTTGACTGTCCAGCTGCAGGTCGAGAGGATGGGTGGGGTTATCCATAATGGACAACAGCCTGTTCAGTGTCCTCCTCTCCACCACAGCTTCAAAGGGGTCCAGCTTGATGCCGATGACAGACCCAGCTTTCCTAATCACTTTATTGATCCTACTGGTGTCACCGGCTCTTATGCTGCCCCCCCAGCAGACCGCAGCAAAAAAGAGTGCACTGGCCACAACAAACTGGTAGAAGATCTCCAGCATCTTGCTGCACACGTGGAAGGATCTCAGCTTCCTCAGAAAATAGAGTCTGCTCATCCCCTTCTTGTACACAGCGTCAGTGTCGATCATCCAGTTCAGCCCATTGTTCAGCAAGTGCACTCCCAGGTACTTGTAGTCCTCCACAACAGCCACATCCTCTCCTAGAATGCACAGGGGCAGAGGAGGAGAAGACGTCCTCTTCCTCCTGAAATCAATGACCATCTCTCTGGTCTTGGCCACATTCAGAAGCAGATGATTTCTTCCAGTCCACTCGACAAATTCACCCACCATCGTGTTGAATGCGCTGGAGAAATAAAAAAAAAAAGGTGATTCTCACAGTGCAACCCGATCCATCCAGGTATGAGTGAGCACGCTGCAGCAGGTAAATAATGGCATCGTCCACCCCCAGGTGAGGCTGGTAGGCAAATTGCAGAGGGTCTAGGAATGATCTCACCTGCGATCTGAGATGGGCCAAGACCAGTCTCTCAAACACCTTCATCACATGAGATGTGAGTGCTACAGGGCGATAGTCATTGAGCCCAGAAGGAGTCATCTTTTTAGGGACAGGAACAACGCAGGACGTCTTCCACAGCACCGGAGTTGTAACAAGACAGACTGCTATTGTAAGAAATTAAAATCAATGTTTATATGGCGTAATTTAGATAAAATATATTCTTATAATTAAAGCTGTTTTATTCTGAAAATCCTTCATTTCCGGTTAGCATTAGCATGTGGCAAACCATACGTTTTGAAACCGTGAATTGAAGGTGAAATGACATGTGGTGTTGTACACTAAACACACTGTCTTTAACAATCATTAATTGACGCTGCAATACTGTTATTAGGGAATGTTTAAATAACCACAGACATTAGAATGCTGTAATTAACACCAAAAAAACGTCAGGAATTGCCTCGGACCCGCCCCCGACAACGCCGGCCAATAGGAGAAGACTACAATTGATAACCCTTGATGGACAGGGAGAATCGATCTCTTTTTCCACCCAGCACCCAACGCGAACGGGACCAACAGCTGGGAGGGGGGGAGCCACCAACTCGCAAATGTCATTGTATATCGCCACATCATTTGTTTAATTAAATGCTGTTAACTTTTATAAGCTTCCTTGTACTCTTTTCAGTTTATCCTAGTCTCGGGGCTAAATAAATCCTAACACTATCCTGTGCCAATGTTACGGTGTGCAGGAAGCAGGACTCAAATGCAGATTTAAGTGACAAAATAATTCCTTTATTTCAAGGCTACAATATTCAGAGACAGAACAGAACACTCACAACACAAGACGAACCGACACTGAACACAGGAAGAGACAAGACTAAATACAGGAAGGGGTAATCACAAGACGAGACACAGCCGGGCAGGGGAGGAGAAACACAAGGGCCACAGGTGAAAACAATCAGACAACTAGACACACCAGGGAAACTAACGACGGGAGGAAAAACACAGGAAGAAGGACCAGACAATATACAAGGATGAAAATACCCATAACCAGACATAGAAAACTACAACACAGACAGATCCTAACAGCCTTATCGTGTAGTTATTTTACAGTCTGGTAAATCATTGTTATTGTAATTCACACCATTAAATTGTTATGGCCAGTAATCAAAGTCCCTGCGGGGAAATTAATGTGAAATGTATGCACTCTGTACGTTGCATCATTATTCCAGCGAGGATTTAGAGTCCAGCTGCCTACGGTTTTATTGCCCACTCATATCTCTTCTGCTAGAATAAGTGTCAGTGACCCCTTTTTACTAATTAGGATTACATAATTACACAAGACCTTCTACATCTCCAGTCAGGGTCCCATCCTTCTTTAAGAGGCTCAGCGCTGTAAATTAATTTGTATTCAGTGATGCTCTCCACCAGCCTGTCTGTCTGTCTGCTGCAGGCCCTGATCAATGGGGCTGCTGCATGTTTGAGGAGGATCAATAGATAGATTTCATGTTTGTATTAAAGAACTCAAGACATGGATTGGCATAACTGTAAGGCACTCTCAGTAATAAATTATTTTCCCCATGGAAAAGATATTTGGGGCTGATATTGACTTCAACCATCGCTCCCTGAGAGTAAACAAAAAAAGGTGTGGGGGTGAGGGGGGGTTAGCACAATGAGAAATGTAGAGTGAAATGATTGTGAATGGTAACTAGAAAATGCATTTCCTGCAGAAAATGTGTGTGAATGCTGTAAACTGTGAACATTTGTGGCTGAATTTTGCTGAAAAAGCTGAATATGTTATTAGTTGAATGGTCTCTGTAGCTGCTTTTAGCTACAAAAACCAAGTAAGTGTGTTGCTGAACTTAGTGGAGAAATGCAGAAAAGTGAAATGATTTGATTCAAAATTGTTACAGCTCAAAAGCATTGCAATGACTTTGTTGAAAACTTGAAAGTGAAATGTTAAACTGGAAGAGTAGGAAAAATAGTGAAGAAGCTTAATATTTAAAAGAAAAGGTTTTAAAAAAGGTATAAACAACTACATGTATAGCCTCAATGTCCTGAAATAGCTGAATAATGTAATGGTTTCTGTAGCTGAAAGTAGGCTGAAGGAGTTAGATATTAAATGTAAGTAGTAGTGAATTAATGTTTACCAACACCTGTGTGTGTAAGCCAGGGGTGGGGAACCTCCGGCCCCCGGGCCGTATACGGCCCGCGAGACCATTTGGTGTGGCCCTCGAGGTAATTTATAAACACACACAAAAAAGAAAAAAATTAAAGAAATCTAGACCGCAAAATAAATAAACAAGTGAGTGCCTGTTTTTCCTGGCCAAGGTCAGGGTCCTTGAACACAACACAAGCCTAACGTGTCATCACGTGGTATATGTCTCGTCTGACACGGGTGTAGTTCTAACAGAGAGCACCAGAACACCGCTCCACAGTACCCATAAGGAGCCGTACACATGCTGCAGTTTTTTGCGTGGCTGTGTCTTAGTTGTAAACCCAGTGGCGATCTGTCATACTGATCATACAGTCAATAACTTTGTTGTTATTAGCATCTGGTTAGCTAGCTATGCTAACGAATATAAGAAGCTTTTTCTACAACCAGTGAGGTAAAGGCACATCTTTATATGATCATTATAGTTATAAAAAAATAAGAGAATAAAATACTATATGACAGTAAAAAAAGTTGTTATTAATAAACAAGAATACAGTTTGAAAGGGGAGTGATTTGTAAAATATCCATAAAGAAAATCTGCTTACAGTTCTGTTTCATCTGGGTGTTGAGAGATGTATCCATAGATCTCCTAATGTTGCTCTCAAAGTGCACCAGATTGATGCTTTTAACTTCAACATTTAAAAAATCTTTAGGGGTTAGGTCCCCCCCCACTAAAATCATGTTCACATGGATAGGAGTCTAAATACATTTGCACACATCTTGTGTCCATATCTTTCTGTTTGGGTGGTCATGCCACAACCGTGCACGTGCATGCATGCGTGAGTCATGGTGAGATATCTGGATTAAGAGGTTGCTTTTTCATTGCACAGCATGAAAGAAAGGTGAAATGAGTGGGCTGTGATTTTAGTATTTTTAAGCAGAGGTCAATAATTTGTACGGCCCTCGGAGGATGTTGAAAACATTGAAATGGCCCTTGAGAGGAAAAAGGTTCCCCACCCCTGGTGTAAGCCCAGAGATCAAAGGTTACCATGGTGACGACCAGAGATGGGGTCGTTACTAAAATGTTTTAATATATTACATATTACTTTTTAAAAAAGTAATATATTACACTACTTCGTTACTCTCTACATAAAGTAACTTGTTACTTTACTCGTTAGTTTATTCACAGGCCCGGCCCGCCCCTCCCTGCAGGCAGATCACGCAGACTGCTAAAGTTTCAAATGTTCTCTTTAGTTCAGTTTCCATTGTCGCATAAGACTGATCCAGATCCTGAATGTTTTCCTATCTGACCGTGGCTGTCCTCTGTCTCCTGCTATCTGTATATTTTGCGCAGTCTATCTCTGCTCACCCTGTTGCGTCGGAGTGTTCTCCTGCGTCTTGGCCATGTGTTGCACTGGAACCAGACACCGCAAAGACAGCCGAGCACGTACGAACTGCGCATGCGTGAGTGGCAATAACTCTCCTTACCAGCAGGCGGCGGTAGTGTGTATTCGTCATTCAAAACAGGCAACAACCGGAAGAAAGAGAAGAAGAACAGACTGCGTGATATAAACAAACAACAAATAGCTGTGCGTTTGCTTCACCTTAGCATGTGTTCTTTGCAGGTGTTTGTTGAGGTTTGATTATGACTGATTTTAGTAAGTAACGAAGTGTGACAACCCTGTGGTTGTCCACCAGGTGGTGCTGCTGTAATCTGTGTGTTTGTTGAAATCAGCAGTGATGGGACCCACCTGTGGGACTTGATTTCAGGATATAAGAGGGCTGCAGAACAGGCTCTCGTGCTCTCTCAGCTGCCCTGCTCGGTGCAGCAGGACACCGCTCCTTTGTTCTGGTTTATTGTTGTTTGTAACCAGTGTGTTGCATAAAATAAATGATTGTTTTGGGCAACTCCGGTGTGGAACTGTTGTCCTTATGTTACCAGCAGAGCCAGCTTGTAACGTGTGTCGGGGCAATGTTAGTAACTGTAGTGTGATTACTGAATTATTACAGTAACGCGTTACACCCAACTCTGTTAAGGACTAACGTTTATAATAAATACATTTGTATTAATTTTAAGATCTTTTCATACAATCATACGTATTGGGATCATTTGTATTAATGTGGACCGGAGGGAGAGGGTGACGAGCATAAGTTTAACTTTCCTTTTTATTTCAATTCCAACTTTGGTCATGAAGAATATGTTTCTCTGTTGTCCCCGTTCATAAAGCATAAAGCAACAGCATCAGAGCACGGTGCAGAGTCTCTAGATGAGTTTACAGTAGTCCCTCGTTCTTATTAAACATCCATGTTGTAGTCCGCTGTATAGAAAACTGTAGTTTCCATAGTTTCCCCACAGCAGCAGACGCACATTCATGACGTCCGCTGGTGCATCATAAACACGTGGGATAGTGAAAGTGCATTCGGATTCTCTAAAGTACCGCAGTCTCTTCTCCTAAGTCCTTTTGAATTATCCTATCCACTATCCCTTAACCCTGTGACGTTTCACTCAGAGGTCAAGGAATAGGAGATAGGGTTAGAACTTAGGACCTGATTTTTGGATTATCGGAACGCAACCTGGGCCTGTTGCTGATGAAGGAGCCTGCAGTGTTTCGCAACTCAGGGCCCTTCTCACTTCGGTTAAATGGATTCCTTGCGTCCCTCACTTGCGTCGTTTCCCTGCGTCTAGTCCCTCCCACCAGGGAAGCATGGAGAGACGCAAGGAAACCACGAGAAGCAGGGACATTAGTTATAAGAGCAATGGGACGTCCTTTCCTCCGGAGCGTCACGTGAAGCGACGTCCGTTTGTGATGACGCAGCTCTGTCCCCGTTATTTCCACACACACCCCCGCCTCTGTTTCTACACATTTACTGACACAAACATTTGTATCATCTGTTGTAGATCCAAATAAATAAAATAAAATAAGAAATAATTCTCAAAAAAGATAAACGCCATTCTTAAAATGTATAAACGAACAATAGTTTGATTAATATTGATTCGAGTGCACAAAATAAATAAAATAATTCAGAGAAGAAAAAGAGATGTTATCTATCAAAACCCAGTTAGATTAACATTCATTGGATTGCACACTTTGTTTGTGTGGATATGTAGCAAATTCACCTTTTAATGACTGCGGTTTGCCAGCCGAATTAAAAGCTAATCAGGTCAGTGACAAACCACCAGCTGAAACCCATGAAGGTACCAGGCCTATATAAGTTTTGGATAGAAAGAGGTTCAACCTTACCAAACACAAGATGTCACATGATAACATTGCACATTTTATTTTTGTCCATCATGCGCTCCTACAAGATCAGGATCAGGCCAGGCGCCGTCGGGCAAGACTACAACAGGCTATTTGTTTCATGGAGGTAAGCATCACTAGTCTGGTGCAGTATGAATGGTTTCACCAACAACAGCAATTTACTGTAGATCAATTAATTGTCGGAGTTTAGTAAAAGCTAGGTGCTGAAGGTAACAGGTATCTTTATTTTGCAGATGGATGTCGATCCCATCCAAGCCATTTTAAACCCTCATGTGCCAGTCCTTGCGGTGTTTTTTGATGGCCAGAAGGACCTCATGCAGGACTACAGACTGGGGCGCCAGTCTCTGGAGGCCCTGCTGAGGATCCTGCCATCAAAGAGCACACACGGCTGGTCACATGAGTCACATGGTCACATTTATTGGTTGGCACACGGCTTGTCATACAGTGTGGTGTCCCGGGCCTTTGATGTCCCCAAGTCCACCGTCTGCAGACTGGTGCACACTGGAGTAGAGAAGATAGCAGCCCTTCGCCAGGAGGTCATCAAACTGCCCCCCCCTGGAGAACTGGAGGAGGTTGGCCAAGCATTTGCAAGGCTGGCCAACAGCCCAGTATTCTCCAGGTGTGTGGGGGCTATTGATGGCTGCCATGTCCACATAAAGACCCCCCCAGGACCACAGGGCCAGGATTACCTCAACAGGAAGCTCTTCCCATCCATACAATTGCAGGCAGTGTGTGATGGGAAGGGCTTCATTCTCAACACCTTTGTTGGGGATCCTGGCTCAGTCCATGACACCAGAGTCTTGAAGAACAGCGCAATTTACAAAGAGGCTCTGTATCCTCCCTCAGGTGACACCAAAGATTATTTTTAATCCATCAAAATCCATCAATGACTGTTAGTATACTAAAGATGTTCTCTCTCTTTTTAGGATTCTTCCTTTTGGGTGATGGTGGCTACCCCTGCATAGAAGTACCTGTGGCCATCATCACCCCATATAGAGAACCATTGCAAGGGAGGGTGCAGCCCCAGTGAGATGATAGTGAACTGTTCATGAACTTGTCATGAGAAGTTCATGGAAATTCCGTGAACCATATTCATGAACAGCTCATAAACAGCTCATAACAAAGTTGATGAACTGTTCATGAAAGTTCCATGAACATGAAATGGCACTAGGGCAGTTCATGAACTACTCATGAAACTCCTGGTCTGGAATGGTTCGTGAACAATTCATGGAATATGGTTTTAGGCAGGTTCATGAACAATTCATGAAATGGAGTTTTCAGTGAGTGTAGGGATATTCAGTATTCAACCAAGAACATTTCAAGAATTGTTCATGGTTCATGAACATATCAAGAACTGTTCATAACAACTTCATGAACAGTTCATACCCAGTCACTGAATATAATTCAATGGCTGGCTATGAACTGTTCATGTACATGAACTGTTCATGAACCATTGACTGTGGGTCAATTGGCAACCATAGAAAACAACAATTATGTCAATCACAATGGAACTTTATTCAAATTTACAAACATACATGTATACAGGTGGAGCACTACAATTAATCCTATCACTATTTGAAGCACAGTTCTTGACACTGAGCTGCACACATTTTTTTATAATTATACACAGGATCCAGTTGATCGTCTGGATTGCTTCTTATTCAAAATTCAAAGTACACAGTTACATTCAAATAGCTGTACTTTACAAACATCACATTTCTCCATTTAAGTTATCCGTCTGTCACAGTCCATTACTGTATCTCAAGGAGAAATTCAACATAGTCAATATAAACACATAACGCTATCAAATAATACTTTCTATCAATATATCTATCTTTACCAAATATAACATATTATGGAGATCACAAAAATACACTGTCAATGTTAATAAACAAAAAACAAGGCAATGTGCCTGCAAGACTTCACTCAGGTAAACAAAACATATTACCCGTGCGCAGCAGCTAACCTGCCTGCGAGCCTTCGCTCAGGTCACATTTACCCAGGCGCGGCTGAAGCCCGCGAAAATGGCATCTATTGTTGCCGACAGTTTAGTATTTTTAAAATACCGTTACTATGTCAAACATGCTCAAAACTTTCTGACACACTCTCCTAAACATCTCCAACATCATATCTAATTCACACAAGTTAACATCGATCATTTTCATCATGTACTGACCTGTAGAAAACAGAAAAGTGCAGCAGCAATAATTATACACAGAATCCGGTTGATCGTCTGGATTGCTTCTGACTGGAGGGGCGGAAGTGTCCCCCCTAAAATAACCCAGATGTCACCGCTCACCTGCCAAAGGTTCCACCTTGGCGCTACTTACTCGTACTGCTTCTCAAACAGTACAGATAAACCATAACATGATATGAATGTCACCAAAATAAATACAGATAATGTTCAGTTTCAAATGCACTATTGTTTTGTTTTAAGATTAAAAGTTTTAAAAAATAAAGAAATGTTCAAATAGTAGATGAATATTCAAGAGGTCTTTAAAATCATCACACTGATCATCAAAAGTTCATAAAATGCTCATGAATATTCAAAAATATTCTGAACTTGCCACAATCATCCAAAATTCATGAAATGCTCATAGTCATGAAAAGTTCATGAAATGCTCATGCAAACTTTTTGGGGTTTTAATTATAATTTTGTGATTGGCTGGATCATGAAAAGTTCATAAATTGCTCATAAAAGTCTGTCATGAGCAAAACAGGAACTTTATATGAATGAACAATGTTCATAACAATTTCATGAACTGCTCTTTAAAATGGTTCATGAGCATTTTAAGAATTTTGGTTCATGAACATGACAAGTGAACATATAATGAGTTGTTCATGAATGTTTCATGAGTGCTCATGAACAGCTCATAAAGTCATGAACTCCATCTCGCAGGGGAGAGCCGCTTCAACCAGCATCATGCCAGGGCTCGCTCCATCATAGAGCATGCCTTTGGCATGATGAAAACCAGGTGGAGATTGCTGTTCTTCAAGGCTCTGGAGGTCCGCCACACCTTTGTCCCCTCAGTCATCACCGCCTGTGCAGTGCTACACAACATCTGCCTCACAGCGGGGGACATCCTTGAGCCTGCAGAGGATGTTGGGGACATTGGTGTGGTTCCACCACGTCAGGTGAGGGGGGATCGAGGCAGACACGGCCAGCGAGACCGACTGGCAGGGCTGCTCTCTGCTCCACGTGTGCAACCAGTCGAACTGCAAGAACATGATTATTTGTAGGACTTGGGGACACGAAGGCCGTGGGCACACCACACTGTGAGGAAAGCTGTGTGCCTTCATTCGTTTATTGTGTTGTGACCACATGTATGTAATGTAACAAATAAATGAAAACTGTATGCAAATGGTAAAATAAAAACGTTGCAAACACTTCAAAAGAAAATCATTTATTTAGAAATTGCTCAAATAAATCCACCAGCTTTGTGCTGTTAGCCTGAGTGGCCTGAAAACGCTCCTGCTCTCTTTGGGCCTCCTCTTTCAGGAAATCGAGGAGGGCCCCCCTACTTGCCCTGTTCTTCTTAGCAGGCGGGAGACTAAGAGAGGTGGATGGCTCTTCATCCAGTGTAGTGGTGCTGCTACTTGTGCCAGGCTGCCCAGGATCCTCCTCTTCCTCAATTGCCTAGCCACAAGGAGCGGCCCCAGCTCCACTGGATGAAGAGCCAATTCCACTGGGGGCCACGTCAGCCGAGTCCATCAGGACTGGAGGCTCCATGGAGGGCCGACTCCCGATGGCCTCATGCATCACGGAAAACCACGACCATGTGGCTGCCGTGGCCTCCCCCGCATCTGTCCACGTCCCTGTAGGGGGGGTTTTCAGCTCCTGGGGGACAACAAGGAATATGTCAGTCAGATGAAGACACAATAGAAATAGCTGCATTGTATGCATCTAGAAATACAATATCTCACCTTATATTTTCTTTTGAGGTTGTCCCACTTTTTGGAGAGTTGCGTGGGAGTGAGCACCTCCTCCACCCCCATCTTCTGCAGAACCTCTCTGTGGAGTAAACAATTTCTAAACTTATAGCATCCCGGCATGCAGAGTGTGATTGCTCCTGATTATGCTTCATGCATAATAATTCCATGACACACTCAGGTTCACTGTGGTTCATTCACAGTAGTGATTACATTGATTATCATACCATGCACCAAAACAGTATTGTCAAAACACTGATGTAAAACTGTAGCTCACCCCCAGGCCTTCTTGGCTGTGTACCTCTTTCTTGTGAACAGGTTGTCATTCTCTGTCCTCGGCCTCTGTCCCTGTTTAAAGAGAAAAAGGAAAACCTTAAGCCACTAACATAATGCCTCATAGAAATTACAGCGTAATTATTGAATTGAGCCGATTTTAATATATTGAATTGTTTATTAAAAATAGATTGTGACTGCCAAATTAATGATGGTACCTTAGTTACGTCTTTATGTGGCAGGTAGTTAAATGAACAAACACGTGGTTTTCAACTGAAAATGTTTCCAAAAAATTAATAAAATGATTTTTGAGCACTTTGTTGGTCAGATATATCACATATTTGTAACTAAATGATACATGAATTGAAACAAAACACAGTATAAACTGAGGAGTGACTCCCGTGAGGTTCATGTATTTTCTTCACTCCGCTGGGAAACTGCTCTCATGTCAAGAAGCATCAGATCAGTGCATGCACTGTCTCGTCCAATCAGTGAGCGATACACAGTAAGGGGGCGGGGCGAGTGTCTGAGCATTTCATCTAAGGATGGTCTGGTGGTTCCTTGGTTATAGCTCCTCCATTATCGCTCCTCGGTCCTCTGGCAAAAATAAGGCCATTGGGACGCTACTCAAAATGGCGCAGACAAATCAACTTCCGGTGAGACCGAGACCGAGGAGCGAGGAAATGAAAAATAAGAGAAGTGAGAAAGGCCCTCATTCTCTTTGTATTGTCTGACCTTTTTGAAAGTGTGTGTTGAGAGGTGGAGGAGTTAGGTAAGTCTGGGGTACCCTGTACATTTCTCACCACGTAGCTAACTAATGTTTAGACACACTAGGTTAGCGGATTGTTGCCGCCCCTGTATATTGTTTTGTCAAATTCTTTGTAGTTTAGTTAGTGAGGGTTTTTTTGTTTGAGTTTTGGTTTCGAAGGGTAGATGTAGAGATAGGCCTGGTTTTGTTATGCTTGTTTCTTTTGTTTGGCACAATCCTTTGACTCCTCCTCCTCACCAACAGAGTGTTTCAATTATATGTCCGTTCGGTTCGGGGTTTACACAAAATAAACCTTTTGTCAACTGTTACGCTGACTCCCTCATTTTTATTGGTTGTATGTTATTGTCTCCAGGTCCCCTAGACCTTATTGGGGACGTAACCCTAGGATCCGGGGTAATGATCCGGATGAATCAGGACTCACCCATCTCTACGCCCTAGATGGGTCTGTAAACAGGGCCCTAGCTGGGTTATCTTCCCTCAGTGTAGAACTGGCCGAGAATGCAGGAGTAGGCGAAATATTTGGGAAAAATACTTTGGGAAATGGAAATCTTATAAATAGATAATAGATCTAATAGATACTATATATATATATATATTAATGCTGTCAAAATTATCACGTTAACGGCGGTAATTAATTTTTTGAATTAATTGCATTCAACGCATCTAACGCATGTGCAGAATGGTCCGCCCCATACATCCAACCAGTGGCAGCGCCAGGGTATGGCTGGGGTAGGCTACACCCATACCAAGAAATTGGCTTAGCCCCACCATGAAAAATGATGTTAAAGGAAGCAAAATAAAGTCCGCCAACTCGCGCCGAGAATTGCACAGACAGCAGTTAGTAAGATTGATTTCAGTAGCCACTTGTCTGGAAACACCGAAGACCAGAAACGGTTTTGACATTTTTTGTCACGTAGTATGATTAATTAATTTTTAAGCTGTGATTAATCTGATTAAAAATGTTAATCGTTTGACAGCCCGAATATATATATATATATTATCTATTAGATCTATTATTACTATGCTACAATGGTGAAATCAATACTTTAGATTGGAATACTATATTTGGCTTGGTACTAGCTCTACCTAACATTTTCCATTCAAATAAAGATTTGTCTGCTTTTATAGAGTGGTTACACTATCCCTTTATACTGTAGATGTATATTGTAACAAATTAAATCTTCCCCAAATTCGCACATGAATATGAATCTCTTAAAGAATAATTTGTTTATATGATGAAAAGATTGAATAATATGTTCTACCCTCAGTGTGTTTTTAGGATTATTTTCTCATTTTACTTTAATAGTTTCCTCTTTATTACTTTATACATTTACCAATTGATTAATTCATGGCTAATACATATTTTTCTTTACGTATTTCTCGTTTGTGAATAAGTGTGTTTATGTGTAAACTCACTCCCGTTTTCCTTTTCTCCCCCTCTGGTTGTCAAGCCACGACCCCCTCACATTCTGCTAGACCCCGCCAACTCCTCCGTCCTGTCCTCTCCTCCGTCCATCCGCTCTTGAATCCTTCCGCTGTAACTCTGTTCAGTGGCCCAACTGCTTTGCATTTAATCTCCTCCTTTACAGTCTCTTCGCTGTTGCATGGAGGGCGTATTCCGCTCTCATGTCCCACACTCTGCTCTTGTGCCAAATCTTGTGGCTCAGTTTGGAACTTCATGTCCTGTCTGAGGGGCCGATGAGAGTATGCCTCATTATGTCAGCATGCTGTTTTGGTTCTGGATGCAGTCTCGTCATTGTTGGTTCAGCTCCGGTTCTCTGTCTGTTCGATGGAGGAGTCTCCTGTGGTGAGGTAATTTGTCTGCTTGGAAGATGGGGTCGTAGCATTCTGACTGGCAGAGAGAGAGAGAGAGAGATCTCGGGACGCATTACCTATAGAAAATTCTAACACACTGAGGTAAAATAAATCCAATCTTTTCCACTCTATTTTCCTAATCATACTATCTGTCTTAGATGTTAAATGCCATCTAAACACAATTAATGTCTACTAATGGTTTTACCATAATTAAAGGTGGGGTAGGTAAGTCTCAGAAACCGGCTCGAGTGCACTAAAATTTAAAAGTACACAGCCGAAAATAATCCGCCCCTTCCTTCAGACTTCCTTACAGAGCACCTCCTCCAATACACATGAACGCGCACATGACGTCAGCAGACTGGTGAAAGTGGCCGCCTGTTGCTGGCGAGTCATTGAAGTACTGCTGCAATGCACGCCCAATGACGACACGCCCAATGAGGGCACGAGATACATTTGTGCGTGCACGAGATGGAAGGCTGACCGATAGGGCGGCAATCCAATCTGTTTAGCCGGCCCGGCTAAACGGATTGTACTTTTTACAGTATTACGGGTTCCACAGATGAAATTTTTTTATGGATTTTTTGTCAAAGCACTTAAGATATTCATTGCTATCGGGATGTTAAGAGCATTCCATGGAATATAACAAAAAGTGTATCTCGAGCCGGTTTCTGAAACGTACCTACCCCACCTTTAAGGCGAGACACGGCAGGCAAAAACATCGTTTTTCAAGTACTGGTCAATTTTGAGATTTTGTGCTATTTTGATTCCATAACATGTTTTCTTTCAGGCTTTTGGAAGGAAAACGTACAAAATACACATTTAAGTGTTTATTTTACTATAGTTTGTCTATTTGCGTCTGTAGATTTCTCCTAAATTCACCAAAAGTTAGCATTCTAACGTAACATAAAGTACCGCGACCGCTGTGTGCACCATGTCAACAGAGGTATCGCTGGAAAGCTGTGTCTCTCCTGCACAATCTCATCGGATCCAAATATGGTCATTTCCTTTGTATCAGCAACCAATCGTGAAAGCACAAAGGGGTCTTAAACCAAGAAACGAAATCTCATTGGCTGGTGTCAATTTCTGACAACGTGATGCGTCACGTGGTGTGCTAAAACACTTCCTGGTTAGCTTTCAGCTAGAAATTGAAATCTCAAAATGCCAAAAGAACGGCGAAAAAAACGTTCACAGAGAAGACGACAACAATTGTCACTTGCACGAAGCAAGGTTATAAAAAAAAAAAATGACCCTGAACATGAAATACCTTCACGCAGTGCGTTGATGCGCAAGCTGTCATTCAGAGAACAGGAGGGTTTAGCTAGCGCCTCACTGCAATCTTTAAAGGTCGTTTTCTCAAAATGAGTTTTTTCTCCTACTCTGAGTTCGAAATTTCAACTTCAGTAGCACGTAGATACACCAAACCTTTCAGTTATATTCCTATCAATATTATGAAGGCTTTTACAGAAGGGTTTGTTCATATATAATTCATAGCCTGAATTATACAACATTGTATACCTAAAAACATGGCGAAAATGGATATTTTAGGGCTGTTGACAGTATTTTCTGATGTATGGAATGATAAAAAGAGATATCCAATATCCCTTCTGTAAAAGCCTTAGATACTAATATGACTACAAAATGAAACAATAATTTTGAATCTGGCTATATCCAAAGTTCAGATTTCGATTCCTGAAATGTGTTAAAATATGTGCATATTTAATGAGATAATGGATGATTTGCATATTTAAACATGCTATTTCAGGAAACTTGTAATACAAAAGACAATTGCCTTATTGTAAGTAATTAACTGGAGATATTTCTAGCTGATACCTTTAAGTAAAAAAAATTACCCTATTCACCTGGGGTGTCTCGCCTTAATGTCTACTAATAATTTTACCATATCCCTAAACATTGTTTTCACCCACTGTAACATGGCTACTCCAAATAACTATTTCTGGTAACCATTTTCTTCCATATATTGAAATACCTCCATGTTTCAAACACCACATATTTCACACACTATAAAAGAATGTCCCCATATTTTCTCCATCATTTTAAATCTCACTGTTATTTAGAACATAAATAACTTTTGTGACTGAATATATCTGTGCAATGTCGCCACAATCTGCTGGGGAATTTTGTTCATAGAGTTTGTACGTACAAAGCTGTACTTGTGGGTTAGTAGCCTGTTTCTACTGTAATCATTTTCAATAATTGTGCTCAGATAGGTCACTGGTCGGTTGTTCATAAACTTAACAGGGGGTGTTTCTGGTACAGACTAAAACATGGATCCAGTGTATTTGGAGATTCCCCTAATCTGTAAATCCCCATCACTTACATATCCCGATCACTTAAACCCATTTTATCATTTGATACAAGAACTGCATATAGAGGGGGGTGAATCATCTTGATTATAACCGCCTTACCTTTGGGAACTGAAGATTATTATCATATGATATTTAAGAAGTATGTTACATTTGAAATGGCAGAAAGTCTTGTTGCAAATTCCAGATAGATATTAAAAGAGGTCCTTTGGGTTTCTCTGGTGGTTATCAATAGTAGCAGTTAAGTGAATACTGTTCAAACAATACTTGTGTTTTATATTGATTTCTCTGTTTTATCCTTTCATAAATGTAAGGACTAAAAATGGCTATAAAGATTCTGGGCTGGTTGGAGTAAACAGGGTTTTATTGCTCTGTGGGGGAGGTGTAGGTATGCAGGACAGGGGGCTAGGTGGATGAGAGTATATTCTGCTTAAGATCTCTAGCATGTCATGTTTCAGGGAAGTCTACATGTCTTGAATAGTATATGTGTGGGTTTAATTAATAAGCAGTCTGTGTAACCAGAAGTTGGAGATATGAGGGATGAAATCTTTGTGTTATCTTTGTGAGAGAGGAAATACCCTTATATAGACACATGCTATCGACAGCAGTGGGTAGAATGTGTGTGTGTAGGCTGCAGAAATATGAGACAGTGAATGCCAGATGTGTTTGTTTTGCTTCAAACTGAGAGACAATTGTTTCCGGATCATCTCTGCTGGCACGCGCTGATTCGCTGTGACACAGCATCTTTTGGCATCTCCCAATGAGATGACCTGAAAAGATGACCAGCTGACCCAACTCCTCCTGTTTTATTCTTATTTGTAAGCCTGTTCGGCCTTGTGTTCGCTCTCTCTTCTCCGGCTGCCAGGACAGAAGGATCTCCGCAGCACGCGAACAGGGCAGAAGTGGGCCGGCTACTTCTTACATTACAATATAATTGTATTATATTATATTGTATTGTAATGTATTATATTGCATTGCATTATTACCTTTTATAATTAAAACAGATTATTGTTTAAACTGGTATCTGGGTGTTCTCTGATTTCCTTCCTGTTATGATTTTAAGCAGGACTCGTCAAAACGACACGCGGAGGCGAGTGGGGTTGTAAAAACCTCAAAACTCTGACAGAACGAGTATTTCTAACTCCTCTTCTTGTTGCTCAGCTGATCTTTTGGCTCTGGGGATAAGTGAAAGTCTTTGAAACACAGCTGGAGTTTTGTTAGTGATGTGGGCATTATCTATGAGTGAACTAATGGATCCATGTCTTACATGATATTGTACTCCCCATCCAACCAGAAAGGTGCCAAGTGTAATGAGCACAATCAACAATGCTATTCTGACTCTTATCCCTAGGGGACCCCACAATTGCTTTGGCTTTGTTCTTGAAATAATCTCTATTTTCTCCATGGTTGTGTCAGTTACAGAATTTAAATAATGAGTACTATAATAACGTATACAAAAATTGGACTCTTTTTCAGGTGTAAAACAAAAAATAGGTTTTCACTTTAGTGTACAATCTATAAAAATCTATAGACAATTTGTCTTTTGAGCTGTTTCTATCTTTATCTTATTTCTATTTATTGTTTTGTTCTAGCTCTGCCAAATCAGTCCTAACTCCCAATAATGTTCTGGAAGTTGCCAGTGAAGGGTGACAATGTGTGAGGTGGTGTCAATTTGCTCCTTCCGAAATCAATATATCTGTATAATCATGACACTCCCTCCTTTGAGCATAAAATGCTCAATTAATATCGCAATGATTTCTCTATTATGAACAGAACATGGAAAACCCATAACGTTGTGTTAAATATACATAAATTCTCCGGGTACCCATAAGGAGTACAAAAATATCGTATAATGTATGGTTTTCTGATGGTATAAATGCATATTCACTAAAGATCTGCCATTAGCACAAAAAATAGTTTACTTGTTGTTTCAATAATGGCTTGTCATGGTATTATGTATCATTGTTGCTGCGAAAAACAATTCCCCTGGTTTCGCTAATGCGTCTCAATAATTCTAGGATTGGTTGATACTGCTGAACTAACATATGATAAAATAATATTTCTCTAAACTAGAGGGAAAATACGAACTATTCTCACAGAGGGTGACATGCAGGAGAACATGAAGGGCTGGTGCCCCTCACTCAAAATGAGATATTGCCTTACGCACTACATTATAAATCAGTAAAGTCACTTAAAAATAAATAAATAAAAACTGATTCTTGAAACTGTTGTAAAATCCCTACAACTTCTTCATCCAAGCTCTAACCCTAACGGCTGGAAAATGTTGTGCCAGTTTCTGTCGCCCTATCACTGTTCTCCCGCTAACAGTCACTCTCTAGTTCTGCTGGGTTCTTGTTGACTTCTTCACTGGTTTGAGACAAGCGATCCTATCTAACACCTGCCTTTGTAGCCAGACTTCACCACAGCAGAATCGAGTTTCTGTTTTGAGGTCTCAACAGCCTCACGTCAGGTGTATCGTCGCCCCTTGAACTGCAGTCGGTGTAAACAGGAAGACTTGGTAAGGATCCTCCGTCTTGGGCGAGTACTCAGTACAGGGTGTGTCGAGCGCTCTCTATAATGCACAAACAGGCACTGAGAACGGCGCAAGGCAGCCGTGCGCGCCACATAGCAGGACAGCGCGCGCACAGGACAGAGGAGATGAGACGTGGCTTCTTCCTCCGACCTGTGAGGAGGAGGGAATAAGCCAGCCAGGGTGATCACTCTTGACCTAAAAGAGCTTGTGATGACCTTTGGCATTTAAGCCGGGTTAGGGTGTAAAACAGCTGAGCTGCCATCTCCTTGGATCTGGAGACATGACGGAGCCACAGGGAGAGCAGACAAATCACTCACCCTTTTCGCTGATGTTAGAGCCAAAGGTAATACTACTTTTTAAGGGGAACCTGATCTAAAGGTTCAAATGGGGCTTTGCTTAGTGCGCGTAACGCCAAAGCCAAATCCCACTGAGGCGCCAGTGCGCGTGACACAGGTCTGAGTCTCCGTGCTGCGCTCTGCGAGCCCCTCTGTGCAATTCGCTGGGAATATACATTGCTCTGATGGAGAGCAACGTGTGTGTGCGCTCAGAAGCTGTGCAGATCGTACAACTCCCTGGCGATTGAGGTATGGCTGCTTCCATAGCCGTGGTCTGTTGTCTGTGTGAATCAACACATGTTTGATTGTACAGCAACGGGGCGACTCCCCCGTTCTTTTCCGGGATTTAGAAAATAGATGGATTAAAAACAAGAGTTCCTGCAGCGCTGAATGGAGCGCAAGACACTGTTCCTGGGATGACAGGAGTGTTTCTTGTATCCCATGGAACTGCGGGGGGGAGAGGCTTCTCTGTGATGTGCCGTAATGGTCGTCATGGTGACGAGCCACGCCATCGCCCTCGCTGCCCGTGAGGCGAAAGGGCTGCGAGGGAGTCTCCACACGCTGCATTTCACTCTGTCTCATCATGAGGCGCGTACACGCCCAGGGGATGAGTAATGTGTGTGCATGCTGTCCACACGAGGCGTTATAACCAGGGCTGCACATAACTGGTGCGCAGGTGCGCATGCAAAATACTTTGCTGCTTCACTTTTATATTTATATAACTTACCTACCTATCTAATATATGTATTGCATCATTTACCGTCAAACCAAAACACTGTGAATGTCCTTGACAACCCTAAAATGTAGTTTAGTTCAGCCAATCACAGATCTTTGATACAAAACAGGCATCTGTTTGACCTCTTTCGTTGTCAGGGCCCTGTTGTCAAAGATATTCTTGGTGTGGACCCCTGGACCCAATGCGGTCGCTGTTGCTCCTTCCTTCGAAACCCCACACACAAACGTCGGAGGTCACCATTTGTTGGAGTCTAAGTGGTTTAAGGCCCACCTCGGCTCTGCGTGTTCGTTTGGTGAGCATCTTGGAAAATCATAATGGAAGGAATTCAAAGCACCAGAATAAGGGTTAAACAATAATCTGTTTTAATGATAAAAGGTAAGAATACAATACACTTTTAAAAGGGGTAGGCCCACCCCTGCTCTGGTCCTAATGCCGGGAGAACATCATCATCTTGACGGCAGGAGGAAAGAGAGCGAACACACGAACAGGATATATGGAAGAACAACGGGGAGGAGTCCTCCTTCCACAGAGCCCATCCATTGCGTGATATAAAAACGACAAGCTTCCGTAGCGAATCAGCGCGAGCCAGCCGAGGACCCACAGAAACAAGAGTCTTTTACCATTTAAGGTAAAACAGACACATTGGGAGTCCGTCACGAACCTGCTCTGAATAACAAGCTCGTCATCTTGTGGAAACCTCCACACACCCACACATTTTGCAGAGACTTCCCTCTCTGTGGCCCCCTCTCCTATTAGTTCAATATACACACAGTCTCACATACTTTTGGTATCTTAAAGATATGTCCAATATATAGTTTGTTTATAGTTGACTAATATAAGCAACACATATCAGTTACCTTAATATCAATAATAATGAGGAAAACATTACCTCTGCTCTCAAACAGCGAAACAGCAGAACCCTACATAAACATATACATAGAACGCACAATCATTTTCCTTAGCATGTGTAACGCACACTCATTCCAGAGATCTGAGCTATCTTCAAATAAGGACATTCCCTTGCTCACATCTTACTCCAAATACAATAGTTTTACTCTTCATATTTCCAACTTTTTGTTACACAGACTACCATTATTTATACAAAGTAATTAAACACACACATATATTTTAGACATGTATCATTCCAGCTACTTGGCATGCTGTGTTTAGATAAGAATGTTTCCTCTCCCCACATCTTTAGTCTCCTGTCATGCAAACCTGCTCCTTATTTCACACAGAGTAATTTAAACACATTTAAGCCAACTACTTCACAATGTTGTGGCAATTTAGTACTCACAACCTGAAAGAATAAAACAGAAAGAAATCAATAAAAACACAAGCACCAGTATAATTGAGCAGTTATTATACAGCCTATGGCTCCTGCAATGCATACACACACATTCTACTCTCTGCTGTCTATAGCATATGTCTATATAAGGATATTTCCTCTCTGTCCCCTCCACTTCTCCTAACAGGGAAGTTTTCACTCCTCATATCTCCCGCTACTTGTTCATATAAACTGCTACTATTAAATACAAAGTAATTAAGTACACACATGAATATATAAAAACACACTTCTTATATGTCAGGGGACATTAAAATGAATATACCAAAAATACGCTGAATTAAACTTTTTGCTGTATCACGTTACTTCAATTTTCTTCAGACATTAATAAGTTGTTAAATGTTAAGAAGCCCTGAGACACAGTTTTGCCCCCGCGGGCAGGTTAAAGTATTTTTTTATTGGATAAATTCATGATAAATTGCTTTGATTTTATAAATAAATGTCATACTCTTGGGTGTCATCCTTGTCTTGATCCTTTTTGTTGAGTGCCAACTGTATCGTTTTGAATTGAATCCGGAGGGTTTTTGATTAATTTGAGTTTGAATTGAAGGGCATTTCATCAGTAGAACAGCTAACTTTAGGCCGTATACATGGTCATACTAGCAAAGCAGCAGTGGGTATTGAGAGCTACAGTATATGCCCCACAGATTGATTAAAAAATAACTAGTCAACATATGGGGGGGTCGACCCACACTCTAAGGGAGTTTTTAATTCCGGGTTCTATTGTTAAAAGGTGATAAAGTGAGTCATTACATAAATAACCGTCAGCACAACGGTAGCTAGCTTACATGTCTGTTATCAACTTGATTTAACAACACTGACTTAAGCAGGGTTTCCACTGTAACTGTACACCTGCCAGACCAACGGGCACCACCGGGACAAAATGTTTGTATATTTTAAATGCCAAATTTAGGCCACATATCCATTTCAGTGTTTCCCTATTCATCTGGCGGACCGCCGTTTAATGCTGCGGAACAGTGCCGTCAGTCAATGAATGAGACAACTGTCTGTGGTTAATTCAAAAGTCAGTATCAACCATACTGTCTGAGGTGAGAACCTGTTATCTATATTTCCTTCGGATTGTCACCCAGTCTCCCAGCTGCTCAGGAACTGCCGGGGTCAGCCCACACCGGATGCTGGGGGCTAGCTACAGTAGCTAACAAATGCATTTCTATGAAGCTAAGCATTTAGCCATTTAAAACTTGACTCCAATGCTACAAATAAACTACACTAAATAGCATATCATTATCACTAAAGGAGGCATAGAAATAGTTAAAAGTGAAACACACAGAGGACAACAAATCTGTTTATTCGCATCACTGCCCAATACTCAAAAAATACAACTTGTTGTGCTGGGAAAAGAGACAAGACTACATTCAGTTTATTTAAATCCCAACTCAAAACCTGGTTAGTGAGGAATCAGCTCTGCCAACACTGACACAATCCTCCTTACAACCCACTGCCTGTGTTTTAACATGTTCTTTTATTTTATTGTTCTGTCTTTTTATTTAAATATTCCAGTAATCTATGTTGCTTGTTTTAATTTGATTGTATTAACTTGTTTAAATGAAATGTGTTTTAGGTTGACTTATAATATCTGTCCAGGGACAACAGCCTCTTGGCTAACTCTGGCACATTTACAGGAATGTTAAAGATCAAATGCAAATATTTTTTTTATAATTGCCAGTAAAATCGAAATCATATAGCTACAACACTATCTAAGATATTGCAGTATTAAAATCGGAGATAATATGCGTCTGGCAATGCGCAATATTTATTTTGTTCAACCCCCAACACCAAGTCCGACGATTTATTTCTCAGCCGCTCGTCTCCGCAAGATGGCGTCGCGTGACGTCAGAGTGGCCAAACATATTTCCACCTGGCTTATCGCTCACAGCTGCTTCCGCCGATAGTACAACTTAGTTTCGTTATCATGTCTGATTCTGAGTAGACTAAAAGATTTAGGAATCCAAACTATAACATATAATAAGTACCCTGTATCAAGATTGATGCAAAACAAGTGAAATTGGACCTTTTTAGAGAAGTTTAGAAAAATAAAGTCCAGGCGACCTCTGGGTAATTTGGGAACCATCAGTTCCATTTGAACTTTTTCACTGTAAAAATCATTTTATTACTTTGAATTATCACTATAGGTATTCATTCCATCCAAATACAACTGTTGTGAAAAAAAAAAAAAAACATACTCTGTTATTAGTCTAGCAGGAAGGGCCCTCAGATTTAGAGATACCCCTACCCGAGGTAGAACAATTTACAACAATCCATCCATCCATCCATCTTCTCCCGCTTATCCGTGGTCGGGTCGCGGGGGTAGCAGTTCCAGCAGAGAGCCCCAAACTTTCTTTTCCCTGGCGACATCAACCAGCTCTGACTGGGGGATCCCAAGGCGCTCCCAGGCCAGCGAAGAGATATAATCCCTCCACCTGGTCCTAGGTCTACCCCTTGGTCTCTTCCCAGCTGGACGTGCCTGGAACACCTCCCTAGGGAGGCGCCCAGGTGGCATCCTAACTAGGTGCCCGAACCACCTCAACTGGCTCCTTTCGACGCGAAGGAGGAGCGGCTCAACTCCGAGTCCCTCCCTGATGACCGAACTTCTCACCTTATCCCTAAGGGAGACACCAGCCACCCTGCGGAGAAAACCCATCTCGGCCGCTTGTATCCGCGATCTCGTTCTTTCGGTCATGACCCATCCTTCATGACCATAGGTGAGGGTAGGAACGAAAATGGCCCGGAAGACCGAGAGCTTTGCCTTCTGGCTCAGCTCCCTTTTCGTCACAACGGTGCGGTAAAGCGACTGCAGTACCGCTCCCGCTGCTCCGATTCTCCGGCCCATCTCACGCTCCATTGTTCCCTCACTCGAGAACAAGACCCCGAGATACTTGAACTCCTTCACTTGGGGTAAGGACTCATTCCCTACCTGGAGTGGACAGTCCATCGGTTTCCTGCTGAGAACCATGGCCTCAGATTTGGAGGTGCTGATCCTCATCCCAGCCACTTCACACTCGGTTGCGAACCGATCCAGTGAGTGCTGAAGGTCGCAGACCGATGAAGCCATTAGAACCACATCATCTGCAAAAAGCAGTGGTGCAATCCTTAGTCCACCGAACTGCAGACCCCCTCCCCCATGACTACGCCTCGAAATCCGATCCATGTATATTACAAACAGGATTGGTGACAAAGCGCAGCCCTGGCGGAGGCCAACCCTCACCGGAAATGGGTCCGACTTACTGCCGAGGACCCGGACACAGCTCTCGCTTTGGGAGTACAGAGATTGGATGGCCCTGAGTAGAGACCCCCTCACCCCATACTCCCGCAGCACCTCCCACAGTAACTCCCTGGGAACTCGGTCATACGCCTTCTCCAAGTCTACAAAACACATGTAGACCGGATAAGCGTACTCCCAGGCCCCCTCCAGGATCCTTGCGAGAGTAAAAAGCTGATCCGTCGTTCCACGACCAGGACGGAATCCGCATTGTTCCTCCTCAATCTGAGGTTCGACAATCGGCCTGACCCTCCTTTCGAGTACCTTAGAGTAAACTTTCCCGGGGAGGCTGAGTAGTGTGATGCCTCTGTAATTGGCACACACCCTCTGATCCCCCTTTTTAAATAGGGGAACCACCACCCCGGTCTGCCACTCCTTCGGTACTGTTTCCGACTTCCACGCAACGTTGATGAGACGTGTCAACCATGACAGTCCCTCAACACCCAGAGCCTTCAGCATTTCCGGGCGGATCTCATCCACCCCCGGGGCTTTGCCACTGTGGAGTTGTTTGACGACCTCAGTGACCTCCCCCCGGGAGATTGGTGTTGATCCCCCGTCATACTCCAGCTCTGCCTCTAACATAGAGGGCGGAGTTGTCGGATTCAGGAGTTCCTCAAAGTGTTCCTTCCAACGCCCTAACACTCCATCAGTTGAGGTCAACAACGTCCCATCCTTACTGTACACAGCTTGGATGGTTCCCTGCTTCCCCCTCCTGAGGTGTCGGACAGTTTTCCAGAACAACTTTGGTGCCGCCCGAAAGTCCTTCTCCATGTCTTCTCCGAACTTCTCCCACACCCGCTGCTTTGCCTCGGCCACGGATGAGGCTGCTGCCCTTCGGGCCTGTCGGTACCTTGCAACTGCCTCGGGAGTCCCCCGGGATAACAAATCCCTGAAGGCCTCCTTCTTCAGTCGGACGGCTTCCCTGACCACCGGTGTCCACCAGGAGGTTCGAGGGTTACCGCCCCTTGAGGCACCTAGGACCTTGAGACCACAGCTCCCCGCCGCGGCTTCGGCAATAGAGGCTTTGAACACCGACCACTCTGGTTCAATGTCCCCAACCTCCACAGGAATGCCCGAAAAGCTCCGCCGGAGGTGTGAGTTGAAGGCCTCCTGAACTTGGGCCTCCTCCAGACGTTCCCAGTTCACCCGAACTACACGTTTGGGCTTACCAGGTCTATCCAGAGGCTTCCCCCGCCACTCGACCCAACTCACCACCAGATGGTGATCAGTTGACAACTCCGCCCCTCTCTTTACCCGAGTGTCCAAAACATACGGCCTCAGGTCCGATGATACGATAACGAAATCGATCATGGACCTTCTGCCTAGGGTGCTCTGGTACCACGTACACTTATGAGCATCCTTATGTTCGAACATGGTGTTTGTTATGGCCAATCCATGACTAGCACAGAAGTCCAGTAACAAACCACCACTCCGGTTCAGATCAGGGGGGCCGTTCCTCCCAATCACGCCCCTCCAAGTGTCTCCATCATTGCCCACATGTGCGTTGAAGTCTCCCAGCAAGATTAAAGAGTCCCCTTCAGGAGCCCCATACAGGACTCTTTCCAGGGTCTCCAAGAAGGCCGTATACTCTGAACTGCTGTTGGGTGCATAAGCACACACAACAGTCAGAGTTTTCCCCCCCATAACCCGCAGGCGTAGGGAGGCGACCCTCTCGTCCACTGGGGTAAACTCCAACAAAGAAGCACCTAACCGGGGACTTGTGAGTATCCCCACACCCGCCCGGCGCCTCACACCTTGAGCAACTCCGGAGAAGAATAGAGTCCAACCCCTATCCAGAAGTAAGGTTCCAGAGCCGACGCTGTGCGTAGAGGTGAGCCCAACCAGATCCAACTGGTAACTGGTAATTTACAACAATGTTTTTTCTTATCTTTAGGGTCTCCCATTAATGAAACTGATTGTTGTCAAATTTTATTTTGGGGGAAAAAATTTGTTTTGGGTTGTTCTTTAGAACTACCCCAATCCCTGAAAAAGAGCCAAATTAGACCAGACCGAATGTGGGAAAGGTGACCAAAAAGCCCATAACTTGAGAATGATCATTTATTTCCTCTTCAGATTTGCTGAGGTATGAACCAGGTAGATGTCCTACATCACCAAATAGTTAGACAATTATTTAACTAAAAAAATACTGAATTCTAGTCCTGTAAACTTAGCTTTAGTTTAGACGGAAATTGTACTTTTTGGTGTTAGGAACATAGGACTCCATCACTTTTCTCTCATTTATCAGAAAAACAGAGATCCCTAAAAAAATATACCATTACTGAATTGTCTAGGGTGCTATTGAACACTAACCAGTAGTTGTATGGAAATATCTGGTACGGTTATATTGCAAATGAGATTTCTTTAGACATAGGCCTACATCTTTTCTGATACAGTCAAACTCCGAATGGGGGAGAAGTGGCACAATAGCCTATAAGTAAAGGATGGTCATCATATTTGGAGAGGGAAATACCAGGTGGCTGAACTACATCACCAAATAGTCAGAATAAGAATAACCCAATAAAATGAAGTTTATTAGTTCTAAATTGCAAGCCTCAAAAACATATCCACATAGGTGTAAATAGAACAGGTTTTATTGAAACTGGAACCTTCATTCAAAGTACAGTATACAACTCATCAAATAATGATGTGAGAGGTCAAGTATATAGATACTAGAATATAATGTTAAATGTCAGGTTCCTCAGAAACATTAGGGGACACATTTTGACATTCTGCACAGCAGGTGCAGAACTCCGTACAGGGAAGGCCAACAGCGAGGCACTGGCACTTTCCACTCTCTCCACACTTTGCATCTTTGCAATACAAGTGAGTAATGTCTCTCACTTCTCTAGGTGCTGGGGGTTTTTCAAATAGCACTGGTTGAATGGCCCCATCTCTGACAATCCACCCCTTGCCAATAGGACTCCATAACAAGGGTTTGGGCATGTGGCTGTGACACCATATCGCTGTCTGAAACATTGCTCTTTGCACATGTTGTTTAAATGCATCCTCTGTTGGCGGCAGATTTGCAGAGGCTGCATCTGTCGTTGATGCAATTATGAACCTCAGTTCATCCAAGTTTGTGCACATCAGTCCATTTTCCTTTTTCCATATAGCAGAAGCGCAAATTGTCTTGCGACTGGCAAAGACTCTTCCAAGCTGGCAGAGAGTCCAAAATGAGCCAGATCTTTGAGCTCGCTGAGATGGGTCTTGAGTTTGTTGAATGCTGTTGTCTTTCCTATTCTGTACAAACTACTTGTTGTGTCACAGCCAGTGAGTGCATGACATGCTGGTAGACAGTTAGACATGTATTTTCCAATTTTCTCAGATATTGTGTTGATGGGGACATATCTCTCTCTCATTCCATGGCCTGCATGCATGTACACTAGAGATGAACCAAACATTCCTTTGCTTGCATAATATATGAACAGTACTTCCACATCTGTGTCATCAGACCTCACAATGATGCGGGAATATGACTCTGCAAGATGTATGGCATGGAGCACCATTCTTGTGTCTGCCTCCTCCTGATCACTGTACAGTGAGGTCAAACTGCTTACTCCTGCTGTGCAGATGCTCTTCACCTCCTCCCCTTCTTCAAATCCACCTGCCAAGATGATGGAGTCACCTGAGTGTAGTCTCTGTGGGGCAGCAGTGACAATGTAGTTGCTCACAAACATGCACAGTGCAGTCTTGTTTCCACTACTCCTCAAGTACTTCCTGTAGTTTGGGACATTTGTTTTGCCAGTGATAACATGTGTAGGCCTTCCATCACTTGCGCCTCTCCAGGTCTTTGATTGACTGTGGGCCGTCATACCTGTCAAATACCATGACCACACATTGCATTTCTTGTTTTCTATTTAGAAGTGACAAGATCTTCTTCAGGATGCATTCTGCTAGCTCACTGAAGGTCTGGAAGGCTGAATCATGGAGGCTTTGAAGCATAGCCATGCCATCAATGATGTATGCAGATTTCTCTGTGGTGTCCGACAGCTCCTGCATCACTTCTACTACTGACTCCAGTTTTTTTGCAAGGTCTGCTTTTGTGGTTTTTCTCATCGCTCCATCGTCATAAAAGAGAGAGGGTGGGACAGCAGCCAATTCATGACGCATCACATTCTCCAATGATACGTCTCTTTGTTTTGAAACAGCCAGGAGTCTCCTGAAGAGGACATCGGAATCCATCTGAAACTTCTTAGATTTACTGGTTGCTATGCATGCTATCATATCTGTGAATGTTGCCAATTTGTGTCTTTTCTCAGGATCCCAGAAACGTTTTGGTGTATCACTCTTTAGTCGTTCATCAATGAAATTTGCATTTAGCTTTTCTCCATCTTCCAGAAAGCTTGAGAGATCTTTTGCCACCTTTTGTGATGCTACTTGTCCACTTGTAATATTGATGAGCTCATCAGGAACTTTCTCCAAATCAAATGGGTTCTGCCTGTCTTGCACAAACTCCATTATCTTTATAGTTTCCCTCTCATCCCTGTCCATGCGGGCTGCTCCATGTTCTTTGTGGGATTTTGGTGCATGTACCGCTGCATCACAAAGCTCTGTCATGGCATCGCAGTACTCACTGGTGACATGCCTTGTGATGAGCCATCTTTTCAGAGCTCCCTTTCGTAGTGTGAAGCCGATAATGCCTCCTTGACCCTTTCCTTCTCTGTTGATAGTTTGTTCAAGTGCTTGATCGGTGGCTACACAGTTGAAGTTTCTCTCATCTGAGCGCCGCACAACAAACCCTCCTTCTCTCATGAATTTGTAGATATCTGGTTGGCTTTTTTCAAGGGCTTTCATTTCAGCTATGTAGACTGGCATGTACTTTGCGTAGTTCATCCTCCCAGCAGCCCGGAACCATGGTATTGCTTCAGACATGCAGTTGAGATGAAGGTCAAAGTTAGCTTCACGCTCTGATCGTAGCATTTTGAGTAAGAGATCAGCCCATCCATCCATTCATCCATCTTCTCCCGCTTATCCGTGGTCGGGTCGCGGGGGTAGCAGTTCCAGCAGAGAGCCCCAAACTTTCTTTTCCCTGGCGACATCAACCAGCTCTGACTGGGGGATCCCAAGGCGCTCCCAGGCCAGCAAAGAGATATAATCCCTCCACCTGGTCCTAGGTCTACCCCTTGGTCTCTTCCCAGCTGGACGTGCCTGGAACACCTCCCTAGGGAGGCGCCCAGGTGGCATCCTAACTAGGTGCCCGAACCACCTCAACTGGCTCCTTTCGACGCGAAGGAGGAGCGGCTCAACTCCGAGTCCCTCCCTGATGACCGAACTTCTCACCTTATCCCTAAGGGAGACACCAGCCACCCTGCGGAGAAAACCCATCTCGGCCGCTTGTATCCGCGATCTCGTTCTTTCGGTCATGACCCATCCTTCATGACCATAGGTGAGGGTAGGAACGAAAATGGCCCGGAAGACCGAGAGCTTTGCCTTCTGGCTCAGCTCCCTTTTCGTCACAACGGTGCGGTAAAGCGACTGCAGTACCGCTCCCGCTGCTCCGATTCTCCGGCCCATCTCACGCTCCATTTTTCCCTCACTCGAGAACAAGACCCCGAGATACTTGAACTCCTTCACTTGGGGTAAGGACTCATTCCCTACCTGGAGTGGACAGTCCATCGGTTTCCTGCTGAGAACCATTGCCTCAGATTTGGAGGTGCTGATCCTCATCCCAGCCGCTTCACACTCGGTTGCGAACCGATCCAGTGAGTGCTGAAGGTCGCAGACCGATGAAGCCATCAGAACCACATCATCTGCAAAAAGCAGTGGTGCAATCCTTAGTCCACCGAACTGCAGACCCCCTCCCCCATGACTACGCCTCGAAATCCGATCCATATATATTACAAACAGGATTGGTGACAAAGCGCAGCCCTGGCGGAGGCCAACCCTCACCGGAAATGGGTCCGACTTACTGCCGAGGACCCGGACACAGCTCTCGCTTTGGGAGTACAGAGATTGGATGGCCCTGAGTAGAGACCCCCTCACCCCATACTCCCGCAGCACCTCCCACAGTACCTCCCTGGGAACTCGGTCATACGCCTTCTCCAAGTCTACAAAACACATGTAGACCGGATAAGCGTACTCCCAGGCCCCCTCCAGGATCCTTGCGAGAGTAAAAAGCTGATCCGTCGTTCCACGACCAGGACGGAATCCGCATTGTTCCTCCTCAATCTGAGGTTCGACAATCGGCCTGACCCTCCTTTCGAGTACCTTAGAGTAAACTTTCCCGGGGAGGCTGAGTAGTGTGATGCCTCTGTAATTGGCACACACCCTCTGATCCCCCTTTTTAAATAGGGGAACCACCACCCCGGTCTGCCACTCCTTCGGTACTGTTTCCGACTTCCACGCAACGTTGATGAGACGTGTCAACCATGACAGTCCCTCAACACCCAGAGCCTTCAGCATTTCCGGGCGGATCTCATCCACCCCCGGGGCTTTGCCACTGTGGAGTTGTTTGACGACCTCAGTGACCTCCCCCCGGGAGATTGGTGTTGATCCCCCGTCATACTCCAGCTCTGCCTCTAACATAGAGGGCGGAGTTGTCGGGTTCAGGAGTTCCTCAAAGTGTTCCTTCCAACGCCCTAACACTCCATCAGTTGAGGTCAACAACGTCCCATCCTTACTGTACACAGCTTGGATGGTTCCCTGCTTCCCCCTCCTGAGGTGTCGGACAGTTTTTCCAGAACAACTTTGGTGCCGCCCGAAAGTCCTTCTCCATGTCTTCTCCGAACTTCTCCCACACCCGCTGCTTTGCCTCGGCCACGGATGAGGCTGCTGCCCTTCGGGCCTGTCGGTACCTTGCAACTGCCTCGGGAGTCCCCCGGGATAACAAATCCCTGAAGGCCTCCTTCTTCAGTCGGACGGCTTCCCTGACCACCGGTGTCCACCAGGAGGTTCGAGGGTTACCGCCCCTTGAGGCACCTAGGACCTTGAGACCACAGCTCCCCGCCGCGGCTTCGGCAATAGAGGCTTTGAACACCGACCACTCTGGTTCAATGTCCCCAACCTCCACAGGAATGCCCGAAAAGCTCCGCCGGAGGTGTGAGTTGAAGGCCTCCTGAACTTGGGCCTCCTCCAGACGTTCCCAGTTCACCCGAACTACACGTTTGGGCTTACCAGGTCTATCCAGAGGCTTCCCCCGCCACTCGACCCAACTCACCACCAGATGGTGATCAGTTGACAACTCCGCCCCTCTCTTTACCCGAGTGTCCAAAACATACGGCCTCAGGTCCGATGATACGATAACGAAATCGATCATGGACCTTCTGCCTAGGGTGCTCTGGTACCACGTACACTTATGAGCATCCTTATGTTCGAACATGGTGTTTGTTATGGCCAATCCATGACTAGCACAGAAGTCCAGTAACAAACCACCACTCCGGTTCAGATCAGGGGGGCCGTTCCTCCCAATCACGCCCCTCCAAGTGTCTCCATCATTGCCCACATGTGCGTTGAAGTCTCCCAGCAAGATTAAAGAGTCCCCTTCAGGAGCCCCATACAGGACTCTTTCCAGGGTCTCCAAGAAGGCCGTATACTCTGAACTGCTGTTGGGTGCATAAGCACACACAACAGTCAGAGTTTTCCCCCCCATAACCCGCAGGCGTAGGGAGGCGACCCTCTCGTCCACTGGGGTAAACTCCAACAACGAAGCACCTAACCGGGGACTTGTGAGTATCCCCACACCCGCCCGGCGCCTCACACCTTGAGCAACTCCGGAGAAGAATAGAGTCCAACCCCTATCCAGAAGTAAGGTTCCAGAGCCGACGCTGTGCGTAGAGGTGAGCCCAACCAGATCCAACTGGTAACGCTCCACCTCCCGCACAAGCTCCGGCTCCTTCCCCCCCAGAGAGGTGACGTTCCACGTCCCCAAAGCCAGCTTCTGTCGCCCGGGTCTGGTCCGTCGAGACCCTCCGCTTTCACTGCCACCCTTCTGGCAGCGCACCCGACCCCATCGATGTTTCCCGTAGGTGGTGGGCCCGCGGGACGGAGAAGCGGAGGTGTTGCCCACGTTGCCTTTTCGGGCTGGGCCCGGCCGGGCTCCGTGGCAAGCCCGGCCACCAGACGCTCGCCGACGAGTCCTCCTTCTGGGCCTGGCTCCAGAAGGGGACCCCGGGCTTCCTCCGGGCCGGGTATCCTCACTTTTTGTATCGTCTTTCATGAGGTCTTTTGAACCAATCTTAGTCTGGCCCCTTGCCTGAGACCAATTTGCCATGGGAAACCCTACCAGGAACACAAGGTTCCAGACAACACAGCCCCCAGGTTCATCAGGGCACACAAACCTCTCTACCACGGTAAGGTGCTGGTTCTTCAGAGAGGAGAGATCAGCCAGTAATTAAAAGTTGCCGATTGTTGAACTCCACTCTCTGAAAACTGTTGTATTTTTCTCCTCAGGTCCGGAAGGTCTGTCTCCACTTCACTTAAGAACTGTCTGGCAGAGACCTGGTCGTTGCCATGAAAGGCATGCTGCACATCTCGCAGGAGGTGTTCTTGTTCAGCAGATAATGGAACCTGACCTTTTTTGTTCAGCCAGGAGTCCAGTGCCACCCAGAAGAGCCTGAACAGAGCCTCTGAAACAACCTTGATGCTCCTCACACCTCTTGTCAGTTGTTTCCCCTGAAGCATCTGCCGAGCTGTTGCGTCAGCATAGACTCCAGACTCGGTTATCATGTCAAAGAGGCCCCCGTCTGCATATACCTTCCCAATGCTTGCCAGAAAGGCCATGGTGACATGCATTCCTCCAATTCTCATCGTGATCTTGCCATCCAAAGCCTCAGGTTTGCTCCACAGAATTTGCTGTGCTTTGCTGTAGATGGCCAGGTCAGCAGTTACAAGTATATGCCTCTGTCCCAGTTCTTGAGCAAGCTGTGTGAGCTGCAAAAGAGCTGTATAGATGGTAGATAGGTCTGATGGTGAAGCTCTTATGAAGGGCATATATTGTACTGTTGTTAATGGGATGTCTGACGTGGATACATAGGCATTGAATGCAGACCATCCTGGGATTCTCTGTTCTTCTTCTTTCATGATACGGCTGGCCTTCTGCTGCCTGAGCTTTTGTGCCGTCTGATTTGAGGATCTGTGGTAGAACTGCTGGTGGTTCAGATCGCCTACCTGGCTTGATGTATCTGAAATTAGAGCAAGTCATTATATATTTTGTCATATAATTAAATCTTTAACAAAATGCATTCCCTTACAAACAACACAAATCCAGATTCCTTAGATTATGATTTGTCTATAATATTTACCTCTGAACCTCTTCATTATCCAAATCACAGCTGTCCAGAGCATGGAGAGATCTCTCTGGAATTCTCGGGATGGGGTTGTGTGCTGTGGCAACATCACCTCTTCTGTATACAACAATTGCCATGGAATGTGTTGTATTTTTGCCATCCAGCGTCTCTTCATTCTGGTCAAAGTTGTCAATGGCTGCATCAATTATCCCATGTTCTGTGGTTCTTGTCAGTCCATTTGGGATGTAAACACCTTTGCTTCTCTGTAATTGATCTGCTGCTACTGATGTGAGAAATTGACGCACTTCATCATAAGACACACAATGACCCATCATGTGTAGCTTGTTGATAAGGGCCTTGCTGCCAAACTCATGATAGATCATAATCCCAAGTCCTAGTGTGATAGGTGTACGTCTGCTGCAGCACTGTGCAATTAGATCATGGCAAAAGGTTATAACACATGTGTTATTCTTCAGAGCTGGGTTCTCATCACAGGTCTGCACTTTTTTAAATGCACCTGCATTGACACACCAGTTCACAAAATCATACAGAGTATTTGGCACATATTCACTGCACTGGAGAGGGGAAAGCTTGTCACTGCATATGTAGAATTGAGGCTCATGCTCAACCTTTTCCATAGTTTTCCTCAATATACCTGCAGCCCGGTGGAGGATTTGAGTGTCAGTGAGGATCTCTGTTCTCTGTGGAGGCATTGTCTCCCTTTCTTCTGTTATGTTTTCTCTGAGGAGAGAAGCTTCTCTCATTGCATGGCCAACAGTCATGGCACCAGAACAGATCAGATCACATTTTCCAGGACGTTCAATGAAGATGAGTTTCTCCCCATAATGCTGGATCAACTTTTCTTTGAGTTTCCAGGATTTATACATTGTTGGTTCTCTAGCTGTACTGAGTTTTCCTATATAGCTCTCAGTTACAGCACTCAGTGTTGTGACAGTCGTATCCTTTGAAAAACGTTCTTAGTTAATTCTTCAGTTAGCTCAATGAAAGCTCTTTCATGTTCATTTAACTTATTTTCTGTCAAATGTTTGTTTCTGGCTGCTAGAATGTTCCTTTCTGAAATATAGTGTGCTAGGCAGCTTCTGTGATACTTTGCATCATAGGCAAAAATATCTTGATAGGTCAGCATACGGTGATGTATTATTTCATCAAACCTCTCTGAGGCTGCATTGAGGACCTTTGACCTTGTATGTTCACCTGTACCGGTACAGATAGGGGTCAGGACTTCTCTCTTTGTGACTTTCCGGCTGCAATTGAAACATTGACTGCAAATGAAACACTGGCTGCGGATGTCAAATCCAGTGTCTCTGGTCAGTCTAACTCTTTTACTTTGACACTGATCCTGGGGTGGTTCTTGATCACTGGTTGTAGGTGTATAGTTATGTGTGCTTGAATAACTGGCCCTACATGACCTGTGATATGAAACCTTGACCTTAAAGGACAGTATGTCCTCTGAGTGGGGGGATAGTCTCTTATGAACTTCATCATCTCGTTCTTGAGCAATGTTCAGTATGGTTCTGAGTCCTTGTAAGGTGGGGTTCTTGACATATGGATTATTTTGATGTCCTTGGAGAGCATTTTCACATAATAAGCAGACCTTTTCATCCAGTGTCTGTAAATATGGCTGGCTAGCTGTCTGCGTTGGATCTGCTGGCTCCATTGTTACAGTGAACTCTAGTAAATATGAAGAAAAAAAAAACACACACACACACATTTAATCAGAATGCCTGCACTGTGGTTTAAAATATATCTCAAAAATAAAACAACATATTCAACAATATGAATATCATAGTTGGACATTTATGTTACCTGTAACCTTTCATTAGATTGTTGTCTTCTTTCAATCTTGGGACATTCCATATTTCTCTTCAGGAGGGTGATAATGGGAACAGAACTGTCAATCCACAGCCACTCTCCCTCTGATATGGACAATGGATACCGCTTTGGGCGGGAAAAAAGGCTGCTGCTGGATTGGCTGCTGCTGCCCAGTTGGCTACAATGTTTTGAGACATGCAGCTGTCACTCAAACCAGAGTAGGAGAGAGAGTTCCACTGTCAAGCTTCTCTGCATTTAGAGGATTGTCAGTCTTAATGATTTGTATGCTGCACTTTGAATTAAGGTTCCAGTTTCAATCAAACCTGTACTATTTACACCTATGATTTAGAGGCTTGCCATTTAGAACTAATACACTTTATTTCATTGGGTTATTCTTATTCTGACTATTTGGTGATGTAGTTCAGCCACCTGGTATTTCCCTCTCCAAATATGATGACCATCAGAGGGAGCATTCTTTACTTATAGGCTATTGTGCCACTTCTCCCCCATTCGGAGTTTGACTGTATCAGAAAAGAGGTAGGCCTATGTCTAAAGAAATCTCCTTTGCAATAGAACCGTACCAGATATTTCCATACAACTACTGGTTAGTGTTCAATAGCACCCTAGACAATTCAGTAATGGTATATTTTTTAGGGATTTCTGTTTTTCTGATAAATGAGAGAAAAGTGATGGAGTCCTATGTTCCTAACACCAAAAAGTACAATTTCCGTCTAAACTAAAGCTAAGTTTACAGGACTAGAATTCAGTATTTTTTTAGTTAAATAATTGTCTAACTATTTGGTGATGTAGGACATCTACCTGGTTCATACCTCAGCAAATCTGAAGAGGAAAAGAGTGATCATTCTCAAGTTATGGGCTTTTTGGTCACCTTTCCCACATTCGGCCTGGTCTAATTTGGCTCTTTTTCAGGGATTGGGGTAGTTCTAAAGAACAACCCAAAAAACATTTTTTCCCCCAAAATAAAATTTGACAACAATCAGTTTCATTAATGGGAGACCCTAAAGATAAGAAAAAACATTGTTGTAAATTGTTCTACCTCGGGTAGGGGTATCTCGAAAACTAAAGTCTTTTTTGAGGACTTGCTGCTGGACTATATCCTCTTAGCCCCACGGACCCGAAATCGCGTCATTTGCAGGAAACGACGTCTAAGGAACCTTAATATTTAATAAACTATGAATATTTGATATCCATATAACGGGAAAAAACTAATTTAACTGATCTCTCTCATTTAGTTTTTAAAAAAAAACAATGCTAACAGTGAGCCTCTGAATTAGCCCCGAGCGAAAAATGCTAACCTATTACTGCACCGAAAATCACTCCTAGCTCCCTTATTACTTATCCTAGCTCCACATCCAACACATTGTTTATGATCGTAAAGACACAGAATCTAACGGTGCCCACCTCAACACACAAACTCGCGAGGTTATCAACAAAAACGTACATCAAAACAAGTGGCGCTAGGTACTAACATGAACTAGGCTTACCTTCCTCTTTGTCTGGTCTAAAATGGCATTAAAACGATAAAAACGATGATGTTGTTAATCCATAGGTTAATATCCAATGGGGCTGTGTCCCCTTTGAAATGTTCTGATGCAATAAAACTGCAATTCCGTTATCTGCTGTCCGCTCTGTGCTCCGTGCGCTTTGAAATAAAATCAAAATTTGTTATCTCAATTCTTTGGCGTTTCTTGGGGAAATTAATGAAAAATTCTCCCAGATCCCGCACCGTTCGTAAATCCGAAAGCACAACAATAACCCATGTTTTGCGTGATTTCGCGGATATAATTCAGAGTTTTCTGCACCAGTCATGAGCGAAAAACATCGCTGACATGTGAACAGCGCACAAGACTGCCGAGTCGGGATATTTGGCCCAGAGACTGTTTGGCCACAATGACGTCACGCGCGCGGAGGCTGCTGGGAATGACATGTCAGAAATTCAGACGGCTTTGGGTCGAGTTTTGTATCAATAAAAAGCTTTTTTTCAGGTGTATTATCTTGATTTAAATAAAATAAAAAATACAGACAGTCATAAAAACAACATTTCTATAAAAATGTAGCATATTTGGAAGCTTTGCATTTGACCTTTAAAGGTCCAATGTCATGTTAAAGGTCCCATGTCATGCTTTTCCCTTACCCGTCCCCTTGTGTGTTATGAAGCTTTTTATCCATGTAAACGGTCTGCAAAGTCACAAACCCTCAAAGTACACCCTGTAGCGAGTAAATCTCTAACACAGAAAATACCTGTCTATGCTACGCCAGAACGCCTCGTTGGAGATTTTTCTTTTTCTTCCTGGGTACAGTGACGTGACCATACCCAAATGGACCCATCCGTGGAGCTCCTCACACACACTCTCTCAGCGGCGAAACTGTGACGCGCTGGGTGGGTGTGTCTCATTTGTTCAGAGACCGTGGCGCAGAGTCCTGCACGGGTCTGATTTTCAAGACCCGCTCCCGCGACGTGCAATACCGAACCCGCCCCGCTACCCGCACATATTGCCAATTAGTTCCGCAACCCGACCCGACCCGTCGGCACAAGATCTGCAACCCGACCCAAACCCGCATATATAGTTAAAACGTGCAATGATTAACACACACAGTTGCATATTTGTCTCAAAAAGCGTGGGATGTTGGTTATTTTCTCCATCTAGGAACCAAAAGCCTCCCAGACGTTGGATTTCGCTCTTGAGGAAGTGTTATTGAAAATGCTGTATTCTCCGCTAGAGAGCTTCACCTCAGCCATTTCGAATGTGGCACGCTCAGAAGCAGATTGATGAGGTCTGAGGATTTAAACATTAAACTAAATTATCATTATTTTAATATATTTATTATGCAATACCCGCGACCCGACCCGCATCATATTTGTTTTACTGTTAACTGTGTTCTTATTTTCAGCGTCCAGGAAAGAGAAGCTTAAAAAGGAGACTAAATGGAGTCTCTGGAGGTTCAAAATTGGTACTTTAATTAATAAAAAAGGCGCGGTAAAGTCACAAACAGGATATGATCCGTTGGAGAGAAAGTCTGCAGCTTCCTCTCCAGGTGCCGGCCGTGCAGAAGAGACCGTACAAGCATTCGTCCTTCCTCGCTGTTCGGTCCTCCTCTCTGTGAGCTGTAGTGACGTAAGGGACTTCCCCCTCTCGTTCGTCTGTGTCCGATATCGCGTTAAACAGAGGATTTCGACATTTTACATTCATTGCTTACTTCCACATGCCTTTTCTCCTCCTTATCTCTTTCATAACTTTATATGTAATACATGTTAACGGCGTCAATAGCCACTTTAATGATACTAATGGGCGGTAGTCCCGGATGTCGTCATGAAGGATTTTCAGAATAAAAGCTTAACAACTGGACGCACAAGAACTTCTGGTTTTTCAGTATAAAACAGCATTTCAACTGACGGTATGTTTAGGGTACATTATGCTATCAAAACATTGATTTTAATTTCTAACATTACCCAGAACCGAACCCGGAAAAAAGCGTTTCAAAAAATACCACCCGCGAATCACCTTTTTTGCGGGTCACCCGTCGGGTACCCGCGGCAGGACAAGCTCTTGCTCAATTCTCGCACTGAATTAAAAAAAAGTGAGTGAGGGACTGCAATATAAGAGGGAAAGAAAGAAAAACTTTTAAACTGTTCAATTGTTATGATGTAAAGACTGATATTGTTCTATAATCGTCTGAAACTGTTAAGTCATGATATGAAACGGTTAACAAAGAAAAAGGGAAACTCAAGCTGCTGCTACACTTTATTTTATTTATCTAAAATTAAGCACTTTTAAGATGCACATATTTTCAAAAGCTATTTTATTTTTAAATGCAGCCCGAGATGAACATTACACATATCCACAGTATTTACTGTATATATTAGGGGTGTAATGGTTCACAAACATTTCGATTCGGTAGTGACCTCGGTTTTTCGGTACAGCAGAAAAAATTATCACAAAATAGTGAATAATGTATTCACTCAAATACATACTAAATATGATAAAATAAACATTAAGGTGCAGCATTTCGATGAACTGAAATAATCTGTATTTGAACTGTACTAGTACCTAAGCAGCCAGCTTGACATTAGGACTTGCTTGTCATTGTATTTTCATGTTTTTTTTAAAGAAAAATTAACTTGTCCACATTGCTTGCCGAAAGGGCAGATCTGCTGGCACTAACAATGTCTCCTGCTGTGGAGAACACCCTCTCGCTAGGGACAGAGGTAGCAGATACAGCCAGGTAGCGCTTTGCTAACATGGCAACATAAGGATATTTGGCATTTGTAATAGCTTTGGCTCGGTCTGAACTGTTTGCAAGTGTTGGAGGCTTAAATGCTAGTGGGAGTTGGGTTTGCACTTCAGTCATTTTTCTTTTGGTACCGGTGATATTCACGTTCGGGTGATGCCTTTTCAAATGAGTGTGCAAGTTTGATGTATTGCCAGCCGCGTAACCAATTTTAGTTGAACAATGCCGACAAATAGCTTTGGTTCGGTCCACCTGTCTTTGTCCGTCATCCTTGTACGTAACAGCGAAACCAAAATGTTCCCAAACCGGAGACTTCAATGATGCTGGAGGATTTTCGAGCTCAACTTTATCTCAGGGTTGCCAACTCTCACGCATCTGGCGTGTGACACACGCTTTCACTCTCACGCTGCCCAAACTATTCTCACGCCAAAAACAAGAATACCGAAGACTAGAAACGGTTTTGAAAACTTTTATCACGTAGTGATCGTCTTCTCAATAGAACATCTTTGATAATGTCTTCTGGCCAATCAGAATCACGATAACGGCGTGGTGTTGTTGCAGGAAGTCCCGACGGAGAATACCTTTGCTGTAGTACATCTCTATATACATCGATACAACATTACGTAATGAAGTAAGACCCCACTGTGTGGGCTGTCTTTCATTTTGACACAGAACAATGGGGGCTACCACCCTTATCCACAATGTAAAGTAATTCACACAGCCTCTTCTCTCTGTGAGGAGCAGCAGTTTGGAGATTTGTTTGTGTGTGTGTGTTTCATGTATAGGCCTCTCACGATAATTAATTTTGTTGGATACATTTTCCCGGAAATTATTGCGATAAAACATCATATTGTCGGCACGTGTAGGAGCAGATATCTCTCCTCCGTGCCGATCCTATATGAGTTTGTTTTAAAAGAAGGAAAACTCAAAACAACCAGGATAGGAGTTAAACAATAATCTGTTTTAATGATAAAAGGTAAGAATACAATACACTTCTCAAAGGGGTAGGCCCACCCCCTGCTCTGGTCCAAATGCCGGGAGAACATCCTCATCTTGACGGCAGGAGGAAAGAGACCGGACACAAGGACTCAACAGGAGATATTGTAAAAACAAGGGAGGAGCTGTGTGGATGGTCCTCCCATACAGGTCATCTATTGGCCCATATACAAACGATGGGCTTTCGTAGCGTATCAGCGCGCGCCTGCCGAGATGATCCGGAAACAGTCTCTTAGTTTGAAGCAAAACAAACACATCTGGCTCGTATTCCTGCAGCTTCCACACACACACATTCTTCTGACTTCCCTCTCTGCTCCCCTCCCCCATCTAGTCTCCTGTCCTGCACAACTGCACCCCCTCCACAGAGTAATAAAACCTGTTTACGCCAACCACCCCACAATGTTTGGAGCAATTTTAGTCCTCACATTTATGAAAGAATAAAACAGAGAAATCAATATAAAACACAAACGCCAGTATAATTGAGCAGTTATTATACAGCCTTATGGCTCCTGCAATGCATACACACATGAATATATAAAAACACACTTCTTATATATCAGGGGACATTCAGATGAATATACCAAAAATATGCTGTATCAAACTTTCAAGTTACTTCAATTTTCGCTCACACCGTTATATGACCATTTTAGACCACTGACATAATGATAATATATAATAATAATTCAAGTACATCCTTTCAAACTGCTAGTTACATCCTCATGTAAATGGCAATTTATCGAGTTCATTTTTATTTATCGTACGATAAGTCAATTAATTGCTTATCGCGACAGGCACACAATAAAACAGTGGAAACAAATATAATATATCAAATATTGTGTATTTGTATATATATCCTATATATATGCTAAGGTCCCGCTGCTGACACGATAGCAGTCATTTCGTGCGCATATGTGTAATTAAACCCTTGATATCAAAATCTCACTCCAGCCAGGTACCAAAAGTTGGCAACCCTGCTTTATCTGCGTTCGCCATTTCGACAGTTCCTCAAATTACTGACTACATTTGAATGCATCACTGTGAGCAGCTCTCATAGTATGCCTCTCGTCCAATGAAATGACTTGTAGTCCGGCAGTCAAAGGGCTATTTTTACCCTAACCCCAAATTCTCTGATAAAGTTTTTTTCTCTGCTGATTATTCATATATAGGGTCTATATAAAGATATCTAGGGTGGTGTGGAGTTCTCATCCTTGGGCAATTTGAATTATTCACGATTTTGTGCAGGTACCCTTATTCGCGATATTCGTGAATCGCTGAATTAGGGGGTAGGGCTGCTCTTTGACGTCTAGTGTAATGTAACATTCACATATTACAGCATATGATATACCATAGTAAAAAGGAATAACATACCTTTCCAACGGTGTATTATACATGTCTTTGTGATGAATAATAACGTCACATGACACTGGAATGTATGTCTTGCAAGGACGATCTACGGACATTTTTATAATAGTTTCTTAAAAATAAGGGGAAATATCGATTATTATATGTGCGGTATCACTGGAAGTCTGCTATTATGGTGTATTGATGTGTAGCATAATAACTGATGTGCTTTGGTGGTTGTATTTTTCAGGTGAGCCATGGAAGGGAGCTGTTTGTTCAAGTTCCGATACGGCGCTGAATGTGATGACACCAAACCATGCTCATCTACCCAAGGACGAGCTTGGATTGATTCAATCATCAAAGCCAGCATTGCTTACAGAGATGATTTGCATGTGAATTTGGAACAACAACTCGTTGAGAATGAACTGCTCAGTGTCCAATACCACAGAAACTGTGTGTCCAGTTACACTTCAAAATCAAACACATCGCCATATGAACATGGTCATTCTTCCCATACCCCCCCAGCCAAGAAGCTGCGGCGCTCTCACACTTCATTTGACTATGTCTCACTGCCTATATTGTGGAGAACTATGTGACTTAAGTAAGGACGCCAAACACCCAGACAGATGGCGACCAGCTTACATATGTCGGTCGACTGTGTCTGAACATGATCGAACACCATACAAACAATATATTTTAGAAAAGTGTAGTGTTCGGCATGATGACTGGGCAAGTGAAGTAAGTGTTCGGGTATTAGGCGCTGTATCTGATCTGCATGCGGCAGAGGCCAGATACCACCGGGACTGCATGAGCCGGTTCTTTGCCAATAGAACTCGTGCAGGACAGCACAAAGATGTTCGCCAGACTGTACAGAGAGAGGATGTGCCCGATTTAGCCTTGAAGCATGTACTAACGTCTTTAACAGAGGACAGGAAGCGCATTTGGAATTCGATAGAGCTGTTCCATGAATATCAAGAGCACGGTGGAAATTCACTGAACCGTCGAGAGTTGGTGGACAATCTATGTTGTCACTTTGCCGGTGAACTGCTTGTTCTGTCTTCTCCAGGCTACGCTAACATTGTTGCATTTCACAATGAGGCAGCATTGTTGTTGAAGATTGTCAAACAAGACAATGTTGATGACATTGATAACAGTATTGGCAAGGTGGCCAAACAGGTGATCAAAGATTGTAAGGTCATCGGTCTCGACAAAGCAAAGTATCGATTGGATATTGATAAAGTGCAAGCAGAAGAGGCAGTTTCCAGTACTCTACTAACACTTCTAGCTTCAATATCTCCGAAGCTACATAACACTCTACCAGCCTTAATGGTTGGGAATATTGTAACCAGTGTACTCAAAAGCCAGCCTACAGACCTTCAAACTGCATTAGGAGTGTTACTCAGACGCTCCTTGGATATACATATGACTTCGGCATAACATGCAGCTACGATGAAGTGCTCTGCTTCAAGAAATCAGCAGCAGTTTCAGCGATGAAAGACCCTATTATGCAAGGAATATCCACATCTGAAAATGGTTTGGTCCAAACTGTAGTTGACAACTTTGACGCTGATATACATTCGCCAAATGGAAAGCTGTCAACTCACTCACTGGCAATGATAATGACACAGCCGACTGGTATGTCAAACGACGAGGATAAAGCTGAAGAGGCTATTGTTCGGCTGAAGCATGTTGACATGAAAGTGTCAATAAACACCAACGAGGAAGTCATCACTCACTATGTTGGTCACAAAAACCCTCCAATGCCAGAAGTACCCACGTCAAATCTTCCTTCTGACTTTTCAAGATACCAAGACATATCCACTGCTAGGGCTAGAGAGTTAGACTTTCAATTCTGCAAGGACATACATGAAATACAAGAATGTCCAGAATATAACGGATACAATACACAAATCTGCCGCGAACAAGGACATACGCCAAAGCCCAAGACACAGGTCGTATACTTACCACTAATCGACGAAGCTCCTGCAGACCCAGCAACCATCATGACTTCTATGTTAAAAGCAAAAGCGTTGACGGAACAAACAGGTCAAGGTTATGTAATATTCACCGCTGACCAACAACTGTACAGGATAGCGGTAAATGTGCAATGGGAGAATCAGGCTCTTTTCAGCAACTTCTATATTCGACTAGGGGGCATGCATCTCTTGATGAGCTACGTAGGATGCATTGGGTCCCTTATGGCGGACAGTGGTATAGTGGAGGTACTGAGTTCATCATTCGGTGGTGTGCTGAAGATGCTGATAGGAAAGAAGTTCCCTGAGAACGTAAGAGCATTGAGAATGTTGGTGGAGGAACTCCTCAAACCAGTCTTTGAGAAACATGAGTTGGAGAGGATGGATGACCTAATGAAGATCTTGGAGGATGCAGCATCAAAAAACAGAACGACTAAGCTGTGGGTCGATTGTTTGATCAAGCCGGTCTTGCAAGCCGCTCTATGCAATATATTCGGGCAGAAAGGGAAGCAGACTGGCCACTTCATCTGGCTACAGTCAAGGAGATGATGCCTCTGTTCTATGCAGCTGCTCACTTCAATTATGCCCGATATGGTTTATATTATCTCCGAGCAATGGAAGAAATGCCTGAGGAAGTACGCGAACACTTCATGAAGGGTCAGCATACGATGCATCACAGATCAGGTTTGTTCAACGGGATATGGAGCGACATGGCCATTGAAACAACGTTCATGAGATATGGACATGGTCAGAATGGCATCATCGGGATCACACTACGGCCAGCAACTCTGAAAACATGGGCCTACAGCATGCATGCGTGTAAAAAAGTTGTCAGGAATCTGGATTCGATGAGGGACCATGAGTAACAGAAATGTCCATCACAGACCCATCACAAAGAAGAGATGAAAGCGAGAATGAAATCAGACGGAGAGGACAGAAAACATCTTCGAGAGAAGTTAGAACTTTGCATTGATCCACTCAACAATGATCAACACCCAGAGGGACTAGTAAACATTGTGACAGGAAAGGTAGTTGACCATCCCTCTGTGAATGTTGACAAAGCCGTGGAGCTGGCAACAAAGCAAATGGAAATATTCGAAGCAGGTTGGCCAGCGAGCATGCGCCAATTCAGAAATGTGTCACGACGATGGCAGCGTTTCGCAAGCAAACTTTTTGACACAGAGATGATCTATGCCAGAGCTATGGCTTTGCAGTCCAGCCATCGAAAATTAGATACGAACAATCTGATGTCACACGAACTGTCCCCAAAACCAACATCAATGGTTGATGACAGCGGGCACATGAAGGAGGCCAAAACTAAGTCAACCCTGAAAAACGCTCTGAAAGTTGAAGTGTCATCGAGGCATGCTGATGTTACTGCTTCATTCCTGGATGGATGTGCAGTTATGTGGGTAGTAAGCTGGCCTACCGGTGGTGGTACTGTGCAAGACTTCCTCGACAACTTTCGTCGACACATCCAGGTTCATCTACAGACGAGTGACGTGTACCTAATCTTCGATAGGTTTGTATATACTATATAACTTTGTAAAACTACACGTAGTCTAACACTAATTAGTAACATATGCCAGGTTTGTATATTCTATATAACATAAAACAAAACTAGAACTAATCACGCTGTGTCTGTATATACTATATAACATTATGGGATGTGGAATATAACATTTTGTTCATAGGTACAACGAGGGTAGCATTAAGGAGTCTACTAGAAGTGACCGGGACAAGGGAGCCAGTAGAGTGTACACACTTCGCCCAACAGCCCGACTGCCACCGCAGAAGGTGTTGCTTACTGTTAGCAGCAACAAGAAACAACTGATTGATTTGATAGTGGATGACCTTGTAGCCCATAAAGATGTATTGACAGCATCATTGGTTGTCACTGGGAATGATCCAGTTCCAGTTCAAATCAGTCGAGGTGTGGTCACCAGAAGAGAGGACATGTCCATAACACATGAAGAGGCTGACACAATGATAATCCGACAGATTGCATATGTCGGAGCTTCAGAAGTCCTTGTTGTTGCCGACGACACAGACGTCTTTGTTCTGCTATGCCACTTTGTGTTCGAGGGTGACATCACTGGCCATGTCATGATGGTTTCTCCGGTGAAAGGAAGGTCTTTCATTGACATTAACGCAAGCGTTGAAAAGAACCATGATGTGATGGGCAACTTATTAGCTGCTCACGGCGTGACCGGCTGTGATACCGTCGCAACGTATTATGGCATCGGGAAGGGAGTGGCACTGAAGGTTCTGAGGTCCAATGTCCACTCACTGTCCAATGTTGGCGACATCAACTGTTCTGTTGAAGATGCCGTTCAACAATCGACACGATTTCTACTTTCCTGCTATGGTCACCCCGAATGCGAGTCAATGACAGAAGCCAGACAAAAGATATGGTCAACGAAAGTGTCCCGCAGCATTGGTGGTGCTCCAAAACTCCAAACTCTTCCTCCAACAAACGAGACATTCAGAGAAAATGTGGCAAGAGGTCACCTCCAAGTAGCGATATGGAGACAAGCCACTCAGCCTAACCCTCCACTTATGGACCCTCTGAATTATGGCTGGTCCAAGGATGAAGGTAGCTCTTCTCTGTATCCAACAATAGACCTATCGCTAAGCCACGCCCCCTTTGAAAACTCGGACAAACAAAGCCGACCGTGAATGACTGTTGACAATGGCCGCGGGGGGAGTTCAAGTTCAATTGTCAGATTTACCACAGCAGGTAATAGACCTGTTTTTTTTTAAAGATGACACAAATATTTAGTCTAGAAGCAGACAGAGAGGGTTACAGTATGCAGTGGAAAAGTACGTTCATGAGATACAAATTTACAGAAAAGAAACCATTAGAATCGAGGCCAAATGCTACCACTCACAACTGAAAAGTGAGAAACCCCACAGGCTCTGTATCAATGTTGCTGATGACAACACCATCATGGAGCAGTGTTGTTCGTGTATTGCAGGGTAAGTAATTTCTAACACATTATTACCTTAGACCTCCATGGTGATGCAAGCATTAGCTATAGATAACGTTAGCTAGCTAGCTACTCTCAAGCATTACTTACAGTACAGTCTTACAGTATACAGAGCTATATACAAGAAGCAGCTAGTACGAGCAGTGTTCTCAAACAGTAGCCTATTTATTTTCTCCCCTTCTCATTGCTGTTGAAACCATAGGGCACCAGGTTACTGTTCGCACATCATTGGGCTCATGTACAGTTTAGACATTTCTCGTGCCCAAAATGAAGACACTGCCTCCTGTACAAGTCGGCCACAGCAGTGGCATAAACCCAGAGGGAAGAAGGTAGCAGGCCAGCCTATATCCTCTGCAGTGGTGGCAAAAGCCAAACTGAACCGCAAACGGAGACCAGTGATCCCCACCTACACTCCTAACAGGTAGTTTCAAAGCACAATAAAAACACAGATACATTTGGTAATAAAGGCAAAATGGTGCTCCTTCACAGTTTATTGAAAAAAAATGTTTGCACCGTCATGCAGTTTGATGTGAAAGAATAATAGCCTAGGCACAACATCAGATACATTTCTACAGTGAATAGTTAATACTATGCATAACACAGTAACATGTATATTTCTGCCTTTAGGAGTCAGGAATCTGAGGACATATATGAGACACTGAGAGGAATGAGAGGCACACCTATAAGCTACATCGTTAACCAGACCCCTATACAGGTAGCAGTAGGTGGAAAGAACTACCCCATTGGTTGTGGCTTGAGCTATCAGGTAATGGTATTCTTGAGGATGCAAGGCTGGAAGTTAGACAGCATACTCACAACATACCAGATCTGGTTGATGTTTCTCAACCTTATGTTAGGGATCCTCTCTGACACAATTTTAAATTTCTTTATCTTTGATATAGCACGTTCAACATGTATCCTGTGTGCAGCCACTTTTTTTGTCAGGCAGACATCTGTAGAGGGCATCTGCCTTTTTCCTCTGACGAAGGGTGGGATGTTTATTTCAAGTCCAATTTCTTGTAGGTCATTTTCAATTAAAAATCCTTTATCTACCATAAGCCCATCCCCTTCCTGCAGATAGCCATGTTTAAGCAGATTTTTCATTAGCTCAATAAAGTTGCTCTGCCTAACTATTTCTTTGTCAGACATAGATCCAGTGAAAAGAGTTGAACAAAATATTACAGAACCTCGTGGATCACATGCTATGAGGGATTTCAATGTGTTTGCAGACTTGTAGGTTGAGTAGCTTTGGCTCTGCAATACAAGTGAAGATGGGGTTTGAATTTTTAACTCTGTACAGTCTAATATTGCCATCGTTGTAGGAAATTCCTCTCTGTACTTTCCTGGCATGTGTGCCATTATTATGTCTCTATGAGGCCATGCGGGTAGTTCCCCTAGAACTGTGAACATGTAGTCCACCCATGCGTTGAACAAAGTACCAACACTACGTTCATCAATCATAAATCTAAATGCCAAATCTTTTAAATCATGATTTTGTCTCAGTTTCATAAGAACAAGCAAGAGCTGCACACGCAGGGGCATTGTGTTAATTTGCCAATCAGTTCTGCTATATGTCAATGGGACTGAAGTTTGCTGTGCTGTTTCACTGCTAGGTATACTAAACACAGTACATAGATTGTTGAATTGATCATAAGTGAATCCAGTGGCATATTTGAAATAGGCTGGTACACGGCTGTGCTGCAAGACCTCTGGTGTTAATCTATTTGGTACATGATTATCTCTCAGAACAGTATTTATACTCGTCAGTGATTCGATTTGTGCTTGTTGATTTCTCAATCTTTCATCTCGCTCGTCTTGTCCACCTTCCATTGGGGGAGGCTGCTCCACAGGCCGGCGCTCCTCATCTGGAGGCTCCTCCACACCCTGACCTTCTTAGAGAAGAGAGAGGAGTAAGAGGGGAGGAGAGAGGGGTGATGGATAAGGAGAGAGGGGTGATGGATAAGGGGAGAGGGAGAGGTGAATGAGGGGAGAAAGGAATGAGGAGAGAGGGATAAGAGGAGACAAATTATTTCAAATGTTTTCTCTCGCTGCAGCTCCCACTGTTGCAGCTCCCACAGACCAACCCAGCAACATCCCTGCCTGTATCCTCTTACTGTACCAAGACCATCCCCATGCCCCTCTCTCCAGACATAGCCATACCAACACCCAGGGGCGGATCTACCGGGGTGGCATGGGGTGGCAACTGCCACCCTAAACATTAGCCTTGCCACCCCAGCTGCCAACCCAGTTGGCATCTTTGTTTTGAAAGAAAAGTTGTGGCTCATCGGACATTTATGAGAGAAAGTCACAAGATGCACGTCATGTAACCCCTCCCCCGGTCCTGGCGCGAGAGTGGAAATATGATTGGTGGCGAATTCATTTGAACGGGACGGCGCAAAACGAGAAGCCTTTCGGACCCAAGCACTGAAGGAATGAGGTAATTGCGGTCTACAATGACAGAGAAGAGAATGTCAAGTTTGACTGTACTCAGCATTGAATCAAAACGCACTACAGCTGTTGATCTTAATACATTTGTGAGGCGTTTTGCTGAACAAAATAGTAATCGCCGCATTCAGCTGTAATAGACATGCCAACTTGATGCTCTGCTCACGGATGACTCGATGAGAATAACAAACTGTTAAGATGATGACCTTGTATGCGTGTATATCTTTTTTTCTTTGAGGGGGTCTGCCCCCAAAAAACAGTTTTAAGTCCTGAGAAAGTAAAATAAGACGGTGTGTAAAACTACACTGCCCAGCCAACAGAAAGTAACCACTTTGGTTTAACTAGGCCAGTAGGTAAGGACCTTCCACTGGATAATAACTGCAGCGATGTATATGTTTTAGCTGAATACACGTTTTTTTAACCCTAACTGATGCAGTTAGTCACTTCTTTAATGTTTGTTCTTTCTGATGTAAAGTCAAGGTTGTAACTGTATATCAATAATGATATAATTACTTGTTTTTCAAATTTGAAGGAGGGTGAGCAAGCATCTTGATGAACATTCATCATTAACTCCTCCAAAAAATATAGTTTATTCAATAATAAATGAATATGTGAATCATAACAGTTCTTCACTATATCTGTAAAGCGTCTTTGAGCACCTGTAAAAACGCTAACAAATTAAATCTATTATTATTATTATTTATTAACAGTGATTGACAGCTGATAGGAATAATATGATTGTTAATATTATCATATTCATTCAGACAAACATCGATGAGACAGTTAATTAATGTACTTATTGCAGCAGTCTGTTTTGGTTCCCCTGCTGGTCTAAGAGTGAGACAAACTCATTCAGTTATTGTTCAGTTAAAATTCATTAAATTACGTCTGCCACCTTATATGTAAGGCTTTACTGATGTGCCACAATAATATCACCTATGTGATTGAGTTAAAATATGAATATTGTGGCTTTCCAAGTTAACATTGATTGTAGGGGTGTAACGGTTCACAAACATTTCGGTTCGGTACGTACCTCGTTTTTAGGTCACGGTTCGGTTCGGTACGTTTTCGGTACAGCAGAAAAAATTATCACAAAACAATAAATATTTTGTTTTTATTATTATTAAACTGACTAATGTATTCAAATAAATACAAAATATAGTAAAATAAACATTAAGGTGCAGCATTTCGATGAACTGAAATAATCTGTATTTGAACTGTACTAGTACCTAAGCAGCCAGCTTGACATTAGGACTTGCTTTTCATTGTATTTTCATGTTGTTCTAAAGAAAGATGAACTTGCTTGCTGAAATGGCAGATCTGCTGGCACTAACAATGTCTCCTGCTGTGGAGAACACCCTCTCTAGGGACAGAGGTAGCAGACACAGCCAGGTAGCACTTTGCTAACATGGCAACATAAGGATACTTGGCGTTTGTAATAGCTTTGGCTCGGTCTGAACTTGTTCTCGAGTGTTGGAGGCTTACATGCAGTGGGAGTTGGGTTTGCACTTCAGTCTTTTTTCTTTTGGTACCGGTGATATTCACGTTCGGTGATGCCTTTTCAAATGAGTGTGATGTATTGCCAGCCGCGTAACCAATGTTAGTTGAACAATGTCGACAAACAGCTTTGGTTCGGTCCACCTGTCTTTGTCCGTCATCCTTGTACGTAACTGCGAAACCAAAATGTTCCCAAACCGGAGACTTCAATGATGCTGGAGGATTTTCAGCTCAACTTTATCTGCGTTCGCCATTTCGACAGTTCCTCAAATTACTGACTACATTTGAACTCATCCCTGTGACCAGCTCTCATAGTATGCCTCTCGTCCAATGAAATGACTTGGTCGCTCTATGATATATACCTGAGATTACTTCCAGAAAGTTTTTCTCAATTTTTTACGTTTAACGCTATATTCGTTCGGTACACACGTGTACCGAACCGAAGGGCCCGTACCGGATAATGTCAGTACGGGTACGTGTACCGTTACACCCCTAATTGATTGATATGATTGCAATTTCAATCAGCATATACTTCTGTCAGGGGATGCCACCCCTCAAAATCTCCTGCCACCCTCTTGCCACCCCATGAATATTTGTCTAGATCCGCCCCTGCCAACACCACAGCACAAGCAGAGCTTTGATCTGGAGGAAGCAAGAATACTACAACTGCAAACCACGGGACAGGCTGCATGTCCACTGTGGCACAAGGAGCGAGAGGGCAGGCTGACTGCATCAGAATTTGGCACAATAGTAAAGAGAAAGAACATTTCAGATGCCTTCATACAGTCCACATATTACCCCAAGCCCTTCACTGCTACTGCAACAACCTATGGCTCTGCCAATGAGTCAAAGGCCAAGCAGCTGTACCAGGAGACATTTCCAGATAGGCATGTTCATAGCTCTGGCCTCCTCCTGCAACCAGATCTCCCCTTCCTTGGGGCAACACCAGATGCTATAGTATGTGACAATGGTCAAACAGGCTTGCTTGAGGTGAAATGTCCCTTTGCAGCAAGGGACATGACAGTAGCAGAGGCAGCCACAGCCATAAAAGATTTCTATGTGCGTAAAGACGGAGAAGACATGCACATCTCAGAGAGGCATAACTGTTATTACCAAATTCAAGGGCAACTACTACTTAGCGGACTCGACTTCTGTGACTTTGTACTTTTTACAAGAAGAGATATATATATTGAGAGAGTTCACAGAGATATTCAGTTCATCAATGACATGATTGTAAAGCTGCACACATTCCATGATGCTCACTTTAGTCCAAAGACATAAATCATACCTCTTTCATTGTCACTCATGTCCTGTCTTGGGTTGACCTGTGTCGTCTCTGTGAGGGCAGTAACATCTCCAGCACACCTCATTCTGTGAAAAAAACACAAAAATCTGAGTATTAGCTAAGCATAGACAGATAATAATAATAGTTCATTTATGGAGCATCTTTCATACATAAAATGCAGCTCAAAGTGGATTTTATTGACAACAAACATAACAACATTGACAGATCAACATTTGTATTTGCCTTGTCAGGGATAAAACGAAAAGTCCAGGACTTATTTCCATCGTTGTCCCTGTTGTTACTGGTTTCAAGTGGCACTATGGCATCTGAAGTGCATCGAGCATTCTTAGTGCATAATCTAAAGTGCATGTAGTAGTATTCATGTTTCAGTTTTTTTTTTATTATAAAAAAAAGCATCATTCATGCTCATTGGTGCATTAAAAACAATTATTTTCATCAACATGTTATGTTAGCAGTGGTGGTCACTACATTAAATCTATAACTATAACTGTCCTTGTTGGTCATCATTTTCACTGTTATGCACCTGGCTGACTGTAACGTTACCTTTTTTTGGGTGAGGGTCTGTGTCTTTTCGGAGCAGCACACACGAGAGCCCGGATGGGATCTGGATATTCCAGAGTTGGCTTCCCATCTCTGAAGTGCTTTGAGGTGAAAAGACAGTTAGCAAAAGTTAGCTAAAAACACCAGCTAACTAGCGAGGACGAAAAGTCAGACAGCAAACGTTGATGTTGATAACACTGTAGCTAGTTAGCTGGCTAACAAGTTGGCAGCTAACGTTAGCTAGCTGGGCTGTATATACGCTAGCTAGTTGGCAGTCAAAGTCAATCGTTAGCAAACTAATAGTTTGGTCTACGTTTCTAATACATGCCGTCAAATATTATGTCTTTATGAATTGACCTTACCTTTGAGCAAACATAAGTGTCCTTGGTAATTTTCTTCACATTCAGTTGTGTATGTGGTCGACGACACAGCATAATCCACCGCTTGCATTTCTCGAGTTTTCTTTTGGGCTTCGGAAAAGGTACGAAATATACTCCACCATCCAGTCTTTCAGGGTACCTGGTGTCCGAATTACAGGTACCCCACGCACAGCGTTTCACCATCAGATATTAGCTAGATAATAAGCTAACTAATGAACTCTTCACAGTGGTTTCGATCACAGACGTCTGGTTTTGGTTTTGATGCGGCTCACAAACGGCTTTTCTGGGGATGTCCGAGTTTTCTGCCAGGAGGGATCTTCGCTGTGATATGATTGGACAAATTCTATTTTGGGGCGTGGTTTAGCGATAGGTCTATTGCAGCAGAAAATGTTGCCTTCGCCCAGAAGAGCTGCTGAAAGTGATCAAATGCTCGTGTGACAGTGCCGTACCTTGTAAAACTAAGCGATGTCGCTGTTACCTTGCCGGAATGGCATGTACAGATGGAGCACTCCAGATCAGACTCAGATGGGTGTGTCCCAGTCAAAAGCCCAGCGGATGCCAGTGGCTGGGGGTGTTGCCAAATTGCTAGAGGGCGTTGCCCAATTTCCCCATTTGTTCAATTACAGGATTTAACCATGAGATGGCGCTTCATTCACAAAATACACAAAGACAACTGTTTGCAATGTTTGCAGCTCTGCAGTTGTGTTTGCTGAATACTGTAGCATTTAATCACTTATTTGTTACTGTATGGTTTTCACAAGCTACTATAATGAAAAAACATCAATATTTTAGATCAAATAAAGTATATAGTTTGCTTTATGCAGTATATTTCTTGTAATATTGTTGGGGTGTTTTTACACAGTACAGTAGATTGAAGTAAATTAACTTATACATTAAGATAAGATAAGATGGACCTTTATTAATCTCGTGGGGAAATTCAGTAGTTCAAACAGCAACAGGGTGAGCATGAAAAACAGGACAGCACAGATTCACACAGATTAATAAAATCAAAAATAAGATTAGCGATAAAAATAATAATAATGAGAAACTATGAAATGAATAAAACTAAAATATAATTATCATATATTATAATGTATTGTATTATTAAGTAATATCATACATTAACCCCATTATAGCAGATGCCACATTGAATGGATGAACACATTTATGCATCAATAATTACAACAGAGTATTTCTAAATACAAGTTAAATACTTATATGTATTTAATATTAACCCTTTGGAGTCGACCGTCACGCCGGCGTGATCAGATCACATTACCTGTGCCGCATAAAAACAACAGTGCCGTGTGTTTCTGTCGAAAGTACTGGCTTGAAACTATATCCCAGTCTTTGTTTCATGCAAAAAGACCCAGTAAACACGGAGATACGATGACATAAAGTTAATACATTTCAAAAGTATGAAAAATGGAAGCACATATTTGAATATCTTCGCCGTATTTTATCATTTTACGAAACGGAAAATACTGGAAACTGTAGATCCTGCTCAACAGGATGTATATGTGTATTTCTGTCAAAAGTACTGGCTTGAAACTATATGCCAGTCTTTGTTTCATGCAAAAAGACCCAATAAACACGGAGATATAAAGTTAATACAGATATATTTCAGAAGTATGAATAATGGAAGCACATATTTTAATATCTTCACTGTATTTGATCATTTTACGAAACGGAAAATACTGGAAACTGTAGATTCTGCTCAACAGGACGTATTTACCAGGGAGGGGGTGAGGTAATCAGGTAAACGGAGTGATACGAAACGAGACGAAGAGGGACGGCGGGAGACTGCGATTAAAGTAAAGTGACAGACAAACATTGAGAATTTAGATATAGTAAGATAGATTTAGAGTTTTGAAGATTCAACTATGATGAAGAGAACTCTGAACGTGAGTCAAGCTTTAAGCTTGTTTTTTGACATGGAGGAGGAGGAACCTGTGATGTTGCCCTCTGTGTCGTAGTTGACAGAAACCGCTTTGAAGCGTGGCACAGATAAAGACAGAAAACACTGATTTGTGTACATAATGTGTATATATATATATTTGTATTATATTTATAATAACACTTTTGCCTTATCAGAATGAAATCCCATGCTACCTCAATCAAACTTTCACATTATCATAGTGACATCCCATGTATATATTTCCAGCTTTTAAATGGTTTCGTTGTGTATGTTTGTGTTACCTATGAAAAATAATATCATTTTCAAAATCTGTTTTTACGTTTTTTTTGTGATTTTGGGTCCAAAATGTTCATATAGTAGAAGATCACTGCTCTAAACAAAGTCAAAAATCCTACATCCAAACGAAATAAATATAATTAATTATGATGAATACGTTAAGTCTTGTTCATTGTTTTTCACTTTTATTAAATGTTTGATATTTCCGGTGGAAATGGTGGACTATCGGACATTCAAAATGCAGCATATTTTCACTCTTACACACATATATTCTCCTTTTACATACATACATTTTCACTCTTACACACATATATTCTCCTTTTACATACATACATTTTCACTCTCACACACGTATATATTTACATTCATACATTTTTCAATGCACACATTCATATATTGTTACTCACACATTCATGCATTTTGTTCTCATATTCATATAATTTAATGCTCATATTTATACATTTTGCGCTCATGCGAAATCTACTAAAACAAAGTATGTCATGGTAGTGGTCAGCTGTTAAACACAAAAGTGTATCTTAAGGGCTGTAAATATAATAAGCCTGTTGTCAATTTTAGACACAGGCTTATTATATTTACAGCCCTTAATAACATTCATTTTCTGGACTCAATGTGTGTCTTGGCAGTTTTCTTTGTTCCAAGCAAATGAGTGCTTTTTGTTTTGAAATCACTTCCGCGAGTTTCGCGGGCCTACCCCCTCGCTCCACTGACCATTAGACCATTTAGTAAGGTAACAAGCAAAAGGGCAAAAACGCCTCTCAGACGCTCTTCCGTTTACTTTTTTAATAAAGAAAAACAAATGGTCCGTAGATACACGGACTCATATAGCCTATGTATGTATACTGTAAGGAAAATGTATGTGTGTGAGAGGACCAGTATGGATTACGGGATAGAAATATGCAAACACAAACCTACAGACTGGGGGATGGGAGATCACAGGAGTGAGGAGTGAGGGGGGGGGGGAGAGCTGTGGAATGTGACCCTTGGGAGAATTCCTCCACACATGCCGATGGCCAATTCGTTTTAAACAAAGAGTTCGCAACACAGGACAGCATAGGCAACATGGGGGGTGGGGGCTGGTGAACGGTCTGGTCAATGTTTGTAAACACAATCCCCAGGATGTGTCCTAATCAGGAGCCGGGTAAATGAGAGACTGAGGAGCCCCCGAAAAACAGATCCCGAAATAGCTCGTCCTGGTTTCCGCAGCAGATAGGCCTACAGTATGGTGTCTGTTATGTCAGTTATTTTAAATAAAACGTTGAAAACTGAACTTGAAAATGGTTTCCTCTTTTTATTTTATTTATCATTTTAGGGACGGGGAGACGTGGGGAGACGTGTGTGATTAAAAATTAATTTGCAGAAATGTAAAGTGATCTAACTAAGTTCTATTCATATATATTGACGGGAAGAGCAGTGTAAATGGGTGGCCATATGCATTTGAAAAGCAATATAAATCACACAGTTATTATACAATAGGCTATAAAAGCACCATCGATAACCATTACCTTTATCCAATTCAAACTTTGGATGGGAAAAAAGGAAGGTGTACATGGTTGGGCTATACTGTAGGCCCAGGCGCGGCGGGTGCTGTAGGCTATGAAGGCTAAACCTTCCCAAATATTTGTGTAACTGCATCCTGGTAAAATAAAAATATAATGTCTTTGACATTAGCGCTAATATGCAGCCACCTGTGCCCTGTACCACGAAGCCAGTCCAACAGACCCTGGATATGCTTGAGTTATCTTAACTAACCCTAACAAACGCGATATCGCTAAACGGTCCTACGGCGCTGGTTATCAACTCGGTAAATCAAGCCAGGGTTTCTCTCTCCAGCTGAGAGCGCGTTCACGTGAAAGGGGCGGGGTTAGCTACATTTGACCAATCACAAACAGGGACAAGTGTACTGACAGCGCAACATCATACTTCATTAATGAAAAGTAAACTAATATTAGACAAATATGAACTTTAAACATCCATGATGACTTAAACATATAATCCAGGATACAAGCCACATAGTTGCACCTGCAAGGAGAATACAGAACAACTCGTTAAAAAATAAACTACCGAGTGTTTGAAAGCGTACAACAGTTTTATGATACTGCCCCATCTAAAACACGAGGGGATCTGACTTTATTACATTTGAGTTGAGTGTTTCGTCAACTTAATGTGTTGCTTAAAATAATACGTCTGCATACAGTATATGTGACAATGTAACTAAGTGTTGCACGGCCAGATACGGCTCGAGAAGCTGACTCAGATAAGGAAATATTGTGATATCGATGTGAGATCGATGATGTGATGTCAGTGTGATATGAATGATAAGTGTGACACGTCGGCGTCTTCTCTGCATACGGCAGTTTAAACTGCATTTCCTTTTTCCTGTCATATGACTTGATAGATTTAAACTCCGCACACTGAGCTCTGATCGGTCAGCAGGTGGTGCTTTCACTGAGTTGATCTCTTTTCTATAGACGCCGGAGGCGGGCAGCGTAAGATGAAAAAAAAAGTTATTTAGCCTTCCCATACCTGAGCCTCACGCGCCGCCTATGTTAGGCCTACTGTATACATACAAAGGCCATTCAAGCTAGAGTTCTTCTGGAAATGTTCACATCAGGCACCTTCAAGTTAAACAATACTAAACAATTAACACAGTAGGCCTAAATTATGTGGATTAAACCACATTTATTCGTTAAAAATAAACGAAATATGATTTTGTTTGAAAGATTAAATGTCATCAGGCACCTTCAAGTTAAACAATCAGGTGCACACTTTAATGTGCCGCCACCTCCGGACTCGGCTTGACTCGGTTTAAAGAATGCACAAATGTGTTTAATCGTTTGTCAGATATGTACTAAGTAGCCTAAATACATTTGTTCCTGCTCAAGATTAGATTCAACTTTATTTTTATTGTACATATTGCAGGTACTGAGACAACGAAATGCAGTTTAGCTTCTAACCAGGGGTGCAACAAGCAGCGAAAAGTAATGTGCACAATACTACAGTAAACAATTAACACAGTAAATTATGTGGATTAAACCACATTTATTTCGTTAAAAAGAAACGAAATATGATTTTGTATGAATGATTAAATGTAGGGTGAATTGCCCTAATGTGGGACATTTTTGCATTTCAGACTTCGGGAATATATTGCGATATGAAGCCGATACAATAAATCAAAATCCAGTAGGCTACCATTCCGAAATCCCCAGTAATATTAGACACTAATAATACAGTAAACTATTAACACTGTACATATTATTGTTTGCCCGTGGGATTAGGATGATCGGTAGTGAGACCCGTGCTGCATTTTCCTCCGGTCGGATGTGATATAAAAACAAAGGGATTATTGTTGTTGTTGTAAACTCACGTGGATTACATTTAGTGCATTCATTTCAACTCGTGAACATATGTACATTAAATGATCGTGAGGATGATGATTGAAAATCGTTTGTTTGAGCCTGGATGCATTTCCTGATCTAAAAACATAGCGATGGTTTTGGATTTACGCCAACGTGAATTAAACATTATTTTGTTAAATAAAAACATGGGGATGTTTAGTAAATGATTACATGTCTCTTATTTAGCACAGAATATGATCCTATCTGTGACATATGGATCTTAACAAATATCCGCTAGATCAGCTGTTTATTTCACATGAGTTCCAGTGTGGCAGCTTTTTAATCACGGCTCCCCCTGGTGGATCCATTATCCATTGCAGCTGGTTTCATTATAATTAAATGTATTTATCAAGGGGGCGTTTCAAGTCCTGCGGGGGGGGTTTTCCTTTTCAGCAGGGGCCCACCCCGTGCCGATCACGGACCCGCGCCGGTAGGCGTCTGAAATGGAGCGCTCCATCTGTACATCATTCTGTAAATGTGAAGGTGGACATGGTTGTTTTAATCAAAAGACCAGGGAATGTCTCCAAGCAGAGACCGAGGATGAAAACATGTGAAACGAACACTGACAATAGCAGACTATATATGCACATACGTACAGTATATAACATTTATGTGCTAGTTAAGCTAAAATGACTTCTGTGGTTCTTGACTGTTGTAATTTTCTTTATTTTGCCTTCAGCAATAAAATTGTCTTTGTTATCAATACTGGTCATAACATTAGTAAAGTAGAGTGCAATAATATGTGTGCATGTGTGTGCTTGCTTGCTTGTGAGAACAACAACAATAACCCTCATATATCTTAATACCAGATTAAGCAAAACGAATTGGTAAATTGTTTGTATGAGCAGAAAACTTTAATTTGCAGAGTTGCCCTGAATGCCTTACACGTGATTTACAAGCGATAATACAAATATGCTGACTCGGCAAAATTGAAATAAAATACAGAAACGACCATTGTAACGCATCATTTTAATAATGAGGCATTCAGTTATTATAATACATATCAATACACCACATTAGCAGACCTCCAGTGATACCGCACATATAATAATCGATATTTCCCCTTATTTTTAGGAAACTATTATAAAAATGTCCGTAGATCGTCCTTGCAAGACATACATTCCAGTGTCATGTGACGTTATTATTCATCACAAAGACATGTATAATACACCGTTGGAAAGGTATGTTATTCCTTTTTACTATGGTATATCATATGCTGTAATATGTGAATGTTACATTACACTAGACGTCAAAGAGTAGCCCTACCCCCTAATTCAGCGATTCACGAATATCGCGAATAAGGGTACCTGCACAAAATCGTGAATAATTCAAATTGCCCAAGGATGAGAACTCCACACCACCCTAGATATCTTTATATAGACCCTATATATGAATAATCAGCAGAGAAAAAAACTTTATCAGAGAATTTGGGGTTAGGGTAAAAATAGCCGCTCTGACGCGTTGAACCCAAGCGGCAAACTCTGGGGAACAGCCGGGACGCCAATACGGAAGTGCCACACACTGCAGTTCATACATGGGCCGCTAGGGACTGGCTGCAGAAAGGAGCAATTTCCATAGACCCCCATGTTAAAATGCCCAACTTTACAGCAGAAAAAAACATGTTTCTACCCATGGATGCAATAAATATTATTATCGATATAGTTAGATTCCACCTTCATGATTATGAATCTGTGAGTGAATTGTTTTCTAACACGACCCTTTTATTTATATTAGGTCTTAATGTTTTTGCATAAATTAGGGCGTGGTCACTTTGATGGACATGTACATGCCTCACTGTCAGCTAACAGCAACTTGTCCACTCTGCTAGGCTACAACCATAGAGGCGACAACGTTAGTTAGTCATAGTACTGTACTTGACCCTTTAGCTTTAGCCGTGTTCGTGGTGATTGTCCCTTTTAGGGAATATTGTTACAAATACCAGACAATTAAAATGTCGTGCTGTGCGCTTGAATGTACTAACAGAACTTCCAAGAAGTCTAAAATGATAATATTATACATGTTAACCCCGTTCGCAGGTGTTTGTGTGCTTGGTAGCTTAGCTTGTTACTTATTAGCCAGCTAAGGACGTAACCCTTTATGCATACATATACATTTTAGTTTATGATTCAACCTTGGGTAAGACTTTTATAGTCTATGGCTATGACGCCCATAATGCTAAACGGGAGCAAATGTTAATAGGGGACCAAATTATCCCAGTGGTGGCCGCCGGAGCTAACGGAGCCGCAGTGGGCTAGCTCCGGGACGCCGGCTGGAGCTAGCCCCCTGCGGCTCCGTTAGGTCCGGGCGGTGGAGTCCGTCGTTATAACTGGAGATCAAGGAATGCAGCGAAACGCAGACTTGGTTCGCCTGCTGTAGTATTAGCTAAATAAATTATGTTGAACAAGGCTTATTAAGCTGAACATCGCCACAATTGTTCTGCTATGTATCGGTACTTATTTTCTTAACGTGTGAATGACAAGCATTAAGAATAACAAAATATAGCTAATTCTCTTGCAGATTGTCTCATTTGATTATGAATGTAACGTTTATATGGGGAACTACACTGTTAGCAGTAACTTGGTATGCATGTATTTCATGTTAGCTTAGCTTCTTAGCCTGAGCTAGCTCTGTTTACTTCCAGTTCAGAGGCAGCAGGTCCCGCCTCTTTGCCCTTATTTGGAGCAGGCGGGATTAGACTCTGACGTTGCTGTCAAGCCGTTAGTGGCCGACTCTGCCTACTAAGGTATTCTCTGCAACTCTGCAGAATCCTATGGGTGACGTCACGGACACTACGTCCATTTATATATACAATCTATTTGAACCCAATGGGAGCAAATTACACTGAACGCTGCGACGCAGCACCTGAGATTACTCCCAAAAAGTTGTTCACGTTCTCAATTTTTGAAGTTTAACGTTCGGTACACACGTGTACCGAACCGAAGGGCCCATACCATTACACCCCTAGTATATCTGTATAGTTCAATGTTAATTGACAATAAATAGTTGTTTTTGAATTGTACTTTCTTTATTTGATTGGCAGTCAGTTGTTGATTACATGCAGACGTTGATAAAGCTACAGGCTACTTCAATATCACACTAATTCATGAAGCAAGTTAGACATTTTGATGTTCCGGACCTTTGCATGGGGAGATTTTCTCTAAATGGACCTCGATGAATTTTAGTTGAATACCCCTGCTGTAGCTCCTCAACATTCTCCATGTTGTTAATTCAATCATATTTGATTTTGAGAAATATTAAAGATCCCATGACATGCTTTTCCGGTTATTACCCGTCCCCTTGTGTGTTATGTAGCTTTTTATGCATGTAAACGGTCTGCAAAGTCACAAACCCTCAAAGTACACCCTGTAGCAAGTAAAACTCTTAACACAGAAAATACATCTCTTGTCGGGGCAGGAGCTCCAACAAGCCATTGTAAGAAATGTAAATAAATGTTTAATGATGTAATTTAGTTTAAACATACAGTAATCTTAAAACTGTTTTATTGTGAAAACATTTCCGGTTAGCATTCGCCTGTGCCTAACGTTGATGCTAAAGTTTATTTTGAAAAGCTATTCCGAAAAAAGTCTCCGGAATATCACCAGTAAGCTTGACTTCCGGTTTTCTGTTAAAAAACGATTGCAGCCGTTAAAATGCATTGGATAAAAAGTCATGAATGAGTGTATAAGGAAAAAAGGTGTGTGGAGTAGGGATGTGCATCTCCATCACTGAGGCCAATGCGATGCGCATCTCGATACTGCCGCGATACGATACATTAACGATACATTTGAAACACCAGGCGATGCGATTCACCCCTGTTGCGATACAGTTCGATACGATTTGATTCAACATTATGCGATTCGGTGTGATACGATGCAATTCAACACGATGCAAAAATAATGATACTTCAATATGGTACGACAGAGGATTTTTGTTTTATTCCTTATATGCAGCAAATCATACATTAACAAAAAAGTGCTTTACATATTTGGTTCTGCACATCCCATCATGCCGTTTATTTTTGTACCTTTAAAAGCTCTCCAGAGTACAGTACAATTGTATAACACCTCACAGTTAAACAATGTAAGGATGCATTGCCCATGATTAACAATGTGCAAATAACAGCTACCATAGTGCAATGCCCATACAGCTGCCAGCCTGATGTGCTTAACACTCATTAATAGGCTAACTCACCAGTGAGCAGAAAGCAGTGGGTTCTATATGAACAATAAAGAATACAAATAACCTTTCACAAACAGGTATTTCATAACTGCTTACAGTGAGGAAGACATTTAAATTATTATTGGCCGTCACAGGCTGCTGTAAACTAAACACCACTCTCTCTTACAGAACACCTCACTGAGTGATTTAACTCATATGTCTAACTTTCAGGTTTCTTTTTTCAGCCGCAGACCCCATGTGCTCTGCATTCAAAAATGGTGTATTCACTGTTAGCTTACGACCTCCACGATTGAGCTATCAAAAATGTTCTTATCAATTTAGCATCATATTGGATAGGGGCTAAACGTGTCCTGGATTGGAATTTTTCCGATCATTCCCCTAGGAGGAGTGCGCAAGAATGTGCTTAAAATGTATTAAAAACGCACATATTTCAAAATGGCCGACTTTTTGGGGGGCGGGGCTAATGGAATGTATGTACAAATATGTCCGCAATTCCATGAGGAATGTCTGTGCTAAAATTCGTGAAGTTCTGAGAAACTATGTGACTACCACACAATAGGGGGCGCTAGTGAGCAGTTTTTTTTTTTTACATTCTCGAAAAGGTCTTGGGCTCTGACGTGTGTCCCAAGTTTTGCGTCCGAAGATCATTTTATGCTATCGCAATAAAAAAAAAGTATAGGCCACGCCCACATTCTGCATTTGTTGCGACACTTTAAATCTGAGTTTGTAGTCACCCCGAGAGTATGTGTAAAAAAAAAATTAATCCATCTGCCCTTGAGTTATAAAATGGTGGTGTTTTTGGCCCCCCCTATAGTCCAAAATGAAAATGCTTTGGTGTGCCTATTTCCCAAGACATGCTCATCTCCTAGGGTAATGTGTCTAACCCTCCACTGATGCTGAAAAACTGAAAATTGAAATTTAAGTGAATATTTCACTGTTTATGTAAATTATGCCAATTAAAAAATAAAAAAATGTAGGCGGAGCTTAGGGTCCCAAGAGGATTATTTGTAGAGCAGGTCCTCCCGGATATGTGTGCAAAATGGCAGGTCATTCGGAGTTACGGTGCGACTTTGTAAATGTATTCCGAAATGGGATTTTGATAGGTGGCGCTAGTGAGCAGGTTGGAATATTTAACCCATTGACTCCAGAATGTTGTAATTTTTACCGGTTCGGGTGTCCGTGCAAAATTATACAACTTTTTAAGCGTCCTAAAGCCCTCAAAAGCAGGAATGATGGCGACTAAGAAGAATAAGAATAATTCCACCAATAGGTGCCTCGCACTTCGTGCTAGGACGCCGTTGGGTCCTAGCGCTCCGTGCTCGGGCCCTAATTACTTGCACTTATATAGCGCTTTTCAAGACACCCAGCGCGCTTACAAATGGACGTCCACGAACCAATGTGTAGCCCCCGCCTGGGTGATGCTAAGGCAACGGCTAATCCGCGCACTACAGCTCACCACACATCAGCTCGGCCCATTTAGAGCAATTTGGGGGTTAAGTGTCTTGCTCAAGGACACTTCCGACATGCGGACAGTCAGAGCCAGGATTCGAACCACCAACCCTACGGTCGATGAACGACCAGCTCTACCAACTGAGCTTCAGTTGCCCCTAATGTAATCACTCGTTTAGCATTTTAAATATGAAAATACATTTAAAAAACGTACATCAGTTGCTCCGTAGGTAGGCTCCTTGAAGTACACCATAAGGAGCAGGAGGATGCAGGCAGCCTTCTCCGAAGCCTCTGGATCATAGCTGGCCAGAACTTCCCTGATCTTCGGGTTGTCCAGTTTCTGGCAGAACGGTCTGTCCTCTCTGACCCAGGGCCTCTTGGAGCTTTGGAAGGATGTTGACGTCCGTCAGGATGCCAAAGTGGGAGAAAAGCCCTCTCTTTGACCTCCAACATCGCTGGCGCAGGCATTCTGTTGAGGTACCTCCGCAGGATGACGTAGGTCCTCTCCATCAGAGGTTCTGCTCTCTCTGCCCCACCCATCCCTTCCTCTGTGTACAGACATACAAATACATGTTTGAGAGTACCCAAGTAACAACAATTAAATTCAATGTCCCCACCTCTGGGACATTTAGAGTGTCAAACCTTTAATTTCATGCTCTCATCACTACTCATTCTGAATATTAAGGTGGCCTTTTTGCTTAATGTGGGATGTTTATTCAGGTGTCAATTCACCAAAAATAAAAGTAGATTGCATGCCTGAGTAGATGTTCCGCAGATCCCTTTTCAAATGCTGCAACGTTGCCTTGGTCTCCCCCTCTGGTAAGTCTGGATGCATATCGTTGACTTTTTTACGATACCGATACCACTGAACGATACCGATACTCAACCGATACATATCGTGATACTTTGAAAATGTATCATCCCACAATTACTCCCATGAAGCGCTTTACGATATAGTTAACATGTCAAATTAATATTAAATTCAATTGTGGGACTTCTTGGACCTTTTAGTACTGAACAAACAATGAAAGATACATAAAAAATATGAAGAAAACCGATTATGGAATATATTTTATAACACATCTTGTCAATGCAAACAGACCGTTATAGCACCGTTATAATTAATGTTAAACCTGAGATTCGACTAGAGAACAAATACATAATTGATATAATAAATAATAATACGATCTCAGTGCTGCATTTGATACTATCGACCATGATATCCTATTGCAAAGACTAGAGCACTTAGTTGGCATACAGGGAACTGCTTTAGGCTGGTTTAGGTCCTATCTATCTGAACGCTCTCAGTTTGTACGTGTTAACGATGAATCTTCCACGCAAACCAAAGTTAGCCATGGAGTGCCACAGGGTTCAGTGCTCGGACCTATTTTGTTCACATTATATATGCTTCTGTTAGGCAATATTATAAGGAATCATTCTGTAAACTTTCATTGTTATGCGGATGATACTCAACTATATTTATCAATCAAGCCTGATGAAATTAATCATCTAAATAAAATTCAAGACTGCCTCAAGGACTTAAAAACGTGGATGACCTTAAACACGACCAAAACTGAAGTTATTGTATTTGGCCCGAAGAATCTACGAAACAAATTATCTAAGGATATACTAACTATGGATGGCATTAATTTGGCCTCCAGTGAGACTGTAAGGAATCTTGGTGTTATATTTGATCAGGATTTATCCTTTAACGCCCACATAAAATCAATTTCAAGGACCACCTACTTCCATCTACGTAACATTGCAAAAATCAGGCATATCTTGCCTCAAAACGATGCAGAGAAACTAGTCCATGCATTTGTTACTTCAAGGCTGGATTATTGTAACTCCTTGTTATCAGGGTGTACCAAGAAGTCAGTCAAGTCGCTTCAGCTGATTCAAAATGCTGCAGCTCGTGTACTAACCAGAGTTAGGAAAAGGGACCACATTACTCCTGTTCTGGCTGCCTTACATTGGCTCCCTATAGAACACAGGATAGAATTTAAAATTATTTTTCTCGCCTACAAAGCCCTTAATGGGCAGGCGCCATCTTACCTTAAAGAACTCATTATACCCTACTGTCCTATTAGGGCATTGCGTTCCAAGAATGCAGGGTTGTTGGTTGTTCCTAGAGTCTCTAAAAGTACAATGGGAGCCAGAGCCTTTTCTTATCAAGCTCCACATTTGTGGAATCAGCTTCCAGTTTGTGTTCGGGCGGCAGACACCCTATCCGTTTTTAAGAGTGCGCTTAAGACCTTCCTTTTTGATAAAGCTTATAGTTAGGGCTGATTAGATTCAGCCCCTAGTTTTGCTGATATAGGCTTAGTTTGTCGGGGGACATCTTACTTCTCTCTGTCTATATCTGAGTACTCGCATGTTCCGATTAACCCAGCTTCCCCAAATGTCTTTCTTTTTGGTGTCTTTTTGAGACATGGATGATCCTGCGGTCCTGTGTCCTGGATCGCGAGCCCTGGATCTTGAGTCGTGGCTGTGGTCCTGGATCATAGGTCCTGGATGGATATCCTCGTGGATTCATCTTCCTATTATACACACATGCATTTCCAAACATTTGGACTACCTATGTTGCAAATGTATTATCTTTTCAATTTACACACGGCATCTATTGCAAGTCTGTCCGTCCTGGGAGAGGGATCCCTCCTCTGTCGCTCTCCCTGAGGTTTCTCCCATTTTTCCCTTTAAACTGTGGGTTTTCTCTGGAAGTTTTTCCTTGTACGATGTGAGGGTCTAAGGACAGAGGGTGTCGTATTGTCATACTGATATTCTGTACACACTGTGAAGACCACTGAGACAAATGTAACATTTGTGATATTAGGCTATATAAATAAACATTGATTGATTGACATAATAGAATAATGGTCATGAGATCACAACAAATATCATCTTTAAAATCAACATTTACCTTCACTGGTGAGAGAAAACAAATCCCATCACAGTCCTTTTTATGGGACTTTTACCTTTCTAGTATTGAACAAACAATGAAAAATACATAAAATATGAAGAAAAACGATTATGCAATCTAATTTATAACACCCGCATCACGGGCCACGGACTCACTTTTCAAATTATTATTTTTTTTTAAAGTATCGAAACCGGATCTGATTTTGGTACGGTATACCATAGCCACCAGTAACCGGTATTTCGGTAATACCGGATACCGGTATGCACATAGCCGCGGGAAGTAGGGGTGCTGGGGGTGCTGCAGCACCCCCTGTTGGCGAGTGGTGTACATTTGAAAAACTGAGTGACCACCTAAATAAAAATGATTAAACTACATAAAATAGTTATGATTTTACTTAAAATAAAATTAGCTGTATACAGTAGCATATAATAGTCATAGTATATATTTGTATATATCAGGTGGCTTGAATTTATTTTCCAAATAAAATCCGAGTCATCTAGGTCATAGGTCGTGGGAGAGTGACGTAATTGATGCGACACACACACTGCAGTGACAACTTTATAGAATGGCGCAAAAAAGGATTTTGGATTTTTTTCTCCAACAAACAACCCAATAAAAAGAGTGGACCACCAGCTACTCCTCAGCCCACCACCTCTACAACTAGAGTAATATGACACAGAAGAGACTGACACATCTGATTTTAATGCATGTCCACAGTAACATTTTGGACAATGTGGATGTATCTGCTCTAATGAGGGTGTTCATTAGTGCCACCCCAGGCTACATTTTGAGTTTTGTGAAGCCCCAACACAAGGTAAGACGATATGTTTCCTTTAATGCTGCTGCCGCTGTGCAGTGTTTTGCCTTGTCAATCAGTTCAAATTGAATTCATAGTTTTATTAATATTGTAAATAATATTTTCTGACTATTTGTAATGTTATGTAGGTTTGTAAGACCCATAGTTAGCATGTGGGCATGTGCAGCTGTTGCTAAGGTCTATACTGGTTTATTAAAGTTAAGGCGAGACACCCCAGGTGAATAGGGTAATTTCTCCAGTTAATTACCTACAATAAGGCAATTGTTTCTTATATTACAAGTTTTCTGAATATGCAAATGAGCCATTATCTCATTACATTTGCGCATATTTCAACACATTTCAGGAACCGAAATCTGAACTTTGGATAAAGCCAGGTTCTAAATGTTCGTTTCATTTTGTAGTCATATTAGCATCAAAGGCTTTTACAGAAGGGATTTTGGATATCTCTTTTTATCACTCCATAAATCAGAAAATACTGTCAACAGCCCTAAAATATCAATTTTCGCCATGTTTCTAGGTATAACATCTTATATAATTCAGGCTATGAATGATCTATGAACAAACCCTTCTGTAAAAGCCTTCATAATATTGATAGGAATATAACTGGAAGGTTTGGTGTATGTACGTGCAACTGAAGTTGACATTTCGAACTCAGAGTAGGAGAAAAAACTCATTTTGAGAAAAGGACCTTTAAAGATTGCAGTGAGGCGCTAGCTAAACCCTCCTGTTCTTTGGATGACAGCTTGCGCATCGACGCACTCCGTGAAGGTATTTCATGTTCAGGGTCATTTGTGTTTTGTATAACCTTGCTTCGTGCAAGTGACAATTGTTGTTGTCTTCTCTGTGAACGTTTTTTTTGCCGTTCCTTTGCCATTTTGAGATTTAAATTTCTAGCGGAAAGCTAACCAGGAAGTGTTTTAGCACATCACGTGACGCATCTGAACGAATCACGTAGTCAGAAGTTGACACGAGCCAATGAGATTTCGTTTCTTGGTTTAAGACCCCTTTGTGCTTTCACGATTGGTTGCTGATACAAAGGAAATGACCATATTTGGATCCGATGAGATTGTGCAGGAGAGACTCAGCTTTCCAACGATGACATGGTGCAAACAGCGGTCGCGGTACTTTATGTTACGTTAGAATGCTAACTTTTGGTGAATTTAGGAGAAATATACAGACGCAAATAGACCAACTATAGTAAAATGAACACTTAAATGTGTATTTTGTACGTTTTACTTCCAAAAGCCTTAAAGAAAACATGTTATGGAATCAAAATAGTACAACATCTCAAAATTGACCAGTGCATGAAAAACGATGTTTTTGCCTGCCGTGTCTCGCCTTTAACAAACAATGTATGCGGCTCGTATCGCTGACAGCTGGGCCCGGCCCGGCACCGCCTTTTTTTTTTTTTTTTAAGCGGCTCCCTCCTCACTTTTGGCAGCACCCCCTGAGCAAAATGACTTCCCGCGGCTATGGGTATGCATCCCTATTGGGCACCACCTCACACACCTAGGGATAGGAATCATAGGTTAACTCAATACTATTGGGAGCGGTTGTAGCTCAGAAATTAGAGCCGGTCGTCTCATGACCAAAGGGTCGGCGGTTCGAATCCCGGTTCTGACTGTCTACATGTCAAAGTGTCCTTAAAGGGGCAGAGTCATGCATATGCATGTTTACTGCATTATAATCTAAAATGTATGTTTCATATTTTAGGAAAGAATCATAAAAAATGGATTTGTGTTTTATGTTTGAGAGAAGTTCAAGCATTATTTACTACATTTTCCATGTCTCCTTGCGGAAGGTTTGATTGCAGTATTGGATGAAGTGATTAATCTCAGGTGTGCTGCACAGGAAACAAATGTCTGAGCTTCAGTACTTCATGGAGGGAAGCTCACACATTGGTTTCCTGTGAAACACTATTGGATGATGTGATTAATCAGCTGTGCTGCACACCTGAGATTAATCACTTTATCTAATATTTGACAGGAAACCAATGAGTGAGCTTCCTCCAGGAAGTACTGGAGCAGGGGACTGCAGTTATGCACATAGTCTATAAACTACGGTATGTGTTGCATACTAGGCCTACCTCCAACTAGGAAGCAATCCGTGGATTTAGGGAAAGGTTGAATCCGTCAGTGTGATTACTGTCCTGTGGAGGGCGGCGGCAATACGCCTCGTCGCGTCGGTCCGCCTGAAACGGAAAATAATCTGTATAACACCAGGCAGGCAATCAGTAGGCCTAGAGCAGAGGTGCCCAGTACGCCCCCGCGGTCGACCGCGGGGGCAATGCTGGTAGATCGCGAGTCATTCATAAAAAAAAAAATCTAGTTCCGTTAGAATAGGCAAAACAGGTTTTGATCCCTCCTCCCTTGGCCTCCCTGCCACTTAATTCAGGAGTTTACTTGATTGACAGAGACCTATTGCTTTCCAGTTTGTTAACCCAGAATGCAAAGCGATACAAAATCAGTCAAGTGCCAGGAAAACTCAAAGAGACACACAACAAAATGAGTGCGGGACCGAGCAAAAAGCTAACAACATACCACTTCCACCCAGAATGGGAGGAAGAATATTTGTTTGTGATGTCACATTCAAAGGTTATTTGCCTTATTTGTAAAGCAAGCGTCGCTCTGCCAAAGAAAGGTAATGTGGAGAGGCATTATCGGAGTGTTCACAAGGCACATGACAGCGACTTCCCTCCGAGTAGCAAGTTGAGAAAGAGAAAGGTCATGTATTATTGCTACACAAACATTATCTCGCAGTCTTAGTGTCGCCAACTCGTTTCTAATATGCAAAAAGACAAACAAATGCGTCTATGGTCGGTGTATTTTCGATCCAGACGAGATCTCTCCCCCATGTGCGAGGGGGGCGGGGCAGTTTACACACACGCGGCTGCTACATGCAGCAACACACGGAGGAGATGGCGGAGAGAAGCGCTCCAAGGTGTGGTTAAATGTTACCCGTCTTGAGGTGGACAATGCTCGTTGCCATGAGTGTTCAGCATGTAAGGGCGGTAACACGAGCAATTTGTCTAAACATTTAGCAAAAGTGCACCACATTCAGACGGAGAAATGCACCGGGTTCGACTGTCTTTAGTAGCTCTGTAGCGAGTAACTTTTCCACGTCAGGTGTTATGTATGCTAGCAGCAACACACGGAGTTAACACAATTATACAAACATGGGTTAATGATTAGAGGTAACTGAGTTACTCTTTATTTTGTTAAAGTTTCAGCTATTCTGTTTACAGTTCTGTCATCAGATTATTTAATACGATTTGTTGTTTCTTTTGATGTAAAATATTATTTATTTAATTTAAATAAAAAGCAATGTTAATTTTCGAAACAATTTGTTAATTTAATAATATGTATTTTTGAATCAAGTATTCATCTTTATTGTCTTCATTGTTAGTTTCCACATGCCTAAAACAACCTCAAGCTAAATCTAAAAGTTGATGGCTAAATAAGAGCGTTTGAGAAATTGTGCAAGGCATGTAATAGTCCGAATAGTCGATTAGTCGTTTCATTAATCGATTATCAAATTAGTCGTTTGTTGCAGCCTAGCCTAGTTGTCCCATGTATAAATAAAACGTGTTATTCAGCAACCCTTGCAATTTGGGATTTTATTTTTGGTTGGTAGACCTCGGTGAGCTGGTCATTTCAAAAGTAGCTCACCAGCCAAAAAGTGTGGGCACCCCTGGCCTAGAGGAAGATACAAGATACAATATCTGTTTATTCGGCATGTAATTTTACAACATACTAGGAATGTGTTGCTGGTGGGTACTGACAACATAAACATAAAGACAACATTGGGCAGAGACAAGTGCAAAACAGGACAGTGTACAAAATGCTGATACAAGTAGAAGCTAATTTAGGCTAGAATAGTATAGAAGTAAAATAAGATAAAAGTTTTTTTTTCAGAGAAATATCATTACGCATTGCGAAGAGGCAAGAGAGAGAGTTTGGTAATCCTTTATCATCCAGAGTAGCGTTGTTGAAAGTCTTGAGTGATTGAAACTTTGCTTGCTAGGCGAGGCTTAAAACTCTAGGTAAGCCACAGGCTACAATGAGGCTAAAAACAGAGTTCAACTTGTTATGTCTGGGCATGCTGCTCTCAAAACATGGCGCTCATCATTCACTGTACTTGACTTGTAAGCGCAAACTTTGCGCTGTCTGATGGTGGGTGGAATGTGACATAGGGTCTCTGATGAATTCATTAAGAACATTGTAAGAGCAACTAACATTACTTGGCCAACTTTGACACTGGTTTAGATTAGGCCTAATTTGATTAGACAATTATATCATGAAACCACCAAGCGCAAGAAACATTAATTAGCTAGCTAACATCAGCTAGCCTACAAGTTAGTTAGCCCATGGCTTCAGAATACAACGATAGCAGCAATGCTAAGCTAACTAGCTTATACCAGAGCCCTATAATATAACTCTGGCTTATACCAATGGCGATTATGCCAGTCTATCTGGTTAAAGTATTCACTTTTTCACTCGAATACAGTATAAGCCTTCTGCCAACATTTGGAAACGTTACTGACTTTAGTCTACATAGAATGGAACAGTCGGCTGGCTAGCACCAGCTAGGCTAACGTTACGGTCACCGGCTTGAAGATGGACATGGCTGCTATCAAGCTAACGTTACTAGCTAACGCTAGCTAGTGTTATGTTGTGTTCGTTATTCTCGCGTCCAGGAGAGAAGCTTTAAAAGGAGTCTCTGAGAAGGTTCAAATGGTACTTTAATTAATAAAAAAGGCACGGTAATGTTACAAGCAGGAGATTGTTCAGTCAGGAGAGAAAGGCTGCAGCTTCCTCTCCCTGTGGTGGCCGTGCAGAAGAGAGCTCACAAGCATTCGTCCTTCCCGCTTGCTGGCTGTTTGCTCCTCTTCTCTAGGGGCTGTGACGTAGGAGACTTCCCCCCCGTTCTTCTGTGTCCGATATTGCGTTAAACGGAGGATTTCGACATTTTACATTCATTGTATAACTAGACACGCCTCTTCTCCTCCTAATCTCTTTCATGACTTTTCATCTAAATACATTTCAAACGCTAAAATCAACACTCAAATACAGGAAATATTTCACAGCATTTTCGTTTCCGGTAGTTCCGGATGTTGTCACATGCTACCCACGTCTGTAAACAATAACGTATTCAAATAAACTGTACCTTCATTTAATATTCAGCAATAATAATCTCCTGGTTCAATTAGTTGTAGTGTTAAATCAGTAGGTTTCGGTGTGCATCACTCCATGTCAATTCACTGCTAAATTCACATCTATAGGAAATGATATATTAGCCACATGCTAAATGCTAACCGGAGATGTAGGATTTTCAGAATAAAAGCTTGGTATTGAGAACTTCCGTTTTTTTCCAGAAGAAAATAGCATTTCAACTGACGGTATGTTTAAGCTACTTTATGCTATCAAACATTGATTTTTAATTTCTATCACTAGCTATCTATTCGCTACCATGTACAAACAACACGACACTACTCCACTGGCGTTTGCAATCGAAAGCACATAATATCCACCACTAATCCAGATTATGGGCAGTACTTACTTGCTGTTTACCGATGGTAACCGCCTTGGAGAACCTCACAGGTGTTCACGTTGCCTCTTGCCTGCGTGCAAATGTTCAAATCTCTAGCAGGGTTCCACAAACCACGATATGATTGGCCGTTCTAGCGATGACGTTCGCTGCCTGCGGCTTTGTCGCATACAGCAAGCAAAAAAGCATCAAACCCGTGAGTCCAGTCGGGTTAAATCAAATAGCTATAGAATGTCTCAGTTCAAATCTTCCAGACGGTTTGAGAAGTAAGCTATGCTGCAGGACACACGCCGGTTAGAATATTCTATTCTGCACATGTGCAATGCTGCACAATTCAAATTGTACAGTAATGGGTTGTGCTATTCAACCCTGTCTCCTAAAAATTACGTTCCCACAGAACTAAACTGCATTCTCAATTACGTTTAGCTAGAAACGTATTTTCTCCCACGTTACGAACGTATCTCAAATACGTTTATTTTCTACATATCTTCTAGAAACATGTTTTCTCCCACGTTACGTTTCTTATGAACGTATCTTAAATACATTTATTTTCTACATATCTTTGCCATTTATTGTCTTGCTTATAATAATCATTTATAAATATCATTTTAGAGCACACATTTGAAATCAGTAGGCGAGGCTGTAATTTTGCCAGCTGTTACTCTCATGAGGGAGGCAGAAAATAATAGTTTTAACATGCCAAAAAGCTGCTGTGTCGTTTATTGCACCTCAAACATTAAAACAAATCCAGAGTTACGTGTTTCTGTACTTCCTCTAAGAAGAAAGGACAGTAACAGAAGATCTCTGTGACGCCAGATGTGGTGTTGTTAATGCGATATGATATCCGAAAAAAAAAGTTCAGTTTAGGATGGCCAAAGACACTACACTACCCATAATCCCCAGCTATCGTTTAGGACTACTGTCCCCGTGATTAATCTTCAAGCTCTGGGATTGGATGTTGGAGTGGCAGTGCGCCAAGGTTACGCCGAGCGTCGAGCTCTTTGAAATGGAATAAAACCACGGCAGACTATTCAAAACTGGACTCGAACGCCACGCCCCCCCCCCCCCCGGAACTACACATGCTGGCTATTGTGTTTCGCAACATGTTCTCTATGGCACGTCTCTACTGGGAATTGTAGTTTTTGTTTTATACTTGTTTTTATTGAGTTTTCACAACAATAATAACAGAACAACAAAACATAATACACACAAATCAGTTGTAAAATAAAGCACAATAAATACTAGTTGTCTGAAGACCTTCAATATTCACACATACCGTACAAGATTGAATTAGTCATTCACTTACTCATTGGTGTCAACCATGTAAATATTCCACTTTTCCCATTTCCTATTGAATGCATTCTCTTGGATTCTCAAAACATATGTCAACTTTTCCATGACAGAAATATCTTGAACAATTTCCAGCCACTGCTCCTGAGTTGGAGCGTTCACATTAAGCCAATTTCTGGTTATAGCTTTCTTACTCGCTGCAAGTAAAACCTTAATCAAATATAGATCGCCTCCCATCACAACATCCTTAATGTTCCCAAGATACATCACCGGGCAGGTATTTGGGATTCCATAACCCAAAATAATTTTGACAACTGCATTAACCTTCTCCCAATATGACCTTATCTTTGTACAGTTCCAGAAAATGTGCGAGTGGTCAGCCTCCATGATCCCACACAACCTCCAACACTGTTGCTGTACACCAAGTTGCCTGCTCTTTATTTTGGGTGTTATGAAAAAGCGAGTCAGGTTCTTCCAGCAGAAATCCCTCCATACTAATGAGTTTGTGGATGTAAATTGCGTCTCGAACATTTGAAACCATTCTTCCTCTGAAATTTGTATTTGTAACTCTTCTTCCCATTTTGCTTTTATGTAGATAGTCGATTCCCCCGTTTCCCCCCAAAGCCTGGTAGAAAGCAGAGATGATCCGAGACCCCTTCTGCTGATACGCATCCACAATCACCCCAGTTACAGTATCTAAAGATTCATCTGCATTTAGCCTTATCTCTTTTACAAAATAGTGTCTTAACTGCATGTATCTAAAATAATCCCTGTCTGTAATACCATATTTTGCCTATAATTCCTGAAAACCCATCAATTCACCCTTTTCTGAAACCGTACACATTGCTGTTATGCCCTTTTGCACCCATTCTTTGAATGCTGGATCGTACACCCCTGGTTTACAATTGGAATCGTATGCAAACCACCTCAGCGTGTGTATCCCTCTCTTTAATTTGTATTTTGCTACTACAACATTCCAGACCTCTAGTGTAAACGCAACTATCGTATTCATTTCACCTCTGAGCCCTCACCAAATTCCTATCTCCTACCAAGGCCTGAATGTGGTGACCCTGTACCTCCCTTTCCATCCCTTTCCATCCAGACTCATAATCTGGTCTACACCAGCAGGCCAAAGGTCTGAGTTGCAGGGTTCGTACGGGTGCTTGAAATCCTTGAAAATGCTTGACATTTGACGTGGTGTTTTCAAGGTTGGGAAAGTGCTTGAATTTTGGGAATGGTGCTTGAAATTAAGTTAAAGTGCTTGAAAATGTAAATGCTTTACTTTTACAATAAATTGCTGTCTGACTGAATAGTTCGCTTTTTAGATTAAAAGAAAATAATTGCTTCGCTTCTACATAAAACGGCTCCGCTGCGGCCTTCCCGCGCTATGCGCGCGACCTGCAAGTGTTTGTGTTACCTGTGACCTGGGCATTCTGATGAGAGCGATAGATGACAGTGTGCCAGGAGGTTGCCGTTTCAACGAGCGTTGGCTAGCAGAAGACAAATACAAGCCATGGCTAAGACGAGGGTCAAGCCCACGAGTAGCCTCCTGCAAAGTTTGCAAAAATAACAATGGGAGAGTCTGCGCTGACGAGCCACATGAAAGGTATGCCGGAGTAGAGCATTTTAGATTAGGCTAACGTTGCATGTTACGTTTGTTTAAGCTAACGTTAGCGAGCTGAATAGCGAACTCGATTGAGGGATAATAATAATTGCAGGGGACAATCATTTCAGAGGAGCGTACCTATGTTAATATGTGCGTTACAGTCACCATCGTGTGGTGTTCAGAGGATGAAGCACTCACGGCATTTCGTGTTATAGTCACAAAATATAATCTATTGATTCGACACAGAGCGATTTTGAAAGCAATGTATTTCTACTGGTAGTATGTTTCGTGTCTAAACCAAATGTGACTTGATCTATCGAAATCAGTCACATTGACCCGAAGACACATTTTCGTTTGTATTACTGGTCTGGGGGAAGCTCGCGAGTGTGTTTGTGTATTTTTGCGTTTGTGTACTGGGGAAACACTCACAAGAAACACCGGCTGTTGTTATGCTTGCTGTGATGTTACATTAGTCCGTTCTCTGCTTGTAATTATGCCGTTACAAGCTTCAAAGTTGTATTTATCATCTGAATTTGCCGAAACAAGTTTAATATTCTGAAAGCCAATACTTTGTTTATTTGAAAACAGATGAAAACAAACTGTCTTTTATATAAAATTGAAGTCTTATACAAGTAAAACTACATTTTGCTTTAATCCCATGTAATTGTAGAATGCACAGTCTTCCTTTGAAGATGTCTAAGTCAGGTGTCTTGAGTAGTCAAAATTACCTACAAATCATTGTACACATTTGTAAATATTAGTTACCTTTGTGAGTCTATTTTTATGCAGCTCTGCGTGATTTTGTGGCTACAATTCAGGCTAATACACTACCAGAGGTGGACTAAGTACTCAGATATTGTACTTGAGTAAAAGTACAAGTACTCAGATCTTGTAGTGAAATTATAAGTACTCAGATCTTGTACTTAGTAGAAGTACCAGAGTGTAGGAATACTCTATCACAGTAAAAGTCCTGCATTCAAAATGTTCCTCAAGTAAAAGTAGAAAAGTATTCTCATCAAAATATAGTGAAAGTAGCGACAGTAAAAGTAGTGATTGTGCAGATTGGTCCATTTCAGAATAATATATATGATATGTTTTATAATGATTGATCATGAAAGTGTTCTCAAAGCTGGTAAAGGTGCAGCTAGTTTGAAGGACTTTGTATACTGCAGGGTAGCTGGTGGATTTACTCCAGGCGGAACTAAAGTCTGATTTAACACTTGATTAGATTTAACATCATTCATCCAAGTAACTAAAGGTATTAATACATGTAGTGGAGTAGAAGTACACCATTTACCTCTGACTTATGTTTACTGCCAACCTAAAAGTACCTCAAAAATAGTAATCAATAATATATTGAAAAGTTATTTGGCTGATTGTTTTATATTGGCTCAGACAGGTTATATGAGAGGCCTAGTCTACGTACAGATCACTAATTTTGAAATATTAAACTTAGTTTTCTTTTCTTTAATTATTCATCCTCGTGTAGAAGGCTATCACGAAACACACATTTGGTTGTTTATAGCATAAAGAACATCTGATTTAATGTGAGGTAGGGAAATAATCATTTGAGTATGTGTATATAAATATGTAATTTACAACAGCTGTAAGATGCTTGAAAAGCTGGAAAATGCACCTTGAAAATGCTTGAAAAGTGCTTGAATTTGACTTTGGAAAAGGTATAAGAACCCTGGAGTTGGGCTGCATAGAAGTATTCCCTAAGATTTGGTAAAGCCATTCCCCCCTTACTTTTAGGCAACTGAAGTGTCGTAAATCGTATTCTTGGTTTTTTACTATTCCAAACAAATCTATAAATCATCCTGTCCCAGGTTATGAATTTTTTTTGTGGAACATCAATTAGAAGAGACTGAAAAAAATACAGCAGCCTAGGTAGGATATTCATTTTAACCGTTTGTATTCTGGCACTGAAGTCTAAAGGGAGGGTGGACCACCTTTCTACATCCTTTCGGATATTGTCATCAATTTTGTTATAATTGGCTTCAAACAGGTTGGAAAATGTTTTGGTTATAGTTACACCAAGATAGGTCATTGTTTTGGAATTCCATTTTTGGTTATATGCATGTCTAATTTGTTGGGATGGTGAGTAATTAAATGAGAGAATTTGAGTTTTTGCTACGTTCACTTTATACCCTGAATAGTAACCATATGTGTCGAGTAGGTTCATCAGGTTTGGGAAACATATATCTGGTTGCTCAAGAAAAACTATAACATCATCTGCAAAAAGCCCAATGATATAATCTTCCCCTCCTATATTGACACCCTGCAGATCTTCACTCTGCCTTATTGCTTGCGCCAATGGTTCAACAAATAAAGCAAAGAGAGTAGGAGAGAGACAGACAGCAGCCCTGTCTAGAGCCTCTCTCCAGCTGAATCCTATTGGACAAACTCCCATTTACTTTGATCCTAGCCGTAGGTTCATGATAAATGGGGCGAAGCCTGCAAGCTATAGTTCAGGCAGTCAACTCGAGCACTTATGCTGCATTCATACATAACGCCCCCTTGCCACTCTACAACCAACCAAACAGTCTCCTTAATATGCCGCTCTATTTAACCTGCCAGATCTCTCTCCATGCATTGCTTGCTGCTGCTATTGCTGCAGCTACCTCTACGTCGCTGCTGCTTACCCGGTTCAATTAACTGCCATTTCAATTCAGACAACTCTTTTTTAATCTGTTTAAGGGATCCCGAAGGATTTTGATATCAGTAAATGGAGTGTGCTCCTACCTAAGTGTGTGTGGCAGGGTGCAGTCTTACCTTTGAAGCAGGAGAGGAGAGCACAGGTTGTCTTTTAAGTTATCCCAGTCCAAAAGGTGGGATCAGTTTATTTGAAGAAAAATAGGTCCAAACTAATACAGGGTTTTTACCTTCTCTCTTTACAACATTATAATCATACTAAAAAAAATGGTGCTGTGATCATGTTCAAATATGAAACTTTAATTCACAGTCTTACATTTATTACCAAAATGTTTAATTTCAACTGCCCAATTCAGTTGTGACATTTTAAAATCTCCCGATAGAATTTAGAGGTATTTCCTCATAAAAAGACCGGTGACAATAAAAAGCGCATTCAACTTTTAATTCACCAAATCAATTCAGTTTCATACCTTTTTTCCGACACAGATGGCGGGTACTAACATTCAAAAACACACACCTATCTCCCGCAGGTATTTCGGAGGAAGATCCTCACGGTGGCGGTTCCTAATCACAACCACACTCCTATCCGACACAGATGGCGGGTACTAACATCCACAAACACATACCTATCTCCCGCAGGTATTTCGGAGGAAGATCCTCACGGTGGCGGTTCCTAATCACAACTACATCTCACAACCACGTCTCCCATCAAATCATTCCACTCAGCATTCCAACCAAGAAATTCACTCAGCATTCAAACCAAATTCACTCAGCATTTCCACCAACAAATATCAGAGATATTTACCAAGTTTGAGAGAACCTTACCGAGAGCTATTAACCCAGCTCTGAAGGACAAAGCCTACCGGGAAACCCCCCTCTCTCTCGCGCTCTCTCAAAAAACCAGTCTCTTTATGCTCAAAAAACCAGATCGAAACCCCAAAAAAACAAACTCCTCCTCTACACCCAATTTGTGGAAAACTGGGCATGGCCTCTAATGTACAAGGCTGGACATGACCCGACATGTTCTATGGCTATCATAACCAACTTTTTGACGCCTCAATGTTTTTCTCCTTCAGTAAGGAGCCCCCCTCCCTGTGAACTGCTGTCACAGGAGAGGGAAAAAACGGCCTACTCTCTTATCAGAGACACCCATAACTCTTAAAGGCCTTACACTCAACTTAACAAACCACTTGGTTTTGTTTATACTGTAACTATAGAAAAACCTAAAATATGAAGCATTTTCATTGTGGGTTATACAAGAATATAACTAACTTTCGTTTTAAGTATTCACTTCATATGAAGATCTCAACACTACTGATTTGCGACGTAATGGTGTCATTCTGTATCTCACCTACAGATCAAGCGAGTTAAGAAAGTTTCTTATTGTGCTTTCATCAGCTAATGGTGGATTAGAGTAGAGTGTCTTATAGTACTCTTCAAATATTCTTTCTATCTCATCTGGCTCATACAGTAGTTGATTAGTTTGGGGGTCCCTTGTTCTATTAATTGTATTAGAGGCTTGCTGTTTGCGCAGGCGTCTAGCCAGGAGTCTAGCTGCTTTTGAGCCTGATTCGTAATAAGACTGCTTTAAAAACCTTGCCTTTTTTTCAATTTCTCCTCTGAGGATCTCATTTATCTCCCCCCTTGTTTCCTTAATTTGTTTTAATGCCGATTGATCCCCTGTACTCTTATGTTTTGTCTCCATTCCTCTCAATTTTTCTATTTGTATGTGGCTAGCCGGGCCTTTTTTTGTGATGCTGTTAGGGCGATCAGCTTTCCACGGAGAACAGCCTTCAAAGCATCCCACAGTATCCCAGGATCCACATCCCCATTATCATTCTCCTCTATATTTTTAACTGTTCCACGGTCGCCTTATTATTCAAAACACGCACATTGAGCCTCCACACTGTATTCTTTTGTCTACTATTCAGATTTATTGACAAGCTAATCATATTATGATCCGAAACATCTGCCACGCCGATTTTACTCTGTGATCCTGTGACTTTCACCCGTATTTATTAAAAAGTAGTCAATTCTGGAGTACACAGAATGGGGTACTGAATAGTGTGTATAATCCCGTTCTAGGGGGTGAAGTTCCCTCCAAATATCAATTAGTCCCATTTCCTGCACTGACGCATTAACAAACTTGGTCAGGTGCTTCTTGTTATTTTTGTGGCTTGTAGTGTCTATGGTATGATTCAGGACCACATTAAAAACCCCTCCACATATCAAAATACCCTCATTCTCTAATGCAATGACGTCAAACAGATTTTAAAAAATAGATTTGTTGCTCTCTGGGGGGGCATATACATTTACCAATGTCACCACTGCATTTTCAAGCTTTCCTTTCACTAATACATATCGTCCCTCTTTGTCCCTAACTTCTTTATGGAGTTCAAATTGAACTGCATTTGAAATAAGGATAGCCACTCCCCTCTTCTGGCTAGGTTTGTACGAACTATAGAATGTATTTTTATAATCCAAAGCATTTTACTTTGTCATGCTCCTGTTGAGGCAGATGAGTTTCTTGTAAAAATAGTACTTGGGCCTTTTCTTTTTTCAATTTAGCCAGGACCTTACTCCTTTTTAACTGGATGTTCATCCCATTTACATTAAGTGACACCACTTTTATATTATTGTACGGCATTTAAATTACCCAATCCTTTGCATTCACAAAACTCCAGACAACTGAAAACTACACAGACCTGAACATCTGGCCCACATGTAGTGAACGTAGAACGTAAAAAAAAAAAAGGAAGACTTCCAAGGTAGGGTGATTCCTCGCCACCCTAAGTCCCCGTTGGCAGGAAGAGGGGAGAGCCTCCTCCTGGAGGGCCCCTCACTAGAGGTGAAACACGCAATCTCACGCATCCTAGTAGTCCAACGGCATCCGTTAACACTTATATAATCCAAATGAAGTTGTGACAAATATATACAGTGAATATATAATATGAATCATTTAGTCCCGGGAGGGATCCGCTCATACTATTGTAGCCTCTTCCTTACTCTGCTCGTGGTCTCGGCCCCACCTGCACTACTCTCTCCGACGCACTGCCATGTCTTGGTCTAGTGGAGACGCTCCATCTCCGGGTACAGCTCCGAAGCGTTGCGGTCTGGTATCTCCACGGAGAAACCTCTCCTCCTCAGCTCCTGCGCTGCATCTTGCGCACTGTCGTATGTGCGTGTTCCCGAGTCCCAGTGAATGCGCATCCTGTCGAGAGGTGTCTGGAAACGTATATTTTTCTCTTTAAGGACCCTCTTTATTCCCACGTAATCCTTGCGCTTCAGGACGACCTCCGTTGCATAGTCATGATCGAACGATAGACGTCGCCCTTCCATCAGTATATTCTTTTCCCAGGCCTTTTTCAGTACCCTTTCTTTTGTGGTAAACTCCAGAAAGTTCACCACTATGGACCTTGGCGGTGCATTCCTTTCCGGTTTGCGAGCCACAGCTCGATGAGCGCGTTGTATCCGTAGGTTGGTGTCCGGTAAAGCTAGTTCAGTTTTCAAAAGTTGATCCACAAAGTCAGACATGGAGTTACCTTCCTTCTCTTCGGGTACTCCATAAATGCGCATATTATTTCTCCTGGATCGACCTTCCAAATCCACCAGTTTCACCTGCATGGCTCTCTGTTCTTTCATTGATTTAATCAACGCATCTGACATAGCCATGTTTGCTGTCTCCGCCTCCTCGATTCGTTCCTCCGCTTCTTTCAGCCTAGTTTCTTGGGCCTGTGTTAGCGCGGAGTTAGCAGAACGTTTTTGGTGCTTCATATCTTCGAGTTCAGATTTCATGTCGCCTTTGAGTTTGTTTAAGTCCACTTTATGCTCAGCCCTGAAATCGCGTATTTCCTGGAGTTTGGTGTCTGCCGAGTCCTGTTGTGAGCTAACAGAGCTTCGAGCATCTTCCATCTCCGGTGAATTCTGTCTTTCTAGTTGTCACCTTTCTTTTGACTTCTAGTTCTCTTTCCCCCTCTCATTCCAATAAAATTGCATACATTTGTATATTACTAGGCGAGTTAAGGGGGTTGATTTCCAATCGCTATCAAGAGCTCAAAATTAAGCAGCCATCTCACTCGCCTTGCTCACCGGAAGTCCGGGAATTGTAGTTTTAAAAGACGTTTTCTTTTTTCCCAAAATTAGAAGTTGACAGTATTAAATGGTGTACAGCCCTGGAGGTTTAGGCGATACATGTACATTGGTGTGTACAAATTTAAAACATGTAATTACTAAATGGGTGAAAATCGCTTAATGGGCAGCATTAATATATACCCACATGACAGCTCATAATTCTACTCCACTACAATTCAGAGGTTAACCTGGTATTTTTACTCCACTACATTTATTTTAGTTACTTTGCAGATTCTGATTAATGATGTGAAATATAAACAACCCTTAAATCAGACTTTATTACACCTGAGTAAAATTCAGGGAAAGGTGATTGTCAAGTCAGGAGAGATATTTGATAGTTGGTGCTTGAGAAGACTAAACATTTATCTGCAGATCTTTATAAAGTATATTCATTACTCGTTATTCTCTACTAATAGTTAATTAAAAACTGTATATAATGGCTATTTTGCACATCCCTTTTAAGATTTTCTAAGGTTTATTGACATATCATATACACAACTACGGTGTAGTTATGCAATGAATGAAAAACTTGGGTTACAGGTTCCTCAACAGTGCATTACAAGATATCTATCAATATGTGTGTACCTCCACCATTAAACTGTCAAATTAATCGCATTAACATCATATCCCAACATGCATTGCGGCTAAAACATCCATTCAACGAGCTTCAAGCTGAGGATTTTGGGTAATCTGTTCAGTGGGTTTGTGGCATGGTTTGTGGTGGGTATCGCTCGAAATGTCTCTTATAGGCAGGCCTACGTCTGTTTCCGGTGACTTTATTTACGGCTAAAAAGCCCAAGAATATAGAATTAAACGAATAAATAAAAACAAGGATAATTGTGTGTTATTGTGAGTAAATAACAGTGTGTTATTTAGAAAAGAATAACAAATTAGAAGGGAAAAAGATTTTCAAAAATACAGATTTCAGTATTTGAGGCTCTAAGCCCCATTTATTTTCCTCACAGACGGCAAAAAAGTCCGACATTATACGATTTAAAATAAAAACAAATAAATAAAAAGATAAAACACTGGCATGTAATTTACTTTAGAATAAATAGAATGGTTTTGAATAATAGATGAGAGTAAAATCTACGTCACTTTACAGCCCCGCCCACTTTTGGGGAAACCAACGCTGTCATTTGAACAGCGATCAAGCCTGAATTCAATTCAATTCAATTCAAAACCTTTATTTATCCAGGTAAAATCCCATTGAGATCAATGATCTCTTTTTCAAGGGAGACCTGCAGCAGTAGGTTCCACAAGAAGACATAAAAACTAGGGCTGTCAAGTTAACGCGTTAATAACGCGTTAACGCAAAAAAAAACGCCACTAATTATTTTAACGCGATTAACGCATGTGTATTTTTTTTCCTCGGCCGCCCCGTAGTTTCAGAGCGCATCGAGTTTAAAATACCATCTACAAGCTGATGCTGATGCTGACAGCCCCGCTCCTGCCGCCCGCTTGTGGCAGACCACACTTCCACGCTCACCGGCAGGCACCGACTGGCTGTTGGGAGGACCGGGAGGGTGTGTGTGTATGTGTGGCCCGAGCGAGCGAGAGAGAGACCTTACGTGCATTGTTGTTGTTAGCATCTGGTGCTAGCTAGCTGCGCTAACGGATATGGAGCGGTTTAAATGAAAACAGAGGAGCGACATTTCGCCACAACTGCGCCGAGCACTTGACTTTATGCAGGAAGCCAGACAGTGGGACATTGTACGAAAAGTCAGCACACTCAGCACGGATAGTGCAACATGATTGCAGCGTCCAGGCAGCTCCCGTTCGAGCATATGCCTTGAGTTGCACATAGCTCCAACGATCCATCACACACACACACACGCACACGCACACACCATTTGTATTGTATTATTGTATGAGAGAGGTTCCAGGTTGAATTGAGGCGAATATTTGTAATGTTCAGAGGTTGTTGTGTTTAATATTCATGAGGATATTTGTCATTGTTCAAATGATAATAAACATTTGCATAAAGCATATTTGTCCACTCATATGTTGATAAGAGTATTAAAAACTTGAAAAATATTCCTCTAAGGTACATTTAGAACAGATCAAAAATGTGCGATTAATCGCGATTAAATATTTTAATCGACTGACAGCCCTAATAAAAACAAACAACAGAACAACAAAAGGACATCATACAGCAAAATGTACAGGGATTACAATTTACATATTTAACCACATGTACAGGTACCAACAGCATCTGATTTTATAGCATCCAACCGAGCTTTAAAAACATTTAGTGGTACTAGCTTGGTAATTTTCCATTCTTTTTGCAGACTGTTCCATGTTAGTGGAGCTGCACATCTAAAAGCTTTCTTCCCTAAAACAGTCCTAGCACTTGGCACATTTAATAAAACCACAGCATGCGATCTCAGGCAATAAGTACTTTCAATTCACAGAGATCTTCTGTTACTGTCCTTTCTTCTTAGAGGAAGTACAGAAACACGTAACTCTGGATTTGTTTTAATGTTTGAGGTGCAATAAACGACACAGCAGCTTTTTGGCATGTTAAAACTATTATTTTCTGCCTCGCTCATGAGAGTAACAGCTGGCGAAATTACAGCCTCGCCTACTGATTTCAAATGTGTGCTCTAAAATGATATTTACAAATGACTATCATTATTATAAGCAAGGCAATAAATGGCAAAGATATGTAGAAAATAAACGTATTTAAGATACGTTCATAAGAAACGTAACGTGGGAGAAAATATGTTTCTTGAAGATATGTAGAAAATAAACGTATTTGAGATATGTTCATAACGAACGTAACGTGGAAGAAAATACGTTTCTTGCTAAACGTAATTGAGAATGCAGTTTAGTTCTGTGGGAACGTAATTTTAGGAGACAGGGTTGTGCTATTACAGATGATTTTGAGTACAGTGCTTTACTGTGAAATATAGTTAATAATGTGGAAATCCAATTTTACTGTAGTTTTATAGATATGTTGTTGTGATATTACAGGGGCTTTTGTATGGAGCTATTTCAGGGTCATAAGTTTTGATCATTCAAAAAAATAAAATGTATTTGACAGTTCAAGTTTTTATCCTGAACTTTGAAAAATACAATGATGTATTCAAAATAATTTTTCAGGTTGAATATTATTTTGATTCAGTTCAGCAATTTTTTTGAATAAAATATTTATTTTCAGATTTCACTTTTTGAATCCTTGTTTTTTTCAATTGCAGATTTTTCGTTTTCAGATTCAAAACAATTATTTTTTCTGTTTCAAATCTTGTTTTTTCAGGTTTCACATTGCTTTTCACCTTCAGATAGTTTTTTTGCTTTCAGACTTTTGACCCTGATGTTGACTATCCTACTGAATAAATATTTACTGTGAATGTATGGCATATAGCTGTCTAACAGAAGTTAAATCCATGTCTCACTTATTCTGACAATGTACTTAACCCCAAATAAAAGAACCCAATAAAAAGAGGTTGTTAAATAATAGTGAAGGTCACGTTGTAATAACAATAACTCATCTCTCCCGGTTTTTTGTGTTATTTTTCTGCTTTGCCAAACGCCACTGTGTGAAGTGTCCTATTAGAGTTGCCGTATGGCGGACCATCTCGCACATGCTCAGTACAGATCGGGTAGTGACAGCTGTGCCTGGTAACAGCGGTTACACCCCCCCCCCCCCCCACACACACACACCACGGCAAACAGTGGTAATTCAAGTTTAAAAGTCTCACAAATGCTACAACTACTATCACAAACTGGATGAATGTGAAGTATTTTGTTAAAGGAGGATGAAAGCGTAATTAAGGAGCACTATTGGAGTGACATTGATGGTTATTGGACTCAGGATTAATTCATTTGGATGCCCGCTGTATCAAGAAATGAAGCTTAGCGCAAGTTCAAGAAGGAAGACCATACCCCCTGGTGTTACACGTCACTGCAAGCTCTTCTCCCATTAAGTAATCAGGGGCGGTACTCCCCAGCTAGCAATCATTGCACCTGCTAAACCCTTTAAATCTGCTCTTCCCTCTCTGTCAGTTGTCATTTCAGGTGTCAACGCACAAGTGTACGCGTCACGGTGTTCATGGTTAAGCCAAGCAGCAGCAGGGCTTTGTCCCAGCAGAGGGCTTCGTTCCAGCTCCAGGCATTTATTCATCAGCTCCGCAGTATCGCGGATTAAGCTACAGGCGGCGTTCCCCAGTCGGGTAGCGGGTCAGCCGGCCGTCCCGCAAGCCCGGACGCGGGAGGAAAAGACAAGGAAATCGGGCTCCATGGAAGTTCCTCCGGCCTAATGGGAATGGCTACTTCACGCAAACAACTGACGTACGCTTCAGTCTCTTGAGAAGGCATCACTGGCATCAGGGCCGCCTAATGCGGCGCTTCCGGCTTCACGCGGAACGGGTCCTCATCACATGCAGAGTTTTACCCATTCTGGCTTCAACTACAACCCCTCCCGCAGGCAGGCAGGGCTTAAGCTATCCCATTGAAGCTATTCCTCCTGCGCTCACTTCAACAGGCGTCAGGGTACGTTGGCAAGGCAGTTGCAACAAATTCACGAGATGTTTCGTATATTGTTACGACATTGTGGGTCATGCAGAGTGAGGATCGCTACCCTTAAGAGAGGGGTGTGCTGTGGCGTGTGTGGCGTGTGCATGTGTGCATGGTATGAGCGAGCGGGATAATGTTTTCTAGAAATAAACGAGGGCAGCAGAAAAAAGGAAGGTCTGTGATCTTGCGAAATCTATCTTGCGAAACAGGAGAGCTAAATTAATGCAACGACCTCCCAAGAAGAGCTCGCCTCTCTCCAGGTCTTTCCGATATAAATGGGTTATTGAACCAGAAGCGTGTTGCTTCTGCCCTGGGAGACGACAGAGATATGCAAAGGACAAACAAATGCGCCTATGATGTATTTTCGATCAGATGAGATCTCTCTCCCCCCTCGCGAGGGGACGGGGCCAGTTTACACACACAGCGGCTACATGCAGCGGAGACACACTGCGAGGTGGCGGAGAGAACGCGCTCCGAGCGTGGTTAACTTCACCCAGCTTCGATGGGGGAGAGAATGCTCGTTGCCAAGTGCAATAAGAGTTTATCATGTAAGGGCGTAACACGAGCACTTTGTCTAAACATTTAGCAAAAGTGCTCCACATCCAGACGGAGGAATGCACCGGGTTCCACTGTCTTTCTAGCAGCTCCGTAGCTCCATTCACGAGTAACGTTCCCCAACGTCAGATGTTATGTATGCTAGCAGCAACACACAGAGTAACTACATTATACAAACTCGGTTAATGATTAGAGGTAACTGAGTATTTTATTAGTTTCAATTTCAGCTTTTCTGTTTACAGCCTGTCGACAGATTATTTAATACAATTCGGTAAATGTCAGGGCAATCTTGATGACAAGGTCAATGTTCCCCCCTTTCTACGCCACGGAGATAATGTAATCTAATAGCGTGCAGGCCAAGGCTGGCTCTTCAAAGCAGATATTACGACGCGCTTTAATGTTCCATCATCGTTCAGGGAACTCTTTCAGCCTTAAGTCAAGTAGGAGAAAACTATGCGTGCACCGGCTATTCGGGTAAATAATATTATATAGCGTCTCTCCCCAGTTCAAATCACCCACTGCTCAGGGAGATCTCCTAATGCGTTGCCTTCACGCATCTAGCGTTCAAATACAACATTACTAAACTACAACTCCGCTCAACTGGGAAAAGAGAAGAAGAAACAGAAGAGACTCCTCCAGGAGCACAGCGTTCCTAATCATGAGGAACTACAGGCCCAGTCTCACACCGGAGTTCCTAGCCATCACATCAAGCTCATGGTATTATCGTTCCTCTAACCAACTGCGTGCATCCACATAAACGTCTTCAACGACAGTTGCTCTTCCTCACCGGGCAACCGTACTTTGCATGCGGATTCTTCGGCACGCATCATCTCCCGTTTCCTGGACGTGGCATCCGCCGGCCTCACGACGACCGTGTTTTCCCCGACTTAAGGACGTACACTGCACATCCTCCGTTTTGGGGGGAATATATGCATGAGATCATTCAGATTTCCACAATTTCTACACATTTATTATCACACTTGCTGGATCTAACACTAGCGTCCCTCCATCATCCTCACTTCAGATGATAGAAGACAGTCTTAATCACTCAATCAGCTCATCAGCATTATGACTCATCCCGGCACACTTAACGCTAATTAAGATATACTATATCATGGGTCATGTCTCAGTATTTAACTAAGTGTACGTCTTTTCTGCGTGCATCCGGCACTTCATTCATATTCTCGGGTTCATGCTCACTTGGCTCGTGGTAAACCAGGTTACGATATTCATGCATCACCGTACTCAAGCTAACAGCTCTCGGGCATTATATCGTCTACATCTCCCTCTTCACCGGACATCGGCTCGTGCCGCCAATCAAGATCTCTTCAGTTTACCTATGGTAAATATGCATATAACTGGTGGTGGCGTCTAATAGCATATCAGGGCTTTCGTTCAGACAGGTCCAGCCATTCAAGGCATATCTCCCTCCTCCCTGCCAACTCGGACGGTGGTCCTCCTCCGCCTTCATATCCCACATTCGCCCGGACATCCGTGCGTGCTGGCCATCCAAGGTCCGAATACTAAACGGTATTTATACATACAACTGGTGGTGGTCTTAGCAAGTCAGCACATGTACGTGTCACCGTGTTCATGTTTAAACACTTCATATCGTCGTGACCTTCAGGTTCGCTCGTATTGAATCCTGCCGCGCAGGTTGCGGCCAGTGGGTCCGCATTATGTTTAAACCCTGCACGTGCAGGGCGAGTAGGTCAGTGTCATGTTTAACCCTGTGTGTACAGGTTGCGGCCTATGGGTCAGCATTTGTTTAACCCTGCGTGTGCAGGTTGCGGCCTATGGGTCAGCATTTGTTTAACCCTGTGTGTACAGGTTGCGGCCTATGGGTCAGCATTGGTTTAACCCTGCGTGTGCAGGTTGCGGCCTATGGGTCAGCATTTGTTTAACCCTGTGTGTACAGGTTGCGGCCTATGGGTCAGCATTTTGTTTAACCCTGTGTGTACAGGTTGCGGCCTATGGGTCAGCTTTTGTTTAACCCTGTGTGTACAGGTTGCGGCCAGCGGGTCAGCGTCATGTTTAACCCTGCGCGTGCAGGTTGCGGCCGGTGGGTCAGCGTCATGTTTAACCCTGCGCGTGCAGGTTGCGGCCAGTGGGTCAGCATCGTCTAATCCAACGTGCAGGCGCTAAGCATGGTTGGCGTTCACATTAACCCTACAGTTATTCCGACAATCTCATCATGTCCCTGTGTTATCTCATTTCATCCACAGATCTCCTCAATCAGCCAGCAAGGTAAGAAATGCTTCACATCTCAGCACTTCTTACTTCTCTTCTCTTTGGGGGTTCATCGGAGCGGTTTTCCCCTCCTGAATGATATCCTACAAACCGGGGCCTAATCTCCAAACATCAGTTGATTCATAGTTGTAATCTGTCAATCATAATTTTCTATACCACGTGTCCGGTATTAAACATGTATTTCATACATCACGTCTCTCATGATTGAAATGAAGCTTAGCGCAAGTTCAAGAAGGAAGACCATACCCCCTGGTGTTACACGTCACTGCAAGCTCTTCTTCCATTAAGTAATCAGGGGCGGTACTCCCAGCTAGCAATCATTACACCTGCTAAACCCTTTAAATCTGCTCTTCCCTCTCTGTCAGTTGTCATTTCAGATGTCAACGCACAACCCGCCTCCACCCCTTCGCCTCCTGTCTCCTAATTCAGGGCCAAGCTAATCCTTCTTCCTCCAGACCAGACCGAACCATTATCACCACCACCAGTGTCTAGACCCCGGGGGGTTCATCGGAGCGGTTTTCCCCTCCTGAATGATATCCTACAAACCGGGGCCTAATCTCCAAACATCAGTTGATTCATAGTTGTAATCTGTCAATCATAATTTTCTATACCACGTGTCCGGTATTAAACATGTATTTCATACATCACGTCTCTCATGATTGAAATGAAGCTTAGCGCAAGTTCAAGAAGGAAGACCATACCCCCTGGTGTTACACGTCACTGCAAGCTCTTCTTCCATTAAGTAATCAGGGGCGGTACTCCCCAGCTAGCAATCATTACACCTGCTAAACCCTTTAAATCTGCTCTTCCCTCTCTGTCAGTTGTCATTTCAGATGTCAACGCACAACCCGCCTCCACCCCTTCGCCTCCTGTCTCCTAATTCAGGGCCAAGCTAATCCTTCTTCCTCCAGACCAGACCGAACCATTATCACCACCACCAGTGTCTAGACCCCGGGGGGTTCATCGGAGCGGTTTTCCCCTCCTGAATGATATCCTACAAACCGGGGCCTAATCTCCAAACATCAGTTGATTCATAGTTGTAATCTGTCAATCATAATTTTCTATACCACGTGTCCGGTATTAAACATGTATTTCATACATCACGTCTCTCATGATTGAAATTAAAGGACGGCGCAAGTGGAAACAATTCACAAAGGGATTCAACTGTTTAAAACACATGCTCAAAGTAAGCCGGATTTTGGCGATGTGTTTATGTGGATTCAAAAGTCGTAATAATCTACAAAATGGAGGAGAACGATCTGATCGGAGCAACTGTGACAAATAATCCAACTGAAACCGACACTTTACACGCAGAAGAAACATTTCTATTAAAGAAAAAATGATACATTTCTGTCTTTGTATGCTTTTATTAGCTACTAACTTGCAAATGTATGCATCATATTTATTTCAAATGTCGAAGAACAGGACACTTCAAAAGAATAGACTGTCTAATAAAAAAATGGTAATATGGTGGCATAGGCCTGTATAAAACAAAAATGAAAAACTGGCATATTAAGCAGGTACATCAAATGCTTGTCTGCCATGGAACAGGTAGCAGAGAGAAGACAAGGTTCAAGTAGGTTCATTAATGTGAACCTTGGGCTTGCACGCCCAAGCCAGGGATGGAATGTCCGGTGTAATGTGAGTGACAGCCAGTCTAAAGTCCAGTGTGTTGCGTGCTTTTGTTTTGATGGCAACAAGTGCGCTGAAGGCTGTTTCTGATAGATATGTCGTACTGAATGGGAGTATAATCCTGGTCGTTGGCATGCAGTGTGAGCTTTAGAGCGAGGCTTGGTCCCTTTGACAATCCAAAACGTTTTAAATCCTTTTTCCTGGAAGTATTTATTTGACAGCGAGTCAGCTTGGATGTCGGTGAGCTCATCTTCGCAATCCAGGTATTCCACATCCTCAACTTTGGCAATAAAGGGATCTAAAACCCACAATTCCTTGGAGACATACTCGTCTATGTCAGCGAACCGTGATTGCATTTCCGTTTGCAGTGCGTTCATATGGCGGATGAACTTGCGACGTACAGACACAGGCACCGTTTCAGGATTGTTTCAGCAGTAGTGGAAACTGTTGCAGCTCCCCCCTCTCCATTTTCCCGACCCTGTACTCCAGTTTGCGCACAAATGCATTGAGCGCCTCTTTACATTGGAGAATGTTGGACTCCACGCCTTCCAGACGCTTGTTTGTTTCATTGTAGAGACTGAAGATGTCGGCCAGGTATGCTGTTTTAATCCAGAATGACTCAGTCACTTGCTCTGACAGTGCGCGGTTACGAGTTTGTAGAAACTCTTCAATTTTTTCCTTCAGTTCTACAAAGCGTGCCAGCACTCGGCCGCGTGAGAGCCAGCGCACCTCGGTGTGCAGGAGGAGGGTTTGGTGCGCTTCATCCTCGCACAAGTCTGCGAATAGACGCTTGTTGGTGGGGCGACCTTTGATGAAATTGACTATTTTAACAACAGTTGAGAGTGTTTTGCTGAGGTCTTCTGACAGTTTCTTGCTGGCCAGGGCCTGGCGATGTATCACACAGTGAAATATTGTGCAGTGTGGGGCCTTTTCTTTCAAGCGACTGTTAAATCCCTTGTTTTTCCCCATCATTGAGGCAGCTCCGTCTGTGGAACATGCAACTAATTCTCATAGGAAAGATTGTGGAATGAGAGGTAAGAATCCACTGCAGTAAAAATGTCCTCACCCCGGGTGGTAGTGGTAAGGTTGACTGACATAAGAATGTCCTGCTTCAAATCTTCATATCACACACTCTGGGCGGGTTTTGTCCGTTCCCTCCATGAAACCGAAGTTTAGGTAGGTCCCTCATTTTCTTTTTGATTGCAGATGAGCTGTCATCTCCTTTACGTTTTTTAGACAAAAATATTCACCTTATGATGTCGGTCGCTAGCTAGCAAGCGCAGCAAACTGTTATTATTATGAAAGCTGACACAGTAATGTCAATGTTGGCGCGAATCGGAGGAATTTTTATTTTAATTAATCAATTTCTATATTTTATTGTAATGTAGAGACAAGGCTTTTAGCGACAATCATGTATTGCGTTACAATATGTAAAAAAAAATATATGTACATTTTTCTTTTTTTTAAATTCTAAATATGATATTAGGCCTCAAATCATCTGAGGCCTGGCTCCCCCCCTGCGATCTTTGGCGACCCCCCGAGGGGGTCGCGCCCCCCAGGTTGGGAACCACTGCTTTAGAAGGGCCTTCTAGGGAATCAATATCTGAAAATGGATAATAAAATATTAGAAAATGCATGGTAACCTTCAGTAACATTGCTTAGCCTACATGCAATTACATTAAAATATCTGAGTATACTGAAGGACTGAGGTGCCTGGAGGTTCCTGGAGGTTCCTCAACAGGACGCCTTGCTGTCTCCATCCCTGCAAATGTTGGTACAGGTCAATATAATTGGTCATGTGATGTGAACAGGTTGGTGCCAATTCAAATATGAGATTAATCAGTTAAACTATTTAACTGTACTTTAAGATGCCCACACAGACTGTGCGGCCATAATCTACTATTCTTATTTGGATTTTAATAATTTGACGTTTGTATATTTACATTCATTTACCCATATTTGTCTTTAGATGTGGGGCAGGACCCTCATCTTCCGCCTCACTGTCTTCACTTTCCCCGATATCAGTCAAGTCTAAGTTATCTGTCAAAATAAGACGTTTAGCATTGCAAATGTTAAGTTACCATTTTTTTAAAATTGTGATAAATCTGAAGCTTGATGAATGCTAAAGTTATAATGATGCATTTCTAAAGGTTGTCTATATATTATATTTTGCTTCAGTAAATGACTGTTCACAGTGCTTATAATCCTTTAAATAACTTTAAAATAGTAATACCTTCTATTTTAATCTCTTCTAGTGTTTTGCCTTGAAGATCTTTGAGGGACCCTTTCTCCATGGCGAGGAGGAGTTTGGATATTTTTGCCAGCTGGGTTGTTGACTCTGGGAGCCTGCGATACTGTCTGTGGACACGAATACCGTGTCCTAGGAAGTCTGCAACTTGGTCCAACTCGTGGTTCTTGAGGTTCAAGACCTGGGACAAAGTTGCAACATGTTTGCGCAACTGTGTCGACCTCAGAAGTTCGGGGTTCTTGGCGCCACATTCATTAGCATAAATCCTTAGACAGTCCTGTCCTCTGTAAGGAGTCAAACATTGAGGTCTTGCAAACAAGAAATAGTTGTCTTCTGGAATTCCACATTATTTTGTGTTGCTTAAGAGTTGTTTTAAAGCATCAACCATGTCCGGTGATAGCAGAACAGCAACTTTGCACCATCTTTTTCCCTTAATTTTCACACGACTAAAATGTTTACAAAGTTTTTGTTCAAACATTGAAAGGCCAACGGCGACATCCTTGTGTAAGGCAGTTGTGTCCCTCTCGAGGAAGCTTTTGACGTGCATTTTTGATACTTCTCCTCCACGTCTTCGGTTGAAGAGTATTACCTTTGCTAGAGTTGCTTTGCAAAGTTTACCATAGGTATGTGGTGATGGCGTCTTTTCTAACTCTTCGCTAAACTTGCGGTTTTCTCCAGATGTTGGTGGAGAAGTTGGACGTCTGCTGTAAAAGGCAGAATAGATGGCTTGTTGAAGTGCACCTCATTTAAAGGGGACCTATCATGCAAAATGCACTTTGTGATGTCTTTTATACATAAATATGTGTCCCCGGTGCGTCGGGGAATGTTAACTGTGATGGTTATTCTCGCGTCCAGGAAAGAGAAGCTTAAAAAGGAGACTAAATGGAGTCTCTGAGATGTTTTCAAATTGGTACTTTAATTAATAAAAAAGGCGCGGTAAAGTCACAAACAGGATATTTTCCGACAGAAAAGCAGCTGCCTCTGGCTCCCCGCTAGCAGAGAAAAGAGGCCGAACCCCTCAGGTTTCGTTGTTTATATAGCCTCTCCTGGCTCCTCCCTGGGGGCCGGCTCTCCGCGTATTTAATGTCCGTTGTTACGCATATCACAGGTTACAGACATTGTACATTTAATATATATCTAAACACGCCTTTTCTCCTCCTTAACTCTTTCATGACTTTTCATTTAACACATTATAAACGCTGTAATCAATACAGGAAATCCTTCACAGCAATTTGATTTCCGGTCGTTCCGAATGTTGTGACATGCTACCCACATCTGTAAACGATAACGTACTCAAATAAACTGTACCTTCATTTAATATCCAACAATAATAATATCTCAACGTCTATAGTTGTAGTGTTGAAATCAGTAGGTTTCGGTGTGCAACATCATATCATATCGCTGCTAAATTCACCTCTATAGGAAATGGTATATTAGCCTCATGCTAAATGCTAACCGGAGGTGAAGGATTTTCAGAATAAAAGTCTAACTGGTTGTGCACAAGAACTTCTGGTTTTTCAGTATAAAACAGCATTTAAACTAAAGGTACATTTAAGGTACATTATGCCATCAAAACATTGATTTTCATTTCTAACAGGAACTCACGCAGCGTCAGAAAAATAAAACCCTCTCTCTCTTCCTCCGTACCCAAATCTTTTAAAAACGGGTGTACAACGAGCAGATACAGATTCCATCCGCTGTGACGTAATAGCGGCGGCGGACCCACAGAAAGTTGCCATCAGAAACAATGCCTGATGTGTTTTGGACGTCTTTGTTTACATTAGCAAGCCTCGCTAACACTCAGAGCTAACCTGTACTGAACTGAGCACATGTGTTTTAAAAAGCAGGAAATAAAAAAAGAACTCACCTTGTGATAAACCTGCAAGAGAAAAAGCATTTGAGATCAATACTATTTCAGAAATAATCCTTGACGTGGTTTAAACCGGATAGCGTTTAATCACAACCAAATGTAACTTTATCTCCGGTAGAATTCTGATCAGGCATTAGCTCCGCCTCCTCTTCTCTTTTTTTTTCAAGCTAAGGACCCAAGATCCACGTTTCTCTAATACCTCATTCACACCAACGCAACTCCGCTTCAGGCTCCATGCTAGAGCTTTTCAGGTTCAGAACCAGTTCTTCGGTTTAGCTCTGGCTCTTTTCACACCGCCCAGAGTCCGACTGGTAATGCGTCGTTGCGTCATCGTTTGCGGCATGACGTAACCGTTTGCGTGCCTGCTTCATAAAGCCAAACCGTGCGGATGAAATCAGTTGCATTCATTTCTTATGGCTCTATCTGCAGCTTTTCCGGAGTCATTTCTGTGGTTTAGTTATATTCTTATAAAAAAGTGTACTCGTGTCAATAAAGGTTTTTTTAAAACACAACTGCTTCCGAGGTCGGTCTTATTTCTTAAGGTGGACTGAACCATGAGTGTGGAGTAACGTTGTATCTTTCATTTCAATGAACTGTAACCTTCACCCAGGTATGTAACAGCTGTTCTCAAATGAACACGTGAAGTAAAGTTTAATATTTATAGTTGTATAGATTTATAATGAGAGGTGATCAACGTGAATGCTCAGGTTCCACCTTAACACACAGACACGTTGCTTCACCATGAGCAGAAACCTTTATATATACAGTCTATGGTAGTGATGGGAATTCCGGCTCTTCTTGGTGAGCCGGATCATTTGTCTCCCAAACGGCTCTTCAGTTTACCACATATTATACCTTTTCATTAAATCAAATGTAGCCCTGTTTTGACTAATGATTTATATGTGTACACACATATATCACTTAAATTATTCAATACATCCTTTGTACTGAAGTATTCAAAAGTAAAAATGACATGTTTAATATAAATGATTTGCTGTGGCCAAATGTTTTCATTGCATTTACAGACCCGTGTAACTCTCTGATACCACCCAATGAATGCACTGACTTGCTTGTCGAACCACGCTACACAAAGCCGATAGCAACACCTATAAAAACTATTTTAAAAAAGGGGCTACTGTATAGACATTTTAAAATTATATTTAAAGAAAAGGCCCTGACAAAACAGCAGGGCTCTATTTCAGTAACTATTAGCTATAGAAAAAAAGACAGCAACAGCTGACATCAAATCTTTGCTGAGCCTAAGGATAATCATAAATAAATAACATGGTGAAAATAAATATATTGCAATGCTAAAAACAGCAGCATCCAACCGTCTCTAATCCTTGGATATTACATGTCACCTGCATGCATGCACGGAGCAGCTGTAGCGCAGAGATCATCATTCTGTCTTGTATTACTTAAAGTGGACCTATCATGCTATATTTGAACAATATATTGTAGGGCCATATCTATATAAAGTATATATATGATTCTGTGAGCTGCAGCTGACCACGCCCCCCTGCAGGAGAGGGCAGCATGCTCTGAGATCAGCTGCTGGACTGTCAGAAGAGGGGAAAAAAAGAGATCTCCCTCCTCCGTGTTTTAATCTTATTGAAGTAAGAAGAGAAGTAATGGGGCAGAAACCCTCCTTTTTACGCAGCGGTCCAGACATAGACATCAAACGGCGACACATATTCAGTTGCCAGTTACTTTGGCATTAGGGCAGGGATATCTAGATACTTTCCAAAGTTTGACATAATGAATTGTGCTACTTTTAAAGCAAGCAACGATGTTTTCAAATCTGTAATCAAAAAGCTCCTAAAAAAAAAACACTCTCGAAGCAGTTCCTGCCGTTGCTACGTTAGTTCAAACAGTAACAACGGACTATTTTTCTTAGCAGATGCATGTCAATTTAAATACATACAACTCAATAAATCAATAAAATCATTTTCTAAATCCATAAAAGCATTTCAATTAATATTGGGAGTCATGTCGTTAATTTGTTGAGAATGTGGCCATGTAATAAGCCGGATAATGTGCACATTGCATAATGTGCCTTCATGCCGATCTAGATCCCTCCGCAAACAAAAAAAACCCGGCTCGTTCGCGGGCGCGGGCCGGCTCCCGTCGTTCACTTAAAAGAGCCGGCTCGTTCGCGACCGACACATCACTAGTCTATGGCAGAAACACTGAAACTCTTGTTAAGTTTCTCCATCGTTGTGTACAAACTGGATAAAACGCGGGCTTTTTGTTGTTGTTCCGGAGTTGATCCTGTCTCTGCCCCCGCCTCGACGTAAGCGTGACGTATGTGGTGCTTTTGCTCTGGCTGGACAATTTTTTGGTGCTTGAAACGAACCGGATTCCGGAGCTAAGAGGCTGCTCCGCTGCGGTGTGAAGAGGAAAACCCGGTGCTTTTCAAGCTCCAGCTCCGAACCGGCCCTGAAACACCGTTGGTGTGAATGAGGTATAATAGGGCTTCAAAAGAGGGGTTTGAGCAGTATGAGGGATGGCTACAATGGGTGATCTGTTTGGTATTTTGAAAAAAAAACTACAGGTATGGCTCTACAATATATGTTTCAAATATAGCATGATAGGTCCACTTTAAGGTTGTCAAAGCTGTGTGTGAGACAAGTTTTCACATTCCTGCACACACCCATTTCCTGCATAGACTTCCCTCTCTGCTCCCCCTCCCACATCAGTTTAACCCACACACAGTAGGTTTATAGTTGGCCAATACAAGCAATACATGTAAATTACCTTAATATCAATAATAACGAGGAAAACATTACCTCTGCTCTCAAGCAGTGAAATAACACACACTCATTTCATTATGCAGCCCCCCACTTCCCATGACCTCCCCAGGATCAGTCAACCAAGAAAAGTTAATGGTTCCCATACCCTCAGGCCCTCTTTATGAGCCTTGCAGGGAATGAATCATTAACTAACAAGACTTCAACCGCACCATATCTGAGGAATATCTCTCTTGGAGTTCCCCTGTTAATTGCAAAAACCATTGATGATTAACAAAGAGACTCAGGGCCCCTCTTGATATCTGGAAACTGCAACAAGACTTTCTGCCATTCAAATTTAACACACTTCTTATATATCAGGTGACATAAAGTATAATGAATATACCAGAAATACCCTGTATTAAACCTTCTGCTGTAACACTTTACTTCATACTGTGGGCAATCCCCACAGGAGCAATTTGGGGTGAAGTGTCTTACCCAGGGACATGCTGACTGCAGTGGGGTTAGAACCTGTAACAATAAATATACTTTACTCTTGCAATTTAAAACATTGTCTCCGACTTAATTTATTTATTAATATCCTATTCATTACGGTAGAGGCCTGTAAAAACTGCCTTCAAAATAAAAGCGTTTACTCGGTCAATAACAAATATACCTAGAAAACACACCAAACATATTCATACTGGAGCTTAAATTAAGAAATATGTACTATATAATGTGATCAATAATAATTTAAAACAAACTACGTATAACTACCATATTATAACTGAGTGAATGTAAAATGTAAGTATACAGTTATGAAGACATATCTGACATTTCCACTGGGTGACTAATTTCAATTGATGTTGACACCATCTCACAACACTCCTACAATAACATTAAATTCTGAAGCACAATTTAAAATGTATGCTGTTTAAAATCTCAAATTAGATCTATTGTCCATCTTAAAGTTAACAGATATTGTTCTAAACTGTATTAAAGTAAACATGTATTATTTTAATCTGTATTGAAGTGAACATGTATTATTTGGGACTGTTTTCAAGTAATCCTATATATATAACCTTCTCACTTACACTCACTGACCCAGATACCAGCACACACACATTCTTTTCAAGGTTCTTTCTGGGGCCAATATATCTGTGTACAATGTTTGATTGTCTGTGAAAGAATAGTTTGTGTGAAATATTCCTTGGGAAAGTAAAGGAGTGAATTCAGGTGCAAGATAAAGATTGACTCTGTCCTTGTTTACTTCCGAAGCTCTCACGCTCTGTTCAGAAGTAAAATACTTTTTCCCAGAACTCTGATTCGCTGTATTGGGCCCGACCCGAAGTGAATCCAACCAGTAAGAACACCTAGGGGAGTGAGCAACCGACAACTCCTCCCCACGGACTCTCTGATTAGCTTAGGAGTGAAATCGACCAATTAGAGATTTGGGGGGGGCAGAGAAACAGACACAACTCTGCCCCCAAATATGTCTATGTATACTGATGTGTATTCATGCACGATGCCCCCTGTTACTGACTGGCTGGTCCCGATATCTGTATCGCACGGCAGTAGAACTGGGAGTCCAGAGTACTCTGTAACTTGTATTGGTGTTTTTTACCATTAAAATCAGATTGTTATAACTTTTATTCCGGTGTTTTGAACTCCTTCTTTTATTAATCTGACCAGGCTCATCTAACGGGCGGAGCGGAGGTGGGCTTTAAGCCACCACCACTGTGTTTGCTCCTACAATCTATATTTTGATTATTATTTATTGGAAGCTGTCCATAATCAAAGAGTCATTCGAAGTCAATTAAATACTTATTTCACTTCAGGGTGATAGCAGGACACCCCATCTAGTCAATCAGAGAAAATCAGGACATTCTGATGTAGAGTTTTAAAATAAAATACTTATGAAATCTCATATATGGGCTATCGTCCTTCTGTTTGTATCCAACAGTTAAAGTGTTCGAATTAGAATTGTCCCCGTTTTTTCTTTAACAGTGAAGACAATTGGATATGTTTATGATGTATTGACCGAAAAACTCAAAATGTCCCCGGTTTTAATTTTGAAAATCTGGTCATCTTATAGTAACACGACAAAGTAAATGGCGTCTTTATAAGTGTAAGGCGCAACAAAGCACGGAATTATCTCGTTACTTTTATGGTCTTCGATTTTAACTATCTGCATGACGGGAGGAAATAAAAATAAAGCAAGCGTCCCTTTTCGCTGCGCTACACTCTGAAGAAGGGAGCAGAAATGGCAGGGAATAAAGAGGCTGGTTGAACCAACATTTCCCTCCACCGTGGAGACGACGATTCCCCGGTTTCAACGGTGAAAAGAAAACGCAGTTGATAAAATAAAAGAGTAGAAAACAGGTCATTATGGTGCATCTCAGGCGATGTTACAGAGTAATCCAAAACCACTGTTACTAGTAGTGTAACTAATTACTTTCAGCAGTAAATAACGAAGTAAAGTAAGGGATACTTTTTTTTTTTTATAAAGTAACTGTTAACATCTAACTCATTACTTTTTTCAGATAACTACCCCAAAACTGATCTTAACTGAAGAAGCTTTGTTATTGGTTACACATGATCTATTTTGTTAATTGTTTGTTATTTCATATACATTGTGTTTAGATGGTGGAGCAGGTTCTAACTTCTAAGCCGGCAGGGTTGACCGTGATCAATGAGTATGACGATACTGGGAGTCTGAAAGATTCCACCAGGCGAACATGAACATCATTGTAGCTCACATGTGTGAAAAGAAAGGGTAAGAGCCTTGGCTTTAATGGCATGAATTATTCATTTATAGAGGGAAAAATCTTATTGTAAACCAATTATTTTGCTTTTGCAGGAGAGGTGTAAGTACATGGCGACGAAGGAGTTCCATGCCCTTGGGATTATGTCACTTTTCCCATCTCTGAAGGACCCTTACTCAACAAAAGGATATGTGAGTTTGCATTGTTGCCATTTAAAAAAAATAATGGTAGTGGTCACATTTAGGTTATTTGGTCTTTTGTGTACAAGCAGCAGCATATTTGCATTAGATCTATGATATTGTCTGCATTCCAACCAGAAGCGCTATTTTCTTTTTAGGAACATTTCTATGACATTCAGAGCAACAAAGGCTTTCTCGAGTGGCGTGTCAAGACTGTGCAACGCCAATCCAAACCCACGTCAACATTCCATGACAGAGTGGAGCTAAAAGGAGGTCCAACATCATCTAGAAGTTTTTTGGTTCCATAGACTGCAAACAGGAGACGGCTGTATGGAGGCCATGTCTCTTCTTCACCACACCACTGACCATGACCTAGTCTTCCAGAAGATGAGAGAAACTTTCCACTATCGTCAACAGATGATTCATGACCAACAGCAATCTGCCAACATACTTCAAATGTTTCCTCGTTTCTTGGACACTAAGGGACTGGTAGGTAACACATTTTGCATTTTGAATTCCCTCCTTGAAAAATACTTGGTTTACATTAAATTATTGTAATAATAATCTTACTTTCTTTTTTATTAGATTCTGCAAGATTTCTCATTGATGTTCGGAGCAGAAACTGCATCTAGGTTCCTGGAAAGATGGAACAGCGGTTTTAAAGACAAAGTCCTAAGAGAGGCCAGGGACCTTAGAGAGACTCCTCTTCTGAAAAATCAGCTGAAATCTGCGCTGAATGAAGCATCTGACACCGATGTGCTTTTACTTTTATACAGTCATACGTATATATATATGAATATGCTTTTCATTTTGTTTCAGTCCTGCAAGAACCTTGAGGATCACATGATGACCATTGAGGGAACCCACCAGCCGTATCTTCTGGCCACAGGCACTTCAAAGGCACAAGTTTTCAGCTTCTACATCGTCTTGGACAAAAAGCTTCTTCCTTGTCAGTCATGTGCATTTGATGAGCTTTTCAAGTCCCACTTCACTTTTAGTGTGACATATGATGATGCTCTGTCCAGCCTGTGCACAACAGTAGAAACTCCAAAAGTCAAAGAGTTGAGAGCAAAGCTCTTGAACAAGCAGTAATTAACTAATGTGCTTCATCTTTTGATACAGATTTACTTTTGATCAGACACCTTAAACTAATTCATGGAATGTATCCTGGTAAAAATTTGACTAAATTGTGTGTATTAATCATAGACTGTATATATAAATGGACGTAGTGTCCGTGACGTCACCCATAGGATTCTGCAGAGTTGCCGTGAAGCCCTTAGTAGGCGGAGTCGGCCACTAACGGCTCGACTGTGACATCAGAGTCTAATCCCGCCTGCTCCAAATAAGGGCAAAGAGGCGGAGGGACCTGCTGCCTCCGAACTGGAAGTAAACAGAGCTAGCTCAGGTTAAGAAGCTAAGCTAACATGAAATACATGCATACCAAGTTACTGCTAACAGTGTAGTTCCCCTATATAAACGTTACATTCATAATCAAATGAGACAATATGCAAGAGAATTAGCTATATTTTGTTATTCTTAATGCTTGTCATTCACACGTTGAGAAAAGACGGACTCCACCGCCCGGACCTAATGGAGCCGCAGTGGGCTAGCTCCGGGACACCGGCTGGAGCTAGCCCCCTGCGGCTCCGTTAGCTCCGGCGGCCACCACTGGGATAATTGGGTCCCCTATTAACATTTGCTCCCGTTTAGCATTATGGGCGTCATAGCCATAGACTATAAAAGTCTTACCCAAGGCTGAATCATAAACTAAAATGTATATGTATGCATAAAGGGTTACGTCCTTAGCTGGCTAATAAGTAACAAGCTAAGCTACCAAGCACACAAACACCTGCGAACGGGGTTAACATGTATAATATCCTTTTAGACTTCTTGGAAGTTCTGTTAGTACATTCAAGCGCACAGCACGACATTTTAATTGTCTGGTATTTGTAACAATATTCCCTAAAAGGCACAATCACCACGAACACGGCTAAAGCTAAAGGGTCAAGTACAGTACTATGACTAACATTGTAGCCTCTATGGTTGTAGCCTAGCAGAGTGGACAAGTTGCTGTTAGCTGACAGTGAGGCATGTACGTGTCCATCAACGTGACCACGCCCTAATTTATGCAAAAACGTTAAGACCTAATATAAATAAAAGGGTCGTGTTAGAAAACAATTCACTTACAGATTCATAATCATGAAGGTGTAATCTAACTATATCGATAATAATATGTATTGCATCCATGGGTAGAAACATGTTTTTTTCTGCTGTAAAGTTGGGCATTTTAACATGGGGGTCTATGGAAATTGCTCCTTTCTGCAGCCAGTCCCTAGCGGCCCATGTATGAACTGCAGTGTGTGGCACTTCCGTATTGGCTTCCCGGCTGTTCCCCAGAGTTTGCCGCTTGGTATTAATAGTGTAATTGTGAATATCGATTTGGCCTGTTTGTTTGTACAAGCACAGATGAAAACATGCCGGTGTTCAGCAAAATAACCTGTATCATTCTTCACAATGGAAAAGTTATTTTTGTTTTGGTCGAGTATGAAACGTGTTTCCATGACCATTTTCATGCTTTTCAAAAAAAAAATCCTCAGGAAGATACTGGTGCTTTAAAAAGAAAGATTAAGACATTTCAAACCTTTTGATCCCAAATATTATATGGGTGTGATTCACATTTTTATGTTGTGTCAGAGAGTTGTATTATTTAATTTGCCAGTATTGATTGCTTAATGGAATTTGTTCTTTCCATTTGTTCTACATGTCTGCACTTGGATAACAGGTTTAAAGCATACCTCATACAAAGAAGTTCTCATTCATAACACTCCGTTCGATGTCTCACTATGGGATGCGCCTCAAGGCGTATGCAAACAGAAGCATCAATCTCATTACGCCAATCCTGATTGGCTGGTGATCTTGACGTCTACGTCAGGGAATCCACTAGGGCTGTACCCGAATATTCGACTATTCGAATATTCGTTCGTTGGCCAACTATTCGGGTTTCAATTTCATTATTCGGATATTCGTTTTTTTTTTTTTCTCCTAAATGTATGCTATCAATAAAGGCGAATTGCCATATTCTTATACTATATTTATACTTTTGAATTGCACTGTTAAAATTTGGAAATATATACAATCTCAGCCTGTGCTCCTGACATCGCGTTCACTTAGTCACGAACGCACACGGCACGCTTCACCTCGCTTCAACTCGTTTCACACACCTGAACACAAAATGCCGAAGACTTCAGCTGTGTGGGACCATTTTAAATTGGACGACGGTAAGAAGAAGGCAGTGTGCCAAATATGCTACAAGAAACTTATTATTAAACTTATTATACATCCATGCAAGAAACTGGCCTACCACGGTGGCACAACAACTCTGAAAAGTCACCGGATGCTGTAAGTACTAGCCTAGCTTAGCTTAGCTGTTGTCAAGTTGCCATGATGAAGCTGCTTTATCCGCCGTTTAAACAGTAACGTTACACATGATAAAAACATGCACTTACTTTGCTTGGAAAATCGTTGCAAGCAAGCAACCGAATTGTTTTTTTATATTAGTTTTTCAATTTTATCCGAATAGTGAAAATAATAGGAGCAATGTGGGAACATCTGGGGCTAAGGCAATTATTGGCATTCAGTTCGTTCATTTATTCTTCATTTATTTAAGAAGTTTACTGTATCGGTAACACTGTTAGGCCTATTGTTACGGCTATGTTATTAAAAGTATTGTTGTTATAACAGAAATATGTGTTTTGTATCTTCAGGTTGTAAAACGTTATAGACGGATTTTGGAACCAGATTTGGTCCCAGAGCGCTGCACTGCGGCTGGGTTAAATGCAGAGGACACATTTTGTTTTAATGTAGGCTGTTAGAGATTAAAAGGGATATCTGGTCCGCTTTTCAAATCTCTGCGCGTCCCTATCAAGCTGGTTAATACAGGAAGAAATCCAGTGCCACCAAGTAAACAATATCTACTTTAATGGTAATATGACAAAACAATACAATCAATACAGTACAAATTCAATACAGTTAATCTTTGGGATCCCGAATTTACCTGCACGTGAGCTAGCCAGAGGAAAGAGGCTGAACACCGCTTGTGTTTCTACTCTGTGACAATGGGAGGAGTTATCAGATCCTCCCATTCGGACATCACTGATTGGCAGCCCCAAATATCACCAACACCTTAGACCTTAGGCTTCCCCAATCACTGTAGCTAGATCTAAATTGAATGCAACTCAAGACATGCTCTCACCTTCCCCCATCTTCCTTTGTCCTCAAAAACACATGTCAAACAGGCCCCACATCCAGCTCACAGTTCCACCCAAATTATTCCCATTTTAAGCTTATCCATAGTTTGCTAACATGAATAAATACAAATATAACTCTACAAATCCCCCTTTTGGTCTCATTTTAAGAGATCAACTATTTCAAGACACTCACATTATAACCTGGGATTCAGACTATTTAAACATTCAGGAATGGCTCCACATATCAACTTCATATGACCGTGTAGAAATACCAAAATATGTCCTCAGTGTTTAGACAAATCGTCCATCAATAGCACAAAAATAAACATACCAAAAAATATAGAAGAAAATAGTCAAATATATGTTTCCAAATAACCTCTTTTATCATTTATCATTTAGTCCTCCTTAATCATCAAATTACAAACTTTAAAAATAGCTTGCATCTCAAAGATTTGCTTCAAGACAATTATAGTAAAAACACATTTAACATTTAGGATTATTAGCAATCCACCTGAGGTATAAAATCTGGATTGTAAAGGTCCAGTTGAAATTCACAGTTCAAAGTATAACATTCACAGTGGTGATTCAATTAATCCGTAATCTGCAAAATTGCAGTGTCTTCAAGCTTTAACATTACTTCACGTATACTTCATTACGCTTTAGTCAAAAGTAAGGCACTTATCTATACATTCATTTTAGTCAAATACATTGTTTAAAAATCTGAAAAGGAAGAATCAGACATTTATTGCGTAGTGTAAAAACCCGAAAAGGTAAAATCTATATACATCTTCTACATTCTGAGTGTCAATTTTAATCAACTTGTCATTCATTTTGTGGGGGTCCCCATGGAGCAGAAGCCGTGATTGTGCCCCACGGATCTGAAAGCTGGGCGTCGTACTTCAACACGGAGTCATCCACTGTGGAATATCCTACTAGTCTCTGTGGAGCCTGGAGGGCGGTTTTGGTCATCTTTCGTATGGCTAGTTTAACTACAGTGACCAAGCAGATTATCACAATTAGCACAACTAAGATAAACATTGAAACGGTTACTGCAAATTTAACCAACCCCGCACCCCACGATCCAAAAGTTCCAGTTAAATCCCCAAGGGTAAACCCATGAGTTTCATGCAACTCTTTTATCCCCCTGGCGATATCATGAGCCATATCCATGACCTCAGGTGTAGCATCAGAGATGAAAGAACAACACTCAGATCCAATCACCTTGCATGTGCCCCCCTGGGCGGCTAATAAAAGATCCAGTGCCATACGATTTTGTAATGCTACAGTCCTAACCTCCTGTAATTCTTTATGTTCGGCTAACATGGCTGTGTTAGATGCATTTAAGTGATTTTCCACTACTTTGGACAACGCCACAATTTCCTGCTGAGAAACATAAATACCGTACCATGGTAAAAATAGACTAGCCATCCGCTGTCCTTCTGTAATCGACCTGCTGTTTCTATGTAGAGGGAAGTATAGCTGCAATCTCATCAGTCTTCACTTTATGGATTAAAGGGATTAGATAGGTCAGGTAACAGGTGCCATAGAAAATGTCATAAGGCATACAGCCATAGGCTCGGTCCCCACAAACTAAGTAAACCCTCTGCGGGAGGGGCGTTCTGGCTAACTGCACCTTTATTACGGTATTACAGTCGCTGTGGCCCACATCTGGAGAGGTAAGAGATCCTCTTTCATTCTGGAAACAGATGGACACATTCTTCCACTCATGTACTACAACTGGGGGAACATAGACAGAACAGTCACGGGTAGGGGACTTACCTAAGGGTAATGGCTGCGAACAGTCATGTATTTTAACCTCAACTGAGTCCACTGTTCTGGAGCCAAACCAGGGCACTACTGTTACCAAAGCCTCAACTAATAAAGATGGAGTGTGTGGTTGCAGTGTAACAATCCTCGGCCTCATCTCCAATGCGGGATGCTATGTCATTCCAGCTAACTAAACCGTAGTCAGCTTTCGTGAAAGGAATTGGGCTAAACATGGGAGAATGTACGGATTCTGGCATGTTTTGGCACAGCCAACAGTTGCTAACATTGCGTTCATGTGCATAGTCAACATTAAACTCATTGCCGAATTGGTTTTAGTTAGTTTAGGTGGAGCGATTAAGGCCTTTTTTGAAGAATCTACATCCTCTCCTGTTTGTTTAGGTGGAGTGGATATTAGGGCTTTTTCCGGAAAACCTGTTTCATGATATGGTTCAATATATGTTCTAATAGAGGCGTGTCCGGCGACCCCTAAATTAGAAAAATCTGTTTCATGCTCTGGTTCAATAAATGCACATCCAGTGACCCCCGAATTGGGAGTTTTGTAATCTGGTTTCCGTGCCGTGCACTGGGACTCATATTTTAACTGTTCTGCCGTGCTACACCACAGTTCTGGGGGCATATTTGCAATGGTGTTGAGTGTTATTCTTACCATCCGTGACGAGACCCGGAACTCCTGATACTGCGTCCTTGGATACGCTTTCCACACCGTGGAGTCGCCACCCTTGCTAAAAAACACAGGGTACGTAATAACACAGTTTGGTGAGTTACATATTGCAGTTGGGCAGTCAAAAGAAACCTTCTGTGGTTCGTGAGCAGAGAGAGGGGCATTCCTCCTTCTTCTCTCTCTGTGTCTCTCTCTCATTGTACTGAATGTTTGTGTGGTGATTGGAAACAACCTGTCTTTGTCGCTAGGCACTGATTGGCCCGTTGGTGTGATTTGGCCCTCAGAGTCTGGGCCACCTGTCGTTGGAATGGTCACAGCTTCATCAAGCGGGACTACCTTGGACAGGTACAGCAGGCCCAGCACGAGGAGGATGATGACAGCTTTCACACGCCAGCCTCCGGTGGAGGAGACAGACGCCATCTGGAAGCGTTGATCCACCCCGCTCTGCCTCGTTCCCTCAGGGCCGTTCCTCGACGTCCTCTTCAGCCCGCCCGCTTATGGCGACTTCTGGGTCGGTGATAGGAGTGTTGTCCTCTGGTTCCTCCTCCTCTGCGCGGACCACGTCCGTGATGATGTCGTCTAGGGTCCTTCCCGGAGGTTTCCCCACTGCGCACTGATTCCAGTGGTACCAGATGTCTCCTTTCCCTTCCAAGCGGACAGCGTGAGATGTCCTCTGCATCACCCGATGGGGTCCAGAGAACCTGGGTCTCAGCCACTTGGGTCTGATCGCTTTCAGCCAGACGAACTCCGCAGTGTTCGCTTCGTGTTTCTCGGGTCCCCCTTTTGCCTCTGCAACCTGGGTGGAAAAATCTGCCACTAATCCCTTAAGTTGCTGGAAGTATGGTTTCGAACTCAGAACCTCTACTTCCTTTCCTACACTTAGGGCTCCTGGACCTGGGAACTGGTGACCATAAGTGAGCTCAAATGGAGAGAAACCTGTCCCTTTGTTAATGGAGCTCCTGATTGACATAAGAGCTAGAGGCAATGCGTCTAACCATTTCATGCCTGTCTCTTCACATGCTTTGCTGAGTTTTTGTTTTAAGTTCTGGTTCATCCTTTCCACTTTTCCCTGAGACTGTGGATGATAAACTGCTCCAAAACTGTGTCTTAGTCCTAGGGACTCTTCTACTGTGCGTAGGTCATGGTTCTTGAAATGGCTGCCATTGTCTGACCTCACTTTCCTAGGAAATCCATGTAATGGAATGTAATGCGTGACTAGGAATTTGATCACTGAGTCTGCATCTTCTCTTCTGCAAGGGATAGCTTCTGGCCAACCTGTGTATCCATCTACTACTACTAACAAATATCTGAATCCTCTTACTTTGTCAATCATGTCAGTGTAGTCAATGATGATTTCTTCTCCTGCCATCTTAGGTAAAGGAAACTTTCCCTGGTGTGGTTTCACAGTGGCTCTGATGTTATGGGTTAAGCAAATTACACACTCTTCTAGGTGATTTGCTATCATGTCTGGTAGGTATGGGTGCCACCAGTGGGTCAGGTGCCTGTTCATCTGAGTTTTACCACAATGCGTTGGGCCGTGTGCTTCTTTAAGCATGGATCTTATCCACTCTGGGGGTATAACCGATCTCCCATCTGGGGAGTACCATATCCCATCTTTGTTGGTAGCTCCCCTGTTTGACCATAGTTTTTTGTCTTGAGGAGACCCTGCTTCTTGAGCTTCTTTAAGCGTCTCATCTGTTATTGCGGGCAGCAAGTCAGCAGATTTTAAGACAAGCATTTGATACCATGGTGTATATCCTGCCTTCTCTTTAGCTGCTTTGTCTGCTGCATTGTTACCCCAAGCCAAGTAGTTGTTTTCTGCGTTGTGACCTTTACACTTAAGTAAAGCTAACTTGTTGGGCAACATTACTGCTTCTGCAAGCCTTTTGATCTCTTTCTCATGTTTGATGGGGGTATTTGTGGACGTTACAAATCCTGCTCTCAACCATTGTCGCATTTCCACGTGAATTACGCCGTGGACATATGCTGAATCAGTGTAGATGTTTACATCCTTTCCTTTTGATAGCTCTAATGCTGCAATGACTTCCATTACTTCTGCCAACTGTGCTGATACTTTCCCTGTTACTTCTCCAGCTGATACTTCCTCAAAGTTTCCCTCAGGTTTTTGTTTTACCACGGCATAGGCTGCTTGGAGGCCGTTTTGGGGGTGTCTAAAACAACAGCCGTCTGTGAACAGGTTTTCTGCCTGTGGGATGGGCTCGTCTCTGAGATCTATTCTTAGCTTCACATTTTGAATGATTCTTTCCTCACACCTATGGGGCTCTCCGCTACCTATGGTGTCTGCGCTGTTAACTCCTTTGTGTGTGTATGTGATGTGTGCCTTTGTCAGAGTTTTCTCCAGCCTTGTTTGTCTCGTTGAAGTCATTGTGAATGCACTTGAGTTCACAAAAGAGACAATGCTGTGTGTTGTCAGTACTGTCAAAGGATGACCCATCACAATGTGTGAAATCTTGTTTAAGATACGTGCTGTACCTGCCGCGTGTCTCATGCAGGGAGGTTCTCTGTTTTCCACTCTGTCCAGTGTAACATTGACATACATCAATATTGTCCTACAACCCCCCTTTTTCTGAAAAAGAATCCCATTTACTGTGTCTTCATTTTCAGAAACATCAAGAAAGAATGGTAATGCATAGGATGCAGCGGCGAGAGCCGTGACTTGGGACATGGATTGTTTGAGAGAAATGAACGCAGCTTCTGCCGCTTGTGTCCAGTCTAGTGTGGCAGTGAGATTGCGCATGCCTTTCTCGTTGATGAGTTTTCTGAGTTCAGCTGTTCTTGGGTTATACTCTGGGATGTAGTGTCTGCTGTAGCCTGTGAGGCCCAAAAAAGACAACATGTCTTTGACTGTCTTGGGTTTCGGGTGGTTCAAAATGTGTTCCTGATGCGCTGCTGACATGCCCGTGCCTGCTGGGGAAATCACTCTGCCCAAAAATGTCACCTCTTTACGGGTGCATTGTAGCTTTTTCTTGGAGACTTTGAACCCTGATGTGTGGAGGCGCACCAGTAGGTGTCTGGTGGCTTCCAAACAAGAGGCTGCAGAAAGTGCTGCGATGAGAAGGTCGTCTACATACTGTATTAATACTACCCCCACTGGCAATGTAACGCCCTCTAGCTGTTCCCTGAGCACTTTGTTGAATATTCCTGGAGACAAACTGAAGCCTTGTGGTAGTCTTGTGTATTGTAGTTTCTCCCCTCCTATTGTAAAAGAAAAAATAGGTCTCATACTCTCTGCCAGAGGTATGCAGAAGAAAGCGTTGGCTAGGTCAATACAGGTGAACCATGTATGTTCAGGTGAGACATTACAGATAGCCGTGTAGGGGTTAGGAACTGGTATCAGAGCTGTAGTCGTAATAGCATTAATGGTTCTCAAATCACGAGCCATTCTGTACTCCCCGCTAGATTTTGATACAGGAAGTATGGGAGTATTCCAACACCCCTGCTCTCTTCAGTCCCTCAACTGCCTTGTCAACACCCCCTTTTGCCTGTGGTTTGATCGGGTATTGTGACCGGTTCACAGGCACAGAGCTGCTCACCTCAAATGTTACTGGTGTGGCTTTCAAGCAGAAACCTACATCATGAGAGTGCGACGTCCACAGGTCAGACGGGAGATCACGCAACATGTCAACTGTATATGCATGGTCAGTTTTTTCCCTACCATGATGTCTATCTACTTTGTGTCTTTCCATGTGGATGCATTCTTGTGTGTAGATTTTAAGACGATACGCTCTGTGTGAGGGAGAGTATGTCAGTGCTGCGATCTGCGTAGGCTCCCAATCTTCGACTTCTAGCAGCGTCTTTACCATGGGACCAAGTTCTTTAGCTTCATAACCCTTTCTGATAGCTAATGTAATGTGTGGTGTGGACTCAGCAGACAAACGGTACCAGTACAGTTGTTCATCAGAGAGCTCAACCGACGCAGCCACACCCGCCCCACAAAGAGATTTGTCGTGGTAACGTCCCAAACGGCCATAGACACCTCATTATCATACTCATATTCATAACTTAGGTCGTCTCTTCTATCATAATTCAGCGTCAGGTGGGGGGGGTCTGGAGGGGGGCCATAAGGCCTGAGGAGGTTAATCCATGGCTTCCATTGTTGAAAAATGGAATATAGTCCAGGTGTGTTGTCCCGAGGTCGGTCCAACAGTCCCCAGAATATAGTGGCATGTTGGGTTGCTTCTGCCTCAGTGGACTGGGCCAACATCATCTGAGAACCTGATTTTATGGTAGATAACGAACAATTGATGGTTGTGCCATTTGGGAATGATATTATCAGTCCATCCGGGGAACAGAGGATGGAGGCATTCGCTTTGATCAGAATATCCCTACCCATGAGGTTAGCCGGGCTTTTAGGTGCAAGAATATACTGGTGTAAGAATGTCTGTCCTGGTGGATAACAGCGTGGAAAGCGGTATTTTTTCTATTTTTCCGAAAACCCTATGACTGAGACTGTTGTAGATGTTTTGGACGCCTTGAAGACGGGAGAATTGATGGTGGAATATCTTGCTCCTGAATCAACAAGGAATGGTAGGTTTGAGTCTTTAACAGTCATATTAATGTATGGATCCGCCAGGCCCGTACATCCAGGGTTCCCTGGGCGTCTTCATTTTTCGTAGTATTCCCCATCATACAGGACAAACTGGCCATAGGGGGCGGCCATAGCATTAGGGGCAATGTGACCCTGGTTCGGTTGTTGCGGAAATGGGACAGCCTCCTGGGGTGTCTGGATATATGGTCTCTCTGATCCGTTCCCCCCTTTAGCCCGCCCCCTTCCAGGTGGGGCTCTATGTGGGCACTGCTTGAACCAGTGATCTGGCTGTCCGCAAATGAAACACACCTTCACGTATTCCAATCTAGGAGTCATTCCAAAGCCACCTCGACCTCTGACCCCTCCTCTGAACCCGCCCCTCTGTTGCCAAGAGCTATTATCGTAGCCAAATTGGGGCTGACTATAGGGCGGACCCTGGTTGGAAAGGCCCCCTTTTGGGTTTTGCTGCCCCTGTGGCTGCGCGGCCGGCGCTACTGGGTGAACAATCAACTGTTTGGCATTCTTTTTGTCATTCTGAACTGTTTTCCGGGCTATTTCCAGCTGCGTTCGCAGTAACTGCACCCTCAACTCCTCTTCCTCAGTTTTAACCTCTGTATGTTGTTTGTTGAATTTACTCAAATGATGGGCTAAATGACGTTCCCACGTCTGTGTGTTTAACTGATCTACCTCTGGATTGTCCTCCATCAGACTTTTAATTTCTTTCGGCACTGCTGCAAGCACTGCTTTACGGAACATCTGTATATGTTGGTCATTATTATCTGGACTGTAGTCAGTTGCCATTGTGTATTGTTGGCGTGCCCTGAGCAACATGGTTGCTGCAGCCTCTCCAGGTGTAAATGTAAATGACAGTGATCCGTAACCTCCCCCTGTCTGTGGGAAATGCTCTCTCATTGCTTTGCCCAGCTTGCTGTGAACATCGTCAAAGGAAATAGGCACGTCATCTTTCATTGTCGATGTTCCTGATCTATCCTCAACTCTTTCTACCTCATAATAGGAAGTCTGTTGTGCTAGTATTCTCCTGAAATCTCCCAGACAGATAGTCTGTCCTACAGCCATGTCCGCAAACCTTTGCATCCAATGTCTCCCTCCCTCAGTAGGCAACGGCATTTTATCGATCAGCGCATGTATGTCCCCTAGTGTGAAAGGATGATAAGCCGTCTTCCCGTTTTGCGCGGCCACTAAAGGCGCCTGTAATACTGGAGAAATAAAAGCATGCTCGGTGGGGTCTTCTGCGGTGTGGTGAGACCTTAATCTGTTACGGGGCATTGAAAGAACCTGATCTACTTCCACTAGTTCACTTATTGTTCCTGTCAGAGATATCTGCTTAACTTTGCACCTCGCCCTCCTGTTGTCTTCCTCTTCCTGAGAGCTGTCTTTACGACCCTGGCCTCCTGCTCCATTGTAAAAACCCCCAGTTTCATGGCTTGCTGTTTCCCTATCCCTTTTATGGCCCGCTATCTCTCCCTCACTTTTATGGCCCACTGTCTTTCTATCACTTCTGTGGTTCGCCGTCTCTTCCCCACTTTCATGGCCCGATGCCCCCCCCTCAACACCTGGGTAATAAGACGTAGACGTTTGGCGTGATCTGTTCTGAAAAGGATCACATCTCTCCCCCTCCTCTATATCTTCTAGCGAGCCCTCATATCCGCTCTGTTCCTGTCTCCTGTCTTCCTCCTTGCGTCTATCTTGAATCTGTTGTTCATAGCACCGCCTTTCTCGCATTTCCCTCTCATCTAGGAGGTCAGTTGTGTATGTTATGTCTGCCTGTGTAGCGCCTGAGTGGCTCTTTGTAAGATTTGTCAGAAGGGAAGTCAATTGTTCTGAGGTGAGCTCCTTATCAAGTGGTCGACTGTCCCTGCTCGGGGAAACCCCCTCCTGGTCTGTGTTAAAACTAGGCCTCCGCGTGGTGTGTGCGCTGTCTAGTCCGTCTAACGGGGAGGAAACTTGTTTTTGTTTAACATTTAGTCTTTTCTTTGGAGTAGGGACGCCCCTTAACGGACTCAACGCTACTGTTCCCACCATCCTATAGTTCCCTACGCTCATGGCCGCCTCCTCTCCTTCTGTGTCCGATGCATCTGCCACCATCATTTGCAATTTATTTGCGCTGTCGTCGGGTAGAGTATAAGGGGGAGGGGGCTGTGTAGTCAGACTACCTAAATCCGGGTAAAGGAGAGAGGAGCGGGTGGGAATAGCCGGATTTTGTATGGGCATAGTTAGAGATTTCTGCTCTGAGTTAGAGACAACATTATTTTGCATTCTTTTAAAATATTCGACTCGTTCTGCTACATAGTCAAGAATGTCTCCATGTGTAGGCACCTCCGTGTCTTTAATACCATGAGGGAACAGAAGAGTGTTAACTTCATCTGTTTTTATGGGGCTTTGGATTGCCATTGCACCCGGGAGATTTTGGTCTGTGACGGGAGGAATATTAATTCCAATCATTGCGAGGGCAGCATTGTGACAAACCCTCCTCAATCTATCTAGTGCCTGTTTTTGTTTGTTCCATTTGCTACGGGCAAACCATCTGGGCTTCTGTTCGTTTAGGTGTGCAAGTTGCTTTACAATCTGTCTTTCATATAAATTCAATGCTGTGCCCAAATTACCTACGGTGTCGTCATCCCCCACTCTATTCTCTGTTATCATTTTATCGTGTAGGAATCGGAGATCCGTACAAGCCTTTTCTTTAGCCCCCTGTTTGATTCCACTTAAAATCAATCTCTTAATCTGTTCCCATTGCTCCTGGTAACTCCCTGGAATTTCAGAATAGTCCTTACCATTCTGTCGTTCCATATTCACTTCGCTTTTATTTATCTGACTTAATTAATATGTGTTCACTTGTATTCATATACTGGGCTATTGTCGTTGTTATTATTAACGTGCTTCCCGTCTTCAATACCGGCCAGCAATGTAATGATGAAACTCTAAGTTTGAAGCTAAAATATATACAAATGTCAAGGGTGTGTTACCCCCTTTCAGCCACTAGATGGCAGCAGCAGACCACAAATGAGCTTCACTCTTCTGAGTGCCTCTTTTATCCCCGGAGACAATTGAAAAATCACACAGATTTATTCCCCGTACAGTTTGTCCAGCTTTTATAATGTGATGTTTATTTCAACAGGCTAGTGGACCCGAATGATGCTTCGACACTCTTAAAGAATGTGACCATTCCATGGGGAACTCCCAGGTCGTGAAAAGCCCTTTATCACACGTTTAGCTTTTCAAATGAAGTTTACAGACAAAGGGAAAACGAGAGACGGTCCCGTCACAATTTTTGGTGAGGTTCGCGTTCTCTCCCTCGATCAACAGACCTCTGGCTTTTAGCTTTCAGCCTTGGTCTGTTATTTAACCCCAGTTTTAGACGGCGACCCGATCTGATATATCAAGTTTCCAGGTTTTGTCGTGCAGGAAATCAAACCTCGCACCGACAAACTGCCCCGTCTCCACGCCACTCAGGAATAAACTACCTGCAGATCCACGCCAAACTGCTCTATTTTCGTTACGCAGGACTTTCCGTCTACCTGTCGATCAACGTTTGCGTTTTGTATATAACTTTCCTAACATAGTAAAATATGCATTGTATATTCCATTTAAACTTTAAAAACACTGTGAAACGCCTACAGACAATCCTAAAGTTTTAGTGTATCCAATTTCAGACAGTCGATTTTCATAACAGGCGTCTGTACCTTTGTGTAGAGTTGTGCAGGGCCCTGCTGATTGTCTGAGAAGTTTGAAAGCGTTTGTTCTCGACCCATTCCGGTCGTCTGGATTATTCCTCAGCTTCGTTATATCTGGCACGTCGGATCACCACTTTGTTAGAGATTAAAAGGGATATCTGGTCCGCTTTTCAAATCTCTGCGCGTCCCTATCAAGCTGGTTAATACAGGAAGAAATCCAGTGCCACCAAGTAAACAATATCTACTTTATGGTAATATGACAAAACAATACAATCAATACAGTACAAATTCAATACAGTTAATCTTTGGGATCCCGAATTTACCTGCACGTGAGCCAGCCAGAGGAAAGAGGCTGAACACCGCGTGTGTTTCTACTCTGTGACAATGGGAGGAGTTATCAGATCCTCCCATTCGGACATCACTGATTGGCAGCCCGAAATATCACCAACACCTTAGATCTTAGGCTTCCCCAATCACTGTAGCTAGATCTAAATTGAATGCAACTCAAGACATGTTCTCACCTTCCCCCATCTTCCTTTGTCCTCAAAAACACATGTCAAACAGGCCCCACATCCAGCTCACAGTTCCACCCAAATTATTCCCATTTTAAGCTTATCCATAGTTTGCTAACATGAATAAATACAAATATAACTCTACAAGGCCTATGCGAGTACTGAGACAATAAATACATATAAATCGTAATAGTATACTCTTTCTGCGCTTCTGCTTAACAGCGTGTTGTCAGGTGTCTCGGAGCGTGTTATGAAACATTTTATTTTTTTTAAATGTTCTTAAAAAAAAAAAAAATCTCTCCGCACCGAATATTAGAATATTCGGTGCAGATTACTACCGAATATCCGGAGCCTGAAAAATGGTATTCGGGACAGCCCTAGAATCCACCCACCCTTTAAGTAGCTTGCGCTACATCACAGCTTCAGAGCACATCTCGAATATCAGTAGCCGGGCTAGCTTAACGGTCCACAGACTGAACCTAAGCTAACATTCGGTCGACGGGCGCTTGCCGGTTACTTTTTTTCGCTTTGCAGAAGAATTGAACAAATATTAACACACCAGTTAATATTGCAATCTGCCCCGCCATTTTTTCTTTCGAAATAACGGTAAGGTTTGTTTTTTTCTTCAAACAGTAACATACCTGTTGCTAGTTTATCCCTCCGCGCCGACACCACGGCGAGCGAGGACGGAGATAAGAAAGATATTAACACACCAGTTAATATTTTTTAAAGAAAAATCTACCCCGTCGTTTTTTCCTTTCGGAATAACGATAAGGTTGAATTTTTATTTTATTTTTTTCGGTAACATACCTGTTACTAGCTTGTCCCTCCGCGCCGACACCCCGGCAAACGACGATGGACCTTTCTCTCCCTCACACCAGAGGAGTCGGAGGCTCGGCTCTGCGGCTGCAGGTTTAAGATCTCGGGCACGGACTCACACCAGGTCTGCTCGTCCTGCCTTGGGCTGGAACACGCCCAGGAAGCTATCGATACCCCGGTTTGTGTGGGCATCAAGAGCCTCCGCCGACGGCTAGCGCGCCAAGCTAGCCTGTCGGGACGGGACCCCTTCATTTCCGTTGATTCGCCGGCCGGCAATCGGGACATGGTAGCGACCGCCGCGGAGATTGAGCCCCGCGCTGTGTCAGGTTGGGGCTCAACAACGGCGGTAGCCGCGGAATCGGAGCCCCGCGCTGTGTCAAGCTGGGGCTCCCAACTGGACCTCACCGTGGTTCCACCCGCGGAGGATGTCCTACAGCTGGATTATATGGAGGAGGATGAAGCGGATGCCTCTGAGTTCCTCTTATCCGACTCGGATGAAGCGGATGCCTCTGAGTTCCTCTTATCCGACTCGGATGAGCACGAAGATGACATCTTCGTTTCATCTGCCCAGGCTGCCAAGCCGGAGGCGATGTCCGCTCCCCCGGGCGAAAGCACACCAGCTTCGCCCTGCCTCAGTATGGACTTGCAGGCCGTGTGCCAACGCGCTGCGTCCAGGCTGGACATCCCCTGGCCTGAAGTGGCCAATGAGACCTCCAGATCTCGCTATGAGGGGAAGAACTTGCCCCAAGCAGCGAGGATGAAGAAGCAGCTTCTCCCAGTCTTTCCAGAGATGCTGGACGAGGTGTCGGTCTCGTGGAGAGACCGCCCTTTCAGTAACAAGGCCCCAATCCAGGGAGCCTCCTCTTTGGACTGTGACGGCATGGAGAAACTCTGCCTGCCCCGCATGCCGCCGCCCCTGGAGCCGCTGGTGGCAGCCCACCTCCAACCGCGGCTGGCTTAGGCACCGAGCAGGAACCCCACGCTACCGGCAAAGGCAGACCGCTTCCAGTCAGGAATTACCGAACGAGCCTATAAAGCCGCAGCTTTGTCCGCCAGGGCGCTCAACGTCTCCTCGCTGCTGACCGCCTACCAGGCGGAGCTCTGCGAGGACATGACGATCAAACCTGAGCCTGCCGTGTGGGATGAAATCGCAGCGATCACGGACATTTGCCTCCGTGTGCAGCGCTGTGCAGTCCAAGCCACGGGCAAAGCACTGGGGATAATGGTGGTACAGGAGAGAGCCAGGTGGCTTATCCTGACGAACCTTCCAGACCGGGAAAAAGAGGACGTCTTGGACATGCCTATTGTTCCCGAGGGCATATTTGGCTCCGCTCTAGCTTCGATGCAGCAGCGGTGTGAATCCAAAAAGAAGGAGGATGAGGCTCTCCAGCTTTGTCTTCCCCGAAGGGTCCAGCCGCCGCCTTCAACGGCCCCGCGGCAGTCCTTCGCTCAGGCTGCCTCACGTCCTGCCCGTTTCAAGATCCCGAAACAGCAGGGGCCACAGCCCGCCCCGGGTCTCCAGCCCAGACACGAGGCGAAGACGAGCTGGCCAAGAAAGTCTCCGGTTCCGGCAGCAGCCGCTCAGGCACAGCCGGTCCAGACTTTCAGCCACCAGACGAGGAAGAAGAAAAGGGCGGCCTGACAGCCTCCTCTCCTTGATAAAAGAGCTGGAAGTTCCCTGTTCTCCAGCTCCAGAACACGTTCCAGTGTTAGATGCTCATGTGTTTCCGGGGTGCAACCATGCCCCCATCTTCCCGCCGCCTCAAGTGATGTCAGAACGTCATCCTCAAGTTTGCGCCATGTACCCAGGGGGCAAAGTCATTTTACAGACATGGAATGTTGTAAAAGGTTGTCCACCAGAAATGATATCTAGGACCTTCAAGGATCACAACCTGGGTGGACAACCCGGTCAACTAGCTACTGGAAAGCTACAGTGAGGGTCCAAACAATGCAACCCCTATATGAAAAAAAGTCACAAATTCTGTCTGGATCAGATGCCATCATTCTCTTTCTGATTGAATATATCTGTGACAGTTCATGGTAAAGACAAACTGAGCCAACCTATTGAAAGAGCAGAAAATAAGCTTTCAGGTGATGCCTTGGTTAAGCCTGTTCTCAATAAGGTCACTAGATGGCGCTGTGCCTTTTTTGTCTCTCCAAAGCAAAATCCATTTCAAGCAATGCACTTGTGGTCCTCTGGATTGTTTGCTGTGTTCAAAATGGGTAAATATACTTAAAAGATTATTTCTATATAACATATTGAAGGGTTTACATTAATATACACAAGGTTTGCTGCCGATGCTAAGTTGAATTGATTCAATGTTTACAGATTTTTCAGTTTACAGTCTGGAAAGCTAAAGGCAGCGTAATTCAAAATGGCCGCCACTTTCTTTGCAAAACCCTTTAATTGAAGGTTTTATATGTTATAGGACAAGGCAAACTGAGTTCAATGTATCTGGAAGTTGACATTAAGTTCAACTTAATGTCAAATCAATACCCTTTTATTATTTGTGCAAATCAATGTCTTTGTTTTTGTGAAAAATATCCTATTTTGATCATGAAATAAACAAAATTCCTGGTGGCAAAACATTTATTTCACATACTCTCTTCTTAGTTATTAACTACAAATAAACAGATATGATCAGAAGTTGAACACAAAATAGCTAACAGCACAAAGTTAGAAGGTCATGCAGCAGGTTGAAACGGATGGTGTTTATATCCCAGAGACCATGATGAAAAACAGCGAGATCCCCCATGTGTTTGCTATGGACAATCTGGACTGGAAGAAGAAGATACTGGAGTGTGGGAGTTTGAATGCCACCACTGCAATTATAATTGAAAACCAAAAGATTGTGCGGGTCCAGGAGGGTGCCAGACTCCCCACTTCTACCTCGGACAGAAAGAAGACTCTCTCAGAAGTTACTGACCTACCTGCTACCATGTGACACGTCTCAGCTAAAGACCGGCAAAGGTCCAGGTCACTTGAGCATATTGAGAAGCTAGAGAGTCTGGATACTTCCTCAGATGGCACAGCTGAAGACCTGTTACTTATGTGGCATCTTGCAAGAATAGTTACAACTTCAGAATTGCTGGATGCTCCTCCAGATGCAGAAGCAGGACTGCCTGGCTTTTCTGCCTTCTGTGCAGACCTCCACCCACACAGACTGGCCAGTATCATTGGCTATCTTCCTCTCATCCCAGCATCTCTAACTGATCCTGCTGTCCTGAAAGAAGAAATGAAACGGCTGATCAAGACATCACATGCACTGGGAGACAAGTATACCATTATCATTGGAGATCAGGCTACATATGAACTCGCAGTTGCCATCAGAGACAAGCACAGAGATGAGTTATGCAATGTAGTCCTGCTGCTGGGGGGATTTCACCAAGCTCATAACTACATAATGTGGGGGAAACTTCTGTGTAGCAATGCAGTGGGAGTCACCGACTCATGAAGGAGACACTGGGAGAGCAGGAGCTTTGATGTCAAACACTGATGGTTTATTAGGATCTTCGGCCGGAGAATTCACATGACAAGTCACGAGCCAGAGGTTCTGACTTCACGGGAGAGTTGCCACATGCACATTTCTTTTTTATTTAATTGTTTAGTTTCATTTGAAATGTCACAACTGCTCTAAATGTGAATGTTCGCTGCATGTAACATGTTTACACTGTTGGTAAAAGCAACAGCACTTTATACAAAATGTCCATCAACAATGGATTTTTGGAGTTTTCCAATAAAAGCAACACATTTGTATGGATCAATATGTTGTTTGTAGTCATTTTTATTGATTTTTTTTTAACTCCATGGGTGTTGAATAGGGGTGTAACGGTATCCGTATTCGTCCCGTACCGTCACGGTTCGATGCATTCAGTCACACGACGAATACGCCTTTTTTTTACGAGTGGGGAAAAAGTCTGTCATTCAGGGCGGTATCCACTACACTATTTATAATCCAGGGGGCGGCATTGCGCCTAAAAGCTGTTTGCCAGCCGCCCTTAAACAACAAATGCCGGCGTCCAGGTGCGCATAATTTTACGTAATTAATCATATATTTTCGATTATAAGGAGTAGAAATATGATTCAGATATCCGCGGAATCATTGGAAGAGTAGCTTTCCAGCGGTATCTCCTGTGAGACTGTAACCAGGGCACAGCAGCCAATATGGCCGCTCAAAGCAGCTTGACTTTACACTGTGGATTGGTGGATTCGTGTGTCCGTCAAGGGAATCTCGGCCGGCAGCCATCATGGTCTGAAATGACCAATGGACATCGAGAAATCACTAAGGACCTACCCACCAAGTAAACAAAACATAAACCACGTGTCTCCCATCAGTTTACGTCTTTGAGGAGAGAGAGAGAGACAGAGAAAATGGCTAAAAAAAACTTTACAGTTGCCGACTTCGCTAGAGATTTTTTTCGCTAGCAGCAGTGAAGATAGAGCCTCAGAACGTGAAGTCTTCGACTCTTCTGAAGAAGAAGAATACAAAGACAACAACAAGGATCCATTTGGGCATGGGTAATTGTAAATATTACAGTAATAGTGTACTGTCAATGTGTGGGGAATACCGCGAAAATGAACAATAGGTTTATTGATATATCTTTTTTATCGATAGTCATGAACTTTTTATTGGACAAAATACTCTCCATAAGCAAATGTTTACTCTGTGTTAACGTTATTTTGGTGTGTAAAAGTGAGATTACATGTGTAGAGGATTAAATTAATCATTTATTCGTCCCACAACGGAGACATTTACAGTGACATGTTTTTGCCATCGATTATTTTATCATACTGTTCTGTACAGATGAGACTTTGTCATAGATTTATTTATATGTGTGCCTGTTATTATTTTTACCGTCCTGTACAGATGAGACTTTGTAATCAGATGTAGCCTATGTATATGTGTGTCTGTGATTTTATACTGAATGTAAAGTAACTGGAAATACCTGTGTGTGTGTGTGTGTGTGTTCCTTCTCCAACCTCCCAAACTTTCTTTTTATGTGTGCATTGTTATTTGTGCTTGAGCAACATTTTACTTGAACTTTATTTCAATGAAATTAGTTGTAATTATTGTCCTACATTTTAATTTGTTTTACAGAGAGGTTTCACAGCTGTCTGGGCCTAGTGGCCCACAGGCGGCGTTTATCCAGCAGCCAGAACATCCATCTGTGCCGGCCCCCAGGTCAAGATCTACCGTGGCTCAAGGGCCTTCACCAGAGCGATCACCATCAAGGACCAGCAGACCAGCATCACTACAGCTGCCTCCACCTCCATCTGCGGCTGCCACCAGGTCAAGATACACCTCAGCACAAAGGCTCCACCACAGCCATCACCTTCAACCCAGCCAGCAAGGAGGTCTCGTATAGCACTTGTACACCCCACCTACACAGCAGCCCATGCACCATCACCCCCATCTTCACAGCAGCCAGACCCACTGTCTTGGAAGACAGACAAAGACCTTGACACTGTCTTGACATTTATAATGAATAGTTGGTTGAAAGTTCTGATGTTCAATATTGTAAATAGTTAGATTTTCCAGTTTCTTATATTTATATAAATAGTTGGTTGAAAAAAACATATTTATAATAAATTGTTGGTTGAAAAAAAAGGTTGAATGCTCAATGTGTACACATCACATGAACCTTGGTATGTAATATGAAGTCATTATTCAGTTCTAATGTATCTCAGCCCCTGCTGTGGTGAAAGTAGAGTGATAAACACCTATTTTACTCAAAATTCGAATTTAATTTTTTTCATTTTAGACATGAATAACACATTTATATACAGTGTAATTTAAATATTTCACTGCTTTTGTGATCCTAAGACTTTGGTAACCTAATCTAAAACACCAAAACAATTCGATCACATGAGTACATTTGTGTTTTCACAAGAGTTTCCGAAAATCGGATGTCACATTTTAAGCTTTTGAGCTACTTATCTCATCACACAGGGCTCTAAGGTGAGTAATTTGCATATATAGCAATACCAGAGATTGTCCTGAACATTTTGATATTCAACGCATGGGGTGCCATGTTAGAAGAAATACATTTAAAAGGTGATTTAAGAAAACATCTAAAAATCGAGAAAATACCCTTATACTCCAGAGGGTTAAGAAGCCAATAGACATGAAAGCCGAGAGACCAAAATAAATAACGGAAGCTTTTGGCATATGTTTTTCAACGACTTTGTGCTCTTGAAACAATTTCTTATTATTTATTTTGTAATATTTTCAAGACATTCTTTTTAGTTTTACAGCTTGATGAAACCTTTTTGTTTGACATCAGCCATTATAGATAATCTGGCCATCTGAGTGTGTGTGGTACTGTTTGTGGTTTGTTTTTATCTGTGTAATACAGTTAATTTTTCAAAACGTTAGAGTTCCTTATTTTTATACTGAAACTTGCACTACTGTTCAAAATAAATAAAAAACAAACCTGGAATTATGCATTTGGGACTTTTTTTTGCTTTTTCTTGTTGTACCGAACCCGTACCGAACCGTGACCCCCAAACCGAGGTACGAACCGAACCGTGACTTCTGTGAACCGTTACACCCCTAGTGTTGAATATACACGCTTTCAAGTGTTAACTATTAACACTATCAAGAGTTCACATTAAAATTAACACTAAAGTGGTAGTTGTATTTAACTGTACTTGGGAGTAGTTTTTGACTCCCACAAGTGTTCAGGTTTAACTCCTGAAAAGGGTTAAAGATCAACTCCAAGAAAATAGTAACTTTAACTCTGCAGTTGAGTTTATTCGATGGTCTCACATGTACACTCAAATGTAGTTGATATTAACTCGGAGGGAGTTTATTCCAAAGGCCAGAATTTGCTGTGTACATGGTCTGACGAAGTAAACTCGCTACAAACTGTCGTAACTACCCTGAAAAGCCAAGTCAAAGTGCTTCAAGAAAAGAGTGAAGACATGGAAGGTAGGATGAGGAGGGGGAATATTCGTATAGTAGGCGTAGAAGATCAGCCAGACTCGAGCACTCCCGAAGCTATTTCCAAACTTCTCAAAGAAGCACGTCATCTTGACCGAGACATCAAAATTGACCGATCACACCGCAGCCTTATGAAGTGGAAGCCGGGGGATAAACCACGGGTCATTATCGCCAAGCTGCACAATGACGGAGACGCAGCGGAGGTGCTTAGAAGAGCCCGAGACAGAGCCCCACTCAAATACAATGGAAAACGGATAGCCATCTTCCCCGACTATACCAACAACGTAGCTAAAGCCAGAGCTGCATTCACGGACGTGAGGAAGATGCTACGAGGACGTCAGGGAGTTCGCTACGGACTTCTATTCCCTGCTCAGATGCAGATCTCAGTTGGAGACGAGGAAAAATTATTTCTGGACCCTGCTAAGGCTCTGGAATATGTGCTAAAGAAAGTCATCCCAGAGACTGAGAAGTGAATGAACACTGACCACCAGCATTGAAAACCACAACGCCAGTAAGTAAATAGACCACATAACACAACACACTTAAGCTAATAACCCCGTTCTGAATACTAATGTTTGCCAAAGAAAACCATTGCATTTTTATAAGATAATTAATATATGTTATAAGTTCTTTACATGTGAATGGCTATGTACCATTTCACACCCAATCATTATTTGCGACACTTGTTTGTTGTATTATTCGTATATGCCGTTCTGCTTAATTACTTCAAATATAAAACATTAAGCTCTGCAGGAGCCTGAGTAATACCTGAATTCCCTTATATCTTAGCACACAGTACAGTCGAACTTTATCTAGACTGCCTTTTCGCTGCTTTAATTTAACCTCTTCTACACCGCACCCCCGATACCGGGGGGGAAAACGCGTCATCTGCAGGAAACAGCATCTGAGGGCATCTTAATATTCAATAAACTATGAATGTTTGTGAACGGGAAGAAACTCAGCTAACTGATTTTTTTTTTTAAACCCACAAAGCTAGCGCTGAGTCTATGAATTAGCCACGAGCGAAAAATGCTAACGGCGTTTTACACAGAAACTCACTCATAACACCCTTATTACTTATCGTAACTGCACGTCCAACCCATCGATCTGATCGTGAGATGACACAGAATCGATCGGTACATACATCATCACTCCATGATAAGAACTCGAAGATATTAACAAGAACAGACATCAAAACATGTGGCGCTCGGTAGCTAGAAACGGCAAAATGGCTCAACTTTGTCGTTGTCTGGTCAAAAGTAGTCTTCAATGGCATTAAAACGATAAAAACGCTGCTGAAGTTAATCCAATGTGTCTGTGTCCCTTTGAAATGATTTCTGATAATCCATAAGCAATAACCCTGCTTTTCCGTTTCCAGATGTCAGAGCGAGAGATAGGTTCGCTCTGATGCAAAGCCCCCATCTTCTTCTTTTTTTACCAGGTGTGTGTATGTGGAAATCCCCCTTCGATTCTAATGGCTCTAACGGTCAAAAAGAGATGTCAATCACCAAAATCGACCAATGGGTTCCAGAGAAACGGTAAAAACGCCCATTTCCACCCAAATCACCTCAGAGGTGGAGTTTTTTTGCTAAACCTCTCTAAAAAGGTCAAATGTCCCTTGTTTTGCATCAATCTTGATATGTTATACTTTGGATTCCAAAAGCTTTTAGTCTACCATACCATCATCCAAGGGCATGAAACATGAAAACCTTAAGTGCATTATGGTATACTTTTTGCCAGTTTTCACGTTCAGATTTAGTTATGACTTCCCCTCTATATTCAATTAGGAAGTCTCCGTTTTGAAAGGGTCGGCAGCTGAACACTCCTCGACCTAACAAATATCAGAGGATGGGTCAGGAGAAGTGATGAGGTTAAACAACAATACAAATTTGTCATGCTAATGACAAGAATAGTAAGCAAATATTTTTGCCACTCACCTTTGAAGGAATTTATGAACTTCACATCAAATCCATCCTTGTCTTTGCACAAGGATGAAAACTGTGCAGCCTCTTCTCTAGGTTTAATCTTTGCTCTCCGTGGTCTTGCTGATGCCATATCCAGCAAAGGGTTCATTTTCACTGTTGGTGAGAAAGCAGACCCTTTGATTATCTACGCAAGCTATGCCACTGAAACAGCTCAATGTGTAACAATGGCTGCTAAGTCAGTGCATTTGGCATCTATAAACAAAATAAACTGTTCAGCTTCATGTTTTCACTGGATCAGGGCCGTAGGAAGTGAGTGTGCTGCAGCACCCCCCTGGTGGAGGACAGGGAATCTGCACTTCCACAAGATTAAATAAAAAATAATTAAAATGTTATAATAATACAAAAACAGTTTAATTCAATTGTGTTGGTTATGTTCATATACTGACAATATTTAAATTATAGGATGTGGTTTAAAAACGAAGATCTTATTTTAGGCTAGCAGCCAAGTGCGAAGAGGAGAGGGGGGAGCTAATGCCAACGGCTCCAAACCAAGTGAGGCTGCAACTTTAACGCATCCGTGCCAGCCTCGTAACCACGTTTTCCCTGGTAGGCATTTCGGAAAGGAAAACCTTTCCCGTTCTTTTCAACCCGGCTGGTTTGATAAGTGGAGATGGCTTACCTACAGTATAGAGACTGACAGCGTTTTTTGTTGTTTGGCTTTGCAGAAAAAACTAATATCTTCAGTCAGAACATGGTGATAAGTTTTTTGTGGGATGGGGATTTTCCAACTGGCAAAAAGGAACTGCTAAATTCAGTTTGCACAAGAAATCGCCTACAGATGAAGCGCTCCAGATCAGACTCAGATGGGTGTGTCCCAGTCAAAAGCCCAGCGGCTGGGGGTGTTGCCAAATTGCTAGAGGGCGTTGCCCAATTTTCCCATTTGTTCAATTACAGAATTTAACCATGAGATGGCGCTTAATTCACAAAATACACAAAGACAACTGGGTGTTGATGAACTTTTGTCTGTTTGCAATTTTTGCAGCTCTGCAGTTGTGTTTTGCTGAATACTGTAGCATTTAATCACTTATTTGTTACTGTATGGTTTTCACAAGCTACTATAATGAAAAAACATCAATATTTTAGATCAAATAAAGTATAGTTTGCTTTATGCAGTATATTTCTTGTAATATTGTTGGGGTGTTTTTACACAGTACAGTAGATTGAAGTAAATCAACTTATACATTAAGATAAGATAAAATGGACCTTTATTAATCCCGTGGGGAAATTCAGTAGTTCAAACAGCAACAGGGTGAGAGTAAAAAACAGGACAGCACAGATTCACACAGATTAATAAAATCAAAAATAAGATGAGCGATACAAATAATAATAATGAGAAACTATGAAATAAGAAATGAATAAAACTAAAATATAATTATCATATCATATATTATAATGTATTGTATTATTAAGTAATATCATACATTAACCCCATTATAGCAGATGCCACATTGAATGGATGAACACATTTATGCATCAATAATTACAACAGAGTATTTCTAAATACAAGTTGTAAAAATACTTATATGTATTTAATATTAACCCTTTGGAGTCAACCGTCACGCCGGCGTGATCAGATCACATGACCTGTGCCGCATAATAACAACAGTCCGGACAACATTGCCGTGTGTTTCTGTCGAAAGTACTGGCTTGGAACTATATCCCAGTCTTTGTTTCATGCAAAAAGACCCAGTAAACACGGAGAGACGATGATATAAAGTTAATACATTTCAAAAGTATGAAAAATGGAAGCACATATTTGAATATATTCGCCGCATTTGATCATTTTACGAAACGGAAAATACTGGAAACTGTAGATCCTGCTCAACAGGATGTATATGTGTATTTCTGTCGAAAGTACTGGCTTGAAACTATATGCCAGTCTTTGTTTCATGCAAAAAGACCCAATAAACAGACAAAAATAAACACGGACATACGATGATATAAAGTTAATACAGATATATTTCAGAAGTATGAATAATGGAAGCACATATTTTAATATCTTCGCCGTATTTGATAATTTTACGAAACGGAAAATACTGGAAACTGTAGATTCTGCTCAACAGGATGTATTTACCAGGGAGGGGGTGAGGTAATCAGGTAAACGGAGTGATACGAAACGAGACGAAGAGGGACGGCGGGAACCGAAGAGAAACGGCGGGAAATGAGAGAGACGAAGACAGGCGGCAGGAGACGAAGAGAGACTGGATTGAAGTAACATGACAGACAAACATTGAGAATTTAGATATAGTTAGATTTAGAGTTTTGAAGATTCAACTATGATGAAGAGAACTCTGAACGTGAGTCAAGCTTTAAGCTTGTTTTTTTACATGGAGGAGGAGGAACCTGTGATGTTGCCCTCTGTGTCGTATTGACAGAAACCGCTTTGAAGCGTGGCACAGATAAAGACAGAAAACACTGATTTGTGTACATAATGTGTATATATATATATTTGTATTATATTTATAATAACACTTTTGCCTTATCAGAATGAAATCCCATGCTACCTCAATCAAACTTTCACATTATCATAGTGACATCCCATGTATATATTTCCAGCTTTTAAATGGTTTCGTTGTGTATGTTTGTGTTACCTATGAAAAATAATATCATTTTCAAAATCTGTTTTTACGTTTTTTTTGTGATTTTGGGTCCAAAATGTTCATATAGTAGAAGATCACTGCTCTAAACAAAGTCAAACATCCTACATCCAAACGAAATAAATATAATTAATTATGATGAATACGTTAAGTCTTGTTCATTGTTTTTCACTTTTATTAAATGTTTGATATTTCCGGTGGAAATGGTGGACTATCGGACATTCAAAATGCAGCATATTTTCACTCTTACACACATATATTCTCCTTTTACATACATACATTTTCACTCTCACACACGTATATATTTACACTCACACATTCATACATTTTGCTCTCATATTATCATATTTCAATGCACACATTCATATATTGTCACTCACACATTCATGCATTTTGTTCTCATATTCATATAATTGAATGCTCATATTTATACATTTTGCTCTCATGCGAAATCTACTAAAACAAAGTATGTCATGGTAGTGGTCAGCTGTTAAACACAAAAGTGTATCTTAAGGGCTGTAAATATAATAAGCCTGTTGTCAATTTTAGACACAGGCTTATTATATTTACAGCCCTTAATAACATTCATTTTCTGGACTCAATGTGTGTCTTGGCCGTTTTCTTTGTTCCAAGCAAACGAGTGCTTTTTGTTTTGAAATCACTTCCGCGAGTTTCGCGGGCCTACCCCCTCGCTCCACTGACCATTAGACCATTTAGTAAGGTAACAAGCAAAAGGGCAAAAACGCCTCTCAGACACTCTTCCGTTTACTTTATTAATAAAGAAAAACAAATGGTCCGTAGATACACGGACTCATATAGCCTATGTATGTATACTGTAAGGAGAATGTATGTGCGTGAGAGGACCAGTATGAATTACGGCATAGAAATATGCAAACACAAACCTACAGACTGGGGGATGGGAGATCACAGGAGTGGGGGGGGGGGGGGGAGAGCTGTGGAATGTGACCCTTGGGAGAATTCCTCCACACATGCCGATGGCCAATTCGTTTTAAACAAAGAGTTCGCAACACAGGACAGCATGGGCAACATGGGGGGGGGTGGGGGCTGGTGAACGGTCTGGTCAATGTTTGTAAACACAATCCCCAGGATGTGTCCTAATCAAACCAAAAGAGAAAATGCAGATATCATTCTCTCTCTCGACTCGCTGGTATCTCGAGCTGAGCGCTCATTGGTGTTCATACTGCTCACAGGCTGGGCTGCTGTGGATATCTAGTGTATTTATACTGTTTCGTTTATTTTTAACGAAATAAATGTGATTTAATCCACATAATTTACTGTATTAATTGTTTACTGTAGTATTGTTTTACTTGAAGGTGCCTGATGTGAACATTTCCAGAATATATTGTCTTAACTTTTTAAATGCCTCTGTGATGTGCTGCTACCCATTTTCCCCCCGGGACTAATAAACAAATAAACAAATACTATATATTGAAGGTCTATTGAATGGCCTTTGTATGTATTCAGTACAGTCTAGCCCAACCATTTACACCTTCCTTTTTTCCCGTCAAGAGTTTGAATTGGAGAAAGGTAATCGATGTTGCTTTTAAAGCCTATTGCATAATAACTGTGATTTATATTGCTTTTCAAATGCATGTGGCCACCCATTTACACTGCTCTTCCCGTCAAGAATATTGTATGAATAGAACTTAGTTAGATCACTTTACATTTCTGCGAATGAATTTTTAATCACCCACGTCTCCCCACCCCGAAAATAAAAAGAGGAAACTATTTTCAAGTTAAGTTAAGTTTTCACTGAAAAGTCTATGTTAAAAAGCCTCAATCACCTTAATTCATGTAATAAAAACAAAAGCACATTGGCTGATTTTGGACCCCCCACTTTAATTAAATGTTTGATAAGTGCATGCAGATCACAGTACAGCTCGTTCAGTAAAACACGTACACATACATTATTTTGTATTTTTATTGAAGTACTTTATAGAACCTGATGACAAGGTCAATTTTACTTTCCACTATGTCCACCTTTATTTTGCACAATCAATGGCAGGACTTTATTGAGGCCTGTAATCAGTCGACTACATGTGTCTTGGGTCAGTCTTGTCTTCCAAAAATCCTCTATCGCTTGCATCAGCTCCTGCTTCGAGCCTGGTTTAGCCTCCTTCCGAATATAGTCTTTCATCAAGTGCCAGACCAACTCGATGGGATTCAAATCCGGAGATTCTGGTGGAGTTTTAACCCAGTTGATTCCCTCCGCAGCAATTCCAGCTGTAGCCGCTCTGTGCTTCGGGTCATTGTCCTGGAAGAAGCGATGATCCGACCCAAAATGTTCCCTGATGTAGGGACCTGCAGCTTCCTTGATTATACTGCTTTCAAAGTAGATTCTATCCATGATTCCTTCAAAGATAACCAAAGGGCCTGGACCGTGGCGCGAAATCAATCCCCAGACATGCAACTTTATTGGATGTTTGGGCTGAGGCTTTGTAACAGAATGGTCCTTTTTGTTGAAACTGTACCTTGCAAAGTGTTCCAGAGCTACTGTGGATTCATCCGTAAATAGCACATCATGCCAAGTTTCCCCAGACTCGATCCACTGGAGGGCTTGTCTCAGCCTTGCCTCTTTGTTGTGATCTCTTATCATGGGAGTGAAACGCGTCCTGCCATATTTCCACCTAAGTTTTCTCCTGGCCTTGCGTATGCTGCTCAGTCCTAGTGAAACCCCAAAGTCCGCCTGGATTTTCCGCTTTACGCCATGAGCAGTGAGTTCGTTGTCAGCCTTTGTCGCATTTTCGATCGCAGTCACGATATTGCTGTAAAAGAAAAAGACAAAAGCCATCAGGGAAATGCAGAACTGTGACATGTCAGCTGTTTACGATACGTGCTACAGTATAGCCATACTATTAAATAAGGTATAGGCTACTTACTGTTGGAGTTTCCTTGGACCTGAGCGGATGGGTGGTTTCTCCTGAAAGTGATTTTGCAGAGTGCTCTGTGAAACTTCGATCCCAAGGCTTGCAAAGAGTTCTTGGATTTCTCTGGTTGATTTTCCATTTGCCCGCATGACACGGACCTGCTGGGACCTCTCTCTGTTGATGCGCGTCATCCTTGCTGTCATAGGCAATCGTGGATTCCAGAAGCCGGTCACGCTAATTAATAGCCTACACAAGTGGGTGTGGCTGTATGCTCAAACTAGACGCACCAATAGCATTCCAGGTGAAACGAACACCATGTAGGATTCACAGATAAATAGAGTGCATAACTTGCTTTTGGCACAACGCACAACGTTTTTTCTTTGTGAGAATCAAGGAAGAATGGAAGCTCCCACTTTTACCAGTCCCGGAGACCACGTCTTGCACAGGTGAGCTGACAGATTGTTAATAAACTATACTCTGCCCTTTAGACCTACTGTATGTGAGTAGTAGTACTGATGCCCCTTTCGTCTCATTAGTATGCAAGAAAAGTGACAGGTGGTGTGACAGGTCACACCTCTCCCTACTTATGTTAATGAGCTAAGTCCCGCCTCCCTTTGTTCGAGGTGATCCTTTGATGTGAGGGGTGAGGTATCATCACACGTAGGTGTGAAATGCCCCCCCTGTGTAGTGCCTTTGTTAGAGATCCTTTTGTGTCATGTGAAAAGCCCCTGGCTAGCGCCTTTGTTGTCTAATTCTTTGATGTGTTGATTAAGTCTCTTTGTGTTGTCTGGCCCCTGTCCCCTCAGAGTTGTATAATTATGAAGTCTAGTCCTTTGACGGGAGGTGTTATAGCAGGTATGTGTGACTTCACACTGGTGTGTTATAAGCCTCTGATGTTAATTTAGGTGTTGATTAAGTCTCTTTATGCTGTCTGGCCCCTGTCCCCTCAGAGTTGTATAATCTAATTATGAAGTCTTATCTATGAGGTGTTATAAACCTCTGATGTTAATTTAGGTGTCTCTTGAAGTTAGGTGAGACTGTCTCCTAGCCTCTCCCCCCTTCCGGGCTATGACGCAGGCAGATAGTGGGGGGTGGAATTAGAAATATGCGCAAACTAAATAAAAAGACAGCAATTCCATTTACCCACCTTTTCAAAAAAGAAAAATGGCCAAGAGACGCCTCGAATGGGGGTTAATCAGTCAGCTTACCGCATCCGTCCGGAGCGTCAGTCAAACGAATGCATCAGCAGCAATGCGGGGGTCTGTGCACAAACTTATCTCGCGCCCTCTTTTGGTCATGCGCGTTCATGTGTGTTGGAGGAGGGGCTCTGTGAGGAAGTGGCAGATTTTCCCCGGTTTGACTGCAAAATACTTTTTTTACAGAGGGCTCCGCCTCCCCCCTTAACATAACAAGCCCCGCCTTTTCCTCACCAGATCATTTAAAAGTAAGGGGGTGTAAATAGATGAAAAATAAATACGCTCAAACTAAATACAAGCCAGTCATTTCCATTTACCCAGTCACTTTTCAAAAAAGAAAAATGCACTGTCTGGGAAACTAAAAGCGGACCATCGGGGCGATGGTATTACCGCGCAAGCCGTATGGTGACGCTGGGGAAGGACCCCTATGATGATTTTGTTTTGGAGTATTTCAACTCTACATGCGGGGTTTTTCAGACATCCTTGCGGGTGCCTCTGACTGCTTGGCTGAAAATGATTGATGGAAAAGCTACAAAGCTTAAAGAACTTTTTAAACAGAGTCAGACATCGATCGACATTATACTGGTGAAAAAGACTCTCACTTTTGCAGAGGCCTCAGCCTCCCAATCAACATAACAAGTCACACCCTCCTCACCAGATCATTTAAAACTATGGACCCCTCAAAGAAAAGCAGTGTGTTACCAATGTAAAAAGAGCGTCGAGGGTTGGCTTACGAAAATGTGTTATCTCTGTATCAAGATGATGTGTTTTAAAAATGAATTTTGTGAAAAATACCAACTCATAAAGACACTCATTTTAACCTCAGTGTTTGTTCTCTACAAATGTTTAAAGATTGTTACAAAATGTAAAAATAAAAGGTCTGGAGACTAAATTAATTCAGGTGACTCTGTCTTTATTAGGAAAACAAAAATATAATACAAATGGTTTAAGGGGTAAATGTAACCATCTTGGACTTAATAGTCTAACAAAATACTTTATCTGAACACATTTTTTCTTTTGGGGAATCAACAACTTGGCGTTCATTCGGTTCAATACGGCCATTAGGGACGCTCTACAATTAATAAAGTACTGATATTTTGCATGTCATGCATAAACACGGAGTCGTCTTTCTTGAAACTGAAGTGCTGTCCGTTTTACAAAACAAGTTATGTTTTCTGCTTCTTCATCCTCTGAATTTTCCTCCCCCGTCCCTCTTCCTTCACCCCTCACACAGCAATCAAGGTGGATCTGTGAAATGAAACACCTCTTCCCTAAGCGTGACTTCCCTAATGAGGGCATGCATCTAGGGCAATAGGGTCTAAATCGATTGGCCAGATATACTAACATGCAGAACGTACGGTATGTTTGAAAAAAGACTAACCATTTATCCAGTTCAAGCTGTCTTTAAGATGTGACATCGCGCTCTGACTATTTCCCGTAAAATCGTGACAAACTATTACTTATTCTTAAATTTGATCTCTTGCTGCATGGTTGAAAATGATAGATGAAAAATAACTTTTTTTAAAAGAGTCAAGTTTTTCAAGATCAGATACAGGTCAAGAAAATGCATAGAGGAGGTATGGTGCTGGCTCATTAGCCCTCTCACTCTTCTTAGAATGATCCTGTGCAATTATAGTTAATAAAAGTAATTACCCATTAGTTCACAAATCCATATACTAAAAGAGAATACCCTTAGGTATCACTATTAAAACCTAAATAACCTCTTTGTAAAACAGATACTTCTTTAACAGTTTCCCTAGTTTTAAACTCTCAATTCTATAAATGACTCCCCCCATTCAACGCAATAAACCCCACCCTCCACTCAGCAAATCATCTAAAACGAAGGACCCCACTAAGACGACCGTTGTAAACTAGACATGGAGCTGAGAAAAACCAAGACTCCCACCGCGAGTTGCATCCAGGAACAGACTCCTGGACTGCCACCATCATCACTACCATTTTGGACACCCGCATCTAGCAATACTACTGCTGCTGATTTTGCTCCTGGGGGCAAAACGTCACTTGTTCGATACATTGACTTTTTTCTTTAAAGTAAAATAAAAATGGGCAACTACTATGCAAAACGCTCTGTATATATTGATCAGAATGTAGTCAATACCCTTTTAATAAGTGTGGTGATGAGGACGATTGAAAACAGAACGAGTAGTGACCCCTGTGTAAACAGAATGGCTGAAGTTTGTAAACTGGAAGACATTTTGGATATCGTTCGTTCTGGCAGTACTATTCCGGGTCATTGGGAAACGATTGTAAACGAAACATTTAAAGTGGTCCTGGAATCTTCATTTTCCGAAACATTCTGTAACATTATCTCAGAAATGAAACAAACATCAAAAGTGTATCATGTGCTCTCAGTGTATGCTCTGTTTTGTAGATGTAATGCATCTCTGTGCAGAAAGCAGCATACACATGAATATTCTGACTGAAGTGAAAAAACTCCATCACGATATCTCCAGTAATATGGGGAATTCTAAGCTGGAGACGGTCCTGCGGATGTTGCAATCAGTATAACTATTTGATTTTTGTGTGAAAAAATTAAAAAGTGTTTTTTTTTTACATTTAAAAACTGTTGTCTTCATTATAGCAAGGGGGAGCGTGTCTGATACATGTGTATTACAGTCCTTCTTTTTGTGTTTTTCAGTGTTTTTCTGTGTGTCTGTACACACAAAGCACAAATCATTTAAAACAAACCCTGAATCAAATTTAGAGAGGACCATTAAGAGTCAGATTCTTAAGGAAATCTATGGACACAAAGTACTTCATTATCTACTTTTCAGCTTTTATACACAAAAGTGTATCCTTCAGTAACTTTCTCAGAGAATTTAAGCATAAATCTGCCAAATGTTTCAAAAACAGCCTTGTTTCACTGAAATAGCCTCAAAATCACAAACTGCCATTAAGAGTCAGATGCTTTTACGGAATCTAATAAAACAGAGTATTTTCTACAGATGACTCCTCCCACTCAACGCAATAAGTCCCATCCCACTCAGCAAATCATATAAAACTAAGGACCCCCACTAAGACGACCGTTGAAAGTAGCCATGAATCTGAGAAAAACCAAGTCTGATGTAGCCTCCCCTTATTATCACCAGGATACCGGATATGGGCTTAATGACTGGATGTTACAAAGTAGGGGAGAGGATGTTCCCGAAGAAGAGCCCTCCTCTATATCATATCCATGTAAGGTCTTTAGGACAAAAGAGGACCACGATAACATGACATATGAAGAATATTTTTCTTTAAAAGATGGTATTATAGATAACCTTTATAGAAACAGTATATCTCATACCACTCGCCAAGATCGCAAACGACAATTAGCAGAAAAGTAAAGAAAGTTCATTATTGTGATTTCACCTCACTCTACCCTTTTGTAAACTGCACAGGCCTATATCCACTTGGACACCCTCAGATCATATTCCGAGATTTCAAAGACCCTCGCAGTTATTTCGGGTTAATCAAAGCCACAGTAGAACCTCCTAGGGGTCTATACTTTCCTGTCCTGCTCTAACGAACTGCAGCTGGTAAACTGGTGTTCACTCTATGCCGCACATGCGCTGAGCTTAACAACCAACAGGGGCCCTGCATGCATAGCAAAGAGGAAAGAGCATTAACAGGGGTTTGGGTGACCCCAGAATTCACCAAAGCCCTGGACATGGGGTACAAGATGACTCAGATCACAGAGGTGTGGCATTTTGAGAAGAAAAGTGACAGCATTTTTGTAGACTATATACACACACATTTTTGAGGGGTAAACAAGAAGCATCAGGATACCCTTCAGAGGCAGCAACTGTAAACATACTTGCACTGTAGAGACCAACTGAATTTACAGTCATTCTATCTGAGTTTTCACACCATGAGACATAGTGAGAGACAGGAGAAACATTCAAAACCGTTATTCATCTGTATGATCAGATTCTTTGACAAACATGAATCACAGTAACCACAACCTTTCAAGTGGCAATCCAGTAAGTTGAAATAAAGATGCAAAGTCTCTTTTTCTAGTTTGTAGACATTTTTATTCAAATGTATTCTTATTTATTTAATGTACTGAGAAAACAAAATGTACAATATCAATTGAACAGGAGGTTAGCATGTCGATTTTAATGTTAGTTTAGTTTTCTAAGTTTACAAAATGGATTTGTGAGTTACTGTTTAATATTTAATTCTGTTAGTTTTACTTACCTACAAGTGATTATAATATGACAGTGATCATTTTGGTGTTTATTCATTTCAAATACTTGATGACTTTTCACTTTGTGCTTAGTTCTTTAAGGTTAAATGACCTTATATACAAACATTTTGTAGTATTGTCCCCTGGTTGCTATTGACACGTTGGACAAATTATCAGCTGCCATGGCTGGATTGTCCATGAATGCACAGCAGCCTCAACCTATAGGTGAAGCCTGCAGCAAGGATGATAGAAACCCCACAGGAGTCACTCTGTCCATGCTCCCTGGGACATCTGATGCCCATGTAATGCAGGAGAAAATAAAACAGGACAAGGATTTGTCTGATAAGTTTGTCGAGTAAGTGTTTCATTAATCCCCCTTTGTGCCAATTATAGATTAGGTTTTCTAAAACTCAAGAAATGTAATCGAAATGTTTTGGTTTTAGAGCAGAACGGCCTATTGAACAAGAAGAGCCTGAGCTCAGCAGGAGAGGAAAGACTGTGAGCAAGAGGGTGGTGAAGGCTAGTAAGCCAAAGCCCAGACGAGGTGCAGTGTTGGTGCCCAGGTATGTTCTCTGACAGCAACACTTTATTAATGATGTCTTTATTGAGTGTAGCTTAAGTTTATCGCACAGGCAATAAGGCTGTAAAACTCCTGAGCTCTGTGAAGTGTTTTCACTTATCTTTTTATGTCTTGAGTATATTGTATGTTGCATTATTGGAGAAGCTTAGGACCCAGGGTTAGGTTTGGGGGTTAGGATCTTCATTGCCTAAACAACGCTGTTGTGCATACAGTATGTCAATACAACTTGGTATGTTGAATTGAAACTTGTGTATATGTTGTCCAACAGTATAATCAACCAGTGCTGCTATAAGCTGCCATCACGTCTCCCCCTGCCACGGAGCGTCAGGGCCTTGGAGATGATGGACAACCTGAATGCCTCTAAATCCATCTGCCCAAAATGCTATGCGAGATGAGGCTCAAGCCACACCTGCAGGAAAAAGTGCATAATAAATAAATCACTAAAAGTCAATATCACTCTGTTATTGCCACTTCTGTAAACAAGGTTACCATTGAATGTCTTAACTTTTAAAAAATGGTTTAAAGGAGTATGTATGAGGAATTATCAGAATACCTTTATTCGTCCCACAGAGAGGAAATGCATATTTGAAAAACAGAAAAACACAAAAAGAAGGACTGTAATACACATGTATCAGACACGCTCCCCCTTGCTATAATGAAGACAACAGTTTTTAAATGTAAAAAAAAACACTTTTTTATTTTTTCACACACAAAAATCAAATAGTTATACTGATTGCAACATCCGCAGGACCGTCAGCCAATGTGCTTTTGTTTTTATTACATGAATTAAGGTGATTGAGGCTTTTTAACATAGACTTTTCAGTGAAAACTTAACTTAAAAATAGTTTCCTCTTTTTATTTTCGGGGTGGGGAGACGTGTGTGATTAAAAATTCATTCGCAGAAATGTAAAGTGATCTAACTAAGTTCTATTCATACAATATTCTTGACGGGAAGAGCAGTGTAAATGGGTGGCCACATGCATTTGAAAAGCAATATAAATCACAGTTATTATGCAATAGGCTTTAAAAGCACCATCGATTACCTTTCTCCAATTAAAACTCTTGACGGGAAAAAAGGAAGGTGTAAATGGTTGGGCTAGACCAGGGGTGCCCAACCAGTCGACCGCGATCGACCGGTCGATCGCGGGGAGATTCCCAGTCGATCGCGAGATGTGTCTAAAAATAGAACAACAATATTCTGTTTTATCGTTAATGTCCTGTAACATAATCTTCCTGTGCCAGAATAATGCACTTGAACGCATCAAAGCTTTGTGATTGGCCGGCGTGGCTGGTGAGCAGTGGGCAGTGCACTAGTTCGCTAACGTTGTCCGTGTCAACAGGAGTGACAGTCCGCACACACACAAGACCGCAATTATGGCAGAAGCAAAACATATATAATTTTCACTCCGAGTGGGAGGATGATTATTTTTGTATCTATTCTAATTCAAAGTCCATCTGTCTCATCTGCAATGCGAGCGTGGCTTTATCGAAGAATGGTCATTTAGGAGCGGCATTTCAAAACAGTGCACAAACGCTACGAGACGGAATTCCCTCCTAATTCTGCCCTACGCTCCAAAAGGGGAGGGGCCTGAGAGGACAGCTAAATGCACAGCAGTCCATTTTCACCAGGTCAACAACAAGAGCAAGGCTGCTACCAGAGCATCTTATCGTGTCAGTCACGTTCTTGAGAAACACATGAAGTCTTTCAAAGATGGCGAAGTTGTGAAAGAAGCGTGCCTGGAGGCTGCCGATGCGTAATAAAAATAACAGTAGCATTTCAACAGGTTTTTGATATGATAAAAACTCAAGTTAGATACCGTTATTAATCAGCTGTAAGTTTGAGTTTGTTTGAACTTATTCATTATAATTATTGTACAAAATGGTATAAGAATGCAAACTTAAATTGATTATAGTCTATTATCAATTCAGGTTAAGAAACTATGTTGCTTGCATCCTATTTTAAAAGGCATTTATTTTTATAATCTACTAAAATGCAACAAAAAAAGGGTTTGATTCTATTAATTTTGTCTTTTTTATTGCACTGTTGCAGCAGATTACTGTGTAGCTTCAGATCTGAGTTGTCTTATTAGTAAGCCTAATTTATACTTTTGTAGCAACACTATTTTATATAATGGCAAAGAAAGGGTTCAGAGTCTTTTCTTTTTTCCATGTGTCATATGTGGCAGCACTGTTCAATGTTTCTTGAAAACATTACCCACTGTAGTATGTGACGTGTGAATAAACTCCAACTCTGTATCAACAACACTGTTGTGTAACTTCAGTTAAATACTTGTATGTGTGTAGATTAGAAAGAGGTAAGATAAAGGATCTGCAGTAGTTTATGGAGTATTAATCGTACGAAGGTCAGTTTTATACAAGTAGAAGTGTGTATTTACCTGGTAGTAGGCTGTCAGTAATGGCTACGCCTCTCTATTTGGACTGGTAGATCTCGGCAGACTGGCAATTTTAAAAGTAGCTCTCGGTTCAAAAAAGGTTGGGCACCCCTGGGCTAGACTGTACTGAATACATACAAAGGCCATTCAATAGACCTTCAATATATAGTATTTGTTTATTAGTCCCGGGGGGAAAATGGGTAGCAGCACATCACAGAGGCATTTAAAAAGTTAAGACAATATATTCTGGAAATGTTCACATCAGGCACCTTCAAGTTAAACAATACTACAGTAAACAATTAACACAGTAAATTATGTGGATTAAATCACATTTATTTCGTTAAAAATAAACTAAATATGATTTCCTCCGGAGTCGGCTTGACTCATAAAGAATGCACAAATGTGTTTAATCGTTAATGTCAGATATGTACTAAGTAAATAGCCTACATTAGTTCCTGCTCAAAATTAGATTCAACTTTATTATTATTGCACATATTACAGGTACTGAGACAACGAAATGCAGTTTAGCTTCTAACCAGGAGTGCAACAAGCAGTGAAGTGAAAAGTAATGTACACAATCTACAGAATAAAATATGAGGGGTATGAATACACTAGATACTGTATCAGCATGTGAGCAGTATGAACAGTGTGAGAATATGCTAAGATATATAAAGTATGAAAACGGTAAACAGTACAAGTATAGTATAAAATATATAGATAGGCCTATTAATTTCATGATGGATTAAACCACATTTATTTCATTAAAAATAAACAAAATATAATTTTTGTTTGAATGATTAAATGTAGGGTGAATTGCCCTACATGTATTAGTGCATTCATTTCAATTCGCGAACATATGATACATTAAATGATCGTGAGGATGATTATTGAAAATCGTTTGTTTGAGCCGGGCTGCATTTCCTGATCTAAAAACATAGCGATGGTTTGTACTTACGCCAACGTGAATTAAACATGATTTTGTTAAATAAAAACATGTCTCTTATTTAGCACAGAATATGATCCTATCCGTGACATATGGATCTTAACAAATATCCGCTATATCAGATACCTGTAGATCAGCTGTTTATTTCACATGAGTTCCAGTGTGGCAGCTTTTTAATCACGGCTCCCCCTGGTGGATCCATTATCCATTGCAGCTGGTTTCATTATAATTAAATGTATTTATCAAGGGGGTGTTTCAAGTCCTGCGGGGGGGTTTTCCTTTTCAGCAGGGGCCCACCCCGTGCCGATCACGGACCCGCACGGGTAGGCGTCTGAAATGGAGCGCTTCATCTGTATACACACAGAGGCAATCAGGAAACTTTCTGGATTACAGCAAACTCCAATAATTGCACTTCTTTCAGATGGTGTAGTTAAAAGACAACATATGGCAAGAAATGTCCTGGAGATGTTGTTCCGTTCGATTTCCTTTCTTGGAAGAAAGGGATTGCCATTTATAGGAGACACAATGCACGATGGCATTCTCTACGAGTTGATGTTGGAAAGGACGTATAATTTACCCAAGGAAAGAGAATGCGTTATGAGGCGAGACAACTGGATCAGCAACACCATACAAAATTAGATTATCTCCCAATTTGCGCATTCTGATCAAAGGACAATAGTTTCCTGTGAGTCGGGCAGCGAATTTTTACGGACTAACAGCTGATGGTACAACCGATATCAGCACTGACGAGCAGTTTTCCTGCTGCCTTCAGTATGTGGACAAGGATCTGGAGACGCACTGTGACTTTAGGATTTTACAACTGCCCAGACACTACAGCAGAGACACTTTTTACCTGTTTGAAAGACATTCTACTGAGACTGCACATTCCTATTGCTCATCTACAGGGGTATTGCTTTGATGGTGCCGCCAATATGTCAGGCCGTTTGTCCGGTGTTCAGGCCCGGCTGAAAGAAACAAGTCCACACTCACTGTATGTACACTGTTGCAATCACGCCCTGGATCTTGTACTCCAGGAAGTCGCACGTGAGGTAAACCTGATTGCAGAAGGACTCAATGTTGTGCAGAGTGTTGCTGTTATCAAAGAGTCTGCGAAACGCAAGCAATTGTTTGAATCACTATTAGGCTGTGAAGACGTCATTGTTAACATTCTGGGTTTATGCCCAACGCGATGGTGTATGCGCACCAAAGCAATTCAACGCTGTTGCGCATCATACTCTGTTTTACTGGCAACACTGGAGAATTTGAAGGAGGACAGAAGTGTGAGAGGGCCAAAGTAGCCGGACTTCACAAACAGGCCCTCAAAGGCAAAACTCTTTTCAGCCTCCGCGCATGTGAAACGCTATTTGGCCCTTGTGAGGCTGTCGCGAAAACCCTGCAGAGCAAAAAGGCAAGTGCACTCGGTGCCATTGAGTGTGTTAACCTGTTGATGGACCGCGTTAGTGCCCTGCGAGTTGATGGTGTGGCCGGTATGATCAACGAAGTGAAAGAGAGTGCTACCCGGAATGGCCTAAAGATGCCTGACGAAAATGAATACAGGGTAAGCAAAACACCTGCCCGGTATCGTCAAACCAGAGAGGCTGAATCTCTGCAACAGGCAACGTATGATGTCAGATGGAGGACTGAATTTTACGAGGCTGTGGATCTGGTTCACTCTGAACTCAGCAGGACATTCGACTAGGATGGGATGAGAGTAGTGGCATTCAGGGAGAAGATCACAATTGACGCAGCAAACGGAAAGCCAGTTGCGGTACTGGACGCAGAGGCTTTGAAATTACCCACGGGGTTTGACCTAGGCCGACTGCAACTGCAGCTCCAGATGTTGGGAGGTGTCTTTAAAGAGACTGTTCACAAGACAGTACAAGAGGTTGCATCAGGTCTGTCAGAACTTCATCCTCAGACAAGATCTCTTTTTGGAGAAGCAGAGAAGCTAATGAAACTCTGCATGTGCCTTCCTATATCAGTTGCATCTTCAGAGAGAAGTTTCTCCACACTCAGACGCCTTAAAACCTGGTTGAGGAGTGTTGGAGCAAGGAGTGGTCTGAAACCCACCTCGGCTCCGCGTGTCCTTTGATGAGCTAGTCAGATTTATAAACGAAGGAATTCAAAGCACCAGAAAAAGGGTTAAACAATAATCTGCTTTAATGGTAAACAACAACAATACACTTTAAAAGGGGTAGGCCCACCCCTGCTATGGTCCTATTGCCGGGAGATCCCATCATCTTGACGGCAGGAGGAAAAGAGACTGAACAAAACACACAACAGAAGATATGTAAGAACAACAGGAGGAGTTGTGTGGATGCTCCTCCCAGAGGGGTCATCTATTGGGCGATATAAAAACGACAGCCTGTCGCAGCGAATCAGCGCGAGCCAGCCAGGAGAAAGAATCTCTTCAGTTTGAGGGCAAAACAAACACATCTGGAGTCCGTTGTCTCACATTCCTGCACACACACATTTTCTGCATAGACTTCCCTCTCTCCTGCCCCCTCCCCCATCAGTTCAATACACACACAGTTTCACATACTTTAGGTATCTTAAAGATATGTTTACGACATCGCTGTTTATAGTTGGCCAATACAAGTAATACATATCAGTTACTTTAATATCACACACCTATTTTAGACATGTATTGTTCCAGATACTTGACATGCTGTGTTTAAATAAGAATGTCTCCTTCTCCCACATCTCTAGTCTTCTGTCATGAAAACCTGATTCTACTTCATACAGAGTAATTAAGCATGTTTAAGCCAACCACTCCACAATGTTGTAGCAATTTAGTACCCACACATGAAAGAATAAAACGGAGAGAAATTAATAAAACACAAAAACAGGTACAGTTTAAGCAGTAATTATAGCCATGTTTTCCAAATAGTAGAACTCTACCAGCATGTTTTAACGCACACTCATTTCATCATGCAGCCCCTCACAAATGCCACATGTTTTCCCCTTTGAAATGTATTCCACCCCAAAGTCAGCTTACTTGGAATGAATACATTAATTGATAATCCAGGCCGACTATTGTCTCCAGGCCTCTTTATGAGCCTTGCAGGAAATGAATAATTAACTAACAAGACTTTAACTGCATTATATCTGAGGAAAATCTCTCTCGGAGTTCCCCTGTTAATTGAAAAACCATTGATGATTAACAAAGAGACTCAGGGGCCTCTCTTGATATCTGGAAACTGCAACAAGACTTTCTGCCATTCAAATTTAACACACTTCTTATATATCAGGTGACATAATAAAATGAATATACCAGAAATACGCTGTATTAAACTTTCTGCTGTAACACTTTACTTCAATTCCCCCATTTTATCTATTTCTCAAGAGATCAACTTAAACAAGGCATTTGAAACATAACCACTGTCGTTCTTTTCCCCTGTGTCTGTCCCCCAACATTATACAAATCCATCAGAAGCTGGGATTTAGAGTACTTGAAACCTTCATGGAGACAGAACACAACTTTCCATGGTAGTGAAGGAACTATTAGAGGGGGTAACCTTGCTAGAAAGCAGTATCCTTGTGTTGGTGAATCATCAGGGTCCTCCTCCCCCTCAGGGGAATAGCCAACAAGGGCATTTGGTACGGAGGGGGAGGGGCAGCTTTTCCTTCAATGGTGGAACTGATGAATCTGATCAGAGAGAAGTAGACTCCTCTGCTTCCTCGTGATGTCCCCCAGCCCGCTGACGGCAGCATCTGGGCCGTCTGCTGGAGGGATGTCCTCGGTGTCCTCCTCCTCCTCCTCTGATGGCCGCTTCCGTCCCGATGTCATCTAGGGTCCTAGCAGGAGGTTTCCCCGCCGCACACTGGCTCCAGTGGTACCAGTTGTCCCCCTTTCCTTCTAGGCGGACAGCATGGGATGTCCTCTGGGTGACTCAGTAGGGGCCGGAGAACCTAGGGTTGAGCCACGTAGGCCTGATGACCTTCAGCCAGACAAACTCCGCTGTGTTGGCCTTGTGCCTCTCGGGTCCCCCTTTGGCGTCAGCAACCTGTGTGGAGAAGTATGATACCCACCCCTCAAGTTGCTGGAAATAAGGTTTCGAACTCATGACCTCTACTTCCTTTCCTACGCTCAGGGCTCCTGGGCCCGGGAACTGATGGCCATGGGTCAGCTCAAATGGGGAGAAACAGAAATAGAGCTCCTGATTAACATAAGGGCCAGAGACAAGGCGTTTAACCATTTCCTGCCCGTCTCCTCACATGCTTTGCTGACTTTCTGTTTGATGTTCTGGTTCATCCTTTCTATCTTTCCCTGAGATTGGGGTGATAGACGACGGCTCCGAAACTGTGTCTTAGTCCTAATTACTGTTCTACTGTGCGTAGGTCATGGTTCTTGAAATGGCTGCCCTTGTCTGACCCATGGACAGGGGCGGACTGGCCATCGGGACGTTCGGGACCGGAAGTGGGCCGGTCGGACCACTCGACGCGGCCCACTGCCCCACTCCGATCGGCCCACTTCGGTACAGGTGAAATTGTAATCAGCTTAATGCTTGGCCCACGTCACGACCAGACTGTGGTCAAGCCGGCCCCCACTTCGGAAAACACAGTCAAGCCAGCCCGCACGTTGTATTGCGGTGCGCGAATATCCTATGCATCACGGTAGAGGCATGTAAAAACTGCCTTCAAAATAAAAGCATCTAAAAAACACACCAAACATATTCATATACTGGAGCTTAAATTAAGAAATATGTACTATATAATGTGATCAATAATAATTTAAAACAAACTACGTATAACTACCACATTATAACTGAGTGAATGTACAATGTAAGAATACAGTTATGAAGACATATCTGACATTTCCACTGGGTGACTAATTTCAATTGATGTTGACACCATCTCACAACACTCCTAAAATAACATTACTTTCTCAAAATCTCAAATTAGATCTATTGTCCATCTATATTTTTATTATTATCTAATGGAAACCGTCCATAATTAAAGAATCACTCGAAGTCAATGAAATACTTATTTCACTTCAGGGTGATAGCAGGAGACCCCATCTAGTCAATCAGAGAAAATCCGGACAATCTGATGCAGAATTTCAAAATAAAATACTTTTGAAATCTCATATATGGGCTATCGTCCTTCTGTTTTTATCATGTTTTTTATACAAGAATAAATAAAAAACTGTCAAATTATCAAATACTTATTTCACTTCAGGGTGATAGCAGGACAACACAATCTAATCACTCAGAGAGAATCTGGACAATCTGATGTACAGTTTCAAAATAAAAGACCTTTGAAGTCTCATATATGAGCTATCGTCCTTCTGTTTGTATCCAACAGTTAAAATGTTCGAATTACGTTGAACCAGAATTGTCCCCCTTTTTTCTTTAACAGTGAAGAAAATTGGATATGTTAATGATATATTGACCGCAAAACTCTTAATGTCCCCGGTTTTAATTTAGAAAATCTGGTCACCTTACTAATAGATGAACTGAAGGGGTTGGGCCGGAAGCTCCCTAGCTTAGTTTGATGATTGATCAGTAAGTTAGCTAGCGAAATTGAGAAAGACAAGATGGAGAACAGTAAAAACAGAAAGGGTGGGGCTGAAAAAGCCAGAATGAAAAAACGAAAATTGCTACAGGAAGATGCTGGAAAATGTTTGAAAATCACAGAGCTTTTTAGAAGGGCTCCCGTTCCCAGTCACAGTAAGGAGGAGAATGAGAAGGAAGATGATGAACCACAGACCCGGCATATGACAGCAGGTGCAGTGTGCAGGGCTGTGTTAATTTATGTTACTGTTAGCAATAGCATTAGTTGACTGAGAAAACCGTCATGAAAAAAGTTTAGCAATGTTACGACTAGTATAATATGCCCCTGGCTGTGATTGACAACCTGGACAGCCAGTCAGAAGCTAGAATGCCAACCAAGAGAGCCAATCAGAACCTAGAACGGGCTGCAGGGCTGTGGCCAGACTATTATATTGTGCATAAAGTTAGATGCATTAGGATAGAGTCGTATGCTCATGATATTCCAAGTTAAATTATATAATATTATAATTTTAAATAATTATATTAAATAATATTAATATTCAATAATAAGGACACAGATGTGTGGCCAATTCACTATTGCATTCATTTTAGTGATTGACATTATTGTGCATGATATTGATATAATATTGGTAATTTCATTGATTGCTGATGTTCTTCTTATGCAGTTGACCCTGAGGAAAGTGAGAAAGCTGCAGGGTCCAGTACAGTTAATCCTGAGGAAAGAGAGACAGCTGCAGGGTCAAGTACAGTTGACCCTGAGAAAAGTAAGACAGCTGCAGGGTCTAGCTCAGGAGAACCAAAAGACAGGGAGATGCAGACTGATGAAGTGAGCTTTGATTACTTTGCCCGGCCTCAGGCTAAAGATATACATACATTTTTCGCATACCACCCTCAACAACCCCCAAAACAAACAGTTAAAAATATCTACAACAACAAAGATGGAATCAATAGAAAGTGGCTTACATATTGTGAGAAATCCAACTCACTCTACTGTTCAGTATGTTTAGCGTATGCAAAGCCATCTGCAAATGACAGCTCATTCATTAAAGGAGGAATGACATCTTGGAAGCATGTACATCAAAGAATAGAAGAGCACGAGAAAAACCAAGTCCACAGAGAAAGTGCAGAGGCATATTTTATGAAGGCTAGTAAAGCAGACATAGCAAGCCTACTCAGTGGCAAACAAATGTCTCTACACAGAGACCATGTCAGAAAGAAACGGCAAGTCATGGAACGTGTCATAGAAGTAGTCAGTCATTGGAAAGCGTGGTCTAAGCTTTAGAGGCAACCAATTTGAAGCAGCATACACATGGGAGAAAATTGCTGACCATGGCAACTTCTTGGAATGAATCATCCTGCTCAGCAAATACGATGTCTGCCTGCAGGAACATGTCACCCAATGTGTTGAAAAAAGCAAGAAGCTGCATGAGACTGGGTCTAAAGGCAGAGGGTCCTTTGTCACTCTGCTCTCAAAAACTACAGTGAACAAAGTGATCAATGTCATCAGCCACTTAATCCAAGAAACCATATCTAGGGAAGTAAGGGAGGCAGGCATGTTTTCTGTGCAGATCGACACCACACAGGATGTTACATCTACAGACCAGTGTGCTGTTATCCTCAGGTATGTGACATATGTGGTCCACGAGAGGCTCATAGCTGTGGTTGACTGTGAGTCATCAACTGGACAATATTTTGTAGAGCTACTGAAGAAAACTCTGGCAAAGGTGGACATTGATCTTCGGAATTGTGTGGGAAACTCAACCGATGGAGCGGCAAACATGCAGGGCCAATACAAGGGGTTCTCCACCTTGCTCTCCGCAGAGTGCAACCAAGCGCACATCTGGTGCTACGCACACGTCCTGAACCTTGTGCTAGGAGACACCACAGGTGTTGTGATAGCCAGTGCATCGCTCTTCTCACTTCTGAATGATGTTGCTGTGTTCATCAGAGAGTCATACAAGCGTATGAACATGTGGGAGGAAGTGAGTGAAGACCCACGACACAGACGGCTGTCTCCAATCGAGGAGACAAGGTGGTGGGCCAAGGATCAGGCTCTGAGCAAGATATGCGGGTGTTTTGGCAATCCTGACCGTGCCTTGTTTATTGACTTGGTGTCAACATTAACAAGGATTGAAGAAGGGGACTCCATGAAGTCACATGTCAGAGCAAAAGCCAGGGGGTACACAGAGTCTCTCCTAAGGTTCGAGACAATACTGACCGCTCAGATCTTTCTCCGAATATTTGAAATCACGTCACCCCTCTCCAAGTATCTCCAAACCAGCGGCATGGACTTACTGACTGCCCATCGGTTAGTAATAGGGACCCAAGAGATACTCAACAAGTGTGTCAGGGGTTTTGATGAGGTGAAAAGAGCAGCAGATGCATTTGTGGACTGGGCCAATGCCAAGCTGCAGGAGAAGGAGGACTGTGAAGTTATGGTCCAAGCTGTGCTCCCAGAGAAATATATATACATATATATATATACATATATATATATATATACACATACATATATATATACATATACACATACATACATATATATACATATACACATACACATACATATACATACATATACACATACACATACATATACATACATACATATATATACATACATATATATATACATATACACACATATATACACATATACATACACATATACATATATATACACACATATATATATATATATATTAGGGCCGGGACTCGATAAAAAAAATTAATCTAATTAATTAGAGGCTTTGTAATTAATTAATCGAAATTAATCGCATTTTTAATCACATATAAATATTTGACCGGAGAACAGTGAGAAGCAATTTTTTTCACATGGATTTTAGAAGAAGTTTAAAGATTTATATTGCGGATATTATCAGTACATCTGATTCAAATTAACATGTGTATTAAAGGATGTCAGTGGATTATCCCTAAATCAGTAGATTTAGGGAACGTTTACAGATAACAGATTAAGCTAGGATACCGGATCAAGTTAGCAACACACGTTGAACAGCCTTTTAATTGCAAATTCCGTTCTCTTAATGTCATTTCGTCCAACGTTGTTGAATTAGAGAAGAGGGGCTTCTAAACGGGATTGTATGCGGGGGTGGAGGGAGTTAAATATTAGATAAATATAACTTTGGTGCATGTAAGAGTGAGTGTTTTTAGCAGAGCCATATTGTGTCCTTGTGATTATGTTGATTATTACCTGTATAATGTTGCAGCTCAGCTGATTTTGGATTGATGGCAAAGGGAGAGGGACTTAAGTGAGAGTGAAAACACAAGGTAAGTTTAATACTACTGTTTTATATAAGTAAGCATACTAAACATGTATTATATCACTGTATGGCAGGTGGAGTGGCAGTGATGTTACAGGTGGAGGAGCAAAACTGTAAGACTGCAAACTCAAAGTTTGTTCTCCAGAGAAGAGGTTGATTTCACTTCAATTTTTTATTTCATATTTTCTAAAGATGTGGAAATGGCAAAAAACAAACTTGAGAGCTGTAACCAAGACAACTGTAACAACATGAGTAGAGAGCCACCAAGGTTGAAGATTGTTTTACACTTTAGATTAATCAAATTGTGTTTTTTGGCTGAATGAATCTTTTTCTGTTGAAACCTAACCCTATTTGTTCTCCTTCTCATTCATTTTACTTTGTTTTGTTCTAACACACATCACTTTTTACATACACTGTTCTTAATACTTGTTCACACATTTGTTCGTCCCTTTTACTTTGTTCTTCCTGTTGTTCTTGTTCAAACACATATATCAATTGTTCATCCACTGTTGTGGTAAAATGATATTCATAGTCTTAACATGATCATGCTACCCATGCTAACATGAACACAAGCGTTTCCCTCCAAAAATGTAAAACGTATCTAGGTAATAGGCTACCAAGCTTTCCGTTGTCACCCTGCCTCTCCAAATGCAAAACTGTCAATAAAAATTATGCAATAATGCAATTACAGCTGAAAAAGTACTTGGGTGTGTGTGTGTTTTTTTATATATATATATTTACCATTCAATAACGCAATCGCTGCTGTCTGTCTGTCCCATAGAAGAACATGACAGCGCAGCGCAACTATACTACGGACGTGACTGCCCTGGCAGTGACAGCAACATAGCCTGCTTGTGCTACCACACTTTCCCCTCAAAATATCGTTAAATAACGAAACTTGTAAATAGTGCCAATCCATACAAAGTGTAACCACATCATGTAAATATGAAAGCAATCTTTAAAAAATAACAGCATTGGTTTAATCTATGACTATTTTGACCATGTTCGTGCTGTTTTTGCCATAGAGAAGCATTGCCACGGAAGTGCGTTTGGAACTATCCCGGCATACATAAACCACGTGACCGGCTGGCGGCGACATCAAAGAGTGTCGTAACTCTTATCTCTCTAGGGCTCTGGCGATACCCAGGAAGAAAATGAGAAATCTCCAACGAGGCGTTCTGGGGCAGCATAGAGAGGTATTTTCTGTATTAAATGTGTACTCCCTACAGGGTGTACTTTGAGGGTTTTTGACTCTGCAGACCGTTTACATGCATTAAAACCTTCATAACACACAAGGGGACGGGTAATAACCGGAAAAGCATGACATGGGACCTTTAAGAGCTCGGAGCTCTAGACAAAGCATTGGCCACCACGTTATCCGAACCTTTAATGTGGCGGATGTCCAGACAATAGGCCTATAGGTAAAGCATCCACCGCATCAACCTGCGATTTGGTAAGCGCGAGAGAGAGAGAGAGAGAGAGAGAGAGAGATGTCAACCAGAGGGGGGGGACAGCACAGTCGTGAACTGTCCACGGGGGGCGGGGCGCACGCTCGTGAACTGTTAGCGCCGTGTTATGCATGCCCACTGCACCTCGCGGGAGTGCACAGCGTAAAGCCAAAACTTACAGACATCTCAATGATTTGTAGGGCAAAGTTGGGTTTGGAAACGGTATAATTTCCTTTTTGGCAGGCATGCTTAACACCGGAGCCTCGCTGCGGGGAAACTTTGGCGCTGTTCCGAGTTTATTCTAATCCGTCAAAATGACAGACTGCTTTCAGATTTTTCCGTCATTGTTTAAAAAAATCCGTCATAGACGGAAAATATTCGGTTAACGCGACCTCTGGGCCTGGCGCCCCCCCTGCGATCTTTGGCCCCCCAGGTTGGGAACCACTGCTTTAGAAGGTCAAATTTGCTTACAAACTGCGCAGAACCAACCTGATCTATACAATCCTCCATACAAGGCAGTGGATACGCATCGGGTTTAGTAACAGCATTAACCTTCCGATAATCTGTGCAAAACCTAGGACTTTTATCAGACTTCTTCACAAGCAGACAGGGTGATGCCCAGCTTGAACAAGAAGGTTTGGCGATGCCATTTTCGAGCATGTACTTGATTTCGGTGTCCATTACCTGGCGTTTTTCCTCAGACACACGATAGAAACGCTGGCGGATGGGATGCGCACCCTTTACATCTATATCATGCACTATCATGTGTGTTCGGCTTGGTGTATCACTGAATAGACACAGATAATATATATATAATTATATAATATACTAATAATACATTTAATTTCTAAACGCTTTTTTCAGCAACACCATTAGTTTCAGGTTTATAAGAGACAGACTAGATTTGTGTGACACCATGTGATTCTAACAAATCTTGAATATCAAAGTTCTTAAAGTGTTTTCCATTATCTATTCTTAATGATTCAATATCTGGAAATTGAATGTCGTCATATGCCAATCTTGTAGAAATAGTGTTCCCCGTTGCAACTCTCAGGGGATAAACCCTCTTAGCACTTGAGCCATTGTCTGCACAAATAAGGAAGTACTTAATTCCTAAAATAGTTCTAGTTGGGTGTGTGTGATAATGTGACGCGGGTGAGTTTCCGTCTTTCGAAATCCTCCTGCGCGCGCACACTCGAGACAACCTTTCCTAAGGTCTATCACTGCCTCCCTCGCCTTGGGTATCAATCCCATTGCTTTTCATCTGCCATGACCTAAACCCTGTATACGGTTATCTGGTCGGGCGGTGGAACTCTCACTCTTTCTCCTTCTCTCTTCAATCGGGTTTCCTAACCCTCACTTTCTCTCTAAGAAAACCTTGTTCCTTATCTCTTAGCTTGTATCCCTTTTTAATTTCCCCGCTTCCTTCTCCGTTTTGGTTTATCTCCCAAAACTTTTAGCGTCATCCACGTGACAGGATTCAAGGGTTTGACAACTTGTCTCTCATGTACCTCATTTCAGACTCCAGCTTCCAGCTTCCTGCCTATGACCTGCCTAAGACCAGTATCGAGGAATGTTAAGCCCTCCCACTCTTTTCCAAGAGGGCGTTGCCAGATTTTCAATTTCAGGTTTTAACCAGGAGATGGCGCTTCATTCACAAATACAGAAAGACAAGTTTCATGGACTTGCAGTTGTGTTTTGAAGAGCATTTGAACACATCAATATTTTAGATCAACTAAAGTATATCTAATCTTGTAATTCAATAATATATAGTCTTTATATATTAAATAATCATAATAATAATGTAAATGTTTACATTACACTTCATTATTTGTTATGCTCATACTTTTACCTTTACAATTGTTTGCTTTAATATGCAGTATATTTTTTGTATATGTTTGTGTTTGCTTCCTCCTGCCCTTTCGGACACATACTGTATGATTTATTATTATTATTAATATGAAGATATTATTAAGATAAGATAAGATGTTACTTTATTGATTGAACATTTTAGTTTAGAATGTGCTGTCCCACGGTAATTCAGAAGGCTCACAGGTCACATTCCGACCATTATTTAAAACAATAGGTGCTTTCACACCGTCTACAGTTTGATTTGTATAGTGGGAGCTCTGTGGCTGAATGGCCAGCGGTTAGGTGTGGAGCATTTATCATAGGTGATCAGAGCTAACTGCCTGCCAGACTATTTCTGCGCTCATAAAGAATGATAAGAATAAGAATAATGCGAATTGAACTGGTTTCATTCATTAGTGAGTTTATTTAACACTAGAACCGCCAATCGGGTCAATTTGTGTGATGTGTGTGTGCAATGTAACTTTTTTTCAATAAAATATTAAAGTCTCCCAGTCCGTGACTTTTCCTGAAAGTGTGTTATGTAGCACCCTATGTTGTTAAAAATTGCATTCTAATAGCGGGATTTGACGGTGTTAGGCCTATACAAAAACCTCTGGCAGTTATAGTGTTAAGGTAATTAGGTAGGCTACAGTAGAAGCCCTTTTTTATCAGTAACGAATTTAGCAGTTGAACATAAAAGTCAACTAACTGAGGGTCACTTGCAATGACAGTGTTATGTCTAACTGTAAGCTTGTCACTCAGAGTAACCTACAGTTAATTTAGCTGCTGGAGAAGAAAGATCAGGGGGGGAGGGGGAGAGAGCTGTGGTTGATGGGCCATTAGTTGTGTAAATACACAGCTGAGAGCTGCCGTTTCATTCAGACTGTTTAAAAAACGGTAACAACGGACTATTTTTCTTAGCGGATGCATGTCAATTTAAATCAATACAACTATTTTTTAAATCAATAAAAACATTTCAATTAATATTGGGAGTCATGTCGTTACTTTGTTGAGAATGTGGCCATGTAATAAGCGGGATAATTTGCAGTGATTTGTTCCTTATGGGGAAAATAACACCCTTCATGCTGATCAAGATCCCTCCGCTACGCGTTGGGATCCTGATCTGCCGACGAGGCTCCATTAAAATATAAATATTTTTAGTGAATTACTGAGTTTAGGCACGTTAATAACGTTTTAATGAAGTTGAATACAGTATATTCATATTTGTCAGTGATATCATGTCAATTGTGTGTGTGTGTGTGTGTAGAGGTGTGTGTGGTTAAAACACTTTCATGAAGTGAAGGAGGTTTTCCTTCTATAAAACAGCTGTGGGCAGCAGTGAGTGTCACGGACATGAATTCATAGATCAAGGCAGACTGGTGCACACAATCTCCTGTCCTGCTAACACTGGCAGGACAGTAGGCGACACGCCCGTTCTAAGCCGTGTCCCTCACTCCTCACATCCCAAGCTGCATCCCCAAAAAGTGTATTATGTTGTTACATCGTTTCAGTTGTACATCATTTGCAGTTATAGAATTTATGGAACACATTACTAAGGCAATAGAAAAGAAAGAATATGCAATAGGGATATTTCTGGACCTTAAAAAAGCATTTGACACGGTTGACCATGAATTATTAATTACAAAACTACAGAGATATGGCATTAGAGGTGTTGCATTATCATGGCTATCCAGCTACCTACATAACAGGGAACAGTACGTTGAACTACAAAGACATAAATCACAACTACTGCAGGTTACATATGGGGTGCCTCAGGGCTCAGTCTTGGGGCCATTACTATTTATTCTGTATATTAACAATATATGTGAAGTATCAAAAATGATTAAAACCATTCTTTTTGCAGACGACACAAGTCTACTCTGCTGTGGGGACGATTTAGAACAGCTATTGGTCACAATGGAGAAGGAACTGAGCAGGATGAAGATCTGGTTTGACCAAAATAAATTAACATTGAACGCAAGCAAAACCAAACTCATAATATTTGGGAATCGATCGACCAGAAACTCACTATTAATGGCGTCCAATTAGAAAGAGTATCGGAAATAAAATTCCTTGGAGTAATCATAGACAATAAATTAAGTTGGAAACCACATATAAGCTATATCAAAGCCAAAATGTCCAAATCAATAGCAATTCTGAATAAAGCCAAATACCTAATTAATCAAGCTTCTTTGTTTATGCTGTACTGCTCCTTCATACTTCCATACATGATGTATTGTGTGGAAGTTTGGGGGAACACATATAAAACAAATACACATCCTATCTTCATCCTGCAAAAAAGAGCCATACGAGTTATACATAAAACTACCTACAGAAAACCAACAAATAAATTGTTCATCAAACTAAAAACACTAAAACTACAAGACCTGGTTGACTATAAAACTATTCAAATTATGTTCAAAGCCGCAAATCAACAATTACCTCATAATATCCAGGGACTTTTCACACAGAGAGAAAGCATGCACATGTTGAGAGGAAACTGCATTTTCAAAAAAACACCCGTATGAACAAATGCCAAACTTCATTGCATCTCATCAAAAGGTGTTAGTCTGTGGAATAACTGTAATGATGCACTGACATATTGTACAAGTCTATCTAAACTGAAAGTATTATTTAGGAGCCAAATCATTAATGGTTATGAACAGGACCTGTAAAATCCCATTTGTTGTTATTTCTTGTAATTGTAAAAGTAATTTATTTCTGATTGTTTTGTAAAAAAACAAATTAACAAGACAAACATGTCGCTGATGACGATGACCTAATGTTTTATTCATAAGAAAAATATATGTTAGAGGGGGTAGGACCAGAAAAGTTTTTTTAAGCTTCTTCTTGCCCCTGTTGAACATGACAGAGACTATCTGAGAATTTTTATTTTTTTTTTTATTATAATTTTTTTTGTACTTGTACTGTTATAATTATTAATTTGAGTGAGAAAAAGGAAAAAAGAGAATATATATATATATTATTGTTGTATGTTTTTGTTTGACATGTTCAATAAACTGACTTTAAAAAAAAAAGGTCTCAGGTCAGTAACATTCAAAGTTAAATGTGCAATACCATGTTCAGCTATGTTACTATTTATAATGTTATTGTTTAGACCCTCCAGAAAAACGTGATTCTGCGATCGCAGAATTTAACGCATAAATCAGCAAAAGGCCGCATATTTATCAAAAGGCCGCATAATCCCCGCATTTTTCCACACAAAGTTGAGAGAAAAAAAAGTTAACTCGTCTTGACGTGAAGTAGTGATGATGACACAACGTCATCAGCTCGCGCATCACAGAAGGTAAACAACACCGTAGAGTGAACGTGTGGAACTCACACGAGAGAGAAAACACCAAGATGAAAAAATGTAATCCATCTCATTTACCAACGAACATTTCTGCTAAAGTCCGGGCAAAGCAGTACCCCGATGTCTTGCACGAAAGTGGGGGGAAACTATTCTGCACCCCGTGCAACTGTGTTGGAGCATAACGGCCCGTCCACACTACAGCTTCGACAGCTTCAAAAACGGTTTCCAACGCGTCTGCCCATTCACTTTGAATGGGTTGACGGCACTTTTCGCCGAACTGCATTGTGGGAAGCAGAGCGGAGCTTTCCTGGCGTTTCAGGCTGCAAAAGTTGAGCAATGTTCAACTTTTGAAGCTTCTGAAGCTTTCGGTGGAAGCGTCAGCCAATCAAATCATATGCCAGTACAAGCTCTAGCCAATCAAACCGCTGCTTGTGTGTCAGGGGCGGGAGATTCATGTGATTGGTTGTTGGTCGAGCTTCCCACACGCCCAGCTCCAAGCTTTTTTTGAAGCTGTGGACGGGCCGTAAGACAAAATCGACGGTGACCAGTGGTGTAGTGGGCGTTGGACGCGGGGGTACGCCGTACCCCCACTTATTTGGAGCATGATCTTTTTTTAATAGTCTAATAAATATAAAATCATTGCCAGTCTTATCAGTTGTAAGTGTGTATTTGTTGTAATAATGACAAAAACATAATACATTTCACAGTAATTATAATAAAAAATAAAAACGATTTCCTTAAAAAATGATGATTCGTCACATCACGCTCGTGACCCTGCAGCGAGCTGGGGGTGTGTCAGTGACACACCCACGGCCAGCTCGCCGTCCGCCGGTTTTGCGGCAGCTCTTTCCCTCAAGAAGCTAACGAAAAAGCTCTATAATGGCAGGCAAACATTTTTTACTTGACTTATTTTCTAAAAATAATATAATTCACAAGAAAGAGGCTAGCAGCACCGAAGCTACAAGTGAAGCTGCTAGTACTACATCACCAGAAGAGCCGCCTAAAGACGTGGATAATGCTAGCACTAACGTTAACGTTAGCTGCGCTAGCAACGTTCCCCTGGCTAGCTCAAGCTCACCTTTCCCAGAGGTATGGACGGAGGAAACAAGAGGCATACCCGTGGAGGCGTGGATAGACTGCAAAGCTGGGAAACTGCACTCAAAAAAGTTAACTCTGTGAGTTGTTGAATCTAATGAATGCATCTTTACCCAATTTAATTGATATATCTGAGTTAGCTGTTTAAACCTAGTTGATTTAAGTAGGGTCTTCTTAAAATGGATACCTGTTGAAGCCACATATGCGGCTTGATTATCTCCAACGCAACACAGCTGTGTAAATCGCACGGGGAGCCTCAGGGATATGATTGTGACGCGGGCTTTTTTGCGGTGAGGAAGGACAGAAGAAGCTGAAGAAGCAATTGCAGAGACCTCAGCGACATCCAAATGAATATGAGTGAGTATGTTTTTCCTTTGCAACATTTTAAGTTGGTTTATAAACATACGGTTAGAATGTGAAATTTAGTGTTGTAACTCGCAGAAATATCTGCAATATTTTAGCATATGGCAGCTAAGGTTGGCTAGCTGGAAAGCTAGCTAACTAACTTAATGCTTCCCAGCAGGAATACATCACAGTAGAAACCAAACAGTTTTAAATTGAATTAGAAATGACTGACTGAAATAAGTACGTTTTGACTGAAGTGAATACCCAAGTGGTTCAGACTTGTGTGTTGTGACATTTTTATTTAACATTGTGAAAGTGGCGCGAAGATGGCTGTTGGTCGGGTTTAGGGGTATGTGTTTGACTGTCAGTGAGCAGGACCGGCTATTAACCGGCGGCAACTGAGCTCCATGTGGCGGGGGAAGACAGAAGCTTGCAGATAAAGAACAGACTGTGTGATAGCAGTTATTTTAGGCACCACTAATGTTACAGTGTGAGGGCTAGCTTGCTAACGGTAAACCAGCTAGTGGTTGGGCGAGTGAGAGAGGGAGCGGGGCTCAGTGATGCAAATTAGTCGCTTTTCAGCGCGTCCCGCTTTTTTAACGCTGACTTGTGTAATTCGTGGAGAACCGAAGAGTTTTCGTTTGGGGGGAGGAGGGGGGTGTTGGAGTTCGTCAGGAAGATAGCTCTCCCCTGAGAGGCTCACATAACCTCAGCTCAGTGAGGTTAAGGCACACCTTGATATGATCATTATAGTTATTAATGAGAATTAGAGACTAAATAAAAAAACAGGTATAAAATACTATATGACAGTAACAAAAAAGTTGTTAAAATAACAAGATTAGAGTTTAAAAGGGGAGTGATTTGTAAAATATACAAAAAGAAAAATCTGCCAACAGTTCTGTTTCATATGGGTGTTGAAAGATGTATCCATAGATCTCTTCATTTTGCTCTCAAAGTGCACCAGATTGATGCATTTAACTTCAATATTTAATTAAAAATCTTCCCGGGGGAGCACGCCCCCTAGAGGTCTGATGACAGACAGTAATAGATGACATTATTGGGGGGGGGGGGGGGGGGCACAATGTGGACATCTGTCGCCTATCAGCGCAACTTACATGATGCTGTTTAAAACATAATAATAAAGGGCGGTGCCGGCCGTCAGCGAACCGAGCCGGCCGATCTCTGAATTTTAGAAAAGCGTTTTAGCCAGTCAAAATGAAATATGCGGGACGCACCTAAAGTCGTGAAAATGCAGTCCCTCGCAAAGCGGTACATCTGGTCACCCTAGCTCCTGTGAATGACAATATATTGCAAAGACTGACTGACAATGCATGTGCTGGTGGTAACACATTTTTAAAAACGATATGCTGTTTTACCATTAAGTAAATATTTGAGTGAAAGTAGCCAGACCTGTACCAAACCCAGATGTTCGCATGTATTGAATTATAATCCATGTTCATATTTCATATACACCAAAAGAGTGCTTGTTCTACTTTCTAGTTAAAAAAAGTATTTAACCGTGTCTGATACATTTTTAATTACAGGAGGTCTCCTTATGAAGAAACATTCCAAAGCTTGAATGGTGGACGTTCTACATAATATGGCTCCTCATTAGCAGTAAGTACAATGGTCATCTTACTATTTAATGCATGGGTGTTTAACATTTTAAAAAAGGATCAAGGTTTATCTTAGATTAACACTAAAGTGGTTACAGTAAAGTTGGTAACTCGTATATCTATACTCAGATTGTCATTTTTTGTTTAATATTTTTGTTTGTTTCATTTTCAGTTACATGTGGAAGTGTAAAGACTGTGCTGCAGAGGAAAACTCAAGATTTCAGCTATTGAATTACTACAGGTTAAAACATGGCCACTTTGGCCGCAGACACCCTTATCCATGCACATATTCTAAATGCCCATGCACATTTAAAACTTGGAATGCCCTTCGAAGTCATCTATCCAGATCACATTTTGATCAAACATCACAACAATCTGTAAATTTAACAACATTTACCTGCCATCATTGTTCTTGTAGTGGCATTGTCTCATTGAGAGTTTTTCGTTCATGTTAACAACCATCTCAAAAGACACGAAACCATCTGTTGTGTGTTTGAAAGTTGTTCCTTTTCAACAAATATTTACGGAACATATCAATCACACAAGAACAGAAAGCACAATACACTGAACAATTTCAAAGCTGGAATTGTGGAAAATGGAAGGGCAGATTCATTGAGTTGTACATTGGGAGATACATGCTTGACAGAGAGTGATGAGATACTTCACGATGATGAACTTGAGGTTGGTGCATTGGTCCAAACGTCAGAGAACTTGCATAAAGTTATAGAACAGAAACTGGCATTTATTTTATTAAAACTTGAAAACTGTTTCCATGTACCAGGCTCTGCCATTGATGAGCTGCTAAACGAGTTGCACTATTTGATTAGTTCTTCTCTGGTGCCAGTATCCAACAACATTCTAGCTGATTTCTTCAGTAACCATAACTTGCAAGTTGACCAATTGCTCATTAATGAGTTAGGCTGTACACTTTGTACGTCCAACCCTGTCAAAAGCTTTACAAAAGGAAGGACCTTTAGCCACTGCTTTTAAGAGGAAGCAATACTACAAGGATCATTTCAATATTGTTGATCCAGTTCAGTACATACTTGATGCAAAGACTAAAAGAAGTTTTAAGTATGTCCCTTTGCTAAAGATTTTACATCAGCTACTTAATCAAAATGATGTGCTTAGCAAGGTTGTTGAAGAGAGCAACAGGTAGTGAGTGACCACCTTCACTATAAATCTTTTGAAGATGGCCAGTACTTCAAGAACAATGATGTTCTGTCAGGGGGGGAACTGAGAATCTCTATCTGTCTATACGTAGATGACTTTGAAGTCTGCAACCCACTCGGTACTTCACGTAAAACACACAGACTCTGTCTGTCTATTGGATTTTGGGAAATTTGCCTCCTGGCAGCCATTCCTCTTTGACCTCAATATACCTGGCTCTTTTATGTAGAAGTGATGACGTGAAGACCTTTGGCTATTGCAAAGTATTTGAACCATTACTCCAAGACTTTGTTACATTGGAGCGGCAGGGTGTTTTTGTCTCACAACTGGGTACATTTGTGAAAGGGACACTTCAGTGTGTAGTGTCAGACAACCTTGCAGCACATGGAATAGCTGGATTTGTGGAAAGTTTCTCGGGCCCATATGCCTGTAGGTTTTGTACAGCTCAGCGAGCTGAAACTCAGGTTAAAGAAGTGAAATCGGGTGCATTTACCCCAAGAAACAAGGAGCTTCATCAAGTCCATATTAATACTGCACAGGCAAAAGGAGGTAGCTTTTTTGGTGTAAAAAAAGCGTGTATTTTCACAGAAAGACTTGCCCATTTCAGTGTCACATCAGGGTATCCTCCTGATGTTGTCCATGATCTTTTTGAGGGCATAGTCCCAGTAGAGTTTGCACTGTGCCTTGGTGTGCTTATTTCCAAAAAGTTTTTTACGCTTGAAAACCTCAACAAGAGCATCAAAAACTTTCCATACAAGTGGGGGGACAAAAAAAACCGACCTCATTTGGTCCCAGTTAATTTTGTCCGAAACAAAAGAATTGGTGGCAACGCGCACGAAAATTGGTGTTTATTGAGGTTATTGCCGTTTATGATTGGGCAGTTGATCCCTGAAGACGAACCAGCTTGGAAAGTGATTCTAGACTTGAAACATATTGTAGAGCTTGTTGTTGCACCTATCCACTGTGAGGAGTCTGTGGCATATTTAGAGTTTAAAATCTCAGAGCACAGACAGAGATACCAAGAAGTATTTCCAGATCAGCGACTCTTGCCAAAACATCACTTTTTGGAGCATTACCCAGAAATGATTAAGCTGTTCGGCCCCATTGTGATGTTTTGGACTATGCGTTTTGAGGCCAAGCACAGTTATTTCAAACAGGTTGTAAGACACACAAAGTGTTTCAAGAACATTACACTGTCTCTGGCAAATAAGTACCAGCTGATGATTGGCTATCACATGCACACAAGGAGTAATGAGAGGTCAGCCTTTGACGTGTCAAACGTCTCAACAATTCCATTAGATATCATGAAAGAAGACATAGCACTTCAACTAAGTCAGAAATACACTAACCTCACAACAGTCACGCTAGCACACATTGTCTCTAGCAATGGCATTGAATATAGAATTGGAATGCTTCTTGTGCATGGATCAGTAGGTGGACTGCCTGAATTTGCAGAAATACTTCAAATGTGTATATTGAAAAACACATTGATCTTTATATGCAGAAAATTGTCTTCATGGTACAGGGAGCACTACGGAGCATTTGAGCTCCAGTCATATTCAGCCAGAGAAATTGTGTTGGCAGAGTTAAGTGAACTGACTGACAACTATCCCCTGAGTGACTACAAGTGTGGAACCCTCCGAATGGTCACCCTTAAATGATACATACACATGTCAGGTAATTATCCTTTAATTTTTATTTGACTCAATGTCTTCATGAGAATGTGGGTAAAATAAGACACAGAATATCAATTAAAAACATCTGGGGTTTGGAGTCAGAAACAAGTGAGGTTAGGTTTACAGAAATAATAAAACACAACTCTACACGGATGCTGGCGTACCCTAACTAAATCTATGCATGCTAGTTAATCAAGTCAAGTTGCATTTTGTAACATTTGCAATATAAATTTGAAACTGCCGACAATTCAAATCAGTCTGCAGTTTAATTGAACTACCAAAAATAATAATGCTGCCTTAATGTTTACTTTGGCTTTATTACTACACACGTGCAAGAGTCATTAAAATATAAATATTTACACAACACATAATTAAATATGTTATTAAAGTTTAAAGAATACTTCCATCACACTAACCCAGTGCTTTCAATGCCAATGATACCTCTACTGATGATGACTGGATCTGCCTCGAATTGTATTACCTGCTGTTTAAAAAAAATATATCTTCTGTCTTTTCTTTAGAGCAGTGGTTCTCAAACTTTTTCTGTCACTATTTGTGTTGGGGGGGCCGACTTTTTTTTTTCTCCAAAGGGGGGCTTTGGAGAAGAAAAAAAAGTCGGCCCCCCCAACACAAATAGTCAGGCTCAGTGGCGGCGCCAGAGATTTGTTTTGGGGGAACTGTGGGTAGCTTGACGTTTCATAGAGGGTGCTCAAACATTTAGGGTTTCCCATTAATGTACCGGGCGCTACAGTGGAATTTTCTACTGCAACAATCCACACGCAGTGTGACAGTTACAATGAAGGCTCGATAATCAGCTCACGGCATATAGGTGTAAGCAGGGGTCAAGTTTTTATAGGTGGTGTGTGGACCTCACATAGGGGGGTCCGGGGGCATGCTCCCCCGGGAAGATTTATTTTTAAATATTGAAGTTAAAAGCATCAATCTGGTGCACTTTGAGAGCAAAATGAAGAGATCTATGGATACATCTCTCAACACCCATATGAAACAGATTTACTTTTTCTTTATGGATATTTTACAAATCACCCTTTTAAACTTTATTCTTGTTTTACTGTCATAGTATTTCATACCTATTTTTCATTTATTCTCTTATTTTTGTATAACTATAATGATCATATAAACGTGTGCCTCGGAAATAATTGTTTACATTAATCGTGACCAAAACGTTTGAGACCCACTGAGATAACTTAGTCTAAAGTTAACTATCTAAACACTGAGAGAGTCCTTTAGCTCACTGAGTCTCTCAGTCTGACAGGAGAGGACTCTCCTCCACTTTGTTGTTGAAAAAACTCCTTATATCCGTTAGCGTAGCTCGCTAGCACCAGAAGCTAACAACAACGATCTCCGGTACCGGTGCGCTCTCTCTCTCTCGTGCACACAAAATGGCTCGTTCCACACACACAGAGCCGAGCTTTAATGAAATACAGAGACCCAGACGTAATAGTACTGCATCATATTATTTTCGAATAAATAATTTTTCAATTTATGATTTTTTTATTTTTTAATCTTTTTTTTATTTTTTATAACCATTTTTCCTCCTGGTCTCTCGCGCCCCCCCTGGCATGCCTCTGCGCCCCCCAGGGGGGGCGTGCCCCCCACTTTGAGAACCACTGCTTTAGAGTAACCTGTTGACAAGTATGGCCACTTCTGCAGTGCTTTGCATCATCCTAGGAGAAAATGACTCTGCAAAAGTAACCCTTTCTTTGGGAATACCAAGCTCTGTTGAGGAACTTCAAAGTGAGATTAAGAGACAATGTGAGGTGTTTGGAGACTTTAGACTGCAATACAAGGACCTTGATTTTGATGAGTTTATAAACCTTACCTCCACCTCAGACATTCAAAACAAGGGGAAAATCAAAGTAATTTACCCCCCAAGTGCCTTATCTACAAGCAGTCCTGGCTTCTCTGCACGGACATCCAGCCAGGATGAGATCAATTCAATCTCATCTGTGGACACTGATCTTCCCTCATCTTCTGATTCTTCGTCAACATCATCCCTCAGAAGTGCGCCATGGCCAAACGCCTTTCCTGTGCCGGAGTTTGTCTATGATGTTGAGATCCAACTCCAGCGTGCCAATAGTGACTTTCAAAGTAATGGTACCCTCTTCAATCCTAATCCAAGAATGAAGTCAGATATTCTTGAAACTTTGGCATCACAGATTGTGAAATATAAAGCATATCCCTCAAGTGCTGAATTTGATTCGGTAGCTGAAGCACTTGTGAAAAAGCACCCATGTTTAAGGGAGCAAGGCTCTGTTACTGGCTTTTATGGTTGGAAGATCAGTTTGAAATTCAAGATGGGAAACTACTGCACTAAACTGCGCAACATTGGATGTTCAGAGCTGACTGTCAATTCTTTAAAGCGTCAACAGGATGATCAACGCACATCTCGCAATCAAGTGAAGAAACCTAAAAGAGCGGAGGTAAACTACTATCCAGACTATCCAACAGGACAAACCAAACAGAGCCTAGAGGAAGAGAGGCTGGCACTACTGTCCGAGGCACATAAGAACAATAACCAACAGGTGGTGAAGGATAAAATGGAGAGGACATTTGCCTATAGGCGTCATGAGGTGATCGAAGACAAGCCATTCATTGCCGAATTTAAAAGAAGGTGGCCGGCTCTCTTTTCTGAGCGTGAGGTCAGTCATATATTTTGTTGATAACTTAATTATTATATTTGACAAGGGGGTTCAATTTAAAAAAACATTTTACCAATAGTGAATATTGTTTATTATAAATCAATTTGAACGTTCCTTGTGCATGTGATGCAGTTTGCCAGAAAACATTAGGGCAAATGCGTCCAAAGTCTGGCCACATACACTTATTATGTTTGTCATTGGAACCTGACTACAGAATCATACTAAGAAATTAACCTAACTTTCATGTTAAATGATAGCTTTGAGAAAAATAATTATTCTATTTTATCATTCTTACAATGCTTTGACAAAAAATCATCAGGAAGTAAAAAAAAAATGTCATGGCTGAATTATTCCATTAACTTTTACTGTGGTGTTGCAGCCAACGAGAAAATGTGTTGATTTTATGAATGTGTTTGTCTTTATTAAATGTTTGTAGGTGGAAGCCGAGTTTGCTCGCATCACCACTGTCCCACTGAGATCTAAGTTCATGCAGCAGCTAGATCACCACTCCTCCAAGCTGTAAAGGGGGTGCCGCTGGGCAGAAAATAAGGAATATCATGGCAGAATACGACAAGGTGTGTTATCTCACAAATGCCTGGTTATTAGAAATATTTGTTTTGTTTAAATTCATTTTATTGTATTTATTGTGCAGTTGTATTACTTAAGCATGCAGTAAAAATATTGGAGACATGTGGCTGATGGAAGACATTTTAAGTCATGTTCACACAAAGTTTAAAATGTACTTGATCAAGTCATTTTCAAAATGAAAATTAATAAATTAATTGTATTTTCATCTAAATAGATTTGCATATTTGTGTACCTTTTCTGTGGAATGTAGTAATACATAGTGTTTCATGAATGCAAATTCACATCAGTTAGTCTTTAAAGCAGAAGTTTGGCTTTTTTGAATTGCAATCATTTGATTTACTGTGCTGTAGATGGTAGTGAAAACATGCTTATACTGAAACATATTTCTAAGATTATCATAATGCTTAGTTCCCAGTTAAATAAATACAGTGTCTTGGATTATAACATAAATACTTTTAAAGTACAACTCTCTACCTAGTAATAACCAAACACTTGCATTACAGGTGCTTCTTGTGGTATTAGAACTTGTACTCCAGTTGAATGCACATTCGGCCCTTCATAATAAAATGCACTTAGACACTGACTGTAAATGTAAAAAATGGTATGAAGTTGCATTTTAAAAAAAATAGTTAGCTTGTGCTGTAATGCATCTAGTGTTAAATGCTGCACAATGTAAAAATACTATTCCCCCACTTACGCATTTCCCTTGTCCTTTGTTACAGAATGACGCCATCGAGACAAGGAGAGCCTGCATTATAAAAGCACTAATTGTGTACCTTAATGAAGACCCCGAAAGCCTGATTAGAGAGTACCTCGTAAGTATTTGTGCCTCTGCTTTCCACCATCTGGAAACAAAAAAAGTGATTTATTTCGTACTTTTTTGAGCTGGTTTTAAACAAACTAATGGCACCACAGGTTTGAAAGAGCAATCGGAAAATAACCCATATGCATGCATAGTAAAATTCCCTTTTCAAACAAACTATCAACAGCAGTTTGTAGACCGTTGCTTGAAACTGTTGAATTTTTCAAATGTTGAAGTTTTGTAAAACCATTTTCATATCCATGGTTAACTAAATACCCACAAGCCCCTAGCAGATACCGTCAACAACTAGAAAAGCTACACCCAATGTAGCCTGTAGGTATGCTTATCTGGGAGCTGTATATTTGTTACTTAGCAAAAGTGTTGCTTCTTTCCCTTTTGTGTGTAAGTCTGGCTGATGGTCTATTTTTTCTGCCTTTTAGGATGTTGAGACTGACCAGAGTGTAAATGAGATGGTCTTGGGAATCTTCGCCATAAAGAAGGAAGGTGCAGAGCCAACAGATTCCCTCGCAGATGTGGGGATTGTAATTGAAGGTGTGGAAGTGCTGAACGATCTTCAAAACATTGCAAACGCACTGGCAATTTTATTTGGACTCACATATGCATTGGACTTGAGCTATCCAAAAAACCTGAGATGCACGTTTGAGGTTCTTCAAAAAATCCTGATGGAAATGGATGTTCGCCACCTGTCAACAAAGGCTCAAGTGCTGAAAAACAAACTGTTTGAATGAACAATTTGAACACTACAAGTGGAACGCCTTGAAACGTCACGTTAGAAATCTTGGAGCAGGGGTTTTATCCAAATATTTCGGAGGGAATTTTATCTATGGAACTGAATGTTACTGAATAGGAATGTTACAAATGATTCATGTCGGACAGTTTATACGTACAAGTTGCAGTTTGGGCTATGTGGTTAAAACATGGTGCTCTTTTGAAAATTGTTGTTGCTTGCTAAATGTTGTGCAACTTTTTCTATTAAGGTGATAGCAAACTAATTCTGTATATTTACCAAGTCAATAATATACTACCGTATCCAGCTAAGAGCAACATTAGCATGGAAATGTCTGTTCTGACAAGTGTGTTTCCAATATGTATTCATCTTTTAGCTCTGTTTTGGTCTCAATACTGTTGAAGGTTATCTCGCTCCTCGGCTGCTGGATGTTTAGTTTTCCTCTCCAGCTTGTTGCTAACGTTGGGGGCCAGGTGCTTCGTCGCCTGCTTAATGATAAACGTGGAGGGAATTGAGAGTCTATCAGAGCTGGCTTGCCGAATTTTTTTGGATTTAATGTGAAGAATTAGACAAAACCAAACAGAAAATATGCTATAAAACCAAAACAATAATCTAGAAAACTATGGTTTCCGGTTTTCAATATCTCCATAGCAACAGTTGATGACAAGAGACATTTATAAACGTTTTACACATTTTGTAGTTTACTTTTCTATTTTTGTGACGATTTACATGCGATGTTTAGTTGCAGTTTGGGCTATGTGGTTAAAAGATGGTGCTCTTTTGAACATTTTTGTTGCTAGCTAAATGTTGTGCAACTTCAACCTTTTGTGTTTGTTGATAAGGCGTGATACAAAGAAGTCTTTAAGGGTTTCCATGATTTTAAACTTGGTAAACCTGGTTGCCTATGGTTATATCACGTTTGATGTGAAATAAATGTATTTTTTTCACTGAACAAAAGTCAGTTAATTTGAATTTACTTAAAGGAATGGTATGCTCATGACACTCATTTTTAAATAATTATCATCCGATAAAACAGACCAGTCTCTCTCTTTTTTTTTTTAATCCGATGACATTATCAGTGATTTTAAACTGATTAATTACCGAAATAACATCAACACTGTGGGCGGCGCCATTTTACCGGACGTGACGTAAACCATGCGTTTGGTTTCGAGGACACGTTGATGTTCATGTTATTTACTGTAGTTACTCTCTTCAAATATGCCTCATTGTATCGCGAAACATTGCCACAATTCTGATAGGAACAATCCACGGAATGCTCGGTTCCATCTGTTGCCAAAAGGTAAGCGTAGGAAGTACGTTCGGAGGCAGTGGCTAGCGAAATGTGGCCGGCCCGAACCGAAAGATCCACAGGCATGTATGCAGCGAACATTTCAAGTTTCCGGACGACTACTACTATGAGTATGATAAAACATAACATGGGATTTATTGAACAACCATTACTTAATGGATATGCAGTACCATCGGTCTTTCTGGTGTCATCACCGACCAGGACACCAGTTCGGCCAGTTGAGAAATCGCCCTCTGCAAGTGTGAAGCGACGGAGGACCAGAAGTAGTGCTCGGAGTAAGAATAAGGTATGTTATAGCGCATTTCCATTGCAGCGGGTAGCCCCGTTTAAACGTCCTTTATCGTCGAGGCCAGGCCAGTTTTTGGTGGCCTTTCCATATAGCGTAGTACCGGTGTTCCGGATTAACTTGTTTCCCGATCAACTTGTTTCCCAATCAACTCGTTTCCGAGAGGTACGTGGCTTTCGACTAAAATACACATTTCGATCGCTTTCTTCTGTCGTTTACATACATCTTTTGGTATATTTGGCTTCTTAGGAACACGTTGATGCACATCCAGTGTGTGAGGTTGTGATTACGATGGCGATATCCGGACGCGAACAGCGAGGACTACAACAAGACAAACGAGTTGCTCGAATAAATCATTTAAACCAGCTATTGTTGCCAGACTTATTACGGAATATCGTTGTTAATGTCCAAGTCCATCTGTGTATACCTTCAGACAACCTCCAAGTGAAGCACACAGTGTTTACTCACAGTTTGAAAGCAGCGTGGAGAAGTCTTCATCTGTGTTAAACTGTGATGTGTGATTTTCCCACGGAACTGGGACCCGCCCACGTTAAAATGTGACCCGCCCAAGTTAAATTGTGACCCACCCAGGTTAGATTGTGACCCGCCCAAGTTAAATTGTGACCCACCCAGGTTAGATTGTGTTACGATTTCTGTGGCTATCTACCAGCGATCATGTTTAATATGAAAGACTACCCACACATGTATCCCTTATAAAAACGGTATTGTGCAGCACTCATCCAGATAAGATGTGACTGTTACCTCGTTTTGCAAAGATAGCAGCAGAAATGTCATTGGGATATTTAGACTTTAAAATGCTGCTTGGTCGTGAATGTTGGTGTCGGCAAACAATATTACGAATCCTCTATTCAAACATAATATTCAATGTGCATCGATATGAAAACAACAAAAAAGTTCATGCTGGACTCAAACCCGAGTCCCAACAGTAAAAATCAATCATGCCCTGCGCGTTATGAGTGTGCCACGAATCATCACATCCTAACAGATCACCACAGCTCATTTTGTTACATTAACATTGTCAACAACTTCTAGAAAAATGCAACCCGACATCATATTGATAATAATATATGATACAAATGTAAGACTGACAACAATAATAGTTAGTAAAGGATTTATTGATGTGAATGTTTTGAACAGTGAATACTTATTGTAAATCGCTTTGGATAAAAGCGTCAGCTAAATGCAATGTGATGTAACAGGCATCAACACAGCGACTTGATGTATTGTTCTCTGGTGATCTGTTAGGACGTGTTGAATGGAGAAGTCTTCATCTGTGTTAAACCGATCCTCCCAGGGAACTGGGACCCGCCCACGTTAAAATGTGACCCGCCCAGATTAAACCGTGACCCGCCCAGGTTAAACTGTTACGATTTCTGTGTTCACAGTTCAAAACATTCACGTCAATAAATCCTTTACAAACTATTATTGTTGTCAGTCTTACATTTGTATCATATATGATGTTGAGTCGATTTTATACCCGTTTATACTTTCTGTTAGTGAAATATACAATTGAACAACAGGTGTACAGACTTAATTAATTAATTAATTCGCGCATGGGTCCAGTCTATATAAATTGGATTAACATTTCGCCATGTTATGAGGTTAGTGAGGAGATAGCGAGAGACAGAGAGATACAGAGAGATAGAGACAGATAGAGAGATAGCGTGATACAGATATAGATAGATAGATAGCGATAGATAGCTAGAGACAGATAGAGAGATAGAGAGAGATAGAGAGATAGAGAGATACAGATATAGATAGATAGATAGCGATAGATAGCGAGAGATAGAGAGATAGCTTAGCGATAGATAGTGAGTGATAGTGAGATATAGTGAGTGATTGAGCGTTGCCTGTGATAGAGTGATTGTCCTGGTGAGTGATAGTGGGTGAGTAATTGAAGTGCGACTGTGTGTATTTGAGAGAGGCTGGTATTGTAAGTTTGCGTGTATTTGTCACTTTGTTTGTTTGTCTTTGTTGTATTAATTTGTTTGTGTGTGAATAGGTGAGGGTAAGTAGGTAGGAAGTGGTGGAAGTAGGTGGAGTAAGGAGGGACAGAGAGTTGAACATGGATCCCAGAATTGTGCAACAAATTCTGGATCTAAAAGTCCACCACCAGTATCCTGAAGGGTCAACAAAGAGGGACAAATATGTCATTAAGAGGAGAGCTGACACCTTCAGGATAAAGGGTAAGGATGCATGCCATATGGAGTCTAGAACACAATGATAATATGCTATGGTAAAACTAATACATCTAATATTATGACATATAAACACCAGATGGAGAGCTGTACTACATCTGCAAGCGCAGACAAAACAAGACTGAGCACCTTGCCAAAGTTGTCTCTACTGCCGAAGAAGCAGACCAACTGTTCAAGGAGTTTCACTCCAGTAACATTGGTGGACACTGTGGAGTGGAGAAGACTCACTGTGCGCTTATTGCTCGCTACTATTGGCCTGGCATGGAGAGTGACATACGCAAGTGGGTGAGTTGGTATCTTCAAAATAATGCGGTGGAATACACATTCAGGTTCAAAAGTAGAGCACAGAGGAGTGTAATGTCAAGTGTATTTCAAAATTGCTTATACTGTATGTGCAAACATCCTATCAGCAGGATGATTAAGATGTATGACTTTCAGGTGTTAAGCCATCATTGCTCTTAAGACCTGAAAGTCATACCTCCTGCATGTGAAATAAATGTGACTGTATATATATTTATATATATTATTATTATAAATACATACTATTATTATTCATTACATTTTCGATTGTACAGTATACCCCTGCAAATAATTACTGCACTTTATTCCTTATATGCTGCGTGTATTTGTTTTCTTATGTTGTGTTTTGATGGAACCTTTTCAAAGGGAGAAGCATTTCTTTCTTTCTTTTTCTCTATTCTAGTTTAAAATATAATATAGCACATTTATTTGCACTAAATATTAGTCATAACTTTGAAATGATGTTTGTCTGTTTTAGATTGCTCAGTGTCCACAGTGCCAGGCCAAGAGAGCCAACATAAAGGAGAAGCAGGAGTACAGTCCGATAGAGGTAAAATAAACAATGGCATACTGGTATTGTCAGTGTAGAAACACGTCAACAGTGATTTACTGTAATGCTCATGTATTTTTTCCCCCCCAGGTTACGGAGCCTTTGGAACTGGTTGGGATGGACTTAGTGGGTAAACTCACAGTAACAGATGGTGGCAATCAGTACATATGTGTAATGGTTGACTATTTCACCAAATGGGCAGAGGCATACCCACTAAAGAGTAAAACAGCAGAAGAGCTGACCAATTGTATCATTGATTTCTTTTACAAATTTGGTGCACCTCAAAGACTGCTAACAGACCAGGGCTCTGAGTTTTGCAACAAGGTACAGTTCAGTATGAATCCCCAATATGTAACTGTAGTTGCTGTGCTAACCTATTGCTTGTCTGTCCTAATGATAATTTCAAGGTCAACTCTGCCCTGTGTGAGAGGCTGGACATCAAGAGAAGCCTGTGCTCCGCCTACCACCCACAGACCAATGGCCTTGTCGAGAAATTAAACGGCACTATACAGAGGTATTGGTTTTCAATACCTGATGGAATTCACGCTCTTCATAGAATAACAAACACATTTCCTGTTCCTATGTGAACAGGTAATCAGTAATGATATGTTGCTTTATCATACATGAGAACGCATATGCTCTCCTGCTTCCTCATACCTATACTTGAATTCTGCATTTTAAGGACGTTGAACAAAATGGTGGCTGGTCACCCCAAACGCTGGGACCAGGTGCTCCAGTCCACCATGTTTGCTCTAAGGACAAAAAAAACAGCTGACCACAAAATACAGTCCATATTATTTGATGTTTGGGAGGGAGGCTAGGTATCCTTCAGAGGTGCCAGAGGAGTATGTGGTAAGATGTTCTAATGTTGTCATCCTTTTCAAATGTTTTCATTTCGATCATCTGCCTTCTAAAATTCTAACTGTCATTTGTTGCAGGTCAAAGAAGACAACGTCAGCAAGCTGGTCGAACGGGAGGAGATCCATGAAGGCCTGAAAAAACAGGAGGCTGTATTCACAGAGGTCAAAATCAATATGAAAACAAGTCAGGACAAGGTCCGCAAAAGAAAAATAGAAAGGGGCCAGGAGGACAACTTCCAAATAGGAGATCAGGTGTTGCGGAGGAACGTGAGACAGGAGCAAAGGAAAGGGGGAAAGCTGGAGGATGACTGGTTGGGACCCTACAGCATCCTGGATCTAGAGGGGAAAAAGGCCATTGTTGGTAAGGGCACCATAAAGTTGCAGACCAACATTGACCATCTAACACATTATTTCCAGCCAGAGGAGAGGATCCCTGCCAAACTACAAAAGTTGTCCAATCCCTCTCCTCTGGCTGGTCCACAACACACAAAGACACAGACACACATCCACACCACACAAACACCCACCACACAAACACCACAAGTGGCACCTCCATCTCCATCTGACTGCGAGGCCCAAATGGCACCAAAAGATCCTGAACTTTGTAAGTAAACAGACAGAAAGTACACTCCAAATTATGCATTTCACAAATAACTGCCATTGCTATATTTACAGTAATTTGACAAATATGGACAGGGAGGAGAAAACACACGCTCTGGTGCAAGTTTGGGCCATATAAAGTCTACTCAGAAAACATAATGGACTTGGCCCCAGGGAAGTGGTTGGAGGGAGAGGTAAATTACAAAACAAGATAATATTGGACTGATATGTATTTAGATTGTATCACAAGTTATTTTTGTACTCTTAGATCGTCAATTCATATTTAACTATGGTGGGAAGGAAAGCTGGCGCTCTCCTGATAGACTCCTACCTCATGACGTCGCTCTGGGAGGGAACCCACAAAGGTTCTTTGAGAAGGGTGAGTAGGACTATATAGTAGGATGATTTTGTTCTTTGTACATAAGTAGGCCTATGCATTTTGGGTAGGCTATATGTGTGTGTGTGTGTGTGTGTGTGTGTGTGTGTGTGTGTGTGTGTGTGTGTGTGTGTGTGTGTGTGTGTGTGTGTGTGTGTGTGTGTGTGTGTGTGTGTGTGTGTGATAGGCTAGGCCTAATCAGAATAATTTCAAGTCCAGATTCAATGTTGTTTGCATGAGTAGGCTATATTTTTGGTTTCGTTTATTTAATAAGTTAATTTCAGGACTACTTTGGGAATTTTGTTTGTTTGTTATGAATTTTAAATAGATTTTGAAAGTGGAGAGAGAGAGAGAAGCAGCGCTGTCTGCTTAGTTGCAATACTGTAGATTATGCAATTTAGGCCTATAAATTGTTTATGTAACTTATGTGCCTGTGTGTCCATGGTTTTGAGTGTGTGTTGAGCGCAGCGACGTCTGCTTTTTGCAGTACAGTAACTAAAGTAGGACTAAGCATGGTAGTTTCTGTGGACCTGTCTGCCCGTTTTGTGAGTGTACTGCGCGTGTGCGCACTTGTGTGGCATTGTTTGGGATGACCCGATTAAAATAGCGTCCCCCCAGTAAAAAAAAATCCCCACTGACGGTGACGACCCACTTTGATTCATTCAAACATTCGAAAATGCTTTCTGCTGCTGCGGACAAGAAAGCCAAACAACTCACGTTCACCGAGGCATCAACCTCCAAAACCCTTTCGAGGGCTACAAGAAACGAGGTGAGTAGCCTACAAGATTGAAGCTGGTCAGATAACGAACAAGTAAATTAAAACGGAATCAGGCGGAGAAGTGTGTGTGTGAGAGAGAGAGTGTGACTAAAATAGCCCAATTGCTTTTACAATAAATAAACATTGAATGTGTTTAATTGAATAGTAAAGGGGTTTAACGTTAGTGGCAGGTTGTGTGAGAGAGAGAATAAATAAGACAGCCCAATATTTCCAAAAAATTATTTAGCATATTTCCGCATATTTCGCAACTTCCCGCAATTTCACCGCATAAAATCACATAAAAACCCTGCATGTTTAATCGCATAAAGGATTTTAGCCCGCTTTTTTCTGGAGGGTCTAATTGTTACATCAGAAGATGTACATATTGGAATGATTTCTTAACTTACAGTAGGCTATTTTTTACAATGTGTGTTGGAAGGATTTATTAAATTACTATGAATATTGTCATTGTTGAAGGCTTTTAGAGAAGGGTGAATTATAAACCTGAATTATATAACATTTTATACCTAAAAACATAAAAGCCACAATAAATAAATCACAATTATTCTAGTTATTTTTACCTCCCGTATTGCTTTCAACCCACCAGCTTTTATGGTGTTGTTACGTCACTAACTGTAAGCTTGTCACTCAGAGTAACCTACAGTTAATTTAGCTGCTGGAAAAGAAAGATCAGGAGGGGAGGGGAGGAGAGAGCTGTGTAAATACACAGCTGAGAGCTGCCGTTTCATTCAGACTGTTTAAAAAACGGTAACAACGGACTATTTTTCTTAGCGGATGCATGTCAATTTAAACAATACATACAAATATTTTTTAAATCAATAAACATTTTCTAAATCCATAAAAGCATTTAAATTAATATTGGGAGTCATGTCGTTACTTTGTTGAGAATTTGATTTGATATACTTTATTAATCCCCGTGGGGAAATTGTTTCTCTGCATTTGACCCATCCTAGTGTTAGGAGCAGTGTGCTGCCATTTTTGAACGGCGCCCGGGGAGCAGTGTAGGGAACGGTGCCTTGCTCAGGGACACCTCGGTAGCACTTGGTCTTGCCGGGACTTGAACTGGTGACCTTCCAGTTGCCAAGTCCCTATCAACCACCCAAATGTACAAATATGGCCATGTAATAAGCGGGATAATTTGCAGCGACTTGTTCCTTATGGGGAAAATAACACCCTTCATGCAGATCAAGATCCCTCCGCTACGCGTCGGGATCCTGATCTGCCGACGAGGCTCCATTAAAATATAAATATTTTTAGTAAATTACTGAGTTTAGGCATGTTAATAACGTTTTAATGAAGTTGAATACAGTATATTCATATGTGTCAGTGATTTCATGTCAATTCGGCGAACATAAACATGAATGATCGTGGTGAAGATGATGATTAAATTAGGATAAAAAAAATCGAGAGCCGGGCTGCATTTCCTCCCGTTCGTTTTTTTCGACTAAACAACATTATTTTGTTAAATAACAACATGGTGATGTTTTGTAAATGATACATGTCTCTTATTTTGCACAGAGTATGATATCCGTGACATATGGATCTGAACAAAGTTCCGCTGTACATCCAGCGTACTGTATCTGACTTTATTTCACATGAGCTCCAGTGTGGAACCCCACTGCACGATCAATGATCCATTGCAGCTGGCTTCATAATAATTACATTTATTTATCACGGGGGAAGTCTCAAGTCAAGCTGGAGGTTTTCCCTTGAGCGAGGATAGATCACGTACCAATCACAGCCCTCGCGTTTCAAACTGTCTGAAATGAAGCGCTACATCTGTACAACTGCGTTAGGAAAAGAGGATTCTCTTGACCAGGATACTTTAAGGGTCTTTTATTAGCTCGGTTTTTCTTTGTTTCCGGTGCCTCAATGACACTTTAAAAGTCCCCCACGGGGTGCTTCACTCCCGCCCTGTTTCTAAGGATCCTACTTAAGGGTGTCCCCCCATCAAAGGTTGTATCCGATCAAATATAAATCTTCACCAATGCCTGAGTTAGTAAGGCAAAACCGATCAAATATGTCTTTATCAATGCCTGAGTTGGTAAGGCAGAACAGATTAAATATAAGTCATTATCAATGCCTTAGTTGGTTAGGCACGGATGCAAATCGAGCGACTTTTTAACACTTTTCACTTTCAAATTACACTTTTCATGGTGCAATAAAAGCGTAAAAGTTCCAGCTACCATGCAGAGAAGGCGCTTGTGGTTTTTGAGAGCGGTTACAGCGGGTATGAAGACAATGAGGCACAGGATGCAGGCGACCTACGCACAGATTCAAATCAACTTCCTGGACCAGCGAATCGTAGAGACAAGCTGCCTTTATTTGTATGTTTAATGAAATCTCTGTTAATGAATTAAAGTATAAAGTTTGCATATTTGAAATTGAAATGTTTTAAAGAAAATAATTTGATTCTAAAACATGACAATGTGTTCTGCTTTCATGAAAAATGTTCATATTCCCTCTTTAAAATGACATATCATTACTATAAGTTTGTATTTGTTTAATTTTTAAACCTTACATTTTTTTAATGTTCATTAATTAAAAGTTGAACAGTTGTGACCTCCTTCTGACTCAAAAAAAGAAAGGGGGATGACCCATGATGAATAGAGGGAGGAGGAAGAAGACTAGAATGGAGAATGACAAAAATAGAGAACAAAAAATGAAAGCGCTCACGTAGTGAGGAAACAAACTTTTCAAGAGCACAAGGAGCATAGACCTGACCATAGCAAGAGACAAGACAAACTGACACTGGGAGACTGGGGAATTTATACACATGACAATGAGAAACAGGTGGGAACAATCAGGGGCGGGACTGACGCTGATGAGCACAGGAGACACAGAAAGGATGCCAGGTGAAAACAATCAGGAAGCCTGGAATAAGAGATAATTGGTGAGTGAGAAAACAAACATGAACCTGAACCTCTAGCATTTCTGTCGGTGCACAACAGGCGCTTTGTCAGAAACAGGTTTGTTTGTTTCTTTGCACCCCCCTTTCTTTTTCCTTTTCTTTTTTATGGAAGTAACAAAAACAATAGAACTTGCATAAAAACAAATGTTTGCTTCTTTTCTTTTACTTATGTAAACCTGTGATCTGACAATAAAGCTAATTATGATTATGTTTCAGGTTGATCAAACACTGCCAGATCACCGCCTGATACAGTACTGTCGTACGAGGTGGAATTTCATTTACGACATGTTTGATCGCCTGCTGGAGCAGCGCTGGGCTGTTGCTGCGGTTCTTTCGGACCGAAGTGTCACAACTCTGTCAGACACTAGGACCCTTGACCTGGCCGATGACAGCTGGATCGTGATGGAAGAGATGCTGCCGGTGTTGCGCTCCCTGAAATGCGCTACTACTGCCCTGTGTGGAGAGTCAGGGGTTTCCAGCTCCATGATTTATCCTGTCACAGCAACTTTGCTGACCAAACACCTGCCTGTTGCTCCAGAAGAGTCTAAAAAGGTTGCGGAGTACAAGCAAACCGTGTCTGTGTCACTGAAACGGCGACTGAAACCCGACAAAGTGGAGAGTGCCAAGAAAGTTCCGTTCATCGCATCGTTTCTTGACCCGCGGCATAAACATCTAAAATTTGCTAATGATGCGCTCAGGGATGCTGTCAAGGCCAGAGTCAAGGAGCTGCTTTCAGCCTGAGCTGTAGGAGCAGACGCCAAACCAGAGATCACCGAGGAGGACTCCTCTGAGTCTGAATCAGCGGGGGGGGTCTGCAGCGGGGGGGTCTGCAGCAGCCAAGAGACCACGATACGACAACAAGTCTGCAATGCTAACATTGTTTGACGAAGAATACCACACGGAGACACCTGTAACGCCTGAAATGGAATTAAGCCACTACTGTGATGAAAAGTGCATCGCTCCCCATTTGGATCCCCTCGATTGGTGGAGAGTAAATGAGACGAAGTACGAAAGGTTGGCACAACTTGCAAGGTCATATTTGTGTGTGCCAGCCACGTCTGTGCCCTCGGAAAGGGTTTTTTCGGCGGCAGGACTAATCCTTAACCGGCTGCGCTCTCGCCTACACCCTGACCACGTCGACCAGCTCATCTTTTTGAACAATAACTAAATAGTAGGCCTAAGACGTTTTGTTGTTGAAAGTGAAGCTGATTTAATTTGTATTATTTGGAGCCTAATTTTCAATCTATAGCCTAAAAGACTCACTCGCTACTGTTTGTTAGAATGTTCAATACAATAGGCCTACTGTTATTTATAGACTATAATGCAATTTTGATTTATTATTTGACGCATAAGCAAGTGATGCTATTGTTTTTGTTGACTGATTACTGCAGTATTTTATTCGTGATTGTTAACTAGGCTATGAAGGTGAAATTGTATGGCCTATTGTTCTAAAGTGCCTGCCATTGCCTTTATTTGAAGATGCACGATGCGCGCACACGTGAAGTAGGCTATTTATTGCAATGCTGCTATTATTAATACAGGCTACATGATGGTGGTTTATTTTTTGCTATTGCTTTGTACTGTTCTATCTGAAGAGCCCTTTTGTACCATGTACATGTTCCAGTAAAAGAAAACAACGGAATTTGTTAGGTGATGCAGCTACTGGTGAGGGTGTGAAACGCCATTTCTTAAGCATGATGATGACCAAGTTTGCACAATGGATTCAAAGGAAATGTTGGCAAGTCTTTTGGACAAAGTTTAAATTCAATTTAGTTTTATTTATATAGCACTATAAAAATATCAGTGATGTGAAGGTAAACTTCTGTTGTTGTTAGCCAAAGCACTGAGAGTTTTATTGATCACAGTACATTAATTACATACGGCCGGGAGATCTTCTTAGTTTCACACTGTCCTGTGCTCCACCAAGATAATTTCTGCCCCAAAATAGACTCAACACGCATCAACATGAGGAGAGGCGGGCTCACAGAAGCCCGCGTATACCTAATTAGCTATTAAAGGGGAGACAATAATCTCCTTGTCTCAAAGAGATGCAGCCAGGTCTCAAACCTCCCCCACGGATATAGGAGAAGCGTTTGACCTGTGACCTCAACTTACAGAGGAGTTTTTGAGTGACTACAAGCAGATGTTTGCAGTATCACAGATTCTAAAAAACTATAAGAAGCTCTATAAACAGATCAGATTTAAAATATTCTCTTACAGATTCACTCTTTTTATCAATCTATTGATAACCAATTAACATTAGTCTAAGAATATTTCAGTCAATACTTAAAATCAATAGGCGTCTTCAGAGTTGGGTGGGCTCAGATACATTCATTACATTAAAAATAGAACAAGATTGAAAAACACCACCAATCACCATGATTGAACACAGTCAATCATAATAAAAATCATCTCTCTTCAGTGCTTGGCATCTTTTGTCAAAAGGCACAATAATAAACACATGGGATACAAAATATTATAGCAAAATATATGTTTCAAAAATAAGATCTTTTATCATTTATCACTCAGTTAATCTCATTCATCAAACACAAATTCTAAATCAGCTTACATCTCAAAGATTTACTTTAAGGCAATTACTTATTAAAAACACAATTAGAATTTAGGATTATAAGAAATCAATTGAGGTATAATTTAGGATTATGAGAAATCCAATTAAGGTCCCTAGTTTAAGGTATAAATTCACAGTGATGAATCGATCAATCTGTAATCTGTAAAGTTACAGTGTCCTCAATCTTTAACATTACTTTACGTTTACTTCATTACGCTTTCTTTATTCAAGAGTAAGGCACTTAGTAATACATTTATTTCATTCAAATACATTTGTTCGAAAATCTGAAAAGGAAAATCAGACATTTTATTTGTATAACAACCTGAAAAGGAAAAAATCAGACATTTGTCCTTTAATCCAGTGTATCAACTGTAATCAATTATCAAAACATCTGTTCTTTATTCAGAATATCAACTTTAAACAACATCTCAATTGCTGAATGGAGGTACCCACGGGTCGGAGATCACGATGGAGACCCAGGGGTCCGGAAGCTCGGCATTGTACATTAATATTGTGTCCTTTACTGTCGAATGTCCAACTAGCCTTTGTGGGGCCTGGAGGGCAGTCTTGGCAACCCTTCGTATGGCTAATTTAACCACAGTGATCAAACAGATCACTAGGATTAGCACAACTAACTTTTTTTTTCCGGCGCCCCCCATAGATTGATGCGACCTTAGCATTCGCCTATACTGCCTATGCCAAGGGCCGGCCCTGGTTGGAAGATGTGGCAGACATTGACATCCGGGACACAATTCAGCTGGTAGGTTTGAAGTGGAAAATATAGAATGAATGCCACATTAAAACATCAAAGCATTTCACCATAGTGGTATAACTTTTTCAACTTTGTCCATTAAGCTTTCTCTAGCTGATTGCTCCAAGAAGGCAAATGGTGTGAGAGGAGACAATGAGCTGACAGAGCATCAGAGGGGAGCTGTCAATGATTTGGCATTATCTTGGGACCTTCCTGTATTGACAGAAACCAACCAAGCTTGGCTCCTACAAAGTCTCCTTCTGCATGCGGTAAGGTTAAATGACCACTACGTTTTACATAATTAAGAAAAGGGATTGCTTATTGTGGTTTTCTTTCCATAAACTGTTAGTTCAGCTGAATGTGCAATACCTTACTAGCCTAGCATGCATTGTAAGCTATCCTTGGTGCATATGTTAATGTGGATGTTTTAGGAAAAATCCTTTCATCTTAAACATACGTAGGTGCTCAGGCGAACATCGCAACAAATTAAACAGTTGAAGAAGGGACTGCAAGAGTCAATGTTGTGGCCACTGTTGGAAGCCAGACCAGATGTGGTAGACATTGTCTTCCCACGTCAATCTAAGACTGAATGCAGTGCTCAGGTATTCTGTTTTATATTGATAACATTTTTAATATTTTTCAATTAATTGACATTGTACCCATTTTGGCTTTCTTTTAATATTTGTGAATGTTACATTTTGATGGTTCTAAACAACATCATCTGGCCTGGAGAAGGGGATAATGAAGATGACGATGGATGTCCTGATGCCATCAAATGCAGAATTGCTGGCTACTTGCGGCAATTTGTGGAAACAGGTATTTCGATTTTGTGCTCTCCTGTTGTCTGAGGATCTGCAAGTTCGTTATAGAACATGTTGAAAGTCATATCACAACTATATTCTTATGCAACATTTTCCATCTGCGCTATTGGTGAGCACATGTGTTATTGGCGAATGAGAGGAAATAGTTAGGTGCTATACAGTCAATTTGCTGTATATACTTCATACTTATTTATATTACTATACTTATACAACATTTAGTAATTACTACATCATAAAAGAGACATTGTAGTGAGTTATGAATTATCAATCCATTTGCAAATGAACAACTTGAGATCTCCTAGTACAGTGATGCTGCATTAGATATTCAGATATCACATGGGAAATGTTTTTATGACTGAGCTTGGCTATATACTCCTCTGGATGTATATGTAACAGTTGTTCTCCTCTCTTTCTTTGACATCTCCCTTATTCAGTGACTGAAGACAAGCAGAAGCAGTTGGTGAAATTCTGGGTGGGCTGGGAGCTGCCAATGCCGGACATGCAAATGGAGGTGATACAAGGAGACCATCCAACATCTTCTACCTGCTTCCACATCCTGCGTTTGCCTTGTCACTACAGCAGTTATGAACAGCTTCATGACAATTTGGAAAGTTGCATTGCAACTGCTGAATATGGGTTTGGACTAATTTAACCTCCCTGTTGTCCTCTGGGTAAATTTGAGCCGTTTATAAATGTTTTGGAGTTCATCCCAACATCATTGAATTGTGGGTGATTTGGCACATACAGTATAGCACATTCATACACAGCTACTGCAGCTTAGATTTACCAAGATAATGCACTGGATCACACTAAGTATATTGTTTCGTGCAGATTGACACACAAGATCACACGCATACACACACTACAAATGTACTACTGTGTAATCCTGTTCCTATAATACCAATGCATAACAGCCCAAGTTATGTTCTTCAGCAGATCCAGTTTGTATCAAGATTTGCTTTTGTTTCAATAAAGAAATATAATATATAAAATCAGTTTGGTTATTACTGAAGTTACTGCAGTATAAACGCTAATCTCTTAAGAAGCTGCTATTTTCTTTTGTTGCGTCTTTTTGTTGTGTCGTACACCTAAGACTTTGAAGTCAGACGCTCCTCAAAGGATGCTGATTGGTCCAGACTCAAATGCATCACTTTCATTTCTTATTAACTTTAACAATTAAAGCTCAATTTAATGCAATTTCATGTCAGGTTACAAAGGGAACTACCAAGTATTGTTATTGTGGAACAAGCTGATATAAGCTAGATAATGTCGAGCAACCAGTGCTTGAATTGGAATGAAAAAGGTGCCAGTACTCTAAAATCAGCAACTTTTTCAAGTCAATTTTATATATACAGCCCACAAACAAGAATTTGGCTACTATAATGCTGGTGGGTTTGTCTCTTTACTACTGTATATTTTAGAAAGGTTCACTGTACTTAACATTTGTTATGATAGGCAGCGGATATGGCTAAAGCTCAGTAAGGTCAATATTAACTGAAAATATAGCAATCAAAGTCTAGATCTTCTGCTGAAGACACATGAAGCAGAGACCTTTCAGGTGAGAGCCCCTCTGGTGGTGTTCAACATTAATGACAAGGAAACAAAGCTCTGGTCAGAAGCATTTTTTATAAAAAGCTTTAACAAAATTAAGTATTTCTGTACATTTTGAATGCAATCTAACTTTCCAACTCAGAAAACGAAAAACGAAAAAGTGCCAAAAGTCTTCTCACATGGCTGAGCTGCTTTGCAATATACTTCACCACTGAAGAATACAAATATGTATAAAGTAAACTATGATGCAATCTAACTTTCCAACTCAGAAAAATGATAAAGAGCATGAACAAAGAACATGTAAAAACAAATGCAAAATGTGCACAATCTAAAATGAGAAACTGTAACTGCAAGTAACAAAGTCTGAGCCATGGTAAAGAGTTACATTGAACACCAAGCTGATCAGATAACTCCCTGGTTGGTCTGAAGTCCTTCTATCTCCAGGATCTGTACAAATCGGCACATTATGCCAAAAGTCTTCTCACTGGGTGAGCTGCTTTGCAATATACTTCACATTGTTAGAAAAGGCTCCAGAAGGCCTTGGGGACATCAGTATCAGGGGCTGGAGCTGGACAGGCTCTTTCATCAGCACTTCTCCTTCCCTTTGCCAGCCAGGACCTCACATACTGTTCCGGATTGAACTGTCCTAGTGATGGTCCATTACATTTAATGAAAACCAGGCTGGACAGTCGGCTGACAGAGAGAGCATTCCTTTTTGCAGTAAGGATATCGTTCATGCAGCTGAATGCCCGCTCACACTCACTAGTGGAGACAGCGATGGTTCGGACTGCTTTCAGTAGAGGCTCCATGGCAGCAGGTGTACGGGATGCCCTGGTTTCCTTGTATTCGCGAAAGCCCTGAACAGTCTCTCTTCTGTCCACTTTCAGCACTTCGCACAAACGTAGCACCTCTACGTCCCCATACTGTACGTCTAACTCCTCTTCAGGCCAACTTCCAGGATGGATAACTTTCATGTCCTGGATTAGCTGATTTTCCCGGGCCTCCCGGCCATGTAATGGGATTTCTCTTGTGCTGACATGAGAGGAGGTTGTGGAAGTCATTCTGTGTCTCAGATTCTCTACCATACTGCGGAAAAACTGACCTGCATGAATCTGTACAAGCCTGCCATTCTCACGCAGGGCAACACCCTTGAAGGACTTCTCAGCTAGAGCTGTATGAACTGTAGTCATGTGTGGGCCAGGCATGGTGACCATGGATTCAAAAACTCGTATTTCTCGAGTTAAGAGCCTATCTGCTGTAGGCAGTGTCATCTCTCTTTTTTGGAGTTGCCGAGAGAGGTCGCTGAGCTCTGTGAGCGCATCGTACATCAGTCCCAGATTGCTGACAAACGTTGCAGATGTGAGCACATCATCCAGGCCCTTGTACTTTGCTCTGTCTCTGGAATCCCTGCTCGTGTCGTTTGCAGCATTTGTGAAGTGATCATGAAGCACTCGGTAGTTTTCCCAGACTGCTCTGACGCTCCTTTCACTTGAAGCCACCCAGCGGATGGACAAAACACGCCCTATCACCAGGAGACGCTGTCCGACTGCTTGCGCACACTGCGCTAACTGCCTCTGATTTTTGGGGGAGGCATGGAACAAGGAATAGAGTTTGTCAAAAAAGATCTGGAAATGATTGAGCCCTGAGACCTCCTTGACCACATCCCCAACTGCCAGCTCTAGACGATGATTGGAGCAGTGCCACACAAACAGGCTTGGGAATTTACTACACAACTGGGTAGCAACGCCTGTTCTCTTCCCTAGCATGACTGAAGCCCCATCACATGCAAAAGAAACGAAACACTGACCTAAAAAGTCCTCGTTAAAATCTCTTCCAAGACACTCCATTAACGCCTTTGTGATGTCATCAGCCGTTGTTCCATCCAACTCGATCAGCTCCCAAAAAAACGTTTCGGGCTCAGCATCAGCTAATGCTGAGCGTAGACACACAACAAGCACCGTTTTACCACTAATAGTGGTAGATTCATCGACCAAAACACAGAGTTTTCTTTGGTTTTCTGTAATGTCTTTTGCCATTTTTTTCTTCAACTCATGAGCTATGTGGTCGATGATTTCGCCACAGGTTTTATTGGAGTGCAAAACCCTGCCCACGTTCAGCCCATTCAGTTTCTGTACATTCAAATCAATTGGCATGTCTGTGAATGGCCGGCTATGTTTGCCAATTTTATATGCCGTTCGAAAAACTCTGATAGTGGTGTCTAATTCAGATGTATGCATAGACTGCACTTGATGTTGAATAGTTTCACATGAAGCAGATGTAAGGATGTCAGCAGCTTTTACATGGGCTTGTGATTCTTTATGTTCTTTGATTTTTTTTCTCAGGCTAGCTTGTTGTTTGCCCTTGTCAACACCGAAATGAGACACTGCACACTCACCCCATTCAGTTGACAGTTTCAGTCCTTGTCCAGTGTGTATTCCCAAAGATTTGACATCTCTGCATATCCGACATCCTAGCTTCTTATCTTTAAGAAGGAGCCATGCATTGGTCTTGCAAAAATATTGCACCTGGTCCGTTGTCCAGCAGTCAGGTGCATCGCTTTGCCCGGTGTTGGTGGTGGCAGTTGCGCCAGCAGCAGCTAACGTTAGAGGCTCTGGAGGAGGCGGCGGAGCTAGTGCTAATGCTAATGCACTAGAACTTGGAGCAGGAGGATCAACCAAAGAAAGCTCCCCATCAGACATAATTTCCAACACAGGCACAGCATTCTCTGTATTTGAAGTTTCTTCCGGCGACAACCGCTGTCTTTTTGCACTTTTATTAATCCACGCTAACATTTTAGAAATGCTAATTTGTGACGTGACTTGCTTTCCTTCTCTCGGGGGCGTGCCTGCTCTGTTCTATCACTCTACATAGCCACCCACTGGGTGGGAGTTGCACTGCATAAACACAACACACGTGCATCTAGGTATGTAAATTGTAAAGCATTAAAACATAGTTTTACTAACAGTTTTCAGTATGTTGTTACTTCGGCATTATTATTATTATTATTATTATTTTGAAACGTGTATTACTATTAAATCACGATCAAATAGGTTAATTTTGACATAGTCGTTTCCACCACAGTATTTACATGGAGAAGATAAGCCCCGCCCCCTCTCCAGCACGTTCTGTTTGAATGACAGGAGTAAACAGCTGACAGCCGCTGTGAAACTCCAGCGGTTAGAGCGATGAGAATGTCCGTTCGGCACCTCATGACGCATCTACTGAGTACCGGGCGGCTGTATATATATATATGGATGTATAATAAGAACGGCGGGAGAGTGTTGAGTACTGGCACGGTGCATGAGTACCGGAGTACCGCCAGCATGCCGGTACTGAGCAAGAAGTGCCGGTACTCCATGGGTCAGAACCAGAAGTGCCGGTACTGCGTACCGGTGAGTACCGGCCCAATTCCAGCACTGCGAGCAACTACACCAGGGGTGGGGAACCTCCGGCCCCCGGGCCGTATACGGCCCGCGAGACCATTTGGTATGGCCCTCGAGGTAATTTATAAACACACGCAAAAAATTAAAGAAATCTAGACCGCAAAATAATTATAACAATAATAACAAGCGAGTGCCTGTTTTTCCTGGCAACGGTCATGGTCCTTGAACACAACACGAGCCTAACGTGTCATCACGTGGTAAATGTCTCGTCTGACAGGGGTGCAGTTCTGACGGAGAGCACCAGAACGCCGCTCCGGGACTTCAAAAATTGCAGTAGGCCTACCCATAAATCCGTACACATGTTGCAGTTTTTGCGTGGCTGTGTCTTTAGTTGTAAGCCCAGTGGCGATCTGTTCATCTGTCATTCTGATCATACAGTCAATAACTTTGTTGTTATTAGCATCTGGTTAGCTAGCTATGCTAACGAATATAAGAAGCTTTTTCTCCAACCAGTGAGGTAAAGGCACATCTTTATATGATCATTATAGTTATCAAAAAGAAGAGAATAAAGTAAACAGGTATAAAATACTATATGACAGTAAACAAAAGTTGTTATTAATAAACAAGAATACAGTTTGAAAGGAGAGTGATTTGTAAAATATCCATAAAGAAAAAGTAAATCTGCTTACAGTTCTGTTTCATATGGGTGTTGAGAGATGTTTCCATAGATCTCTTCATTTTGCTCTCAAAGTGCACCAGATTGATGCATTTAACTTCAATATTTAAAAAAAATCTTCCCGGGGGAAGAGGAGGTCCCCCCCACTTAAATAATGTCCACATGGATAGGAAACTAAATACATTTACACACATCTTGTGTCCATATATTTCTGTCTGGTGGTCATGCCACACCGTGCACATCAATCAATCAATCAATGTTATTTATATAGCCCAATATCACAAATGTTACATTTGTCTCAGTGGTCTTCACAGTGTGTACAGAATATCAGTATGACAATACGACACCCTCTGTCCTTAGACCCTCACATCGTACAAGGAAAAACTTCCGAAGAAAACCCACAGTTTAAAGGGAAAAATGGGAGAAACCTCAGGGAGAGCAACAGAAGAGGGATCCCTCTCCCAGGACGGACAGACGTGCAATAGATGCCGTGTGTAAATTGAAAAGATAATACATTTGCAACATAGGTGGTCCAAATGTTTGGAAATGCATGTGTGTATAATACAGGGGTGGGGAACCTCCGTCCCCCGGGCCGTATACGGCCCGCGAGACCATTTGGTATGGCCCTCGAGGTAATTTATAAACACACGCAAAAAAAGAAAAAAATGAAAGAAATCTAGACCGCAAAATAATTAAACAAGCGAGTGCCTGTTTTTCCTGGCAACGGTCATGGTCCTTGAACACAACACGAGCCTAACGTGTCATCACGTGGTATATGTCTCGTCTGACAGGGGTGCAGTGCTGACGGAGAACGTACCAGAACGCGGCTCCGGGACTTCAAAAAATTGCAGTAGGCCTACCCATAAGCAGTGCTGGAATTGGGCCGGTACTCACCGGTACGCAGTACCGGCACTTCTGGTTCTGACCCATGGAGTACCGGCACTTCTTGCTCAGTACCGGCATGCTGGCGGTACTCCGGTACTCATGCACCGTGCCAGTACTCAACACTCTCCCGCCGTTCTTATTATACATCCATATATATATATACAGCCGCCCGGTACTCAGTAGATGCGTCATGAGGTGCCGAACGGACATTCTCATCGCTCTAACCGCTGGAGTTTCACAGCGGCTGTCAGCTGTTTACTCCTGTCATTCAAACAGAACGTGCTGGAGAGGGGGCGGGGCTTATCTTCTCCATGTAAATACTGTGGTGGAAACGACTATGTCAAAATTAACCTATTTGATCGTGATTTAATAGTAATACACGTTTCAAAATAATAATAATAATAATAATAATGCCGAAGTAACAACATACTGAAAACTGTTAGTAAAACTATGTTTTAATGCTTTACAATTTACATACCTAGATGCACGTGTGTTGTGTTTATGCAGTGCAACTCCCACCCAGTGGGTGGCTATGTAGAGTGATAGAACAGAGCAGGCACGCCCCCGAGAGAAGGAAAGCAAGTCACGTCACAAATTAGCATTTCTAAAATGTTAGCGTGGATTAATAAAAGTGCAAAAAGACAGCGGTTGTCGCCGGAAGAAACTTCAAATACAGAGAATGCTGTGCCTGTGTTGGAAATTATGTCTGATGGGGAGCTTTCTTTGGTTGATCCTCCTGCTCCAAGTTCTAGTGCATTAGCATTAGCACTAGCTCCGCCGCCTCCTCCAGAGCCTCTAACGTTAGCTGCTGCTGGCGCAACTGCCACCACCAACACCGGGCAAAGCGATGCACCTGACTGCTGGACAACGGACCAGGTGCAATATTTTTGCAAGACCAATGCATGGCTCCTTCTTAAAGATAAGAAGCTAGGATGTCGGATATGCAGAGATGTCAAATCTTTGGGAATACACACTGGACAAGGACTGAAACTGTCAACTGAATGGGGTGAGTGTGCAGTGTCTCATTTCGGTGTTGACAAGGGCAAACAACAAGCTAGCCTGAGAAAAAAAATCAAAGAACATAAAGAATCACAAGCCCATGTAAAAGCTGCTGACATCCTTACATCTGCTTCATGTGAAACTATTCAACATCAAGTGCAGTCTATGCATACATCTGAATTAGACACCACTATCAGAGTTTTTCGAACGGCATATAAAATTGGCAAACATAGCCGGCCATTCACAGACATGCCAATTGATTTGAATGTACAGAAACTGAATGGGCTGAACGTGGGCAGGGTTTTGCACTCCAATAAAACCTGTGGCGAAATCATCGACCACATAGCTCATGAGTTGAAGAAAAAAATGGCAAAAGACATTACAGAAAACCAAAGAAAACTCTGTGTTTTGGTCGATGAATCTACCACTATTAGTGGTAAAACGGTGCTTGTTGTGTGTCTACGCTCAGCATTAGCTGATGCTGAGCCCGAAACGTTTTTTTTGGGAGCTGATCGAGTTGGATGGAACAACGGCTGATGACATCACAAAGGCGTTAATGGAGTGTCTTGGAAGAGATTTTAACGAGGACTTTTTAGGTCAGTGTTTCGTTTCTTTTGCATGTGATGGGGCTTCAGTCATGCTAGGGAAGAGAACAGGCGTTGCTACCCAGTTGTGTAGTAAATTCCCAAGCCTGTTTGTGTGGCACTGCTCCAATCATCGTCTAGAGCTGGCAGTTGGGGATGTGGTCAAGGAGGTCTCAGGGCTCAATCATTTCCAGATCTTTTTTGACAAACTCTATTCCTTGTTCCATGCCTCCCCCAAAAATCAGAGGCAGTTAGCGCAGTGTGCGCAAGCAGTCGGACAGCGTCTCCTGGTGATAGGGCGTGTTTTGTCCATCCGCTGGGTGGCTTCAAGTGAAAGGAGCGTCAGAGCAGTCTGGGAAAACTACCGAGTGCTTCATGATCACTTCACAAATGCTGCAAACGACACGAGCAGGGATTCCAGAGACAGAGCAAAGTACAAGGGCCTGGATGATGTGCTCACATCTGCAACGTTTGTCAGCAATCTGGGACTGATGTACGATGCGCTCACAGAGCTCAGCGACCTCTCTCGGCAACTCCAAAAAAGAGAGATGACACTGCCTACAGCAGATAGGCTCTTAACTCGAGAAATACGAGTTTTTGAATCCATGGTCACCATGCCTGGCCCACACATGACTACAGTTCATACAGCTCTAGCTGAGAAGTCCTTCAAGGGTGTTGCCCTGCGTGAGAATGGCAGGCTTGTACAGATTCATGCAGGTCAGTTTTTCCGCAGTATGGTAGAGAATCTGAGACACAGAATGACTTCCACAACCTCCTCTCATGTCAGCACAAGAGAAATCCCATTACATGGCCGGGAGGCCCGGGAAAATCAGCTAATCCAGGACATGAAAGTTATCCATCCTGGAAGTTGGCCTGAAGAGGAGTTAGACGTACAGTATGGGGACGTAGAGGTGCTACGTTTGTGCGAAGTGCTGAAAGTGGACAGAAGAGAGACTGTTCAGGGCTTTCGCGAATACAAGGAAACCAGGGCATCCCGTACACCTGCTGCCATGGAGCCTCTACTGAAAGCAGTCCGAACCATCGCTGTCTCCACTAGTGAGTGTGAGCGGGCATTCAGCTGCATGAACGATATCCTTACTGCAAAAAGGAATGCTCTCTCTGTCAGCCGACTGTCCAGCCTGGTTTTCATTAAATGTAATGGACCATCACTAGGACAGTTCAATCCGGAACAGTATGTGAGGTCCTGGCTGGCAAAGGGAAGGAGAAGTGCTGATGAAAGAGCCTGTCCAGCTCCAGCCCCTGATACTGATGTCCCCAAGGCCTTCTGGAGCCTTTTCTAACAATGTGAAGTATATTGCAAAGCAGCTCACCCAGTGAGAAGACTTTTGGCATAATGTGCCGATTTGTACAGATCCTGGAGATAGAAGGACTTCAGACCAACCAGGGAGTTATCTGATCAGCTTGGTGTTCAATGTAACTCTTTACCATGGCTCAGACTTTGTTACTTGCAGTTACAGTTTCTCATTTTAGATTGTGCACATTTTGCATTTGTTTTTACATGTTCTTTGTTCATGCTCTTTATCATTTTTCTGAGTTGGAAAGTTAGATTGCATCATAGTTTACTTTATACATATTTGTATTCTTCAGTGGTGAAGTATATTGCAAAGCAGCTCAGCCATGTGAGAAGACTTTTGGCACTTTTTCGTTTTTCGTTTTCTGAGTTGGAAAGTTAGATTGCATTCAAAATGTACAGAAATACTTAATTTTGTTAAAGCTTTTTATAAAAAATGCTTCTGACCAGAGCTTTGTTTCCTTGTCATTAATGTTGAACACCACCAGAGGGGCTCTCACCTGAAAGGTCTCTGCTTCATGTGTCTTCAGCAGAAGATCTAGACTTTGATTGCTATATTTTCAGTTAATATTGACCTTACTGAGCTTTAGCCATATCCGCTGCCTATCATAACAAATGTTAAGTACAGTGAACCTTTCTAAAATATACAGTAGTAAAGAGACAAACCCACCAGCATTATAGTAGCCAAATTCTTGTTTGTGGGCTGTATATATAAAATTGACTTGAAAAAGTTGCTGATTTTAGAGTACTGGCACCTTTTTCATTCCAATTCAAGCACTGCCCATAAGTCCGTACCATAGGGTCCGTACCATATACAGTCTATGGTCCATATACACATGCTGCAGTTTTTGCGTGTCTGTGTCTTAGTTGTAAGCCCAGTGGCGATCTGCTCATCTGTCATTCTGATCATACAGTCAATAACTTTGTTGTTATTAGCATCTGGTTAGCTAGCTATGCTAACGAATATAAGAAGCTTTTTCTCCAACCAGTGCGGTAAAGGCACATCTTTATATGATCATTATAGTTATCAAAAAGAAGAGAATAAAGTAAACAGGTATAAAATACTATATGACAGTAAACAAAAGTTGTTATTAATAAACAAGAATACAGTTTGAAAGGAGAGTGATTTGTAAAATATCCATAAAGAAAAAGTAAATCTGCTTACAGTTCTGTTTCATATGGGTGTTGAGAGATGTTTCCATAGATCTCTTCATTTTGCTCTCAAAGTGCACCAGATTGATGTTTTCAACTTCAATATTTAAAAAAAATCTTCCCGGGGGAGCATGCCCCCGGACCCCCCTAGAGGAGGTTATGCCCCCCCCCACTTAAATCATGTTCACATGGATAGGAAACTAAATACATTTGCACACAACTTGTGTGTCATGCCACAACCGTGCACGTGCATGCATACGCGAGTCATGGCAAGATATCTGGACTAAGAGGTTGCTTTTTCTTTGCACAGCATGAAAGAAAGTGCTGTGATTTTTAAGCAGAGGTCAATCATTTGTACGGCCCTCGGAGGATGTTGAAAAAATTGAAATGGCCCTTGAGAGGAAAAAGGTTCCCCACCCCTGGTATAATAGGAAGATAAATCCACGAGGATATCCATCCAGGACCTATGATCCACGACCACAGCCACGACTCAAGATCCAGGGCACAGGACCGCAGGATCATCCATGACTCCGGATCCCGGCGTATATAGACACCAAAAAGAAAGAAATTTGGGGAAGCTGGGTTAATCGGAACATGAGAGTACACAGGTATAGACAGAGAGAAGGAAGAAGTAAGATGTCCCCCGACAAACTAAGCCTATATCAGCAAAACTAGGGGCTGAATCTAATCAGCCCTAACTATAAGCTTCATCAAAAAGGAAGGTCTTAAGCGCACTCCTAAAAACGGATAGGGTGTCTGCTGCCCGAACACAAACTGGAAGCTGATTCCACAAATGTGGAGCTTGATAAGAAAAGGCTCTGGCTCCCATTGTACTTTTAGAGACTCTAGGAACAACCAACAACCCTGCATTCTTGGAACGCAATGCCCTAGTAGGACAGTAGGGTATAATGAATTCTTTAAGGTAAGATGGCGCCTGCCCATTAAGGGCTTTGTAGGCGAGAAGAAGAATTTTAAATGATATCCTGTGTTCTATAGGGAGCCAGTGTAAGGCAGCCAGAACAGGAGTAATGTGGTCCCTTTTCCTAACTCTGGTTAGTACACGAGCTGCAGCATTTTGAATCAGCTGAAGCGACTTGACTGACATCTTGGTACACCCTGATAATAAGGAGTTACAATAATCCAGCCTTGAAGTAACAAATGCATGGACTAGATTCTCTGCATCGTTTTGAGGCAAGATATGCCTGATTTTTGCAATGTTACGTAGATGGAAGTAGGCGGTCCTTGAAATTGATTTTATGTGGGCGTTAAAGGATAAATCCTGATCAAATATAACACCAAGATTCCTTACAGTCTCACTGGAGGCCAAATTAATGCCATCCATAGTTAGTATATCTTTAGATAATTTGTTTCGTAGATTCTTCGGGCCAAGTACAATAACTTCAGTTTTGGTCGTGTTTAACATCAAAAAGTTTAAGGTCATCCACGTCAAGTCCTTGAGGCAGTCTTGAATTTTATTTAGATGATTAATTTCATCAGGCTTGATTGATAAATATTGTTGAGTATCATCCGCATAACAATGAAAGTTTACAGAATTATTCCTTATAATATTGCCTAACGGAAGCATATATAATGTGAACAAAATAGGTCCGAGCACTGAACCCTGTGGCACTCCATGGCTAACTTTGGTTTGCGTGGAAGATTCATCGTTAACACGTACAAACTGAGAGCGTTCAGATAGATAGGACCTAAACCAGCCTAAAGCAGTTCCCTTTATGCCAGCTAAGTGCTCTAGTCTTTGCAATAGGATATCATGGTCGATAGTATCAAATGCAGCACTGAGATCGAGCAAAACAAGAATAGAGACAAGTCCCTTGTCTGAGGCTATTAGAATGTCATTTGTGACTTTAACCAGAGCTGTCTCTGTGCTATGATGTGTTCTAAAGCCAGACTGAAAATCTTCAAATAAATCATTGTTTTTTAAGTAATCACACAGCTGTTTTGTGACCGCTTTCTCAAGAATTTTTGAGAGGAACGGAAGATTAGAAATAGGTCTATAGTTGGATAAAACCTCTGGATCGAGGTTGTGCTTTTTAAGAAGCGGTTTTATCACTGCTACTTTGAATGATTGTGGAACATAGCCTGATAATAAAGACATATTCATAATATTTAATAAAGAAGTGCTAATTAATGGAAAAACTTCCTTCAACAGCTTAGTTGGAATTGGGTCTAACATGCACGTTGATGGTTTAGAAGAGAGAATCATTTAATTTAATTGTTCAAGGTTAATGGCTGAAAAGCATTCTAGTTTACTATCTAGTGTAATATTAGAGCTTACGTTTCCGGGAGCTGTTGATAACACTATACTGGTCAAAGGCAAGAGGTCATTAATTTTGTTTCTAAGAGTAACAATTGTATCGTTAAAAAAGCACATAAAATCATTACTACTGAGTGCTATGGGAATAGAAGGCTCAATCGAGCTGTGGCTCTCTGTCAGCCTGGCTATAGTGCTGAAAAGAAATCTTGCATTATTCTTATTCTCATCTATTAATGAAGAGTAGTAGGCTGCTCTCGCTTTACGCAGTGCTTTCTTATATTCATTGAGAGTAATATGCCAAATTAAACGAGATTCTTCAAGTTTAGTGGAACGCCATATCGTTTCAAGTTGTCTCGACTTTTGCTTTATTTTGCGGGTTTCGGCATTATGCCATGGAGCTAATCTATGTTGTTTTATTTTCTTCTTTTTCAAAGGAGCAACAGAGTCTAATTTTATTCGCAGCGCATCTGTAGCACTATCAACAACATGATCAATTTGGGGTGGTGTACATTTTGTATAAGTTTCCTCCCGTACATGCAGACATGCTATCGAGTTAAGTATTGGTGGAATCTCTTCCTTAAATTTGGCTATAGCACTAACAGATAGGTTTCTGCTGCAAGAGCTTTTGACTAATGCTTTGTAGTCTCGTAATAGTACTTCAAAAGTTACTAAGAAATGGTCAGATAAAGCAGGATTATGCAGTTCGACTAATAGTTGCTCAATTTCAATACCATAAATCAGAACAAGGTCGAGAGTGTGATTATAGCAGTGGGTTGGTTTATTTACACTCTGACAAAAACCAACAGAATCTAATATAGAGTTAAATGCAACAGTAAGGCTATTTTTATCATGGTCAACATGAATATTAAAGTCACCTACGATAATTACTTTATCTGTTTTAAGTACCAAAGTTGATAAAAAACTCAGAGAATTCTGATAATAATTCTGAATAAGGACCTGGTGCACGATACACTGTAACAAATAAGATTGGCTGCAAAGTTTTCCAGGTCGGATGCGTAAGACTAAAAACGAGGCTTTCAAAGGAGGTATAATTTAATTTTGGTTTAGTATTGATAAGTAAACTTGAGTCAAAGATTGCTGCAACTCCACCTCCTCGGCCCGTGCCTCGAGCAATATGAGTGTTGATATGGCTGGGTGGAGTGGCCTCATTTATGCTGACATATCTCAACCAAGTTTCAGTGAGACAGCATATATCAATATTATAATCTGATATTAAATCATTTACCAATATTGCTTTAGATGCTAGAGATCTTATGTTTAAGAGACCACATTTCATCTTCCTGTTTTGTTGCACTGTAGTAGTTGTTACATTTACTTTTATTAGGTTATTATGTATGACACCTCTATTAGGTTTTACCTTAAATTGTCCTTGGGCAGACACACACACCGTTAATATTAGGTATTTTATTGGGTTCGGGATTCCTATGGATGACTGCCTAGGAGAGAGCACAGAGAAGCGTATAAGACTGCGACTCCGCCTCCTGGTCTCAACTCCAGTTTGTCATGGATTAAGTCCACAAAGCCCTGAAATGTTTGCCGAAATGAGATCTGCACCATCCAAAGTAGGATGAATGCCGTCTCTCTTAATCAGACCAGGTTTTCCCCAGAAGCCCACATTGTTTGCTGGTCACCACCAAGACAACCAGCGCTGAAATGATGACATGCGGCTATACATGTCATCATTGATCAGATTGGGGAGGGGACCAGAGAAGATTACGGTGTCCGACATTGTTTTAGCATAACTACACACCGACTCCACATTAAGTTTGGTGCATTCTGATTGGTGTAAACGAACATCATTACCACCGACGTGAATAACAATCCTACAGTATTTACGTTTATTTTTAGCCAGCAGTTTAAGATGCGCCTCAACGTCGCCCGCTCTGGCCCCCGGAATGCATGTGACTGTGGAGGCTTCGGTCTCTAAATTCACGTGTCTCATAATAGAGCTACCAATAACCAGAGTTGGCTTCTCAGCGGGTGTCTCGCTGAGTGGGGAATATCTGTTAGATATGTGAACGGGTTGGTGGGCACCTGCGGGTTTCGCGTTATGCCCCTTCTGAACAGTCACCCAGTTTTCCTGCTGCTCGAGAGTTGCCGGGGGACGGATAAGAGGAGCTACCTTTTGCCGGTCCGCACTGGCTAACATGGGCTTTACTGGAGCTGAGTTACTTTCTAAGATGCGGAGCCGGGCTTCTATGGCTATGATTCCCGCCTCCAACCTAACAACTATACTACATTTAACACATGTATCGGTACCAGTAAAGGAGGTAGGGAAGTAACCAAACATGAGACAGTTAGAGCAGGAAATAACACCCGAGGGTGGGGAACGAGCCATGGCTAGCTATCAAGCTAAAGTAGCTACCGTTAGCAAACCCGAAAAGAGTGTAGGCAACTGTGGAGTTACAGTCAAATCAAATCAAAGTTTTATTTGTAGAGCACATTTAAAAACGATTTTGGTCGAGCCAAAGTGCTGTACATGTAATTTAAACACATAAAAACACATTACATCACAATAAATCACAACAGATAAAAACAACACATGGAACAGTCAGGAGTCGTAACCCCACTCTAACTAGAAGGCCAGAGAGAAGTAGTGTGTCTTCAGTGTGGATTTAAAAGCCCCTAGGGTCTGGGCCGACCTCACATGGAGGGGAAGAGTGTTCCAGAGCCTGGGGCCAGCTGCTGCGAAGGCTCGGTGCCCTCGGGTTTTGAGCCTGGTCTTAGGCACTACCAGCAGCAGCTGGTCAGCAGATCTTAAAGCTCTGGCTGGGGTGTAGCGCTGGAGGAGTTCAGCTATATAGGCCGGAGCCAACCCATTTAGTGCTTTAAATACAAATAAAAGGATTTTAAAATCAATTCTGAACCGGACTGGAAGCCAGTGGTAGTGGTAGTGAGGCCAGAATTGGGGTGATGTGGTCACGCTTGTTGTGGCCAGTCAGGAGACGTGCAGCTGCGTTTTGGACTAGCTGCAGGCGTTTAATTGATGCCTGGTCCATACCCACATACAGAGCATTACAATAGTCCAGTCTTGAGGTCACAAAGGCGTTAATAACCCTTTCCAGGTCTTTAAAAGATAAATACCACTTGGTTTTGGCCAATAGTCTTATTTAAAAAAAGCAGGATTTTACTATGGTGCTGACCTGCTTGTCGAATTTAAAAGTGCTATTAAAGGTCACTCCAAGGTTCAAGACAGAGGGGAGGATGTTTTTACTTAGGGAGCCCAGAATATCAACCGGAGAGGCTGGAGGTTGGGGTCCAAAAAAGATTACCTCGGTCTTGCTCTCATTGAGGTTGAGGAAGTTTTTGCTCAGCCAGGATTTTAACTCTGTTAAGCAGTCCCTCAACTGCTGTAGTGAGTTGACATTTGCTTTGAGAGGCAGATAGATCTGTACATTGTCCGCGTAGCAGTGGAAGGGGATATTGTGTTTCGTGAGGATTGAACCTAGGGGCAGTATGTTCAGTCGCTAAGAGAAGGAGAGTTGTGAGTGCTTAAGCTCTCGTAACGTGTGATTACAACGTCAGGCAGTTGCCGTGATCAAGAGTTTTAAAACGATCGATTAAGTTAAGATAATAAGCTATCAGCAACAGAACAGGCACACGGGATACCCGGAGATGACAACAACAATCGGAAGTTACAACATGCTTACCGCAATAGTGGTCCGTGTCAATCTCAGTCATGGCAAGATATCTGGATTAAGAGGTTGCTTTTTCTTTGCACAAATGAATGGGCTGTGATTTTTAAAGGTCAATAATTTGTACGGCCTTCTGAGGATGTTAAACATTTTTAAATGGCCCTTGAGAGGAAAAAGGTTCCCCACCCCTGAACTACACTTTAGCTGAGGAATTATCTTTGTAAAAAAGATATACTAATACTCCAAAAGCAAATATTTACACTGTTGTTGAAACTGTCCCATAAAATACACGACACACGAAATTATGCACAAAACACTGATGGTTGAAAGTTGATCAATTATATTGTACAATAGAATAGAGAACAAACTCACCATATTAATAGTCGAGCTGTGTTTCTCAGAAGACACATGATACTTATTACATATAATATAAAAAAATTATTTTTGCAAAAAATAGAGAACTGCATTTAGTGCTTTGCAAAAAGGGGGCGTTGGGTGGCGCTGAGACCAGTGTCCGAAACCCCTGAAGAGGGAAGGGGGCATTGGGTGGCGCTGAGACCAGTGTCCGACCCCTGAAGAGGGCGTTGGGTGGCGCTGAGACCAGTGTCCGAAACCCCTGAAGAGGGAAGGGGGCGTTGGGTGGTGCTGAGACCAGTGTCTGAAACCCCTGAAGAGGGAAGGGGGCGTTGGGTGGCGCTGAGACCAGTGTCCGACCCCTGAAGAGGGAAGGGGGCGTTGGGTGGCGCTGAGACCAGTGTCCGACCCCTGAAGAGGGAAGGGGGCATAGGGTGGCGCTGAGACCAGTGTCCGACCCCTGAAGAGGGAAGGGGGCGTTGGGTGGCGCTGAGACCAGTGTCCGAAACCCCTGAAGAGGGAAGGGGGCGTTGGTTGGCGCTGAGACCAGTGTCCGACCCCTGAAGAGGGAAGGGGGCGTTGGGTGGCGCTGAGACCAGTGTCCGACTCCTGAAGAGGGAAGGGGGCGTTGGGTGGCGCTGAGACCAGTGTCCGACCCCTGAAGAGGGAAGGGGGCGTAGGGTGGCGCTGAGACCAGTGTCCGACCCCTGAAGAGGGAAGGGGGCGTTGGGTGGCGCTGAGACCAGTGTCCGACCCCTGAAGAGGGAAGGGGGCGTTGGGTGGCGCTGAGACCAGTGTCCGAAACCCCTGAAGAGGGAAGGGGGCGTTGGGTGGCGCTGAGACCAGTGTCCGACCCCTGAAGAGGGAAGGGGGCGTTGGGTGGCGCTGAGACCAGTGTCCGACCCCTGAAGAGGGAAGGGGGCGTAGGGTGGCGCTGAGACCAGTGTCCGAAACCCCTGATGAGGGAAGGGGGCGTTGGGTAGCGCTGAGACCAGTGTCCGACCCCTGAAGAGGGAAGGGGGCGTTGGGTGGCGCTGAGACCAGTGTCCGACCCCTGAAGAGGGAAGGGGGCGTTGGGTGGCGCTGAGACCAGTGTCCGACCCCTGAAGAGGGAAGGGGGCGTAGGGTGGCGCTGAGACCAGTGTCCGACTCCTGAAGAGGGAAGGGGGCGTTGGGTGGCGCTGAGACCAGTGTCCGACCCCTGAAGAGGGAAGGGGGCGTTGGGTGGCGCTGAGACCAGTGTCCGACCCCTGAAGAGGGAAGGGGGCGTTGGGTGGCGCTGAGACCAGTGTCCGACCCCTGAAGAGGGAAGGGGGCGTTGGGTGGCGCTGAGACCAGTGTCCGACCCCTGAAGAGGGAAGGGGGCGTAGGGTGGCGCTGAGACCAGTGTCCGACCCCTAAAGAGGGAAGGGGGCGTTGGGTGGCGCTGAGACCAGTGTCCGAAACCCCTGAAGAGGGAAGGGGGCGTTGGGTAGCGCTGAGACCAGTGTCCGACCCCTGAAGAGGGAAGGGGGCGTTGGGTGGCGCTGAGACCAGTGTCCGACCCCTGAAGAGGGAAGGGGGCGTTGGGTGGCGCTGAGACCAGTGTCCGACCCCTGAAGAGGGAAGGGGGCGTAGGGTGGCGCTGAGACCAGTGTCCGACCCCTGAAGAGGGAAGGGGGCGTTGGGTGGCGCTGAGACCAGTGTCCGACCCCTGAAGAGGGAAGGGGGCGTTGGGTGGCGCTGAGACCAGTGTCCGAAACCCCTGAAGAGGGAAGGGGGCGTTGGGTGGTGCTGAGACCAGTGTCCGAAACCCCTGAAGAGGGAAGGGGGCGTTGGGTGGCGCTGAGACCAGTGTCCGACCCCTGAAGAGGGAAGGGGGCGTTGGGTGGCGCTGAGACCAGTGTCAGAAACCCCTGAAGAGGGAAGGGGGCGTTGGGTGGCGCTGACACCAGTGTCCGAAACCCCTGGAATCAAAGGTTACTTTACATATAGCCAATGCTCTGCATGTACTGCATTGCAGCTAAGTAGGTGTCAATACCCAGACTTGTTGACTCCAGGGGGTCCACAGCATCTTTCAGTCCATCAAATTCCACTGGGGCAAGTGGGCTTTCTATATGGGCTCAGAACAGTCTCATAATACACACATGCACACAGAAGAGTACTTGTATTTCCGGATCCACACTTGTGTTTTTCAATGCACACACAAGTGTTCCGTTTCATATACATGTAAATAAAATCCAAATACAGAAAAAAGTTTTACATATGTATTTTTGATCCTCACATATTTGTTTTCCGTTTAAAACCTCTGCACCTGCAAACACTAACCGCTTTCTGTGCACGGATCGCTGTGCATTCGTGTGTGGGTTTTTTGAGACTCCCCTGACGGTCAGCCGATTCGTACTTGTAATGTTTTCTTTCTATAGGCCAGGGTTTCCGTTAGCCGGTAATTACCGGTTTTTAGCTGGTAAAATGTATAGAAAAACGGTAAATTCAAAACCTGCCGGTCAAAATGTCCGATAATAATGCTCATACAAAACTTAGATAACGTATGCTATCCCTAGACATTTGTGACCCTCTATTGAAATCTGTCGGAAGTCGCAACGGCTCATTTAAAAAATAAACGTGGATTTGACAGGGAACTTCCTGTTGCCTCCCTGAGGGAATATGACAGGCACCTCTCACTCGCACCCTGCTCTTCCTCAGCGCCGCTCGCCCTCCCTCCGGCTGAAATTATGAATGTAGTGTATAGTAATCATAGATAACACGGCAGGGTCCGTGAGAGTTGGTTTTCATCTGATTTCAAATAAACAAAGTCTTGGCTTTCAGAATATTAAACTTGTTTCGGCAAATTCAGATGATAAATACAACTTTGAAGCTTGTAACGGCATAATTACAAGCGGAGAACGGAGTAACTTGACGTCACAGCAGGCATAACAACAGCCGGTGTTTCTTCTGAGAGTTTTCCCCGGGAAACAAACACGTCATACACATTACACACACTCGCGAGCTTCTGTAATACTTATTATAGGCCTAGTAAACATTGAAGGAATGTATCAGTTGCCTTCGTGGCACGCAGTTAGATATGGCTAAACAATCCAACATTCACACATTTTTCCTCAAAAATAGCAGTCAGCCTGTCGATAAGCCTACCTCTGAGTCTGACTCTGTGCCTGATGAAGCAACCCGCAAACATCCGAAACCGCAGGTCCAGCAGTGAAGAAGGCGAGAGTACACTTTAAAGCCGATTGGCAGAAGAAATTCAAATGGCTTCAATGCGAAAGTGTCGATGGAATGGAAACATCTTTTTGCTCCCTTTGTGCTAGGTCAGGGAGGAAAAATGGCTTTACCAGAGGATCAACCAACATGAGAGCATCAGCCCTCACAGAGCACAGCCAGTGCCAAAACCATACGTTCGCAGTTAACGCAGGACAACAACAAATGGCAATGAAAAGTCATATCGACAGCGCAAAAGAACAGAGCAGCCAGAAGCTGCATTCCCAATTAAAAGTGGTGTTTCACATGGCCAAAAATGATATTCCAGGTAACCAGTTCAGAGGAATGACTGATTTACTGAGGGCAGTAGGGGCTCCTGATTTTGGAACCGATGACGGCATTTACAAGCATAGCGAATCCTTGTGTGACATGGAGAGGGCACTGGAGGGTGACGAGCAGCTAGGTGAGCAGCTTGACGAAAAAAGGCCAGTGAATTCATTGGAATCATCATTGATGAGACTGTCAGTATTACAGTGGAAAATAAATTAATCGTATATGCCAAGATTGAAAACAAGGGCAAGATTGATAACTTTTTCCGGAACTGCGCAGTGCATATATGAGAAAGTGGTGGAGGTGCTGAGAGGGAGAGGAAATGAGCTATCAAAGGTCATGGGCCTGGGCTCGGATGGAGCCAGTGTGATGACAGGGAAGCGTGCTGGAGTTGGTGCTCTCTTGAAGAGAGTAAATCCCTTCTTGATCCAGGTGCACTGTGTCGCTCACCGAGCTGCACTTGCAGCTGTAGATGCTGCAAATGCTGTGAGTCAGGTGAGTGCATACAGACGCACTGTGAATACAATCCATTCATTCTACAAGCACTCCGCAAGTAGGACAAATCGCCTCCGTCAGCTGACAGCGACCCTAAGCGATGAAGACATGGTTAGTTTGAAACGGCCATGCGCCGTCCGTTGGTTGTCCTTGCATAACGCAGTGCAAAGTGTTAAAAGCAACTGGCCTGCTCTGGTAATGGAGTTGAACAGTGAAAAAGTGAACGGAAATACCCAAGCCCAAGGTATTCAAAATCAGATTCAGCAGTACTCTTTCATTGCTCTCACCCACTCACTGTCTGATGTACTTCCAGTGATGACCAATTTGAGTTTGGTTTTTCAAAAGGAGGACGCCAATCTTGGCAGCATCAGGCCAATTGTGCACGCATCTATCGTAGGTCTTACACAGCTGAAAGATGAGCTAGGCCCAGAGGAGGTGGAATTCCAAAATGATCTCCAAGATGGAAAGTATAAAAATGTGGAAGTGACACATCTGAATGAAAGGTCCATTCAGGCTAACACAAACGTACGATCAAAGTACATTCAGCATCTCATCAATGCGTTACAAGACCGATTCCCCGATGACACTCTGGATCTCATCAGCTCCCTCGACATCCTTTTGAACCCCTCCCGATACCCCCATGCACAGTCTGGTAAGCAATTCTCTCAACATTTCTCTTGGTCATATTCATTTTATCCTATCGGCACATATTCTACAATATATAACTTCTGCGCAGCACCTGACACTCTCTTTATTTCTTGCTAGTAGCTAGCCTACTATTATAGTATACAGCGGGCATCCAAATTAAATAATTCCGTCCCAATATCCATCAAATTCGCTCCAATAGTGCTCCTTAATTAAGATGTATTTCTTCCTTAACGAAATAATTTAAATACATCCAGTTTGTTCCACTGTTTTGTACACTTTTGAGACTTTTAAAACCATTTACCGCTGTGGCATTTCCTGTTTAATATAAACTAGGAAATGGCGCCTATAGTACTACTACTACTACGACTAATAATAATAATAATAATAATACATCCTTTCAGCGTTTCAGGAATATGCCAGTGACTGAATCAGCTGCCGCACCTCTCATCGATGTCAAGCGCGTCCGGCGAGATGCAGTGGCAGTGATAACAGTGCTCCACGGCTATGGGGGTTTAACTTTTGCCACAGCTTGCAAAGTGCTCATTTGTGAGTTCAGCGAGCTGTACCCTGACTGGGCTACACTGGCTAAAATTGCCTGTGTTCTGCCCGTGTCAAGTGTGCCTGCAGAGAGGGGCTTCTCCTTGCTGAACCGTGTCAAGACATCACTGCGGAGTCGTCTGGAGGAGGAGAGAGTGACGCGGCTTATGCGTATTGCAAGCTGCAAAGACACCTTGGACACGTTTCATTTCAGCTTGGCAGCAGAGGACTTTGCCGCAATGAAAACAAGGAGAAAGGGTAGCCTAATGTGATGCCTTTTTTAAAAACGAGCTCCAGATGTTACAGGTGTTTTTTTTAATAGCCTACATTTTAGCGGCTAATGAGGTTTTGCTCAATCGTTCCTGTTCGTTTTGTTTAATCGTTTCTGTTGTTCATTAAATAGTCAAATTGATTTGTGGTCGTTGTCATTCTTTCGTCAATCTAGGTGTACATTATAGTTGCGTTTGTAAGATAGACTGTTATTGAAACATGACCGGTAAGTTTCGAATTTATCCGGTAAAATAAATTCTGTCCGGACATCTGACCGGCGAGAAAAAATCCTAGCGGAAACTCTGCTATAGGCAAGGCAAGGCAATTTTATTTATATAGCACTTTTCAGCACGTGGCGATTGAAAGTGCTTTACAGATTAAAAGCAAAATACATTTAAGAACAAATACAGCATAAATACATTATTAAAAAGGCATTTAAAAACATGCATAAAAAGCAAAGATACTTAAGTACAGCCAATCAGATGTCTCCTCAATTCTAAGCCAATCACATGAGCGCGCCCCCACGAGGGGAGATTTCTTGCGTTCATGACGTAGCGCTTCATGTACGCATTTTGCGCTGTCCGGAGCTGACAGGTCCATGGAGCCTGCCTGCAGGCGCTAATCTCAGGACACCTCCATTCTCAGTACAGCGCCACTTTCCGAACAGGAAATGCACGCAAATACAAGCCTTTATATTATTATGGTACAGCGCCACTTTCCGAACCATTAATGAATGCTTGAGTACATAAAAACGGCAGGTAAAACCATTTAAATGTGTGTTTCCTGTGTGGCGAATACAGCTGCTTTATTTATGTCTGTATGAAGTTGTTGTGAGTGTGGAGGGAGCAGCTACAGGTTAGTTGCCAGGTTCGATCAGTGCACTACAAAGCCAGTGCTAGACAGTGAACTGTCAACGGGGGGGGGAGCCTCGCCGGTCATTATCGGCCGATATTCACTCTTAATAGTTTGATCGGTGCTCTCTATAAAGGCAGATCAGGAGAGCTGGATCTGATCGATATGGACATAAACGCGAGTGAAGTATAACCGGACGCGAGAGAGAGATCAGATCAGCTGCTGAGTCTGACTGAGACAAGCAGCTCTGCACAATCACCTGATGCTCCTCCCTCTGTTTAGCGAGCTGACCGGACAGTAGAGATGGCAAATCCAGATCCTTTTACGGACTCAGGGTCTTCTGAGTCAGTCATTGAAGAGATCCGGATCATACGAGTCATTTGAGTCATATGAGTCAGCATCACCAAGAGCGTAGAAATCCTACCGGTGAAACCGAAAACTTGTTGCATTTCACGAGCATATTAAACTGACGTTATATTAAACTGACGTTATATTAACCTCCGCTACACAGTGTCTTTTGCTTTAATAAAAAATGTTGATCACAAAAAAAAAGGGTTATTTTGCGATTTGGCAAATCTGAGTCTGCTGTTGACTCCTGCATGACGACGAGTCTGCTGGATCTCTGGATCTGCTGCTATACGGTTATGGCTCTGAGTCCGCACGAGTCTGCTGTGTTTTGCACAGTGAGTCTGCTGTTGACTCGTGCATAATATAGCTGCGGGAGCTGGAGGCGGGGCTGCAACATGTTACTGTTAATCTCTCCCCACTTTTGGCCACACCCCCTAAGTAAAATGTCTTCCCGGCCGCAGCTATGCTCGTGCACATGACGAGTTTGGATCTCTGGATCTGCTATGCAATTACGGTTAGGAGCCGTAACTTACGGCTCCTCTGAGTCCCCACGAGTCTGCAGGAAGTTTCACTGATCCGCCTCCCCTCCCCTGAGCCAAACGATAACTTCTGAAAGCTATCCTACTTGCTAAAGGGTAGGCAGATGGACTGGGGTACGTTGTAATGTTATTTTACATGTTATAAAGAGAGTAGCGAGTGACACAATTTATAGTTTTAATTTGTACGTCACACCAGGTGTAGGACTCAAAGGACTCGGGTTAATGGAGAGGGGAGACTCGTCACGACCAGCTAATTTCTAGGATCCGGGTTAATGATCCGGATTAATCAGGACTCGCCCATCTCTACCGGACAACGCAAAATGCGTATATAAAGTGTCATGAACGCAATAAATCTGTGTCATGAACGCAAGAGGCGCGCTCATGTGATTGGCTTAGAATGAAGGAGTAATCTGATTGGCTATAGATAGAAACAATTACAAGTACGAATAGGGTGACCGTCAGGGGAGTCTCAAAAAACCCACACACGAATGCACAGCGATCCGTGCACAGAAAGCGGGTTGTGTTTGCAGGTTCAGAGGATTTAAACGGAAATCAAATATGTGAGGATCAAAAATACATATGTAAAACTTGTTTCTGTATTTGGATTTTATTTACATGTATATGAAACGGAACACATTTGTGTGCGCATTGAAAAACACAAGTGTGGATCTGGAAATACAAGTGTGAATCCTTCTGTGTGCATGTGTGTATTATGAGACTGTTCTGAGCCCATATTTCTATTTCAGGAGCCTGGATACCTGGATTGGGGACAATGGGTACAAGGCCACTGCTTTCCCACTCTATTAGTGGAATTTGGAGATCCTGTAAAATAAAATAATTCAAATGAAATAACATAAGAAGTCAGACCAAATGAACTTAAGCCTTGAAGGCAAACCCACCTCATCACACTCTTGGGAATGGTGCTGCTGCCCCAAGTGCCACAACTGATTGGGAGAGAGGTTCCCTTCTGTTGAAAGGGGATGGTCATCCCAGCCATCTCTGAATATGTTGAAGTGGGCTTGAATAAGTGGAATGAAGGCATAAGAGGTTTCTCAATACTCTAATTTCCCCTCCTCGACTCCTATCCTCGAGACTTAGTCCCGCCCACAGGAGATGCGAGCGGAGGACTGAGGAGGGGAACCGAGGAGAGAGGAGGGGAAGCAGTAGGCGGTTAGAGAAATGAGAACTCCTCTCCTCTGAGCGGTCATTTTAAAGAGACGTCCATTAATGATGACAGGAGGTACAGCAGCCCTCTGTCTGATGGACAGATGTGTTCATGATGACTTATATATTTACTTTTAAGTCATTCACAGTGCGGTATAATGAGACAATAACAGGCTACAGATGCGGACATATACACACACATATATTTATATAAATATATACAATTTCATAATCAAACAAGTATGACTATGAGAGCACTCTCATAATAACGTAACACAATCAGAGACTGGATATATCCCCCCCTCTCTCTGGTCGCTGAAATGGGGAATTGAAATTACGGGCCAAAAGTTGTATTTACAAGTGTTAAAAGTAAGCAGAGGACACCAAACCAACTGAGACCCGAATCTACGCACTGTACAACACACACCTACACACACACCACACACACCTAGCTCCTTGTGTATTTTATTATGTGAAGCACTAAATGGTCTTAGAAAAATATTGACTCTTTGTTTGTAGATATCTACCAGAGGTGGGACCAAGTCATTGTTTTGCAAGTCCGAGTCAAGTCTCAAGTCTTTGCGCTCAAGTCCGAGTCAAGTCTCAAGTCAGGATGGGCAAGTTCAAGTCAAGTCCAAGTCCTAAACTTTGACAAAACAAGTCTTTAACAAGTCATTATGTGCTTTTCACCAAATGTAATGACATCCATCAACAGAATAATACTTACTAATCAAACCGCTCTTTATTAGTCACATTAATAATGTAATAATCAATTTTCTCTCTGCTGGTAAAGTAACATGTTTTTCTTCTATTTTAAGAGGGATCAGTAAGGTAAGCAGAGTTTGACATTCGCGCTTGGGGGGGCAAACCTTTTTTACTGACGTCAGTACACAGTCCCAACTATTGTGTAGGGTGCTACGGATACAGTAGCAATAAAGCCAGCAATCACCGCACTGAGTATGACTTTTCCACATACGAACACAACTTGTCCAGTTATCCACGCCTCATGCCCGCCGTACACACACACTCATATGAAAGGGGCGGTCTCTCCCCCCAACAACAGTGCATTACATAACTGTAAAACGTATCATAACTGTGCACATCTTATACTTATTTGATAACTACTACATCCCTTGGTTACTTGAACACGCTACAATATTATTAACCAGTGTCCTACCTCATTAAAATATTTATGCTTTAACATATTTCAGCTACTAGGGGCGGGGGGGGGCAATGCCCCCCCCCACAAAATCCGCCTATGGATCAGTAAGGTTAGGCTACCGTGACGGTTTGATTCAGAAGGAGTTTAATGTATAAGATCCCTGATGTTAAGGTAACCAGAATGTTTATTTCCACTGTGTACAACATGTTATAAGGGATAATGTGCAGCGAGGCGGTCTCTATGGGGAAAAGAACACCCAAATCTACATCCCTCTGCAGGTGGTACTTTAAGTATATTTTTATGATAATACTTTTGTACTTTTACTTCAGTAACATTTTGAATTCAGGACTTTTTATTGTAACCGAGTATTCCTACACTCTGTTACTTTTACTCAAGTACAAGATCTGAACTTCTCCCACCTCTGACAAAAAAAAAACCCCTGCTCTGAAGGTTATTTTCATTTTAGAAATCCTGCACTCAGCTTTGCTTTCTCCAATATCATTGAAATGCAGCCAGATGCTGCTTCTTTTTTCGCTTTTCGCTAATTTCTTGACTTTTTCCGACGCGCTTGCATTTAAATCCGGCTCCCCGTCTCCCTGTCGCTCTGTAGCTGGCCTGTACCTGCTGTCTTTGGAGCGTCTGCCCCCCACCCTTCTTTCACATAATGGTATGATCCTACTGTGTCCTTGCATATGATTGGCCGCATGGTGGCTCAGCAAAATAAAGTCCCGCCCCTGCCTGCAAGGATTCTCAGCAAGAGTAGGAGCGGCTGAAGAGTCTGCTCTCCCCGACGGGATTCTTCTCTTCTAGCGGCATCTCGCGATCGGCGTGTTGGAGACCTCTGAATTAAAGTATCAAGTCACCTCAAGTCAGAAGGCTCAAGTCCAAGTCAAGTCCCGAGTCATTGGTGTTCAAGTCGAGTCGCAAGTGTTTTGTGATTTTGTCAAGTCGAGTCCAAAGTCATCAAATTGGTGACTCGAGTCTGACTCGAGTCCAAGTCATGTGACTCGAGTCCAAGTCATGTGACTCGAGTCCACCCCTCTGATATCTACTAAACTACAGCATACAAATACAGAGAGTAATGTAGGCCTGTTATACGGAGTGATATATATTTTACACACTGCTCTGCTTTCTGCACGGACCTCACAGCTGTTCCCTCTGGAAATATCGCGTTGCGATGAAAGCAGTTTCTAAAATAATATCCAGGGGATGCATGCAGAGCTGTCATTGGCTGAGATAAGTCCGGCCGTGCGTCACGCCTCCACCGTTCCCGGAAATGCATCCACGGAGGAGCCGTGGAGGACCCATCAGTGTATCCCCGGTTAAAGCTCCTCCAGAGAGCCTCCTCGACGCTCGATCCTCGATGTGCATTTAGAGAAATGAGATGTCCTTCAACATGGCGCGCTGAAATCCATTTCCGGATCACTACCGGAGGACCGAGGAGTCGAGGAGGGGCTGTCCTCTTCGAGCTGGTGTAGGACATCATAAAAGCGGCCGGTGACTGCTGTGAATACATCCCGCCACAATCGTTCAATTCTGTTTTGGGGAAATGTGGTAAATGATTTGTTAGTCTTGATATAAACCCTTACAATTTCAAAGAATTTTACTTGAGGATAAATTGAATTTTTAAAAAAAATGCACACACAGAATATATTAATATACCAAACACGTGTACATCATTTGAAAACACAAATACATGGGAGCAAAAATAATTGTGTATCAACTGAAACAAAACCAATTTAAATTATTTATTTTGTAGAAAGATGATAATGTCCTCTAAACATTCACCTCGACAGATTTTGAGATTTGTCAATGTTTCTCAAACTTTTTCAGACCAAGGACCACTTAACCAATAAAAACATCTCTCACGGACCACCTAACTCCCCAAATATCAAAAAACAATAGCCACTCTCCTGGGACTCAGTAACACACACAATACAAATTACTTGTTGTCGCTGCTGAATCACCTGCATCAGGTCGATGTTGGCATCTTGACTGTCGCGTCAGATTTTTCATGTAATTTTCATTTAACTGACCCAGTCTTAAGCCATCAATCCATCTTAATTTTAAATGTGATATTTTACCAATAGACTCACGGACCACTAGGGGTCATGGACCACACATTGAGAAAGACTGATCTAGGTAAATAAATCATTTTAAAATCAATTTGAAATTAAATGGGTACAGACGGACTACACACAATTTGTTGGGAACTAAATGAAGTTCATATAATGTGGTTATATCTTTATTTAAAGCTGTTAAAGGTTATACTTTTACAAGTAGTAATAGGGGTGTCACGATTTTGAAATGGGCTCAACTTCACCCCAAAAATATATTTGCATATCAATTAACCACCCATTTGTTACCTCAAGATGGTGATTATTGTTTACTTGAATGCTGATTCTTCATTAATTGAAATCAACAGCTGTTGCTGTTACTTTTTTCTTTTCACAATATGTTTATTGGTATGTTCTTATTGAACAACAAAGTACATCACAAACACATACAGTACACACATACACGCATACACACCCTCACATTGCACCAGTATTAAAAGCATAGGCCTACAAATAAAATAAATAAAACAGAAATGTCACAGTTTCTTTTCAGAACCAGTCCAGATTCCCGTCCCTCATAATGTGCATATATGGCTCCCAGAGCTGAACAAAGTCCTTCCGCTTGCCCTTAGCGATGTAAGTCAGTCTTTCTAGACCAGTGGTTCTCTGGGGGGCGCAGAGGCATGCCAGGGGGGGCGCGAGAGACCAGGAGGAAAAATGGCTATAAAAAAAATATATAAAAAATCATAAATTGAAATATTATGGATTCGAAAATAATATGATGCAGTATTATTACGTCTGGGTCTCTGTGTTTCATTAAAGCTCGGCTCTGTGTGTGTGTGTGGAACGAGCCATTTTGTGTGCGTGCGCGAGCGAGAGAGAGAGAGAGAGAGCGCACCGGTACCGGAGATCGTTGTTGTTAGCTTCTGGTGCTAGCGAATTACGCTAACGGATATAAGGAGTTTTTTCAACAACAAAGTGGAGGAGAGTCCTCTCCTGTCAGACAGAGAGACTCAGTGAGCTAAAGGACTCTCTCAGTGTTATCTCAGTGGGTCTCAAACGTTTTGGTCACCATTAATGTAAAAAAAATTTACTCAAGGAAGGCGATACGTTTGTTAACGGAGTCAAGTGCGGCCTCCGTTTTTTCAAGCGTCTTCTCTGCATGGTGTATGCGGCCTTCGGCCTCGTTAATACGGGTTGAATTGGAAGAAACATCCCGTTTGAATTCTGTTACTTTACTCTCCAATGCCGCCATTGAGGTTGCCACGACAGTCAGACGTGTGTCAATGTTGTCCAACTTTGTTCCGAAGTCTGCCTACAGTGATTTCAACTCGCTCAAAACGTCCGCTATGTTAGCCATGTTGCTATCTTCTGAGTCGCTCCGTGGACTTGGCGGGGCTGTTTTAATCGACCGACTTCGTCCTCAAGTGAAAATATCGCAAACCTTGGTCGCAGGAGGGTTTGACATATCAAAGCTGATATTGTGTTAAAATATTTTGCCGTGTAGGTAGGTATTTTGTATTAAATTATGTGTGGTTGTCGGGAGCCTCCCAGCTAAGCTGCCATCCTGGTCTCGTCCACGTGACCCCCCGCTGCTGTTACTTTAGTGTTAATGATGTAATTAAAGATTGTGTATTTTCTTTTTTTAAGTTGTAATATTTCAAAAGTGAGTTCGTAATTAACTCTGATTGTGAACGCTTTTGCCTGCGATGAAGCTACTCCTCCCTGTTCCCCGGACAGAGAACATGAGACGAGCCACATCAACATCCTCCACTCCATGATCAGCTCGGACCCTGAAGGGAAATTGTCTGTGAAAAGTAGACAGAAGATACCGATACCGATTATTAGTAATCAAGGAGACCGATAACCGATATTTGGAACCGATATACATTTGCAGTAAAATCAGAAAATCTTGGTGTCAAAATGTAGAATAACACAAACTCCAACACAACTCAACACAACTTCTTTGAAATGCATTTAAGCATATATTATGTTTAATGAACTTTTAAACATCTTACAACTGGTTTCCTCTCTGTGCCCTTTTCTTTAGTGCAGTCATCTGCAATGAGTTAGATAGAGAGACAAGAAGTGGGGCTGCAGGCTGACATGCTTAACTAACAATAATGCTTGATGTATTACAGTATATCAAAAAATTGCCTGTCTATCTAGCATAAAATCCCAATAAGCTGCAAGCAACTGCAAAACACCAATGCTAGCTAATGTTTTGCAAACTATTAAAAGTGAGGCTATTGCAGTAGACCTAACGTTAGTTACTTCTAATATGTTGCTAAACATTTGCTAGATACATGTTGGCTAGCTAATGAGCTTCACATATCAACCTGAAAAACTGCGAGGCTCCACTCGCAGCCCCCCCCCCCCCCGCACCACAGTTACTCCGCTGCAAGACGCTGCACGCACCCCCAACTCTGACTGACTTCCCGCGTCCCTGTGTAACTGGGAAACTGATAGAATTGGATCATAAGATCGTGGTGTTTTTGCAATTTCAGCATAGGGGATTGGGATGTTTATTGAACTTCGGTGTAACACGTATGGCTCTGCCGCTCAGCGCTGCTGCTTGCTTCAGTCTGTGTCTGCGTTATTTCGCTCCTGCCTGTAATCTGAGAAGGTCCCGCCTCTCTGGCTGGCTCCCGCCCGGAAAATCTTCAGTAATAGCCTATCACAGGGTTCGTACGGTCATTGAAAACCTGGAAAAGTCATGGAAATTCTAAATTCAAATTCCAGGCCCTGGAAAAGTTATGGAAAACAATATTTTTCCCAAAGTTTTGGAAAAGCCATGGAAATGTAACTAAAGTTGCGTCAAATATAATTTACATTTTATCTAATCGCCGAAATAATCTGCGGTCGCGAGCTGTTATGTGCCATCATAACGCGCATGGTGTTATTTTTTAATATATGAAGCGCAAGCTGTGTGCTCGAGTTGTCCTGCCTGTCGGGCCGGCTGAACTCTGCTGCTCCGGGATGAGGGTCAGCTACATTATCTACAGTGCGTTCGTTAACTGTGCGGAGTCACTGTGGCACAGACTGAGCCGCTGGTGAACAGCTGTTAGAACGGGCCGTGCAGGTGTTCAGAGCAGAGCGGCAGAGCGTGATGTGAACTGAAACGTTTTTCTGTCGCAATATCATTTAAGGAATCGTTGAGCTAGCTAGCTAGCATACATTGTCACCATCTGCTAACGTTAGCTTTAGCCTTCGTTTTTTTCATAGGCTATAAACAGAGGTGGTATAAGTATAGATATTGTGCTAGAGTAAAAGTAGAAGTACTCAGATCTTGTACTTAATAAAAGTATAGTACTCAGATATTGTACTTGAGTGAAAGTAGAAGTACTCAGATCTTGTTCTTGAGTTAAAGTAGAAGTACTCAGATCTTGTACTTTAGTAAAAGTAGAAGTAGGCTACCAGAGTGTAGGAATACTCTATCACAGTAAAAGTCCTGCATTCAAAATGTTCCTCAAGTAAAAGTAGAAAAGTATTATCATCAAAATATAGTGAAAGTAGCGACAGTAAAAGTAGTCGTTTTGCAGATTGGTCCATTTCAGAATAATATATATGATATGTTTTATAATGATTGATCATGAAAGTGTTCTCAAACCTGGTAAAGGTGCAGCTAGTTTGAATGACTTTGTATACTGCAGGGTAGCTTGTGAATTTACTCCAGGTGGAACTAAAGTCTGATTTAACACTTGATTATATTTCACATCATTCATCCACATCTGTGAAGTAACTAAAGGGATTAAATACATGTAGTGGAGTAGAAGTACACCATGTACCTCTGAACTGTAGTGGAGAAGAAGAACAAAGTAGCAAAACATTGAAATACTTAAATAAAGTACAAGTATCTCAAAATTGTACCCACGTATAGTACTTGTTGAGTTTATGAACTTAGTTACTTTACACCAGTGGCTATAAAGATAGAAAGACTAAGCCTTGCACAGAGGCATGAAAATACATTTTCAAAATGCTCAACAGTGCTGCCAAAATTATAAACTGACTGCTACACAATTAAAATAAATGCTTTTATATATTTCTATTAAATGTGACTCTTTAGCGTTTCTGTTATTATTGACACTGCTGCTTTAGTTGTTCTGACTGCTAAAATCCTGTTATTCCTCATTTTAAAGCCGATATTCCGTGGGGTCGGGGGCTCGGATCCTTTTCACCTTTTTCATACCTGATGACTTTGCATCCCTGACTACAGTTGCTTTAGCGAGTAGAAGCTAGTAAGCCTACTATTTGATTTGTTTTAGATAGGCACAACATGTTTCATATGCAGACCTTATTTTCCTGTTCCATGTTCAAATAAACCATTTTCAGTGGTCATTTTTTTTTGGTTATGGAAAATTAGGTAAAGGTCATTGAGAAGTCATGGAAAAGTCATTGAAAATCATTGGTGAAAAAGTGTATGAACCCTGCTATCAGATAGCGCTGTGGGCGGGACATTGCTCGTGTACAGAGAGTGGTGACTGCAGCCAGAGAAACGGCCGCATCAGAGCCAAAGTTTTATCGGCAATTTGAAGAAAAAAAAGGCTGATACCGATAATCGGTCAAATGCGGAATATCGGCCCCGATAATCGGTCGACCCCCTAGTGTGAAGCCTGTTTCCGACTCCCTTTGTAGAACGTTACATTGGTGTCATAAGTGACTTTTTCGAACGAAGGACGTCTATCCTGACGGGAGCTCGTAACTGTGTCACAGAGCTAGCCGGTGAGCTAGCGGAGATGGATGAGTTCGGCAAGATGGGAGTGAAGCAGGAAAATAGTGACGGGGAGGAGGATGGAGCATGCGGGTGGTCGAAGGACACGAGTAGGGAGTTCAAGATTGCATGGGAGGCGAGAGAGCGCCTGAGAGAGTCGGCGGTGAGGATGGCTAGAGACGCGGGGATGTCGCCGTCATCAGCGGCGTTTCGCGCCATTGACAAGCTGGATGTAAACAACAATGGCGGCAACCAGTAGCAGCCGCCGCGTCCGTGAAAACACCCAAATACTCGTGTAAGGCAGACTGGGAGGCTTTCCATGCCCAATTTGAACTGCTAGCACATGCAGGGGGTTGGTCGATAGAGACTAAAGCGCTACAGTTAGCTTTGTGCCTCACAGACGAGGCTCTTTCATGCCTGCTACTAATTAGCCCTGAGGACCGACACAGCTATGAAGCGTTAGCAGGGGCTTTGAAGAGGTGGTTTGGACAGTGTTTCCCGCCAGAGCTGCTCCGGAATGAATTAAGTAACCGCTGTAGGAAGTCTGGAGAGGCGCTGCGTGCGTTGGCTAACGACGTGGAGAGTCTGACGCGGCGGGCGTATGCACACACAACCCAGTCTCATGGCATTTCGTGTTCACCAACACGATTTTCCCCTTTTTTTCGTGTTGCACAGCACGATTTTAAAAGCAATGTATTTCTACTGGTAATGTATTTTTCTCCGGTCGGGTCGTGGAAGACCGGAAGCTGTGTGGTTCATAAAAACATGTTCTTACTCAATATCAAGCCACAGTTATTGCTTTTATTTTAAATCGTATAATTTCGGACTTTTGTTGCCGTCTGTGAGGAAAATAAATGGGGCTCAGAGCCTCAGGATACTGAAATCTGTATTTTTTAAATCTTTTTTTCCTTCTAATTTGTTATTCTTTTCAAAATAACACACTGTTATTTACTCACCAATAACACACAATTATCCTTGCTTTTATTTATTTCCATAATCTCTGGCTTTTTTGGCGTCCGTAAGGAACTGAATTTCAAAATAAAAATAACCGGAAACAGACGTAGGCATTTCGAGCGATTACCCAAGATCCTCAGCTATGGTTTTAAGCTCGCTGATTGGATGTTTTATAATGCATGCTGGGATTTGGTGTTTATATGATATGAAATCCGGAAAACATTTTAAAATAATAAAATAATACTTAATTCCGAGTGCTCTTGCTTTTCTCTTTGAAAGTCATCACATAACGGCATTGTAATACACGGTTCGGCTGCATTACATATTACAGATCTGCCGTAGTTCTTTGGAAAAACTGAAGAAATGCCGCAGAAACTGAATACTTGACGTGGATCATAAATATATCAACAATTAAACAACATCTTCCATTTCTCTTCACACAATACGTCTCCTACAGTATCAACACTAATTCGGCTGACTTTTACATTTGATCTAATTCATAGATAGGTTATATTTACACCATAACGGTGCGCAGCTGATATAAAAGGACTGTAGTTTTTAAAGATATTACTGATTTTCTTTGAATGTAAGAATGTAAATACTGAGTCTGAAATAGTATAGCAATATGCTGTAAAATTATGTGAAAGCATGAATAAAACTACACATCTTCAGTTGTTGGACATACATAAGTGTCCTACACTAATAATGCAAAGTTATTATGGCTGTGTGTACCTTGTGTGCACCTCCTAGTGGTTAAAGCACGTTATTGAATTATTGTTTTTATGACCCAAGTTTTTCATTCATTGCATAACTACACCGTAGTTGTGTATAATGATATGTCAATAAACCTTTGAAAATCTTGAAAGGGATGTGCAAAATAGCCATAATATACAGTCTTTAATTAACTATTAGTAGAGAATAACGAGTAATGAATATACTTTATTACTCGTTTCCATTCATGTCAATTGCAGATAAATGTTTAGTCTTCTCAAGCACCAACTATCAAATATCTCTCCTGATTGTTGGCACTTGACAATCACCTTACCTAAATTTTACTCAGGTCTAACTAAAGTCTGATTTAAGGGTTGTTTATATTTCACATAATTAATCAGAATCTGCAAAGTAACTCAAATAAGTGTAGTGGAGTAAAAATACCAGGTTAACCTCTGAATTGTAGTGGAGTAGAATTACAAAGTAACAATGAGCTGTCATGTGGGTATATATTAATGCTGCGCATTATGGACACAAGCGATTTTCACCCATTTATGAATGATATGTTTTACATGTGATAGCACCAATGTGTTTAATACTGGCAACTTCTAATTGTGGGAAAAACGAAAACGTTCGGTAGAGACATCCCATAGAACATTTTGCGAAACACAATAGCCAGCATTTGTAGTTCTGGGGGGGCGTTCGATTCCAGTTTTGGATAGTCTGGCGTGGTTTCATTCCATTTCACACAGCTGTTTGACGCTCTGCGTAACCTTACGGGGACTGTAGTCCTAAACGATAGCTGGGGATTATGGGTAGTGTAGTGTCTTCGGCCATCTTAAACTCAGAAATGTTGACAATCGCAATGATGCTCGAAATGTCCCTCTACGTCTGTTTCCGGTTATTTTTATTTTGAAATTCAGTTCCTGACGGACGCCAAAAAAGACCGAGATTATGGAATTAAACCAATAAATAAAAGCGAGGATAATTGTGTGTTATTGGTGAGTAAATAACAGTGTGTTGTTTTGAAAAGAATAACAAATTAGAAGGAAAAAATATTTTAAAATACAAATTTCAGTATTCTGAGGCTCTGAGCCCCATTTATTTTCCTCACAGACGGCAACAAAAGTCCGAAATTATACGATTTAAAATAAAAGCAATAATTGTGGCTTGATATTGAGTAAGAACATGTTTTTATGAACCACACAGCTTCCGGTCTTCCACGACCCGACCGGAGAAAAAGACGTGCTGCAGGCAAGAAACACATTACCAGTAGAAATACATTGCTTTTAAAATCGTGCTGTGCAAAATGAAAAAAAGGGGAAAATCGTGTTGGTGAACACGAATCAATAGATTAAAAATCATGTTGGTGAATACGAAATGCCATGAGACTGGGTTGGCACACATGCCACCCGGAGTGCAGAGTGAGCTGGCACGGGATCAATTAATCAGGGCTCTCATCCCTGCGGACTTGAGGGTCGAGGCAGCATCTACAGTCCTTGCAGGCGGCCTTGGAGATGGCTGTGGAGAGAGAGAATGTGTGGGGTGTAGTGTTAGAAATTAAAATCAATGTTTTATGGCATAATGTACCTTAAACATACCGTCAGTTTAAATGCTATTTTATTCTGGAAAAAACCGGAAGTTCTCAATACCAAGCTTTTATTCTGAAAATCCTTCATGACGACATCCGGGACTACCGCCCATTAGTATCATTAAAGTGGCTATTGACGCTGTTAACATGTATTACATATAAAGTTATGAAAGAGATAAGGAGGAGAAAATGCATGTGGAAGTAAGCAATGTATGTAAAATGTCGAAATCCTCTGTTTAACGTGATATCGGACACAGACGAACGAGGGGGGAAGTCTCCTACGTCACTACAGCTCACAGAAAGGAGGAGCGAACAGCCAGCCAGCAAGCGGGAAGGACGAATGCTTGTAAGCTCTCTTCTGCACGGCCAGCACCTGGGAGAGGAAGCTGCAGACTTTCTCTCCTGTCTGAACAATATCCTGTTTGTGACTTTACCGCGCCTTTTTTATTAATTAAAGTACCAAATTTGAACCTCCAGAGACTCCATTTAGTCTCCTTTTTAAGCTTCTCTTTCCTGGACGCGAGAATAACGATCACAGTTAACAATTGGTATGACCCCTGACGTGATTTTCGTTGCACCGGAAGAGATTAAACAGGCGGCTGTTGCCCGGAGCCGTTCGCAGCTGTTCGACACACAAAGAGCTCAAACCACGGTAAAGAAGAAGCCTGTTACGTCAAAATTCTTCAATAGTTTATGCAGAACAATCTTAGGACTGTGTGTTGGACGGCTGCTTCCGGTTCCTGAAAATAGCTAGGAAATTAATGTTAAAACAACCAAATGTATAACAATAACAATCATAACACGTGGCGTTGCATTTTCACAGGCACGGTGATTTCAAATGTCTTCTTTTTCTTACATTTAACCCTGCATGCTATTAATTTGTGTGTGTTGTATTTTAAATATAAATGTGTGTGGTCATTGTACTTCGGATAGGTGTCTTGTTGTGTTTGCATGTAGGTGTCTCTTGTTACGTTAGTAGTTAGTTAGCCTATGACATAAGGATATATATGTCCATTTAACGATTTTTGTTAAGATCTATGAGACATAGCGAGTCAGTTAAGCACTGAGTAAGTGAAAACCAACAAGGCATAGCGAGTTAACCCAGGGTTAAGTAACTGAAGTCAGTGCTAGTCGAAAACAGTTGAGAACTGTTTTAAAAAAGTCCTTTTCAAGGAAAAGGCTTGATTAAGGTGTAAGCCTTTATCAGTGGTCATAACTGTTCTATTTTCAACCAAGATATTACGGGTGGAATACGGTATTTGGGGTTACAGCAGCATTACGTTACATTGACGACGGTCATTTAATAGTCGCTGATAGGTTTCCATATTACTTCCACCTAATGTGTCGAAATGGCAGCAGTTGACCAATAGTGGACTATAAAGTCAAATAATACGGAGATAGGTTTATGGCTTATGCGTAAGGGTTCCTAACTTTAAGTGATGATATCAATAAGATAAAGCCCATGTTTTCATAGTAAACTAGATAGAAATGTTATTTTAAACTGCAGTGTTGTTTTGTGTTGAATTTTCTTGACAAGATTGCACCCCGCCATTATTTAAACTCCCCTGTGAGAGACACGAGGTGTGTTTTCAAATCCCTTTGTTCTTCAGGTCAAAGGTTGGAAAATCAGTAGCCATCTTGTCTTGTCCTCATGCTGAAAATAAGCCACACGGCAGTCGCCATTTCGTGAAATGCTAATTGCAAGTATTCTGTTTGTTTTTACACACTCAGTCGCACTCACATGAGGCTAGGCACTCCATATTGAGAAGGACAAATCATATTTCTTGGCAGAGTTGGAACTATAAAATAGACAGGTTATCTTACCGTGGGAAGTTTGGTATTTGTAGAAGTCTGGTTTTGAAAATATTCTGCTTGCAAGTGTGTATTGGGTTTCTTTTGAGATATTTTTGTTTGCAAACGTATTGGCAGTTTATTTGAGATATTCTTGTTTGCAAATGTGTTTTGGCGGTTATGTGCTGTGTTGTTTAACCATATTCTAATGTTCTTCCCATTTTTAAGGAAATAAGCTTCTTCTTGTTAAAAAGAGGTCAGTTTTGCAACAGCTATCCCTAGTGGATTGAGCTGGAAATTACAACAGCGCACTCTGCTGGTAATACAGAATTATTACAACATTTTGAAGCTTGATTTTAAGTGTTATGAATGAACACATGTGCCAATCGCCAGGATAGAATTACAAAGTGGTTTCTAATTAAAAGATGAGAAACTTTACATAATAGACTTTCAAACTAGACTGTAGAATATTCAAACACCAATTGATTGAAGTTAACACAAATTATCGCATTTGCATAATTCCATACATTGCGGTATGCACTGTACACACTGGATTTAGATTTTCACCAGATTTTCATATTTCAAAAGTCAAAACCATACACTGTACAATTTTTATTTTAACATTTCAGATTTTAAAATTTGCATAATTTGTTATCCTTTAATTGATTAATATTTCACAAAAAACTTTCTAAAAAAAAAAATATATATAACTTTAATTTTTTTTTTTTTTTAAACCCAGATTTAAAGTTAAGTTTGGATATAGGATATTATTTATCAGGAACGAAGGTGCTAGTCGGAGTATTAGTGTTTCAATCTTTGATAACTTAATAATATTCATTTGAATAGGAAGAGAGCATGTCACCGAAAGAAACTAAGTTGAGACCAGACGCAGAGCCAGGCTCAACTGCAGACATCAAGGAAAGGGTAAAAATCTGATCAGATGCTTTAACCTTTCCAATTAAAAGAACTATATGGAGGGAAGCTGAAGAAAGATTTATAAGAGTTACAAGTCTGATACTCCATCTGGAATATACCACACAGCATAAATGTGGTCCGAGTAGCAGACCTGCCAGTGAGGGAAGACATAGCAGAAAAAACAAAAGACACCGTAGCTTGTAGGAACAAGACAAGGAGAAGGGAGGGGAAACTTCCAGAGAAGGCAGGGCAGACACCTCCAACAATTCAAGCTCAGGAAGAACCAGAGAATGCAGAGCAGACACCTCAAACAGTTAAATCTCAGATAGTGCCAGAGAATCAGATGCAGAACCAACAACCAGAGGTTTCCAAGGAGGCACAGGCAGAAGACGTTTACGGTTTGAGGGATGTTACCATTGCAACCAAATGGGCCATTGGACCAGAGATTGCCCGCAACTACTAAGACAACACCCACCACATGCACCAAACAACGGCCCTCCATGTAGTTACCCTGGGGGAGGTTTCCATGATTACGACAGAAGCAGGGGGTCTCAGGGATGTCAAAGACGAACAGCATTGCCAAACATGAACCAAATGCCACTGACAGCCTGGTATCAACCACAACAATGAGGAAGCTCAGAGGGCCAGACCACCAGGTGATGCATCTTCAGCACAAGGGTGTTTTGAAAACCAGCTACATTGAGCCATATCTGTCACCACAGGAGGGAGAGGTTGAATGTTATTTAAAAGATAGTGAGTAGCATATTGCATTTACACATAAAGCATCCACAGATTAGTAGAAGATTAAAACATAGTAGAACATTTAGCAGACTATTTTTGTAATTATGAGAAGGATAGAGATTACGAGTGATGTTGTTCCCTCACACAGAAAACTATGGTGTCCATACAGCTAGTGAGGTCAAGACGATGGGGTTTCCACCCAAAAAATATGAAGACGGAAACCTCGTACTCGCCCAAGACGGAGGATCCATACCAAATCCTCCTGTTTACACCGACTGCAGTTCAAGGGGCGGCGATACACCTGACGTGGAGCTGTTGAGACCTAAAAAACAGAAACTCGATTCTGCTGTGGTGAAATCTGGCTACAAAGGGAGGTGTCCGATAGGGTCGCTTGTCTCAAACCAGTGAAGAAGTCAACAAGAACCCAGCAGAACTAGAGAGTGACTGTTAGCGGGAGAACAGTGACGGAGCGACAGAGACTGGCACAACATTTTCCAGTCAGTACATAGATAGACCCCGTCAGAAGACCGGGGCTGTGTTTAAAAGGGAACTTCATTTATTGTTAGTGGAAGTGTAGTTTTTTTAGTCAAACAATTATGTGATTTATGGAGTCAGATTACATTTTTTCTCATAAACACAATTTTATAATCAGTCTGAAGTATCTGTTTTAAGGCAATGAGCTGCAGATTAAATAACATAACACTGATTGAGAGCTTGGATGAAGTTGTAGGGTTTTTACAACATTTTCAAGAATCAGTTTTTATTTATTTATTCTTGAGTAATTTTACTGATTTATAATGTAGTGCGTAAGGCAATATCTAATTTTGAGTGAGGGGCACCAGCCCTTCATGCATGTCACCCTAGGTGAGAATAGTTCGTATTTTCTCTCTAGTTTAGAGAAATATTATTTTATCATATCTTTGTTCAGCAGTATCAAACAATCCTCTAATCCTTGAATTATTGAGACGCATTAGCGACACCAGGGGTATTGTTTTTCGCAGCAACAATGATGCATAATACCAGGACAAAAGCCATTATTGAAACAAGTAAACTATTTTTTGTGCTAATGGCAGATTTTAGTGAATATGTTTTTATACCATCAGAAAGCCACACATCATACGATATTTTTTGTACACCTTATGGGTACACGGAGAAGTTATATTTATTTTGTGCAACATTATGGGTTTTACATGTCCTGTTCAGAATAGGGAAATCATTGCAATATTAATTGAGCATGTTATGCTCAAAGGAGGGAGTGTCATGATTATACAGATATGTTGATTTCAGTGACGTTGTAGTTAATAAATAATAACATGTAGTTAATAATAGGACTCATAACGACAAAAGGTATGCCGAAGCTTGGGCCTCCTCCAAGGAGGGAGTGGTCTAGTTTTAGATATTAGACGAATAAAAGTAATGAATATGTCAGAACTCTGAGTAATATTATCCAAGTTTTGTCTACACAGGCTAGGAATACCACAGGGATACCAGACGAGACACCAGATGAGACTCCTGTTCGGCCAGGTGATTGGGTGAGAGTGAAAGTTCACAAAAGACAGTGAGCTGATCCCGGTGGACGGAACAGTGAGAAGTTGTAATGAACTTCACACGCGCTCCGGTTTAAAGGTAAAGAAAAAGGAGCAAATTGACACCACCTCACACATTGTCACCCTTCACTGGCAACTTCCAGAACATTATTGGGAGTTAGGACTGATTTGGCAGAGCTGGAACAAAACAATAAATAGAAATAAGATAAAGATAGAAACAACTCAAAAGACGAATTGTCTATAGATTTTTATAGATTGTACACTAAAGTGAAAACCTATTTTTTGTTTTACATCTGAAAAAGAGTCCAATTTTTGTATACGTTATTATAGTACTCATTATTTAAATTCTGTAACTGACACAACCAGGGAGAAAATAGAGATGATGTCAAGAACAAAGCCAAAGCAATTGTGGGGTCCCCTCGGGATAAGAGTCAGAATACCATTGTTGATTGTGCTCATTACACGTGGCACCTTTCTGGTTAGATGGAGAGTACAATATCAAGTAAGACATGGATCCATTAGTCCACTCATAGAGAATGCCCACATCACTAACAAAACTCCAGCTGTGTTTCAGAGAGTTTCACTTATCCCCAGAGCCAAAAGATCAGCTGAGCAACAAGAGGAGGAGTTAGAAATACTCGGTCCCAAAGGTGAGGCGGTTACAATCAAGATGATTCACCCCCCATATATGCAGTTCTTGTATCAAATGATGAGATGGGTTTAAGTGATTGGGATATGTAAGTGATGGGAATTTACAGATTAGGGGAATCTCCAAATACACTGGATTCATGTTTTAGTCTGTACCAGAAACACCCCCTGTTAAGTTTATGGACAACCGACCGGTGACCTGAGCACAATTATTGAAAATGATTACAGTAGACACAGGCTACTAACCCACAAGTACAGCTTTGTACGTACAAACTCTATGAACAAAATTCCCCAGCAGATTGTGGCGACATTGCAGATATAATATGTCCAGTCACAAAAGTTACTTATGTTCTAAATAACAGTGAGATTTAAAATGATGGAGAAAATATGGGGACGTTCTTTTATAGTGTGTGAAATATGGGGTGCTTGAAACATCTAGGTTTTTCAGTTTATGGTAGAAGATGGTTTCCTGAAAGAGTTATTTGGAGTAAACATGTTACAGTGGGTGAAAACAATGTTTAGGGATATGGCACAACCATTAGTAGACATTAATTGGGTTTAGATGTCATTTAACATCTAAGACAGATAGTAAGATTAGGAAAATGGAGTGGAAAGGATTGGATTTATTTTACCTCAGTGTGTTAGAATTAACTATAGGTAATGCGGCCCGAGATCTCTCTCTCTCTGCCTGTCAGAAAATGCTACGACCGCATCTTCAGACAAATGACCTCACCACAGGAGACCCCTCCTCCATCGAACAGACGGAGAACCCGAGCTGAACCAACAACGACCTGAGGCATCCAGAACCAAACCAGTATGCTGACAAAGAGGCAAACTCTCATCGGTCCCTCAGACAGGACACGAAGTTCCAAACTGAGCCACGAGATTTGGCACAAGAGCAGAGTGTGGGACATGAGAGCGGAATACGCCAGGAGATAAAATGCAAAGCAGTTGGGCCACTGAAAAGTGTGACAGCGGAAGGATTCAAGAACGGATGGACTGAGGAGAAGGTGGACGGAGGAGAGGACAGAACCAGAGGAGTTGGCATGGGCCAGCAGAACGTGAGGGGGTCGTGGCTTGACAACCAGAGGGGGAGAGAAGGAACACGGGAGTGAGTGAGTTTACAGATAAACACACTTATTAGAAAATAATCCTAAAAACACACTGAGGGTAGAACATATTATTCAATCTTTTCATCATATAAACAAATTGTTCTTTTAGAGATTCTTATTCATGTGAGAATTTGGGGAAGATTTAATTTGTTACAATATAGATAGCAGACAAATCTTTATTTGAATGGAAAATGTTAAAGGGAGAGCTAGAACCAAGCCAAAGAAAGTATTCCAATCTAGAGTATTGATTTCACCATTGTAGCATGGATATTACCATAGGAGAACTGTTAAGGTGGAAACAACATTTGTTTGTCGTCCAAGATGTAGAGTTTTAAAAAAGACACTAGGCAAAGAGCGATTGAACATTTTAATTTTGAAAAACTAGTATAATTGGGAGTAATACATTGGATTACATTGGCCTTGGATCACTCATTTTAATGGTGCATATTTTTGACAACAAATATCGTTCAGGGAGAAGGGGTCGCTCAACCCACCCTGCAGATGTTTTAAATCTTACTTGCAGCTTCAGAGGGAGCGCACGGCACCAGAGTACGAGTTTTAAAACACAATTGCCACCACCTCCTAATGCTCATCCATTTAATCAGTGATGACCTGACATTTAGAGATGTTATTTAAAAGGAGAAACATATCTGCCATGAGTGAAAATTCCTGAATTGAACTACAAACCATTAATGAAATTACTTCTGTTTTTAAAGTCCTTGTTAAAGGAGGGAGTAATTATCACATGCTAGGGCACCCAAGGTTCCACACACTGTTGAAGGGGTCAGCATAGTTATTTAAGTAGACCAGAATTGAAAATACATTTGTGTAATGCGTTAGTGATATTCCACCAGTTTTCACACCATTTCAGGGACTTTATCACTGCATTAGAACAGACCACCCAAAGCTACTGAAGTAGGAACTTTTAAGTGATGAAATTCTACAACTGTTGTAACTGACCAAAATCTTCTCCCAGAAATGACAGTCTCAAATGCCGTACCCCAGAGTAGATGTTTGGTGATATCGTGGAACTAAAACCTTGTACCCAGTCTTGCCACAAGATTGGACTGGGACCTGTGCACTAGCACAGCCAGTGATGTTTTTTATGCAGTTAATCAACATGGCGAAACACCCCAAAGCCAGTCCTAAGAGACCAGTCCCAGGGGGAGTTTAGGCTCCAGGGTACAAGGATAACATAGGGGGGCCCAGGAGAGGCCTAGATGTTGCATTTCCATGTCCTAACGTACCGATTGATCACAACGGCCTCTTCTAGAAAACATATTACTTTCATACCTTAAATGGTATGAAAGGAGGGAGGGTACATTTCTCATGAGGAGACAGTTACAAATGCTAGCAGAACAAGACAACCCACCCCCATATACAGATGTTGATGAAAATGATGAGATTGTTCAATGAATGAAACTAAAATGCTCAAATGGAGTGAATCCATTTATTCCAAGATAGTTTATTTTATTCTTTATTATTTTATACTATTCTAATATGGTAGATCTCATGTTTTATAAATCATTGCTATTCTAAAATGGTTTGTTTCTTTTCACTTTGTAAAAACAAGTGCCTTAACACTGAGGGTGGTATGAGAATGGTTTCTGTGAAAGGAGGGAGAAAGAAATGTTCTAATACCAAGCCATTGCTGCTATTTTGAAGAACCATATTGAATGTTAAAATTAGAAGTTATGCACAAGGGAAAACTTTTATGTTTAAGCACAGTCAATGTATTTTTGTAAAGTTGAGGCTATTGAACCATTCCATTTTGATTGTATGTTTTTGATATGAGTTATGTACTATGCAAAGTTCAGATGAAGAACTCATTGATTTCAGTATTATTAGAAAGTCTCCTACGTCACTACAGCTCACAGAAAGGAGGAGCGAACAGCCAGCAAGCGGGAAGGACGAATGCTTGTAAGCCAGGCATCCTCAAACTACGGACTCCGGTCCGGATCCGGACCGAACCACCACTGTCTCCGGACTCTGAGCAAATTATACTTTTCATATGTATGATCTCTCTGTATTATATGTGAGACATCGCCACAACGCATTCGCAACGAGTCAAAATTCTCCGCTATGTCCACTGCAAACAGCGCTCTGCATGTCTGACTGTTCCACTGTGTTCCACCTGTGTGTGTCAACGCTTTGGTCCAATCACATTCAGCATCCAGTCAGCGTTTTTTCCCCCCAAACAATCTGCGAATCAGAGGCACAGTAGGGCGGGTCTTCGCGGAATGCGGGTGGGAAAAATGTGTGTGTCTCTTTCAACCTGTCTAAGTCAGAGCGAGAATTAAAACAAAAACAAAAAAATTCAGAGCGAGAGTTAACAGCTCATCTAGTTCCATCTGTACTGTAGCTAGTAGCCTAGTTTCACCTACCGGGGTGGCAACTGACACCCTAAAAATAGGCCTTGCCACTCCAGCTGCCACCCCAGTTGGCAGCTTTGTTTTGAAAGAAAAGTTGTGGCTCATCGGACATTTATGAGAGAAAGTCTCTAATGTCCGAGTGCAAGTGAATGCAGCACAAGATGCACGTCATGTAACCCCTCCCCCGGTCCTGGCGTGAGCGTGGACATACGATTTGGCGGCGATTTCATTTTGAACTGGACGGCGCAAAACGAGAAGCATTCGGACCCAAGCGCTGAAGGAATGAGGTATTTGCGGTTTACACTGACAGAGAAGAGACTGTCAGTTTGACTGTACTCAGCATTGAATCAAAACGCACTAAAGCTGTTGATCTTAATACGTTTGTGAGGCGTTTTGCTGAACAAGATGGTAATCGCCGCATTCAGCTGTAATAGACATGTCAACTTGATGCTCTGCTCACGGATGAGCATACAAAACTATTAAGATGATGACCTTACGTGTGTAAATATATTTTTTTCTTTGAGGGGGTCTGCCCCCAAAAAACTGTTTTAAGTCCTGAGAAAGTCAAATAAGACGGTGTGTAAACTACACTGCCCCGCCAAAAAAAAGTAACCACTTTGATTGAACTAGGCCAGTAGGTAAGGACTTTCCACTGGATAATAACTGAAGTATAAAAGAATGCATGACTGAAGTGATGGAGACCATGTTGAAGGCAAACAAAAGGAGGAAATAACCGGTCAAATCAAGCAATTCCCCCTCTCAGATTGCACAGCAACCAGAAGAACATAAATACTGGCTGGTGATTTGATTCATCAGCTTTGTGATGGAATAAAAAATGCACAGTGCATTTCCTTAGCTGTGGGTGAGTCCACTGACACCACTGACAATGCTCAGTTGCTGGTGTTTGTGAGTTTTTATGATGAGGCAAAGGGGGAGTTTGTTGAAGATGTGTTGGGCCTGACGAACCTCAGTGACACACAAGGGGGCAAGACATTTATAAAGCAATAATGGGAATGCTGAATGAAAGGGTGCAGCTGCCTTTATTCATAACTGTGCAGCTCTTACACTGCAACTCTGAGGGGTCAAGCACAGACACAATAACAATGAAAACTGCTGCATACAGATTATTTTTGTTTTTGCAACCTCGTGTTAAGAATCTTGTTGCAATTGTTTAAAAGTTTGAATGACCGTAATAAACGGACCTTTGTCTTATTGAAACATTTATTTTGGACCTTTAAGATTTGTATTTGAGTACCCCTGTTGTAAGCTCTCTTCTGCACGGCCAGCACCTGGGAGAGGAAGCTGCAGACTTTTTCTCCTGTCTGAACAATATCCTGTTTGTGACTTTACCGCGCCTTTTTATTAATTAAAGTACCAAATTTGAACCTCCAGAGACTCCATTTAGTCTCCTTTTTAAGCTTCTCTTTCCTGGACGCGAGAATAACGATCACAGTTAACAGTAGCTGCTAGGAGCAACGGAGGGCCGGTACCACCGGCTGTGAGGAGCTGCAGAGAGGAGGAGAAGCCTGCATGGGTTGCTGAAATGACTGAACTGATAAGGGCTGTGTCTCTGCAGCCAACACGCAGGCCAAGTACCAGGGTCTGCTGGGGGTGTGGTCAGCCAGGACATTTGGCCAGAGACTGCCCCAAGGCACACCGGACCCAGGGAAACGACGTGGGGCTCGTATAAAGGGGAAGATGCGGAGCCAAGCCCAAAAACCCCCCAACCAAACCACAGCTTTATTGCCACCAACACAGACATCCGAGGAAGGAGCCTGACAGCACAGCCGGGGGAGCCAGGCTCTATGCCTTCCTGAAGAAGATGACAGCACATGCTTGGAGCCTGTTGTCGCGATGGGCCGTGCTGGTGGTGGGAATTCCTGTTATGTCCCTGTCGCTGTGGAAGGGGTGCCCTGCACTGCACTGGTAGACACAGGCTCTACACTGAAAAAATTGATACTTTGGACTAACTTAAAAATGTTTTGCTAATTTGTTACAGCTAATTTTTTTTGTTTATTCCAACTTGATTTTTCAACCTAAAACAATTAAGTTGAGTTAAGTGAAAAATATTGCTTCTGTCTAAGATATATATGTACATTCACACAAAGTAATAAGATGATTTATTACTTTGTTATAACTTAATTGTTCCTTTTGGACTAACCTCATATTTATATTAGATCTAAGTACAGTTTTTAAGTTTGTGAAAACAAATTAAAAAAAATACTTCATTTTGTTGCAGGCAATATTTGTTATTATAGCTTCCAATATGTTCTTTTATTACAAAGCAAACACTTTAATGTACATCAATACAATACTGTGTTTTGTTTACTGTAAACAAATTACATTTGACTTATAACTAGGGCCGGGACTCGATTAATCTAATTAATTAGAGGCTTTGTAATTAATTAATCGAAATTAATCGCATTTTTAATCACATATAAATATTTGACCTAAGAACAGTGAGAAGCAATTTTTTTCACATGGATTTTAGTATACCATTAGGCGCATTCACACCGCAGTACTTTTCCCACAAAGGTTCATGAGAACTTAGTTCATGAGAACTCTTTGAACCTGGGGGTGGATTAGGCAAATGAAGCCGCTGACGTCACTTCTTCTTCTTCTGCTTTGGGTTTACTGGCAGGCCGCAAACCACTTCACGGCGTATACTGCCGCCCAAAGTCCCCGGTCGGAAGTCCCCGGAGTTGGGGACTGGCTTCAGTAGAAGCTGCTGTCCCGATCCGAGTAAATCGCCAGAACGCCGACACCTCCTCATCTCCACCGCTCCCATGTTTTATTTTGTGTTGCCATAAGTTAGTCTCTCTGCGTTTCTGCGCTGGGCTAATGCTAATAATGCTAATGCGAGGATAATAAAATGGCGGCTTCACAAAACTTTTTGGGAGTTTTACGGGGCGTGGTTTGCAATCCTCCCAGCCAATCAGAAATATAGCTCTTTTCTCACAAGAGAGCCGTACGAAAGTCCCTGCTCTCTAGCAGCTCTCTGCTCTCTAGCAGGGACTTTCGTGGGGGTAAAAAGGTTCTCATGAACTAATTTTAGTACCGTCTCTTTTTGGTGTGAACGCGATAAAAGACGCTAACGTCCACGCTAGCTGCTATATGTTTTGCATCGAGGTGATACTTGAGGCTTGATGTGCTGCGGTGATATGCGAATTCCTTTTTGCATAATTTGCACACAACCGTGCTCTTATCGACGCTTCCATCCGTCCGTTTTTTAAAACAACATTTCCCACTGTTGTTCACTGTGGTTTGTTGTTGTCTGAAGTCATGAACGTTAGTTGGTGCTCCAGTATAATCGGTACGCCTGAAACTCATCCAGTGAGAAACGTTCCGCGGTGCAAAAATAAGTGTGATTAAAATGCGTTAATTTTTGTAATTAATTAATCTTAATTAACGCGTTAAAGTCCCGGCCCTACTTATAACACTTTGTTTAGCTCAGTTCACATAAAGACAGGAATATTCTCTTCAAAAGACCTTAACATTTATTGGGATGTCTTTAAAATATGCTTCACCTATTCTGTTTTATAAAATACAATATTTTTTTAATTAAAAATAAATACATCAATAAATTAATACAATTAATTGAGTAAATTATGCAACCAATTTGCACTTATGTAAAAAATATATAAAAGTAAATCAAGATCACTTTGGCTTTTTTTTTTTACAAAACTCTCCTGTAGCCTTAACCAAATACATCACAAATGTGCATCTGAAGATGTTAAACTAGCTTGCATATCGCTCCTTTAAAATGTAAATATGTAATGCGTTTAAACCATAGACTGTATATATAAAGGTTTAAACCTGGCTTCCTTTTAATTAAAGACTAGAACGTATGCATGACATCTTGTTTTTCTTTACATTTTTAAACACTTCAACAATATTTTCTGCAGCTCTTAATTACAACTTCAGATAAACATGTATTAGCCATTAAGAAGGGTTTAAGTCAAGCGGCAAACTCTGGGGAACAGCCGGGAAGCCAATACGGAAGTGCCACACACTGCAGTTCATACATGGGCCGACTAGGGACTGGCTGCAGAAAGGAGCAATTTCCATAGACCCCCATGTTAAAATGCCCAACTTTACAGCAGAAAAAAACATGTTTCTACCCATGGATGCAATACATATTATTATCGATATAGTTAGATTCCACCTTCATGATTATGAATCTGTGAGTGAATTGTTTTCTAACACGACCCTTTTATTTATATTAGGTCTTAACGTTTTTGCATAAATTAGGGCGTGGTCACGTTGATGGACACGTACATGCCTCACTGTCAGCTAACAGCAACTTGTCCACTCTGCTAGGCTACAACCATAGAGGCTACAATGTTAGTCATAGTACTGTACTTGACCCTTTAGCTTTAGCCGTGTTCGTGGTGATTGTGCCTTTTAGGGAATATTGTTACAAATACCAGACAATTAAAATGTCGTGCTGTGCGCTTGAATGTACTAACAGAACTTCCAAGAAGTCTAAAATGATAATATTATACATGTTAACCCCGTTCGCAGGTGTTTGTGTGCTTGGTAGCTTAGCTTGTTACTTATTAGCCAGCTAAGGACGTAACCCTTTATGCATACATATACATTTTAGTTTATGATTCAGCCTTGGGTAAGACTTTTATAGTCTATGGCTATGACGCCCATAATGCTAAACGGGAGCAAATGTTAATAGGTGACCCAATTATCCCAGTGGTGAACGCCGGAGCTAACGGAGCCGCAGGGGGCTAGCTCCAGCCGGCGTCCCGGAGCTAGCCCACTGCGGCTCCGTTAGGTCCGGGCGGTGGAGTCCGTCTTTTCTCAACGTGTGAATGACAAGCATTAAGAATAACAACATATAGCTAATTCTCTCGCAGATTGTCTGATTTGATTATGAATGTAACGTTTATATAGGGGAACTACACTGTTTGCAGTAACTTGGTATGCATGTATTTCATGTTAGCTTAGCTTCTTAGCCTGAGCTAGCTTTGTTTACTTCCAGTTCGGAGGCTGCAGGTCACGCCTCGGCTCCGCCTCTTTGCCCTTATTTGGAGCAGGCGGGATTAGACTCTGACGTCACAGTCGAGCCGTTAGTGGCCGACTCCGCCTACTAAGGGCTTCACGGCAACTCTGCAGAATCCTATGGGTGACGTCACGGACATTACGTCCATTTATATATACAGTCTATGGTTTAAGTGCATTACCAGAATCTGTGAAGTCACATTCTTTTTTAACTTCAAATGAAACATACAGAGGCCAAAACAATTAATTAAAACGATCCGTCACATTTAAGAGACGGATTACGTTTTGTTCAGCCGGATAATATCCACATGTCTAGCCTACTTTTATAATTTTCGAATCATAAATCTATTGATCATAAATCCATCAATTAGATTTATGATCCGGCTGAACAAAACGTGATCCGTCTCTTAAATGTGTCTCAACCACAGACCTTATTTCCAGCTATTTTCCAAAATTCTATGGAGAAATCGCATTGCTTTTTTGTCGAGGGAACCGGAAGGAGTTTACTTCCGGGTTTTAGGACTGTGGCACTCTATTTCACACACTTTCCTGACTTCATCAGTAAGTCCATTGTCTCTGGAATTCCATCAGGCAGAACTAGCTTCCTGGTGTCATCGGGATTCGGAATAATTTGTAACTTGGCTGGCGTTTTCACGGTCATGTCAGGCAACCCAAAAGGAACTCGAAAAAACAAGAACATAAACAATGGTATTAGTAATAGTGCAATGATACACTGACGACTGAATGTCAGTGTATGTCTCATAATAGTGACATGCCTGGAATGACAGAGCAAATTATTGCCACCAGTAGCTCTCAATAAACATAGATGTGAGGATTGACTTTACATGCAACAATATTAATGAAGTGCAGTCTTGTATTTTTAAATTTACTTGTACAATACATACTTTTTCTCATTTAACTTTAATATTTTAAATTACCTTACTTAACATTTGGGTACCTAACTAGATATATTATCACTTGAGATTAGAGTAGAGTAACGCAGTGTCCACACGGCAGCGTGCGTTGAGGCTAAATTCAATCACATCGATCTCCCGCCCCGGACACACAAGCACGTGGTTTGATTGGCTAGAGCTTGTACTGGCATATAATTTGATTGGCTGACGCTTCCGTCGAAGCTTGAAAAGTTGAACTTTTCTCAACTTTTGAAGCGAGCAACGGAGGCAAAGTGAAGCGACGGAAGCACAATGCAGTTCGGCAAAGCGTGACGTCAAAGTGAATGGGAAGCTGCGTTGAAGCTTCAACCAGGGTTCAAGTTATAAACTGAGCTCTATGGGGTCTTTAAACAACAACAACAACAACACACACACAAACTTAAATATGAAAAGGTTCAACTACGCACACACATCATCTTGGCTCGCGCAACACGCTCACAGGCATAGATTGCGCAACCTTGGAAGTGCAGTGCAGGCATATTGTCATTCAAGAGATGCGTAGTTCTTTTGGAAAACATGTTTTGAGTTTAGCCTATTCACCTCGTTAGCATAAATAATACTCATTACATTGACACATGCATTATTTTTGATAAAAATAATGGTTGTTGGTAATGTATTAGCGACCCACACAGATGTATGATTTCACTGCGTCCGTTGGCTCCCACATAACTCGAACCCTGGCTTCAACGCACGCTGCCGTGATGGGCCGTAAGTCTCCATTTTGGGTTTTTCAATCCTTTTTAAACGTACATTAAAACTACTTGCAGTTCATTTTGGAACTTACCAAATGAGCATACATTGTGACCTTCAGTGGAAACAGCAAACCTGTAAACACAAAGGAAATAAATAAATAAACAAGGTGTATTTAAACAATCTTAACCCAGCATAAATCACACACCCTCACCCTCAAAGCATGGTCAACGACGACGGGCAGCGTGTTACAAGGAGATTCGGGTTGTTTCCCCCTCCCCCACTGTTACAGTCCCCTCCGGAGCGGCGTGGTCCGAGTGCGGGTTGCTGCAGAGCAGAGATACACCATCAGCCACATAACTATAGCGGTCCCGGAGCTTTAATAACGGCTCGCCAAAAGTATAAACATCTCTAACCGGCCCGTCCACACACAGGCATGAAAAAAATCTTGAAAAATCTTAATGCTGGGCGTGTCTGAAGCTTGGCGATTTTTTGCGAGCAACGCGACCAACAACCAATCACATGAATCTCCCGCCCCCGACATACAAAGCAATAGCAATGTTAAAACGAAGTAAACTGGATATAAACTCCCCAAACAGGCGAAAACCTACCAGTTTCACCCACTGTCTCTGCCACCTCCCTCCATGCCTGGTTCCTCCGGTTTGTATCCCGGTAAATAGTTCTGGTCATAAAAAACCGGGTGATTTGCTACCGTAATTTCTCGTTTGGAATATGAGGAAATGAACTGCGGTCTGGCTCTCCCAGCTTGCACGTGGTTTGATTGGCTAGCGCTTGTACTGGCGGGATTTGCATAAACGGGATTTGATTGGCTGATGCCAGCTTCGAAAGCATCGGGAGCATCAAAAGTTGAACATTGCTCAACTTTTGATGCTCACGATGCTTGCAAAGCCATGCTCCGCTCCCCACAATGCAGTTCGGCGAAGATTCAAAATCTTCTACGTCACCCCATTCAAGTGAATGGGCGAAGCTTTGAAAGATTTTTTTCATGCCTGTGTGTGGACGGGCCGTAACGCTGGCTGGGGTCTGGCTGTTAGTGTATTTAATATGCTGCAGTGTTTTTTATGAGCGGAGCACGCATTGAAAATGACCTGGTTTAACAGCTTAAAAACTAGCTAGCACGTAGCTAAACTTGCATAGCCCCATATAAAATAGCTTAAGTGAAACCAATATAACATTTGCAACTATTTAAACTTTTCACTAGTCAAACCGACACAACAGAAAATCGCCACTTGCATGATAAATGTATGAAAATTATCTGGTTAAGCCATCCTTAAAAAATGGTTACACGTGGTTAAACGTTGCTAGCTAACACATAGCCAAATACAAAGACAGATGGTAAATTAGTTGTTTATCTTGACACAACACTAAATGGATAAACATTTAAATATAGTTTAAAACAAAAAAAGCAACCATTTCAAATCCTTACCTTATTTAAAAGTGTTTTTGGGTCAGACACTCTCACAGACAGTGGGTAGCGGTGTAATGGCGGCTGCAGCAAATCTTGAAGTCACCTTGCTTTGTACGTCACGTGGTCATGTGACATGCTTTGAAGTGAAAATAACGATTTAGGTTGAATATTGTTTTTAAGTTATTTCAGGGGGGGGGTGTGTTTTGCTTTTGGGCAAACGGAAAAAATCATGTCAAAAACGGAAACCATGATTCTTAATTAGACCAATTTAAAAATGTACTTTGATTAAATGACACAGTCGTTGCACTTTTTTCAGTGTACAGTAACCCTGGTGAGAGCAGACTATGTCGGTTCTATTTTAGAACCAACAGCGGTGCGTCTACGCACAGTCACGGGAGAGCTGGCACCTATGAAAGGAAAAGGCATGCTGACTGTGTCGGTGGGGGAAGTTGAAGTGCATCATCCGGTGTGGATAGCAGATGTACAGGACCCGTGTATTCTGGGCTTGTACTTTTTGAGGGCGTCTGGTTGCCACCTGGATCTTCAGGCAGGCACAGTGAGTTTCCACGGGGGGCCTGTGATCACTATGACCCGTATCCACACCCCTGCTGAACCTGCTGGGGCTACACACCCCGTGAGTACCATAGAAATTGAACATAGAAACCGCCGCCCGTGTGCCGCCGGCGGAGGCCACTACTGTGAGAGGAGAGAGACCCGTGAAAAGGAGCTGCTGGAGGAGGACACCGTCTGTGCTGCAGCTCGACAAGTTGAAGAGGTTATTTGCCGGGAGCTCCAGACAGTGGACGTGGCAGAGTGGAAGCAACAGCAAGGGGCTGTGGTCTCAGTTTAGGGCTCTGCGTCTGTGTCAGGGCGTACTACAGCGTGCGTGGAAGGAGCCAGCAACGGAGGAGAAGAGATGGCAGGTGGTGGTCCCGAAGGGTCTGCAAGAGGCTGTACTCAAGGCCATGCGTGGAATGGCAGGCTCTGGGCACTTTGGCGTCACTAAGACTCTCCGGCGCCTTCGCCAGGGCTGCTACTGGGGGCAGTGCTGGAGGGATGTCGTAGACTTCTGTCGCCGCTGTGACCCTTGGATGGCTTATAAGGGCCCCCCTGGTCGTTCCCATGCTCCGCTGCAACAGTTTCCTGTTATCTACAGGGTGCAGCTGCCTCCCAAGGGGAGAAAAGTTGTGCTCCACAGTAGGGCTGAACGATATACCGTGTCATGGCGATAACCGCGGTATGCGCATGCGCGGTATTCACACCGCAGGGACGTGCGGTTTTATTCATTTAAAAAAAAAAAAATGCTAACGCACTTTAGCACAGAATTCAAAATAAAGATACCCTTATTACTTATCGAAACTGCACATACAATATATCCGATTAAAGCTGAGACTCCACAGATTATTTAAGTATAGTATCTAAGCGATCCAATCTCGCAACAGGGGAAGCAAACAGACATCACAACACGTACCTTTTACGGAGCTTTTACGGGAGATCGTCTCACCGTAGCTGTCAATCTGATTAAAAGACGTGTTCAATGGCATTAAACCGAGAAAGAAAAAACGCGGCTGAATCGGTTGATCCATAGGTTGATAATGTATCTGTGGCTTTGAAGCAATTGTTTATAATCCATAATTCCATTTTTATGTAAAAATCGGAGCACAAAAGTTAGCTGCTAATGGTAGCCACCAGAGTGTATGCAGCTTCCGGTTTTGGCAATGCGTCATTCTCACTCCTTATTTGTTCATGTGTTGGTGTGTGTAGAACTTCCCCTGCATGCACAGCAAACCACCAATCACAATCATTCTGTATCAAGATTGATGCAAAACAAGAGATATTTGACCTTTTTAGACAGATTTAGCACCAAAAAAACCCCTCTTTTGGGGCCATTTGGGTGGATTTTCCATATCTCTGGCCCACCTTGCTGGATTTTGACATGTGACATCTCTTTCTGACCGTCAGCGCCAATGGAATCGAGGGGAAATCACACAGTCCTTATTTGGTAATGTGTGTGTGTGAGACTTCCGCATAGCCAAGACCGGAAGCAGCAGCCACTCTGGTGGCTACCATTAGCAGCTAACTTTTGCTCTGCGATATTTACATAAAAATTGAATTATGGATTATAAATTAAATCATTTTTTTATACAGAGACGTTAAAAACCTATGGATTAACCGATTCAGCCGCGTTTTTTCTTTCTCGTTTTAATGCCATTGAACACGTCTTTTGATCAGATTGACAGCTACGGTGAGACATCTCCCCTAGAAGCTACGTAAAGGTACGTGTTGTGATGTCTGTGTTTGCTTCCCCTGTCCGAGTTCAGATCACTCAGTGATGATACTACAGTATATACCTAAATAATCTGTGGAACCTCAGCTTTAATATCTTGATATTATCGGATATCTTGTATGTGTAGCTACGATAAGTAATAAGGGTACTTTTATCTTGAGTTATGTGCCAATGTCCGTTAGCATTTTTCGCTCAGGGGTCATTTAGATGATTCTTATGAGACTTGTGTTTTGTTTTGGTAAAAATGGTTTGTATCGTCAGTTAGCTGAGATTATTTCCGTTAATCTGGTATAACACATTAATAGGTTCTTAAATATTACGATCCCCTGAGACACCACTGTCGTGAAAAAAAAAGTAAAGTACCCGCCGGGACTTTGGGGTTTAACCCAGGTTAAAAAAAACGCAATATATACCGCAGGGGGGGGGGGGGGAAATCGCGATGTCAGTTTTTTTCAATACCGTGCAGCCCTACTCCACAGAGACAGGTTGGCCCCGTACAGAGGAGTCGCTTCTCCACATGCCCAAGAGACACCGGGGTCCACAGCCTCCCCCTCGACACCCCCACCCAGGTCCCCCGGCGAGCGGAGCAGCGGCCCCCCGTCAGTGACTGAGTTCCCCCCCACTTTCTTTCCCTTTTCCCCGCCTGGACCAGAACCGGCACCCCCTGTCCCCCTGACCCCAGCCCCTCTGCCGAGAAGGCATACACGACCCCCGAGTCGGTTCAGAGACTTTAGTTTTGGTTAGTAGTGAGACCCCTCGGTTCCTGTCGAGGGCAAGAATGTGCCCTGGTCTCACTAGAAGAGATGGGAGTCCACCCAGACCTTCCTAGTTCAACTAACAGTGTTTAGTTACAGTTTTTTGTTCTAGGTTTTATTTGTTCCTCGTGGGCGAGGAACTTTGTAGTAGGGGGGTAGTGTAGCGACCCTGCATAGGGGGCTGGGTGTGTCACTCAAGCGTCCCCCGTCTCTCTGCCAATCACAGAGCTGCACAGTAATGCTGGTTGGTGTGCGGGCCTGTGGTTTGGGGAGCAGAGGGGGAGGGCTGGGGAAGTTGTGACGTTGACCCTATATATGTGTGTGAGTTGGGGTGTAGAGTGTGTGTGAGGATAAACCTGCAACCTAACATGTAACCTGTGTCTGTGTGCGAACAAAGGAGTGAATAAACCCAATAACTTGAAGCCTGTTTCCGATTCCCTTTGTCGAACGTTACAATATTGAAGTTAAATGCATCCATCTGGTGCACTTTGAGAGCAAAATGAAGAGATCTATGGATACATCTCTCAACACCCATTTGAAACAGAACTGTAAGCAGATAGGTAGGCTACTTTTTCTTTATGGATATTTTACTAATCACTCCCCTTTTAAACTGTACTCTTGTTTTACTGTCATATAGTATTTCATACCAGTTTTTCATTTATTCTCTTTTTATAACTATAATGATCATATAAAGGTATGCCTTGGAAATACTTGTTTACATACATGGTGATCAAACAATTTGAGACCCACTGAGATAACTTAGACTAAAGTTAACTATCTAAACATTGAGAGAGTCCTTTACCTCACTGAGCTGACTTTGGGAGAGGACTTACCCTTCACGTTGTAGAAACAGCTTCTAATATCTGTTAGGGCAGCTAGCTAGCACCAGATGCTAACAACCAGAGAGAAGAGAGAGACGAGAGAGAGAAGAGTAAGAGAGAGAATAGAGAGAGTGAGCGAGAGAGAGAGAGAGAGAGAAGAGCAACGAGAGAGAGAGAGAGAGAGAGAGAGACGAGATGAGAGAGAGAGAGAGAATGAGAGAGAGCTAGAGAGAGAGAGAGAAGAGAGCCTAGAGAGAGATGAGAGAGAGAGAGAGCGATAATCTCTCTCTTCTCTCTCTCTCTCTCTCTCTCTCTCTCTCTCTCTCTCTCTCTCTCTCTCTCTCTCTCTCTCTCTCTCTCTCTCTCACAAAATGCGCTCATGCCACACACACAGAGCCGAGCTCGAATGAAACACCCAGAAGTACTTGTACTGTAGCATATCAGTCTTTTTTATTGCACTTTGGCAGCAGATTCCTGTGTAGCTTCAGATCTGAGTTGTCTTATTAGTAAGCCTCATTTATACTTTTGTAGCAACACTATTTTTATATAATGGCAAAGAAAGGATTCAGAGTATTTTCTATGTGGCAGCACTGTTCAATGTTTCTTGAAAACATTACCCACTGTAGTATGTGACGTGTGAATAAACTCCAACTCTGAATCAACAACACTGTTGTGTAACTTCACTTAAATACTTGTACTGTATGTGTGTAGATTAGAAAGAGGTGAGATAAAGGATCTGCAGTATTTTATGAAGTATTAATCGTACAAAGGTCAGTTTTATACAAGTAGAAGTGTGTATTTACCTGGTAGTAGGCTGTCAGTAATGGCTACGCCTCTCTATTTGGACTGGTAGATCTCGGCAGACTGGCAACTTTAAAAGTAGCTCTCGGTTAAAAAAAGGTTGGGCACCCCTGGTTTAATTGTTTCCAACACGTGCAGTGTGTTAGTGTCACTGTGCAGAGCTGATTATTCAACACTTTGAAAGAGAAAATGTACTCCATGGTCATTTTTAGCACTGTTTCAGTGCTGTTTAGCTGGTGTACAGCAAACAAACAATTTCGGGGTGAATCATTAACACTTCAGGAAATAAGGTACACATCAGATTAATGAAAACATGCGTTTATTTTGAAAAATTTGATTTTGATGTGTTTTAAATATAACTTCTAATCAGTAGCGACATCAAACAACCCACAAAATACATTGGTCATACATGTAAGTGAGCATTTGTGCATTTGCTCATTAGGGCTCTTTAGCCTGGGGAAACACTTTAGAGGTCATCATTCCAAAATCCTGTTACAACAAATGGACAACGTGGAATACCATACACTAGAGCTAATGTGCAAAGTAAACTGACAAAAAATGTGTTTTGAAAGACTAACAATCACCACACAGGATGATCAACAACTAAAAGTGTACATGGCAACCAGTTCACATCAATGTTGTAGATGGTGGACTGCAAAAATGTGTACATGCCGTTTAAGGCCTGGTCATAGGAGATCCCAAACACATAATGTGCTTTAAAAAGTTCATCAAAACTGACAGGGAAGACTTGGCCTTGCAGGGAAGGAGCTCACCATCCAACGCAATATAGTACTCATGGAGCAGTTTCTTGTGGTCCCAACTGCTAGGATGTAGGGTTGCCTCCACTGGACCAGAGTACTCCTGAAGGCTGGAGATGACTGTAAGATAACAATAAACAAAAATATAACTGCAATGCACATCATATTTTGATGGATGGGTCAGACACTGACAAAAACCTTTGATGGCAAATCAGATCAGCTCGGCCATTACCATGAACAGAAGTCAAATGCAACATACACATTAATGCAGCAGTAATACAAAACCTAAAAACATCCCAAAAATAGTAAAACACTGACAGGGACAATTCACTGCACAATGAGTGCTTTTACTTATACTTAAAGAACATTTAGCTGATTATACTTGCATACTTTTACTTAAAGGGGACCTATCATGCAAAATGCACTTTTGTACGTCTTTTATACATGAATATGAGTCCCCAGTGTGTCAGGGAACTCACCAAGTGTCAGAAAACACAACCCTCTCTCTTTTCCTCCATACCCAAATCTCTAAAAACGGGGCTGCAACGGAGCTGATTATTATTTGAATTTTTCTGACGTCAGAAAAGGGGTGCTCCGCCTATATGGGCAACTCTCCACCTATCAGGGGAATGAGAGACCGCTGGAAAGCGCTGGAGACGCTGTAGTACATATGCCAGGCCTGTAAGTGGCGCTGTAGTCTGCCACAAAAACAGGGCTGAAAAAGAGCAAATACAGCGAAATGAGGCATGGCTAAAATGCATGATCTGTTTGGTATTTTGAAAGAAAAACTTCACAGACATGTTTTATATAGGTATGGTCCTACAATATATGTTTCAAATATAGCATGATAGGTCCACTTTAAGGACTCTAAGATAGGTTTTAAGTGCAGGCCTTTTACTTATAGTATTTTCACAGGGTGGTATTTGTACTTTTACTTCACTTAAATCATATGAAACTTCCTCCACAACTGGAAATGGTCTATTGCACATGTACAGTACCAAATGTAGTGCGAAGTTAGACTTAACTGTTAACAGCATTATATCAGGTGGGAGGCAAGAGCTTCGAAATCATTCATTCAACCTTACATGTAGGTCATCTCCTTTTGAAGATTCAGTGCCAGAAATCACTGCCAGATTCTGCAACTATATAGATCATAACGTAAATATAGTTAACAGCTGCATCTCGCCCAAATTCCCACTTGCATCAGCATCTGCACCTTTTTTGAGACTGTAAAGCAAACCTTTAAGAACAGCTTTTAAGTGATCACATGATTAATGACAAGTATTCAGAGCAAGAAGAGTTTTTGTCATTTGCACTGTTGAAGAATGCACAGTGATGCAAACACAGGTATGGTGAAAAAAGAGAGAACTATTCGAAGCAGAAAAAAAACAGCGTAATACCATCTGACAAAGGCCTGTGCTATAATGCTTCAATTAACTGCTATTCTTTATAATATACTCAGATCAATAGGAGACAGAGATGTTATAAATCAAGGGTTTTTATTATTGTTTACAGCAGGGGTGGGGAACCTTTTTCCTTTCAATTTTTACAACATCCTCCGAGGGTCGTACAAATTATTGAACTCAACCTCTGCTTAAAAAAACTAAAATCACAGCCCATTCATTTCGCCTTTCTTTCATGCTGTGCAAAGAAAAAGCAACCTTTTAATCCAGATATCTTACCATGACTCACGCATGCATGCATGTGCACGGTTGTGGCATGACCACCAAAACAGAAAGATATGGACACAAGATGTGTGCAAATGTATTTAGTATCCATGTGAACATGATTTAAGTGGGGGGGAGACCTAACCTCCTCTAGGGGGGTCAGGGGGCATGATCCCCCGGGAAGATTACATATTGAAATTAAAAGCATCAATCTGGTGCACTTTGAGAGCAACATGAGGAGATCTATGGATACATCTCTCAACACCCATTTGAAACAGAACTGTAAGCAGATTTTTCTTTTTGGATATTTTACAAATCACTCCCCTTTCAAACTCTATTCTTGTTGTTTTTAACAACTTTTTTGTTCCTGTCATATAGTATTATATACCTGTTTTTAATTTAGTCTTTAATGTCTCATTAATAACTATAATGATCATATCAAGGTGTGCCTTAACCTCACTGAGCTGAGGTTATTTGAGCCTCTCAGGAGAGAGCTCTCTTCCACCTGGTTGTAGAAAAGCTCTTTAAATTCGTTATAGCTAGCTAACCAGATGCTAATAACAAGGGATCGCCACTGTGCTTACAACTAAAGACACAGCCACGCAAACACTGCGGTGTGTACGGCTCCTTATGGGTACTGCAATATTTGAAGAGCTGGAGCGGCGTTCCGTTGCTCTCCGTCAGCCCTCCAGTGGTTCCCAAACTTTTTGTGCCCAAGGCACACCAAAGGACAAGTAAAAATCTCAAGGCACACCTATTGTGCAAAATAGCCCTTATAACACGTGTTATCACTCATATCATGTAAAATATCTGTAAATGTGCATAATTATTTACTAATGCCAAATAAAATGTGAAAAAGACAACTATATTACTCATGAAATATTTATTAACGAAATATTTCAGAAATTAATTTGAAACTTTATCAAATTAGGCTTCATCAAAGCAGCAACACACTCTATTAAACCAGACAGGTCACAAAATAAAAAATGAGGCAAAGGAAACTCAGCAGAAATTCAGCACAGAGAACTGTCAATGCAAGGAAGCTGCATTGTCCATGGTCCTGAACTACAAATTATAAATGTAACATTTCAGCAATCAACATTGAAACATGTGCTATTGTAAATATTTTGCCGACTTACAAATTAGTGAGATACATGTACCTGTCGGGGCGCGCAGAATTTTTAAATCCTTGGTGGCACTGAGGAGAGGGCCACTCGCAAGTCCTGTTCAACAGAGAGCCGTGACCTCCTGTTGTTCTTCATGTAAATCAGAGTAGAGAACGCCAACTCCAGAGATGGGGTCGTTACTAAAAAAATGTAATATATTACATATTACTTTAAAAAAAGTAATATATTACACTACTTTGTTACTATCTACATAAAGTAACTCGTTACTTTACTCGCCGAGTACGTACGTACTGCGCATGCGTGAGTGGCAATAACTTTCCTTACCAGCAGGCGGCGGTAGTGTGTATTTGTCATTCAAAACAGGCAACAACCGGAAGACAGAGAAGAAGAACAGACTACGTGATATAAACAAACAACAAATAGCGTGTGCGGTAGCTTCACCTTAGCATGTGTTCTTTGCAGGTGCTTGTTGAGGTTTGACGTGGTGTTTCCAGCAGTGGATAACAGCTTCTGGCCTGGACACAGTTTGCACCTCACCGTCATATTCCTGTCTATTCTTCGGACGAACTCAAAATAATGGGCATACCTCCACCCCACGAGAGTTATCGCTGACTCAGCCATGTTTATGCAGCACTGCACATGGAGATATGGATGCGCAAGTCGCGCAGATTACGTACATATAAACCTACAAAGTACTGATATAGTAAATTAAAAAATAATTATTTTTGTGTAGTTGTATATTGCAATAATAATGTATGGTTGTCACAAAATCCCACAGCACACCCGGACTTGCCTCACCAGTGTGCCGCGGCACACCATTTGGGAACCACTGCTCTAGTCTACACTCCTTTCAGACGAAACATTACCACGTTACGCTCGTGTTGTGTCCAAGGAACCTGTCAGGCCAGGCCAGGAAAAACAGGCACTCGCTTGTTTAATTATTTTGCGATCTACATTTCTTCTTCTTTTTTGAAGTGAGAAGTTGTCAGTCGGACGGATGGACGGACGGACGGACCCCCCCCCCAAAACGAAAACTCTTCGGTTCTCCACGAATTATACAAGTCACCCAAATCAGCGTTAAAAAAGCGGGAGGCGCCGAAAAGCGACTAATTTGCATCACTGAATGCAATAAACGTGGCTTAACATCAGAAGGCTGTTTGAAGGTTAACATTATATTGTGTGGTTTTCTTTGGGCTCCGGGTTACGTGAAATTCAGTTTTGGCTCTGGGTTTCGGTGTGCCACACCACGATTTTCGGTTTCCCCATCTGGCTAAGCCAGTTTCTGAAGCTTTTAGTAATTTGAATGTCACTCAGCTAAATAGCTGGTCCATTATTCACATCCGTTAATCCTGATAGTAAGATTGTGTGTTTGTGTTACAAAGTCTACCTGAAAAATCTGATTCATTATTTTGCTAAATAATATTTATTTATTGTAGTTTATTATTTTCATATTTTCTTTGTTTGTTTGTTGATATAACAATTTGTTGTGTATGAAAAATAAAATACATTAAACATTTCGAGATAACTTTATTTTTTTTGTCTTTAAGATTTGTATCACATTTTTCACATTTTATACATAGATGCAACAAACATATACAGGCAGCATATCCTCCCTAATCGAGAGGGGTCTGCCTGCAGGCCTCTACTCTCAGGACAGTTCCGATGTAGGCTGCACTCTCAGGACACCTCCACTGTCAGTACAGGAAGTGACGATTCTGACGAACAAGTTTTTTCCCCCGCCCCCCGAAGGACTCGTCAAATCACAATGGAGACTCATCACGGAGGTGATGAGTCCGCTCACCATGCACTTTGAGTCGGCCTTGGTCAAGCCCTTTTGACCCCCCCATGATGGTTCTCGTAAAAGTTGACTTAGCCATTTTTCGCTCAAATTACACCATGGACAAATGTAACAGGAGTTGACAGGGGACTCTTCCCGGCCTCACGAATGCCTATTTTTGGACACTTTTTTTCACTTTTCCCCCGGTTTTATTAATTTGTCTTTTTTTGGCTATTTCACCCAGTTCCTTCGACCTGTGTCCAGCTGTTTCCAAGACGCACCGTCTGACTCAGGGGTCCCACCACGGGTCAAATCTGTATCAGTCTGTATCAGTCTGTATCAGCTCCGTTGCAGCCCCGTTTTTAGAGATTTGGGAATGGAGGAAAAGAGAGAGGGTTGTGTTTTCTGACACTTGGTGAGTTCCCTGACACACCAGGGACACATATTCATGTATAAAAGATGTACAAAAGGGAGGTCCGGTTATGGCGTTGGAGTGATCGGTCGCATTGGCGTTGGCTCCCTAATCCTTTTTCGCTTTTACACATATACACCCAGACGTCTGTTACTTCTCTCACTTGATTAGTCATTAGGAGTGCCTCAGTAACTTTTTCATTGTTGAAATGAGTAAAACTCAAGGCAGTCGTGGCAAAAGTCAGCAACAAACTAAACTCTTCAGCTCGCAAGATAAAGAGGCTAACAAGATGGCTACCAGTGATTCGGAGGCTAGCGTGCAGCCGCTAACACTCGTTATGCTAGTCGGAGAGCTTGAGAAACTGAGTAAAGACGTAACAGGTGAACTTACCGCTTCCATGAACACCGCTCTGGCCCCAATCCAAGCCTCTCTTCAAAAGATCACCGACACCGTGGCTACACATACTGCCACCATCACCGGAATGGAAACGGCTCTCAGCGCCCATTCAGATGGAATCACTACTCTGGAGCGAGAGGTGGCCATATTGAAATCCAAGTTGGAGACCACTAATCAGGTGAATGATAGATTGCAGCTGACGGTGGAAGACCTGGTTTCACGTTCCAAACGACAGAATCTCCGTGTGATTGGCATTCCAGAAGGAATGGAGGGGGATGATGCTCGTCTCTTCATGACTACACTGTTCAAGAAGATGGTCGGAGACCCTCAGCTGGATACCTTGGAGCTAGACCGGGCACATCGCAGTCTGGCTCCGAAACCGCCGCAAGGTTCCCGGCCCCTCATTGTCCGCTTCCATAAATATGCCCAGAAGGAACGTGTGCTGCTGTGGGCTAGGAAATCCCGGGATGTCTCGTACCAAGGTCATCCCATCAGGATCTTTGAAGATTTCAGCGCCACACTCGCCAAGAAGCGGGCCGCCTTTAACAAAGTGAAGTCGCAGCTCTACAAGGAGGGAATACGCTTCGGCTTACTCTACCCAGCCCGCCTGCGTGTTACTATTAACGGACAGACTCGCATTTTTGACTCCGCGGAAGAGGCAGAGCGTTTCTATCAGGTTCATGGCAGTAAGTGAATGATCAGGACTCTGTCCACATACCCCCTCTGAATCTTGTTTTTCACTTAAGTTATTTTTATTTCTATAACCGAGCTGAAGCTACACGGACATGACCGTTAAATTAGACATTGCTTGCAGCTCCCTGCTAGGCCAATAGAGGTCACTGCTGTCTCGTTTATGGGGGTGTGGACTGGGGAATGACGGCAATTCAGCTGGGGTTGTATATGTGATAATTATACATTTTGAAGGGAAGCCAACTACACCGTAGTTAACCGGATGTGTGCAGACAATTTCCTGCGTGCTCATCTATGTTACAGGATGAGTTTAGGACAAGGTTGTAGGGATTTGTTAGAGATTCAGACATCTGATCTCGTTGGGTTGTGTTTTTTGTGTGTGTTTTTTTCTTTCTCTTTCTTTCTCTTTTTTTTCAATACGGGAGGAACTTTTTTCTTTGGTGCCCATTTTTATAACACATTTGAAGTTGTTACCTTGCTCTGTGTTGTAGCCTACTGGCTAATTCATAATTTCATCATATTATTCCAAAGGCTGATATTGTGGCTCATACTCTATGGCTGATATGAGACAGAGAGCTACGCAAGGATCAATCAGGTTTACAAGCTGGAATGTCAGAGGACTTGGCGGGCCTACTAAAAGAGCCAGAGTATTCTCACATCTTAAGGATGTGACGACGGACATTGCTTTTCTGCAGGAGACCCACCTGCGTGTCTGTGACCACACCAGACTGCGGAAACCCTGGGTTGGACAAGTGTTCCACTCCAGCTTCAATAGCCGTTCCAGAGGTACAGCAATTTTACTACACAAACGACTGCAGTTCTCTTTAGAAAAGTGTATTTCTGATACAAATGGGCGTTACATTATAGTCGTGGGTGTATTGCTCCAAACTCCTGTTATTATGGTTTGCGTCTATGCCCCTAATTGGAGTTGTCCTAATTTTATGACGTCCTTATTCTCATTAATCCCATGCCTGGACTCACACCACCTTATTTTGGGGGGAGATCTTAACTTGGTTGTTAATCCTGCCCTTGATTTATCCAAGCCAAAAAACCTAACCCCATCTAGTACGGCTAGAGCTCTTATGACACTTGTGGACGAAATCGGTTGTGTGGATACGTGGCGATTCAGCAAAAGAGTTTTCATTCTATTCCCATGTTCATCAAACATATTCTCGCATTGATTATTTTTTTTTAGACAAAATACTCCTTCCTTCAGTGAAATTATGTGAATATTCAGCAATAGTCATATCAGACCATGCCCCCCTTTTATTAGACTTGGAATTGATTCCTAAAAGTGGACAGCGCTCAAATTGGAGATTGAATACTGGGTTATTATCTTCTAATAAATTCTGCGAATTTATTTCTGAGAAAATTAGGCTCTTTATCCTAAATAACAAATCTGACTCGACTTCTCCTTCCCTCCTGTGGGAAACCTGTAAAGCGGTAATTCGCGGTGATATTATCTCTTACAGTGCCAGGGAACATAAGCAGCGAATACAGAGACAACTTGAGCTGATGGAAGCAATTCTACAAATTGACAGACAGAACCCCTCTTCTCCTGGTCCCGCTCTTCAGACGGAGAGACTCAAGCTCCAAACTGAATTTGATCTTATTTCCACAAACAAAGCAGAGTTTGTTTTAAGGCGCACAAAGAGTACCTATTATGAATATGGGGACAAGGCCAGCCGACTGCTAGCGTTACAACTAAAGCATCAATCTGCCTCACGTTTTATTACACAAATTCGCAAATCCCCCCATACAATAGTTACAGACCCAAAGGAGATAAATAATGTTTTCGCTTCGTACTATTCTAATCTTTACCAATCAGAGGCTCCACCTGACAACATCTTAATGAAACAATTTTTGGATAATTTGGACTTCCCTATGATCAACGAAACAAGTAAAAGGAATCTAGATGCTCCACTCAGTTTAAAGGAGGTTACAGACAGTCTCAGATTAATACAGAATGGCAAGGCACCGGGCCCGGACGGCTTCCCAGCTGACTTTTTAAAGAAATTCTCTGATCAACTGGCTCCCTTGCTATTGGATATGTTCAACGACTCCTTAGAGCGTGGTTCCCTTCCTCCATCCGTAACTCAAGCATCAATTTCACTCATTCCAAAGAAAAACAAAGATCCAGCAGAATGTAGCAGCTGGAGACCTGTTAGTTTGCTCAACTCTGACATAAAGCTATTAGCTAAGACCCTGGCTAGCCGTCTGGACCCCTGTCTACCAAACATTATTTCGCGTAATCAAACTGGCTTCATAAGGGGTAGACAGTTGTCCTCAAATATTCGTCGCCTCCTTAATATTATAATGTCTAAGTCTAGCACACAAGAGGCTGAAATGGTAATCTCTATGGATGCAGAGAAGGCTTTTGACCGAGTGGAGTGGGGTTATTTATTTTCAGCTCTTGACAAGTTTGGTTTTGGTCAAAGATATATTTCATGGATTCAATTGTTGTATAGTGCTACAGCTAGTGTGACTACCAACTCCTCTCAATCCAAATTTTTCCCCTTACAACGCGGTTGCCGCCAAGGCTGTCCCCTGTCGCCTTTACTGTTTGCAATTGCAATCGAGCCACTTTCCATCGTTCTTAGAAACTCACCAGCTTTTACAGGTATCTATAGGAATGGGGTTGAACACAGGGTTTCGCTGTATGCCAACCCTGTCTCCTAAAAATTACGTTCCCACAGAACTAAACTGCATTCTGAATTACGTTTAGCTTGAAACGTATTTACTCCCACGTTACGTTCGTTATGAACGTATCTAAAATACGTTTATTTTCTACATATCTTCTAGAAACATATTTTCTCCCACGTTACGTTCCTTATGAACGTATCTTAAATACGTTTATTTTCTACATATCTTTGCCATTTATTGTCTTGCTTATAATAATGATAATAGTCATTTATAAATATCATTTTAGAGCACACCTTTGAAATCGAGAATCAGGCTCGATATATGGTTAAATTAAAATCAGTAGGCGAGGCTGTAATTTCGCCAGCTGTTACTCTCATGAGCGAGGCAGAAAATAATAGTTTTAACATGACAAAAAGCTGCTGTGTCGTTTACCTCAAACATTAAAACAAATCCAGAGTTACGTGTTTCTGTACTTCCTCTAAGAAGAAAAGACAGTAAAAGAAGAGCTCTGTGGCTTCAGGCTTGATCGCCGTTCAAATGACAGCGTTGGTTTCCCCAAAAGTGGGCGGGGCTGTAAAGTGACGTAGATGTTACTATCATCTATTATTCAAAACCATTCTATGTATTCTAACGTAAATTACATGCCAGTGTTTTATCTTTTTATTTATTTGTTTTTATTTTAAATCGTATAAACGTCTGTGAGGAAAATAAATGGGGTTTAGAGCCACAAAATACTGAAATCTGTATTTTTTAAAAATCTTTTCCTTCTAATTTGTTATTCTTTTCTAAATAACACACTGTTATTTACTCAACAATAACACACAATTATCCTTGTTTTTATTTATTTGTTTAATTCTATAATCTTGGACTTTTTAGCCGTAAATAAAGTCACCAGAAACAGACGGGACATTTCGAGATTTAGGATGGCCGAAGATACTACATTACCCATAATCCCCAGCTATCGTTTGGGACTACAGTCCCGTTGACAAACCCCATGATGTTGGAGTGGTAGTGCGCCAAGGTTACGCCGAGCGTCAAGCTCTTTGAAATGGAACGAAACCACGGCAGACTATTCAAAACTGGACTCGAACGCCCCCCGAGAAATACACATGCTGGCTATTGTGTTTCGCAACATGTTCTCTATGGCACGTATCTACTGGGAATTGTAGTTTTAAAAGACGTTTTTCCCAAAATTAGAAGTTGCCAGTATTAAACTGTGTACAGCCCTGGAGGTTTAGGCGATAGGAAACACATTGGTGTGTACACATTTAAAACATGTAATTACTAAATGGGTAAAAATCGCTTATATCCATAATGGGCAGCATTAATATATACCCACACGACAGCTTACTTTGTAATTCTACTCCACTACAATTCAGAGGTTAACCTGGTATTTTTACTCCACTACATTTAGTTTAGTTACTTTGCAGATTCTGATTAATGATGTGAAATATAAACAACCCTTAAAGCAGACTTTAGTTACACCTGAGTAAAATTCAGGGAAGGTGATTGTCAAGTGCCAACAATCAGGAGAGATATTTGATAGGTGGTGCTTGAGAAGACGAAACATTTATCTGCAGATCTCTATAAAGTATATTCATTACTCGTTATTCTCTACTAATAGTTAATTAAAAACTGTATAATGGCTATTTTGCACATCCCTTTCAAGATTTCAAGATTTTCTAAGGTTTATTGATCATATACACAACTTGGGTCGCAGGTTCCTCAACAGCGCATTACAAGACATCTATCAATATGTGTGTACCTCCACCATTAAACTGTCATATTCTGCACATTTCTTATTCTATCTACATACATAAGAGTATAATTAATGTGTATAATATCAGTTAAAAGAAGTGCTTCAACATAGTTAACATTGCAGGAAAGCAATATATTAGACGTTAAGTACTTTGTCAGGCTTAATATGTATCTGTAGATACCCCCAAAGCTTTTTTCTTGTTTAAAATAAGACCTTAACCTAAAGTATTCTTTAATGTGTTAATAAAGGTTAATTCGTTTTTCTATTTTGCACATCCTCCTATTAATATCTTTGTACATCCGGCACTAAACTGTTTTATTGTAGAGATCACTTATAGTATCTTCTTGACTTTTTATATTCTATATTTCTATCATTGACCTTCTACTTTCCCCCTATGAAAGTATGTACTCTTAATATTGTTTTCATCAAATAACATTATTCAACAAAAATAATTCAATAACGTGCTTTAACCACTAGGCGGTGCACACAAGGTACACACAGCATACTAATAATAACTTTGTATTATTAGTGTAGAACACTTATGTATGTATAACATCTGAAGATGTGTAGTTTTATTCATGTTTTTACATAATTTTACAGGATATTGCTATATTATTTCACATGTTTTACTTCTACACATTAATATCTGATTTGTAAAACATCACAGACAGAGAGGTATATCCGTCATTTAATGGTACGCTATTGAAATTCTGAATCCATAGATGTGTCTCCCATCACCCAAATCCCCTGACTATTCTCTCAACTCAGTATTTACATTCTTATATTCAAAGAAAATCAGTAATATCTTTAAAAACTACAAGTCCTTTTCTATCAGCTGTGCACCGTTATGGTGTAAATATAACCTATTATCTACCAATTGGATCAAATGTAAAAGTCAGCCAAATTACTATTGATACTGCAAGGAGACGTATTTTGTGAAAAGAAATTGAAGATGTTGTTTAATTGTTGATATATTTATGATCCACATCAAGTATTCAGTTTTGGCGGCAGTTCCTCATGTTTGTCTAGAAGTCTTCTCATCAGGGCTCTATAAATAAAGAACTACGGCAGATGTATAATATTTAATGCAGCCGAACCGTGTATTACAATGCCGTTATGTGATGACTTCCAAAGAGAAAAGCAAGAACACTCTGAATTAGGTATTATTTTATTTTTCGTTTTCGGATATCACAACTTATTAACACCATATCCCAGCGTTTATTGCGGCTAAAACATCCAATCAACGAGCTTCAAGCTGAGGATCTTGGGTAATCAGTTCGGTGGGTTTGTGGTGTGTATCGCTCGAAATGTCCCGTCTGTTTCCGGTGACTTTATTTACGGCTAAAAAGCCCAAGATTATAGAATTAAACGAATAAATAAAAACAAGGATAATTGTGTGTTATGGTTGAGTAAATAACAGTGTGTTATTTAGAAAATAATAACAAATTAGAAGGAAAAGATTTTAAAAAATACAGATTTCAGTATTTTGAGGCTCTAAACCCCATTTATTTTCCTCACAGACGGGAAAAAAGTCCGACATTATACGATTTAAAATAAAAACAAATAAATAAAAAGATAAAACACTGGCATGTAATTTACGTTAGAATAAATAGAATGGTTTTGAATAATAGATGATAGTAAAACGTCACTTTACAGCCCCGCCCACTTTTGGGGAAACCAACGCTGTCATTTGAACGGCGATCAAGCCTGAAGCCACAGAGCTCTTCTTTTACTGTCCTTTCTTCTTAGAGGAAGTACAGAAACAAGTAACTCTGGATTTGTTTTAATCTTTGAGGTGCAATAAACGACACAGCAGCTTTTTGTCATGTTAAAACTATTATTTTCTGCCTCGCTCATGAGAGTAACAGCTGCCGAAATTACAGCCTCGCCTACTGATTTTAATTTAACCATATATCGAGCCCGATTCTCGATTTCAAATGTGTGCTCTAAAATGATATTTATAAATGACTATTATCATTATTATAAGCAAGGCAATAAATGGCAAAGATATGTAGACATAACGAACGTAACGTGGGAGAAAATACGTTTCTAGAAGATATGTAGAAAATAAACGTATTTAAGATACGTTCATAACGAACGTAACGTGGGAGAAGATATGTAGAAAATAAACGTATTTAAGATACGTTCATAACGAACGTAACGTGGGAGAAAATACGTTTCTAGAAGATATGTAGAAAATAAACGTATTTACGATACGTTCATAACGAATGTAACGTGGGAGAAGATATGTTTCTAGAAGATATGTAGAAAATAAACGTATTTGAGATACGTTCATAACAAACGTAACGTGGGAGAAAATACGTTTCTAGCTAAACGTAATTGAGAATGCAGTTTAGTTCTGTGGGAACGTAATTTTTAGGAGACAGGGTTGTGTATGCGGATGATTTGCTGCTCTATGTCTCGAACCCTACGGCCAGTATTAATAGGATTCTTGACGTTTTACAAACGTTTGGTTCCTTTTCGGGATACAAGTTGAACATCAGTAAGAGCGAATGCTTCCCTCTTAATCTTGCGGCAAAACAGATTCCGGCCCAGAGTCTGCCTTTTCATTTGGCCTCCTCTGGTTTCCGGTACCTGGGCATTAATATTTCGCATAGTCTCCCCTCACTTCATAAGCATAACGTTTTGAAGTTGGTGAAGGAGGTTAAATCTGACCTACAGCGCTGGAACTCTCTCCCTCTGTCGATTGTAGGTAGAATCAATTCAATCAAAATGAATGTGCTTTCTCATTCCTTTTTCAATGTTTACCATTATTCTTCCCCAAATCTTTTTTTAAGGACTTAGACAAGACTATTTCATCTTTTATTTGGGCAGGAAAGACCCCAAGGGTAAAATATTCTGTCCTACAAAGGGCTAAAGAAGATGGTGGCCTTGCTCTACCTAACCTTTTGGCATACTATTGGGCGGCCAATATTCAAAACATTCACACTTGGCACAACTCCCCCATTACAGACTGGTGCCAGATGGAAGCGCGGTCTTGTGGCTCTATCTCTTTATCGTCGTTAATTTGTGCCCCCCTAAAATCATATCCTGCTAAATGCGTATCCAACCCAATTGTACAATCTACTGTAAAGATTTGGAAGCAATTTAGACGCCACGTTAAAATTGTTTCCCTTTCCCTGCTAATGCCCATTTGTAATCATATTTTTCTTCCTTCATCTCTGGACCCAGTTTTCTCTTTGTGGAAGGAGAAAGGGTTGGTTCATTTCAAACAACTTTTTGTTGATAACATTTTTGTCTCCTTTGATATTCTCAAGACTAAATTTGACCTTCCAAACTCTCAGTTATTTAGATATTTTCAAATCCGAGACTTTGCTCGTTGTAACTTCCCCAATTTTCCTCATCAACCGCCTAATTCTCTCGTTGATACAATTCTATTGACCCCTGTAGTACGTGGAGTCATTTCAGCCGTGGGGAAGTTAATCTTATCAGCATTATCATCTCCTTTAGCGACTAGGAACATCTGGGAGAAGGAGCTTGGGGTTACCTTTTCAGATGAATGGTGGCAGGGGGCCCTAGACAGAGTCAACTCTACTTCATCTTGCGCCAGACTGACACTGATACAGTTTAAGGTCCTACACAGATCCCACCTGACCAAAGTTAGACTTAGCAAACTGTTTGACACAAGTGAGATGTGTGATAGATGCTCTCTCTCTCCGGCCAACCACACACACATGTTTTTCTCCTGTCCAAAGCTGGGTTCATTCTGGTCCTCTTTTTATGATACACTCTCGAAGGCCTTCAATAAGCCGGTGGTTCCTAGCCCTTCAATTTCTATTTTTGGTGTCCCTGAGGAATTCTCTAGTTTCACTAACAAGGAGAGCAATGTTATTGCTTTTGCTTCACTTGTAGCTCGCAGACGTATTTTACTGCAGTGGAAGGACCAGAAACCTCCATCTTCTCAGTCGTGGTTGAAGGACTTAATGTCTTTCTTATACTTAGAGAAGATTAAGTATAGTATAAGGGGATGCTCTGATAAATTTAGCAGAACCTGGGATCCTATTCTCTCTTTTGTTAATTCTATTCCTTCTTTAGGGGATTAGATAATTCTATTACTCATTAATGTACGCCGTAGCTACTATTGAGACTGGACGGTTATAATGCAATGATAAGTGATTGTCTCCTTTGGCGTGTGAATGGTCATGCAGCCCAATGTGCATTGTGCAACACAGTGTTTCTTTGTATTTCTGTGCTTTTTTGATATCCTCTTGTATTTATTTATTTTTTATTTACTAATTTTTGCTCCTCTTTTATATCGTATTGTGACGCTTTTCGGTTTTGTTTTGTAGGGGGGTGGGGGGATGGTTACTATGCCATGTTTGTTGTTAAAAAAAAAGTAAAATCGGGTGATCTTATGTCAACAGTTTGTATGTTTTAAGATTGATGGCCCAATAAAAATACTTGTGGAAAAAAAAAAGATGTACAAAAGTGCATTTTGCATGATAGGTCCCCTTTAAATTGTTTCTTAAGGTCCTCAAATGACATAAACAAGCGGTCTCTGTAGAGATCATTGACAACATGTATCCCTTTCGCCAACCATGTATGCCATAAAAATACCTTTTTCCCTATACAGATTGAGGGGTTGTTCCATATGGAGGAGTATATTTGTTTGTATTGTGAGATGCCCAAAATCTCGTGTGCTTTTGCCCATGCCCAATGGGAATGTTGTAAAATCAGATTTCCTCCCTCTGCCTGTTTTGCAGCGTTTTTCTGGGATAACAGTTCAACGACCTTAGCCGGTGCTGCAAGTGCCCCCTCCATCATCACCCATCCAGGGTTAAACCCATAATTGGTCCAGTGTCTTGCTATTTTATCATTTCAAATGCTATGTTGTATAATACCATATTAGGGAGGCCCAGTCCACCACTATCTCTTGGGGCAAAGAGTTTTTTCAGACCAATTCTGGGCTTTTTTCCATTCCATAAAAATTCCCTAATCAGCTGATTATATTGTTTGAAAATTCTGTCAGAGATGGTTACCGGTATCATCATAGAAATATAATAAATTGTGGGGCAACCACCATCTTAATAATATTAATTTTCCCCAATAAAGTGAGATTTATCAATTTCCATTTTTCCAAATGTGCCTTAATTTTTTTAATTAGAGGAGTCATATTAATAGAGATGATATCTTCTAGCCCTGAACACAACCTGATGCCAAGATATTTCACTCCAACTGGGATCCACTTAAAATTGAATGTTGACACCGCAGATTGGTTGCATCCAGTTGATATGGGCATACATTCAGATTTCTGCCAATTTATCTTATAGCCTGATATTTTCGAAAAGGATTCAATTGTAGATAGAACACTAGGGATTGACGAAATAGAGATAAAATATCGTCCGCATATAGGAACATTTTGTGTTCCCTTTCCCCCTGTAAAACTCCTCTTATATAAATGTCTGCCCTGACCAGGGGTTCCAGAAATAAAGTAAACAGCAGAGGACTCATGCGGCTTTCACACTAGCGCTTTTCCCGTTCTAGCTCCGTGCTAGAGCTTTTCTGGTTCAGCTCCAGTTTCCCTTTTCTGCTCCCGCCAGGCCCTCCCATTTGACATTCCTGCTCTCCCCCAATAAACACGATTTGTATTATTTATAAAAATTAAAAAATATGTTTTTTTATTTTTTTAATTATAAATAAACTGTGAACTTTTATGGTACGATGTATGTGATGTCAGATAGTAACTAAAACAAAAAATCGCAGGCTACGTCAAATAAATTCATGTGTCTGTTGTGATTCGTCCACATTTAGACCAATCACAGCGTCACACTCTGCCGCCTATTCTGGATTTGTTTATTGTGCATTCTGTAGACTCCCATTTCTGTTTGAATTACAAAATGGACATCAGAAATTGGCTCAAAAGGTCTAAGGATTTATTAAAACGAAATAGCGATGAAAGAACTGCAGCCGATGGTGCTGCTGGCGACCCTGCACCTGCCGTTGCAGCAGCCCGCCTTAATGTCACAAGCTTGACCTCGGCAAACCCCGGGGCTGAGTTAGCGAGCCCAAGCCTTGACTCATCAAGGCGGCCGCCACCAACGCTGTCCTCCGAGGCACAGCTCCTTGTGCCCCTACCATCACCACCTGCGTTGCCACACCCTGTACCACACCCGCCAGCATCCTCCTCCTCCTTCGTGCCGGTGCCTCCACTACAGACGCTACCTTGCAGCACATCAACAGGTACTATTGGGCCAGAAACCGCTCAAAGACCAACAGCCCCAGATGATCTTGGGGTTAATAAACCCAACCAGGTGAAACTGGATCGTTATTGTAGAGTTATATTTGTATTTATTCATGTTAGCAAACTATGGATAAGCTTAAAATGGGAATAATTTGGGTAAAACTGTGAGCTGCATTTGGGGCCTGTTGACATGTGTTTTTGAGGACAAAGGAAGATGGGGGAAGGTGAGAGCATGTCCTGATTTGCATTCAACTTAGATCTAGCTACCGTGTTTGTGATATTAAGAGAGGTCCCTTGGGTTTCTCTGGTGGTTATCAACAGTAGCAGTTAAGTGAATACTGTTCAAACAATATCTGTGTTTGTGTTTTATATTGATTTCTCTGTTTTATCCTTTCATAAATGTAAGGACTACAAATGGCTATAAACATTCTGGGCTGGTTGGAGTAAACAGGGTTTTATTGCTCTGTGGGGGAGGTGTAGGTATGCAGGCCTTGAGACCTTTTGTTGGAAAGTGAGCCTGTTTGGTTTCCTGCTGCGTTTCCTGCTGCGTTGCGTCTCCCAATGAGATGACCTGAAAAGATGACCAGCTGACCTAACACCAAACCCCTCCTTCTTACTCTGGTATATATCCGGTGGATCCCTGGCGTTCGGCCTCTTCTTCACATGCTGCCCTCGGGTGAAAGTAGCTCTGCAGTATGCGAACGAGTGCAGGAGTAAGCCGGTATTACTCCTTAAGCATTACAATATAACTGTAATATATCATGTTGTATTGTAATGATTGTATTGCATTGTCATATTGCCATTAAAGTAGATTATTGTTAACGGTTACTTTGTAGATATGGATTCCTTCCTGTATTATAACCAGCTTCATAGGAACGCGCGGAGATTTGAAAAGCGGACCAGTTATCCCTCCAAATCTCTAACATTATCCAGGGAGATTGTTTTCAGGAAAGAAGCGCACTTTTGCCGCTGCATGGTACAATAACAGACCACGGCTTGAATATCCGTTAAAAGCAGACGCAGCCTTTTGTTTCCCCTGTAGACAGTTTAAAGTAAATACATCTTCATCTGATGCAGCTTTTACTGTCAAGGGTTTTTGCGACTAGAAACACGCATTACAGACTGATAAAGGACTGCTAAGGCATGCCGCATCAAAATAACACATTTCGTGTGAGAGTTTGTGGAGAGAGAGACAGATACGCGATGAAACAAATAAGGAAATGAGTACTTTGGTGCAGATCAGCTACACGGAACCGTTATTACGTGTCAGCTGTCGTTGATATTATAGCTTTTTTAGCTGTCAACCAACTCCCTCTCAGAGGTGACCACGATTCACTCCACAGCATGTCCGAGTCTGGCAGTGGGCTCTTCCTATCGCTGTTTGAGTATATGCTGCACAAAGATGCAGAGTTGGCCAAAATAATGGAAAGCATTCCCCACACAGCAACATACACCTCTCACGACATGCACAATGCCATAATAGAGCTAACAGCAGTTCATCGTCTCCGTCTCTACTATTTCTCTCCGAGTGCAACGATGAGGAAGCTGCCATCCTTAACCAGTGTGCCTTGCTCGTGATTTACCAGTGTCTGTGCTGCCACGCACACAATGTTTCAAAAGTGGTTTCTATGTTGCCCTTTATTTGTGTATGTACTTGCGATAAGTGTGCGTCTTTGCGCAATGCTGTTGGCCTTGCTGTTTGATATATATTGTGCCGCAGCACATGACGGTTTTGTGTGCCCTCCCATGAAAATCATATGCCCTCCCTTTAGATTTGTTCTGGCGCCGGGTCTGGTTTACGTGCCTGCTTCATAACAGCGGAAATCCCTCACATCGACAACAACAACAATGGCCGATTGTATTGAACTGCTGTTCGCTTTGGTTATGCTCTTACGAAACGAAATGGAAGGCATGGGACGACTTTACAAGGGACGACTTTACAAGGGACGACTTTACTTGGAACTTTACAAACATCACATGCGAAATTCAAGACTTCTTTGCGGTCTTCAGCATCTACTTCAACGACGATTCCGTCGGAAAAATAAGGTAAATATACGTCCTATTCGATGGCGTTAAAGCTAGCTGTTGTTAGCCTCTGAATGCGCCAAGCTCAAAATACCCAGCTTTGCAGCATTAATTACTATGGTATAACATTAAAACGGATTCTCAATGTTATTTCCACAGATCATGTTGAAATGGCGGAGGTCGCGTGTTATTTGGACACATCCCAGATCTTCCGATTGGTGGGACACCATTGCTTCAGACTTCTCCCTGTCAAAGAATATTTCTGTCTTTACTTCTAGATATTTAACCCTTCTGCCTGTTGACGTTTACGACCAACCCTGACTCGTTATCTCCTTTAAAGAATGTGTTGCTGCACTCATTCTCAGTTTAATGACCGGTCAACTCTCGGTCACAGAGCCTAAAAGTCAGGCAAGTGATTGAGTATTTCCAGATGTTGGGGGATATCTCCAGTGTTCCCAGTGTTTACGCACCATCCCCCAATATGTGGATTAACTCTCTGTAAACTAGTTAAATGGTCTATCGAGAGAGGGGCTGGGCAGATTTGACATCGCAACCCACCAGAGCAGTCAGAATCTCTGACTGCTGTGACTTGTGATGTGAATTTCTCCGGCCGATACTTGTAAATAAATATCAGTGTTTGACATCAAAGCTCCAACTCTCCTTGTGTCTCTCTGAGTCCTGACTCTCCATTGCTGCAGAAGTTTCCCTTACACTCCCCTCAGCAATTCATGCAGAATTTCCGCATGTCCAGGGAGTCCTTTGAGTACATCTGCAACCAGCTCAGCGGCGTTTTTGGGGAGAAGAAACACAAATGACCGTCTGTGTATACCCAATAAAAAACGGGTTGCAATTGCCCTCTGGAAGCTGGCCATCAGCCATCTTTTCGGGGTAGGCCTAAGCACCGTTTGCGTCTGTGTTCAGGATTTCTGCAGGTCAACCATGGAAGTTCTGCCATGAAGTTGGTGGCCATTTCCACCAACTTCTCCACATCAGGAAATTTGATATGTAGTGACATATCAAATTTCCTGATGTGGAGAAGTTGGTGGAAATGGCCACTTTTTTCAACAACCGTTGGAGAGCACCACAGTGTGTTGGTGCAATAGATGGAAGCCACATCCCTATTTTAGCACCAGAAAATTATCCCAAGGAATATTAGAACAGAAAAGGATGGCATTATGTTGTTCTCCAGGCTGTTGTTGATGGCAGGGGGATGTTCTGGGATGTGTGTGTTGGCGACCCAGGTAGTGTACATGATGCTAGAGTGCTAAAACAATCCAATCTTTGGGTGGCTATCAGTGATGGAGGCCCATTCCCAAACTGCCCCTATACCCTACCCCTCGGTTTGTGCGTTCGCGCGGAGGGTCCGCCATATTAAGGGCTGTTCCAAACCAACGAGTGGGGAGCGGTGTGGAGGGGGAGTGGGCTATCAAGCCCTCAAACAGCGAGTCTGCAGCAGTGCTGACTTGAGACCGGTCTCTACCTGACCGGAGTCAACGCTGTGTGTGTCTGTCAGGAAACACGCTGTTTACAAGTAGTTCCAGCAAACATCCATTGATAAACTGCGATGTTAACAACCTCATGATAACCTCATATATGTTTAACTTACCTACCTATATACTTACCACTATACCTGTGGTTAGTCTAGAAAAAGGTAAACGTGTGCATTTTATTATAAAGTTGTGTATATTTACAGACTGTTTAAAAAACTAAGAAGCTTATAAAAATCTTATAAAGAGCTTTGAAACACAATTAAAGATGTTTGGAGTTTTATTTGAGCTATTAATTTACATTTTTTGTCAAAGAGATGCTGATTTGAAACCGTTTACATACAGTTACGGCATTTCCTGTTTCTGCCGGAGAGAGGGGAGGCCGTCCCAAAGCTTGCCGCTGTATTTACTCCCTCCACCTGACAGGAGGGAGCCTCGTTGAGCTGCAAGTGTGGCTACAGACGGAGTTCACTCCGGCACCGAGGGATAGGGTCAAGGGAGTGGTTTGGGATTGGGCCGGAGTGTTGCTAGGCCAAAACAAAATGGCCATCTCTGGGTGTGATGTGGGACATTAACTGATTGGTGACCCAGCCTATCCAATGCAAAGATGGCTAATGAAACCATTTTCGTACACCGGGAGACTGACCCCTGAACAGCACACCTACAATTACAGGCTGAGCAGTGCACGTCGGTTGTTGAGATGGCTTTTGGAAGGCTAAAAGGAAGATGGAGGTGCCTCCTAAAAAGGAACGACTCTGAGCTGGAGCTCACCAAAATAATGACAGTGACTTGCTGTGTATTACACAACATATGTGAGGAACATAGCGACAACTTCACTGAATATTGCCATGAACTTGTGTACAACCAACCCCCTTTAGACCCCTTTCAAGAGAATGGTACACAAGAAGGAGCTGACGTTAGATCTGCATTGATGGACTATTTCAACATGGGGGACCACTAATATTACTGCAGTTAAACCTGATCTATTTTGTATCATGCCTCTTACAATAAAATCACTGGATCAGACTTGAATTGTGTTTTGTTTTATTTTGTATACAAATCACAGAATGTAGATACACAGGTATGAACAATATTCTTATAAAAATAGTGCATACCCAAAAGGTTTAGACCAGGGGTCTCCAACCTTTCTTCATCTGAGAGCTACATTTATTCACATAGCACTCATCGGTTGAATTAAGCTACTTTTGTAAACGTGTGAAATTGCAATACTCAAAGCTTATCAAGAATCTTAACTTCACATCAAGGTCCAAGAAAACGACAATTTCTGAAAATTCACATAAATGTCCAAGAGAAAAATAAAATGTTTTCACTTTCACTGTATCATGCCTATCCTTTTTTTCAATAAAATCAATGGATAAGACATATGACTTTGGTTTATTTTACATACAAATCAAAGAATGTCTATACAGACAAGTATGGACAATATTCGTACTGTATATAATATAATAAAGTGTATTTAAAAAAGAATATATACAACGGTGGTCAGGGAAGCCGTCCGACTGAAGAAGGAGGCCTTCAGTCGCAGTCTTACACGCTTCTCTGCGCTCTCTCCTAGGCAGTCATCCATAGGAATCCCGAACCCAATAAAATACCCAATATTAACGGTGTGTGTGTCTGCCCAAGGACAATTTAAGGTAAAACCTAATAGGTGTCATACATAATAACCTAATAAAAGTAAATATGAAGCTTAGCGCAAGTTCAGACAGGAAGACCTATCACTCCGTATTGCACGTCATGGCAATACTCGCTCCCTGCATCTAAATGAGAGGGAGCGCCACTCCTCAGCTAACCTATCACTCCCCTCCATTTACAAGCCTAATCATCGCACCTGTTAATCCCTCTATATATGCTCTCCCCTTTCCTATCAGCTGTCTTCCAGGTGTCAACGCGCAAGCAGCAGCAGGGCTTCGTCCCAGCTCCAGGCATTATTCATCAGCTCCGCAGTCTTGCGGATTAAGCTACAGGCGGCGTCCCCCAGTCGGCTAGCGGTTTCAGCCGGCCGCCCCGCAAACCCGGACGCGGGAGGAAAAGACAAGGAAATCGGGCTCCACGGAAGTTCCTCCGGCTAATGGAAATGGGCTACTTCACGCAAACAATTGACGCACGCCTTCAGTCTCTCAAGAGGGCATCACCGGCATCAGGGCCGCTCAAATGCGGCGCTTCCGGCTTCACGCGGAACGGGTCCTCATCGCATGCGAAGCTTTACCCATTGGCTTCAACCACAACCCCTCCTGCAGGCAGGCAGGGCGTAAGCTACATCCCATTGAAGCTACTTCCTCCTGCGCCTCACCTCTAAAACAGGCGTCAGGGTAGCGCTGGCAAGAGGCAGTTGCAACAAATTCACGAGATGTTTCGTATATCGTTATGACATTTGGGTCATCCAGAGTGAGATCGCTACCCCTTTAAGAGAGGGGTGTGGCACGTGCCTGTGTGCGTGGGCATGGTATGGTAGAGCGAGCGGGATACATGTTTTCTAGAAATAACGAGGCAGCAGAAAAAGGAAGGTCTGTGATCTTGCGAAACAGAAGAGCTAAATAATGCAACGACCTCCCAAGAAGAGCTTGCCTCTTTCCAGTATTTCAGATAAAATGGGTTATTGAACCCGAAGCGTGTTGCTTCTGCCCTGGGAGACGACAGAGAGTCATCCCCCCGTTTCCTCGACTACGGTCTGGGAGCCGACAGGAAGTTCAACACTATGCATTGCTACCTTTAGTTCAGGGTTAGGTAAGTCCCAGCAGGCAGTGTTGGGTGTACGTGTTACAGTATGGAGTTCAGTAACGTATTACTTGCATTACTAATGCAGTTCGGGTAATTACTACCCATTACAATGCTCAGTAACTAACGCAGTTTCAAGCTTCAACACAGTGTTACCTGAAATAAATGGCGTTTCGTAGGGCTTCTTTTCCTCAATGACCAAGTCGCTGCACATTATCCTGTTTATGACACGACCAGATACTAAATAAATTAGGAATTCACTCCCAATATTAATTTAATGATATTGACTGAATGATCGTTTTTTTCTCTCTTTCTTCTCCACTAAGAAATATTCCATTTCTCGTTGCACCAACGGCTGGATCTGCGACAACAACATCTCCTCGGCAGTAGGGGTGCAACAACTAAACGACTTAATCGATTACCAAATTAGTTACCAACTCATTCAGTCGTCGATTCATTGGTGACGTCATCACGTGTGTTTTACGCGCCGTTAAGTTCCAACGTGTTGGTCTTTTATCGGTACCGGAGACATTTATAGGGTATGTGTCGTGTATTATTGCTGGGGCACATTGTATCGCAGTCTTAGTGTCGCCAACTCGTTTCTAATATGCAAGACAGCAGATGCGTCTGTGATGTTTTGATCAGATGAGATCTCTCCCCCATCTGTGTGCGAGGGGGCGGGGCAGTTTACACACACGCAGCTGCTACATGCAGCGGATCACACTGCGGAGATGGCGGAGAGAACGCGCTCCGAGGTGTGGTTAAACTTTACCCGTCTCGATGTGGAGAATACTTGTTACTGTAGAGGAAACTTCTGTGTAGCTATGCAGTGGGAGTCACCGACTCAGGAAGGAGACACGGTAGGAGCTGTAGCTTTGATGTCAAACACATGATGGTTTATTTGGAGTTAACGGCCGGAGGATTCACATCACAAGTCCAAGAGTCAGAGGTTCTGACTTCACGGTAGAGTTGCCACGTCAATTCTGGAGAGCCTCTCTCTTGCCAGCCCATCTAACTGGTTTCGCAGAGAGTAAACAACATATTTGAGGAGATAGCCTAAACAGTGTGGGAACACAGAGCTACTTGCCTCGGACACTTATGACCTCGAAGATTTTACCTTGGAGTCCACAAATACAGAGAAGGAAGTGTCCCAGTGTACCCACAACACAGACCATCTGTATCCCAGTATTGACCGGTCACAGAATGGGAACAATAACATTATTGGCTAAGCCGCCTGTGTCCTTAAAGAAGGTAAACAGACATCGAGGTTTGTCCTGTATGTTACTAATTGGCGTCTTATGATAATTATTTCCACAACAGTTACCATAAGTGCAATAAGAGTTTAGCATGTAAGGGCGCACGAGCAATTTGTCTAAACATTTAGCAAAAGTGCACCGCATGCAGACGGAGGAATGTACCGGGTTCGACCGTCTTTCTAGCAGCTCTGTAGCCCCATCCACGAGTAACGTTTCCACGTCATGTGTTATGTATACTAGCAGCAACACACGGAGTTAACTACATTATTCAAACACGGGTTAATGATTAGAGGTAACTGAGTATTTAGTTTGTTAAATTTCAGCTATTCTGTTTACAGTCTGTCATCAGATTATTTAATACGTTTTTGTTAAAAGCTCAGGGCAATCTCGATGACAAAGGTCAATGTTCCCCCCTTTCTACGCACGGAGATAATGTAATCTTAATAGGTTGCAGGCCAAGGCTGGCTCTTCAAAGCAGATATTAACGACGCGCTTTAAAGTTCCCATCATCGTTCCGCGGAACTCTTTCAGCCTAAGCGGCAGTCAAGTAAGGAGAAACTACGTGTGCACCGGCTATTCGGGTAAATAATATTAATAGCTGTCTCTCCCCAGTTCAAATCACCCACTGCTCAGGGAGATCTCCTCATGCGTTGCTTTACGCATCTAGTGTTCAAATACAACATTACTAACCTATAACTCTGCTCAACTGGGAAAAGAGAAGAAGAAAGAAGAAGAGAATCCTCCAGGAGCACAGCGTTCCTAATCATGAGGAACTATAGGCCCAGTCACACACCTGGAGTTCCTAGGCATCACATCAAGCTCATGGTATTAACGTTCCTCTAACCAAACTGCGTTCATCCACATAAACGTCTTCAACGACAGTTGCTCTTCCTCATCGGGCAACCGTACTTTACATGCGGATATTCTTCGGCACGCCATCATCTCCCGTTTCCTGGACGTGGCATCCGTCGGCCTCACGACGACCGCGTTTTCCCCGACTTAAGGACGTGCACCGCACATCCTCTGTTTTGGGGGGGACATCTGCATGAGATCATCCGCATAGCGGCACACTCAGATTTCCACTATTGCTACATATTTATTATCACACTCGCTGGATCTAACACCTCGAAAGAAGAAGTCAATCTAAAAAGCATCCGGGGCCTCTTAGCAGGAGTGCAGTTTAACGTTCGCTGTTCCGATCCCGGCTTTCCCAGCGTTCGCAAACAAGTCAGTCAAACTCATCCTCAAAGGTCTCATTAGAACTTCTCCCCCCATCTTAGACCGGAGACGCCCTATTACACTCTCCACTTTACGCCTCATGCTCTCCAAACGAAACGAAAGAAGTGGGTTATTCTCCCCTTATATCGATGCGCTACTCGACGCTCTATTTCTCCTAGCTTTTATGCCTTTCTCAGACCAGGTGAATTTACCACAGCTTCTCTTACATTCGATTCCAATCGAGACGTCAGCTTTTCTGACATATCCTTTCACGCTAGCCACTTTAGCTTATATCTTAAACACTCCAAATGCGGCGACGCTGCTCCGTCATCGCCGCCCGCATCGACTCCCAGTTCTGCCCTTATAAATCCATGATCAAATTCCTACAGCTTAGACCTACCTCTAATCCTCTCTCAACATTATTTCTTATCTCAGGGAATTTTCCTTTAACTCAACGACAGTTCAATATCTATTAAAAACAAGTCCTCATTAAATCCGGGTTCACCCCTTCTATACACGGGGCATTCCTTTAGAATAGGCGCAGCTACTTCCGCTGCTAATCAAGGTGTCTCATCCTCATCCCTGCAACAACTCGGACGGTGGTCCGCCTCCGCTTTCTCATCCTACATTCACCCTGACCTCAATGCCGTGCTGGCTATCCAAAGGTCTCTCCAACCTGAAATTGGTACGTATGCATATAACTGGTGGTGGTTCCTAGCATGTCAGCACGTATGTCGCCCCGCGGCTCATGTTTATTCCTGCATATCTAACCCTGTATGTCCAGGTTGTAAAACCTTCGGGTCTGTTAAATGTGTCCCTGCTAAGGCAGGTTGCCCCGCACGTTCGGGAAGCCCTGCCCGTTCCGGGCGCCACGCACGTCGGGTCGCCCGGTGCGTCCGGGATGCCCTGTATGTCCAGGATGCCCTGTATGTCCAGGACGCCCCGTATGTCCGGGAAGTCCCGTATGTCCGGGACGCCCTGTACGTCCAGGATGCCCCGTACGTCCGGGAAGCCCCGTATGTCCGGGTCGTTAACCTCCGGTCCGTATAATGTGTCCCTGCTAAAGTCAGGTTGCCCCGCACGTTCGGGAAGCCCTGCACGTTCCGGGCGCCCCGCACGTCGGGTCACTCGGTGCGTCCGGGATGCCCCGTACGTCCGAGACGCCCTGTATGTCCGGGACGCCCTGTATGTCCGGGATTTCCCGTACGTCCGGGACGCCCCGTACGTCCGGGACGCCCCGTACGTCCGGGATGCCCCATCCGGGATGCCCCGTACGTCCAGGATGCCCCATCCGGGATGTCCCGTACGTCCGGGATGCCCCGTACGTCCGAGACGCCCTGTATGTCCGGGACGCCCTGTATGTCCGGGATTTCCCGTACGTCCGGGACGCCCCGTACGTCCGGGACGCCCCGTACGTCCTGGACGCCCCGTACGTCCTGGACGCCCCGTACGTCCGGGACGCCCCGTACGTCCGGGATGCCCCGTACGTCCAGGATGCCCCATCCGGGATGCCCCGTACGTCCGGGAAGCCCTGTATGTCCAGGAAGGATGCCCGGGAGGCATCAGATGTTTACATTCTCACATGTATTAACTCTCATTTCCATCCATAGATTTCCACTGCATCCCACAAGGTAAGATCCTTCACGTTCAGTACTTCATACTTCATTCTTTTGGGGGTTCATCGGAAACGGTTCTTCCCTTCCCGATTGATATCCTACAAAACCTGGGCCTAATCGCCAAAACACCATTTCATTCACTTGTTATGAATTGTCATCATTATGTTTCATTTATATAATGTAACCGATAATAAATATGTATTCCATACATCACGTCTCTCCTGATTGAAATGAAGCTTAGCGCAAGTTCAGACAGGAAGACCTATCACTCCGTATTGCACGTCATGGCAATACTCGCTCCCTGCATCTAAATGAGAGGGAGCGCCACTCCTCAGCTAACCTATCACTCCCCTCCATTTACAAGCCTAATCATCGCACCTGTTAATCCCTCTCCCCTTTCCTATCAGCTGTCTTCCAGGTGTCAACGCGCAACCCTCCTCCACCCCTTCGCCTCCTGCTTTCAACTCAGGACCAAGCTTAACCTTAAGCTTAACCTTCTCCCTTCCAACCGGACCTAACCACTTGTCACCACCACCAGTGTCTAGACTCATCGGAAACGGTTCTTCCCTTCCCGATTGATATCCTACAAAACCTGGGCCTAATCGCCAAAACACCATTTAATTCACTTGTTATGAATTGTCATCATTATGTTTCATTTATATAATGTGACCGATAATAAATATTCCATACATCACGTCTCTCCTGATTGAAGTAACAACTACTACAGTGCAACAAAACAGGAATATTAAATGTGATCTCTTAAACATAAGATCTCTAGCATCTAAAGCAATATTGGTAAATGATTTAATATCAGATTATAATATTGATATATGCTGTCTCACTGAAACTTGGTTGATACATGAAGAATATGTCAGCATAAATGAGGCCACTCCACCCAGCCGTATCAATACTCATATTGCCCGAGGCACGGGCCGAGGAGGTGGAGTTGCAGCAATCTTTGACTCAAGTTTACTTATCAATACTAAACCAAATTTAAATTATACCTCCTTTGAAAGCCTCGTTTTTAGTCTTACGCATCCGACCTGGAAAACTTTGCAGCCAATCTTATTTGTTACAGTGTACCGTGCACCAGGTCCGTATTCAGAATTCTTATCAGAATCCTCTGAGTTTTTATCAACTTTGGTACTTAAAACAGATAAAGTAATTATCGTAGGTGACTTTAATATTCATGTTGACGATGATAAAAATAGCCTTACTGTTGCATTTAACTCTATATTAGATTCTGTTGGTTTCTGTCAGAGTGTAAATAAACCAACCCACTGCTATAATCACACTCTCGACCTTGTTCTGATTTATGGTATTGAAATTGAGCAACTATTAGTCGAACCGCATAATCCTGCTTTATCCGACCATTTCTTAGTACGTTTTGAAGTACTATTACGAGACTACAAAGCATTAGTCAAAAGCTCTTGCAGCAGAAACCTATCTGTTAGTGCTATAGCCAAATTTAAGGAAGAGATTCCACCAATACTTAACTCGATAGCATGTCTGCATGTAAGGAAGGAAACTTATACAAAATGTACACCACCCCAAATTGATCATGTTGTTGATAGTGCTACAGATGCGCTGCGAATAAAATTAGACTCTATTGCTCCTTTGAAAAAGAAGAAAATAAAACAACATAGATTAGCTCCATGGCATAATGCCGAAACCCGCAAAATAAAGCAAAAGTCGAGACAACTTGAAAGGATATGGCGTTCCACTAAACTTGAAGAATCTCGTTTAATTTTGCATATTACTCGCAATAAATATAAGAAAGCACTGCGTAAAGCGAGAGCAGCCTACTACTCTTCATTAATAGATGAGAATAAGAATAATGCAAGATTTCTTTTCAGCACTGTAGCCAGGCTGACAGAGAGCCACAGCTCGATTGAGCCTTCTATTCCCATAGCACTCAGTAGTAATGATTGTATGTGCTTTTTTAACGATAAAATTGTTATACTTATAAACAAAATTAATGACCTCTTGCCTTTGACCAGTATAGTGTTATCAACAGCTCCCGGAAACGTAAGTTCTAATATTACACTAGATAGTAAATTAGAATGCTTTTCAGCCATTAACCTTGAACAATTAAATTCAATGATTCTCTCTTCTAAACCATCAACGTGCATGTTAGACCCAATTCCAACTAAGCTGTTGAAGGAAGTTTTTCCATTAATTAGCACTTCTTTATTAAATATTATGAATATGTCTTTATTATCAGGCTATGTTCCACAATCATTCAAAGTAGCAGTGATAAAACCTCTTCTTAAAAAGCACAACCTCGATCCAGAGGTTTTAGCCAACTATAGACCTATTTCTAATCTTCCGTTCCTCTCAAAAATTATTGAGAAAGCGGTCGCAAAACAGCTGTGTGATTACTTAAAAAACAATGATTTATTTGAAGATTTTCAGTCTGGCTTTAGAACACATCATAGCACAGAGACAGCTCTGGTTAAAGTCACAAATGACCTTCTAATAGCCTCAGACAAGGGACTTGTCTCTATTCTTGTTTTGCTCGATCTCAGTGCTGCATTTGATACTATCGACCATGATATCCTATTGCAAAGACTAGAGAACTTAGTTGGCATACAGGGAACTGCTTTAGGCTGGTTTAGGTCCTATCTATCTGAACGCTCTCAGTTTGTACGTGTTAACGATGAATCTTCCACACAAACCAAAGTTAGCCATGGAGTGCCACAGGGCTCAGTGCTCGGACCTATTTTGTTCACATTATATATGCTTCCGTTAGGCAATATTATAAGGAATCATTCTGTAAACTTTCATTGTTATGCGGATGATACTCAACTATATTTATCAATCAAGCCTGATGAAATTAATCATCTAAATAAAATTCAAGACTGCCTTAAGGACTTAAAAACGTGGATGACCTTAAATGTTTTGATGTTAAACACGACCAAAACTGAAGTTATTGTACTTGGCCTGAAGAATCTATGAAACAAATTATCTAAAGATATACTAACTATGGATAGCATTAATTTGGCCTCCAGTGAGACTGTAAGGAATCTTGGTGTTATATTTGATCAGGATTTATCCTTTAACGCCCACATAAAATCAATTTCAAGGACCGCCTACTTCCATCTACGTAACATTGCAAAAATCAGGCATATCTTGCCTCAAAACGATGCAGAGAAACTAGTCCATGCATTTGTTACTTCAAGGCTGGATTATTGTAACTCCTTATTATCAGGGTGTACCAAGAAGTCAGTCAAGTCGCTTCAGCTGATTCAAAATGCTGCAGCTCGTGTACTAACCAGAGTTAGGAAAAGGGACCACATTACTCCTGTTCTGGCTGCCTTACACTGGCTCCCTATAGAACACAGGATAGAATTTAAAATTCTTCTTCTCGCCTACAAAGCCCTTAATGGGCAGGCGCCATCTTACCTTAAAGAACTCATTATACCCTACTGTCATATTAGGGCATTGCGTTCCAAGAATGCAGGGTTGTTGGTTGTTCCTAGAGTCTCTAAAAGTACAATGGGAGCCAGAGCCTTTTCTTATCAAGCTCCACATTTGTGGAATCAGCTTCCAGTTTGTGTTCGGGCGGCAGACACCCTATCAATTTTTAAGAGTGCGCTTAAGACCTTCCTTTTTGATAAAGCTTATAGTTAGGGCTGATTAGATTCAGCCCCTAGTTTTGCTGATATAGGCTTAGTTTGTCGGGGGACATCTTACTTCTTCCTTCTCTCTGTCTATACCTGTGTACTCTCATGTTCCGATTAACCCAGCTTCCCCAAATGTCTTTCTTTTTGGTGTCTATATACGCCGGGATCCGGAGACATGGATGATCCTGCGGTCCTGTGTCCTGGATCGCGAGCCCTGGATCTTGAGTCGTGGCTGTGGTCCTGGATCATAGGTCCTGGATGGATATCCTCGTGGATTCATCTTCCTATTATACACACATGCATTTCCAAACATTTGGACTACCTATGTTGCAAATGTATTATCTTTTCAATTTACACACGGCATCTATTGCACGTCTGTCCGTCCTGGGAGAGGGATCCCTCCTCTGTTGCTCTCCCTGAGGTTTCTCCCATTTTTCCCTTTAAACTGTGGGTTTTCTCCAGAAGTTTTTCCTTGTACGATGTGAGGGTCTAAGGACAGAGGGTGTCGTATTGTCATACTGATATTCTGTACACACTGTGAAGACCACTGAGACAAATGTAACATTTGTGATATTGGGCTATATAAATAAACATTGATTGATTGATTGATTGATTGATTCAGGGATTTGTTTTCCCGGGAGACTCCCGAGGCAGTTGCAAGGGACCGACGGGCCCGAAGGGCATTAGCCTCAGCCGTGGCCGAGGCAAAGCAGCGGGTGTGGGAGAAGTTCGGAGAAGACATGGAAAAGGACTTTCGGGCGGCACCAAAGTTGTTCTGGAAAACTGTCCGACACCTCAGGAGGGGGAAGCAGGGAACCATCCAAGCTGTGTACAGTAAGGATGGGACGTTGTTGACCTCAACTGATGGAGTGTTAGGGCGTTGGAAGGAACACTTTGAGGAACTCCTGAACCCGACAACTCCGCCCTCTATGTTAGAGGCAGAGCTGGAGTATGACGGGGGATCAACACCAATCTCCCGGGGGGAGGTCACTGAGGTCGTCAAACAACTCCACAGTGGCAAAGCCCCGGGGGTGGATGAGATCCGCCCGGAAATGCTGAAGGCTCTGGGTGTTGAGGGACTGTCATGGTTGACACGTCTCATCAACGTTGCGTGGAAGTCGGAAACAGTACAGAAGGAGTGGCAGACCGGGGTGGTGGTTCCCCTTTTCAAAAAGAGGGATCAGAGGGTGTGTGCCAATTACAGAGGCATCACACTACTCAGCCTCCCCGGGAAAGTTTACTCTAAGGTACTCGAAAGGAGGGTCAGGCCGATTGTCGAACCTCAGATTGAGAAGGAACAATGCGGATTCCGTCCTGGTCGTGGAACGATGGATCATCTTTTTACTCTCGCAAGGATTCTGGAAGGGGCCTTGGAGTACGCTTATCCGGTCTACATGTGTTTTGTGAACTTGGAGAAGGCGTATGACCGAGTTCCCAGGGAGTTACTGTGGGAGGTGCTGCGGGAGTATGGGGTGAGGGGGTCTCTACTCAGGGCCATCCAATCTCTGTACTCCCAAAGCGAGAGCTGTGTCCGGGTCCTCGGCAGTAAGTCGGACCCATTTCCGGTGAGGGTTGGCCTCCGCCAGGGCTGCGCTTTGTCACCAATCCTGTTTGTAATATACATGGATCGGATTTCGAGGCGTAGTCGTGGGGGAGGGGGTCTGCAGTTCGGTGGACTAAGAATTGCACCACTGCTTTTTGCAGATGATGTGGTTCTAATGGCTTCTTCGGTCTGCGACCTTCAGCACTCACTGGATCGGTTCGCAACCGAGTGTGAAGCGGCTGGGATGAGGATCAGCACCTCCAAATCTGAGGCCATGGTTCTCAGCAGGAAACCGATGGACTGTCCACTCCAAGTAGGGAATGAGTCCTTACCCCAAGTGAAGGAGTTGAAGTATCTCGGGGTCTTGTTCTCGAGTGAGGGAACAATGGAGCGTGAGATGGGCCGGAGAATCGGAGCAGCGGGAGCGGTACTGCAGTCGCTTTACCGCACCGTTGTGACGAAAAGGGAGCTGAGCCAGAAGGCAAAGCTCTCTGTCTACCGGGCCATTTTCGTTCCTACCCTCACCTATGGTCATGAAGGATGGGTCATGACCGAAAGAACGAGATCGGGGATACAAGCGGCCGAGATGGGTTTTCTCCGCAGGGTGGCTGGTGTCTCCCTTAGGGATAAGGTGAGAGGTTCGGTCATCCGGGCGGGACTCGGAGTTGAACCGCTCCTCCTTCGCGTCGAAAGGAGCCAGTTGAGGTGGTTCGGGCACCTAGTTAGGATGCCACCTGGGCGCCTCCCTAGGGAGGTGTTCCAGGCACGTCCAGCTGGGAAGAGACCAAGGGGTAGACCTAGGACCAGGTGGAGGGATTATATCTCTTCGCTGGCCTGGGAGTGCCTTGGGATCCCCAGTCAGAGCTGGTTGATGTGGCCAGGGAAAATAAAGTTTGGGGCTCTCTGCTGGAACTGCTACCCCCGCGACCCGACCACGGATAAGCGGGAGAAGATGGATGTATACAACAAAGTATTCACAAAAAAGTGTGGGGAACATACTGTACTATTATTAAGTGTATTTAAAAAAGAATGTATACAAAAAGGCATGAACAATTTAGATACAAAAATAAGGTCAGTGTTTGTTGTTGGTCTCCGTCACCTTCACCATCCTGTCTAACAAGCCAAGCATGTGGCTGTTCTGCTCGGTTCTGGTCTTCTCGATTCTGCTCTGCTCTGTTATGTTGAAAACCCTTAGGAACTCAGCATTGGTCTCCTGCACCTCCTGAAGCATCGCCCGGCTGTGCTCCAGTAGCTCTTCATCCCTGACGTCACTCTTCTCCATAAACAAGACAAGGCCAGGTGACGAATCCCGCTTCCTTTTAACTACAAAGGGAAAAATAACAAAAATAATAAAGTCAACACCGTATTCATGACATTCTATGAGGTGTAAATGATATACTGTGTAATGAAATGTTTTATTGTTATTATGGCTGCAGTTGCATAACTTGAACAACTACTACAATGACAATGCCATGATAAATGGCGACAGGGAACAGTATTACTATTATGACCACTGTAAACCTTACCCTGTTTGTGTCGGCCCACTGGCGGTCTCTTTATTAGTTGAATTTCCGCTAAGCTCAGAGGCAGTCGCAATTTTTACAGGCTCCCACTACCTGTTAGCATCTGGCATCTCTTAGCATCTAGCTCTCCTGCTTACAAACATTTAGCCATCCCTGCTTATACAACATCTTGACTGGGACAGTAATTGCCCTAAACCTTTCACACTCAAGAATGCCATCAAAACACCCTGAGGATGATGTGCTACTTCAAAGAGCAAATAAACAGATAACAGACCTTAAGGAGGATATCCGACGGCTTTCTGACAAACTGAAAGAAAAAGAGTCTCTCGTGTCCGGTCTCATGGAGGTAGCATCGGTGCAGTCTAAACAGCTTGCCTCGTTCAGTGCAACTATCCATGACACAGTTCTGTGGAATCCTTCCACCTGTCCGCGGCCTTCCGACTGCTCCACCTGGCCACCAGCAGTCGTGGTCTGAAGTGATGCGCAAGAGCTTTTTGAATGGGTTAACTTCACCGCCTCGCCTGGGCCTTCGGAACCGCTTCGCGGCCCTGTCCGACAATCCGGTACATCCAGTTGATGCCCCCGCGGCACTGACCCGTCCAGATGATCCGGCCCGTCCAGCTGGTGCTCCCGTGGCGCTGGCCCGTCCAGACGATCTGGCCCGTCTAGCTGATGCTCCCGCGACACCGACCCGTCCAGATGATCTGGCCCATCCAGCTGATGCTCCCGCGGCACCGACCCGTCCAGATCTGCACCCTGCCGCTTCTGCAACTTCTGCGCCGACAGCATTTGTGCTGCTTCTCAGGCCACTGTAGAGTCAACTCGGTGTCCCTCATCCCGTCCGGCGACCACCTCTTCACGTCGTAGACTCCTCAAAGAGACCGTGCTGAGACACTCAGGAAGTTTGTCGGGTCCTGAGCCGGCAAGAAAATCCTCTCCGAGCCCAGCTGTTTCTGCTCGGTCACCAAATCTTCAATCACCGGCACCCCCTCGTCCCCTGTTTACCCCAACCACATTAATAATCAGGGATTCCATAATCAGAAACGCGGCCGATTTTTCAACGCGGCCACGCGCTGCCTCCCTGGAGCCACCGTCCTGGTTATCCTGGAGAAACTCCCGGGGCTGCTGCTCCAGATACCACCCCTTTTATAAAAGGGGTGGTATCTGGAGCATTCGACCTGTGAATGACATGTGAACACGCACCTAACTTGATAGGACACGGCTGGCTTGAGCGAACGAGTTGATAGCCAGCGTTGTAGGACAGTTTAGCGAGAGCGGCTTCGTTTTGGATTAAGTCAACCGGATAACTCAAAACATATCCAGGATAGGTTGAACTAGATTCGTAGTATACCCCCCTGGTCGGGACCAGGGGGACTTAATCCAAAATGAAGCCGATCTCGCTAAACTGTCCTACAACGCTGGCTATCAACTCGTTCGCTCAAGCCAGTCTTGTCCTATCTAGTTAGGTGCGCAGAAGTTATCTTGCTAAACGAAAATCCTGCTTCGTAGTATACCCCCCAGGTTAGGTTGCAGGCTAAGAGCTCAACTCAGTGAAAGCACTGCCTGCTGACCAATCAGAGCTCAGTGTGCGGAGTTTAAAGCGATCAAGTCATATTACAGGAGAAAGGAAATGCAGGAAAGACGGCCGGCAAAAATCACCGACTGTGTGAACGTGAACATTAATAGAATATCACCTCCCATCTTCAGAGCAATCTGACTATTATAACATTAGCGTTAAGAAAGCTTACTTAAATATCTGCCACAACATAAGTAACCGGATCAGAGTAACATTAAGTACAGTCCGCGGCATATCACATCATAATGTATCATATATTTTCTTATCTCAGTCAGCTGAGCCGTATCTGGCCGTGCAACACTCACAGTGTCACATACTGTATGCAGAAGTATTATTTTAAGCAACACATTAAGTTGACGAAACACTCGAGACAAATGTAATTAAAGTCAGATCCACTCGTGTTTTAGACGGGGCAGTCTGTTAATGTATGCATTCAAACACTTTTTCTTTTACCAGCTGTATTCATGGGAGTTTCAGCAACAGCTCTAAACTGGTTTAGCTCCTACTTGAAGGACAGAACAAATCAACCCTGATAAATATGTCATGCGGGGTTCCTCAAGGCTCCATCTTAGGACCTTTGCTTTTTAATATTTATATATATTTATAACACATTTTAATGGCCAAACTAACCTTAAAATAGGCATTTTCCACCGAGAATAAAACGAAGTTCGGCCATGGTTTTTTTTTCTGCAGGAAGACATTTGAAGATCACGTGACATAGACGCCAGCCATTGGAATGAATGGTGAAAAAAAACGTAGGGATCTTACAATTTCAGAGGCGTTTTTGTAGAAATACTACGTCCCAAGTTGTGGACCAACGTAGTTATTGCACGTTTTTTGTGAGACTGGGTTGGAGGCTCTGACAACCTCAGCTCAGTGAGGTAAATAGTTATAAAAAAAGAGAATAAATGAAAAAAAGTTATAAAATACTATATGACGGTACAAAAAAGTTGTTATTAATAAACAAGAATACAGTTTGAAAGGGGAGTGATTTGTAAAATATCCATAAAGAAAAAGAAAATCTGCTTACAATTCTGTTTCATAGGGTGTTGAGAGATGTATCCATATATCTCCTAATTTTGCTCTCAAAGTGCACCAGATTGATGCTTTTAACTTCAATATTAAATAAAAATTCCAGGGGAGGATGCCCCCCGGACCCCCATAGAGGAGGTTAGGTTCCCCCCCCCCCACTTAAATGATAAATCATGTTCAAATGGATAGGAAACTAAATACATATGCACACATCTTGTGTCCATATCTTTCTGTTTTGGTGGTCATGCCACAACCGTGCATGTGCGAGTCATAGTGAGTGTCTGCATTTTTGTGGGGGGGGGGGGGGGGGGGGGGCGCACCAGCTAAAATCTTGCCTAGGGCAGAAAATTGGTCAGGGCTGGCCCTGGTAACAATCGTTTGATGTTGTTTGTGGATGATCTTCCCTTAATGAATCCTACCTGGTCTGAGTGTATTAAGTGTGGCAGAATGCTTTCCAGCCTCATAGCAAGAACCTTCGTCAGAATTTTGCAATCCACATTAATCAAACTAATAGGCCTATAGCTTCCTGGTTCAGTGGGGTCTTTATCCTTTTTAATAATTATAGAAATCAGAGATTCATTTAATGTTTCTGGCATTTCCCCCAGGGATAAAGATTCTTCATTTACAGTTGTTAATATTGGAGCCAGTTTGTCCACATACTTTTTATAATAGAGATAACTTTATTGAAAACAATTAAATCTATGAATAATAATAACAAAATATGTTTTCCATTTCATCTATACACTTTCAGTATTTAGTTAGAAAAAGGGCATTTAGAAAAACAAGTAGTATGGTCCCGATTACGTATCATTACGTACGACGTCACTGCTCTTGGTCAGTTGACGTCTTTGGATTCACAGTCAACCCGTCACAAGGTCAGCAGCAGTTCGGCGCAGACATGATGTCTCTTGCTGCCCGGTCAGGGGCATTTTCCCCTTACATGCAGGCAACAGCTGTTGCTGTTGCTGGTCCTCTAAAAGCTCTGGTACCCGGGGTCGTGGTAAAGGGAGAGAAGATTTTGTTAGACCCGAAAAAACAGTTCCTGTGCCGCGAATCGCTCAGCGGCCAAAGCCCTAAGACGGGCCCTGCTGTGACTGTTAGCATCAATGGTAAGTCATTGACTGCTAGCGTTGGCTGACTAAGTCAACCTTCCGTTGTTTTACCGTGTGAATGGGAAGCTTATGACAAGAGCCATGTGCTGCAACGGGAGGTTATGTCCTATTTAACACCGTTAACAGGACCAGCCAGTTAGCCGGCCATAACTTTACTGGCTAAGCTACTATTCACCGCAGGCGAGCATCCTGTTAGCCTAGGTGGCTAACGAGCAGCGTAGGTCAACTTTGAGTGGCTTTTACTTTACTCCTGTTTAAGACTGACCGCCGATTTGTGGACCAGAACATAAAGTGTGTGGTTTGGACAGTCTGCCCGTATCAACCTGATATAGTAACGGTAACGTTAGCTGTCGTTCCGGTAACTACTTCCGGTGTCCCCGGAACACCACAGTGACTTGTTTTGTAATCGGTAACAATAATGTTGTAGTCCGAGTAAGATGGTCAAAGCTGAATAATGATTTTAACATTGATATATTTCTTTGTTACTTCACTATTGTCATGTCTATATCCAGAGAATATTTGACTGTGGTCTGTGTCCTTCCTTATGTCCTTCGTGTAGTTGTATGTTCCTCTGTTGACTCTTCAAGATATGCTCTCTATTCTTAGTCTGTGTTATGTGGCTCACACGCTGTTCAGCTGCTTAGACAATTCAAGCTTTCCACAAGGCATTTACCCCCAGGCTTCTATTGTAAAGCTGCCAGATTTAAATGCGTATTTATAAATAATAATTTCTTAATGTTGCAGGGCCAAATGTCTGTGTGCTGATAAGATAATGCGGTTCATACTAACATCAAACCAACAACATGTCCATCCACGATGATTTGAACATGTCAGCCTATACTTCATGGACTTGTGTGTGTATAAGGCTGAATCTACTAATACATTTCAATATTATTTAATCTGACAATTTTCTTGATTTGTTTGCTCTAAAATATAGTTTGGATGAATATTTGATGTGAATGGTAAATTTGATTAAATACTTTTTTTTATAATCGGAATAAACTTGTATTACAGAGTTTTCACATCATGTGGCTTAGTCACATCTTAAGTGAACACTAGAAATATTTAAGATGCTGACTACATTGATTGTATAGTTGAGATTTATTTAAGGTTTTCCATTTTAGATGCATACAAATGTTTTAGGCTGTCAAATCTTGTGTTGCCTTTCACTTTCTGTCATCACTATCTTGCACCATTAATGTTTTCTGACCTAAGCATTCTAATGGCGCATTTCCACTGCAGGGCCTCGTACGGTATAGTTAGTCCTTGGTAGGCCAGGCTCACTTTATGCTGCGTTTCCATTACAGTTTAGGAACTGGGGTAGTATACGCAGTGTAGGCGAAGCCGTGGCGTCATCTTCAATGCGAAAACACAAGACCAACATTAGCTGTTAGCACCAGAGCCACAGCTCCTCATATCTGTTCAGAAACTAGACAAAAGTGAAACAAGTACAAACCACAGACTGTCTGTGTCATGGCGAATACAGTCGCTGCTTTATTTATGTCTGTAGGCTGTTGTTGTGAGTGTGGACGGTCGGAGCATATACTGCGTTAGCTCCATTCAGAAAACCCAGGGGACCCTGTTTTTTTTTTCCACGACACTGTGTCTCAGGGGATCTTAATATTTAAGAACCTATTAATGTGTTATCAGTGTGCGAAAAAGTACACGTCCCACCGTCCGGGACGTGTTATTTACAATATCGGACAAGTAGATCTTTCAATTGACGTGTCCGCCATTGTTCGTTTAGAAATGTTAGTTTCCGTTCTGCTTGTCAATTCCTAAGGAAATGCATCTCGCCGCTTTCTGTACAATTAGACGGGGGCGGGGTGGGAAGTGTAGCACAGTGGCAGGGTTGGGAAGCAAAACTCGGTTCCGAGTAGGAACAAATAACAATTGTCCGGTCCCGGGATTAATAAGAGTTGTGAGGACAGGAGGCGAGGCCGAGCCCCGCGGACCGCAGCTCTCTCTCTCTATGCTCCGTATCAGCTGATCACTGCATGGTGCAGCTCAGCGTCTCTCTCTCTCTTTCTACACACAGCAGATCCGCTGCCCGTTTAACAGCCTCATCTTTGTCAAACTTTCTTATGTTCTTTCTTTAACACATAATGAAGGTTATTAAGTGTTTTAGCTCCTGTGTTGTTAATATTGACCGCCATTTCCTTTATGAAGTAAAGCAACCTCCCTGTCTGTGTCCTCGCGCTGTCCTCACATCCCCGGACCCCCAGACTCGGAGGAGCACAGGGATGTCAGTATTGTTTATGAAGCAGGGTATAGAAAGTACATTATTGAAATGAAAATACTATTTATTTTCTTTTACAAACAGTGAGCAGGTGCAGCATGTGTATTGCAGGACATGTGTAAGCGTGCAAGCGTCTTTGAGTTGTAGAAAAGCGCTAGGCCTATAGGCTATACATATAATGTATTATTATTAGGTTATGTCCTATGTGTTGGACATGTGTGGTTGGACTCTGTCTCACAGGCAGGTTGCAGTGTAACATCAGAGGAGACTGGGCCAATTGTACATTCTCAAACTGCACCACTTAGAACTAACTAAACAATGCAGAGATTATATATAATTGTATTCAATAACCGTAAGAAATTAAACAGTATGAAGTGATTTGTAAATAGGAATACAGATTTGACTTAATGTTTTCATAAATATATTTTTCTCCCAGTTTGTCATGGGACTTATTTACCCTCTCAAAGAACCTGAATCGAGAACCCAAAATAACCGGAATCGAAAAGCAGAACCGGAATCGTTAAAATCCAAACGATACCCAACCCTTTGTGTGATGCAGTAAAATGTAACCGCTCACTTACGTTAGCGGTGTCGTAAAAACCGTGGGAAAATGTAAAATATGATGATGAAGAAGAAGATTCCAGTGGCCCCAATTTTTGTCCATTCTGGACAAGTGAAAAATGTATTCGGACAAGTAAATTGCCAAACTCACTTGTCCATGGACAAGTACTCTCTAAAAACTTTTTCTCACACTGGTTATACCAGATTAACGGAAATAATCTCAGCTAACTGACGATACAAACCATTTTTACCAAAACAAAACACAAGTCTCATATGAAGCATCTAAATGACCCCTTAGCGAAAAATGCTAATGGACATTGGCTCAGAACTCAAGATAAAAGTACCCTTATTACTTATCGTAGCTACACATACAAGATATCCGATTAAAGATGAGGTTCCACAGATTATTTAGGTATATAGTATCATCACTGAGTGATCTGAACTCCCGACAGGGGAAGCAAACAGACATCACAACACGTACCTTTACGGCGCTTCTAGGGAGATCGTCTCACCGTAGCTGTCAATCTGATCAAAAGACGTGTTCAATGGCATTAAAACGAGAAAAAATGCGGCTGAATCGGTTAATCCATAGGTTTTTAACATCTCTGTATAAAAAATTATTTCATTTATAATCCATAATTCCATTTTTATGTAAAAATCGCAGAGCAAACGTTAGCTGCTAATGGTAGCCACCAGAGTGGCTGCTTCTTCCGGTCTTGGCTATGCAGCAGTCTATCACACAAGCCTCATCCCAATACCCCTCCTCAACTCCTCTCTTCCCCTCCTCCGGGACTTGACCCGGAAATCGATCAAGACACGCCATTTTGAAGGACGTCCCAATAGCTGAAATGCACACGGAGGAGTCGAGGAGGGGTGCGGGAGGAGACGAAAGGGAGGATACACGAGAGCAGACTACGCGGAAGTGTTTTCACTACTTGCGTATAAAAGCCCCGCCCCCACCTTCACAGCTGGTCCATTTCAACAGAGGAAAACCCACAACTGGAAGATGAGTGGAAAAGCGTCACATAAATGTATAAGTGCTCACAGCTCCGTGGGAATTATTATGTGCAATTCATTTCTAAAAGGCTTTCACGTTACTATAATTATATTTTTATTTAAATGTAGGCTACATTTTACACCAAAATGGAACACAAAAGCAGGACCAACCATCATACATTGAATTCCTTGACTAACAAGAGAAAGATTCATTCATTTAAATAAATATTTAACCAGAAATGGGCCGGTTCTAAAGGGTTATTCAGTTAAGCCCGATGAGAGGGGATACAGCTGTGCACATGTCATCATTAACAGACGTCGTTTAAGAGTGACGTTTGAGTGAACGAGGACATCCCAATTAATACCTGAGGACTCCTCTGTCCTCGCGTCACCTCCTCGTGTCCCTCGCTCGCATTTTACGGAGGCGGAGCTAAGATGCAAGGAAGGGACGCGAGTGAGGGAAAGGAGGAGTCGAGGAGGGGTATTGGGATGAGGCTACACACATTACCAAATAAGGACTAGGTGGGAGTTCCCCTCGATTCCATTGGCTCTGACGGTCAGAAAGAGATGTCACGTGTCAAAATCCAGCAAGGGGGGCTAGAGATATGGAAAATCCACCCAAATGGCCCCAGACGAGGGGTTTTTTTTTTGCTAAATCTTTCTAAAAAGGTCAAATATCACTTGTTTTGCATCCATCTTGATACAGAGTACTTATTATATGTTGTACTTTGGATTCCTAAAGCTTTTAGTCTACTAACCCATCATCCAAGGTTAGTTTTCACTATAAGTGAAACATATTTATTGGACGGACACTATAATTTACAGTTTTTTACCATGTTCAATCTGAATTTTCTTTAAAATAAAAAACGTCTATATTGATTCTAACTTTTCTACATCCAACTCACAGGTTTATCATTACTTTGAGAAAAAAGATTATTAATGTAACCCTTTAACCCTGAGCCTGTTTTTCAGGTTTCAGGCTCGAAAATGCCACTAACACAACAAATGATATATCTTCACTTCTAAAAGGGGTAAATGAATAATTATTTTTCTCAAAGCAAGGTTACATCTGTGAGTTGGATGTAGAAGTGTCAGAATCAATATAGATGTTTTTATTTTAAAGTAAATTCAGATGGAACATAGTAAAAACATGTAAATTATAATGTCCACCTAAAAAAAAAACCTTTACTTATCGTGAAAACCACCCTTGCATGATGGGTTAGTAGACTAAAAGCTTTAGGAATCCAAACTATAACATATAATAAGTACCCTGTATCAAGATTGATGCAAAACAAGTGAAATTTGACCTTTTTAGAGAGATTTAGAAAAATAAAGTCTAAGCGGACTCACCTCTGGGTAATTTGGGAACCATCGGTTCCATTTGAACTTTTTCACTGTAAAAATCATTTTATTACTTTGAATTATCACTATAGGTATTCATTCCATCCAAATACAACTGTTGTGAAAAGAAATAAATAAAATAAAATAAAACATAGGCTTACTCTTACAGTGAGCCTCTGAATTAGCCCCGAGCGAAAAATGCTAACCTATTACAGCACTGAAAATCACTCCTCGCTCCCTTATTACTTATCCTAGCTGCACATCCAACACATTGTTTATGATCGCAAGGAGACACAGAATCTAACGGTGCCCACCTGAACAGCCCAACACTGAAAGATACAAACTCGCGACGTTATCAACAAAAACGTACATCAAAACAAATGGCGCTAGAGCTAATGCGCTAGGCTAACAATGACTTACCTTCCTCGTTGTCTGGTCTAAACTGGTCTTCAATGGCATTAAAACGATAAAAACGATGATGTAGTTAATCCATAGATTAATATCCAATGGGGCTGTGTCCCCTTTGAAATGTTCTGATAATCTATAAGCAATAAAACTGCAATTCCGTTATCTGCTGTCCGCTCTGTGCTCCGTGCACTCTGGGTCCTGCTGCAATACCTGCTTCGTTACGCTGTAAACAATAAATGAAGTCGGCTGCGTAATGTACTTAAGTTGGCTGCCATTCTTTATAATTTACGCAGGACCATATCTCTGGAACCCATTGGTCGATTCGTGTGATTTACACCTTTTTCTTAACCATCAGAACCAATAGAATTGATGGGCAGTTCCCAAATCTATGTAAACATTACCATAGCGGACGTAATAGAGAAGCAAACGAAGCATATCTGAAAGTGCAAGCCTGGACGGCAATACTTTATACCGAGTATATTGCCATAAATATGATAATTGATTATCAGTAAAAAATTATACGTGACACAAAGACATTGGATTAACCTTGAGATGCGTTTTTATTCCGTTGAACACAACTTTTGATCACAAATCAAAAAAGGCAAGACGTAATTATTGTAATATTTTTGGAACCGGATGTTGTTTACTTTCTCTTTTCTGGCTGATAGCTCCAGGAATTCGAGGTCTTACAGTGATGACATTACATGTGTGGAATCTGTGGAGTCTCAGCTTTAAATCGTATATCTTGTTTGTGCAGTTAAGATAGTAATAAGGGCATTTCTACCGTGTGTTGTGTGTAAAAAAGCGTTAGCATTAGTTAGCATTTTTTCGCTCAATGCTAATTCAAAGGCTTGGTATTACTCTTGTGTTTTTTTTAGCTAACAATTGTTCTTATTGTCAGTTAGCGGAGTTTCTTACCTTTAAAAGGGTATGAAACATTAATAGTTTCATAAATGTTAAGAAGCCCTGAGACATGTGAGAAAAAAAAAACTGTGGGAGGGGTCCACTGGGGGGACCTTCGGGCTTAACTGGTTAAGAAGGGAAGATATGGTGATTTGTTCTAGGAATGTCATTTTCGAGCCTGAGACCTGAAAAACAGGCTCGGGGTTTAACAGGTTAAACCGTGCTACACTGTAAGCCCGGATAAGTTGAATCTACTTTAAAAAATAGCGTAAAGTGGTTGCCTTTAAAAATGTAAGTAAAGCATTATGAAAACTTGAGTAAATTAAACTTAAATTAATCAAGGACTTTAATTGTTATTTGAAGTACAATCCACTTCATGTCAAGTTGATTTTACTTACATTTTTAAGTTAACCACTTTCTATTTTTTTTTAAGTAACGCATTAGGAAAACTTGAGTGAATTTAACTTAAATTATTCAAGGACTGGAATTGTTATTTGAAGTACAATGCACTTCATGTGAAGTTGATTTTACTTAAAATATTGTGTAATATCAATTGGTTTTTTCCAATTATTTAACTTAGAATTTTTAGTTGAAAGTGGTTACATTTCGTATTTATATTTTTTATTCCGTCATCTACAAAAAAGAAAAAAGACACAAAAATAAAGTTTTACCTTTTATTAAAACTTGAGTGTTTCATTTGGATACAATGAAATTGAGCTTCCTATACAAACTGTGGCAAAAATATTGTACCATACATTTTCCTGAGAACATTTTTCACATGAAACAATAGCAATCTCTCTCTCTATATATATATATATATATATATATATATATATATATATATATAGTTATATCTATAAAAATAGATATATAGATCTATATATTTATGTAGAGCTCTCAAAAAATTAAGAGACCCCTGTACAATTATCAGTTCCTCTGATGACTGACTACATTTATCCCAAACTCCAAATATTCTCATTTAGAGCGTTTATTTACAAAAAATACCAAATGTTCAAAGTAACCAAAAAAGATGGAGTGTTTTCAGACCTCGAATAGTGCAAAGAAAACAATTTAAAATTCATTTTTCAACAACACAATACTAATGTTTTAACATAGGAAGGGCTCAGGAATCAGTAATTGGTGGAATAACCCAGATTTTCAATCACAGCTTTCATGCGTCTTGGCTGCTCTGCAACACCTTTCACATCGCTGTTGGATCACTTATTAAGCCACTCCTGGCACAAAAAATCAAGCAGCTTGGCTTTGAGTGATGGCTTGTGACCATTCACATTCCTCTGGATCACATCTGGATTGACCTGGTTGTTGGGCATGGAGCATTGTCCTGCTGGATAAACCCACCCTCAGCTCAATTCAGGTGTGAATGGAGGAAGACCAGATCAAGACCCTGTCATGGAACAGTTGGAACCCCACTGGATGTGATCCAGAGGAAGATGGATGGTCACAAGCCATCAAACAAAGCCGAGCTGCTTGAGTTTGTCTGCCAGGAGAGACATAAAGTCACCCAGCAACAATGTGACAGACTGGTGGCGAGCAACCAAGACGCATTGAAAGCTGTTATTGAAACATCTGGGTTATTCCACCAAATATTGATTTCTGAACTCTTCCTAAGTTCAAACATTAGTATTGTGTTGTTTAATAATGAAGAACTTGTTTTCTCTGCATTATTTGAGGTTTGAAAACACAGCATTTTCTCTGTTATTCTGACCAGTTGTAATTTTCTGCAAATAAATGACTTTTGGGAGAGATGTTGTCAGTAGTTTATAGAATAAAACACAAATGGAAATGCCAACAAGCTTAATAGGTCAAACAGTGCAAACGTGCAACAACAACAAAATGCAATATGGAAGCCTAAATACTTGCCATATGTAACAGTAGCCAACTTTTCAGAACCCCGTTTCACAATGTAAGCTGATTTTTCAAAGTCTGAATTTTGGGTGCCAGCTCAACTTTACCAAGTTTTAATATCACCTGCTGAGCAAAGTGGAAAGTGTTTTTCATGCACTTTGGGTACTCCAGTTGCAGGGCATAAATGAGTCTGAACAGGACACAGAAGGCCTGAGGCAGGTTAGCCGGTCCATCCATCACCACATTCCCCTCCAAGACGATTGCCACACTGGATGGGTTGAGCTGAGGATTTTCTCCAACACAGGATTCCCAGTGGAGTTTGACTGTACACCTCCTTATCAGCCGCATCCTAACAGAGAAATAAAGAGATTGACATATAATTCTACATCGTCCACCAAAAAGTAGCTTCCACTGTTTATAATGAAAAGCATCATACATATTTAAAAAACATATCATATTTCATTTATATTGTTGGTGAATTAGTTAAAGACAATATATATATATATAAGGAATAGTGTAAGTTAAATTTAGTTCCGTATTTTTTTTAACTGAATAATGTCCCGGGTCAATTTCACCCAAAAATTACCAAAGGGTGCAAAATGTGAACATAACACAAGGGTTAAAGTCACTTACGGTGCAGGTCTTGAAGAAGGCAGAAGGCTCATCCCCCAAGATGATTGGCAGTCCCCGAACACAAAGGCATCTGATGTCTGTTGGCTCAGTGGTCTGGAATATAGTGGAGATAACAAAGAATGGTCATATATTCATCAAATACATTCTACAAACTCTACACAATTACTTTATTGCAAATATACTTGAAAGTAAAGGAGAGGACAAAAGGAGATGACATGATGGGAGAATAGAAAAGGGAGAGAACATAATTTCTTCTTGACCAAAGAATATAATAGGAAACAAAACAAGAGAGCAAAGCAAAATGAACAAGGGAAAAGAGGAAACAATGACACATGAAGAGATGCAATTCAATTGACAGGACAAGAGCAGCAAATGAGAGAAAAGAAGAGATGAGAAGGAAGTCAAAGGGACAGAAGAGGAACAAGGAGAGAGGAAAGAGATTGCAGGCATGAAAATCACTCACCTTTCGGCGAAATTCGCCATTTGAATCCAAAATAGGTCGTTTGTGTGATTCATGTAGATCTGCAATAAAAATATTTTTGGGGTATGGGGGGGTCTGGGACCCGGAGTAATCTGCGGCCGCGAGCTGTTATGTGCCATCATGACACGCATGGTGTTCTTTTTTTATATATTATAATGCAGCGCGAGCTGTGTGCTCGAGTCTTCCTGCCTGTCGGCTCTGCTGCTCCGCGATGATGGTCTAGCTTCAGCAGCCACATTACCTACGGGTGCGTTCGTTAATATTAACTGTGTGGTCCGGAGTCACTGGCACAGACTGGACCGCTGGTGAACAGCTGTTAGAACGGGCCGTTCAGGTGTTCAGAGCAGAGCTCCCTGTCGGAGCGCAGAGCGTGATGTGCACTGAAAAGTTTTTCTGTCGCAATATTATCGTTGAGCTAGCTAGCTAGCATACATTGTCACTATCTGCTAACGTTAGCTTTAGCCTTCGTTTTCTAATAGTTTTTTTTTCATAGGCTATAAACAGAGGTAGTATAAGTATAGATCTTGTACTTGAGTAAAAGTAGAAGCACTCAGATCTTGTACTTGAGTAAAAGTAGAAGCACTCAGATCTTGTACTAGAGTAAAAGTAGAAGTACTCAGATCTTGTACTTGATTAAAAGCAGAAATACTCAGATCTTGTAGCCTACTTGAGTAAAAGTAGAAGTACTCAGATCTTGTACTTGATTAAAAGCAGAAATACTCAGATCTTGTAGCCTACTTGAGTAAAAGTAGAAGTAGGCCTAATCAGATCTTGTACTTGAGTAAAAGTAGAAGTACTCAGATCTTGTACTTGATTAAAAGCAGAAATACTCAGATCTTGTACTTGAGTAAAAGTAGAAGTACTCAGGTCTTGTACTTGAGTAAAAGTAGAAGTACCAGAGAATAGGAATACTCTGTTAGTAAAAGTACTGCATTCAAAATGTTCCTCAAGTAAAAGTAGAAAAGTATTCTCATCAAAATATAGTGAAAGTAGCGACAGTAAAAGTAGTCACTGTGCAGATTGGTTGATTTCAGAATACTATATATGATATGTTTTATAATGATTGATCATGAAAGTGTTCTCAAAGCTGGTGAAGGTGCAGCTAGTTTGAATGACTTTGTATACTGCAGGGTAGCTTGTGGATTTACTCCAGGTGGAACTAAAGTCTGATTTAACACTTGATTAGATTTCACATCATTCATCCAGATCTATGAAGTAACTAAAGGGATTAAATACATGTAGTGGAGTCAAAGTACACCATTTACCTCTGAACTGTAGTGGAGAAGAAGAACAAAGTAGCAAAACATTGAAATACTTAAATAAAGTACAAGTATCTCAAAATTGTACCCAAGTAGGCTATAGTACTTGAGTTTATGAATTTAGTTACTTTACACCAGATGCCATAAAGATAGAAAGACTAAGCCTTGCACAGAGGCATGACAATAGATTTTCAAAATGCTCAACAGTGCTGCCAAAATTATAAACTGACTGCTACACAATTAAAATAAATGCTTTTATATATTTCTATTAGATGTGACTCTTTAGCGTTTCTGTTATAATTAACACTGCTGCTTTAGTTGTTTTGACTGCTAAAATCCTCTGTTATTCCTCATTTTAAAGCCGATATTCCGTGGGGTCGGGGGGCTCGGGTCCTTGTCACCTTTTCCATACCTGATGAGTTTGCATCCCTGATAATACTTAGTAAGGAGGCCATAATATTTTTGACTCATGGCTGAAGTTAAGTTTCTCCAGCTCTCCCCAGGTTGGCAAAAAAATGCATCAGATTGATGCTTTAAAATATGGAATATTCAACATTTTCTTCCGGGGGAGCATGCCCCCGGACCCCCCTAGAGGGATAATATCCTTCTCACCTTTTTCACCCCTGACCCGTTTTCATGCCTGAGATTGGGTAGACAGATGTTAAGTAAATAATAATAATAATTCCTTACATTTATTATAGCGCTTTATCAATGACTCAAAGCGCTTTACATATACACACATTACACATATATGATACATGCAATGAGATACTGTGGACAATACCCACAGGAGCAAGTTCAGGTGAAGTGTCTTGCCCAAGGACACACCGGCTTTACAGACGCAGCAGCGGCGGGTTTCACCCCTTGATCTGATGATCATTGCACAGCGCACTGCGCCACACCGTCCATCTTCACGCCTCGAGGTCATCGAGGCGCTTTTACAGGTACACATTAGTATTATACATGTACTGTGGACAATACCCACAGGAGCAAATCCGGGTGAAGTGTCTTGCCCAAGGACACAACGGCCTGACGCAGTGGTGGCAGGAGCGGGTTTCGAACTGGAGTTCCCCAGCACTCCCCCTTGATCTGATGATCGGATGCACAGACCACTGCGCCACCCGTCCCCCGAAACCCACCTTTGTCTGACTTAGCTCAGACAGAAATTGGCCAGTGGCACCCTTCTTCTTCCTAAAGAGGTCCATCAGGCTCGGAGAGAAACGGTCAAGTGCATCGAAGAAGTTGTCCTTGAGATTTTTCCCCACCACTCTGTTGAACTCGCAATAAACCTGAAACACAAAAGAGAACAAACCATGTAAAACTGTCAAATAAAATCATCCTTGGTGAAACAAATAAGTGCATTTTTTTTTATTTAGACAGCTTTTGCTTGCTTCACCATCTGATTTTTCAAGATGCCTCTGTGCACTTCTCACAGTAATATCTTAATAAAATCAGATATTTAAGTAGGTATGAGGATATAACTATATTTTATGAACATTACATTTAGAACACAAAAGGACAAACAAACCTGGGGAGGTTTCAGCCTGGAACCTCCACCCCGCTGCGGGACCCGTGGTGGGACCCCCGAGTCAGACGATGCGTCTTGGTCACGCTTCATATCGGCCCGGCCCGGGAAGAGACGCAGCACACCCTCCCGGCCATCAGAGTCGAACCCGCAGTTCGGAGGAACCGACCGCCAGGACACCGGCACTAGGCCGGTGGAGGCCCTCCGATGGTGGGTCGCGTTTGCCATTCGATCAGTGAGAAGAGAGGACACAAATGCAACAAGAATTATCAAAATCGGTTAATATATGGATGAGTGGTGGGGGTGGGGGGAACGGCTGGACACAGGCCGTGGGGGGACACCCGAGACCGGGCTATGTCCCCGTTAGAAGGAACCGGTTGAAATAGCCGAAAAATTAATAAAAACCGGGGGAAAGTGACAAAAAGTGTCCGAAAATAGGCACTCGTGAGGCGGGCAGAGTCCCCTGTTAACTCCCGTTACATTCCTCCATGGTTTGAGCGAAAAATGGCTAAGTCAACTATTACGAGAACCAGGATGGGGGGTTCAAAAGGCTTGCCGACCCAAAGTGCATGGTGAGCGGACTCATCACCTCCGTGAGAGTGGAGGTGTCCTGAGAGTGGAACCTGCAGGCAGACCCCTCTCAGGCTGACAGGCAGGTAGGCCATCCAGCTATTTTAGCCGGGCCGGCTAAAATGATTGGTCGTGCTTTTTACAGCGCTACGGCTTCCACAGATGAACATTTTGTATGTATTTATTGTCAAAGCATTTCATATTGCTATCGGGATGTTAAGAGCATTCCATGGAATATAACTAAGTGTTTCTGAAATAAATTACATACCCCACCTTTAAGGGACGTTAATCAACAACATCTGATAACGTAATGTGGTCGCTAATGTTAGCTAAATGGCGTCTCACCTGATGTAGTAGCACAAAGCAGCCGTCCAAGCGCCACCCTCCTCTCCCTATGATGGAAGCCTGAGACAGCCTGTGGCAGGGTTCGAGCGTCCGGCGTTAATGTGCGGTGGTGTCCGACTCACACGACTAAAAGAAAGGTGACAAAAACAGCAACTGGGTGAAAAAAAATCTACGTCTTTCAGTGAACACGAACAAGTGAAAAAAGTACAGCACTATCTGTTTAAAACTATCTGCACCTCGTAGCCTACTATCGCTCAGTAAAAGTTAACAAAAGCGAGGGAAACACACATTGCCTGACTGCAGTAGCGTAGAAGTGCTGCAGTTAAGTGAGGTAAATCAACTGAACACTTAATGCGGTCGCTATTAAGATCTAGATCCCTCCGCGGGCTCCATGATCACACTGCGGGGATCCCCCCCCACCCTAATGTCCACCTAGCAGCACATTATACCGCTTATTACACGGCTACATACTAAAAAAACAGACAAATTATTCATAATATCGATTTTAAAATGATTTAATTGACTTAAAAATGATCGTAATGCTTCCGCCAAAATAAAAAAGTCCGTTCCACGGCGCACCAACGAATGGAACTTTAATTCAGAAAATAAACGGCAGCATTATTCGAATTTACCTGTAACTGTCAAAGTCTGTTCACATTTTATTTTCCTCTAACAAGTACTGAAACAATGCGAGAGAAGCCCACACCGTGTTCCCGCCAGTTGATACTTCCTGTGGCTGTGTTACACCCAAAAGTACGAGAATTCAACCAAGCCCTGTTAGCTAAATCACTCACCAGATTCAGTAGATAAGGCAGCCGTGCAGCGTCCTTCCTTTGGAAGCGTAGACAGCGCGGTGAAAGGGTGCAAGTCCGTCGTTCAAAGTGGGGTTGCGTCCGACTGAGAAATTGCGAGCTGGAAATGTGGCTGCGGCACATTAAAAGATCCTTCTCTTTCCCATAATGCATTGCGAACATGACTAAAACTTAATAATGTGAAGTGACTTAACTTAAAATTATTGACACATTGCTTAACTAACACATGTAAGTATTATATGCTTACATTTGGTAGTCAGCAAGTAGAATAAGCTTACATTTGATAGTAATGCAATGAAACTTAAATAATGTCAGTAATTTGTAATTCATTATTTAATTAGATATGAATTCCGGGCTAACAGTGTACGTGCTGCAGTGGAAATGCGCTATAACTGATGAACTGTTTGTTTTTGTCTGCAGGCTGTGCAGGAGTCCGATTTGCCCACACAGATGTCAGGGTACCGGACTTCACTGACTATAGGCGTCCAGAGGTGCAGGACCCAGGCAAGTCCTCCCAGGAGAGCAGTGAGTCCAGGAGAACCTTCTCGTACCTTGTCACCGGCGCCTCAACCGTAGTGGGGGTCTACGCTGCCAAGACAGTGGTCAGTCAGTTTGTTTCTTCCATGAGCGCCTCTGCTGACGTCCTGGCCCTGTCCCAGATTGAAGTGAAGCTGAGCGACATCCCCGAGGGCAAGAACATGACCTTCAAGTGGAGAGGCAAGCCACTCTTCGTCCGTCACCGCACAGAAAAGGAGATCGCCGCCGAAGCCGAGGTGAACGTGGCAGAGCTGCGAGACCCTCAGCACGACAAGGACAGGGTACTCAACCCCAAATGGATCATCGTCCTCGGGGTGTGCACACATCTGGGCTGTGTGCCCATCGCCAACGCTGGCGACTACGGAGGTTACTACTGCCCGTGCCACGGCTCTCACTACGATGCCTCGGGTCGCATCAGGAAAGGCCCCGCCCCCCTGAACCTGGAGGTTCCATACTATGAGTTTGCAGACGACGACAATGTGATCGTTGGATAAATAACATTCCCCCTTAAATATGGTGTTACAGGTGAACACTGAGAAGATGCTGTGCTCGCCAGTGAATGTCATGAGGACATGAAATAAGAAACACCTGCCTATCTTAAGTTATAGTCCATCTAATTAGAAAAGAACAGATGTTGTGTTCAGGTCTGTTTAATAAAGATTTCTATTTTATTTGACACCTTGTGTTCAGTGTTTAACATTGTCTTTCTTGAAATGATAACCTTGCTTAAAATAGTCACAAGTTATATCTACTGATAGCCATCGCATACTAGCGCAGGAGTCTGGTGGTTCATGGTGTAGAGACAGGAACTGTTTAATTTAAAGTCCTGTTATGTAGAAATGATGTGTGAGTCAAGCTTGATATTGTAGGATTCTTAATTCTCCACACACATGCAGGTTTCGCTGCAAGGATAAATAATATCAACCAACTTGGGTTAAAATAAAGGGTACTTGTACTGTACAGAGTGATTCATTGTTGGTGCTCAATTATTGGTTCTTTTGTGGCAATGACATATATATGTATATATTCAATTGGGGGGGTATGGCTGCTTTGAGTGACAGGTGGGTGGTGTCTCAGGATGTTTTAAGACTGTCACTGACTATCATCAGCATATCCGCCTAAAGACACTGGGACAGGCCTAACTAACATCCAGAACATGGTTATATCCTATGTACATTTCTTATAAATTGAAAGTCCCAATTGTTTTTATACATAATTGCAAACACTACTTGAAGGCATTTGGTTTACTATCATTTCTAAAAAAGAAGGCAAAATGATGTCATCTTGAGTTATCCTCGCAAACACTCACAAGCATGTATGTGTATCAATCAATGTTTATCTATATAGCCCAATATCACACATTAGTCTCAGTGGACTTCACAGTTTGTACAGAATATCAGTATGACAATACGACACCCTCTGTCCTTAGACCCTCACATCGTACAAGGAAAAACTTCCAGAGAAAACCCACAGTTTAAAGGGAAACATGGGAGAAACCTCAGGGAGAGCAACAGAGGAGGCAGAGACGTGCACACATAGACTCTAGGTAGTGCTTGAGCACCTGCCCGTTTTGCCCTCTGACAGCAATGTGACCTTTTGAAAGTTCTTTTTTTACAGTTTTAAAAAAAAAAAATTACAGTGTACTGTATGTGGCTCATGGTAACATCGATCAATTCTGGATTAAAAGCTTCTAATATATACAACAATGCCCCAAATGCGCGTTGTAATTTTGTCAAACATCCCCACGCGTGCCCCGCGGCACTCCTGTACGTGCCCTGGCTGCAGCCCCTCCCTTCCCTGCTCTCAACGTGAACGCGCAGCGCACAGAGCTGACAGTCAGTCACTTAGTCAGACAGGCCACGGCGGGTGTGTGGTGCAGCAACACGATTAAAAGTGCCCTAGTGACGACCAAGTAAGTAACCACCAGGTAACAAATACAACGAGTGTATTGTTTAATCCCCTAAATCAGATGCCAAACTAAACTATACAGGGTTCGTACCGTACGGTCATTGAAAACCTGGAAAAGTCATGGAAATTCAAAATGCAAATTCCAGGCCCTGGAAAAGTTATGGAAAACAATATTTTTCCCAAAGTTTTGGAAAAGTCATGGAAATGTAACTAAAGTTGCGTCAAATATAATTTACATTTTATCTAATCGCCTAAATAATCTGCGGTCGCGAGCCATCATGACGCGCATGGTGTTATTTTTTAATATATGAAGCGCGAGCTGTGTGCTCGAGTCTTCTTGCCTGTCGGGCCGGCTGAACTCTGCTGCTCCGGGATGAGGGTCAGCTACATTATCTACAGTGCGTTCGTTAACTGTGCGGAGTCACTGTGGCACAGACTGCACCGCTGGTGAACAGCTGTTAGTAGAAGTACTCAAATCTTGTACTTGAGTAAAAGTAGAAGTACTCAGATCTTGTACTTTAGTAGAAGTACTCAGATATTGTACTTAATAAAAGTAGAAGTACTCAGATATTGTACTTGAGTAAAAGTAGAAGTACCAGAGTGTAGGAATACTCTGTTACAGTAAAATACCTGCATTCAAAATGTTCCTCAAGTGAAAGTAGAAAAGTAATATAAAAATACTAAGAGGCGTGAAAATACATTTTCAAAATGCTCAACAGTGCTGCCAAAATTATAAACTGACTGCTACACAATTAAAATAAATGCTTTTATATATTTCTATTAGATGTAACTCTTTGGCGTTTCTGTTATTATTACCTGCTGCTTTAGTTGTTCTGACTGCTAAAATCCTCTGTTATTCCTAATTTTAAAGCTGATATTCCGTGGGGTCGGGGGCTCGGATCCTTGTCACCTTTTTCATACCTGATGAGTTTGCATCCCTGACTACAGTTGCTTTAGCGTGTAGAAGCTAGTAAGCCTACTATTTGATTTGTTTTAGATAGGCATCTGCATCAGACAGCATATGGTTATTGAAATAAATATATATGCAATTACGACATACAAGATGTACCTTTAATAAATCTCACACTACTAAGGCAGCCGGCGGTTCCACCAGGGGCGTCAATCCCGGGGGGGGGTTTCATCCCCCCCTAGCTTCAGATTGGACCCCCCTAAGTCATTTAGAATAATAAAAATAAATGTTAAAATAATAAAAATGTTGATAATAAATCAGTAAAATCAGGCAAAAATAAGAATTAAATAACATAACCCTAACACCGAAATAAAGAAACCAAAAAGAAACGTAACAAAATCCGCCATTATCCGGCAAATTTTTGCGCACAATTTCGGAGCGCACAATTTCGGCGCGACCGCCACAACGACTCAGAAGGTGCCCCTTTTTTTTCTCTTGAGCACCTGCCCCTATAAATGTCTGTGCACGCCACTGAGAGGAGGGATCCCTCTCCCAGGACGGACAGACATGCAATAGATGCCGTGTGTAAATTGAAAAGATTTAAATTGAAAAAGTGCATTTTGTCATCCACTTTTTGGACCGCTTATTTTTCATTTTGGTGACGTGCTGACCTGAGGCAGCAGCGTTCACATTGGCCCCACATGCTGCCACTGTAAGGCCCGCTGACACCATACAATCTTATTAATTTGTCTCCACCTCCCCAACAAGAACATCTATATTACACGGTGTGAAATGTATTTTTCAGCAGTTTTTGTCGACGTCACTGATCGTTTTCATGCAGTAAGTCTAAATGAATACTAATGCGAGACGTTTCGCTGACTATTTATAGTACTAAAATACTTTTTGTGCGTAAGAACTTCCTGTGTGTCATCCTTACAAAAGATTTTAACGTGAATCCTACACAAAGTTTTATAAATGAGTACCCTGGTACCCCTCCATTTAGACCCAGCTGTTTGCTATCCTGGCTCCAAAATGGTGGACGTGCACCTGCACCGTGGCCATTTAATGAAATGCAACACTTTAGAAAGGTTTATTTGCAGGATTATTTCTGTTCTGAGTTTGTATCTTCATGGTTGATTGCACTTATTGTGAGTTGCTTTGGATAAAAGCGCCATGTAAAAGCAGCTGTACGGAAAACGAACATAAGGGGATTCCAGAGAGAGAAGTGTTTGACTTCCACTGCCGCATCATGTCAACATCTGTGTGTGTGCGTGAGCTGTACATGTTTGTAATGTGAAGCGCTCAGATTAGAAGCAGCTAATCGAAGGCGTCCCTTTCAGACGACAGCTGCAGTTCTGAGCCCGGGCCTCCCACAGCGCTGCACATTGAGATGAAAAGGAGAGCTCAGTTGGAGGAGCCTGCATGGCTTTGAGGTGGGAATAGATATTTCACAACAGCACAATGAAGCCTAGAAGTTTCTCTTCTCTCTGCCTTTCTCTGCAGTGGGACCCTTTTCATGCTCAACACAAGCAGCTGCTGATGTGTGAAGTAGTCCTCCTACTAATGCTGCCAGTCATGATCAGCACCATCCCCAGAGTGAAGCACACATGATGGAGGCACCGTGGCTCTGCAAACGCAATCATGTCCTTCATCATTTATATCTACAGGTTTACCTCTGCTGATTCACTGCACATGACACACACACACACACACACACACACACACACACACACACACACACACACACACACACACACACACACACACACACACACACACACAACAGAGGGTTCCCTTAGCAGGCTCTGAACACAGAGTGTTGGACTGTCACACAATAACACAACTGCTAGCAACTTCTTCACCTTCAGTTCACAGCTGCCCCCCAAAGTAAGTTATCTCCAACACAGGGTTGGGAGGGTTACTTTAAAAATGTAATCCATTATAATAACTAGTTACATGTCAAAATGTAATCAGAAACCTAATCTGAATATCACATGTAACCTGATTATTTTTTAACTTTTGGATTACCTCAATATCAAATCCAATGAAAATAAAAACAAGTAGAAAATAAATAAATAAAATGCTTTTACTTAAAGGTCACATGTAATGGCCATTTCTACTGATCATATTTCCATTGTTGAGGTATACTAGAATAGATTTAAATTGTGCAATTTTCCAAACTCACATTGGTTTCTCATACAGCATGTGTATTCACCAGGTATTCACTCTGTCCTAGGCTTGTTGGAGCTCCTGTCCCCCCCCCCCCCCCCCAGAAAGCACATGGCTACTTAGCATGCAAAATGACATCATTCTGCATGTTAAGTAGCCATGTGCTTTCGTGTTATGGCTGAATCTTTATTTATTGATTAGATCACGTTACTCTGATGATAGTGTTCAAGACAGCCTATATGTCTGAACTCGATCCTTAGAGTAATGTGTTACGGAGCCTTCTCTTCAATATTGTTTCCTCATAATGAGCATTTTGCGCTGCTCTTTTCCAATGTGGAAGCAGAATGTGTGAAAGCATACAGCACGATGCGGGGTTTGTCTCTAGACATCTTTAGACTGGAATAGCGGGGCCCAGTACGTGAACTCGCCTCGCAGGTGAACACGCCAGGATAGACGACATCAGACTCCAGAGAAAACTTGCTCGAGTTTGAGTCCGAGTCATCGTGGGGGGAACAATTCACGAATCCGAGTCCAAGTCATCGTATGCGAAAATTCCCAAGTCCAAGTCATCGTGTGCGAGAATTCACGAGTCCGAGTCCCGAAAATCGGCACTTGAGTCCGAGTGCAGAACTCGAGTCCAGTTCGGTCGGAGGGCAAAGGGGACTGCAGGAAACTCTCTTGAGGACTGACACATGAAAGGTTGGGTGCACCTTCAAGGCAAGAGGCAACTTCAGCCTAACCACACTAGGATTGATGACACGTTCAATTTCAGAAGGTCCAATGTACCTGGGAGGGAGTTTCCGAGACTCAGTTTGCCATCACTGTCTGACTCTGTTGCAGAGAAGCTGATTCATTGTTTTATTACCTCACGCCTGGACTATTGTAACGGTCTCCTGACCGGGGTTCCCAGCAAAACCCTGAACAGGCTCCAGAATTCAGCTGCCAGGGTTCTCAAACACACCAAGCCCTGGCAGCACATCACCCCCACTCTCTTCAACCTCCACTGGCTCCCGGTCAAGTCCCGCATCACCTACAAACTCCTCCTCCTCACCTACAAATCCCTCCATGCCCTCTCCCCTCAGTACCTCACGGATCTCCTCCACCCTTACATCCCGTCCCGCACCCTTCGATCCTCAGACTCTGGCCTGCTCTCCATTCCACCTTCACGCCTCCGCACCTTCGGGGACTGTGCCTTCAGTGTTGCTGCCCCCACCCTCAAGAACTGAATAGAATCTGTTTAACATCGCCTTCCAACAATAACTCACTCTCCCCGCCCCACTTACACTTCCATTTCTGCCCCCTGTTTTATGTTTATGTTTTATGTCTTGTCCTTGTATGTTTCTTTGTAAAGCGACCTTGAGGTTATGAAAGGCGCTATATAAATTCAAGTTATTATTATTAGAGGGAGGTCACGGGAGGAAAGCCAAACCTTCTGGCCCGGTTGGTAATCAGGAGCTGGTCGGTGGTGACGATCCGCCAGCCTCTGGTTCCGGGCGGAGGTGCGGGTGAGAGCTGCCCGGAGATGCCCCTGCACCAAGGGAACCGCCACCTCTGTCTCCTGAACCGGAAAAAGGGGGGGTTGTAAGCTGTTAGAAGCTATAGGGTGACATACCTGTGGCAGAGAACACCAGGGAGTTGTGGGCGTACTCAACCCATGACAGATGAAATGACCATGAGGCCGGGTTTCGAGAAGCAACACAACGAAGAGCCGCTCCCAGGTCCTGATTTGCCCGCTCCGTCTGGCCATTGGTTTGGGGATGGTATCCAGAGGACAAGCTGGCCGACGCCCCCAATGCCTGGCAAAAAGCCCTCCATACTTGGGAGGAAAACTGCGGACCCCTGTCTGATACAATATCTTGAGGGATACCATGGAGCCTAAAAACATGCTGAGTGCGAAGAGTGGCAGTCTCGAGGGCAGAAGGTAGTTTATGCAGGGGGACAAAGTGCACAGCCTTAGAAAAACGGTCAACGATGGTCAGAATAGTGTCGTTACCGCCTGATGGAGGGAGACCAGTCACAAAATCCACCGCAATGTGGGACATGGGCTGGTGGGAAGGGGGCGAAGAAGACCAGCGGAGACCTGATGTGAAGCTTTGCTGCGGGCACAGACGGAGCAGGCTGAGACATACTCCTGTCTGCGGACATAGTGGGCCACCAGAAGCGTTGTTGAAGTAGGGCCAGGGTCTGATGAAAACCTGGATGGCAGGCTACTTTGGAAGCATGCCCCCACTGGAGCACTGGAGATCTAGCATCGGGAGGAACGAACAGGTGGACAATCCTGAGCAGTCGGATGGTCCTCCTGGGCCTCCTGGACCACCCTTTCAATCTCCCATCTAGCTGCTCCCACGACACAGGAAGATGGCAAAATGGTTTCATCTGTTGAATTCTCCACTGGGGGGACGAACTGCCGGACAAGGCGCCGGCATTCACAATCCTGGAGCCAGGCCGGTAGGTCAAGGTAAAGTTGAACCGTCCCAGGAAGAGAGCCCATCGAGCCAGGTGCAAGTCAAGCCTGCGCGCAGAGCGAAGGTAAGACAAATTATTATGGTCAGTGCATACTACAAAAGGATGGCTGGCTCCCTCCAGCCAGTGCCTCCATTCTTAAAGGGCCAGAATCACTAGTTCTTCTCTGCAGTGGTCAGCCGGCGAGAGAAGAAAGCGCAAGGGTGGAGCTTCTGGTCTGAGGGGGAACGCTGGGATAATCCTGCCCCCACTCCAGAATCAGAGGCATCCGTCTCCACCACAAACTGGACCTCTGGATCGGAATGAGAGAGAACAGGAGCAGTGGAAAACATACATTTCAGTTTTACAAAAGCAGCCTCAGCTGCAGGAGACCACACAAAAGGCAACTTGACAGAGGTAAGTTTAGTCAGAGGTACTGCTACCCTACTATAGTCCCGAATAAACCTCCTATAAAAGTTGGCAAAGCCCAGAAAACGTTGCAACTGCTTCCTGTTAGAGGGAGTGGGCCACTCGGTCACCGCTTGGACCTTGGTGGGGTCAGTCCTTATTTGTCCCTTGGCGACGACAAAACCCAGGAAACTCACACAAGAGGCATGAAACTCGCACTTCTCAACCTTAACATACAGTCTGTTCTCAAGAAGTCTCTGTAGTACCAGCCTTACGTGCTGGACATGCTCCTGGGGAGTGCGAGAAAAGATCAGGATGATCAGACCTGTTTAACATGTCACTAGGGGTGTAACGGTTCACATAATTCACGGTTCGGTACGTACCTCGGTTTGGGGGTCACGGTTCGGTACGAGTTCGGTACAACAAGAAAAAGCAAAAAAAAGTCCCAAATGTATATGTGATGACCCTGTGGGTTCATCTAGAGAGGGTGTGGCTGTGCTGTCTGTGCTGTCTTGATTGCCTGGAGTGCAGTAACTCAGGGCACCTGGGTCTGGTGCCCTGCAGCTATTTAAAGCCTCTGCTCCTCTCTGTCTGCGCTCTGCTTTCTCCTACAGGCACCCGGTTTTGGTTGAGTATGTTTAATTGCTTCACTTTGTGCACTTCAACACTCTCACACTAATACATGGACACCATGCAATCCTCACCCTGCACTTACACTACTGATACCACTGACATCCACACCTCATGCTTCATTTGTTTTGCACTTAATTAATTTGGCTGATTTGGACTACTTGCTTTAACTTGTGTCTCCTCTTTGTTGTGGCCTTTTGAGCCAGGTCATAACAGTATAATTCCAGGTTTGTTTTTTATTTATTTTGAACTGTAGTGCAAGTTTCAGTTTAAAAATAAGGAACTTTAACATTTTGAATAATTAACTTTATTACACAGTAAAAAACAAACCACAAACAGTACCACACACACTCAGATGGCCGTATTATCTACACTGAACAAAAATATAAAGGCAACACTTTTGTTTTTGCTCCCATTTTTCATGAGATGAACTCAAAGATCTAAAACATTTTCTATATACACAAAATAACCATTTCTCTCAAATATTGTTCACAAATCTGAAAAAATCTGTGATAGTGAGCACTTCTCCTTTGCCGAGATAATCCATCCCACCTCACAGGTGTGGCATATCAAGATGCTAATTAGACAGCATGATTATTGCACAGGTGTGCCTTAGGCTGGCCACAATAAAAGGCCACTCTGAAACGTGCAGTTTTGCTTTATTGGGGGGGTCCGAAAACCAGTCAGTATCTGGTGTGACCACCATTTGCCTCACGCAGTGCAACACATCTCCTTCGCATAGAGTTGATCAGGTTGTTGATTGTGGCCTGTGGAATGTTGGTCCACTCCTCTTCAATGGCTGTGCCAAGTTGCTGGATATTGGCAGGAACTAGAACACGCTGTCGTATACGCCGATCCAGAGCATCCCAAACATGCTCAATGGGTGACATGTCCGGTGAGTATGCTGGCCATGCAAGAACTGGGATGTTTTCAGCCTCCAGGAATTGTGTACAGATCCTTGCAACATGGGGCCGTTCATTATCATGCTGCAACATGAGGTGATGGTCGTGGATGAATGGCACAACAATGGGCCTCAGGATCTCGTCACGGTATCTCTGTGCATTCACAATGCCATCAATAAAATGCACCTGTGTTCGTCGTCCATAACATACGCCTGCCCATACCATAACCCCACCACCACCATGGGCCACTCGATTCACAACATTGACATCAGAAAACCGCTCACCCACACGACGCCACACACGCTGTCTGCCATCTGCCCTGAACAGTGAAAACCGGGATTCATCCATGAAGAGAACACCTCTCCAATGTGCCAGACGCCATCGAATGTGAGCATTTGCCCACTCAAGTCGATTACGACGACGAACCGGAGTCAGGTCGAGACCCCGATGAGGACGACGAGCATGCAGATGAGCTTCCCTGAGATGGTTTCTGACAGTTTGTGCAGAAATTCTTTGGTTATGCAAACCGATTGTTGCAGCAGCTGTCAGAGTGGCTGGTCTCAGACGATCTTGGAGGTGAACATGCTGGATGTGGAGGTCCTGGGCTGGTGTGGTTACACGTGGTCTGCGGTTGTGAGGCCGGTTGGATGTACTGCCAAGTTCTCTGAAACGCCTTTGGAGACGGCTTATGGTAGAGAAATGAACATTCAATTCACGGGCAACAGCTCTGGTGGACATTCCTGCTGTCAGCATGCCAATTGCACGCTCCCTCAAAACTTGCGACATCTGTGGCATTGTGCTGTGATAAAACTGAACATTTTAGAGTGGCCTTTTATTGTGGCCAGCCTAAGGCACACCTGTGCAATAATCATGCTGTCTAATCAGCATCTTGATATGCCAAATAATCTGAAATAACAACTCATATTTCTCGCATCAAATGACATCAAAACGCATTTTAATGGCCAAACTAACCTTAAAATAGGCATTTTCCACCGAGAATAAAACGAATGTCGGCCATGTTTTTTTTTTCTGCAGGGAGAAATTTGAAGATCACGTGACACAGACGCCAGCCATTGGAAATGAATGGTGAAAAAAAACGTAGGGATCTTACAATTTCAGAGGTGTTTTTGTAGAAATACTACGTCCCAAGTTGTGGACCAACGTAGTTATTACATGTTTTTTTGTGAGACTGGGTTGGTATGTCACTGTGATGTGTGTATTGTTTTCTGTGGCATGAAACCATTTCTCCCAGTCCTGATGAAGTCATCCCGGCTCTCATCCTGCCTCATTGACTGATGGGTGAACAGATGACTGTGTAAAGTATGTTGCCCTAAATGAACCTCAGCAACCCTTCAACTCCATCTTGATCACAGTGACAGTTTCAATCCCAAGGTAGAAAACCAATTTATTTTTAGTGCTGAGCAAACCCCCACACGAGGGGAAGATTTCAGGGAGCGTATGACAGTTATTTGCCTCTTGAATAACACTTTTCTGAAATGTACAATCCTGCCGGCTTTTTTCTCTGCCTCTATGATTTCTGTCTCTCTTCCCCCACTCCACATCTGTTACATAAGATGCCAAATAAAATCATCCAGCTGCAGGAACGTGTTATAGAAACAATTATATTTAGTAGTACAGTATATAGTCGACATTCTCTGATTAAGGTTGTACCTTGTCTTTTCAACATAAAGACATATTTCGTTAGTGTAAGGCAGCAGAGGATCTGTCATCACCTTCAGCCTCCACTGGAAGAATCAGCTGTCTATACAGAGGGAAACATGCCTTTTGTTAGCCGGGCTTCACTGAGGGTCTATCAGCAAACAACACACTGCTTTCTTTATCGGCCTGCTGAGAGCAGCTCAGACTTCCGATAGAGACTGGAGGAAGGCAGAACTAAAGAGATCATGAAATAATTTGCGAGCAATGGCAGACAATATGTGAAGGCATAAAGAAAGCTTCTGAAATTCTTTGGCTATTCTCCAGTCTTCTGAAGATCATTTTAGTCCATGTTGGTAGTGTTCAGCCCTCTGACACCTATTTATGATAGCAAAAACTATGCTGTCTTTAAACTGTAATAACTCCACAATGGTGCTGAAAGACGAACCCTTACTCCTCCTCCTGATTCTCTGTATCTGTAAGTATATCATCACTTTTCATACACCATCTTTGTTGGTGATGTTTCAGAGTCAAACAGCCCTATTGGCTCCAGTGGCCACGGACACACAGATTTGAGTCGTGGATATACACAGGCATCAGAGAGAACAGAAGACAAACACAAGCTGAAAGAAATGAAGATAAGAAGGTCACATTAAGTGTAGTGACAGAAAGAGGGTGAAATATGTCCCAGAAATCCTTTTCCACAGCTGAGGCCGGAGAAAATAAACTTCAAATAATGTTGAGGAAAATTCTGCTGATGCTTCATGCTTTTTGAGGATAAGCATGTACACGGCCCAAACTAATGGGCATAAGTTAATATCAGGATCAAAACAAATGTGTGCAACTCTCTATGTTTTCCTTTTTTCTTGATAATGGTTTACTGTGTTGGTTTTTATAAAATAATCAAAAATTAGATTTGAGTTTTAATGGACTATTATCCCCTACAATAGTGTTCAAACGTATTTATTGAGTGATAAACACAATATTGAGTGTGATAAATCTGTGGATGTAAAGAACTTGATAATAATAATTAGATAATGACAAAGGTATGCTAAATCCAAAAGGTGTTAAAGTGGGTCTCAGAGGGTTAAAGACGTGCAGCCTTCAGCCTGTCTGAGCTTCAAATATGTGTAGTTTGGCTGGCTGGTCATTTAATTCCTGTGATACGTAACAAGCAGTAAGATGAAGAGGAGCTTCTCTGTGGGACAAGACGTCTCATGCAGCCCGTAACTTGAATCTGGTGTGGATCTGCCTGAACTGTGCTTGAAAGGAGTCGGCACAAAGATAAAACACTTTTTTGCCAAACATGAGAAGGAGAATCTGATGTGGAGTTTGTAGTGGAGTCTGATCCTTCTTCGTCTGACTCTTCCCCTGAAAGTGGAGAGGACACAGAGGATCCCATCCCGTAGCTGCGCTACATGCCTCTGCACTATCCTATCCGGAGGATCGTGTCCATCGTGGCAGTGGGTGGACATCAAAACATTTTGAAATCGGGTTTCCCTCTCACAAGGAAACGCCACGCTACATTCCTGCTGCCAGAGGTTTGGTTTCAGGGCCCACGCGTTATGCCATTACGAGTGGCATAAATAAGAATTCATGACGTGGAATCCTTCTTTGATTTATTCTTTACCCCTGAGATCATCAGCAGTATTGTCGACATGACAAACCTGCATGGGGGACGTTCGGTGGCAAAGTGGAGGGATGTTGATGCCACAGATGTTTGAGCAAACATCGGATAGGATAGTGCAGAGGAATGTAGCGCAGCTACGGGATGGGATCCTCTGTGTCCTCTCCACTTTCAGGGGAAGGGTCAGACGAAGAACGATCAGACTCCACCACAAGCATCTGATCATTTCTCTAAGCATGGCTTCACGTGGCGGCGCAACGAATATTCTTGTTACTCCTGTGGCAATCTGGTCCCCTTTGTGGTGTGATTGAGGAGGAGATCACTAAGCACTTTAGTGAACATCAGGCTTTTTTCATCCAAAAGGTTTTGTAGTCCTTCATACATCTCAACCTCATCACCATCGTGTTGTTCCTCAGCAGCTCCTCAAACTCCTCAGCAAAGGACCTCATTGATTCCTCTGTATCAACGTGGGATTCGGGGGAGAATTGTTCCTTCTTCTCTGCCCCCATCCGACAAATTAACTGTTTGGCAAAAAATTGTTTTATCTTTGTGCTGACTCCTTTCAAGCACAGTTCAGGCATATCCACACCAGATTCTCCTTCTCAGGGTGTTTCTGTTTCAGAGAATGAGTCCTGCAGCTGAAGCTACGGGCTGCATGAGACCTCTTGTCCCACAGAGAAGCTCCTCTTCATCTTACTGCTTGTTGCGTATCACAGGAATGAAATGACCAGCCAGCCAAACTACACATATTTGAAGTTTTGGCTTTGCAGCCAGGTGTTTTTATTTACTTCAAGGAGTATATGTATGGCTGTGTATGTCTGTTTGCTAAAGAGACATTATGAAAGGACTTTGAAGTTTGTAACAATTCAAAACATCGAGGTCAAGCTGGGTCAAGATCATACATCTGTTTACCTCAAAGACACATGAAACAGCACAAATGAAAAACAAAACGCCATGAGAGCACACTTAGTCCTGTCTCATTCTCACACACAATCACTCACACACATACAAGGTATAAGGAGATGTAATATGTACGAGTGTATATGAGTTTGGGAATGAGGGAGTGAGAGAAAAAGAAAGAAAGAGATATGGGGCGAAAACGGCGACTTGCTGTAAACCAAATCTACTGTATATTGTTGTCTCTGTACACACACACTGTACATCCAGACACACACACACACACACACACACACACACACACACACACACACACATTTCTCAGCTGATACCACTCTTCCACATCCATACCAACACACCTACATCATATTAGTTGCATACATGTATTCCAATGGCTGTCAGGGCCCCATTATACAACAGGCAAAGAAACCAAGAAATGACAAGCATGTAATTCAATGGTAAAATGTCACATCTGGTGATATACAGTAAAAAGGACAAATTGAACTATTTTCCTCCAAAATAAAACCCTGACATTACAAAATGCATGATTATATACCGGTATGCCGGAGAGATCAAAATATATGTTTATAATGGGAGTGGATGGGACATTTTTGTCCGCGAGTGGCTAATGCAGTGGTTCTCAAAGTGGGGGGTGCACCCCCCCAGGGGGGCGCAGAGGCATGACAGGGGGGGGCGCGAGAGACCAGGAGAAAAAATGGTTATTAAAAAAATTATTGATTTGAAAATAATATGATACAGTACTATTACTTCTGGGTGTCTGTGTTTCATTAAAGCTCGGCTCTGTGTGTGTGTGGAACGAGTCATTTTGTGTGCGTGCGCGAGCGAGAGAGAGAGAGCGCACCGGTACCGGAGATCGTTGATGTTAGCTTCTGGTGCTAGCGAGCTACGCTAACAGATATAAGGAGTTTTTTCAACAACAAAGTGGAGGAGAGTCCTCTCCTGTCAGACTGAGAGACTCAGTGAGCTAAAGGACTCTCTGTGTTATCTCAGTGGGTCTCAAACGTTTTGGTCACCATTAATATAAATAAATTAAAAACAGGTATGAAATACTATATGACATTAAAAAATGTATAAAGTTTATAAGGGGAGTGATTTGTAAAATATCCATAAAGAAATAGTAAATCTGTTTACAGTTCTGTGTTGAGAGATGTATCCATAGATCTCTTCATTTTGCTCTCAAAGTGCACCAGATTGATGCTTTTAACTTCAATATTTAAAAATAAATCTTCCCGGGGGAGCTTGCCCCCGGACCCCCCTATGTGAGGTCCACACACCACCTATAAAAATAGCGCTTTACCCTTTCTGCTTACACCTATATGCCGTGAGCTGATTATTGAGCCTTCATTGTAACAGTCGCGGGTACACTGTATATGCGTGGGGAGTGTCGCAGTAGAACATTCCACTGTAGCGCCCGGTACATTAATGGGAAATCCTGAATGTTTGAGCACCCTCTATGAAACGTCAAGCTACCCCACAGTACCCCCAAAATAAATCTCTGGCGCCGCCACTGAGCCTGACTATTTGTGTTGGGGGGGCCCGACTTTTTTTTTCTCCAAAGGGGGGGCCTGACAGAAAAAGTTTGAGAACCACTGGGCTAATGTGTGACTTTTTTGTTTAATCTGATTCTGTGCAAAAACTAATAATCCACCAAAAATAAATGTTGTTGCTAATCTTTGACATATCCAAGACTGTGATAAAAAAAGCCGACCCCCCCAACATTTATTATATGGAAAATAATTGCATTTTTGTGCATGTTTTTCATAGAAAACGCAAATTCACGTTTTCAAACTGGCAGTTAAAGGGTTAAAATCCTGAAAATAATTTGATATTTTTTATCAGGACTGAGGTTGATTGAAAGATTTAACCCCAAAAAGTTTAAAAACATATTCATCTGTTATCATTTTATAGCAGTTTTTGGAAGTGGACATTTTTGTCCCGAATGACTAATGTGTGAGTTTTTTGTTTAATCAAATCTTTTGAAAAAATAATATAGCAAAAAAATAAATTGTGTTGCTAATCTTTGACATATCCAAGACTGTTATAAAAAAAAAGAGCCAAGAAATAGCCAGGGAAATAACACCAGGTTACGTATTGTAACCCTTGTTATATTAACACAGGCGGAGCCCTCTACTGGACTCTATGGGTACTACCTTATCATGCAAGCATTTACCTACTGAGATTTTGATAGACGTAGCCGGCCCCGGGGCGGGCCTACCTGAATGCGCGCGCATCTCACTTCCGTATAAAAGGAGGCCTCGCCTCCTGACCAGCATCTTACACCACTCTTCAGCGAGCGGTATAGGACAGACAGTGCCCCTGAGTAGAGGGCTCCGCCTGTGCTAATATAACAAGGGTTACAATATGTAACCCGGCGTTATATCTCTCACAGGCTCCGCCCTCTACTGGACTCTATGGGTACAGTGGGCGGAGCCCCGATGTATACACACACTGTCGTCTAGCACAGTGGTTCTCAAATGGGGGTACGCGGACCCCTAGGGGTACGTTGGAGTACTGCAGGGGGTACGTGAGATTTATTTTATGTTAATGAAAAAAAAAAAACCAGTATGGGTTTTATATTAACAGAGTTACACATATTTCAAAACGCGAAGTGTAATAACTGCAGTGGCCTTCCTGTCACTGAGAATAACAAAGATCCTCAGTGAAGCACAAGCCCATGTTTGTCATTAAATTGTAAGTACAACTTATTAAAAAGATCAGTTCAATGCAACTAATGTCGTCTCAGTGTTATTGCATGATGTTAAAATTGGTTTGCCATGAATTTAGTGATGGATTGTAAACATTTGAAATGTAGCATTTAAGTGTTTCTCAGTTACAATGTTGTTGTTTTAATAAATCAGACACCGATGGTGCAGCGCTGTACCTCTTTATATAGGCATTTCTTCCCTAACAAATTGTTTTTGCGCTGATCAGGGGGGTACTTGGCTGAATTTTTTTTTCAAAGGGGGTACATTATTGAAAAAAGTTTGAGAATCACTGGTCTAGCACACTGTTCCACCTCACTATTCCACCTCACTGTCCCTCCTTTCTGCTTTCTCTCATACGTCAGATAGTTCTCAGTGTCACTTCCGCTCGCTGAAGAGTAAAGGATGCTGGTCAGGAGGCGAGGCCTCCTTTTATACGGAAGTGAGATGCGCGTGCATTCAGGTAGGCCCGCCCCGGGGCCGGCTACGTCTATGGAAATCTCAGTAGGTGAATGCTTGCATGATAAGGTAGTACCCATAGAGTCCAGTAGAGGGCGGAGCCTGTGAGAGATAGATATAACCTCATTTTTTGGAACGTTTTCTTTTTACATTTAGGTGGAAATCTGGAGTGTTATTATTTAGGTATACTGGGTATACATTAAGAATCATACCACATTCTTTGTGTTGATGTGACAGTGTTCTGAAAGAAGGCAGCATGGTGAGAAGGTAAATCTCAGAAAGTTTGATCATGTTTTCTAAATAACAAAACATATTCATGTTAGCCAAAACCAAAAGCACTGCTCCAGAGACCATAAGAACTACAGGAAGTCTTCAGTCTTTCATCTTTATTGGAATACAACAGTTCATTGCAACATGAATATTTAACTACAGGGCTGCAAACCTTTACTTCAGTATTATTAACAAACTTGGTTTATTGTTCAAGGAAATATGGTGGTTATGGGTAATAGACACACAAACTCCGGTGTCCTGCATGTCCCTGAACTTTGCTCCTGGCTACATGCAGGGCTCAGGGCTTCCTGCATTGGCAATGGGAGTCAGTATTGGATGTCAAATGCATGGTGCAGAAATGTGCAATAAAGACACGGTACTGCAAACATGACAAATTAAACTATAAAACATGTTTTTTTACAAGTCAGCAGTCAAATTATCTCTACGGCTTTGCTTAAAGAGGTAAAACCAAGAGTGAGCGCGCCCATTATATGGCTGCAAATCACTAACTGACAGGAAATTCATGACAGCGAAGAGCTGGTGAGCAAGGTCAAAGTTTAAGCAGAAAGTCAGGTTGTAAACTGATTATTATTTGGCTTTTTTACCTCTTTTTTATTTTAGCATCATCGCAAAGTTCAGACAGTATAATGTTATCAGAATAGTTCAAAATGAGCTTAGAAACCAAACCATGAAAGTAAATGAGAAAACAAGTAGGTTATTCTACCTGTGCAGCTGTCCTTAATGGATTCATCAGACCCTGCTGAGACTGGCCAAGTGAGAATTGTATTCGTTTTTAACAATACGATTATTGATTTTTCTTAATTTCTACAAACTCAGTAATGACATGGCACATACAGTACATAACAAAGTCATAATTACAAAGCAAAACCAACAGACAAAAGACAAAAGAAAACAGCTCAGTTTCAGACATACATAGAAGGTTACAGGAGAATCTCATTTATGATTGATGATGATATTTGTTATGATTACAGGGATTCAGGAGGTTCCTTTAACAATAATAGCCGACAAATCAGGAAATGTAAGTAAGGCTGCCAGATTGTATAGAACTGGTCAGATTTGGCATGTACATTTGTTAGATATTCCAGGGGGACCAACTCAGCTGAATAGCCCTGATTACAGTCCTCTGCAGAAATGTTGCACATTAATTATAGCACGCACAGGAGAACATTCACTTACATTCAGTGTATTTCATTCAAACATTGATTTCAGTCATGTGTTCCTCTGAGGCGGAGCAAAAGACCCGTGCCCTCACAGGAGGGTGAAGGACGCTGGGAGGTTACTGCAATTATTGAACATTGCTCCACAAAGTGCATCCATTGCCATATCATACATAATGCATGAGCAGGCTTTCAAATTAGACAAAAGAAAACTATGATCAATCCTGGTTCAGGTGTTCCACACTAATATACACTGAGAACATACTGTACATAACAGCTTCCCATCTGAACTGAAGGTTCTCCAGTTGAATAAAAAAGCATTACAGCTCCATTCCACACACCATTAGAACCCAACTTCCATCCTGCTGCCCATTGCAGAAGGATGAACCCCCCCTCTGTCTGTCACATGGCTGCTCTAATGAGAGCTGTGATGACCCTCAATGGCTCTGGGATAGAGGATGCACCACATACAGTATAATGGACTCATTCCTCATTGAGGTAAATGTTTTCAATGTGCAACTTCAGAGATAAGAGAGAATACTGATGAGGACATAATGTCAGACACGGTTGATGAATATAAAATGTGAGGATGTATCTCATCTAAAAGAAGCCTTTAAATAATCACGGTTTACAGTGGTACATATAACAGAGGGTACTCTTTATAAGTTATAAACTAAGGATGATGTGCAACATCCCACCAGGACATTCAAACTTCTACAACTTCAATTTAGTTGTGAAAACCACGTAGAGGGCTTGGCTTCTAACTGAAGAAACACCACTCCAACAAAAGCCATTGAAAATCATACTCCAAGGTAACACTGAACACAGCCACCTACCTAAACCCCAGCTGCCCTCCCCACTCTAATAAATCACATGAACAGTTTTAAAGGTGAACTTTACTTGCCCAGAGATGTTCTCCTTACATTCTGCTTTTTTAATTAAAGCTTGGATATAAGTAACATCTTAACATGTTATTATATGTTACATTTGTTGGTGTATAAGGTTAGAAGAACAGTTGTAGTGATGCAGCCCTGGGTGGCTCCCAAGCTCAAGGTTCTAGGTTCTGATGGAGCCACTTTTAACACTTGGTTAAAGTGGTATCATCTATTAATGAGAAAGTGGAATTTAAAAGTCATTTAGCTTCTTTATTAATAGATATGGCCGAATGGAATTACATGCTCAACTCAAATCTGCAAATAAATGACGTGCGTATGAGGTAAGTCCTTTCAATGCTAGGATAGAAAATGCACCATGGGTAAAACAGCATATCTGTACTTCTGTTAACCTAAACAATGATAGCTTCCAGCTCAGGATGGACCATCCTCAGGAACTGCTCCAGGATAATAGTCTCTGTTATTTCTTTCAAAGTTGACTTCTCTGGCTTGACCCATTTGGAGAAGAGATCCTTCAGACGAACATACAGCTCTTGTGGAGTCCCGCCAGACTCGATCTTCAGGTACCGGAATTGTCTTTCGTAAGTATCAGGTGTGATTTAATATTTTGTCAAAATTGCTGCTTTAAAGGGGACCTATCATGCACTTGTTGATGTCTTTTATGCATAAATATGTGTCCCCGGTGTGTCAGGGAACTCACAAAGTGTCAGAAAATAAAACCCTCTCTCTTTTCCTCCGTACCCAAAAAACGGGGGAACAACGGAGCTGATCCAGATTTTTCGTCATGCGAGATGCGGACCCACGGCACTATCAGAAAGTTGCTATCAGAAACAATGCCTGACGTGTTTTGGAAGTAATATGGTCTGTGTTTACATTAGCAAGCATCGCTAACACTCAGAGCTAACGCTGTGTAAAACTGCAGTGAAAAAAAAAGAAAAAGGAACTCACCTTGTGGTAAACTCGCAAGAGACAAAGCATTTGAGCTCCATACTGTTTCAGAAATAATCCTTGATGTGGTTTTGAACATGATGGCGTTTAATCACGGCAGCATTTAACTGTATCTGCCGGGTAATTCTGAGCAGGCATTAGCTCCCCCTCCTCTTTTTTTGATCTGTTTGGTATTTTGAGCAAAACACATCATAGATGTGTTTTTATATATTTGTATATATCTGAGACCCATAATATATGGTTAAAAATAGCATAATAGGAGACCTTTTAACTTTTTAATAGTTTTCAGAGTCTTTCATGAACATCATAACATATGCACTTTGAGCTTTACCGGTGAGCAAGGGAACAAGGCACACAGCCCATCCATCTCTAGCCCAGCGGCAGACATGTGCTATTCTCTCAAACATAGTCAGGAAATGTTTGATGTCATCCTCTGGGGATAACTGCAGCAATTTGGGTTCCCTGTGGGCCAAGGGTTCCCTCTGTTGTCTGAAACTGTGTCTCCTCTGGTTGATCATCTCCATTGGGTCATCATCATCGTCACCACCAGCAGGACCATCATAATCATGATACTCACTCCTTCCCTGGAACTGACTGTCGTCCTTAGTACCACCCTCTGGTTTCTGTTCTTCTCATCATGGATACCTGTTGCTGTATCTGTGTAAACTGCTGTTGATCAGAGTTTGAAAGCGAGGGTGAATAAGTGAATGTTGAGAATTTTTTTGAAGTATTCAAGAGTGTTGGCCTTTCAGATAAAGAGGACTGAGTGTGTTTCCGCACAGCCGCAATGACACTTTCCCTTTTCACTGCACGTAACGATGCCACAGCCCCAGACGCTTTTGCCGACACTGCCCCAGGCCTGGACTTTCTCTTCCACTCAGGACAATCGTTTCTCCAGTGTCCTTTATTAAAACAGTAATTACAGACACGATTGGGGTCAAACTTACCGCGAATCCCACGGTCAATCCTAACTGGAAACTTATCTTTTCCTTCTGAAACACCTTCACTGTAGTGAGCCCCCTCACTACTCTCTTTGTATCCCGCATCTCCACGACCACGGCTGTCGCCAAAAAACACTTTATGGGTCAGAGTAAACTCATCTGCCAGCTTGGCTGCCTCTGAAACTCTGTTTACTTTCTGCTCATTAATGTAGGTAACAACACGGTCAGGCAAGGTACTTTTGAATTGCTCAAGCAAGATAAGCTCCTGCAGATCTTCCAGAGTTTTTACCTGTGAGGAAACACACCAACGGTTCAAACTAGTGGTTAAATCACGAGCAAACTGTGTGACTGCTTCTCTTTTCTGAGTAACCTAAAGCGCTGTCGATATGCTTCAGGTACTAACTCAAATGCCTGAAGTACAGCAGCTTTCACCAACTGGTAATTGCTACTGTCTTCAGCAGTCAAGGCAGCGAAAGCCTCCTGGGCCTTTCCAGTGAAGACACACTGAAGCAGAAGGGTGCGCTCAACATCAGACCAGTCTCGTGCCTCTGCTAGACGCTCAAATAACATAAAGAAAATGTCTGGGTCCTTTTCGTTGAACCTCGGAACTATCCTCAAATTAACAGCAATATCAAATGCTTGATTTGCAGGAACCTGACCTACAGTCTCTGCAGCTCTCCTAGTCTCAGATGGAAGCTTACCTTCACTCATCAGCTCCAATCTAAAGCGCTCCAAGTCTAGTTTTTGTCTGACCTGAACTTGAGCCATCTCCGCTTCCTGAAGACGGGCATTTTGTCTCAACTTTTCTACCTCCACATCACGTTCTAAGTGTAGCATTAGAAGCTCTTTCTGTTCTTTAAATGATAGTCCAACCCCAAGTCCAGACAGGACTGGAACCACACCTGAAACATTACCTGACTCAATTGACTGTTGGGAGGCAGGCCCCAGAAAGACAGACAAAACACTTTTTTCCACTAACTGTGCCTTTATTTCTACCAACAACTCCTCTTTATTCAACTTTTTGGGAAGTTCAAGACTGTAATGGTCAGCCACTCTCAAATGCTGATCTTTTTTATAAGTACTCAACAAATCCTCATTTGGGGACTCAACAAAACCTTCAATAGAAGCCATTTAACTGTTTACCGACCAAGGCAAGGTTTTTCCAGCAGTAACTGATAGTGAAAGACAGCTTTACATATGGAAACCCCACTCCTCTGGCTAACTACCTTACCAAATGCTTACTGACTCACTCAACCCTAGTCTTCGTGTAGAATTGTGGGAGCATTTTAAGCACAAAATCCCGGTTAACTCTCAGCAATTGAAAATCACCTAGGCAGTCATGGAATGCACCCGAGCAAATGCTCTCGCCACTTACTACACAAAAATAACAAACAAAAACAAAAAAAGGTTCGATGGAGACAGCTTGTGTCTCTCATTGCTTATACCTAACAGGAATAAGGGTTCCAAACATTTGACAGCCTTTAACACAAAACAGCAATACCGGAAAGCATAGCTTGCCTTGGACAGAAACACAACTGTGAGTAAAGCCAGTTACTTAGACAGAGTAAGATCAACCTGACCTATTTTCCCCTACAAAACTCAGAGTCAACCATAAAGCTGTGTGAACACTCCCTGACTGAAATAGGTCACCATGTCCTTTATCCAGCACCATAAATGATCCCGGACGATCCCCCACTTGTTACAACATTACTTAAGGCTGGAAACAAATAGGGAGGCCACACAGAGTTAAATGCCAATCATATGTTTATTTAACAGGTTAACGTAAAATACCTCTGAGTAATTGTGTACGTAAGAATAAGACTGTCAGTAGTGTCAGCAGTGTGTGGAAGTGTGCTGTAGGCATGTTGGATGGTGCATCGAACCAAACACAGGTGGAAGGCTGAGGTTGCTGCAGCAGGCCAGGATCAGAATCAGAGACTGAACTAGTGATGGCAGTTTGACACTGAAGCTTCGAACGGAGCTTCAACCCTGGACTTCCTATTCCATAGAAGCAGTGCTTCGAAGCTTGCTTCAAATAACGTGACATATGACGTCCGAAGCAGCAACTGCTTCAAATCACGTGACATGTGACGTCCGAAGCAGCAACTGCTTCATTTCCTGAATGAATCAACTGACTGGTTCACGGTCCATTCACGCGATTCAATGCACTGCCTCGTCTCGATTCTGACAGGTGACAGGTTGAAACAGTTTCAAACTTGAGTGCTTCAACACTTTATGACCGCTCTAAACAATGCACAATGTGTGGGTTGTTGTCGTAGTTTGCGTTGTTGCTGTTGAGTTGTTGTTGTTATTGCATTTGATATCATTATAGAGCAAGCCAGGAAGTAAGATAGGTCGTTCTGGCTCGGGAAACACTTTGAAATGTGGAGAAGTTGTGAACAAAAAGACAATTATCAGTAATATAAAAACAGTTAAATATTTCAAGGAGATAGCCCAGTGGATAGAGCCGGCGGCCCGAATGCGGCAATGTCTTCCGCGCAGCTGGTTCAAAGCCCGGAATGGACGTATTTTAATCATTGCTTTTCAACTTTAATAACTGATAAAAGGCCCTCACCGCCCAAAAACATGTCTAGCACTCTCTAGTTTCTTCTCAATAACCCAATACACACAATTATCAATCTTTAATTGCAAATAGAACATGATATTCAGTCTTAGTGTGTGTGTGCATCGAATATTTTTCAAGGCAAAGATACGTTAAACCCACTGCAGCCTTGCACTTCGCCAGGAGAGGTCGCTGTAACTGAAGCTTCGAGAAATGAACCTATTTCCGACACAATTGTCCAAGTGGTTCGACGCTTCATTCAAAGCTTCATTTTGCCATCACTAGACTGAACCTTCCAGCTGGGCAAGCCTTTATACCTTCTTGAGGCTCCGCCTCTAGATGGGAGGGCACAAACAGGACGACACTCCCAGTACCTGCCAGAGGACAGCAAGGCAGGGAGCACAGACAGGCAGAAGGGGGGAGGGGTCGTCACAGTAGCAAGTAAGAAGTAGGAAACAGAGGTGGAGAGGCACACGCAGGGAGAGAGGTCCCCACTGGAACCTGAATTGGTTAGAGGTAAGGAGTAGGTTTGTGGCTATGTTCCACACTCCCGGGCCGGGCTAGGCCTTCTCTACAACCTGTTACCCTTTATTAGAACCTCGAGAGGTCAGAGAGGGGAAAGGTTTTGGATAAAGTTTTAAATATAAGATCTAAGTTTTTAGGATTTAAGTGAAAGAGTAAGAGCTCAAATGTATAGGTGAAGACCCAGCTAGCGGGGAACGTTCTCACAACTTTGGCTAACGTTACCTATTGGTTCTAATAAGGTTTTAAAGGAATGTTTTAATCTGATGTTCAAAGAACCTTTTTAGGATGTTTATTTTTTCAAATAATGTTCCTATAAGGTTTAAGGTTAACTAAGACATATCGTTTTAACTGCAACATTCAGAGGATGTTATTGAGGCCTGAGATGACAGAAAGTTTATTTATAAAACGTTCCTTTAATGTGATATGTTAACAAAGGTGGAACGTTTTCCTTGCAACATTCTAAGGATGTGTTTTGGACGTTGTTGGGTAACACATTAAAGATGTTCTTTATAAAACGGTCATGATAACAAATGAATAACATTCTCCAAGCAACATTCAGAGGATGTTTTCAGTATGTTATTCTTTTTTTATAAAACGTTCCTGTGATGCGAAATATTAACAGGGTCATGGTCAACGTCAGATTTATTTGTAGTGCGCTATAAAAAACAAACTTGCTGCATTTGTTTGAAAAGGATGTTTAAAAGAAATCTATCACCACATTTTCGTTTTTAGAAAAAAACAAGCACGTAATTCATGATATTTCACATTTGCGTAGGCATGTCTGAGTTCCCAGCTAGACATTGTTGGTTCTAAAAACATTCTGAGAATGTTACCATTCATTGTTCTAGGAATGGTTTCATCGAGAAGTTTTATTTTGGTTCCTAGAATGTACGTGATGATAACGTTCTCTAAAAACATTCTTAAAATGTTTGGTGATAACATTGTTCGAACATTATACCCCAAGTGCTTTTGTTGTTTATGCACATATCTCTATGGTCATATGGATGACCAAAGACAGACATATAGAAGAATGGATCGACTATCACTGCCCGTCCCTGAAACCCCTGTTAGTGGGTTAGTGCCCCCCCCCCCCACCTGCTGGTCTGCTTTACACGGCTGGGAGCAATCTCCAATCAACCACACCTGCAACCTGCTCATCAGTCACACTATGAAAGCCTGCAGCCTGCACTGATTCCCTGCCGGATTGTTGCCGTGAACGGTTTGTTGCGTGCCGCTCTACCTTTTTGCCAGCATATTCTTTGACAACTTTGCCTGTTTTTGCCTCACACTCATTTTTGTGTCTCTCCCAGGAGGAATCCAAGGCCTTCCACACTCCCAAGACCAGCCAGGCCTCTCTACCCACCCTGGAACAACTGTTTCCCACTGCCGCCATCACCAACCTCCACTCCCAGCTCCCCTTTTCTAATAAACAAATGTTACGCTCACCAGCTGATTCCGAGTCATCCTTTTACATGTGTTAATAGAAAATTCCAATAGTTAAGTAAACTATCATAATCATCCTAATGACCACAGTGGTCAGTCCACTTACCCAGGAATTTTGAGTTGAACAATTACAGGAATATTATGGCTTTATGTTCTAATAATGTAAACATATTTTAGTAAATTGTTACCACAGAACATTTGCATACTTTTTTTTAACATAAACCATGTTATCCTTCTCTAAAATAATAACATTCTGGCAACATAAAAAATCTAACTTGCAGCTGAAATGTTTTAAGAACAGTAGGGCATAATGTTCTAACAATGTTAGCAAAAACATTTTAAGAATGTTTAAAGGATAAATCCTGATCAAATATAACACCAAGATTCCTTACAGTCTCACTGGAGGCCAAATGAATGCCATCCATAACTAGTATATCTTTAGATAGTTTGTTTTCGTAGATTATTTGGGCCGAGTACAATAACTTCAGTTTTGGTCGTGTTTAACATCAAAAAGTTTAAGGTCATCCACGGTTTTAAGTCCTTGAGGCAGTCTTGAATTTTATTTAGGTGATTGGTTTCATCAGGCTTGATTGATAAATATAGTTGAGTATCATCCGCATAACAGTGGAACTTTACAGAATGATTCCTTATAATATTGCCTAACGGAAGCATATACTGTATAGTGTGAACAAAATAGGTCCAAGCACTGAGCCCTGTGGCACTCCATGGCTAACTTTGGTTTGCATGGAAGATTCATCGTTGACACGTACAAACTGAGATCGTTCAGATAGATGGGACCTAAACCAGCCTAAAGCAGTTCCCTTTATGCCAACTAAGTGCTCTAGTCTTTGCAATAGGATATCATGATCGATAGTATCAAATGCAGCACTGAGATCGAGCAAAACAAGAATAGAGACACGTCCCTTGTCAGAGGCTATTAGAATGTCATTTGTGACTTTAACCAGAGCTGTCTCTGTGCTATGATGTGTTCTAAAGCCAGACTGAAAATCTTCAAATAAATCATTGTTTTTTAAGTAATCACACAACTGTTTTGCGACCGCTTCCTCAAGAATTTTTGAGAGGAATGGGAGATTAGAAATAGGTCTATAATTGGCTAAAACCTCTGGATCGAGGTTGTGCTTTTTAAGAAGAGGTTTTATTACTGCAACTTTAAATGATTGTGGAACATAGCCTGATAATAAAGACATATTCATAATATTTAATAAAGAAGAGCTAATTAATGGAAAAACTTCCTTTAACAGCTTAGTTGAAATCGGGTCTAAGATACACGTTGATGGTTTAGAAGAGAGAATCATTGAATTTAATTGTTCAAGGTTTATGGCTGACAAGCATTCTAGTTTACTATCTAGTGTAATATTAGAGCTTACATTTCCGGGAGCTGTTGATAACACTATACTGGTCAAAGGCCATTGATTTTGAGTAACAATTTTATCATTAAAAAAGCACATAAAATCATTGCTACTGAGTGCTATGGGAATAGAAGGCTCAATCGAGCTGTGGCTTTCTGTCAGCCTGGCTACAGTGCTGAAAAGAAATCTTGCATTATTCTTATTCTCATCTATTAATGAAGAGTAGTAGGCTGCTCTAGCTTTACGCAGTGCTTTCTTATATTCATTGAGAGTAATATGCCAAATTAAACGAGATTTTTCAAGTTTAGTGGAATGCCATATCCTTTCAAGTTGTCTCGACTTTTGCTTTATTTTGCGGGTTTCGGCATTATGCCATGGAGCTAATCTATGTTGTTTTATTTTCTTCTTTTTCAAAGGAGCAACAGAGTCTAATTTTATTCGCAGCGCATCTGTAGCACTATCAACAACATGATCAATTTAGGGTGGTGTACATTTTGTATAAGTTTCCTCCTCTACATGCAGACATGCTATCAAGTTAAGTATTGATGGAATCTCTTCCTTACATTTGGCTATAGCACTAACAGATAGGTTTCTGCTGCAAGAGCTTTTGACTAATGCTTTGTGGTCTCGTAATAGTACTTCAAAAGTTACCAAAAAATGGTCGGATAAAGCAGGATTATGCGGTTCGACTAATAGTTGCTCAATTTCAATACCATAAGTCAGAACAAGGTCGAGAGTGTGATTATAGCAGTGGGTTGGTTTATTTACACTCTGACAGAAACCAACAGAATCTAATATAGAGTTAAATGCAACAGTAAGGCTATTTTTATCATCGTCAACATGAATATTAAAGTCACCTACGATAATTACTTTATCTGTTTTAAGTACCAAAGTTGATAAACACTCAGAGAATTCTGAATAAGGACCTGGTGCACGGTACACTGTAAAAAATAAGATTGGCTGCAAAGTTTTCCAGGTCGGATGCGTAAGACTAAAAACGAGACTTTCAAAGGAGGTATAATTTAATTTTGGTTTAGTATTGATAAGTAAACTTGAGTCAAAGATTGCTGCAACTCCACCTCCTCGGCCCGTGCCTCGGGCAATATGAGTATTGATATGGCTGGGTGGAGTGGCCTCATTTATGCTGACATATTCTTCATGTCTCAACCAAGTTTCAATGAGACAGCATATATCAATATTATAATCTGATACTAAATCATTTACCAATATTGCTTTAGATGCTAGAGATCTTATGTTTAAGAGACCACATTTAATCTTCCTGTTTTGTTGCACTGTAGTAGTTGTTACATTTACTTTTATTAGGTTATTATGTATGACACCTCTATTAGGTTTTACCTTAAATTGTCCTTGGGCAGACACACACACCGTTAATATTGGGTATTTTATTGGAGAGAGCGCAGAGAAACATATACAACTGCGACTCCACCTCCTGGTCTCAACTCCAGTTTGTCATGGATTAAGTCCACAAAGCCCTGAAATGTTTGCTGAAATGAGATCTGCACCTTCCAAAGTAGGAAGTCTCTCTTAATCAGACCAGGTTTTCCCCAGAAGGCTGGCCAATTATTTACCAAGCCCACATTATTTGCTGGGCACCACCAAGACAACCAGCGCTGAAATGATGACATGCGGCTATACCAGAGATGTTCACAAGTCTTTTTTTGCAAGTCCAAGTCAAGTCTCAAGTCTTTGGTCACGAGTCCAAGTCAAGTCTCAAGTCTTTGTGGGGTGAGACTTGATCAAGTCTCAAGTCTTTGGTCACGAGTCCAAGTCAAGTCTCAAGTCTCTAAAAAATAAAAGTCTCATGTCTCTTCTGGTTGTAATAAGCCTTCTATGTCTGCTGCTATCCAGTCTGTTAAGAATACTGCACAGCTATATCTAAGAAATTCAAAGCATTTACTGTATTATTATCACTCCTATATCTATTAGCATACAGTATCAGTACTGATTAGTTGTTTGTTATATGATCACTTTAAACAGGCTATTGCAATGCAATATGAGGAAAAACATCACACTTTAGCTAAATGCAAACAACTTATAAGCAAAACACTTCAGAATCAGAAATCAGTATCACAAATACTTTATTAATCCCCCGCAGGGACACTGTGTTAAAAGTACTTAAAAGTAAACATTTGTTCTGTGCCATTTGCAACTAAAAAACTATTGCTGCAATATTATCTGAAATATACTGAACTGGTGATATTAAAACATGACCTGTTCCAAAAGAGATATCTACCATTTACCAGCCAAATGCTGGTAAATCATGCAAGTGGCTGGTACTGTATGTTGCACGCACCAGCCAAAAATAACAATGGCAATCTATTGAGTGGCTGGTAACATTTCAACATTCACTAGGCTAGCCATTTGGCCAGTGGACAAAAATGTTAAAATTTGACCTCTGCAACCGTATTGTTTAATTACACTGGGTCTCTAATGACATCTTTTAAGTCTACTATAAATAAACATATTCCTCTATCCTCTCACTCAAACCCAGTGTAATGGTAATCTGATAAACCTGTAACATTAACGTTACGTGGTCAACAATAAACCTGTAACCTGCCTATAAACCGACAGATGTATTTATGTATGTAACTATGTATTTTTCTACGTTTAACGTTAGCCAGTAGATGGTAGCAGCGGAACGTAATGATTAACGTTACCGACCTTTTTTATGTCATGTCAAGAGTTGGATGTCAACGCCACTCAACGCAAACAAGTGTGACAAGCAAACATTCACTCATCTTTTCAAATATTCAGTTACAAAGCTAGTAGCAAGCTAAGTTAACATTACATAGCTGATGCTGAGCTAAACATGTTTGCTAACCGTCCATATGCGTTAATGTGACTGACCTCTCCGGGTGAGTTTTCAAGTGCCTGATGAAATTTGACGTTGTTGCACCAGCATCCTTGATTTTAATATTGCAGACTTTGCAGTGTGCGCTCCTTTTGTTGGTGCCGCCGGCGTTTTGTTCAAAGTTTTTATAGTTGAACCTAATTACAAGCGGTACAGCTGCAGGTGTGCCGCCGGTCGCCATGGTGTTACCATGATGTTAATATTAATGTTAAAGGTGGGGTAGGTAAGTTTGAGAAACCGTCTCGAGATACACTTTTTGTTATATTCCATGGAATGCTCTTAACATCCCGATAGCCGGCCCGGCTAAAGTAACTGGATGGCCTACCTGCCTGTCAGCCTCCATCGGGGCACAAACTTATCTCGTGCCCTCATTGGTCATGTGCGCGTTCGTGTGTGTTGGAGGAGGGGCTCTGTGAGGAAGTGGCAGATTTTCTCCGGTTGTGTATTTTCAAATTCTAGCGATCTCGAGACGGTTTCTCAAACTTACCTACCCCACCTTTAATACGCCAAAAATAGAAAACACAATGATTGTTCACGAGTCCCAACACACGAGTCCAAGTCGAGTCCGAAGTCTTTTGAGCAGGAGTCCAAGTCAAGTCTGAAGTCTCTGTGTGTGCGACTTAAGTGCAACTCGAGTCCGAGTCACAGACTCGAGTCCCCATCTCTGGGCTATACATGTCATCATTGATCAGATTGGGGAGGGGACCAGAGAAGATTACGGTGTCCGACATTGTTTTAGCATAACTACACACCAACTCCACATTAACTTTGGTGCATTCTGATTGGCGTAAACGAACATCATTACCACCGACGTGAATAACAATCCTACTGTATTTACGTTTATTCTTAGTCAGCAGTTTAAGATGCGCCTTAACGTTGTTCGCTCTGGACCCGGAATGCATGTGACTGTGGAGGCTTTGGTCTCTAAATTCACGTGTCTCATAATAGAGCTACCAATAACCAGAGTTGGCTTCTCAGCGGGTGTCTCGCTGAGTGGGGAATATCTGTTAGATACGTGAACGGGTTGGTGGGGACCTGCGAGTCTCGCTTTATGCCCCTTCTGAGCAGTCTCCTAGCTGCTCGGGAGTTGCCGGGGGACAGCTAGTACAAGCTACCTCTTGCCGGTCTATACCGGCTAACATGGGTTTTAATGTAGCTGAGTTACTTTCTAAAATGTGGAGCCGGGCTTCTATGGCTATGATTCCCACCTCCAACCTAGCAACTGTACTACATTTAACACACGCAGGCCTATCGGTACCAGTAAAGGAGGTAGGGAAATAGCCAAACATAAGACAGGTAGAGCAGGAAATAGCACCCGAGGGTGGGGAAGTAGCCATGGTTAGCTATCAAGCTAAAGTAGCTACCGTTAGCAAAACCGAAAGAAGTGTAAGCAACTGTGGAGTTACAGTCGCTAAGAGAAGGAGAGTTGTGAGTGCTTAAGCTGTAGTAACGTGTGATTATAATGTCAGGTAGCTGCCGTGATCAAGAATTGTAAAAACGATCGATTTAATTTAAGATAATATAAGCTATCAGCAGCAGAGCAAGCACACAGGAAGCACACAGGATAGCCCGGAAGTGACAACACGCTTACCGCAATAGTGAGGGTCCGTGTAGAAATCAAGGCAGGGTTGACCATGATTTCAGGGTGGGTTTGACATGTTTCAGATGGATGTCCCATCTACATTTATGGGTAGAGGCCGGGAAAAGTTTGAACAACTTTGTTAAAAAACCAAAGCAGACAAATAGCATCAGCTACAGTCAGATTTAGAGTGTGGGCAACACATGGGACAAAAAAGGTCTCGGGTTCAGTTGAAGCAGCCTAGCCTAAACACCTTTATTCTTTCCTTTCATGTTGGCACCGTTGCCATAGGACTTTCCTCTGCAGTCCTCAAAGGGGGTGTTAAGTTCCTCCAGCCTTTTGAGAATGAGAGACTCAAAATAAAACTTTGAACGTGGGTATTCTTATTCAAAGCTAAGTAACATTTCATTTTGATTTTGCAGGAGGCTCTGTGTGGTTCTGAACTTCAGCCGTGTCATGGATTTAGTTACCAAGACTACCAATCTCTTTAGAGAAGGGAACCGGTCTCTCAATCATAGGAAGTTTGTATCCTTTTTGGATGAAGTGAACGTCGCGTACGGTGATTTACAGATGCACACAGAGATAAGGTGGATAAGCCGGGGAAATAGCTTGGAGAGGTTTTTTGCGCTATGTGCTGAAATCCCTGTGTTCTTGGAGGACACCATCCAATGTGATACAAGTGCGTACTGCACAAAACTCTGATTTTCTCTTTGACCTGGCTTTCCTTGTCGACATTAGCTCGCATCCTAATCACCTGAATATGCGGTTACAGGGAAGATGCCAAACCATGTCAGATCTATATGCGCACATGAACGCATTTCATACTAAACTGACTCTGTTTAAAGAAGAATTTTCATCCGACCGTCCTAACCTGGCACACTTCCTCTCATGTGAAGAGATGCGCAAAGATGCCCCCGAATGTGAGAAAGGGTCACACAAGTACAGAGTGACATAGAAACACTGCATGTGACAAAGGTAACTTCGTCACTGTGGACTGACGGCTTCGGGCCTTGTAATATTGCACATGTGGTTTAGTTTGAAAGTGTTTCCCCTCCAGTTTTGTCTGTGGCTGGTGATTGGGTTCACCTGGTGCCCTGTGTTGTCTCCTCCCCCCCCCCCACCTGTGTCTTATTGGCCTGATTAGTGTGTGTGTATTTAGGCTCTGTTTTCCCTGTCAGTGGACAGGTAGTGTGTTGCTGGTGACTGTGTTCACATGAGACAGCAATATTGAGGCTGTATCATGAACCACAGCGATGACTAAATGCCCACACCGGGTTATATTTGAAATCTCTGCCTCTGTCTCCTTGCTTGGTCGGGCCGCTCAACGGTCAGCTTCACACTGCAGCAGCAGTTTAAGAAGCGCTTTAAAGATTTCCACGCCACACATCTAGTTATTCACTGACCCCCCACCCGCCGCCCTCTGCTACTATCAGAGAGCAGCCCCCTGCCTCTTTTTCCGGATTAGGGAAACGTATACCAATAGTTTTGTGTTAAACTTATGAAATTCACTGGTTAACGAGTGTATGTGCTAATGTTAGCTTTACATGTAGGCTAGAAGTGAGTTAGCTAATCGACACCGTTAACAAGCCATCACATTAGCAAGATATAATACTTGAACCTCAAATTGCTTGGAGTCAACCTGTCCAACCATCTGACATGGACCTCCAAAACCTCAAACCTGGTTACAAAGGCACATCAACGACTCGTCTTCCTCAGGAAACTGAACTAAGCCAGGCTACTGCTGGTAAACTTCTATGATCAACTATACAGAGCCTCCTGACGAGCTGCATCCCTGTGTCAGCTGCACAGCCGCCAAGCAGAATATCTCAACAAGTCCTCCAACTCATATGACCAAATGGGCCGATTGTTCAGGCCCTTATTACAACCAAATATGTTGTTTGTTCAAGCGCTTAATACGTCCTATAATTACGTTTTAAAGTTTTCGCCCTCTAGTGCTCCCGTTGAATGCAAACGTTACAGATGGTCGTTTATTCACAAATAACCCTCTCTGTAAAATCCTAAATTGTAGGATAGTTTGGCCATTAAAACGCTTTTTGATTAGATTTCTAGCGAGAAGTGTATATTGTACTTTTAGAATCCACGTCCAGTCGATATGTAGGATCTTGACCTTCCTGCTCGGGGTCTTTCAGTCCATTTTCGGCCTCACAGAACCATTCTTCTAGGTTCTGCAAAGTAAGACGGTGGACATAAAAAAATGCCAGGATCGGATCATGAGCACTCTCAGCGCTCTCAAAGCCACAAGGACAGATGAGACATTCAGTCACATTTACGATGAAACAGTCAAGGCAGTCGGAGATCCTGTGCCCCGACGTAAACGACGTCGCCGCGGCTAGGACGACCTGGAGCATGGGTTTAACCAGCACCAAGAAGGAGACGAGGAAACGGTTGTGTCTTTCCGGCGTCTTTACTTCCAGATTGTTGACGGCATAGTGTTGCACGTGACCCAAAGATTTGCAGATATGAAGCACCTGAACTTTTTTTGGATACTGGAACACACATCATTCACATCGTTCTGCAAGCCTGCTGCATTTCCCAGCAGTGAGCTGGCTCAGCTGATCAACACGTTTCCATTCTTTGATGAGCAGAAGTTAAGGAATGAGCTGCACACGCTGTACAACAGGTTGTTTCACAAGCCACCAGGAGAGCTGATAGAGCTTCTTATTGAGGATGACCTACAGGGCACACTCTCCAAGGTCTACAAGGTAATCCAGCTCATGCTCACGATACCAGCCACCAGCACGTCAGCAGAGCGGTCCTTTTCCTGTCTAAAAAGGATCAAAACGTATCTGAGGAACACGTGTGGACAGGACAGACTTGTCAACCTAGCCACAATATCCATTGTCTCTGTTGTTGTGGAGGACCTAAAGGCCACTGGGAAGTTCTATGACATTGTTATTGACCACTTTGCCACCATGAAAGACAGGAGAATGGCCTTCCTCTTCAAATAGGGTGAGTGAAATGCACACCCCTTTCTCTCTGTGGCATACCTGTTGCCTGAACTGCCCGTGTAGCTATGTGTGCAATTTCTGATGTGGTTCTGTTGGTTATTGTGCATTGCTTGCCTGGATTTAGCTGCAGGTGTTAGTCAGTCTGAAGTAGTTGTTTTATTGCAGTTGTTTAATTAGCAGGGTGCTATCCGAAAATCAGCACTGCGGATAGCACCCATACAGATGTAGCGCTTCATTTCAGACAGTGTGAAACGCGAGGGCCGTGATTGGTACGTGATCTTTCCTCGCTCAAGGGAAAACCTCCAGCTTGACTTGAGACCTCCCCTGTGATAAATAAATGTAATTATTATGAAGCCAGCTGCAATGGATCATTGATCCACCAGGGGGTGCAGTGGGGTTCCACACTGGAGCTCATGTGAAATAAAGTCAGATACAGTACGCTGGATGTACAGCGGAACTTTGTTCAGATCCATATGTCACAGATATCATACTCTGTGCAAAATAAGAGACATGTAATCATTTACAAAACATCACCATGTTGTTATTTAACAAAAATAATGTTGTTTAGTCGAAAAAAACAAACGGGAGGAAATGCAGCCCGGCTCTCGATTTTTAATTCTAATTTAATCATCATCTTCACCACGATCATTTATGTTTATGTTCGCCGAATTGACATGAAATGACTGACACATATGAATATACTGTATTCAACGTTATTAACGTGCCTAAACTCAGTAATTCACTAAAAATATTTATGTTTTAATGGAGCCTCGTCGGCAGATCATGATCCCGACGCGTAGCGGAGGGATCTTGATCTGGATGAAGGGTGTTTTTTTCCCCATAAGGAACACGTCGCTGCAAATTATCCCGCTTATTACATGGCCACATTCTCAACAAAGTAACGACATGACTCCCAATATTAATTGAAATGCTTTTATGGATTTATAAAATGTTTTTATTGATTTAAAAAATTGTTGTATGCATGGCCGTATCCACCATTGAGGTCACCGAGGTCCGGACCTCGGTAATATTTTTCAAGCTGTGTATATAACAAAACTTGTGAAATAATTGCACTAAACTGGGTTCTTTGTAGTACTTCCATTTACTGACGATGGGGGCGCTGCATAACTACGCAGCCTCGATTAAAGCAAACAGAAGAAGACGACATGTATCAACAAACCTCCGCAGCCCGGACTTGTATCGGAGCAGCGAAGGAGTGATGAGGTATCTAGAGATCTGAGTCCAGCAGAGGAGTGATGAGGTATCTAGAGATGTGAGTCCAGCGGAGGAGTGATGAGGTATCTAGAGATGTGAGTCCAGCGGGCTGCTTGTGTTTCTGTTCATCAGGACATCATATTAGTAAGGGCAATATATGAATCTGCAAACTAAATCCTTACCAATCAATTTCTTCACTAATGTGTTTGTGAAGGTGTGTATTAAAAAGTTGAAGTTCAAATCCTGTATGTTTTTTCGTAACAACTGCTCAAAGTTGAGGTACCGAATACCGATTTTCGAAAAATCAAAACATTTCTGTTTGGCCTTGGGTAACTTGTGAGGGGTCAAACTAGGGGTTTTTCATGATTCTGAGTTGATTGCAATCATGTATTTTTCACTAAAATCATTCCTTGGTTGAAAAAAGGCCACGCCCACTCTTATATTTAAATTCAAAAGTAGCTTTATTTGTAGTTACAAGTGCTGATCACTTCAGGAGTCAATCTCTGAGTCTTCTCCAGACTCACCACCATCATGACCACAATTCTTGCATGAAATTCCTTTACAGACTCCACATGCTGAGATGCACTTAACGCCATTCCTCTTGCAGCTGCACCGCCGGTTGCTGCAATCTCCGTTACAGTTGCAGCTTGTGAACTGCAGTAGCTCCTCAGGAGCCATGGGGTCTAGTGTTGGGACTGGCTCATAGCCATGTACACCTAATGTCCATCCATAGTCACTGGGGTTCAGAGACATACTCTGCAGAAGGATCCAGTCCTGGGTTTGTAGGTAGGCACGGAGAGAATGCTGTGCAGCTGCACCCTCTGTTGAAGGTAGGGTTTCTGGTTTGATCAGCCCTGCCGCTGCCTTCCGTGAGAACATGTGTCGAATTTCACCCAAAGCAGTACCTGGTGCATGGTAAATGTACTGGAAGATGGTAGTACCAGCCTGTATCACTGAATGCTTAGTAGCTTGTGTGTCAAGGAAGATGTCCATGTGTTCATCAATGTCCCCTGCACAGAACCTGCAAAAAAAATGCACTTTGAGATTTGTTTCAAATATAAAGTGAAATAGAAAAAAAAAATCATTATTATTACCTGTCAAATAAGGTTGTTTTCCCATGGCCAGCTATTGCAGAAACCGTATCACAACCAGTGAAGGCGTGACAAAAGAGCAGGTAGCATCTCTCTCTTTCAGAGAGAGCTTCGCGGATCCTTCTGACATCATAAGAGCCCTTTGATGTTGTGAAGAAGAGTGGATGGTTGGTGCTTGGAATATGGTGTACTAGCATCACCAGCACATCTGCATCTTCTGCCCGCACCTGAAAATAGAACAAGATATGCAAAGTGTGTTGCACTATACAAAACCAGATAAAACTATTCAAGTTTGAATACTCAAGAGTGAATACTTTTGTTTCCAAAATAGGCTACCTACACAAATGCTACTAACCTCAACAGAGTCATCTGTAGCAGTGGCCAATGCCTCTCTCACAATCGAAGTGTCAGCATCATTGTCACACTGCTCCACTGTGATGTTGTGTTTTCTGAATGTTGAAGAGAGGCGGTGGATTAGCTCACTCTTGTTATTGGTGTTGTCCAGGAACTTTGCTCTTGGTGTCCAGTGTATCATATCCGGTCGAATCTGGAGATCACAGCATGACTTCTTAGTGCGCCGGATGTGGTCATGATCTTTTGGTGATCGGCTGTAGCCATCAAAGACCACAATGGTCTTCTGAGAGCGGCGGCCAAGACACTGTACGTAGCTCAAGTAACTGTTGGCAATCTCCTGCCAAGTCTGACCTTGTTCCCACTTTACCATGTAGAGAAGCCATCCGCCATCAACTACAAGAGTGGAGCAGGATTGGTTAGTGAGGTCAAGCGGATCAGTTAACTCCTTCAGGCTAGTCTTGGAAAAGCCTGCCTTGTTCGCCTTGTTCATTTTCTGATCTTTATTGCTGAAGAAGAAACAATGGGAAGGGAGTCAGCTCATACGCCAAGCTTGTCTCAACTGTCATATCCCGTTGGGCAACAATTATCAGTCGGTTGAACAACTTGAGTGAGTCAAGGTGTATCTTCTTCTCGTTGATCTTGGGAATCTTTCTGAGTGATGACAGGGCTTGTACCTTTGACTTCACTTCCATGGTCGATGTCACTGACTGTCCATCCAGCTTGATCTGCATCTCTCTCCCTATTTCTGCTGCTCTCTCAGCATTGACTGGGTCATCTCCTGTGCTCCTGAATCCTGTTGAGAAAGACACAAGCAACTCCTTGTCTCGATCGGGGTCGAATGGGTTGTTCTCCTCAAACCATTGGAGGGCAAGGTCAATTGCTTCAGCATCTCTCTTCATCTGTGTTTTGCCAAGGTCTCTGTGGAGCGGAGCATGTTTCTTGACACTTTCCTCCATGCGCTGGTTGACATTGGAGAAGTGATTAAGGGTGAGCACCCAGCACTTGTGACCAGAATCACTGTGTCTCATCCTCCCTCTGCTCAGTCCACCTTCTGACTTGGCTGACTTCATCAATGTCTGCTCGATACAGATGTCACACCAGGTGCCGGACCAATCATGGCTGGAGTAACGGACGACATGATTTCCATGGGCAGTGAAACTTTCGAATGTCTCCTTGTAAGCAGGCAAAGTTTCAAGTTGCTTCATGAGTTGACAGTGCAACCGTGCACCCTTGGCATATTGATGATGCCCTTTAGCCGCAAAGATGTCCAGCATCCTGCTAACAATGCAGCACAGGTGGCCGTTGTGATCTGCAAGCCGCTCAGTTCTGATGAAGACCTTGATCACATCTACCATGTAGTGGTACTGCACCCAGAGAGCAGGCGTTCTTCCTCCTTCAGCAAGTCTTTTGAAGGTTTCTTCAAACCGCTGTTCGAACAGTGCCATTACTGGATCTGTGTGTCTGGCTCCCATCTTCCCATCAGCTACCTTCTCCATGAAAGTCCTCATTTCACCGAGTTCCTCCTCGGTGAAGGCATGTTTCAAGATGTGCTGATAGATGGCTGCATCGATGAGGAGGTGAGCACGGATTGCCTTGTCAAAACATCCTCCATCCAGGATGTGGTTGGCTGTCGTACTCCCTGGATAGATCAGCTGGATCAGCTCCAGTAGTCCAGAATCCTCCATGATGTTTCCAATGGATCCAAGGTAGGACTTCAGCAGGTGAAATCCACCCAACCTCGGAATGATAGGTAGATTTGTCTGTTTGATGATGTCCACAGCCTTCAGCCAGATCAGAAGATCGAATGTCACTATAGTGACTCTGTCTGCAGAGAGCCGCGTGCACTCTTTGAGAGTGGTGAAGATGGTGTTGAGGTCATTAGGGTCACCTTCAATGATTGGGAGGAAGTCGATCTGTGTGCGCTGCTTGACATCGTCTGCATGGATACTCTTCATCCAGCCATTCCAGTTGGAGTGTGGGAACTCAGGATCCTGGGCTTTGATCACCCACCCTGCATCGCCCGGAGTGAGGAGTAGCTGGTCTTGTGTCACAGAAGAGGCAAGCTCAGTAATGGGAAGAAATGTGATGGTGTTTATCCCTGTCCTTGTTCTGTTGGTGAATGGAAGAATCTTCACTTCAGCTCCTCTGAGGATCTTAGCTTTGTCAAGTGCCTTCAACTTCACTCTGTGGACAGCTGCTGTCGTCTGGGGATCTGGCAAAGATGGTGCCGGAGAGGTGACTTTGATCCAACCCATTGAATGGAAAGGAGTGTTTCCCTGAATAGAGACAATGTTTAAATCTATATTGTCTCCGACAAACTGAGTGAATACATTGGTTGTTTCCCCAACCTCCATGGCCTCCATGACCACCCGATTGTCATGGCTAGTTTCACTTCCACTGGCTGTCATAAATGATAGATCCTCAAGTGCAGAGTCAACCGCAACCTCATCATCGATCTGCTCATCAGTTTCTTCCACAATGGTATAAAGAGTATCAGAAGTATCTTGGATGCCATCTCCATTCCTGTTATTAAGGAAGCAGTATTTGTAGTTTTGTGTCTCGGAATATGACTCTGTGTATCCAAGCTGGTGTAACTTGTTCAGCATCCATTTTGACCCAAATCTATGATCAAGTTGTATGGCAAGCCCCATCTGGTATGGCAAAACTCCTGATCGTGGCCGACAGGCCTTTATGAAGTTCTGCCCCCAAATGGCTACTCTTCGTCGGTCTTCACTATTGGCCTCAGGAACATCTGAAGACTCTCAGGAACAAGAGCCAGCTGACTCTGGATGTCAGTCATACTGTGTGCTGTGGGGTATGACTTTGGGTCTAGATCGACCATGGCGATGTCGTTGCATACGAACTTTAGTGCAGTCTTTAGGATCTGAGTCTTCTCATCTCCATGCTCAAGATTAGCATGATGCTCTCGCAGAATGTTGTCTGTGTCATCTTTGAGGCAGAGCACATCTGCCCTTCTCTCCTGTGATGTGAAATACAAGGTGTCATGGAATTTATCTTGGAGTTTCTTCTTTAGCCAATACTTTGAATAAGAGAGGCTCTTATCTGGTGACGGATCAAACTGCTGTAGCTTTTCGTGGACTTGGTCAAGAGTCATCACCCCATGCTCGAGTTCTGAGTCTAACCAATCACAGAATTCAACAAAAACAGCCTCTCGTTCCTCATCAATTTTCTTTTGTCCTCTCTTCCTTTGTCCTCTATCTTCAGTCTTGGAGTAATGGCCACCTGTCTCAAAAAGAGTTTATCCTGGCTCCAAAATGGTGGAATGAGCTCCCCATTGAAATCAGGACAGCAGATAGCCTACACATCTTCCGGGGGAGACTGAAAACTCATCTCTTTCGACTCCACTTTGAGCGATTACTAACAAAGAACTGCTAACAGAGCACTTATATACTAATAAAGGACTGGCTTATCTAAAGCCAGTTGAGTAGCACTTGAAATGTTTGGCTTTATGAAACCTGATGTACTTATATGATTCTGTTTTCTTCAAGGTTGTATCTTCCTGGTCGAATGTACTTACTGTAAGTCGCTTTGGATAAAAGCGTCAGCTAAATGCAATGTAATGTAATGATGATGTAGAAATAGGTGCATTAGATCAGCTGACTGTGTTTTCACAATAAAAGTAGTTTCTTAGTGAATGTCCTGTACTGGTCTTAAAATCTCATAACATCAGCTTTTAATGTTCCTCTTGGATGTTCTTCTTGACCCTCAGAGAAGGAGAAAATGTCATGTCTTTCAGGCATGTCCTTTCCTAACAAAAATTACAGGAAACATAAAACATATTATTGCAGAACAAGTGTGTTATTTATGAAAGCGGTGTGTTTGTGTGTTTAGGGGCTGTAGATATAATTATTTTGTAATTGTAATGTTTTTGGTTTTTTTTCAACAGTGAGCGACAAAGACAATCAGATTATGAATGAACAGTATGAAGTTCATTACATTACATTACATTTAGCTGACACTTTATCCAAAGCGACTTACAATAGTTCGACCAATTAATCAACATTGAAATACATTTTATTATCAAAATAATATTTAACTGTTATCAAAATGTAGTGCAACTGTAGAAGCTTGCTCTGTTGTCTCACTGAAAGAATAACTTTTACCACGTTTTTTACAGACAATATTGAGAGATAAATAACAGCAGTTCTCACTATGTGTTAAATATCTTTGCCTTCAATACATTAAATTAGAAAGCTGACAAAGTTATATTGCTTGTTAACATCTAAATGTAACTTTTTGCATGGAAAAACCCCTCAACTTAACTAATGTGTAGGTGATCTAGTATTTAGTATTGTTTAATGGAATGTATATCAGTGTATTCAAGTCAATACTTCATTCATTTAAACCAATATCTTTCTTGATTCTTTGTATAGTATGAAAAAAGAGTCTTTGTACCTGAGCTGAAGTTCACTGCTGTGAGGAGTCCAGTTATGTCTTTCACTCTCTGGTCCAGCCTGTCTGCATCACCTGGACACCTTAAACAAACATATATATGTAAAGAACCATGTGTACAAACAATATAACTGATTCTCTTCTCTTGAACATGTTGGATTGTGTATTGTCCGAGTCAGGGTCCTTTTTATTTTACTGTAACTTTGGAAGTTGTGTTACCAATGCTTACTGTTTATTTGATACCCATTTGGTAATGCAATTAATAAAAACAACAAGGTTTGGGTTCGTTCTTCAGATGACTGTGACGTTAACGTGTAAGCTCAATAATGAACTCCAGCTCAACCAACCATATTGTAATATCTAAGTAATCATCTTGAAATATGACATTAATAATTGTAATATACACACATCTTATTGTGAGGTTGATTTCACATACACTACTTCGACATTAGCTTGTCTACATACTTGAGCATAGCCAATTTAAATTAACCTTAGCGATGCATACAGTTCCTACCTACATAATAAAATATCTCTCTAAGTTACAAGGATGACCTTATTTTATCAACCTCAAACAGAAGCTGTTTGTTCTACAGTAGGCTATTATCCCGCTTAACACTTGTCTATTTCGTTTGAACCTTGATATATGGAGGCTACGATTAGCATCGTTAGCACCGATGTAGCTACCACTCGCTTACACGCTAACCCAAGCCTTAACATTCATTACGTAGCTGATTAAAATCATTAACACATAAATAAGTACTCGAATTTCACTTACCGCAAAACCACATTCATGCACCGTCTGTTTCAACCGCAGAGCGAGTCACAATAGTCCGATATATAAGCATGAAGAACAAACAAACACGGCCGGGGTCAAGTTGTGTTCCAAGGATGAACTGAGGAGGCAGAGTCCCTGTAGCTTCACGGAGCAGCTAGCAGAGAGACGAGAAGCTAACAGCAGCAGTCACTTGACAGAGCCGTCACTCAATGTGACCACGCCCTAATTTATGCAAAAACGTTAAGACCTAATATAAATAAAAGGGTCGTGTTAGAAAACAATTCACTCACAGATCCATAATCATGAAGGTGGAATCTAACTATATTCATAATAATATTTATTGCAGCCAGGGGTAGAAACATGTTTTTTTCTGCTGTAAAGTTGGGCATTTTAACATGAGGGTCTATGGAAATTGCTCCTGTCTGCAGTCATCGCCTATCGGCCAATATATGAACTGCAGTGTGTGGCACTTCCGTATTGGCGCCCCGGCTCTTCCCCAGAGTTTGCCGCTTGGTGCGGACCTGTCGGTTAGATAACAGGCGTGTGCAAGTCCTGCATCTGTGTGATACAAATGTGTGTAAAATGATACCGGGCGCTGCTAGCCACCGAGCTAGCTCAGTCACCAACAACCTGCTAGCCTTCGGTGCTCGACTGGCCACGGCATCAAAAACGGAATATACTACCACCACGGACACTTCAGGATATTCGTATGACAATAAAGTCCATGGCCCTGTCCAACGCCCACGCTATATCCACAGAGGTTCCGGACGCCGGTTTGTTTACTCAGGGAGCGCCATTCCATCACTGTGGACTGCAGGACTCACCGGCGCGTCTCAACTCCATCATCAGAGTGATGCCGCCAATACCACTAATATAAATCTCTGCTTCCTCAAAAAACACACACTCGCCTCCCAACAGCTGAAGCCTGTCTGTTAGGGCTGGGTCAAAAGTTCAGGACCTACAATGGCAGAGACCAGATGGATTCAGTCTTTTAACAAAGTTTAATAAAGGAAAAAAGGAGCAACTAAAAAACAATCCACAAAATGAAGGTGGATTTAGTTCACGCTGGTGGCGGCGGCAGGACTCAGGCTGGCTCGAGCAGACACTGGAAAAACAGAGGAAAAAACAAGGTTACTCTTCAACAAAAACAGCAAGAGAAAATCACACTAAGCTAGGATACTACAACGTTCAGCTCTACCGAGTGAGACGGCATTATCTGGCACTGGAGTGTGAACATGACCAGGGTGTTATGGAGGAGTTGATTAGATAAGTACAGGTGCTTCTCATTGTGAACTAGCTGAGCCTTCTAACGATCACCACACTGCACAGGAGAGAGAGAGGAGAAAGCAAAACACCTAAACCATAACACTGTCAAACTTGCCTCCCTAAACATACAGTCTCTCACAAACAAATCACTTGTTTTAAATGAATTTGTTGGAGAGAATAACATTGACTTTTTATGTCTTAGTGAAACTTGGCATAAAAATGGTGACTATCTCTCCTTAAATGAGGCTACACCTCCAGGATATAAATACTTTGAGAAAGCACGCAACTCCGGCCGTGGTGGGGGGCTAGCGCTTATTTATCGGGAAACTTTTGGCATGGCTGAAATCCAGGTTCCTGATCTCCCATCATTTGAGTGTCTAGCTGCTAAATGCCTAGCTCCAGAACCCCTACTAATCGTCTCTATCTATAGACCACCAAAGGCAAATAAAACCTTCATCTCAGACTTCTCAAGCCTACTCACAACTATATGCCCTACTTTCACCAGGCTGGTTATCCTTGGGGACTTTAACATTCATGTTGATGCCCCTAAGTGCTCACTGGCCACAGACTTCCTCAACCTCCTGGACTGTCTCCCTCTTACCCAACATATACAAGAGTCTACTCATAAACATGGCCACACCCTTGATCTTGCCATCACTGGTGATGTCACGGTTACCAAAACCCACACTCTTGAGCTTGGCATGTCAGACCACCGGATGGTGCTGCTGGATGTCATGTCCCACCCATTGGATCCTGGCAAAAAACGTACCATAACCTTCCGTAAGACCAAGGACATATACCATAGTCAGCTAACATCTGCCCTCTCCAGGCCCCATGCTGCACTCTCACTTGAAGAGCATGTGTAATAACACCCTGCATGAGTGCCTAGACAGGCTGGCACCTGAAATAACCCGAGCGGTGTCTTTCCATCGCTCTGCCCCATGGTATACTGACCAGCTCAGAGCGCAAAAATCAGAGGGTCGGAAGTTTGAGCGCAGATATAGGAAAACTGGCCTAACTGTCCACCTGCTCTCTTTTAGAGATCACCAGAAGGCCTATTCCTCGGCATTGAGAGCAACCAGGTCAGCCTGCTACTCCAATCTGATTGAGACAAATCGTAACAAACCCAAGCATCTATTCTCCACAATACATCGGTTGCTCAAGCAGCCATCAGACCTGTCCTGAAGAAGCACGATCTGGATCCTGAGGTACTCACAAACTACTGCCCCATCTCAAACCTGCCTTTTCTAGCAAAAGTTCTGGAAAAAGTTGTTGCCCTTCAGCTTCACGAACATCTCCATACCCATGAGCTCTATGAAACCTTCCAGTCTGGTTTCAGACCAGCTCATGTGGAGTCTATTTTTATATAACATTACAAGACTGATTCTTATTATTACATTATATGCTTATTGTGCTCATGAGATTGCTATGACTATAGAATAAATAGACACAATCACTAATCCCAGGTTCTGATGGGCTAGATACCAACGAGGGGAATAGTCAGAAGAAAGTTTTCAGCTTGCATTAGAAAGTAGCAGAAGCCAGATGCAGGCACTGTAGAAACAATTGAGTTATTGAGGCCTTGGCCGCCTGGGTTAGCTCTGCACCCACGCATAGCTGGGAATCAGTATAACCAAGATTCCACTTTTCTGTAGAAGCTTCATCAAAACAAATTACATATGATGGTGCCAGAGTAGGGAGGAACTTCCACAGGCCGGCCGAATGCTGATTGGAGGATCGTGTTGCCAAGAGACTCTATCTGAGTCTGCGCACCAACCAAAGAGAACCAAGTCTAAACCATGATATCTCTTCAGCTAGTCTTGACCAATCAAAAATGTACGGGCAACGCCCTGTGTAATAAAATGTATTGTCGCATGAGGTTCGAGGCTCTTGACGGATTTGGTGGTTACAGATTACAGCTTTGCTGCCTGTGATTCCCAAAGACGTGATGAGTCCTTGGCCAAGTAAAATATATATTTTGCTCTCTTTACAATAAATAGTTAAACTTAGAAGTTATCTGTCTTTTCTGGAATTCTGAACCCAACACTCACAGCACTGAAACAGCTCTGGTCAGGGTTCTAAATGACCTGCTGATGGCGGCTGACTCTGGTTCTCCAAGCCTACTCATCTTGCTGGACTTAAGTGCAGCATTTGACACTGTTGACCATCGCATCATTACATTACATTTCATTTAGCTGACGCTTTTATCCAAAGCGACTTTTAATGACCGATTACAGGGACATTCTCCCTGGAGTAACTGAGGGCTAAGTGCCTTACTCAAGGGCACACTAGTGGTGGTGTTCCTGGTGGGATTTGAACTCACAGCCTTCTGATCTTCAGCCCACCTCACTATCCACCTCACTATCCATTAGACCAATCACTACCCATCATGTGTCGGCGACTCTAGGAGGTGAGAATCGCTGGCAAGGCTCTGGACTTTTTCCACTCGTACCTCACAGGAAGACAGGAATATGTCCGTCTTGGAAAAAGCACCTCCGACATACACTGTGTCACCTCTGGTGTACCCCAAGGGTCAGTCCTTGGGCCACTGCTCTTTTTAATTTACATGTTGCCCCTGGGACAAATACTGAGGAACCATAACATCAGCTTCCACACATATGCTGATGACACACAGATTTATTTCCAAACTGCCCCGGATAAACATCTGGCACTTTCAAATGTCTCAAGATGTCTGGAACACATACACCACTGGATGAGCAACAACTCCCTCCAACTGAATAGCAGCAAATCAGAGGCCATTCTGATTGGAACACCACATCAAACACAAACAACTGATATCCCTCATATCAGCATCAATGGCCACTCCATTCCCCTCTCCCCACTTGAAATGAGCCTAGGTGTGAAACTGGACTCATCCCTTTCATTCCAAGCACACATAAAGACGGTCTGCCAAGCCTCATACTACCACCTGAGAAACATCTCCAAAATGCGACACTCCCTCACCAAACCGGACGCAGAAAAACTGGTCCATGCCTTCATCACCTCCCGCATTGATTACTGCAATTCTCTGCTTGCAGGCATTCCGGCAAAAAATATTCTAGACTACAATATGTACAAAACTGTGCCGCCCGGATACTCACAAAAACACGCAAATCAGAGCACATCACCCCCATCCTTCACTCACTCCACTTGCTCCCTGTAACACACCGGATCAACTACAAAGTCCTCATAATGGTCTTCAACGCCATCAACCACACTGGCCCCACCTACCTACAGGAACTGCTAACCAGAAAACATTCCCATACCTCAGACAGCTCCAACCTCCTGGCTGTTCCGCAGACAAAACTGGTCACCATGGGAAACCGTGCTTTCTCCTCCCTGGGTCCACGTCTGTGGAATCAGCTTCCAACATACGGACCTCGGCATCACTCTCAGTTTTTAGGAAATGCCTCAAGACCCACCTGTTCCACACCGCATTTTACTGACTGTCCTTTACTTTATTTATTTATTTTTAAACCTTTTATGCTCTTAACCTTTTTTTAAATTTTTTTATATTGCCATATTTTATCCAATATGCTCCTTTAGATATCTTTTTACTTATTTTTCCTTATAGCTTTGTGAAGCACCTTGAGATGACGTTTGTCTTTAAAGTGTGCTATATAAGTCAAATGTATTATTATTATTATTATTATTATGTTATTTTGGTCACAGATTCACAGGAGAGCCGTCCCATGGTGGACAGATGAGTGCAGTAAAGACAAGAGGAACGTTTTGACATTATGAAAGAGAACATTAGATTTTCAAAAGTGAATAGCTCTGTTCTCTCACTGAAAAGGTTCAAACGGTTTTTTGGGGGAGTGGAGGTGTCTTAGAAGCTGTTCAGTGTTAAAGATGTGTTTATGATGTATTGTAAAATGAATTGTGAATAAAGTTTTGTCTATATTGTACACATCAGATCTATAATAAAGATTCTTCATAATTGTTTACTGTTAGTATTTATTACGCCTGCACTGTATATTATGTAACTAAATTATGTATGTAATTTACTAATATCTGCACTGCCTACTGTGACTGCTGAGTGTCACACTGTTCATTACACACTATGCTGTTTATATTCCCCTTACTATGTCTTCTATATTCATTAAATAGTATTTACTGTGATTCTGAACTCTGTGCTTCTGTTTGGATGCTGAACTGCATTTGGTTCTCTTATCTGAACAGACGCAAACATCAGTGACACAGAGGTCATTTACCTCTCCGCACCTCTGCTATAAAAGTTAAATCCTTCAACCAGTGAGCCCCCCCCCCCCACAAACAGAAGAGAGGTAACTGTCTAAAGTAAGCAGGCCTCAAGGTCAAAGACCTGAAATGAAAAGTCTGAACTTTGTTTTAAATGCTGCACAGTTCCTGAGCTCTCTTTATTGTAACGTGCAGACGGAACAGATACATAAAAAGGCTGATCCAGAGGACAGACATGGTTGAGTTTTCTAACTAAGATCATTTTATTGCCTTGCTTCATTTCACCACCAATAAATAAGAACAGTCTATATGCTTTTAAAGGCAGTTTGTCACGTGCAGGGTTGCAGGCCCCTCCCCGTGAACTTTGGAAAGAGTGTCGTCCTTCATCGTTGTGTTTTCTAAACACTCTGGTATTCCCTCCACATCTCAGCCAGACAGAACATCCTAGAAGTGAGTACACACACTAATAACCCCTCTATTAGTATATGTATGGTTCAACATGAGACAGTTGAATAGTATTAACTTTGGCATTCTGACTCATGTTTTTGTACTTTTTTTGTATAATCAGGAGATTTTCGGGGAGGGTAAGGGTCTTTTAGTCACAGCGTGTAAAACTTGTGCTACCTGTGTGGGGTCATGTGGTTTACTGACAAATGCTTCACTCTCTCCCCATGGTGTGCGCTCTGCTAGTTTATAATGCTAGTTAGTGGTGTGCTATGCTGTTGCACTGTAGAGGATGGTATGAATCAGGACAGCATTCTGGTCGCAAGGCGTACACAGTATGTTCTTATATATTAGAATATAATAATAGACATGTATTATTGTAAATTGTATGGGGGTATTTGTATTAAGATAAGATGAACCTTTAGTGATCCCTTGGGGGATATTTAGTTTAGTATATTTATCTTTAAATATACACACGGTACAGTACACATACAGGTGCCAGATCGGAGAGGCTGCAGGTCTGTCAGCACCAGGGAGCAGTTGGCGGTTTGATGCCTTGCTCCAGGGCATCTCGGCAGTGCCCAGGAGGTGGATTGACACCTCTCCAGTAATTTTATACTTAAGCCGGAGCTTTAATCACATGCTGTAGGAAATGAACATGTGGTCACACTGCACTAGAGGAAGCTTTACAGATGGTCACCACTCACTCAATAGTTATAGCACATTCATATCTGATCTTGTTTCCTTCGTTTTTATTCAGATTATATTTGATTGAAAAAACAACTGCTGTACAACTACAACTACTAGTGTACAAGTTTCAAAACTCTTTACAAAAATGTAAAGGATCTTTAATATTTGACACATAACAACATTGTTTTTTGCTTTGGAACGTTCCGTTTATGAACATTTATGTGAATTATATCAGTGAATATGAAATGTGCTTAGCAGAGGTAAACATTGCAACAACATGTTCTGTGTAATGTATGATATTGACCAAAAACAGAGGACACTAACATCAAGTATGGATTTATTAAGTGGATTTTATTAAATATAAAGTCATGTACTGTACGTTTAACAAAACAAACAGTTATAGAGAACACATCATGCTCAGGTTCATACCTGTTGAATCACCCTCTGATCTGATAGTAATGTGAAAGTGAATCTTGTGTGATAACTGATAACAATGCTTATTCCTCTGTAGATATGTTTGAGGCCTGGATCTTATTGTTTCTTCCCCTGTTAGGTAAGTTCATACGACATTCAGACACATTTAAATGAAATGGTTATATTTACAACAAAGAATCTAACCATGTGATTGTCACACAGCTGCAGGGGCGAGGGGCTTCATGGTCCACAACATGCAGCGCAGCCTGTGTCTGGAGGAGACCTCCGCCACAGGGGAGGTCCTGCTAAAGAGCTGCAGCCTGGACTCAGAGTCTCAGCAGTGGGCCTGGGTGGACCAGGGCCTGCTGATGTGTGTCCCATCATCCAGGTGTCTGTCGGCCCTGCAGATGGAGCCCGTCCACACGGGGCCCTGCTGGGGGCCGGGGGTGGATGTGAGGGGGTTAATGTGGGACTGTGACAGGGGCAGGTTGATCAGCAGGAACACCTCCATGCTGCTGTCAGTGGATGGCGGGCGTCTGACTCTCGCACATGACAGCAAACACTCAAAATGGAAATCTCTGGATGAGGGGGACATCTGCCACGAAAGACTCAGTGAGTCAGCGAGGATTAAAGCAGGCCTGTGCTGAATTCCACATCCAGGAGTCATTTGTACATCAATATCCATCATGCTCTCTCTTTTAGAGTTTAGAGTGTTTTGGTCTCTACCTACTGCTTTAGCTGCTAAATGTTCCACAAGGTCCAGCAGCTGTCTCTCTCTGAGTCTGTCTGGTGCTGCAGAGCAGAGCCTTTTTACAGCGTTCTCACTGAAACATCTTGCTGCTGCTGGAAACTGAGCTAAGCAGTAGGGGAAGTGCACATGTCAAGTTGTGAGCTGTTATGTGCTGCATGTGCTTCATATTGTGATAATGTTGTGTTTACAGCTTGTGCTGCTGCCCCCATGTGGCTACCATTAGGTGTTGCAGCTTTAAAAGTGGCCAATGGCCGTTTTTCTAATGTACCTGCCATGTATTAGTTAAAACAAACATCTGGTAAATTAGTTATAGGAAATGAAAATGGTCATTTAAGATTAGAATTGCTGAAAAACAAATGTGGTGTAAGATTGAATTTGGACAACTGGTAAAACATAATACTCTGTGACCTTTTACAACAAATATGTAGTGTATTGACTTGTTTTGGAGACATTATTTAACATTATTATCATTTAAGTTTGATTATGGGTTTGTATTTTATGTGTCATACGATATGTGTCTCTGCAGGATCCAAGAGGGCGTCTAAACATCCAGAAGAGTTTGAGTTAGCGTCAGAGGAGCAGAGCAGCGACATGACGGAGGAACAGAGAGCTTACCTGCGCTGGTTCTATCGCACACAGGACCGTAAGTACTGCTGCTGCTCCTCAAATACTTCATCTTATAGAAATGTTGTCAGAAATCCCTCTCATCACAGAAAAAAGATAAGGCCAATTTGCCATGGGGAATCTGAAGTTCCTGACAACTCAGCCTCCAGGTTCATGGTGACACACAAACCGCTCCACCATGATAAGAGAGAGGTGAATTAGAGTAAAGAGAAGGGCTTAGAAAAGAGACTGGGTTGGCTCATGGTTATCTTTAATGGCTAGCATTGCTTCTTTACTAGTAGAGGTAGAGGTGTTGCATTTTTAATACATAAATCACTCACTGGAGGTTTAATCAGACAACATTGATAAGATGTCATGATGGCCTCCTACAGGGGGAAATAAGTCCTTTATGAATATATGTGCTTCAGTCGCCGTATAAACAGATACACATGAAGTTAAACAAATCTTGCTGGTTACATGCTTCCTTAATAGTGGCTGGAGGCCATACACAGTCTTGATCAATCTGAACACAAAAAACCCAAACTAAGTTCTCCTTCTGTTCAAATGTACATGGCACTTTTTAACACCTTAGGCATCGCTGGAAAAAGTGAACTCTTTGACTGAGTCCTGATTACTGGTCCGGTAGATCTCTAATGTTCAGCAGAGCAACAGTGTAGTAAAGCTGAACATTTGTTGGAAAACCCAACATTTAGGAAACATCTTAAAGGAACAGTTTCAATAGTTGAGCCTTATTTCAAATAATAGCCTTATTTGCTATTGGGCACAGCAAAAGCATGGAATGACCATTATCTCACATCAGAGACCATTTTAAACGCTTACATCTCAAAAAAGTGTTCAGACAAAAGGAACATGGTGCTTGTCCTTTAAGGTTCAAGGCTTTTATTGTCATTTGTACATAGCTACAGTGTAGTTATGACAATGAAATGCTTAGGTCACAGGCTCCTCCAACAGTGCAACGCAATAACACAGATCACTAGAAGCACGATGCTTTAAAAAGTGCTCCTGAAGGCATTCTGTCATCAGACTTCATCTCTTTAAACAGAGAATGTATTAGCCGTGTAGAAACTTAAAAAAACTAGTGTGAGGAAAAGGTCGCAGAAAAACGTCAACAGATCACGAGTTGGGAGGGAGAACGTGTTGAGCTGTGTGTTATATCAGTGTCGTCTGCTTCCTGTTGCAGCAACCATATGGACGTTTGTGCTGCTGGGACTGGCCTTCGTCTGCCTTCTTGTTGGGTTTCTGCTGCTGGGAATGGGGGCCATGGCCAACAAGTAGGACCTGAAGTTACACTATGACACTGCCAATGCAATGCATGTAGGGAAATGAATAGTTTTGATGGTTTTAAAGGCTGTTCATCGTCAGTCTCCTGTTCTTTTCCCCTCAGGAGCCGTAGGAAGATTGCGAAGTACAAGACAGCAGCTGCTGGGACTCAGAGGAGCGAGGAGCTGGAGACCATCGTCCCCCTCAGAGAGGACCAGCCCCCCCCACCCAACGGGGAGGTGAGCGAGCTCAAAGCAGGGCACATCATGGTCACATGGAAAGACGGGAACATCTCCTCCTTGTACTCTGATCCTGTAGCAGAGCAGGGGAAACAGGAAGTGGATCAGGAGGAGAAACAGGAAGTGGATCAGGAGGAGAAACAGGAAGTGGATCAGGAGGAGAAACAGGAAGAGGGTCAGGAGGAGAAACAAGATGTGTCAGCTGCTGAGGCAGTGATGACGATCCAAAAGCAGGTGTGAGACAGTGTTTGAGATTACCATGCTGCTCAGGAGAGTTTATAAAGACAGCTTTCATCATGCTAACTTTAACAGACCTCTAATACTCTGAAGTTAAAGCAATACTAAGATAATATAATCTTTTATTTATCATTTTCTATACATCATATATTATATGTTTCCATCAAATAAAACTCATAAAGCAGTAATCGTCTCAACACGCATTTTCTTTGTTGCTAACATTCTGATATCACTCTGATGTCTGTGTGGTGAACGTGAAGAATGATAGTGCCCACAGGCATTATCGTAGCTAAGTGGTTAGTGTGCATCCAAACATAAAGTGGGTTGGAAAGTAAAGAGGATTAGCGTAGTTTAACCTGTCAGGCTCTTCAAAATTAGACTTATGAATGCTTTTGTGTAATCGGTAGACAAATATACATTTTAAACCCACAAGCAGCAGTGATGTCACAGAGCCGATCTGTAGAGCCTGCTCACAACTTCTGTCCACATACAACCACAAAGTGTTTCACTTCTGTTTGAATACAGATTCAACTATTCAGATAATAGTCTTCATTGGGCTTTCAGTCTCTATGCTAAGCTAAGCTAACTTCCTGAATTTAACGAACAGCTGCAACACTGCTCATATCTCCTTTTTCACAGCTGGTTTAATTGGGTTCTCTCTATATCACTGCAAAAACTGCAGATCTAACCAAGTGTAATAATCTTAAATTTAGATTCTAAATCTAGTTCGTCTTGATTTGAGTTTAAATAGCTTATCTAGTGCTTTCTATGGAAGATTTTTTGACTTAATTCAAGTAAATGTTACTTGCCTTGTCTTGATAAGCAACTTTGTCTTTATTTTAGTTATGTTTAACTAGAAACAAGGGACCTGTCTATAAAACATCCACTTCAAGGCTAAAAAGCCTTCTTTTAAGCACTAGTATGGTAAGAAGAAAACAAATTAATTTCAAGCATCAGCTCTGTGGTTAACATAAGTTATTTTCCCAGCTGGTAAAGACAGTAAAAGACACAATTCAAACAAGAATTAACATCTCTTTTAATGATAATCAAAAAATGAACTGATAATCATCATAACACACTCTCCTAAAGGATATGGACCAGAATAACTGATAATATGCATGACATTGACTCTTGAGGTAGGTGTGCAATCTCTACTCTGTTACTGCCCTGGAACTGGTAACACGGTGGGGGTCCCTGAGCAGTGAGAACACTGTTGGGAGGGGCTGCCAGCTACTCAGTACCCCTCCCTCTTCCTTCAAGCAACGTCTCTTTCCCCTGTTATCTGGTCTCTTATTATCTATGGCAGTGGTTCTCAAATGGGGGTACGCGGACCCCTAGGGGTACGTTGGAGTACTGCAGGGGGTACTGTACGTGAGATTTATTTGTATGTTAATTGAAAAAATAAATAATACACCAATTTTAGGAACAGTAAGAAAGTTTGAGCAGAGTGGGTTTATATGAACAGAGTTACACATATTTCAAAACGCGAAGTGTAATAACTGCAGTGGCCTCCCTGTCAGAATGACAAAGATCCTCAGTGAAGCACAAGCCCATGTTTCTCACTAAATTGTAAGTATAACTTATTAAAAAGATCAGTGCAATGCAATTAATGTCGTCTTAGTGTTATTGCATGATGTTAAAATTGGTTTGCCATGAATTTAGTGATGGATTGTAAACATTTGAAATGTAGCATTTAAGTGTTTCTCAGTTACTGTTGTTGTTTTAATAAATCAGACACCGATGGTGCAGCGCTGTGCTGTACCTCTTTATATAGGCATTTCTTCCCTAACAAATTGTTTTTGCGCTGATCAGGGGGTACATGGCTGCATTTTTTTTCAAAGGGGGTACATTATTGAAAGAAGTTTGAGAATCACTGATCTATAAGCAATACTGGACAAAGAACAATATCTTAATTTCTGAGATTGTGGTGCATTTATCACACCACACTTGTTCAAACAATCCATGCCACATTACACATTTAAACATGAACAGCTTAACACACCAAGTATGGCTGAGCGATATGGATAACAACAAAAAATATCACAATATCTTTGACTTGAATTTTCACACACTTCATCAGATGTGGACGACTATAACGATTGCTCTCAGAGGTGTGTGCGAATTTGGCGCTTGCTGCATTATTTAATTATGCGAAGACCCGCCCCTACTCTGCTTCTCATTGGCCCTGAAAGAAGAAAAACCTGGAATGTGCATCCATGTGGTGTTTGTCATCTTACATTACATTACATTACATTGCATTTAGCTGACGCTTTTATCCAAAGCGACTTACAATAAGTACATTCGACCAGGAAGACACAACCTTGAAGAAAACAGAATCATATAAGTACATCAGGTTTCATAGAGCCAAACATTTCAAGTGCTACTCAACTGGCTTTAGGTAAGCCAGTCCTTTATTAGTATAAAAGTGCTTCGTTAATAGTTCTAACGCTCGAAGTGGAGTCGAAAGAGATGAGTTTTCAGTTTGCGCCGGAAGATGTGCAAGCTATCTGCCGTCCTGATGTCAATGGGGAGCTCATTCCACCATCCTGGAGCCAGGATAGCAAACCCACGTGTTTTTGCCGATGGGAACTTGGGTCCCCCTCGCAGCGAGGGCGCAACGAGTCGTTTGGCTGATGCAGAGCGTAGTGCACGCGCTGGGGTGTACGGTTTAACCATGTCCTGGATGTAGGAAGGGCCAGATCCATTCGCAGCATGGTAAGCAAGTACCAGTGTCTTGAAGTGGATTCTAGCAGTTACCGGAAGCCAGTGAAGGGAGCGGAGGAGCGGAGTGGTGTGGGAGAATTTAGGAAGGTTGAAGACCAGGCGAGCAGCTGCATTCTGGATGAGCTGCAGAGGTCGGATGGCACATGCAGGTAGACCAGCCAGGAGGGAGTTGCAGTAGTCTAGGCGTGAGATGACGAGAGCCTGGACCAGAACCTGAGTCGCTTTCTGAGTCAGCTGGGGACGTATCTTCCTGATGTTGTAAAGCGTGTATCTGCAGCAACGGGTTGTAGCAGCGATGTTTGCAGTGAAGGACAGGTTGTTATCTAGGGTCACACCCAGATTCCTTGCAGTCTGAGTCGGGGAAACAACTGAGGTGCCGATGTTGATTGTTAGGTCAAGAGTGGGACAATCTTTTCCCGGGAGGAAGAGCAGCTCAGTCTTGTCAAGGTTGAGCTTGAGGTGGTGAGCAGACATCCACTGAGAGATGTCAGCTAGACAAGCAGAGATGCGTGCAACGACCTGGGTCTCTGGTCTCATCTCTCATAAAGTCGGAAAATTAGTGACTTTAATTACCATGTGTTTGTCAGAAGCTGGATCAATGACAATATCCACTAAAAGATGTAAACAACGAATGCCAGTACTATATTATTTACATCGAGAGATCTTCCTCAGTCGTCAGTGTTTACAAGTGGATGGCTGTTTGTGTCCAAATGATGGCAAACGGGGAATTTCCTATTTCACGAGGATCACCTGAACGCACCACAAGCCAAGCGCCAGCGGAATGTAAACACGTTGTTCAGTTCACCTTCACCAGAGAGGCAGGACAGCGACCAAGAAGTGCAGTTAAGGTAACGTTAGTAACTGAACGTAGGAATAAAAGTCCATAGGCATATGTAACATATTAGTGCTTTCAATTTATTAAGTATTAGTACATTCATTGGTTAACTGTTAGCTGAATTAGCTAAGATAGCTAGCTAACTACGAAGCACGTGTTGCTAGCTAACCTTAACCTCACTAATGGGGTATGTACAAATTAAGCTAGCTAACGTTAACTACTCTCAGATAAATAAACTGTCTGTAAGGAACACAAAATTAGCCGACTTTAATATCATACGTTTTCTTTTGGTATTCAGTAATTGTATCTGTTAAAAGCTAGCAGTTAGTTAAAAACGCAAAGGGTGGTGGTAGACTAGCTAACGTCGACCTAGCTAGTTCATAGTGAATCACAGCAATTTTACAATTTAGTGTCTGATGCCTTTTTAATGTGATTTTTTTTGGGGTTGACTTTTAAAATGACAGTGGCCGTCTTTTCCTGTAAATTACAGAATCCTTCTTCATGGTGAGATGGATAGATTTGATGACACAACTGTGTCACTCTTAAAAGGTAAATCTCTTGTTAATTATTTAGACATCTAACATCTGTTTGCTGTTTTCTCTGTATCAAAGTTCTATTGATTTTTACCCTCAGGTTTTGGACGAGATGGGCCGAATTCTAGAGGCAGGCACCAAGAACTTCACTGACCAGATCAAAGCCAGATGGGAAAGCTTTTGCGAAAATGCGCTGTTGTTTGGAGTGTGGAACAAGTCGTTGAAGCCACCAATGGGTCTGGATACATGTAAGCATAATGTATAGATAACACTGATGTCTTATAGGTTGGGGGTGACCATTTCATGGCCGCATGGGATGTGATTGTATTAGATTATTTTCATTATTTTGATAGGACAGGATCTCCTTTTTGATGACTGAATGATGGCAAAATGGTAGTTATAAGGTAGTACTGGTCACTAGAGGGTTTAAACACTACTACCTTATGTCATGCATACAGGTGACCCTTATTGTTTTGCTTTCCCTTGTGCAACTGACAAGTGCTTTTTATATCCCCTGCAGTGAAAGTGTCAGGGATATTATAAATTCACCCCGACCGCTGCCCCCCCACTATCCAGCCAAACTTTCAGTTTGCTGATCCAATAACTGCAATCGTTTTTATTTCACTCTTTCATTTCGCTGTGCACATTCAATATCCCTAGGAGAGCCGTTTGATTTTGGTGATCCCACGCTCTCTGTGTTAGCGCAACATTCAGGCCAATTTTGAAAAAAAAAATAGCACCAGTTTATGTACAATTTCCCAAGGTGACATTAAGATTCATGTCGCTTCAGGGACACTGTCGTTCACCAACAGCATAGTTTTTCCATGATTAGCTTATACTCCCTTGGGCTCTGCACATAACTATTTGTTTGCTTTTGTGCTTACTTTTCAGTTACACAACACTTAATGTCAAAGTCAAATTGCCTAACAAAAACAAGCACAATGCATTTGATCATGTATCCATGTTGTTTTTCAGCTGGACAAGCGATTGCTTTGATGAAGGCACTTCCCTCAATGTTTCCTTCGCCAGCTGCCCCACCCAAAAAGCTTGGGTCAGCAAGTGAGGCACTGTTCCATGTTCTTGAGGTGAGTCTGAGTCAGTATCAGTTAAACTGAAATAAAACTTGATATGCCTTGAGGTTTAATTTTGTTCTACTTTTTGTCTCTACTTTGTTGCTCTCAGCCATCCGAGGACCCCAATACGTTTCTCCAGAAACGGCCCATCACCAGTCCAGTCATCCTAGACTCTACTAACCTCCTCCTGGCTGTTGGCAAAATCCCACTGATGACCCTACCTAGGGAAATGATGCACGAGGCTCCACTCATCCTGATGGGGTGTTTTTACACCTTCCACCTCACCTACCCCAAATGTGTTGCTACTCTCCTATCCGTCATCCAGACTGAGGTACTGAAGGACAGTATTCACGAGAGTGACCTTACTCATTCATACAAAAAAGCAATAACTGAATGGGCAGAATTCACAAACAAGTAGAGAACTTGAATTCTGTGTCCAATGTTTGTAAGTTCTATGAGGATGTATATATGTTGAAGAGCTTTGTTCATTTAATAAATGATCCTGTTTGTTATGGACTGACTTAATAAAAACGTGTTTTTTGAAAGAATTGTCATGTTTACTTATTTTAAGAGCATGTGTTCTAATTTATCTCCCTAAAAACAAGAATTTCATTACATGTAACTTGTTATCGCTTTTATCCAAAGCGACTTACATACTCAATACTGTGGTGTCTTCAGGGACACAACGACATGCTGACTGCAGTGGGGTTTGAACCTATGCTCCCCTGATCCCAACGCACTACCCACTGCGCCACACGTCTCCCTAAATCTCATTTTAAGTCATTTGATGCTAAAAGTACCCTAGTTTTGAGTGATAATAGGCTTCTTTTGCATTAAATAGGCTTAACTAGATTGCTTGAAATTAGTCTTTTTAATCTTATTTTAAGATTGTATGTGCTATAATGATAGTCGGACAGCCTGACTTGTTTTAAGACATCTTATCAAGTGAAATTTGCTTACTGCACTGGCAGCCAAATGTGCTTGTTTTAAGTGCAAGCATGCTTATATCTAGAACGTTTGGTCTTAAATTTGACAGGGCGTTTTTGCAGTTTTTCCCCAGGTAAAAACGACTGACGTGGATGAAAATGAGTACAATCCCTGTTTAGGTTATAACAGTGTAGAGGACTATACAACATTGAATTGTGTCACATTCATACATCAATACATTAGTGGGTTAAAGTGCTGCGTTTCTGATGACTCATTGAATGTGTAGCTTCTTATCTCTGATGTAATAGACGATAAGCTGATCCGCTGTGTGTTGATTGGCTCCATGGCGACAGATGACTTGATTCAATGTTGCTGTGAAGACAGCAGATCTTTGGTGCATGTTGCTTCCTATGGCGGCTTTAACAAGCCGAAACGTTCCTCCCACTCTCCACAGATATAATGTAACTGAATGATACTGTTTCTACAGATTTTAATATATTTTCATGTTAAAAATCTGTGTTGGTATAGAGCTTAAACAGTGTCAGTGATAGTACAATCGTCAATAAAAACAAATGTTGCACTGAAAACAACATTTGAACAGTAAAGGGAACATCAGCACAGAACATTTATGTTTTCACTTAAAGGTGGGGTAGGTAAGAACGGAGAAACCAGCTCGAGTGCGCTAGAATTTGAAAGTACACAACCGAAAAAAATCTGCCCCTTCAGTCAGACTTCCTTACAGAGCCCCTCCTCCAACACACACGAACGCGTACATGACCAATGAGGGCAATACGTTTGTGCACAGATGGAAGGCTGACAGGCAGGTAGGCCATCCAATCATCTGCCGAGGCAGATGATTGGACTTGCTTTTTACAGCGCCACGGCTTCCACAGATGAAATATATGTATGTATTTATTGTCAAAGCATTTAATGTATTCATTGCTATCGGGATGTTAAGAGCATTCAATGAAAACAAAGGTGTTTCTGAAGTGAATTACCTACCCTACCTTTAATCCACTGAAAAATAAAACTCAGAATGCAAAAAAACCTCTCTTTTGTCTGATGTATTTTTCAGATTTTTATGTCACTTAATTCTAAAGGACAGTTTTTGGTTCATTTGGAGTGGAGGTGAGGTCTGCGATCTATAGAATAAGCACTTTATACCTCGACCACAACAGCATTACACGGCTTCACAGAAATGTGACACAGGAAAATAAAGTGTCTCAGAGGTGTGAACCGTGTGATGGCAGCTTCCAGTGTGTTCAACACTTCTGGGGAACAATATTGTCTAACGTTCTGTTGTTCTGATGATTTGTTCAGTTGTGTTGAATTGTCCGGTGAGGCCATCACATATGATTCTCATCATTTTCATTGAGTTGTTAAGTGGGACAGAATATTTGTGACAGTGACACACAAGACACCATTAGTCAGCTGACTAACAGCTAGGAGCTACTGAAGTCATCAGCACAAACTGAGACAGTGTGTATAGAGATCTGTGCCCTGTACTACGAAGCCAGTTCAACAGACCCTGGATATCTGAGTTATGAGTTATCTGGCTTAATTAACCCTAACAAACAAGATCTCGCTAAGTGGTCCTACGACGCTGGTTATCAACTCGGTAAATCAACCCAGGGTTTATTCTGGCCCAATCCCAAACCACGCCCTACCCCTACACACTCCCCCTCCGTGACGGAGAGATCAGCATCTCTTGGACAAAACATTAAGATTAATAACTAAAATAATACTCCAAACATCTTTAATTGTGCTCTTTTAGTTTTAAACCTGATTTCTATAAGCTTCTTAGTTTTTGCAACAGTCTGTAAATATACACAACTTTATAATAAAATGCACACATTTACCTTTTTCTAGACTAAACACAGGTACGATCCTAAGTTTAAAACATGAGGTTATCATGAGGTTGTTAAAGGTCCCATGTCATGGCCATTTCTACTGGTCATAATTCCATTGTTGAGGTCTACTAGAATACATTTAAATTGTGCAATTTTCCAAACTCACATTGGTTTCTCATACATAATCTCTGTATAGTCTGTGCATTCACTCTCTGTCCTAAACGGCTTGTTGGAGCTCCTGCCCCCCCCTCCCTATGAGCCCAGTGGCCGTCTGCGAGACAGCGAGACACAGCGAAACCCAGCCCGAAACACACACACACACACACACACACACACACACACCCGCAGCCTGGCTGGGAGTGTCGGCCGACCCCACACCAGTGAGCCAGCTCACACTGTCCCGCGGAGCCGTTACGTTACGTCACTATACCCAGGAAGAAAACAATGGAAAAAGAGAAATCTCCAACGAGGCGTTCTGGGGCAGCATAAACAGGTCTTCTCTGTGTTAGAGTTTTACTCGCTACAGGGTGTACTTTGAGGGTTTGTGACTCTGCAGACCGTTTACATGCAGAAAAACCTTCATAACACACAAGGGGACGGGTAATAACCAGAAAAGTATGACATGGGACCTTTAATATCGCAGTTTATCAGTGGATGTTTCCTGACGGACACACACAGCGTTGAGACCGGTCAGGTAGAGACCGGTCTCCAGTCATCACAGATGCAGACTCGCTGTTTGAGGGCTTGATAGCCCACTTACCCTCCACACTGCTCCACACTCGTTGGTTTGGAATAGCACTTAATATGGCGGACCCTCCGCATGAACGTGCAAACGGAGGGATAGGGTGTAGGGGTAGGGTGTCCGGCTGAGAGCGACTTGATAGCTTTAAACTCCGCACTGATTGGTCAGCAGGCGGTGCTTTCACTGAGTTGATCTCTTATCTGGAACATAACCTGCTCCGGAGTCCCCACCTAGTGTCAGCAGAAAGTAATTAAAATAATAATTCCAAAAATATGCAAAACATATATATCTTAAAATATATTTTAAGATCATGTTTAGTCGTCTGATTCGTCTGTACATTGCTGTGCCGCGAAAAGTGTAGTTATGAAGAGCAGACGAGAGAGAGCTGAAAGAAAATGAAGTTGACCATCTACTGCTTTGGTAAGTTCATTTTATGTCATATATTTTGTTGATCTTCTGTGTTTTGCCTATAGGCTATTGCTCTGCTGGATCGATTGATAGTGACCTCGGTGATGAGTGTCTGTGTTTTCCTTATATTTACAGTCTATGGCCGTTGTTGTGAGTGTGGACGGTCGGAGCATATACTGCGTTAGCTTAGCCGATCTCCATTCAGAAAACATGAATTTTAAAAGGTTTTTCGCCTGCCGTCTGTCTGCAGACTTGTCAAAGCATTAATTCATGGTTTTTACTAACCGGTATCAGTATGTAGTTACTTCGGCATCATTTTGAAATGTGTATTACAATTAAATCACGGTCAAATATGTTCATCTTGTTGTAGTTGTAGCCCCCTTGCCAGCGATTCTCTATTATTCATATAGCATATTCAGCCCGACTCAGCCTGGTTGTTCCTGGCCCTAGAACTACGATTATATGGGGCCAGAAAAACTGTGAATTTGGACCCGCTAGCCGGTACTAGGCCAAGTGGAAACGCAACCAAAAACGGGCCCCGCACGGCTCGGCACGCTTAAAGCGAGCTCCGCGCTGCAGTGGAAACGCGCCGTAAGACTCCTTTAAGTTTGAGATACCCCTACCCAAGATAGAATAAAGCACAACTATGTTTTTTCATTACTTTTATACAACTTGTTTTTGGAGCCAATGGTTGTATACAAAATAACGTTGTGACGAAGGTAACGTCGTCACTATGGACTGACGGCTTCAGGCCGGGTAATATTGCACTTTATTAGCGTGATTGCACAGTACAGTTGACATTACATATTTGCACATAATTCATACTAATTATTGAGGTAGTATCTTTTAACTGATTAAACCGTATTTATTGGAATGTTGTCTGGCAGGTGCTGGTCGGGTCCTCGGCTCCGCCTGGAAAGATAGGGGAGTTTGCGAGAGCGCAGAGAGTAGTTATGCTGGTGTAAGGATGACAGCGGTTGAGAGTAATCGGGGTGCAAATAATATGTTGTCTGTGGCTGATGATTGTGTGCACCTGGTGTCCTGTGTTGTCTCCTCCCCCCTCACCTGTGTCTTGTTGTGCTGATTAGAGTGTGTGTATTTAGGCTCTGTTTCCCTGTCTGTTGAGAGGCTGGTAGGGTGTGTGAGATCCTTGTGGCTGCAGAATGTGTGCAAGGAGAACAGCAGGATTGAGGCTGTGAACTTTGTGCACATGATTTTAATAAATGCCCACGTCGGGTTATATTTTTGGACGTTCTGCCTCTGCCTCCTTGCTTGGTCTGGGCCGCTCAACGGTCGGCATCACAAACGTAATAACGTAATTTCTTGGGTTGGTGTTTGAATACTTCCCATAACCAAAAATATTCCAAATGTAGGCTCCTCTGAATGGGACAATGTCGGCCTAATCATATGTATCTCTGGAGAGGCATATTTTGATGCCAGGTAAGTTAATAATAGGCAAAAGAAGACCAATGGTTACTCAAAAGAATTGTGGCAACAAAGTGACATGTAATATTTTTAACAGATATTAACTTTCACTACTTTATTGAAAATAACTGAATCAAATGACTTCATTTAAAAAAATAAAATAATGTTTGCCTATAAAGTGGTGCAGTGACGCATCCTAAAACCGGAAAGTAAGCTGGGCATGGATTCCTTCCAGTTCCCTCGACAAAAAAGCAATGCAATCTCTCCATAGGATTTTGGAAAATAGCTCCAAATCAGGTCTGTGGTTGACACACATTTAAGAGACGGATCACGTTTTGTTCTACGACATTAAATACATCAGCAGTGACCCCACTGGTGATTTTTGAAGAGTTTACGTGTCTGAAAAACGATGGTTGTTAACATGTGGCTGAATAGGACTACAGAAGTTGTTGAGGCCGTTGTACGTCATTACGCCGAACACGTAAACACTCCTCTAAGTTTGTTTGCCCTGTTCAGCTTGAAAGCAAGTACCTGCGCTCTGGCAAACTGTTCAAACACTTCAACTCGTACAATTTTGAATCTGTATTTTTGAATATGGATCTTAAGTTGGCGTGACGTTGAAGTTGTGCAACTTTGCTGTACTCGGCTGTAGTTCGTTTATAGCATAACATTTTGCTTCCAGCGATTAGATTTATGATTCGAAAATCATAAAAGTAGGGTAGACATGTGGATATTAGGGTTGAACAAAACGTACATTTATCAAACAGGTTCGTTTTCCACTGACCTTATTTCGAGCTATTTTCCAAAATCCTATGGAGAAATCCCATTGCTTTTTTGTCGAGGGAACCCGAGTGCAGCTTACTTCCGGGTAAATACGCCATCCCTGCACCACTCTATTATGGATCTCAGATATATACAAATGTATAAAAACATGTCTATGACGTGTTTTGCTCAAAATACCAAACAGATCATGCATTTTAGACATCCCTCATATCCCTCTGTTTCAGCCCTGTTAGAGAAGTGCTGATTCCGGGTCCTTAGCTTCAATTTGAACTGGGCTGATGCTGGCCCCGCCCCCTTTGGAGCACGGCAAGGCAAGCAGAAGATTGTCTGCTCTGCCGAGTAGCATTAAGCTGCAGCGTCGGAAACTGCAGTTTCAGGATCGCAGTCCTGGGACCGCATTCCTAGGACCCTAGTTTTTCGTGACACTGCCACCTAGCGAATTGGAGACATGAATATGAACGACAACGCACAGAGTGTGAGTAATGTGAAGTGCTTTTAAAGTTTTATTTGTTTAACATAAATAATTAATAAAGGGAGGCGTGTGGTGCAGTGGGTTGCAGTCTCCGACGCTGCAGCTTCATACTATTGGCTCTGCCAGCAGATTGTCAGCTGATTAAATGCCCGATCATGTTCCAAACCACTTCAAGGATTATTTCTGAAACAGTATGGAGGTCAAACGCTTTCTCTCTCACAGGTTTACCACAAGGTGAGTTGCTTTTTTACACATACTCTCTCCAGAACAGTGTTAGCTCCTCTGAGTGTTAGCGATGCTTGCTAATGTAAACACAGACCATATTACTTCCAAAACACGTCGCGCATTGTTTCTGATACAGCAACGTTTCTGATAGGGCCGTGGGCGTAATGCCAGCCCACATTTTAGTAATGTCGTCATGACCGCAGCAAATCTGTCTATCTATGTATACAAGACATCAAAAAGTGCATTTTGCATGATAGGAGACCTTTAACATTTAGGGACATAATGTAAACACACTGAGATATTAAGTTGGTAGGAATAATTGAAACCAAGTATTTGGAATTAATTCAACTTTTTATTGTCACAGTGAGTGTACAGTCTGCATTTTAGCCATGGTAGTATAAGGAGCACTGTACTATACAGCGAGGACATGACTTATAGCTTTCTCACTTTAATTAGTTTTCTTCTGTTTGCTGCTTTAAGCCCATTGGTGCTCCAGTAAAGGCTGCAGGGCCACATCAGAACTGTACTGTAGTAGCAGTACGATCCTGCGTGTCCTTCACTCACGTGCTCAGTGAAACAGTGGCATGCTCCCTATGTGTGCCAGAGAACAGCCTATTGTTACGCTGTGACTCTTCCTGCTGCTCAAGGACAAATGTGCAGCTGTCTCACATACAAAAAGCAATATGACTCATCAGCACATTCACAGCTCCCTGCTCCTCTTTCTCCTCTGGCAGCGTGTCATCATTATGTACTTGAGGTGTGCTATCTATAGTCTGTCCAGAGCCGCCTGTCAGCTCGCTGGGTCGGAGCTGCTCAGCCTCTCTGGCAGTCTGTGCAGAAACACCACCCACAGGCAGGCTTTCATCTGTGTCAGAGCTTTCTTGTAGTGAGTGTGTGGTTCAGCTGGGATGTGATGAACACCCACAGCGGGGAGGAGATGGAGTCCAGCAGCTGTCCAGCTCACTGTCTGAGGGTCAGTGTTTGTGACAGCTCCTTCATTGTGGATAAGATCCTTCTGGCTGAGAAGTGTGAGTATTTCAGAGCCTTGTTCCAGTCCGGAATGAGAGAGTGCCAGCAGGAGCACCTCCAGCTGCAGGGGGTGGGCGCTCCAGGCTTCCTGCTCATGCTGAGGGTCCTTAGGGGGGAGCGCCCCCTGCTGAGCGCCGACCAGATCGTGGAGGCCATCGAGTGTACGGCTTTCCTGCAGGTGCCGGTTCTCACCGAGCACTTGATCAACACGGTGAACTCTGAGAACTGCCTGCTCATGTTCCACACAGCGGCCACATTCGGGGTGAGGGAGCTCGCCCACTGCTCCGCCCTGTTCATCAGAGACATGTACTCCGAGCTGGAGGAGGACGTGCACACCTTACCCGACTCGCTGGTGGAGTACATCCAGTCCCTGCTCCCCAGCAGCTACATGGCAGTGTGCAGCCACTCCCCATGCACAGAGCAGCTGCAGAACCCCCAGAGGACCGTGAACTTCCTGGACGAGGACAGCAAGGAGTGGAAGGTGCTGACTCATCTCCCGGTGAGCACCAGCACCACCATGGCAGGCGTGGCAGTCCTAGACAACAAACTTTACATCATCGGGGGGGTGCATGATGTGAGCAAAAAGGTGGTGGAGAGTGGTTTCTGTTACAGCCCTGCAGCAAACACTTGGACCACCTTTTGCGGCCCCCAGAAGCTGCGCTACAACCTGACTCTGATTGGACACCAGGGCTGCCTGTACGCCCTGGGAGGAGAGAACAACAGGAAGGCCCTGTCCTCTGTGGAGAGGTTCAGGGTGGAGACAGGGAACTGGGGGTTTGTCTCCCCCCTCCCTTGCCCGGCAGCCCTGGTGGTGTCTGCTATAGCTATGAGCAGGATCTTCATCTGTCTGTGGAGAGGGAAGGGTGCCACAGATATACACGAGTACGTGCCGGAGCACGATCAGTGGCTCCTGGTCACCACGCTCACCAGGGAGCACAGTTACGCTCTTTACATGGTGGCCCACAGGGATAATCTGTACGTGGTGCGCAATGGGCCCTGTGATGACTTCCTGCTGTGTGTGATGGACTGCTACAGCCTGAGCTCCGGCCAGTGGACGGCTGTGTGCGGTCACTACGGCAACAGTAAGGGCTCCCTGCTCACCGCTGTGGTGAGAGGAGACTCAGTGTTCACTCTGAGCCGCCACGTCACCACAGAGTACACAGTGGAGGATCACAGGTGGAGAGTGACGCGGGAGATGAAAGGGTTCGGTAGGATTGGATCCATATATACATTTCTGATGAAGCTTCCTAAAGTCACTGTCTCCCCTGTGGGAAACTCTCCAGATGTGAACCAAACCCTCAGAACCTGTCCCAGAATCTCCTCACAATGCTCAGACAATAACTAATATACCTGTCTTATTTTCACTGCTTTGGTTCTAAAGTAATCCAAAGAGGCAAGACATCCATCACAGGTTATAGATGGATTTCCTGCTTTGTCCTTCGCAGTGTTCATCCACTGATGGTTAACTCTTGAGTCCTAAACCCGGAAATGAGTTGGCATATTGAAATGCCTGAAATAAGATCTGTGGTTAACACAAGCTGAGGAGATTGGAGTTATGCTTTAATAACCAGCGATGACGACATGTTGTGCTGCTGTTATCAATCTGTGGGAAGCAGAGAGAGAGAGTAGAAAGGAAATAAAGTTTTCAATTTACAAAAAGAAAAAAAACACACTGCCTCGCCTAATGTCTTTAATAAAGTAATCCCAAATACAAACTACTCAGGTCGCATGAGAATACTTTCACATGTTCACATAATAAACACAGGACTGAAAGGGTGCAATATGGGATCATCTTCCTCATCATCATCATCATCATCATCATCATCATCATCATCATCATCATTGTACACAGTATAATGCAGTGAATGTACTTTTGGCCAGGTCCAGATATAATACTGTGGGTTATTCTCTGTGTGCTTATCAACTGGACTTGATATTTATTCCTGCAGCGGATTTTTGGTTTCAGTTGAGATATGGAGTGTGTGTAGATCTTCTGTCAGGCCACGCGCATCATCAGCTCCTCCAGGGCGCGCTCCCGGTGGTTGTCATGGACCAGCAGCACCTCTTTGATGGCGTTCTGCTGGAAGCCCATCTCGTTGAACTGACTCAGCAGGTGAAGGAACTCCTCGGCCTCCAGAGGGAGACAACATTTTGGTTTTTTATACCATTTCATCAATACATCTTGCAGTGTGTGTGGTGTCATCCTCTGCAGGGCTTACCTTTGTCTCAGAGTTTTGAAACATCTCCAGAGCTTCTTCCACCAGACTCTTATCATAACCCAGCTGACACAGGTGGTCACAGGCCAGCAGGTAGCTCAGGATCTGCGCACACACACACACACACACACACACACACACACACACCACACACACACACACACACACACACACACACACACACACCCACACACACACACACACACACACACACACACACACACACACACACACACACACACACACACACCACACACACACACACAATGATTTAACTATTAACTATTTGAATTTAAACGTCAGAAAAATATGTAAGTATTGGGTTAGTTGTACTATTATACAGTACATATATTTATCATTAGATAATAATAATAAATTAAGTAATGTAACTATTAATGTTAAGCTTTATCATATCAAATAATTGTGATTATTATCATTATTAAATCTAACATATTATATTATATTTTATTATATGATATACTATTTTGTACTATTAAATGATATTCTATTGTATTATTGATGATGTGTTTTTTTTTGTAAAATGCATATAGCAATATGTTGGCAGCAAGTGTCTCCAGGAGTGTGCCCCCTCCCATCCTGCACGACGGGGTCATGCGAAACACAGAGCGCTGTGGAAACTCTGACGGCTATTTGTATCTTGCTTCACAAGGCTTAGTATACTGTGTTTTGGTTTCATTCCCATGGGCGACTGGTAACTCTTTCAGCTATACAAAATAACTGAAGAGAATCTACACTCACTGGCCACTTTATTAGGTACACCAGTTCCACTGCTCGTTAACACAAATATATTATCAGCCAATCACATTTCAGAAACTGCTGATTTTCACGCAAAATCATCTCTAGGGTTTACAGAGAATGGTCCGATTAGGGTAATCACTAAGTGAGCGGCAGCTCTCTGGGAGAAAAAGCCTTGTTGGTGCCAGAGGTCAGAGGAGAAATGGCAGACTGGTTCAAGTTGATAGAAAGGCAACAGTTACTCAAATAACATTACATTACATTGCATTTAGCTGACGCTTTTATCCAAAGCGACTTACAATAAGTACATTCGACCAGGAAGACACAACCTTGAAGAAAACAGAATCATATAAGTACATCAGGTTTCATAGAGCCAAACATTTCAAGTGCTACTCAACTGGCTTTAGATAAGCCAGTCCTTTATTAGTATAAAAGTGCTTCGTTAATAGTTCTAACGCTCAAAGTGGAGTCGAAAGAGATGAATTTTCAGTTTGCGCCGGAAGATGTGCAAGCTATCTGCCGTCCTGATGTCAATGGGGAGCTCATTCCACCATCTTGGAGCCAGGACAGCAAACCCACGTGTTTTCGCCGATGGGAACTTGGGTCCCCCTCGCAGCGAGGGCACAACGAGTCGTTTGGCTGATGCAGAGCGTAGTGCACGCGCTGGGGTGTACGGTTTAACCATGTCCTGGATGTAGGAAGGGCCAGATCCATTCGCAGCATGGTAAGCAAGTACCAGTGTCTTGAAGTGGATTCTAGCAGTTACCGGAAGCCAGTGAAGGGAGCGGAGGAGCGGAGTGGTGTGGGAGAATTTAGGAAGGTTGAAAACCATACGAGCCGCTGCATTCTGGATGAGCTGCAGTGGTCGGATGGCACATGCAGGTAGACCAGCCAGGAGGGAGTTGCAGTAGTCTAGGCGTGAGATGACGAGAGCCTGGACCAGAACCTGAGTCGCTTTCTGAGTCAGCTGGGGACGTATCTTCCTGATGTTGTAAAGCGTGTATCTGCAGCAACGGGTTGTAGCAGCGATGTTTGCAGTGAAGGACAGGTTGTTATCTAGGGTCACACCCAGATTCCTTGCAGTCTGAGTCGGGGAAACAACTGAGGTGCCGATGTTGATTGTCAGGTCAAGAGTTGGACAATCTTTTCCCGGGAGGAAGAGCAGCTCAGTCTTGTCAAGGTTGAGCTTGAGGTGGTGAGCAGACATCCACTGAGAGATGTCAGCTAGACAAGCAGAGATGTGTGCGACGACCTGGGTCTCTGAGCGGGGAAAGGACAGAATTAATTGGGTGTCGTCAGCGTAGCAGTGGTAAGAAAAACCATGCGGGCTAATGACTGATCCGAGCGAGTTTGTGTACAGGGAGAAGAGGAGGGGACCAAGAACAGAGCCCTGAGGGACCCCCGTAGTTAATTGACAAGGGTCGGACTCAGACCCTCTCCAAGTCACCCTGTAGGTACGGTCTTTCAGGTATGAGGTGAGGAGGGAAACAGCCACTGGTTACAGCCAAGGTATGCAGAAGACCACCTCTGAACCACAACACGACATTGCTGCGACATTCGGAAGGTGGGGTCAGAATTTGGCGTAAAAACATGAGAGCATGGATCCATCCTGCCTTGTATCAACGGTTCAGGCTGGTGGGGGTTAATAGTTTGGGGGATAGTTTCTTGGCTTACTTTGGGCTCCTTAGCACCAATTGATCTTCGTCTTAACGCCACAGCCTACCTGAGATTTGTTGCTGACCATGTCCATCCCTTTATGACCACAGTGGACCCACCTTCTGATGGCTATTCCTGCAGGATAACACGCCGTGTCTCAAAGCTCAAATCATCTCCAACTGGTTTATTTAACATGACGATGAGTTCCCTCAAATGGCCTCCAGTCACCAGATCTCAACCCTATCTCTGAGGAATGTTCCAGCACCTTGTTGAGTCAAAGGGGGTCCAACCCGGTACCAGCAAGATGAACCTAATAAAGTGGTCAGTATGTAGAAGGTGTATACTGTATACATATAGAAATAAATATAGATAAAATCTCAAAGTTATTGTATGTGCAGTGATAGCAGGCTCTGCATGTCTGATTGGACTAACACAGTTAATACGGAGGTCACAGGTCAAACTGTTATTGTTAGCCACCCCTGAAGCCAAACCCATGATGTAACCCACTCTAAATGCAAAGTGGCTGCACTATGATTACATTTACACAAAAGGCGAGCAGGATTCAAATATAAGTAACTTTAACTAACAACATATTCAGCTTGTCATTGCCTCTCACTGAGTTGCTTTTTATACTCGCAGCTGTTTCAATGCTAATGGCAGTCTACTGACACATCAAACATTACTGTGAGCTGGATTCAATGATGTTGCTCCTTTCACTCGAGAGCAAAAGCTGTTATATATAAATACATATGTATAGCCAAGGGACAACTTTTGGGTTGACTATGAGACGATTGGTCCCCTGGGCACAGAAGATTAAATCGTCTCTTAGCCTGTTTTCGTTGTTGTTTTGGTCTCTGTGACATATCGTGTGCTTATGAGGTGTGTTTGTGGCAGACCGGGAAGGAGTGATAGCATACAGTATCAGCGGTCTTAGTGTATGTAACAGTGACTGACCTGATCTGGGGTCTGCCGGCCCGTCCTCTGCAGGGCCATGATGGCGGTACGGAGGGGGTAACCCCGGGCAGTGACGGCCCCAAGCAGCTCCCTCTCCTCTGGGCTCAGAGCTGACAGCAGGTCTGCAGACCAGTCCCAGCCAGGAGAGGATTCTCTGCAGGAGTCTGGACTGAGCCGCTGAAAACAACACTGTGTAGTGAGTGACAGTGTGTGAGTGTGTGTGTGTGTGTGTGTGTGTGTGTGTGTGTGTGTGTGTGTGTGTGTGTGTGTGTGTGTGTGTGTGTTGTGTGTGTGTGTGTGTGTGTGTGTGTGTGTTCCTGAACATCCCAGCAGCAGGGGATGGGGTTCTTGTTGATACCAGGAAGTAAAGCATTATATTATATACAGTCATCTTATCAAGAAAGCACCAGTTTGCAGCAGCTTCACTCACTCTCATTAAATGTGATTCTGTGTTAGGCTGACAGATGAGATGCAGCTTTGCTGGGAAAGACATTTTTAGAGGACTTCCTCCTGCTAATCCTGATGAACCTTACACCTGGCTGGATTTAGGAGCAGACTTTACACAGTCTACTTTTAGACTAAAGATCCAAAAAGATTTGGGAAATGTGAATTGGATGGATTTCCCCTCCAAGTGTGGACATTCCTCTAAGAATAAAGTACATTTAAAGACGGACTTGAATGTAGATAGTTAGACTACGTGTGCTGTGTTATGCAGAGAGGGGTGTGTGCTGATGTAAAGCTGTATTTATAGTGTGCTCCTGCAGACTAACCATACTGCACATTAGCATTAGCTCTCTCATAAAATAGTTTTGTTGCAACAGCATTCTCATTAAAACACAGGTGTGTTTAGCTCATACTTGTTGTTTTATACAGTGATAGGACATGAATATTATTCTGTATTGTGCAGCGCAATAATGTGAACTGAGATGATCAAATCCAGTTTTATTTATATAGCACATTTATAAACGATTTTTGGTCGAGCCAAAGTGCTGTAAATATAATAAAAATAGCCTACAGTAGAGACACTTTACAGCAAATACAACAGCACAGATTGTTCAGAATATCAGTATGAGAAATACGACACCCTCTACCCTTAGACCCTCACATCGTACAAGGAAAAACTTCCAGAGAAAACCCACAGTTTAAAGGGGAACATGGGAGAAACCTCAGGGAGAGCAACAGAGGAGGGATCCCTCTCCCAGGACGGACAGACGTGCAATAGATGCCGTGTGTAAATCCAAGAGATAATACATTTTACAGCATATAGACCGAATGTTAGGAAATGCATGTGTCTGTAATAAGAAGATGAATCCACGAGGATGTCAGCTACAGATGATGTTGTGCTGGCCCTCAGTGGCAAAGCTGCAGTAATTCCTTATTAATTATTACCAATGGATGATTAACTATGTGTAATGTGTGTCACTGATGAACACACAGAGAACAGGACTGCACCTCCTCTCAGCTGGATGAAGGAGCGGTTCTCTAACATGCTCAACATGTCAGATTTAATAGAAATGGATTCAAATGTTGAAATTTAGTCTGAACATGTATCCAACCTATTATGAGCAGCGTGGGGGTCTGGGGCCCTGCTCAATGGCACCTCGGCAGGGCCCAGGAAGCAACTGGTACCTGGAAGCAAATGTCTACTCTATATTTTGTCCGGTCTTGGACTTACGGCCCGTCCACACGCAGCGTCGCGTGCTTCAACGGAGACGCTTCCCATTCACTTTGAATGGGGTGACGTCACGCTTTGCCGAACTGCATTGTGATTCCGTGGCGTCGCTTTGCCTCTGTTGCTCGCTTCGAAAGTTGAGAAAAGTTCAACTTTTGAAGCGTAGACGGAAGCGCCAGCCCATCAAATCATATACCAGTACACAGTGGCGGCGCCAGAGTATTTTTGTTGGGTAATCTATGGCAGGGCTAACCCATACAGTGGTGGGGCTCAAGTCAGTATTTGCAATGTAATCACATACACGCTATATCGCCCCCTTGACAGTGAAAAGCCACGCGTGAGGTTTAGATTATTTCCCTGTCTCAATCAAAATGGAACTGTATGAAATAAAACGGCACATTTGTCTTGTAGTCTTGTTCTCAACATTTAGCATTTTGCTTATTATTTAATTTAATTGGCTTACTTTAACATAATTTGTCATTGTTGGGCTAAGGTGGGGCTAAGCCATTTCTTGGTATGGCTGTAGCCTACCCCAGCCATACCCTGGCGCCGCCACTGCCCGTACAAGCTCTAGCCAATCAAACCGCGTGCTTGTGTGTCCAGGGCTGGATATTAATGTGATTGGTTGTTGGTCGCACGCCAGACACGCCCACCGGCAAGCTTCAACGCACGCTGCCGTGTGGACGTACCGTTACACCAACCACCCTCCCGTGGCCAAGCTAGATCCCTACAGTGCTCATGCTGCCATTAGATCATGTTTCCATGATCCTGAACCTGAAACACATCCTGGAACTCAGCTATCTTCTTTAAAGAAATGCTTAAAGCTGGAGCTCCAGCAGTCATGAACATGTTGATGGGCTCTTACCGTGTATGTGGTCCTGTGGCTGTAGAAGCTGGGCAGGCGGTCCACTGTGTTGGCTCTGGTGGTGGGGGTCCGGTGGCTGTGGGGTCTGCTGTCTGTGTTGGCATTGTGCTGTTTGGGTGTGTCCAGCACTGACAGGGAGCACTGCCGGAGGTTCTTCCTGCGCTGGTGCGGCAGGCTGCTGAGGCAGGAGGGGGGGTTCAGCAGGTCAGGGACGAAGGCCTGTGCTCTCCTCCGACTCCTCCCACCTGGAGCAGCAGGACGCCCTCCAACAGAGCAGGCACCGCCCTCTTCATCATCCTCCGAGTCTGAGACAGCCATCTTGCTGCGCAGGAAGACGGGGTTGAGGCTGTGGGAGCGCGGGCGAGGGGTAGGCTCCCAGAAGTCGGAGCAGTGGCGGCTGGCCAGGCGGCTCTGCTGGGGGCTGCTGAACATCATCCAGTAGGGGGGGCAGGACGGCTGCAGGCGGGACGGGGAGCAGAGTGGAGGACTCTGCTGGCCAATGAAGCCGCTCTGCAGCCCGGCAAGAACCCAGTTCTCCAGACTGAACCCATACTGACAGACAGACAGCGAGTTAGACCTGCTGCTCTGAAGCTGCTCTGCTCACTGTCAGAAGCTTCATCAACAACCACATATCATCATAATACCTCCGATAAAGGCTGAGATGTTTCTGTCTGGACCAAAGTGGTGGACAGAAGGAAGACAGACACATTGTATTACCTCTCAACCGCCTAGCTTTAATCTCTGAACTAAGGAAAATGCTGCATCAATATGAGCTGCTTGTCTAAAATGTATTATATTGGTATTGATATTTCAAGGTGATTTGGTGGGGAGGAAGCTGGTGTATTGGTGTGTGTGTTTGTGTGTGTACAGCGTGTACTGCACACACACACTAAACACACACACACTAACACTACACACATAATGCACCCACACACAATGGCAGCCTACATTGTTCCGACACACATTGTACACACACACACACACTGTACCCATATAACACGCACACACACACACACACACACACACACACACACTATATACAGTACATACATACACACACTGTAAAAACACACCTCTGTGTCCTGCAGTGTGTTCAGATAATCAGGGACAATAACCTCCATGTCGTCTTCCACTTCCTGTGAGGCACACTGTGGGATCCTCAGAGGGACACCGTCCATCCTGAAACACACACACATACACACACACACACACACACACACACACACACACACACACACACACACACACACACACACACACACACACACACACACACACACACACACACACACACACACACACACACACACACACACACACACACACACACACACACAGAAATACTGTGTTTTCACATTATTTTCCTTCTTTTAATCAGTGTCGCCAGTACTCTGACTCAATAATGTTTTTACACATTTTAAAAGTTAAAAGTTATTTCATCAACATTGTTTGTGGGTCAGGTCATTGTATTTATGTGCCCTCCGCCAATAAATAATTCAAGGTAGGGGGTTTGGGGCCCGTTTATATTAAACAAAGAACATCTTCACTGTCCTGCCTCATGCAACTTGTCTGCTACTTGATGACAAAAGCACCTCAACAGCCTAGCTTTAATCTCTTAACTAAGTGAAATGCTGCATCAATACGAGCTGCTTTTTAGTCTTACATCAATATTGGTTTGATATTTTAAGGTGTTCCGGTAGGGAGAAGGCTAGTTTGCTTGGTTAAAGAAAAAACGCATGTAAACAGTCCTGGTAGATTTGATATAGAAACATTGTAACTAGTTGTGGTGCTAGCTAATCAGTTGGCATTTGATTAAGGTAGCCTAAGCCATTAGCATGTGTGATGAACTAACATCAGGTTAGGGTTGGTTACAACAAAGTGATGGAGGATTCAATACAGCCTCGTATGATGAGCAATGTTTTCTAAAACTAATAAAAAAACTAAACTCAAACTGCAGTTACCTGATTAACATTCTGGTCAAATTATTAAAGTTATAACTGTTTACATCTTTATCCCTTTTTCATATTTAATACAACTAACTATACCCTTAAATATTTATGGAGATTTTATATCAGATGTTTCAATATTAATAAATGCACACAGAAGGATTTGATAATTTAATTTCCGATTTAAATATACATGAATCTTTCAACAAACACATTCGATGAACACTAAAATAAATGTAATATGATTATGTAAAATAAAAATCCACAAAGACTTTCAGTAACTAGATAAAAATCAAGCCTTCAGCTCGACGAGCCCTGTCTGATAAGATGATATATTATATGTAACGGTCATAGTTATGTGTCCCAGTACATAATTCAGCATTGCAGAAATATTGGTGTCCTTTCTGATCACAGCCTTATCTTAAAAAACAAACATGTTAGGTCAATGGGTCAATCCTGCTTTCATCATTTTGGAAGAGTTCTTGAACCAAACTGTTGCTTTCATGATAAGAAGACTGTATATAATATAATGCTTTACTTCCTGGTATCAACAAGAACCCCGCCCCCTGCTCACCCAGAGCCCTGCTGCTGGGATGTTCAGGACACACACACGCACACGCACACGCACACACACACACACACACACACACACACACACACACACACACACACACACACACACACACACACACACACACACACACACACACACACACACACACACACACACACACACACACACCACACACACACACACACACACACACACACACACACACACCAACTCTGGCTTCCTTGCACTGGTTGCCTGTTGCTTTTCGAATTGTTTGTAAGATTGTATTAATAACTTACAGGGCCGAGTCATTCTACAGAAAAGGTGGAATCTGGGTGATACAAATCTGCTGAAATATATTCCTTCTAAACACATCTAAAACCTGTTAAATAGCAATAACTAACTCTTAACTTGATGAATCCACAACAAGTAGAGCTTAAAGTATTTTTATTATTTGTATACATTATACAAAGCTTATTTATATAGGAACGTCACTGGTGTTACGTGTTACCAGGAAGAAGAGTAACACCAGTGACAATTTGGAGAAAACACTACCATTTTAACAAAATTGCTGTCATGGTCAGACCACATATGGCTTCAGTCAATATCAAAATCGTTGAACTCTTCAATACAATACATTTTCCCTTTCAAATGTTCATCCCTAGGGCTATGAAATGAGTAACACTAATGACAAATTTGAAGATAAAATGACACCTTTAACCAGGGCCGGCCCTAGACTTTTGGGAGCCCTAAGCAAGCTTTGGCTTGGGGGGCCCCCGCACGTTCTCACTACACACAACACGGAACCAACTTTTGTCTTATGATGTTAGCATAAGCACACATATTGCATAAATAAGCATGTAAACACAGTGGACCTAACCTCCTCTAGGAGGGGTCCTCACCTCCTCTCGCGGGGTCCGGGCCGGGGCATGCTCACCCGGGAAGATTTTTTTTTTAAATATTGAAGTTAAAAGCATCAATCTGGTGCACTTTGAGAGCAAAATTAAGAGATCTATGGATACATCTCTCAACAGCCATATGAAACAGAACTGTAAGCAGATTTTTCTTTATGGATATTTTACAAATCACTTAAACTGTATTCTTGTTTTGTCATATAGTATTTCATAACTGTTTTTCATTTATTCTCTCTGGCTGTCCATCTCATAATGTTCACATAGAAACTAGCTGTCAATAGGAATATCAATCAGAAGAATTATAATTTCTTGCAAAAATCTGTCACAAAAAGAGGTTGCACATTTCAATTCAGGTGTTATGGAAACATCAGTGGCCAAACAGCCACATTTACTGCTGCAAATACGTTCAAACATGCTGTCGACGTAAAGCAGTGGCAACTATGCCACCATTTCAGCTGACTTTTTCTCAGAAATACTGTCACATAACATCCATATATTTCAGTGCTAGGTTGATGCTTAGCTAAGCTAACTATGAAACACTTTAACTGACAGGACTCAGGATCAACTGTGTACTGTAAGGTAGCTTCTAGCCTCATGTCGAACAGTAAGTCAACATTTCCCAGAGAGCTTTCTTTGAAATCACCAGGTAACGCTAAAAAAACATTACATTTAGATTGTATGACAAAGTGTTTATTTCATATATCTGGCTAGCTATAGCTACTTGCTAACGGTTTAGCTTACCCCCGCGATTCAAAGTAACATCAACGTAGCTGTAATGTATGTTTTGCTTTCATGTTCGCATAACTTGGAAGTTTACTGACATTTACATACCTTGTTTACCTGGCTCAAGTGGTGGCTCTGGGGTTGTTGTGTGAGCCACCACTTTTTTGAGAATTTTAGTCTTTTTTAAGAAAAAAACGTCTTATGTCCATCTTCAAAAACTCTGAGTCCGACTGACAGTTTATTTTAAACATTGTCACAGCTCACAGGATAGGTACCAGGCGCGCCGGATTCATTTTAGAAGTGGGGGGGCCACTTTTTGCAAAAGTGCGTGTGTATGGCCCAATCCCAAACCACGCCCTACACCTACACACTCCCCCTCCGTGATGGAGTGAACTCCGTGGAGTGACACATGAGGCTCCCTCCTGTCAGATGGAGGGAGTAAATACAGCAGCAAGCTTTGGGACAAACTCCCCTCTCTCCGGCAGAAACAGGAAATGCCGTAACTGTATGTAGGCCTAACAATAGTTTCAAATCAACATCTCTTTGACAAAAAATGTAAATGACTAACTCAAATAAAACTCCAAACATCTTTAATTGTGTTACTTTTTTGTAAAGCTCTTTTAGTTTTAAACCTGATGTTTATAAGCTTCTTAGTTTTTGCAATAGTCTGTAAATATACACAACTTTATACTTTTTTGACATTTTCTGCGGCTGCAGAGGTGCTGCTTTTGGGTTCATCTGGCTTCGCTGTTTCTATGATTGAAGAAGGTCCAGGCTCCGGAGATGTGGATGTCAGGGATGTGACCTTCCAGTTCTTAAATGTAAGTTTAGATTGACTGTATTTAGTTTTCTTCTGCGCTGGTTCTTCTGACATGTTTGCAAGTGTATATATTATTTTTAGGTTAACGGCTGACACACACAGAACAACGTAACAAATAAAGTAAACAACGTAACAAATAAACAAATCTAAGCTTTTTTATTGGTTGTAATTTACATGGATACATTTGAATGGTGTGACAATGTCCTATTTGATTGGGTTAAAATGTACATATTCTTCCTGTCATGTCTGCCTGCTTTATTTGACCTAATGCAAAGCTCCATCGAAATCAGTCGCATTGACCCGAAGACACGTTTTGATTCCTAGCTTTCTAATGATATCAGGATTGTTTTTGTACTCCAAATATTAAGCAAAATATGTCACATGAAGATATTTTCGTTTGGATTACTGCACTCACGAGAAACACCGGCTGTTGTTATGCCTGCTGTGACGTTAAATTACTCCGTTCTCCGCTTGTAATTATGCCGAAGCTTCAAAGTTGTAGGCAGGGGCGGCGGGTGCTGTAGGCTAGGGAAGGCTAAGCCTTCCCAAATATTTGGGTCACTGCATCCTGGTAAAATACAAATATAATGTATAATGTCTGTGTCTTTGACATTAGCGCTGCTAGCCACCTGTGCCCTGTACTACGAAGCCAGTTCAACATACCCTGGATATGTTTGAGTAACAAACAAACTAACAACAACAAATTAACAAACGAGATCTCGCTAAGCGGTCCTACGACGCTGGTTATCAACTCGGTAAATCAAGCCAGGGTTTCTCTCACCAGCTGAGAGCACGTTCACGTGAAAGGGGCGGGGTTAGCTACATTTGACCAATCACAAACAGGGACAAGTGTAGCCTACTGACAGCGCAGCGTCATACTTCATTAATGAAAAGTAAACTAATATTAGACAAATATGAGCTTTAAACATCCATGATTTAAACATATAATCCAGGATACAAGCCACATAGCTGCACCTGCAAGGTGAATATAGAACTGGTTAAAAAATAACTACCGAGTGTTTGAAAGCGTATAATTTTATGATATCACTGCCCCTAAGACACGAGTGGATCTGACTTTAATTACATTTGACTCGAGTGTTTCGTCAACATAATGTGTTGCTTAAAATAATACTTCTGCATACAGTATGTGACACTGTGAGTGTTGCACGGCCAGATACGGCTGGAGAAGCTGACTCAGATAAGGAAATATATGATATATTGTGGTGACACGTTATTGGACATAATTCACCTTGCTTATTGTGTTGCCACACGGACCCTTTAGTGGGGAACACCTGTAGATTTAGCTGCCATTCCTGCTAGCTCATCAGGCAGAGCAGTGCATGTGTTAACCTCTCTGAAAGTAATGGATAATAAAGATTGGAACTCCATTCTTAATACACCGCCTCCGACTCTCTTTTCACGGCACCACACTGGTGACCCTGACTTTTCCGAGAAAGTTTCCGGAAAATTAACGAACATGGCTGAGCGCGATGTTTTCATAAAGCTGCCGGAATTCTGAGAGCACGCCGCGGAGGCATGGTTCGCACACGTGGAGGCACATTTCGCCTGCCGACAGGTCCGTGACGGGGACCTAAAATACTACCATGTGGTAGCAGCGCTGGGGAGCTCCACGTCGTCCAGGTTGGTGGGATTCATCGCAGCCCCCCCACATCATGGCAAATATGAGGCGATTAAGGCCCTTCTCCTTAAGACATTTAGCTTATCTGCTAAGGAGAGGGCCCGCCAGATACTTGACATTCAAGGCCTAGGAGACAGCAAGCCATCCCAGCTAATGGAGAAAATGCTAAATCTGCTAGGGGGGGAAGATCCCCGGATTTTATTCACGGAGATTTTCCTGCGTCACTTGCCTCCCCGGGTACAGACGGCGCTGGCCAACACGCCTGTCACGGAGCCCCGTGCTTTGGCTGAGGAAGCGGATCGTTTTTTCCTGGCTACGCAACAGCCTGGGGCAGAGACGTTAGCCGCGACGCTCAGCGGCCCACCGGCAGTCAAGAAAGCGTGGCGGAGGCCGGACACGGCTGTGGCTAGCCGGCGTGGAGACGCCCGAGACTGCGTTTACCACGCACGTTTCTGGACAAGGGCGAAGAGATGCGTCGCTCCGTGCAGCTACAAACCCCCGGGAAACAGAGGGGCCGGCGCTCAGTAGTGGCTCTGAGCGTCGGCGGAACGCGCAGGCTCCTCTTCGTCAGCGACAGCGTTTCGGGGAGCTTGTTTCTGTGTGACACGGGCGCTCAACGGAGCGTAGTTCCAGCGTCGAGTGAAGACGTCGCCCGTGGGGGGCACGGACCGCGATTGACGACGGCTAACGGCAGTCCCATTCGCACGTACGGCGTGAGGCCTATGTGTTTGTGCATCGGAGGACAGCGTTTCAGCTGGGATTTTGTGACAGCGGACATTTATTTTCCCCTCCTCGGAGCGGATTTTTTGTGTGCTCATGGACTCTTAGTGGACGTTAAGAATAGGCGTTTGGTTGATGCCTTAACGTTTTCTTCCCTCGTGTGCACACTTGGCAGCGCAGCGTACGACGGGCTGTCAGGCTCGCTGTCAGGTGCAGACACGTTTCTCAGACTGTTGGCCGAGTTTCCAGACCTGTCGCTACCCACCTTCTCTGCGCTTACCACTAAGCATGGCGTGGAACACCACGTCACTACCGGGGGGCCTCCTGTCTACGCCAGGGCCCGGCGGTTGAACCCTTCTAAGCTGGCTGTAGCGAGGGTGGAGTTCGCAACCATGGAGCGCCTGGGCATTGTCCGCCACTCCGACAGTCCTTGGGCTTCCCCCCTGCACGTCGTTCCCAAATCGAACGGCGGGTTCCGCTCGTGCGGGGATTACCGCCAACTCAACGACGCCACTACGCCTGACCGCTATCCGGTGCCGCACATTCAGGACTTTTCGGCGCATCTGGCCGGTACGGGGGTGTTTTCCAAGGTGGACCTGGTGCGTGGATACCACCAGGTGCCCATGCACCCCCTGGACATTCCCAAGACAGCAGTGATAACGCCTTTTGGACTTTTTGAGTTCCTGCGGATGCCTTTTGGACTCAAGAATGCCGCTCAGACGTTCCAGCGCCTGATGGATTCGGTGCTGCGGGACCTGCCGTTTGTGTTTGTTTACCTCGACGACATACTCGTCGCCAGCGCTTCAGTGCAGGAGCACCTGTCCCACCTCCGAGCCCTTTTCACACGGCTCAACGAACACGGATTAATCATCAATCCTGCAAAGTGCCAGTTCGGGGTGTCGGACATCGATTTCCTGGGGCACCGCGTCACCAAGGGCGGTGCGACACCTCTGCCAGCGAAGATGGAGGCTGTTGCGGCGTTTCCTCGCCCGCTCACAGCCCGGTCGCTCCGTGAGTTTCTGGGGATGGTGACTTTCTACCACCGTTTCATCGCCCGGGCCGCACACATCATGCGTCCGCTGTATGAAGCGTTGAAAGGCAAGACCCCCGTCCAGGAGATTGACTGGACAGCAGAGGCGGACGGCGCTTTTGCTGAGGTCAAGACCGCGTTGGCTCAGGCGGCTTTGCTGGCACACCCATCATCTACGGCTCCCATCTCCATCACCACGGACGCGTCAGACTACGCGGTCGGCGCAGTGCACGAGCAGTGGGTGGAGGGCGCTTGGCAGCCGCTCGCCTTTTTCAGCCGCCAGCTGACGCCTAGAGAACGCAAATACAGCGCCTTTGACCGGGAGCTCCTCGGACTTTATTTGGCCGTGCGGCACTTCCGTTTCATGCTGTAAGGCCGTGAATTTACGGCGTTTGTCGACCACAAGCCGCTCACCTTCGCCATGTCAAAAGTGGCGGAGCCTTGGTCGGCACGTCAGCAGCGGCAGCTGTCCTACATATCGGAGTTCACTACGGACATTAAGCACGTGGCTGGCAAGTCGAACCTGGTTGCTGATTGCCTCTCCAGGGTCGTCATCGGTGCCGTCCAGTTGGGCCTGGACTATACTCGCATGGCGGCAGACCAGGTCACAGATCCCGGCGTCCAGGCCCTGAAGGTGGAGAGCGCGGGGCTGCACTTGGAGGACGTGGTGTTCGGCGACGCGGGCATTACTCTCCTGTGTGACGTCTCTACGGGCCTGGCGCGGCCTGTCGTCCCTGCCAGCTGGAGGCGTCCTGTGTTCGAGGCTGTGCACGGCCTGTCACACCCCGGCGTTAAACCTTCGGTGCGTTTGGTAGCGGCGAAGTTCGTTTGGCAAGGACTGAAAAGGGACGTGAGGACTTGGGCCAGGGAGTGCGTGACTTGTCAACGCGCTAAGGTGCACCGCCACACGAAGGCCCCGTTGGAGCGTTTCCTGGTGCCTGAGAGGAGGTTTGATCACGTCAACATTGACCTGGTTGGTCCGTTGCCTTCCTCTCAGGGGTTTTCCTACCTCCTCACCATGGTGGACAGAACGACCCGTTGGCCGGAGGCGGTTCCGCTCGTTCCGACATCAGCCGCAGACGTTGCCCGGGCCTTCATTGCAACGTGGGTGTGTCGTTTTGGCACCCCGTCAGACATTTCCTCAGACAGGGGCTCTCAGTTCACGTCCGAGCTCTGGAACGCTGTGGCAGGCGGTTTGGGGGTTAAGCTGCACAGGACTACCGCTTACCACCCTCAGGCTAACGGCCTCTGCGAGCGCTTTCATCGCTCCATGAAGGCGGCCCTCAAGGCCGGCGGCCCTCAAGGCCGGCCTTACGGACGGTAACTGGGTCGACAAGCTGCCCTGGGTGATGCTGGGCCTGAGGACCGCACCTAAGGAAGATCTACAGTGTTCTACAGCGGAGATGGTCTACGGTCAGCCGCTGAGAGTTCCGGGGGATTTCCTCCCAAATGCATCGGCTCCCTGGTCGTCGTCGGCCCAACGGGCTTTCCTGCGTGACGCCGCTGAGGCCTTTGCTCCGTTCCCTACTACTCAGCACGGTACTCAGGTGTCCCAGGTTCCCGCAGAGCTCCGCTCGGCGGAGCACGTGTTCATCCGGCACGATGCGCACAGAGGCCCCCTGCAGCCCCCTTATGATGGGCCTTTCCGGGTCTTGGAGCACGGGGACAAGCACATGGTGGTCGACCTGGGTGGCAAGGCCGAGCACGTCTCGGTGGACCGGGTGAAGGCTGCTCACCTGGACTTGGACCAGCCTGTGGTGCTGGCTCGACCTCCGCGACGGGGCCGCCCCCCGGCCTCGTCCCCTGTCACGGATTTAAGACCTGTTGTTCCGGTCCCTCCCCTTCCGGGGGCCGCACAGGCGGGAGTCACTTTACCGACTCCCGTGCTCAGGAGTCGTGGGGGTCGGCGTGTCGTTCCTCCCCGCCATGCTGATTTTGTTGTGACAACTGTGTGAATTCTGGGGGGGCTTGTGTGGTGACACGTTATTGGACATAATTCACCTTGCTTATTGTGTTGCCACACGGACCCTTTAGTGGGGAACACCTGTAGCTTTAGCTGCCATTCCTGCTAGCTCATCAGGCAGAGCAGTGCATGTGTTAACCTCTCTGAAAGTAATGGATAATAAAGATTGGAACTCCATTCTTAATACACCGCCTCCGACTCTCTTTTCACAGCACCACAATATTATGATATTATATGATCGATGATCTGATTGATGATGTAATATGAATGATAAGTGCGACACGTCTTCTCTGCATACGGCAGTTTAAACTGTATTTCCTTTATCCTGTAATATGACTTGAGAGATTTAAACTCCGCACACTGAGTTGATCTCTTTTCTATAGACGCCGGAGGCGGGCAGCGTCAGGTAAAAAACGTTATTTAGCCTTCCCAAACCTGAGCCTCACGCGCCGCCTATGGTTGTACGCTTATTTATCATCTGAATTTGCCGAAACAAGTTTAATATTCTGAAAGCCAAGACTTTGCTTATTTGAAATCAGATAAAAACAAACTGTAACGGACCCTGCCGTGTTATCTATGATTACTATACACCTTACATTCATAATTTCAGCGGGAGGGAGGGGGGGCGGCGCTGAGGAACAGCAGAGTGGCGAGAGCTGTCATCTTCCCTTTACAAGCTTCAAACATGCCTGTAGCTAATGAGATTGAATATAACAATCAAAAATAACAAAATATACACAGCTAGATCAGATGGCGTTTTAGATGCGACTTTAGAGTAGAGGGGAATTATTGAAACGGGATTTGTACAGTTTTCCGCGGCACAGTTTCATGGAAACACATCAGGTTTTGGACGACAGTCAATATGGATTCAGGAAAGATAGATCAACATCTATGGCACTAATGGAATTAAGTGAGGAAATAGCAAACTGCATGGACAATAAAAAACAAGCAGTGGGAATATTTATAGACTTACAAAAAGCATTTGACACCATAGATCACAATATTTTACTGATAAAACTGGAACGGTATGGCATCAGAGGGGTGGGATTAAACTGGGTGAGAGATTATTTAAGCAACAGACAACAATTTGTTGAAATTGGTGAACATAAATCAGAATACATGAACATAACTTGTGGAGTACCTCAGGGGTCCGTGTTGGGTCCAGAGCTGTTTATAATATACATCCATCCATCTTCTCCCGCTTATCCGTGGTCGGGTCGCGGGGGTAGCAGTTCCAGCAGAGAGCCCCAAACTTTCTTTTCCCTGGCGACATCAACCAGCTCTGACTGGGGGATCCCAAGGCGCTCCCAGGCCAGCGAAGAGATATAATCCCTCCACCTGGTCCTAGGTCTACCCCTTGGTCTCTTCCCAGCTGGACGTGCCTGGAACACCTCCCTAGGGAGGCGCCCAGGTGGCATCCTAACTAGGTGCCCGAACCACCTCAACTGGCTCCTTTCGACGCGAAGGAGGAGCGGCTCAACTCCGAGTCCCTCCCTGATGACCGAACTTCTCACCTTATCCCTAAGGGAGACACCAGCCACCCTGCGGAGAAAACCCATCTCGGCCGCTTGTATCCGCGATCTCGTTCTTTCGGTCATGACCCATCCTTCATGACCATAGGTGAGGGTAGGAACGAAAATGGCCCGGAAGACCGAGAGCTTTGCCTTCTGGCTCAGCTCCCTTTTCGTCACAACGGTGCGGTAAAGCGACTGCAGTACCGCTCCCGCTGCTCCGATTCTCCGGCCCATCTCACGCTCCATTGTTCCCTCACTCGAGAACAAGACCCCGAGATACTTGAACTCCTTCACTTGGGGTAAGGACTCATTCCCTACCTGAAGTGGACAGTCCATCGGTTTCCTGCTGAGAACCATGGCCTCAGATTTGGAGGTGCTGATCCTCATCCCAGCCGCTTCACATATAATATAATTTTATCGTTTATAATATACATCAACGACATTTGCAGAGTATCAAATATATTGAAATTTATTTTATTTGCAAATGACACTAATATTTGTTGTTCCGGTGACAATTTGAAAGAGCTAATGGAAGTGATAACAGCAGAAATGATTAAAGTAAAACATTGGTTTGACACAAACAAATTATCATTAAATATAAGCAAAACAAAGATTATGTTATTTGAAAAACATAAAACAAATCCACAGATACAATTAATACTAGATAACATACACATAGAAAGAGTATATGAAATTAAGTTCCTTGGTGTGGTTTTAGAGCACAACATCAGCTGGAAACCTCATATCACTCATGTAAAAGCAAAACTGGCTAAAACTATCGCAATATTGGGAAAAGCCAGATACATTCTGGACTATAACTCATTGTATACTCTATATAACACACTCATATTGCCATATCTGATTTACTGTGTGGAGATTTGGGGAAACACGTACAAAACCAACCTACAGCCGTTATGCACATTACAAAAAAGGGCTATAAGAGTTATCAATAATGTTGGATATCTTGAACACACTAATGTATTATTTTTGAAGTCACACATATTGAAGTTCATTGATCTGGTTACATTTAAAACGGCACAAATCATGTACAGAGCCAGACATAATCTACTTCCTAGGAAATTAAAAACATTGTTCGTAGACAGAGAGGGTGGGTATCATTTGAGAGGAAATCTACATTTTAAACAACTCAAGGTCAGAACAACTCTGAGAAGTATGAGTTTAACAATCTGTGGGGTGATTTTATGGAATGGTTTGGAGCAGGAGTTAAAACAAAGCACAAGCATAATTCAGTTTAAAAGGATGTACAGAAACACTTTTTTGGAAAACTATGAGAATGAAGAAAGGGGATTGAAGATGAGAAATGATTGTATATGTATAAATGTAAATGTAAGTAGGAATAACTTGCATAATGATTTAAAGGACAATCATTGATCAAGTAAGGGGTGAGAATTAATAAGCATTTGCTTCCTCCTGCTCCCTTTCGGACACATATGATTTATTATTATTATTATTAATATGAAGACTTTTTTTGTTTTTTTTGTTGAATATACAAATATTACCATGAATGTGGATAAATACTGTATTATAACAATACGGTATTCTGTTTTTCACATTTGTTATTTTTTAATCTGTTCGAAATAAAGACTGAAAAAAAAAAAATAATAATAATCTGCTGCTGCGAAAATGTGGGGCAAGGCTGAAAAGTGGGGGGGCCAATGGCCCCCCCCGCTTCCGGCGCCCTTGATAGGTTCATCCATCTTCTGGAGACTCGTTAAGCGCATTGTCTTTTTACAATAAAGAATATAAGAATATTCAAGAGCTTCAGTAATCTCCAATTCAGAATCCCGTTCTCCTGGAATTATTCGAAGTTCATGTTTATGCTGACTGAATAGCTAGATTCCAGGAACATCTAGTGAGAACAGTACAAGGTACCTGTCAGCCAATAAGACAGATGTGTATTTCCATTCAACTCTCTGGTTGGTCTGGTGTCTTGCCTCTGTTGCATTCACTGAACACGGGAAATTACAATCCTGCCGTCCTCTCTAGTGTCATGATGAGGTTCAGGTAAAGCACGGTTAATGTATTATATTATTGACTCAATAATATAATACATGACTTTGAGAGTAGGCAATCTCTCTAATCTTTTTTGCTAGGGGTCCCTTAGTGGCTGCGGGGCCCTAAGCGGCCGCTTATGTCGCTTAATGGGTTGGCCTTTAACAAACAAAGTAAGAAGTATCTGACTTTCCTTATGTCTTTGTGCACTGCCTCAAATGATCTCTTGTTACAGGAGGCACTTCAGAGACAGTACATTACTTCAAAATAAAAGCGTTTTGTGTAGCAGTAACACCAATTACGTAATTTTGGGTGACTAACATTTATTGGACATTATTAATAATAATTTGCGTTTTTTGTTACCATTTCAGTGTTATATTTAATGTATGTTATGTAAATATGAATGAGATTTATTTATTGGGAAAAAAATGAACTTGGTATTTTAAATAAATTGCAATTTATGTATAAAACAATTGTTTTAATTTTTGAATTTAGTACCATTGCAAAGACAATCTCTATTTATTCAACATATATAATGAATGTGAGTATTAGGTCAACGTCATGTATTTTGGTGTCTGCAAAAGTAAGTGACAGTACTTCCACCTTTTCTGTAGAATGACCCGGCCTGATGAATTCAGACCTGTCATTGCCCTATGTCCCCCCCCACAACCTGAGATCCTCAGATGCTCCTGGACAATTACAGATTTCAGTTACAAATACAGAGCAGATAAAGCATTTGCAGTCAGGGCTCCTGGACTCTCAAGAGGATTATTTACACTGCTGTGTATATGACATTACAAACTTTGAACTTAACAGTATATTCTCTTTGCACAAAGTTACATCTGAGAAAGGCTTGAAAGCTAAATAAGAGGCACTTTCGCAGAAGTGTTATGCAATGAGGAGTGAGTGGTGCAGGCAGGCTCAGACACATCAACATGCTGCTCTGACCGTCAGTGAACCTGGTAATCTCTGCAGGAACTGGCACATGGTGCAGGGTTTACAGCAGTAAGCTCCTCCTGCTCCTACAATCGCTTTTGGTCATTTTTTTTATATAAAAATGGTGCAGATCTTTGTTATTCCATAGTTCTCTATCTATCTGTATGTATATAAATAAAAACATTCATCAATGTTAAATAAACAGTACCTAGACAATAGTTGTGATTAGTTTTTATCAGCTATTTCAGATACTTTGAATGCTCTCAGGCTGCAAACCGATTTGAATGGTCAGTATCTGTAGATTCGACTCTTGCTAAACTATTTTACAAGTAACTTTTGTTAAATGGTTGGAGTGAAGGGCAGCTTTGGTCATTTGTGTACTACGTTTTCCCCCTGAAAAATAAATGAACAGCACTTATCCTTCAAGAATCTTTGTCACAGTACATTGTAGAATGCATGTGCCCACCTACACGATATTTGGATGTTGTAATAAAACAAATGTGTGCTTACCTGTGTGGTGTTGGAGCTGCTGTCCCCAGCAGTGTCCTCTCAGGTTAATCAGAGGGAGCAGTACCGTACACACACAGATTACAGGAACCTGCTGTCAACACTGTGATGTAACACTTCCCTGTCTCCAGCTCCATTTTCTCTCGTTCCTCTGTGGAGGCCAAACCGATGCAGGATTCCTAAACCAATGTGAGGTTCTATGGTATAATAATCTACATTTTGAAAACATAACAAATGTCCTGACTGCCTTTATATTAACCAAACATTCTGAGTGTGAGGCACTCAGCAGGGCGACAGCTGTCTGACACTGCAATCCAAACCAAGACTGCACACCTCCCTCAGGTCTGACAGAAAGGATTAACCCAACAGTTTCAGACTTCCTTTCCAAGGAACTTGCACTGAACATAAACGTAATAAATAACTTCCAGGAACAACAGTGGGTATGAAAAGCAGCATTGTCAGTATCACTTAGTGCACTCCTTACACAATATAACCCCAACAAGAAAGAAACTAAAGCTATGCTGTTCATGTGTGATTTCATAAAATATATAAATCAAAAAGAGATTATGTATAACTAGGTTTATGACTACACGTTTTTCAAATGAGTTTGAATAAATTGCTCAAATCTGTATTTTATTATGTTTACAGTATATTTTTTTTCTGGTAACGCTCGAGGAACTTCCAACAATTTAAAACATGATCAGTGTCAACTTTAATTTGATCTGACAAACAGTTATACAGTGTGCACTTCACATGGAAAACATATAATTGGTTCCTTAGCTCATCAGTAAACAGAAGGATTTAGACAAACCACTTCAAAATCCTTTATTAACACCTGTACTCATGTACATGTTATTTACATGTGTTCTGCCGGGCTGATCCTGGCAGCTGCAGGGTTCACTCAGCGCTCTGCAGGGCCGAGGCCCAGGCTGCGTCACACGGGCCGTCAGGCAGGATCCAGCTGGGAGGGACCGCAGAACCATCGGGATGATCCGTTGGAATCACAAAAACATCCCACTCCCTCCTGAAAGAAAACACAGCCCCACAAATCAATGTCATTTCAATGACATGACAGCAGGGCATGTGAGCCTTCACTGTCACGTGACTAAAAAGTGTCTGTCAATCCATTTTCACTCAATTCACTTGACATGTCATTTGATACGAGTTGCCAAAGGACTTTAAGGCACTACAATGATTTTGGTGAAACTGGATTTTTGTAATGTTTCCCCTCTGATGACCTCCGGCTGCTCTGCCTCTTGGATAGACAGTTTCCTGAGAGATACTTGTTGCTGGAGTAACAACCACTAACAGTAGCTGCCGTCAGTTAGTTAGCTGTTAGCACAGTGCTGAGGACTGGGCGCTTTGAGCACGTACACTCCGTGTTTCCCTCCGCTAGCAAAGGACCTTAGGGCTGCTGCTAGGAGGATGTTGGCATCACTGATGATATGGATTGTTTTGTTGCACTTTCATCCTGTTTGGCTGTGTTAGAAAAAATGACTCGCTATATTTGAATCATAAGTAATTTGATCAAAATGGATATATTTGCACCGTAAGAGCTGGATATATTAACAACAGCTGTGTATAACTCTATAGACACCACTTGTAGACCCCCGATCGTATCACATCACTACAGTCACTTATCTTGTATCTGAAGGGCTACTTCATTACTGATAGAAGCAAATATCAAAGAAAATGAACAAGTTCAGGCCGTAACCACTCTGGAGCGGCAGAGCACTGCAGACATTGACAGAAGCTGTGGAACCGCAGTGGCATTACCATCAGCCACATTTCACTCTGGGTAGAAAGTGATTTGAGAAGTAATGCGAGTCTACTTGTATGTACACATCACTTCATGTTTATTGTTGTTGAGCATCTCCATGACTGTGTAAGTACAAGGAGAGCATCACAGACATAAAGACAGGTAGAATAGAGCCAGGGCTCGACATTAACGACTGCCCGATGGCCCGGGGCCATCTAGTATTTAGCTCGGGCAATGAAGCCTCACCTGCTGGTTGCCCGATCGGGCAATCTATTATGCCAGTATCATGCAGCTCGCGGATCCAGTAATGAGTGACCCGACAGTAAAACTAAACATATCTATAACTAGTTTCGGTAGTTTGAGAGGTCATTAAAATAGCTACGTGTGATATTCTAACCTGAAGTGTGTGTTTTGTCCGCTCACCGCTGCATGTGATCATGCAGAGCTGCGTGTCGACTCGTCAGCAGCAGCTGATCTCTCTCTCCCGTCAGATTAGACTTCACTGGCGTTTATGTCCATATCGATCAGATCCAGCTAGTTCTAGCTAATGATATGACTACCTGCTTATTAAAAGACACCTAAACAATAAGCGTCGCTATGCAACCGGGTTGAGGGCCGCAAAGTATAGCGCAGCATTATGCATTTGTTTACATGCCCACCGGAACCCCGAGGCATTACCAACAGATCAACGCACAATCAACCCATCCAGGACATCTCTTTCTCCACATTAAGTGTTAGATATTAGAGTTGACTATTCTTGTCTTTCACATACTCTTCTTGTCTGTCACATAAGTGGCGCAACTGAAGCGGTATTGCACTAAAGGGAAATTATTTTGACCGAAGAGATTTAGATTTGCCGGCTAACGGGAACTCTGACGTCGCCATTTTGTGTGCTTCGCGGATGTGCTCGGCTCCTCTCGACTGCATTTTTCAGGGCAATCTCTATTGGGCTCAGGGCCATCTGTAAATTAGCTTAGACGGCCCAAAGGGCCATCTCCCAAAATCCTTAATGTCATGCACTGAGAGCGGTTTCTCATACAAATATCTGTAATTCATCATAAACATTTATTTACGTGTCCATTTCGGCTACCCCCATTTTGTTTATGACAGGCTGAAGGGCAGATGAAGATACCTGATTTGCAGAAGAGCGTGCAGGGAGTGCTCCGCCTGGGTGTAGTAATCTCTGAAGGGCTGCAGGACACAACCAGCAGGAAGCTCCTCTGAGACACACAGGGGAAACAAGGGTCACAGTATTATAAAAGCAGCCGTACTGTTACAGTATGGACTAAAGTGCTGAGGTGGAGGGAGGGAGCTGTTACCCCCGAACAACATGGCGTCCACTCTGCGTTTCCTCTGCAGCTGCTTCTCCCTCTCCTTCTTCGCTTGCTTCTCCTGCTCCCTCCTCCTCTCCTCCTCCTGCTCTCCTTCCAGCATCACCATCAGAGCTTTTCTCCTCGGAGGAGTAAATGCCCGTCCTCCTCTTCATCACACACCTCAGCTGCTCCAGCCTGCTGCTGAACGCCTCGTCGCATTCTCGCTCAGTGGAGACCCCTGCCAAGAACACAGCGACAAATGAGAGACGCACCGATAGCGATCAGTCTGATGACAGGAAGTCAGTCCATGTCATTCTTTATCCCAGTCGATTGTGGGTGAGTGCATTTTACTGACACAGCAACTCTACTACAGGTGTGCTACTTCAAAACCAGGGGTCACTCCCATATCTCCCACTGGGTAGCCTGCTATGGGATTAAGCTGCCTGGCTGAAACCCACCTTTCCTCGAGGCGGCCTCTTTCCTTAGCTTGCGCAGTTTCTCCAGAGATCTCAGAATGTCCTGCATCCTCTTCACGTCTGCCTGCTTCTTCCTCACCTCACAGAGAACAGAGTCTGCAGCCAGCTTCAGCTCCCTCTCCTGCAACAGAAACATGTCACTGTGGTTAACAGCTCATCGTGTCTGAATGAACGCACAGCCACAGCACGAGGTGATCTGTGCACAGCCATTTCTTATGTTTTGTATAATTAGGGCCCGTAATGTATTTCATTCAATCCTAAGACTGCCCCTGCCGCACCTTATAATAAAGGACATTTAATGCTTTATTGAACATCGAAAATCTACTTCCATTCCCTCCACGGCCCTGAAAGGAGGCAGAAAACTAACACACAATACAATGTTTATGGCTAGATGTGCGGTTTGTTTAAGGATATTGTTGAGATGAATAGAAATGAATAAAATAATTGAAAATGTTAACATGCCAGAAAAGAAACCTCCCTGTCAACATCTCTCATTGGAGACCCTGGTGCAGGGGATGAATGTGTCTACCAGTCAGAGGGTCAGCGGCAGATCTCCAGCCCCCGCTGTCACAGGCCAGATAGTAGGCGTGTCTACAGTATTGAAAAGTGTGTGAAAGGGCTTTGGGTAAAAGCCTCAGCTAAATGACATGTCATCAGCGCTAGTTCATATTTGACTTTATTTAGACATTAGTCAGGAGGACATATAAGTGGTGTAAAGTAACTAAGTACATTTACTCAAGTACTGTAATTCAGTACCATTTTGAGATGTACTTGATTATTTTGCCACTTTGTTCTTCAACTCCACTACAGTTCAGAGGTACATGGTGTACTTCTACTCCACTACAGTTCAGAGGTACATGGTGTACTTCTACTCCACTACAGTTCAGAGGTACATGGTGTACTTCTACTCCACTACATGTATTTAATCCCTTTAGTTACTTCACAGATGTGGATGAATGATGTGAAATATAATCAAGTGTTGAATCAGACTTTAGTTCCACCTGGAGTAAATCCACCAGCTACCCTGCAGTATACAAAGTCATTCAGACTAGCTGCACCTTTACCAGCTCTGAGAACACTTTCATGATCAATCATTATAAAACATATCATATATATTATTCTGAAATGGACCAATCAAACAATGACTACTTTTACTTCACTTTACTTTGCAGGACTTTTACTTGTAACAGAGTATTCCTCCTCTCTGGTACTTCTATGTTTCACAAAAGTAAAACTCTGCTGAATACCAATGTTGCTCTGTGTTTATAACTTACTTATAACACCTTTAAAAAGGTGTTTTTCTTTATTTTTCATGTTTTCTTTAAACTTATTTTGTCCCAAAGTGGAGACAATTTGTATCCAGCTTTGAATCATCAGGCAAATATGTGTACCTTCTTCTTCTCCTCCACTTCGTGTATCTTCTGCATCCTCCATTTGTCTATGGCCGCCTCCTTCTCAGTGATGAGCTGCTCCCGCTCCCTCTCCTCCACCTGGAGCCGGCTCCTGGCTCTCAGGCGCCGGGCCCTCCTCTTAGCAACACGGCACAGTTTAGATTTCCAGCTAGCTAAACCCTCACTGTCACTGAGGACTTCGAGACTGTCCTGTAGCTCTTTCTTCACATTTAAAGCCAATAAATACGAGTCCGTCCAAACACTCTCTTCCTCCACACGGTTCCTCAGGGTTTCGCAAGACAGTTCCAGCCGGGAGACGAGCTGAGCGGCCGCACACAGAGCCTCCTTCAGCCCTGGAGCTGGGGCACAGCTGCGGGGTGAAGGGTGCCGCTGGGTCCTGGACGTTCTCTCTTTTCCTTTTAAGAACCGTCCGAGCCACTGCTGGTCCTGCCTTCTCTGGAGGGCTGCTTCATCCTCAGGCTGTGTTGTTTCTCCCGAAGTCCTGTCATGGTCCTTACCCTGCGTAGGAAACCGAGCTGCCCTCTCAGAGAAACCCTCAAACCGCTGCTGTTTCTGACCTGAGTCGTGCCGGGCAGTCTGAGGAAAGGCTCCATACTGCTGGGTACCGGTGAATGGTTGAAAGCTTGAGGCTTCCCTGCTGCTGTATGTGTTCACCGGGGCGTTGGGGTAGTGTACGGGGGGTGGACAACCGAAAGGAGGCGGGGGAATGGAGGGATTGAACCCATAAGGAAGAGGCATGCTAGGCCCCCCAAAACCCACTCCTCCTTCGGGAGACGGCGGGGGGAATTCGCACCTATAGCCGTACGGGTTACCGTCATACCCAGGTCCCGGTGGCCACAGTGGAGCAGTGCGGTCCGGCTGTGTCTGTTGATGAGTCGCGCTGCACGGCGGAGGTATGTTAAAGCTGGCGGTGTACGGTGTTTCCAGATAGCCGGCATTATAGGCAGGAGGCTGCGGTGTTTCTGATGAAGCGTGGTGATATATGTTGTCCATGCCGTGAACAATAGTACATTAAATGTATGTTATCTACAGAAATAAACAGTTACACATTCATCTCAACTCTTCACAGGAGCCATGTTTACGTGACGTCGTCGGTTATTATTCCTTTTTCCGGCAGCTTTAAATCTTTTTTATGTTACAGCGCTACTCTGGCTAAAGTGAGTACTGCCAAGTGCCAACAACGACTCACAATGACTGAAGAATAAATGTAATTGTGATGTTCTACTACTACCCCTATATAAAACATACTACAGTACATAATTACAGTTAACCATTGCTTGAATACATTCAATTGACTTTATTTCCAAAGGATAATTTAGTATTATTCATGCTTTCCAAGAAGTCCAGTGGGGCCTATTTAAATCACATAAACCTAGATAGACAACATACACAAACCTATTTACGTTTCTACCTTAAACATGACCCTCCAACTTTTGTACTTGCTGTTTAATTTGTGATCGTTGATCACACAACGGTTGATTTTTTTCCTCCGAAAAGTGCTTATTATGACGATTTGTGATTCTCATTGGAATCAGTTGTAATAGTTTGGGGCTGAGAATCAATCCTGAGGTGGCCACTTTGTTTCCTTTCCCAGTAACCTAAAGCTTAGATTCTATACCAGCTGTATACTGGCAAGGAGGCAGACAGACATAATAAACATGTTTACAATGTTTATCGATAGATGTGCTGTAAAGCTAAGATTCTATAACAGCTGCATACTGGCAACAACTGGGTTTTGAAGGTTTTAACGTAAAAGCAATGGAAGAGGAAGGGGAGTGCGCCATCTAGTGGCTAAACGTTATGAGTTGCACCTTTTATAAATAATTACATTTTAATCAGCTTTCCTTTGTAAAATAGTTTGTTAGGGTGCAAAGGGAAATGTTATACCTTTAAATCAAACAACATAGGCCTATAGCCTCACATGGGCTTTGGGCACCGTGAACAAGACGTGCGGAGTGGGGTGTGCTACAAAACGCTAGATCCTGTCAACATTGTGGCCAGATGGGCTAACGCCTCTGTGTTCTGAATGTTCTAAAACGTCTCTGGATAACGTTAGCCTGGGAAAGCGGAGTCATATGAGCAGGCAGGCACGCCAGGCAGAGTGGCAGACTGACAGGCTGACAGGCTGACTTGTGTTGTCGGTAGGCGGTGGCAGAGGCTTTTGCGGAAGTGTATGAAAGCGGAGTCATATGACTAGCCATAATTATAATTATAATAATATAATGATATTTATGAATAAATACATGTGTGAGTACATATAAGTGTGTGTGTATATGAATAAATGTATATATAAAATAGTATCATTAAATATATATATATATAAAATAGTATCATTAAATAATGCTGTCAAATAAATGAAGTGCACAGTAATAGTCAAGGTTATATTCAATATTCTGCTGATAAGATAAGATATTTAAAACGTCTTTTGTTTGTCCTGAAAACGACATTTGAGAATACACACAGGCTATTTATAGATAATAAAACACCAGTAATACAATCTCAGGAATCTTCGATATGGCTTTGATTACAGGATCGTTTACTTTCAGTCAACAAACAAACAGGATCGTTTACTTTCAGTCAACAAATCCTTTGGAAAGACAAAAAACAACTATTCATCCTGCTTTACCGCGACCGCTATAACAGCCGAAGAATAACAGCCGAAGAAGAAGGCTATGACGCTATCGCGTAGAGCTACGTTCTTGCGTAATGCGGAAGCAAAATCTAAACTGGGTTGGAATAACAATAGACGCGGCCCGGCTAAAGTAACTGGATGGCCTACCTGCCTGTCAGACTTCCATCTGTGCACAAACTTAAAGTCCCCTGGTTTGTCCCCTATACTCTAACGCCAGGCAGGCATTTGGTATGATCACCATAGCCATATGAGGCCGGACTCGGAGGGCTTTCCTTTGCTTCCAGCTGTCAGATTGTAAACAAAGTCACGTGACTGGGGGCAGATGACAGCGCTGACAAGTTGTGTTTTATCGCAGCGAGACGCTACAATACTAATTGTGGGCTTATCATGTTGATTCGGCCACAATAGAAAACAAAAAAAACTCATGCTCTCTCCAAAGGGGCAGGTGAAATACATATAGCGCTGCCAACCCTCACGCATTGAGTGTGAGAGTCACGCAATTAACCCATATCTCACGCACTCACGCCACACTTGCCTTTCCTCACGCTAAGTTTTCGTCCAAAATAAATGTATATAAAAATAAAGTGAAGGAACAGCAAACCGAGCGGTCTACGAAATGAGACGGTCTTCTGGCTTAGTTCCGTAAAGTTGGAACGATATTGGGAGATTCTGATTTCACGGATCAATAACAACGATCTACAATCACATTTTGATCAAAAAAAGCCAATACGCGCCGTCCTCCGAGCTGGACACATTACATTGGTCTCTATCTGCAGCCGGAGAAGAAACGAGTGCTCAGGGACCGTCTGCAAAGTGCAACTCCGAAAAAAGAGAATACAATAATATTCAATCACTATTATACAGCTTATTACTACCAAACTCACCACACACAATAGTCTCATGGTGGTCATACTACAGCAGAGAGTTTGGAAGAATATGCTTTTGAATAATTTTGGGGAATATTTATAATGTAAATCTTCAATAAATATGGCATCGTCTTAAATAACTTTATACAGTATATTTCTACCAAACTCACTATTTGCATTGTTGTTGTTGTTGTTAGCATCTAGTTAGCTTAACGGATATTAGAAGCTGTTTCTAAAACAAGGAGAGGGAGAGCTGTGTCCTGTCAGACTGAGAGATAACTACAGCTCAGTGAGGTAAGGGACTCTGTTTAGATAGTTAACTTTAGTCTAGTTATCTCAGTGGGTCTCAAACGTGTTGGTCACCATTTATTAGAATAAATGAAAAACAGTGATGAAATACTATATGACAGTAAAACAAGGATAAAGTTTAAAAGGTGAGTGATTTGTAAAATATCCATAAAGAAAAAGAAAATCTGTTTCATATGGGTGTTGAGAGATGTATCCATAAATTCATTTTGCTCTCAAAATGCACCAGGTTGATGCATTTAACTTCAATATTTAAAACAAAATCTTCCCAGGGGAGCATGCTCCCGGACCCCCCTAGAGGAGGTGATATATATATACACACATATGTTTCCACCACTTGAAACTCAGATGTGGACTTAAAAAGAAAGACAGGAGTCTACTTCAACAGAGCTGAGATGCAGTGAGTGAATTGTTTTAAGTTCTCCCAGAGAACCCGTCATGGTCATTAAACTTGTCCATCCCGTTTAAAAAAAAGCTCAATATGGCAAAACAAGACAAATAAAGAGCCTCTTTTAAAACTTGATTTTTTAATACCACAGCTTGTAATCCTTTGGACTTCGCACAACCATAACATACATCAAAGTTTAAAAAAAAGACTGAGGCACTGTGTGGAAATCTCATATGTGCACAAAAGAAAACAAGGAACCTGTGTGAACTCAAACTGTGCACTCCCTTCACCAAGCCACCACCTCAAGGTAACAACATGTATCAGATCTGAAGTGAAACCAACACAACTGCATTCAAAGTGACAAGTGAACTTCCATTAAAAATGTAAAAAATATTAGGCGTCATTAGTCCGAGGAATAAATAAGATAAAAGCATTTGTGCAAACATGGGGATCAATTTACAAACAGGCCGAAGTCAGAGAGCTTTTAAAAACTCCGAAGGATTACAGGAGCATGATCTCCATCTCTGCAGAACACCTCCGTGGGCAGAGTGAGTCAGCAGTATTTCATTCATGACAAAATAAAAAATAAAAATCATCTTAAAAAACAAAGCTGTCCGTCAGTAGAAGAAAGTTCCGAAGTCGCCCATGCCGTTGCGCCGGAACTGGTTCCCCTGGATGGAGACGAAGATCTGGTGCTGCATCAGGTCCTGCACGGCCCGGCTGCACGACGGCTCCTTGCTCCTGCTCAGCTGCCGGCTGAAGTGCCACTTCCTGCCGGAGCTGGAGGCTGCGTCGGTGCTGCTGCTCTCCGAGTCGGGCCGAGCCTCAGTGGACTCGCTCTGTGCTGAAGAGCTGGAGGAGAGGAGAGCAGCAGACCCCCCCGGCTGAGAGTCTGCAGGGCCAGTGGGTTCTTCTGGGGAAGAAATGGTCGATATTGAAGCTGTGCTGCGGAGAGCTTCTTACAAACAACCTGCCTTCACATGTTCGTCTGTTAAAGTTCTACTGACCCCAAAACATATAGTGTATACACTTTCATTATCATTGATTTCACTTCATTTGTTCCGACTCCTGTAGGATTCTCCATATTAGATTCACAAAACTCACCCCAGGAGTTGGTATTGATGCCCAGAGAGAATATTCTGAGTCCAATAATGTCTTTAATTAGGTGATGATCCTACTGTAACCCGCAACCTGTTTACCCCCCCTCTCTGGATAGGACAGGGTGGAGGCAGCTACGTCCATGTTCCAAAAGTATCTCTATATGTTGAAATAAACCCTGTACTGTTGCCATACTGCATGCATGTTACAATATGGGTTAAATAGAAACAAGTGCATTAAATATATAGACACTGCAATCCCTCCGCCACCCTCAGTACAAGGAAAACAATTATCGTGTTGCCATTTGTGTTGTTATTCCCGTCTTGGAAAACATGGAACATGTGAGAGCTCCACAGACCTTCACTTCGGTCCGCAGGGACTCCCTGCTGTTCTCCGCTGTTGGCCTTCACTAGAATCACCCCGTAGCCCTCGTTGTTGTGGATCACATTGTTTTCCATGGTGATGGACGGCATCACATCGAGCTCATCAGCAAAGTCCTGCACACACCAAACACACATTGTCACATGTGTTCAAAAATCAGGAACAGCGTTTCCGCCAGGGGGGCGTCTTGCCGTCATTTTGAACTCGAGCCGAGGACGTCCAAAAAAATAGATAATTTGAGAGAAGATCGAGAGTTTTTATCGCTTGAAATGAGGAAAAGGAAAAAGGACAAGGACATCCCTCTGTTGGAGGGGCAAAGGAGTGGTGGGATTCTTTTCGCCGCCAGCAAAGCGTGTTCCTGTGACGGAAAGTGTACTGCCGGCGAGCCTTGACGGGGGGTGCTAGTGGAGTGCGAGCGCCGGAGCATCGCACCGGCGAAACTGAGGCTCCGTGGTAAACTGTGGCAACATGAAGAGCCGCTTGGGAGCCGAAAGAGCCGGCGCTTCTTATGCGGCTTTCACACCAGCGCTTTTCCCTTTCTAGCTTCGAGCGGGAGCTTTTCTGGTTCAGCTCCGGTTTCCCTTTTCTGCTCCCGCTCTGTTCACACCGCCCAGAGCTGCCGCTGCTGCGTCATGACGTCACCGTTTACGTGCCTGCTTCATAAAATCCAAACCGCGCGGAAATCCTTCACATCGACAACAACAACAATGGCCGATTGTATTGAAGCGCTGTTCGCTTTGGTTATCCTCTTACGAAACTAAATGGAAGGCATCGGACGACTTTACAAGGGACGCCTTTACTTGGAACTTTACAAACATCACATGCGAAATGCAAGACTTCTTTGTGGTCTTCAGCATCTACTTCAACGACGAATCCGTAGCCCCCTGCCCCCGCCTCGACGTAAGAGAGACGTAAGCTACGCCGCCTCTTAGCTCCGAAGCTCTTGCCTCTAGACCGACAATTTTTTGGAGCTGGAAGTGAACCGGATTCCGGAGCTAAGAGGCTCCGAGCCGGAGCTGAAAACGCGTTGGTGTGAAAGGGGCATTAGTGAGCCGAGCCAAATGATCCGGCTCACTAAAAAGAGCCGGAATTCCCATCACTAATACGTAAAAGATTTAGTATCTATAAGGGACGGCTTAATTCAAAATTCAAGTCACGTGACGTCGCTCTCGGGTGGACGCCCTCTCAGCCCTGGTCTGGCAGAAACACTGATCAGGAGGATAAAGGCTCTTAAAGAGGGGATGTCAGGACAGTGCTTGTCACCTTGATGAGGATCCCGTCTTTACAGTGATGGATGCCGTTACCCACCAGACTGCACACACTGCCGGGGTAAATCTCCACACCAGCCCCCTGCAGAGAACACACAAGAAGTCATATTAACATAAACACTTCCTGTAAACTGACAACACAGTATCTGCTGATCTGTACATGATCACTTCAAGTACTAATCAATCATTCCTAGTAGAGAATAGAGCTGCAACAAACGACTCAATTGATAATCGATTAATGAAACGATCAATCGACTATTATGCCTTGCACAATTTCTCAAGCCTCTTATTTAGCCATCAACTTTTAGATTTAGCTTGAGGTTGTTTTAGGCATGTGGAAACTAACAATGAAGACAATAAAGATGAATACTTGATTCAAAAATACATATATTATTAAATTAACGAAACAAATTGTGAACAGAATTAACGTTGCTTTTTATTTAAATACATAATATTTCACATCAAAAGAAACAACAGTGTTTTAACAAATCGTATTAAATAATGTGATGACAGAACTGTAAACAGAATAGCTGAAACTTTAACAAAATAAATAACTCCGTTACCTCTCATCATTAACCCATGTTTGTATCATTTTGTTAACTCCGTGTCAGGGACGTGCACAGGTACGGGCTAATGTTGCCCGGGCAACGGCCCGTTTGCCATTTTTGTCTGACCTGCCCCTCTGGAGAGAGTGAGAGGTTTTTTTTCTTTTCTGTTGTGGCCTAATAAACATGATAAGCCCACAATTAGTATTGTAGCGTCTCGCTGCGGGAAACAGCGCTGTCATCTGCCCCCAGTCACGTGACATATTGTTTACAATCTGACGGCTGGAAGCAAAGGAAAGCCCTCCGAGTCCGGCCTCATATGGCTATGGTGATCATACCAAATGTCCGCCTGGCTTTGGTGGCTAATCCCCGGGTCAATCTGTCCCCGTTTTTAAAATATGCTTTTAAGACCACCTCTAGTGTCGGATTTTGGAAAATTGATTTTGAGTTTTCTCACGGCAGTTAGACCAGGGGACTTTACTTCCTCTTGACACAGTCGGTTATGTACAAAAAAAACACCTAAATATACTTGTTATTGTGCTTCTGTCTTTCTGTGTCTTTTCATCTGTAAACTCCCTCACCGCTCGCTCTCTTTTCTTGATCGCCCTCTCTCACATACGGGTGAACAGTTCACTTACCGTTACTGCGCTCATAAAGAATGATAAGAATAAGAATAATGCGTATTGAACTGGTTTCAACAAATACAATTAAGTGAGAATTAAGTGAGTTTATTTAAGGTAATTAGTTAGAAGCCCTATTTTATCAGTATGTCTGCACAGCAGTTTCAATGGTCAAACTACATTAAAACAGAACTGTCCCCATTCTTTCTTTAATAGTTACTAACATTAGATATTTTTAATGAGATATGGACCGCAAAACAAAAGATATCCCTGGTTTTCATTTTAAAAATCAAGTCACTGAATGCAAGTCGTTGCCTTAGCTTATTTTGTTGTGAGATGATGATGTGAATTGCTGTTCAAATTAGTTAATGTAATAATCGTTTGGTTATTTTATGCATATCCTAATGTTAGATTTCTGTGCTTAAGAATGCCTTCAAGAGGAGACTGAAGCAGAGAGAGAGATCTGAAGGAGGCAAAAGGACTGCAACTTTGCAGAGCTGGATAAAAGGTGCCAGCATGGCAGCTGCAGGTGAAGCCCTGTGATTATGTCAAGCAACTACATACATTGGAGTACACTAATAAAACAAATCAGTGATAAATGCAGAGCCTGTATCTGTGCTGAGTGAAGTTCATGTTTTGTTGGGGGGCTAACCCCAAGCCTCCAGTTCAGAGCACATTTGAGAGGCTGAACTGAACACAGGCTGAATAACGAATTTAGCAGTTGGACATAAAAGGCAACTGAGTGTCACTTGCAATGAGTGTTGTGTTTTTATTTCATTAACCTTTTACATTAAAAACAAGTCAGAATTTTCAAAAGGTCTTGTGTTTTTTTTCGGGAGGGGAGGCCCTTTTTCAGTTTAGAGCAATAGCCCCTCCAAATGTCTGTGCCCGTCCCTGCTCCGTGTGTTGCTGACGTGGAAACGTTACTCGTGGATGGGGCCACAGAGCTGCTAGAAAGACAGTCGAACCCGGTGCATTTCTCCGTCTGAATGTGGAGCACTTTTGCTAAATGTTTAGACAAATTGCTCGTGTTACCGCCCTCACATGCTAAACTCTTTTGGTAACGAACATTGTCCACATCGAGACGGGTAACATTTAACCACACCTTGGAGCGATTCTCTCCGCCATCCCCGCCGTGTGTTGCTGTATGTAGCAGCTGCGTGTGTAAACTGCCCCGCCCCCTCGCACACAGACGGGGGAGAGAGAGATCTCGTCTGGATTGGAAAGATCGAAAATACATCATAGACGCATATTTTTGTCTTTTTGCATATTAGAAACGAGTTGGCGACACTAAGACTGCGATATAATGCTTATGTAGCAATAATACATATGACATATTTTTTAAATGTCTCCAGTACCGATAAAAAGACTGATAACGTTGGAGCTTAACGGCGTGTAAAACACACGTGATGACGTCACCAACGAATCGACGACTGAATTAGTTGGCAACTAATTTGGTCATCGATTTTAATCGATTAAGTCGATTAGTTGTTACACCCCTAGTAGAGAAAGACCATTGGTGCGTTTGAAAGTGTGTGTTACAAGCAAATTTATATTTATACATCATGTATTTTGTTATACTGTAAAATGAGGTGATCAGTGTTATCCTTTTTTTTTTTTTTTTTTTTAAATCATACATTTTTTATTGCAACATCTTCAATTTACAACACAGTACAGAAGACAATTCAGGTTGCACAACATTTTGGATTAATTCAATCCCATCCCTCTATCCTACATTCCACCCAGCTACCCACCCACTCCATAGCCCACCCCCCAACCACTCCATCGCCCACCCACCCTCCCCCTCCACCACCAACCACCGGGGCAAAAATATCCCCTCAGGGATAGCATTCTTATTTGGTCAGGAGCTCCTTTAAGTTAGATATCAGATCTGTCCACATTAAAATTGTATCAGGTTTTGCATCGTTGATTCTCGCAGAGGACAGTTCAAGGTAAGAAATGTTCAAAAAACTCTGAAGCCAGTGAGAACTTGAAATATCGTGAGGAGGTTTCCAACGTTGGACTATAATCTTTTTAGCTGCAGTCAAGCCTGTTAGCCAGATTTTGCGAGTTTTCCCCGTAAGGGAAAGGTGTGATTCATCATTTAGAAGATGTACAGCAGGTTCCATTGGTAATCTCAACCCTATTAAATCTGTAAGGGTACTAATAACCTTCCCCCAAAAGTGCAATACTCCTGGACACTCCCATACAACATGTAAGAAAGAGCCAATGGTTCCCTGGTGACAAAATGAACAATACGGGTCAGGTACCAATCAAATTCTGTGTCTAATTATTGGTGTTAGATATGCTCTATGACAACATTTCAGATGTATATACTGATGGTTTGGGTTTTTTGAAGCACCCGTAACATTAGCCCAAATTGCATCCCAATCCAATTCTTGTCCTAAAGTAGATATTTCCCTGTCCCATGCTCTCATGCCTGATGTAGGAATATAGTTCTGGGAGTTAAGATTATTATAGATAAACGAAACTATTTTTTTGGGAGCACTTTGCACCCAACTCAGAATAGGATGTTCTTTCAAATCTGACCCCCAGGGGACCCCATAGGCTTTACAGGCAGACCTTATTCTAAAGTAAAAGAAGAGAGAGTGTTGATCAATATTATATTGAGAGACCAGTTTTTGAAAGTCATGAATACAATTTTCCCCATTAATGTCCTGAAGAGTTTTAATACCTTTATCCTCCCAAGCTTTGTTGTTAAATGGTTTCCCCCCAGTCAATAGGTTATGATTGTTCCATAATGGAGATGACCTACACCACACACTCTTAAAGTTTAGGAATTTCCCTGCTGCTCCGAACACTTTAATCATATAAGTTAAAATTGGACCGTACAGTAAATCACATTTTTTGGTAGATATACCTGAAAGGAGAAAGTCCCTTAATCTTATCGGCGCTATTAAATCTTGTTCCATATTCTTCCAAGATGACATTTTATCTTCATCTACCCAATAGCTGAGAGATCTTAATATGAATGCCCAATGATATAGTTTAAAATTTGGGCATGCCAATCCCCCATCTGATTTTCTATACTGAAGAGCTGACCATTTTATACTGGGTCGTTTACCATTCCAGATGTAGCATCGAAGTAAAGAATCTAGTTTTTGCCAGTATCCTGTTGGAGGTGCTAGAGGGATCATTGAGCTTACGAAATGTATGCGGGGCAATATGTTCATTTTAACAACCGATAAACAGGCTGGGACTGATGCTGGAAGGTCTTGTAATCTTCATCCTCATCTTCATCTTCATCCATCTTGTAATATCTTCTTCTATTTTCTTCAAAACTAAAGAGTAATTTGTTTTAGCTATAGATGATAAGGAAGTACTAACCTTAATACCTAAATAGAGGACCTCATTTGAAACATTGATTTGGGGTGGGAGGGACACTTCACTTTGGCCTATGTTAAGAAGCATCAGTGTTGATTTTGATAGGTTAATCTTGTATCCCGAAAGCTGCCCAAACTGCTCCACTACTTCTAAGACACAGGGGAGGGTTCGCTGAACATCTGCCATACAGACTAATGTATCGTCTGCATATAGTGATATAGAATGTGACGTTCCACCTATTGTGATGGGGGAAATCTGAGGACAATTCCTAATGAATTGTGCCAGTGGTTCGATCGATAAATTGAAAATTAAAGGAGACAGAGGGTCTCCTTGCCTTGTACCCCGTTTTATGTCAAATAAGTCGGAGAAGCTTCCTCCCACGCATACTCGAGCTGTAGGATTCGCATACAATGTTTGAATCATGTTAATAAATGTATTTCCAAATTTAAATTCTTTCAGAACCCTCCATAGATATGGCCATTCCACGCGATCAAACGCCTTTTCAGCATCTAAAAACAAAAGGCCACAGGCAGGTGGAATTGTATGTGTTGCGCCAAGAATGTGCAGGAGTCTGCGGATATTATCAGATGCGAGCCGCCCTTTAATAAAGCCTGTTTGATCGGGGCTTATTAATTTCCCAACCACCGTCTCAAGTCTAATAGCTAAGACCTTGGAAAAAATTTTGAGGTCAGCATTTATCAGTGATATTGGGCGATAGTTAGAACATTCAAAGGGGTCCTTCCCAGGTTTTGGTATAACCGTAATCAGAGCCGTATTTAAGTCTTTGTGGAACATACCCTTATTGGTAGCATAATTAAGTGTTTCTAACCATACCGGTCCAATAATATCCCAAAATGTTAAATAGAGTTCCACAGGTATGCCATCTATACCCGGCGTACGGCCCTTATTTGTAGCTTTGACAGCTTTATATAGCTCCTCCAGCGTGATAGGTGACTCCAGTGTTTTGGTGTCATCTAATGATAATGTAGTGAGGCCTAATCCGCTAAAAAATGTGGCGAAGTCTTCGTCAGAAGGGACTGAGCTACTTGAATACAGTTCTTTAAAGTAATTTTTAAATGTTTCATTTATCTCCTCTGTAGAAGATACTGTTCCGCGTTTATTACATCTGATTGCTGGTATGGTCCTTTTAGCCTCTTGTTGTTTTAAAGTTAATGCCAAAAGGTGGCTTGGTCTGCTGCCTTCTGCATAATACTTGTGTTTGGTTATATGGATCATATATTCTGCCCTGTGTCTTAACAGGTCGTTAAGTTCTGCTTGCTTTGTTTTGAGCTCACTTTCTATTGTTGTTGTGTATCTCTCTTTTAGGACTTTTTCCAACATATTACATTTTTCTTCTAGGTGAGAAATATTTTGCAGTCGGCTTTTATGTAGGTGGGAACTGAACCGTATAGCATTATTTCGTATAAAACCCTTGATGGTGGCCCAGACCACCGTCACATCTGTGACGCTATTCTTATTCAAGATTATAAATTCGGTCAGTTTTGATCTCAATTGCGATATAAATGTGTTGTTCTTTAAAAGGGTTGTGTTGAACCTCCATCTAGTAGCCCCATTTTTTATATTTCCTTAGTTAAAATTAGCTAAAATTGGGTTGTGATCCGAGAGATGTCTGGGTAGGAACTCAATTGACTGTATTGAAGGCATCAGCCCAGAAGATATAAGAATGTAGTCTATTCGAGAGAAGGTTTTATGTCTCGTGGAAAAAAATGTATAGTCTCTCGCAGATGGATTATGCACCCTCCACACATCAATTAAGTTTAAGTCTGTTATAAAGAGTGCTTTGGAAGCAGATTCTTGAGAACTTGATAGAGTTGCAGCAGATTTGTCAAGGTTATTGTTTACAAAAGCATTCATGTCCGACCCAACATATAATTGGTAGTCATTTAACTTCAGTAACTGTGAAGTAACTGAGGGAAAAAAATCAGCTTCAAATACTGTCGGGGCATATATGCTAACAAAAGCCACTTTTTTACCTTGAATAGATGTGCAGCAATAGGCTAGACGTCCTTTATTGTCAGAGCCAATCCTTTCAATTGATACATTTATGTTACGCCTCATAAGTATCATAGCTCCTTTAGTGCGAGTGCCATCAGTTGATGCCACAATAGGTTTATAGAATCTGTTTTGAACCCTTGAAGTGTCATTAGGTTTAAGGTGTGTCTCCTGAAACATTGCAACATCTATCTTCTTTCTGCGCAAGAAATCTAAGATTTTTGAACGTTTATACGGAGAGTTAAGTCCTCTTACATTAAATGATACAATATTCAAATGTTCCAATTTATCTGTATGTGTATTTATTCCCTGGACCTGTTGTGAGTTGGTGGTGGATCCCTGAGTTACAACCCTCCCCTTTCCCCCCCCATTCGACCCTCTTCTTGGTAACATCTGTGAGCGTCACTTAGCTAACACTGAACACTGATTGTTCCCCCCCCCCCCCCCCCCTTGCATAAAGATAAAGCATAGCAGATCTCACAAACAGTAAAACTGAGGAATAGAAAACCCCTTTTAAACCGATCAACCTGTATCATTACAACCATCCCCCTCTCGTTCTCATGAAATGGTATAGCCCATATACAGACCGTTGCCTGCCGATGACGTCATACATATCACGCGCCCATGAATGTAAACAGTGGATGCATGAAAAAGTTTTCAAAACACGCCTCCAGCTTCCCAAGCCTATTCCGTTATAATGTACATTATGTATGCCGCATATAACTCGAATTTAAAGTATATAGTATGGGCGGAATATTACCTTAACACCATATAAACATGGCAATTAAACAATAACATTAGAACTCTTATCTGCAATAATTTGAAAATAAACTGGCCCCTATTTCAACATATTCAAGTATCGAGGCTTAACGAACATTGGCCAATATAAAATAAGCATAGAACATCACCTACATATCGTCTACCTGCCCATAGGTGCCAGACTTTTCTCTGTCCTTATTGCAGATCCATCTCCTCCGTTGGCACAGGTAGCGTATTCAATGTCCAGGATCTTCTCGCATGTCCACCGTTGATTTAAGGGCTTCTCTCGCCTCTTCTGCCGAGTTAAATGACATCCTCGTGCCCTTGTTGTTCACTTTCAGAATTGCCGGGTATATGATGAACGAGTCGATCCCCTTCTGTCGAAGTTTAGTGCGGATCTCCTTGTATTCCTGTCGCTCCTGTGTCGTACCGGGGCTGTAATCGGCGAAGAACAACAGCTGTGTCCCGTCTTGGAGAGTCGGTCTAGCTTTCCTCTCGCCTTCAAGAATGGCCTGTCTGTCGGTATAGCGTAGTAGTTTGAGAACCATGGTCCGCGATCTTGAGGTGTTGTTGGAGAAAATACGATGTGCCCTATCGATTTCCAGTGGATTATTGTTGGGGCTCTTGATTGAAGGTATCCAGATAGGCAGCATCTTTTGAAGGTAACCCCTGGGATCATCGCCCTCAACACCTGTTGGTAAGTTGACAATCCTTACATTGTTCATTCTGGACCTGTCCTCCAATTCATTGAGCTTCCTTCGCATCTTTGTCACCTCCATGATACACGTGCTAGTTTCCTTCTCATTCTTGCGCACGGCAACCTGAATGCTCTCAATCTTATTGAAAACGTTGTCAAACTTTTTTGCGTGACCATCAGCTTGTTCTTTTAATGACCGGAGGATGTTGCCGTTTTCGACCAAGTGCTTTTCTATAGGATTGAGAGCCTTCTCAATCGCACCCTTTAGCTGTCTGCTATTGTTCCCTGCAGAGTTTCCATCTCATCCGCGATAGCTTGCTTGATTAGCATAGCTATATCGGTGGGTGAATCGCTAGCTTGTTGTCTGTTAGATTCTTGTTTTTTAGTCGGAGTCTTTTCCTTCTTTGCTGGAGACATTTCTTTTCTCAAATGTGTGTTATTACTGTCTATGAGTTGCAATAAATAGGAAAAAAGGGGGGATTTTGTTCAGCGCTCTGTATCTTGCTGCCATCAGCCTCGTGCCTCACCGGAAGTCCAGTGTTATCCTTTGATAAACTGATATACCAACTTAACCTCTGATGAGCCCACACCTCATTGTTCAAGCATGGAGACGTTATAATTAATAGTAATTTATTACATGGCTTAGTTGAATAGTCGATTCTGATTGGTCAATTCAGAACACGTGACACGTTGTTAATCCAGAACAGACAGACCGCTGTCAAGGACTTATTGACCGTTGTTAAGGACGCTCACATCTGCACTAACAAGTCCGTTCGATTGAACTGTATACAGTTTGGCTGAAACTGACAAGACAAGAGCGACAAGAAAACAGCGGAGAAGTAATGGGGCAGAAACCCTCCTTTTTACGCAGCGGTCCAGACATAGACATCAAACGGCGACACATATTCAGTGTGCAGTTACTTTGAAATTAGGGCAGGGATATCTAGATACTTCCCAATGTCTGACATCATGAAGTGTGCTACTTTTAAAGCAAGCAACGATGTTTTCAAATCTGTAATCAAAAAGCTCCTCAATAACGCTATGGAAGCAGTTCCTGCCGTTGCTACGTTAGTTCAAACGGTAACAACGGACTATTTTTCTTAGCGGATGCATGTCAACTTAAATCAATAATAGTCTACTATATATAGAAAAAAATTCTAAATCTATAAAAGCATTTCAGTTAATATTGGGAGTCATGTCGTTACTTTGTTGAGAATGTGGCCATGTAATAAGCGGGATAATGTGCAGCGACTTGGTCATTATGGGGAAAAGAACACCCGACAGGCCGTTTAGGAGCCCGACGCGAAGCGGAGGGATCTTGCACTGCACATTATCCCTTACATATGATTTATTTGGAGACCAAGTCATTCTATGTTACATCAGACAACATGTCTTATAGTTCTTTTTTGTAGTGCTTTAAAAAGTGGTATGTTAGTCACATGCTCACTCACTAGGAGGACGCCATTCTTGCAAGCATGGAATATCTTAGGAGGATTCATAAACAAACAATGTGTGCATTTATTGCATTCGTGGTACTGACCTTGGAGCCGTAGAGGTCACACATGTTCATGGTGAGGCGGGCAGAGTTCCGCACGATCACTCCGGTGGTCTCACACTGCAGCACACAGTTCTCCATGTGAACTGTGCCCTGACGCACACCTGACACACAATAGGAGAGTCAGCAGCAGGCAGCCTCACAGCAACATGAGTGCAAGGAGACATGGGAATAATGATGGTTATGATGAGAATAGTTATTGTGGGGTGACTCAGAAGGGACAGACAGCTCTAATCTGAAAAACCTTGTTGCTGACTGTAGCCAAATTAGAGGGGGGAGGGGATACAGAGATTTACAGGGAGGCCTGTCATGTACTCACACAGAATTCCCTCAATGGCGTCGTGTTGGATGAACTTGATGTTGGACAGGCTCACGTTAGCGCCTGTGGACTCCACAAAGGAGTCGCCCTTGTTTTTCTTCTCAATCACCACCTCATCAGGGAGCCCGAAGCCTGGCACACCACACAACAACCGGCAGTCAGCACAAAGAGGGGGGGGGGGGGGGGGGGGGTTTGTGTTGTTGTTAGATTCAGAGGAATCTCTGAATGGAATAATGAGCTTAAATATGAAATGCATCCATGTATAAAGGGGCTGTGTATGAGTCTGCACATGTTAATGAAGACAATCTGTGTCTTTTAGATGATCATTTCTTTAGTGTAAGATGAGGTGCTCACTTTTACCTTCTATAGTGATGGAGTCTGGCAGGAAGATGGAGCGGCTGACAGTGTACACCCCTGGCAGAACAATGACCACGTCCCCCTCATGGCACACCTCCACCGCTGACAGGGGGTCTCTATGGAACTAAACACACAGACAGCTTAGTAGAGTCACTTGAACACACACACTGTGTTTATAGGTACAGCACAGATAGAGCTGAGTCAATGTACACACTGACTGTGGCATCAGACCCAGGACTACCTCTAGATTTGACCCAAGTGAAGTTCTAACCCTGTGTAATGCCGTCCCTTTTGGTTAAGAATAAGAAAAGGACACTGCAAGTGCATCTGAAAACCGTTCCAAAGACTGAGCTGGTTCTTCAGCGCTCACTTTTATTATATAGTTAACAAGTCTTTTAAAGTTGGGTAAGATCGGGTTAGGTTTAGAGTTAAGAGCAGTCATCTAAATGCATTGTGAATCTGTGCCAGTACAAAGACTGATGAGAGTGTGTGTGTGTGTGTGTGTGTGTGTGTGTGTGTGTGTGTGTGTGTGTGTGTGTGTGTGTGTGTGTGTGTGTGTGTGTGTGTACTGACCTGGATCTCTGTGTCCTCAGAGCAGCACAGAGGCAGCAGTCTGTCAGAGAGGAGGCTCTGCAGCTGCATGCTGCTGCAGGAGGCTGTGACCACATGCACCCCCTTCACTCCTGAGGCCCGCGGCCCCCGGCTCTGCACACACTGCTGGGGGACGTTCCCTTTGTAGCCCAGCACGTACCTGGAGAGGAGGGGTGGAGCTTTAGTTGAAGGCTAGATCAAAAGGTGAATACTGTTATATCAGTCTTATGCCTGGTCACATGATAAGCTATACAAATGTGTTATTGAGTTAAGTTTCCACAATTAGTTTGCTAATTATCAGTACATGTATATCAATTCAAGTGAGCTGATGCCGAGGTTGGAGGAAGTGCGAAGAGGCTCTAAAGATGATAATATAGTTAAGTCTTTGTTAATGAATCACTCCTAAAGACGCCATGAGATGATGACCTTCTGATACACTAGTGTGGCATTCAGAGGGAAACACATGCCATGTCGTGTGTTAGTTCATGTAAAGCAGGGGTTCTCAAAGTGCGGCCCGCGGGCCAATGGCGGCCCTCGGAAATGTTTCTGGCGGCCCGCGATAGTTAATGTGACACGCTGAAATGCATGTGTTATATTTGAATCCTCCATGGTTGTATCTAGTAAGAATTAGAATGAGTAGCTTTCCAGCGGTATCTCCTGTGAGACTGTAACCAGGGCACAGCAGCCAATATGGCCGCTCAAAGCAGCTTGACTTTACACTGTGTGGGATTGGTGGATTTGTGTGTCCGTCAAGGAAATCTCAGCCGGCAGCCATCATGGTCTGAAATGACCAATGGACATCGAGAAATCACTAAGGAACTACCCACCAAGTAAAAATAACATAAACCACGTGTCTCCAATCAGTTTACGCCTGTGAGGAGAGAGAGAGAGAGAAAATGGCTAAAAAAAACTTTACAGTTGCCGACTTCGCTAGAGATTTTTTTCGCTAGCAGCAGTGAAGATAGAGCCTCAGAACGTGAAGTCTTCGACTCTTCTGAAGAAGAAGAATACAAAGACAACAACAAGGATCCATTTGGACATGGGTAAGTGTAAATATTACAGTAATAGTGTACTGGCAATGTGTGGGGAATACCGCGAAAATGAACAATAGGTTTATTGATATATATCTGTTATCGATAGTCATGAACTTTTTATTGGAACAAAATAGACTCTCCATTAGCAAATGTTTACTCTGTGTGAACGTTATTTTGGTGTGTAAAAGTGAGATTACATGTGTAGAGGATTAAATTAATCATTTATTCGTCCCACAACGGAGACATTTACAGTGACATGTTTTTGCCATCGATTATTTTATCATACTGTTCTGTCCGGATGAGACTTTGTCATAGATTTATTTATATGTGTGCCTGTTAATATTTTACCGTCCTGTACAGATGAGACTTTGTAATCAGATGTAGCCTATGTATATGTGTGTCTGTGATTTTATACTGAATGTATAGTAACTGGAAATACCTGTGTGTGTGTGTGTGTGTGTGTGTGTGTGTGTGTGTGTGTGTGTGTATCACTACAGCTGCCTCCACCTCCATCTGCGGCTGCCACCAGGTCAAGATACACCTCAGCACAAAGGCTCCACCACAGCCATCACCTTCAACCCAGCCAGCAAGGAGGTCTCGTGGAGGTCTCGTATAGCACTTGTACACCCCACCTACACAGCAGCCCATGCACCATCACCCCCATCTTCACAGCAGCCAGACCCACTGTCTTGGAAGACAGACAAAGACCTTGACACTGTCTTGACATTTATAATGAATAGTTGGTTGAAAGTTCTGATGTTCAATATTGTAAATAGTGAGATTTTCCAGTTTCTTATATTTATATAAATAGTTGGTTGAAAAAAACATATTTATAATAAATTGTTGGTTGAAAAAAAAGGTTGAATGCTCAATTTGTATTTGTACACATCACATGAACCTTGGTATGTAATAAGAAGTCATTATTCAGTCCTGGTGTATCTCAGTCCCTGCTGTGGTGAAAGTAGAGTGATAAACACCTATTTTACTCAAAATTTGAATTTAATGCTTTTCATTTTAGACATGAATAACACATTTATATACAGTGTAATTCAAATATTTCACTGCTTTTGTGATCCTAGGACTTTGGTAACCAAATCTAAAACACCAAAACAATTCGATCACATGAGTAGATTTGTGTTTTCACAAGAGTTTTGAAGATTTTCCAAAAATCAGATTTCATATTTTAAGCTTTTGAGCTACTTATCTCATCAAACAGTGCTCTAAGGTGAGCAATATGCATATATAGCAAGACCAGAGATTGTCCTGAACATTTTGATATGTAACACATGGGGTGCCATGTTAGAAGAAATACATTTAAAAGGTTATTTAAGAAAACATTTAAAAATCGAGAAAATACCCTTAGACTCCAGAGGGTTAAGAATGGTAAAACTGCGCCCCCTGGGTTGTCATTCCTAAATTATGAATGACAGCTTGTGGAAAGTTTGCTAGACTACTGGTTGCATGGCAACTAGGCATCTCGCGAGTTGCGGTAATTGGTTAGTACAATAAAGAAAGGATTTGTTTTGGAATTATTTTACCTAAATTGGCCCTCACTCATCAAAACTTTGAGAACCCCTGATGTAAAGGAAATGTCTCTGTACAATTCTACTGGGTTGGAGCATTACTGTAGGACTGCTTGAGAGCAAAGGTAATGTTTCCTGGTTATTATTGATTGTTGTACAACGAAATAATAATTGATAAACTATATCTGTGCTTTATTGATTGCTCTCCGTGTCATTCTTTCCTGTTGTGAGTGCTAAATGGTCACAACAATACGTCAACACTTTTTATGAGGGAGCCTGAGCAAAGCCAACTTCTGGGTCAGCCGGAACTCCATCACTGCACCGCTTTAAAAGACCCCCATGTTAACACGCCCAACTGTACAACATAAATAAACATGTGTACAGCCTGGTACAATAAAAACAATTATGTTTTGGTTGAGTTACAAAAACTGTGTGTGATTTTTACACAGTTGGAGACGCCACGTCTCACCTCAGCAGGGGGTTCTCGAAGATGTGCAGCTTGCGCCTGAGCGTCTCGAGCTGGTCGTAGAGCTGCAGGCCCTCCACCATGGACACGTTGTCCAGCTCTGAGTCCGAGTCGGTGCTGAGGCCGCTGCGCAGCACGGTGAACTGCTGGAAGCACTGGGAGCAGCTCTGCAGTAAGGACTGGTACTCTGCCACCAGGCCGGCTGGCACTCTGTCCTCCAAGATGTCGTAATATCTGAAAGTATACACATTTTCAAAAGAACAATTTGTGGGAATAAAATAGGACATCATCACCTAGACACAAAGTTTACTCACAGCCTGAGACGAGGCTCCACACAACGAACAAAGTAGTCAAAGTCATCTTCGTCTTCCTCATCCCACTGCCTCCAGATGTGGTCGTAGAAAAACCTGCAGGAAGAAGAGGAAGAGGATTGCACAACTACTCAGTAAAGTGTCAAACCATTTAGAACTGGACAAAGAATAACATGTGAACTGGGACCGAGGATGAAGTCAGAAGTCCCACCTGAGGTGCTCCACAGCGAGGGCGGTCTGATCAAAGTCCCCAGAGAGCACGTAGACCACCTGCAGCTGCTGCAGGGGGACTTTGTCTCCGGAGGCACCCAGCAGGACCTTCATGGCCTCCTCGGTGAGGTCACAGCCCCGGGTGTCGCACTGCAGAGGCAGCACCAGCCGCACACAGGCCTTCAGATCCTTGAAGTCCACGTCACACACCTGAAACCACGACCAGCCGTTCTCTGTAAACATGTTTGGATCCACTTTCTCTGTGGGTACAGGCAGCTGCTCAACTGTGTGTCAAATCAATGAGATGTTGGAAACGATTTAGAACCACCTCATGATACTCTCTGCCTTCACAGGTTTAAGTGGTGCAGTTTCACGTTACGGTCCTAATGGTTTTCTTACATTTAGAAAAACTAAACTAAGTTTAAACTAAAAGGAAACGAGTCATTAGGAACAGCCTTATATATAACTTACACAAGCTCATCCAAATCTCTGCTCTCACTCAAAAAGGGACATTAAGGTCACATGGGGTGAAAAATAGAGGTCAATTATTTCATGATATTAACAGATACATTTCTGAAAGAGGGACTCACCTCCACCAGGACGTCAAAGACATCAGTAGACCACAGAGCCAACCAATCACACGGCTCCACTACCTTCTCCAGATAGTCTGCTGTGAACGCCTTCACCTCCGATGGCTTACAGTCTCCTACACACAGACAGGTATAAATCAATGAGCACTGAGATTAGGAACAGCTACTCTTGTATTGTGTTTGAGTGGGATGTGTCAGAGGGTGTGGTTACCCAGCATGTAGTCCTGGTAGGCCCTGAACCTCTCGTAGAACAGCAGGTGGCTGGTCTGGAAGGTGTCGGGCACATTAGAGTTCTCTCCTGCAGGACGCTCACTCCTCTGCAGCCGAGTGCCCGACTTCTCAGAGTTAAAATGGTCAGTGCCGCTGTCATCGCCACTCTCATCTTCATCCTCCTCTTCATTCAAAAACAGAGCTGTGGGGCGATATCTTAGTTCAATTTTGTAATATTTACATCCCCTGAATAAACCAGCTATGCATGCTAGTCAAGTCATTTACTAATTCTTTAAGGTAACACTTAAAGGTGGGGTAGGTATGTTTGAGAAACCGGCTCGAGATACACTTGTTATATTCCATGGAATGCTCTTAACGTCCCGATAGCAATGAAGGAAGCCGTAGTACAGTAGAAAGCACGACCAATCATCTGAGCCGGCTAAAGTAACTGGATGGCCTACCTGCCTGTCAGCCTTCCATCTGGGCACAAACTGATCTCGTGCCCTCATTGGTCATGTGTGCGTTAGTGTGTGTTGGAGGAGGGGCTCTGGAAGGAAGTGGCAGATTTGTTCCGGTGGTGTATTTTCTAATTCTAGCGCACTCGAGCTGCTTTCTCCAAAATGACCGACCCCACCTTTAATTCATTTTAAGAAAGAAAAAAAGGCAAAAATAATACCCTTACTGTGACAAAAGGAAATCTACACAACTACACAACAGTATTAATCATTATTCAAATAAATAAAATATGAATTGCACACTAGCCAACATAAGCTAATGTGAAAGCTGAATTCCGCTTGTTGGATGAACTGCCTTCTCAGGGAAGAATAGAAAAGCCCTTTTGAAGTAGACCAGTCTAAAATATAACAAACATAACCGTGCACTGTAGAGAGTACTAAAGATAAGATATGTGAGACATTAAAGATCCTGTGGCCCCGATGCTAACATCTCCCCTGTTTACAGTATCAAAGTGTGTGGTTTGTGCCTCTGAAAGGGAAATGCGCGTTCTATTTGTTCTCGCTCACCTCCTGGGGCAGGAGAGGCGTTTCTTGTAAGAGCAAATCAAATCAGTTGCTAAATCATAGCAACTATCCACAGATTCATGTGTCTGATGTTTTGGTCAGAACTGGGTCGACCCAGTCGGCATTGCTTTCAGTGAATCAGTTCTGCACGACCAACACGTCCCATGTGTGTGTGTGTGTGTGTGTGTGTGTGTGTGTGTGTGTGTGTGTGTGTGTGTGTGTGTGTGTGTGTGTGTGGCCTTTAGGAGCTTATTATAAAGGAGCACTTGGAACAGAAGTTGCATAGTTCAAATGCACGAGCAGCATTAGAATGTTGTTCTGCTAACAGGGGCAACCAGTTCCAGCTGTAGTAGCTTGCCTTATCCCAGATGATATACATTACTACAGCCTTAAATATCGGAGGCCTCAGCCATAGATATAATCAGAATTGAATAATTGGTTCGAGTACATGTGTGTGTGTGTGTATATATATATATATATATATATATATATATATATATATATATATATATATATGATGATATATCAGTCATTTATTATTATATTATATATTATTATTATTTATATATTATTATTATTATTTTCATTAAGCGTCTTTGAGCACCTGTAAAAGCGCTAACAAATTAAATCTATTATTATTAAGGTCGTTTTTCCAGCACAAAGTGCAAACATGTGCTTGTTATTGCTTCCCCATTATATATCAGAATCACAATACACATGATGAGTTTGTGTTTTCTGTTTGATATCATTTTCCAAGGAATAACTTATAATATAATAATAATAATAAATATCAATCATACAAAACCCATTGAGAACAATACCAGAGACTCTGAGCTATTACTGTACATGATATAAACCAAAACCACCGACTAGTCAATCGACAGTTGGTAGATTACTATAATGAAATGATTAGTTTTAGCCCTCACCGAAACCTCCTAAAATAGGGGCGGACAATGTTCGTTTCATCAGCCTCACTTTCCCAAGATGCACCAGCTGTTTTCACGTTGGTGTTTTGATGTTGTGGGATGGATAATTGGTTACCATACGCAGTGTCTCATGGAATGTTAACTACATTATGCCAAAGGTTAACAAAAACACCAGACTGATCAGCGGCTGGTTGTATTGCACATTGACCAGTAAAGTAACCGTCATAGTAGATGTTAGTGTAACATCAGGACATCCCATCTGAAGTGCAGCCACCGTCCACCTGGAGGTTTCAGAACAACCAGGAGAACTAGCCAGGCCAACAGAGTTAGCTAAAACACGGACATTAGCCACCGTTGGTGTTTTAAACGATGATTGGAACACACCATGACACTGACTGACCTTCATTCAAACCAGACAAATTATTTCCCACTTCAGAAATCCCGTTGTTGTTTTCCATGTCGAGTTCAACGTGAACAAATGACTCCAAATCCACCACCATGATGTCCGTCATGTCGCTTCCAGTGTTGCTTGTTCCAGCTGAGTGAGTTGCCAGTGCTTCTTGCTCCATTAAGAATTACAATGAACTACCTGATACTTTGCCAGGTAAATACTTGTTTTTTAATGGGCTTCGAAGTTTGACAAACGTTAGCACAAACGTTACCGCACTGTTCTATTAACACATCCATAAACTGCACACACCCAGTTACTTTTAAAATGTTCCCGGTCTGAAGAGCATCAGCCAATCCAGAATCGTACAACTGCAGGATGTCCCACCCCTAAGAGAATTTGACGACAAAGGCCTGACAGGGGCGTATTTGGTATGACCCGCCCAGCGCCATATAGACGCTGGACCCGCCTAACCAATCCAATAAACCAAGGCAACGACTACTGGCCAATGAGAGTGAGAGTGAAGGCGGGTCATCAGAGTGAGGCGGGTCATCATGCCTTGGCCATTTTATGTATTTGTTTGTTTTCCTTGGAGATTGTCACTGTCACTACCCGATCTGCAGTGCGCATGTGCGAGATGGTCCGCCATATTGGACAACTCCGGACGGCAACCCAAGTAGGACAACATTGACACAGTGGCTTTGGGCAAAGCTCAAAAGGAAAACTCGAGAGAGATGAGTTATTGTTATTACGACGTGACTTCACTATTATTTAACAACTCTTTTTATTGGGTTCTGTTATTTGGGGTTAAGTACATTGTCAGAATAAGTGAGGAATTAATGTAACTTCTGTTGCCATACATTTTTGCACACATTCACAGTAAATATGTATTCAGTATGATAGCTGTCTAACAGAAGTTAAATCCATTTCTCACTTATTCTGACAATGTACTTAACCCCAAATAAAAGAACCCAATAAAAAGAGTTGTTAAATAATAGTGAAGTCACGTCGTAATAACAATAACTCATCTCTCTCGTTTTATTTTTGAGCTTTGCCAAAAGCCACTGTGTCAAGTGTCCATCTTGGGTTGCCGTCCGGAGTTGTCCAATATGGCGGACCATCTCGCACATGCGCACTGCAGATCGGGCAGAGCTGCAGATCGGGTAGTGACACCGATGATTCTTTTGCAAGTACCTTGCCGACAATACACTTTTTAAACACATTACATAGGAAAATAATTCACGTTTTATAAAATAGTAACACCAAAAAAAAGGATTTTTTATAGTATTAAAATAGTATTACATAAATAATAATAAAAAAAATAAAAAAAATATTATAAACATTGAGAACACTCTTCAAGAGTAGGGGTAATCATAATAATGTCTTGGTTCTTTCACAAGCTCTAAGAAGAGACGTTTTATTCTGTTCATTAGTGTCAAAGCATGCAGTGAGATGATTGTCCACATGGTCTGTATTAAGAAAAGGGGGTTTTATGTAAAAAATTAAACAATTTTATCAGATTTTTTAATATTTAGTCAATCCTAATGTCCTTCTTAAAACCAAAACACAAATGTTCTCTTGTGAAAGGACCAGGTATTTGAATTTTGGTTGACGGACAGACTTGGAAAACAATCCAGAACACCACAGAATAATGTAGGCTAGTTTGTCAAAAAAGTTATCAGAAGTTTTCATCTCACAAATGCTGCCTTTATTGCTAACAACATTACATCTCAGTCCCAGCAGTTTGGTGCAAAATTATTCAGAATTTTGAAATTGTTTTTTCTCTTGGGGCGTAGGATAAATTACTTTGCTTGCTTTTTCTCCGTAATATCTGACTGTAGTTGTATGATGAAATTATATAAAAACTAAGCATGTGTGCAAAGTTGCAAACTATTATGCAGTCATGAGCATGCCAGTATACGTTTTTTTTATTCATTTGTATGTCTGTAAAGCAGTGAGATTTGCAATAACATAGCACATCTGTTGGCGGGGGTTGTGGAACTTTGCATTTTGACCACAGCATTATATTGTAAAACAATGACAGTTTGCAAGTCACATTTTCAACCTGTGAATCACATTGTAAAACAATCTCAACATGCATCTCTGCAGAGTAAGGCCCAATCCCAAACCACGCCCTCCATAGTTCAGGAACAGGCGGGCTGCGGTCCGGATCCGGACCCAGACGCCGACCTATACGGACCCGGACCTATAATCAATACATTAAAGGTGGGGTAGGTAATTTTGGAGAAACCAGCCCGAGTGCGCTAGAATTTGAAAATACACAGCCGGAAAAAATCTGCCACTTCCTTACAGAGCCCCTCCTCCAACACACACGAACGCGCACATGACCAATGAGGGCACGAGATAAGTTTGTGCACAGATGGAAGGCTGACAGGCAGGGCCGGCCCTCGGCATAGGCAGTATAGGCGAATACTAAGGGCGCATCAACCCATAGGGGACGCCGAAAAAAAAAGAAAGAAAAAAAAGTTAGAAATTAAACAAATATATTTTTTTCAATTTCATAACACAATTTCCCGATTTTGGATCAACAAAGTACATCTTATTATCTTATACTAACAGAACTACGCATATATTGCGTACAGCGCCCATAAACTATGGCACCCCCCCCCAATCAAGTTGAACTGCCCCAGTCCCAGTAAAAACCAGAGGTTTATGTGAAATTGTTCTTTTTTTGAAATAATGATTTTAGTGTGCAATTATAGGGTTTAATTTTGTATTTGTATTCATTTAAAATAAATAAAACTCCCAAAAAACGTACACAGCTTCAGTGTGCTTTTATTAACATTGGAATTTACATTGTAAGCGGCCGCGGGGGGAGAGCTTTAGAGAGCTCTCTCCTGAAAGACTGAGAGGCTCTGATAACCTCAGCTCAGTGAGGTAAAGGCACACCTTTATATGATCATTATAGTTATACAAAAATAAGAGAATAGATTAAAAACAGGTATAAAATACTGACAGTACAAAAAAGTTGTTATTAATAAACAAGAATACAGTGAGGGGGAGTGATTTGTAAAATATCCATAAAGAAAAAGAAAATCTGCTTACAGTTCTGTTTCATATGGGTGTTGAGAGATGTATCCATAGATCTCCTAATGTTGCTCTCAAAGTGCACCAGATTGATGCTTTTAACTTCAATATAAAAAAAAAAGTCTTCCCGGGGGTGCATGCCCCCGGACCCCCCTAGAGGTGGTGAGGTCCCCCCCCACTTAAATCATGTTCAAATGAATAGGAAACGAAATACAGTTGCACACATCTTGTGTCAATATCTTTCTGTTTTGGTGGTCATGCCACAACCGTGCACGCGCGAATCATAGTGAGTATCGTGGGGGGGGGGGCGCCAGCTAAAATGTTGCCTAGGGCGGCCAATTGGTCAGGGCCGGCCCTGCTGACAGGCAGGTAGGCCATCCAGTTATTTTAGCCGAGCCGGCTAAAATGATTGGTCATGCTTTTATAGTACTACGGCTTCCACAGATGACATTTTTTAATGGATTTTTTGTCAAAGCACTTAATATATTCATTGCTATCGGGATGTTAAGAGCATTCCATGGAATATAACAAAAAGTGTATCTCGAGCCGGTTTCTCAAACTTACCCACCCCACCTTTAACTACCCCACCTTTAGGGATTTCAATTTTGACGGGCCGATTCTATTTTAACCGCTGCCGACAGGGGGCGAAAGAGACTAGTGAGCGATACAGGGAGAGAAACACAGAAGAAGAGACGAGAGAGCGGCAGAGAGAAGTGGAGAGGAAAGTAAGTAAAGAGTTGCGATACAGTGAGAGAAGACGGAGAGGCAGGCCCGGCTCCAGGATGAAATGACTGAGGGGGCTGTTAAAAAATCCGAGGGGGGCGATTTTTTTTTTCACAACAATGAAAAATACTGGCAATGTTATTAATTGACACACCAAGCTTTTTCCTTATCACTTCTCTATAATCTCTTTGCTTCTTTATTTTTATTCCGGATTTACCCCTCTCATTCTGTTCTTTTCCTCTGATCTTTAATAATATATAGTACATTATTAGATGCCTGCACTTTGGTTAACAGACTAACATTGATTTCCTCAATTTATAAATTGACAGGATCTGTAATTATACCATAACCTTTTCTCCTCTATCCCTTAACTCGTCTTCTTATTTTCTACGTCACAAAAGTGGTGCTCCGCTTAGTGGTCAATTCTCCACCTATCAGGGGAATGAGAGGTTGGGCCACGGCCGGCCATTGCCGCTCAAAAGCGCTGGAGACCTGTAGTACATACAGTATGCCAGGCCTGTAAGTGGCGCTGTAGTCTGCCACAAAAGCAGCGAAGAAGACTTTCCTTGCATGGTTGCCATGGTTGCCCTTCTGTTTATTCTCCGCTGTGGCTCTTTTTCTCCCTCCCCGAGGCAAGCGTTTGCGCCTCCTGCTTTAAAACAAATGAATAATGACTCTATATAATCATATGTAAGGGATAATGTGCAGCGACGCGGTCATTATGGGGAAAAGAACACCGACAGGCTGATCAGGAGCCCGACGCGGAGGGATCTAGATCAGCATGAAGGTGTTATTTTCCCCATAATGACCAAGTCGCTGCACATTATCCCGCTTATTACATGGCCACATTCTCAACAAAGTAACAATATGACTCCCAATATTAATTGAAATGCTTTTATGGATTTAGAAAATGATTTTATTGATTTAAATTGACATGCATCCGCTAAGAAAAATAGTCCGTTGTTACTGTTTGAACTAACGTAGCAACGGCAGGAACTGCTTCGATAGCGTTTTTGAGGAGCTTTTTGATTACAGATTTGAAAATATCGTTGCTTGCTTTAAAAGTAGCACAATTCATTATGTCAAACCTTGGAAAGTATCTAGATATCCCTGCCCTAATGCCAAAGTAACTGGCAACTGAATATGTGTCGCCGTTTGATGTCTATGTCTGGACCGCTCCGTAAAAAGGAGGGTTTCTGCCCCATTACTTCTCTTCTTACTTCTATAAGAATAAAACACGGAGGACGGAGATCTTTTTTTCTCCCCCTCTTCTGACAGCCCTGCAGCTGATCTCAAAGTACACTCCCCTCTCCTGCAGGGGGGCGTGGTCAGCTGCAGCTCACAGAATCAGCCCCCTGCAAAAACAGTGCTGGAAAGAGCAAATAGAGCGAAATGAGGCATGGCTAAAATGCAGGATCTGTTTGGTATTTTGAAAAAAAAACTATATTTATATACTTTATATAGGTATGGCCCTACAATATATTGTTCATAGCATGATATGTCCCCTTTAAAGAAGAAATAATCTGGTTAATTTTTTATTTTCAGGATTGAATGTTCAAACCAAGGCCTGAAACCTGGCATTTCATAAGAAAGTGACTAATATATATAGGAGTCTAACTGCCATGAGAAAAATCAAATCAATGTTCCAGAATCCGTCACTAGATGTCACTCATTGTACCAATATGGTTTATATAATACATAACATATTATTATCGCCTTGGCAAAAACCTGATCCATACAGGCAGCCTTAAATAATAACAAGTAACCATCATGTGTGGTGCTATCTGTAGTGGTCTGTCTTATTTGTTGTTGATTTCATATTGTTTTCACAGAGCTGTGAACATGAATTTCCCCCTGGGGACAATCAATCTAATCTAAACTAATTTAATATTCAATCCCGCACTTAGCGATTGAGAACATAAATGTTACAGTTACATTGAATTAGAAGTAGAAGAAGTAGAGGTACTGTAGAAGAAGAAGTAGTAGAAGAAGAAATACGCTAACGCTACAAACAAGCACAACACTGTTACTCTGTTTTTACTGACATGTAACATTTGATTTCACCTTGCTCTAAGTTTTTTAACGCACATTCAAAAATGGGAGTTTCAACCGGGTCCCAGCCATCGAAAACGGGGACGTTTTGGTCACCCATCCGACTGTGTTTACAGCTAAGCACAGATGCTAACATTAATTAATGGACGGACTCATTCATGTTCACAACACCAGTGTGTCTCATTTGTTCAGAGACCGTGGCGCTCATTAAAAGTGCCAATGTGAAACACCACGATGAGACAAAACACAAAGTGTTTGTCCAAACATTCCCTCTCAAGTCAGAACTGAGGTCAAATAAGCAGTCTCAGAGTCTCATATGATCAGTCCACCAGGATCAAAATTACAACTAAATATCGGTCCAGGCTAACCAATGAGCACCTGCATGTGTGTATGAGAATGGCCCTGACTGCATTTCAGCCCAGATTTAAACTCCTGGCAGGACAAGCTCAAGCTCAATTCTCGCACTGAATTAAAAAAAAAGTGAGTGCGGACTGCAATATAAGAGGGAAAGAAAGAGAAACTTTAAAACTGTTCAATTGCTATGATGTAAAGACTGATATTGTTCTATAATCGGCTGAAATGATGTGAAACGGTTAACAAAGAAAAATGGAAACTCAAGCTTTTGCCACACTTTATTTTATTTATCTAAAATTAAGCACTTTTAAGATGCACATATTTTCAAAAGCTATTTTATTTATTTTCTCTATTTTATTTGTAAATGCAGCCCGAGAGGAACATTACACATCCACGGTATTTTACTGTATATCTGTATAGTTCAATTAATTGACAATACATATTGTTCTTTTTGAATTGCACTTTCTTTATTTGATTGGCAGTCAGTTGCAGCATACATTTGTTCCAGAAGGTGGCAGCAGTGCAACATACCGGATACCGGCTGCCGTTAAACACCAAAGAAGAAGAAGAAGAAGAAGAAAGGAAGACAAATAAGAAGCACGAAACACTACCGGTTTTTCGTGACAACAGCAGTGAGGTAAATCTATAAATTAACCCAGATGTATGTTGGTGTAAAGGATAAGTCTGTGAGAACAATATGTGGAGTTGCTGCCAAGCCACGCACCTAAAGGGAACCTACCACATCAGTTAGCATTAGCATGCTAACGAGTCGTTGTTCGTTCAACCAACGTTAATGGTACACGCCGTATCAAATAAGCCATATCCGTTTCCCAGTTTCACTTTGTATTCTTGGATGTTGCACCCATCATTTATACATTTCATTAATGGTGGCACTAAAACCGTGTGTACACAGTGGCGGCGCCAGAGATTTTCTCTAGGGGGTGCTGTGGGGTAGCTTGACGTTTCATAGAGGGTGCTCAAACATTTAGGGCAGGCATCCTCAAACTACGGACTCTGGTCCGGATCCGGACCGAACCACCACTGTCTCCGGACTCTGAGCAAATTATACTTTTCATATGTATTATCTCTCTGTATTATATGTGAGACATCGCCACAACGCATTCGCAACGAGTCAAAATTCTCCGCTATGTCCACTGCAAACAGCGCTCTGCATGTCTGTGTTCCACCTGTGTGTGTCAACGCTTTGGTCCAATCACATTCAGCATCCAGTCAGCGTTTTTCCCCCCCAAACAATCTGCGAATCAGAGGCACAGTAGGGCGGGTCTTCGCGGAATGCGGGTGGGAAAAATGTGTGTGTCTCTTTCAACCTGTCTAAGTCAGAGCGAGAATTAAAACAAAAAAGAGTTAACAGCTCATCTAGTTCCATCTGTACTGTAGCTAGTAGCCTAGTTTCACCTACCGGGGTGGCAACTGACACCCTAAAAATAGGCCTTGCCACCCCAGCTGCCACCCCAGTTGGCAGCTTTGTTTTGAAAGAAAAGTTGTGGCTCATCGGACATTTATGAGAGAAAGTCTCTAATGTCCGAGTGCAAGTGAATGCAGCACAAGATGCACGTCATGTAACCCCTCTCCCGGTCCTGGCGCGAGCGTGGACATACGATTGGTGGCGATTTCATTTTGAACTGGACGGCGCAAAACGAGAAGCATTCGGACCCAAGCACTGAAGGAATGAGGTATTTGCGGTCTACACTGACAGAGAAGAGACTGTCAGTTTAACTGTACTCAGCATTGAATCAATAAGTTCTTAATAAGTTTGTGAGGCGTTTTGCTGAACAACATGGTAATCGCCGCATTCAGCTGTAATAGACATGTCAACTTGATGCTCTGCTCACGGATGAGCATACACAACTATTAAGATGATGACCTTACGTGTGTAAAAATATTGTTTTCTTTGAGGGGGTCTGCCCCCAAAAAACTGTTTTAAGTCCTGAGAAAGTCAAATAAGACGGTGTTTAAAACTACACTGCCCAGCCAAAAAAAAGTCACCACTTTGATTGAACTAGGCCAGTAGGTAAGGACTTTCCACTGGATAATAACTGCAGTATAAAAGAATGCATGACTGAAGTGATGGCGACCATGTGAAGGCAAACAAAAAGAGGAAATAACAGGTCAAATCAAACAAATCCCCCTCTCAGATTCCACAGCAACCAGAAGAACATAAATACTGGCTGGTGATTTGATTCATCAGCTTTGTGATGGAATAAAAAATGCACAGTGCATTTCCTTAGCTGTGGGTGAGTCCACTGATACCACTGACAATGCTCAGTTGCTGGTGTTTGTGAGTTTTTATGATGAGGCAAAGGGGGAGTTTGTTGAAGATGTGTTGGGCCTGACGAACCTCAGTGGACACACAAGGGGGAATACATTTATAAAGCAATAATGGGAATGCTGAATGAAAGAGGGTGCAGCTGCCTTTATTCATAACTGTGCAGCTCTTACACTGCGACTCTGAGGGATCAAGCACAGACACAATAACAATGAAAACTGCTGCATACAGATTATTTTTGGTTTTGCAACCTCGTGTTAAGAATCTTGTTACAATTGTTTAAAAGTTTGAATGACCGTAATAAACGGACCTTTGTCTTATTGAAACATTTATTTTGGACCTTTAAGATTTGTATTTGAGTACCCCTGATTTAGGGTTTCCCATTAATGCACCAGCGCTACAGTTGAATTTTCTACTGCAACACTCCCCACGCACACACACACAGTGCACCCGCGACTGTTACAATGAAGGCTCGATAATCAGCTCACGGCATATAGGCAGGGGTAAAGTGCTATTTTTACAAGTGGGGAGCGGACCTCACCTCCTCTAGGAGGGTCCTCACCTCCTCTAGGGGGGTCCGGGGGCTAGCTCCCCCGGGAAGATTTGTTGTTACATATTTAAGTTAAAAGCATCAATCTGGTGCACTTTGAGAGCAACATTAAGAGATCTATGGATACATCTCAACACCCATACGAAACAGAACTGTCAACAGATTTTCTATTTCTTTATAGATATTTTACAAATCACTCCCCTTTTAAAACAAACCGTTTGAGACCCACTGAGATAACTAGACTAAAGTTAACTATCTAAACACTGAGAGAGTCCTTTACTTCACCTGAGTTGAGGTTACCTGAGACTCTCCGTCTGACAGGAGAGAGTTCTCCCTCCACCTTGTTGTTGAAAAAGCTCCTTATATCCATTAGCTTGGATAGCTAGCACCAGATGCTAACCACAACGATCTCCGGTAGATACCCACTGGTGCGCGAGGCGAGCTCTCTCGCTCGCTCGCGCACGCACGCACACAAAATGGCTCGTGCCACACACACACACACACACACACACACACACACACACAGAGCAGGGCTTGAATGAAACACAGAGACCCAGAAGTAAGCTACTTGTACTCACGAGGCCTATTATGTGCAGAATCCCTCTCGCTTTCAGTTGGTTTTGATTGAGTGTCCACACGTGGTCGTTTAAGGACTAAAAAACGATCAATTGTTCACTTTGCTGTTAGCAAATCATTTGGCGCTCTAGCTAACAGGAAGTCAATCAAGTGTCACAAAGTAATTTAGCCTATGGGTAGGTCAAAAATCGAATGGGTGCTGACCATTGGCCTAATCATATCACCTGTGTTGGCTTTATGTTTTTGGTCAAAAATGTGTTTGTTTCACATATGCATTGATGTAATCAATAATATTTCTAATTTAATTTAATAATAATAATAATTTTCGAAAAAAAAAAAAAAAACACATATTTCTTGGGGGTGCTTAGGGGGTGCTTTGGCAATCCTGGGGGGTGCTTCAGCACCCCCTAGCTCCCCCCTGGCGCCGCCCCTGTGTGTACATGTTGAAGCTAACCGTTAGCCCCCAGAGCCCGTGTCTCTCCGGATGGACCACACGCGGCTGCAGAAGCTCAGTCTCCATACTTCAGTTTCTCCTCGGGTTGAAGTAAAACACGAATGGAAAACACTTCCAAACAAATACATCTCACGTAATGTCTTGCACGTAACTGTTTTCATGTGTGGCTTGTTTGCATCGGTGAATTTCGTTCAGCCATCGACACAAAGGAACGATGCTTCCTGTTTATCTTAAGTCCTGTAAGGTCATCAGAAGCAGGGACGCCTATTCACTATGGGGTCAGATGCGTCTCCTACTGAATGCACACAGAAGGATACACAAACCCACTCTATTTCAGTTTGTATTGTATTTGTGTTTTTCTATGGTTTATTCTTATATATATGTATGTTGCATTGTTGGAGGAGCCTGGGATGATTTTCATGTCCATAACTACACTGTAGTGCATGTATCAATACAACCTTTGAATCGTATATATACATGTATAATCCAAATATGTCTTGGAAGAACATTTCAAATCACCTAAAAAAAGTTGAGGGGTGTGGTGGATCCCTACTTACTTATTTGCAGGTGTTTTCCTGTCTATAATGCAGTGTGAGGCAGAGTCCTGCACGGGTCTGATTTTCAAGACCCGCTCCCGCCCCGCACCCGCGACGTGCAATACCGAACCCGCCCCGCTACCCGCACATATTGCCAATTAGTTCCGCAACCCGACCCGACCCGTCGGCACAAGATCCGCAACCCGACCCGAACCCGCATAGCCTATATATGAGCAGTGAAAACGTGCAATTATTAACACACGCAGTTGCATATTTGTCTCAAAAAGCGTGGGATGTTGGTTATTTTTTCCATCTAGGATGACACCAAAAGCCTCCCAGACGTTGGATTTCGCTCTTGAGGAAGTGTTATTGAAAATGCTGTATTCTCCGCTAGAGAGCTTCACCTCAGCCATTTCGAATGTGGCGCGCACAGCAGCAGATTGATGCGCTGCAGAGGTTATGATTATGCTCGGTCCCGCGGGGGAGAGGTCTGAGGATTTAAACATTAAACACAATTATTATTATTTTAATATATTTATTATGCAACACCCGTGACCCGACCCGCATCATCTTTGTTTTACCCCGAAAAAGCGTTTGAAAAAATACCACCCCGCGAATCACCTTTTTTGCGGGTCACCCGTCAGGTACCCGCGGGTACCCGACCCGATGCAGGACTCTGGTGTGAGGGGGGACATATTTATTTCATTGTGTGTTGCTTATTGAAGGCTTCTCATGTTCTTGCTTTGAATCTCAGATTGATCAGACACAGAGTGGCAGTGCGTTTCATAAAGAGCCAGTGATTCTGCACACCACAGAGACAACATGGACTCTACAACAGCAGCACCAGCATGGTATGATGCACACACACTCTTCACAGTACACCAGGCTATCGTTAAGGTTTTAACGGTTCTACTACTTTTATCGATACCGCTTATCAATCCGGTCTTTTAACGGTACTCTTATCGGTTCTTTTGGAGAGAATAATAAGGTAAACTAACTAAACAAATTGTGAACAAAATTAACATTGCTTTTTATTTAAATTAAATACATAATATTTCACATCAAAAGAACCAACAATGTTTTAACAAATCGTATTAAATAATCTGATGACAGAACTGTAAAGAGAATAGCTGAAACTTTAACAAACTAAATAACTCAGTTTCCTCTAATCATTAACCCATGTTTGTATCATGTAGTTAACTCCGTGTGGTGCTGCTAGCATACATAAGACCTGACGTGGAAACGTTACTCGTGGATGGGGCTACAGAGCTGCTAGAAAGACAGTGGAACCCGGTGCATTCCTCCGTCTGCATGCGGTGCACTTTTGCTAAATGTTTAGACAAATTGCTCGTGCTACCGCTACGGTTGGGAACCGAAACTCGGTTCCAGATGAGAACCGATAAGAAAATGCCGGGTACCCATTAGGGATGTAACGGTACACGTACCCGTACCGAAATAATTCGGTACGGGCCCTTCGGTTCGGTACAGGTGTGTACCGAAGTGTACCGAACGAATATAACGTTAAACGTAAAAAATTGAGAACGTGAACAACTTTTTGGAAGTAATCTCAGGTGCTGCGTCGCAGCATTCAGAGTAATTTGCTCACATTGGGTTCAACGCGTCATAGAGCGAGCAAGTCATTTCATTGGATGAGAGGCATACTATGAGAGCTGGTCAGAGGGATGCGTTCAAATGTAGTCAGTAATTTGAGGAACTGTCGAAAATTAATGGCGAACGCAGATAAAGTTGAGCTCGAAAATCCTCCAGCATCACTGAAGTCTCCGGTCTGGGAACATTTTGGTTTCGCAGTTACGTACAAGGATGAAGGACAAAGACAGGTGGACCGAACCAAAGCTGTTTGTCGGCATTGTTCAACTAATATTGGTTACGTGGCTGGCAATACATCAAACTTGCACACTCTTGAAAAGGCATCACCCGAACGTGAATATCACCGGTACCAAAAGAAAAAAGACTGAAGTGCAAACCCAACTCCCACTAGCATTTAAGCCTCCACCACTCGCAGAGAGTTCAGACCGAGCCAAAGCTATTACAAACGCCAAATATCCTTATGTTGCCATGTTAGCAAAGCGCTACCTGGCTGTATCTGCTACCTCTGTCCCTAGCGAGAGGGTGTTCTCCACAGCAGGAGACATTGTTAGTGCCAGCAGATCTGCCCTTTCAGCAAGCAATGTGGACAAGTTAATTTTTCTTTAAAAAAACATGAAAATACAATGACAAGCAAGTCCTAATGTCAAACTGGCTGCTTAGGAACTAGTACAGTACAGTTCAAATACAGATTATTTCAGTTCATCGAAAAGCTGCACCTTAATGTTTATTTTATTTTATATTTTTTTGAGTGAAGATTCACAGTTTAATAAAAAATAAAAAACCCAAAACTAATAGTTTATGTTTTGTGAGTACTAGTAGCCTACAGTAAAGTTCAAATACAGATTATTTCAGTTCATCGAAATGCTGCACCTTAATATGTATTTTATTATATTTTGTATTTATTTGAGTGAATACATTATTCACAGTTTAATAATAATTAAAAAATATATATATATATATGTTTTGTTTTGTGAAAAAAAATTCTGCTGTACCGAACCGAACCGTGACCAAAAAACCGAGCTACGTACCGAACCGAAATGTTTGTGAACCGTTACACCCCTAGTACCCATACAAAATACACAATTTTGGTTCTGCTTAACGGTTCCTAAACGCGGTAGACCCTGTATTCCAGCGGGTCCGTCTGTGCCGCGGTGACCCGGTGGAATACAGGGACTGGCCATCTGTTCTGGAGAATCACAGAACGGCCGTTCGTCAGCGGGCCGTTGACGGCCGGCACCGCCCTTAATTTTTTAAACGGCATCATGTAAGTTGCGGCGACAGAGGTCCACAGTTGCCCCGCAGCGAGGCTCCCCCGCCCTCCAGTAGACAGTTCACGAGCTCAGTCACTTCATAACACCAAAGATGGGTCGCGGTAAACGCTCTGAAGTGAGGCTCCACTACACTAAGAAAGAAAAAGACAAGGCACAGAGCTATGCCTGTCTTTTGGTAACGAGCATTCTCCACATCGAGACGGGTAAAGTTTAACCACACCTCGGAGCGCGTTCTCTCCACCGTGTGTGTTGCTGCATGTAGCAGCTGTGTGTGTTGCTGCATGTAGCAGCTGCGTATGTGTAAACTGTCCCGCCCCTTCGCACACAGACGGGAGAGAGAGATCTCTCGTCTGGATTTGAAAGATCGAAAATACTAAAAAGAATCATAGACGCACGTTTGCAGTCTTTTTGCATATTAGAAACGGAGTCAGCTTAGATGTGTGCTGTTAGTGACCCTGCTTCACTATGAACGCACCACTCCTCACCTATGGTTGCTGCTCGAGTTTGACCTCTTCCCCTCTCCGCAGGTCTTTGATGTAGTCGAGCCTTGCAGTTGAGATGAGTGATCAGAAAAATGGCGGTGACCACGAGGATGGGATTCAACATCAAGTGCAGTCTATGCATAAATCTGAATTAGACACCACTATCAGAGTTTTTCGAACGGCATATACAATTGGCAAACATAGCCGGCCATTCACAGACATGCCAATTGATTTGAATGTACAGAAACTGAATGGGCTGAACGTGGGCAGGGTTTTGCACTCCAATAAAACCTGTGGCGAAATCATCGACCACATAGCTCATGAGCTGAAGAAAAAAATGGCAAAAGACATTACAGAAAACCAAAGAAAACTCTGTGTTTTGGTCGATGAATCTACCACTAATAGTGGTAGAAACGGTGCTTGTTGTGTGTCTACGCTCAGCATTAGCTGATGCTGAGCCCGAAACGTTTTTTTGGGAGCTGATCGAGTTGGATGGAACAACGGCTGATGACATCACAAAGGCGTTAATGGAGTGTCTTGGAAGAGATTTTAACGAGGACTTTTTAGGTCAGTGTTTCGTTTCTTTTGCATGTGATGGGGCTTCAGTCATGCTAGGGAAGAGAACAGGCGTTGCTACCCAGTTGTGTAGTAAATTCCCAAGCCTGTTTGTGTGGCACTGCTCCAATCATCGTCTAGAGCTGGCAGTTGGGGATGTGGTCAAGGAGGTCTCAGGGCTCAATCATTTCCAGATCTTTTTTGACAAACTCTATTCCTTGTTCCATGCCTCCCCCAAAAATCAGAGGCAGTTAGCGCAGTGTGCGCAAGCAGTCGGACAGCGTCTCCTGGTGATAGGGCATGTTTTGTCCATCCGCTGGGTGGCTTCAAGTGAAAGGAGCGTCAGAGCAGTCTGGGAAAACTACCGAGTGCTTCATGATCACTTCACAAATGCTGCAAACGACACGAGCAGGGATTCCAGAGACAGAGCAAAGTACAAGGGCCTGGATGATGTGCTCACATCTGCAACGTTTGTCAGCAATCTGGGACTGATGTACGATGCGCTCACAGAGCTCAGTGACCTCTCTCGGCAACTCCAAAAAAGAGAGATGACACTGCCTACAGCAGATAGGCTCTTAACTCGAGAAATACGAGTTTTTGAATCCATGGTCACCATGCCTGGCCCACACATGACTACAGTTCATACAGCTCTAGCTGAGAAGTCCTTCAAGGGTGTTGCCCTGCGTGAGAATGGCAGGCTTGTACAGATTCATGCAGGTCAGTTTTTTCCGCAGTATGGTAGAGAATCTGAGACACAGAATGACTTCCACAACCTCCTCTCATGTCAGCACAAGAGAAATCCCATTACATGGCCGGGAGGCCCGGGACAATCAGCTAATCCAGGACATGAAAGTTATCCATCCTGGAAGTTGGCCTGAAGAGGAGTTAGACGTACAGTATGGGGACGTAGAGGTGCTACGTTTGTGCGAAGTGCTGAAAGTGGACAGAAGAGAGACTGTTCAGGGCTTTCGCGAATACAAGGAAACCAGGGCATCCCGTACACCTGCTGCCATGGAGCCTCTACTGAAAGCAGTCCGAACCATCGCTGTCTCCACTAGTGAGTGTGAGCGGGCATTCAGCTGCATGAACGATATCCTTACTGCAAAAAGGAATGCTCTCTCTGTCAGCCGACTGTCCAGCCTGGTTTTCATTAAATGTAATGGACCATCACTAGGACAGTTCAATCCGGAACAGTATGTGAGGTCCTGGCTGGCAAAGGGAAGGAGAAGTGCTGATGAAAGAGCCTGTCCAGCTCCAGCCCCTGATACTGATGTCCCCAAGGCCTTCTGGAGCCTTTTCTAACAATGTGAAGTATATTGCAAAGCAGCTCACCCAGTGAGAAGACTTTTGGCATAATGTGCCGATTTGTACAGATCCTGGAGATAGAAGGACTTCAGACCAACCAGGGAGTTATCTGATCAGCTTGGTGTTCAATGTAACTCTTTACCATGGCTCAGACGTTGTTACTTGCAGTTACAGTTTCTCATTTTAGATTGTGCAAATTTTGCATTTGTTTTTACATGTTCTTTGTTCATGCTCTTTATCATTTTTCTGAGTTGGAAAGTTAGATTGCATTCAAAATGTACAGAAATACTTAATTTTGTTAAAGCTTTTTATAAAAAATGCTTCTGACCAGAGCTTTGTTTCCTTGTCATTAATGTTGAACACCACCTGAAAGGTCTCTGCTTCATGTGTCTTCAGCAGAAGATCTAGACTTTGATTGCTATATTTTCAGTTAATATTGACCTTACTTTAGCCATATCCGCTGCCTATCATAAAAAATGTTAAGTACAGTGAACCTTTCTAAAATATACAGTAGTAAAGAGACAAACCCACCAGCATTATAGTAGCCAAATTCTTGTTTGTGGGCTGTATATATAAAATTGACTTGAAAAAGTTGCTGATTTTAGAGTACTGGCACCTTTTTCATTCCAATTCAAGCACTGACTACCCCTATATAAAACATACTACAGTACATAATTACAGTTAACCATTGCTTGAATACATTCAATTGACTTTATTTCCAAAGGATAATTTAGTATTATTCATGCTTTCCAAGAAGTCCAGTGGGGCCTATTTAAATCACATAAACCTAGATAGACAACATACACAAACCTATTTACGTTTCTACCTTAAACATGACCCTCCAACTTTTGTACTTGCTGTTTAATTTGTGATCGTTGATCACACAACGGTTGATTTTTTTCCTCCGAAAAGTGCTTATTATGACGATTTGTGATTCTCATTGGAATCAGTTGTAATAGTTTGGGGCTGAGAATCAATCCTGAGGTGGCCACTTTGTTTCCTTTCCCAGTAACCTAAAGCTTAGATTCTATACCAGCTGTATACTGGCAAGGAGGCAGACAGACAGAATAAACATGTTTACAATGTTTATCGATAGATGTGCTGTAAAGCTAAGATTCTATAACAGCTGCATACTGGCAACAACTGGGTTTTGAAGGTTTTAACGTAAAAGCAATGGAAGAGGAAGGGGAGTGCGCCATCTAGTGGCTAAACGTTATGAGTTGCACCTTTTATAAATAATTACATTTTAATCAGCTTTCCTTTGTAAAATAGTTTGTTAGGTTGCAAAGGGAAATGTTATACCTTTAAATCAAACAACATAGGCCTATAGCCTCACATGGGCTTTGGGCACCGTGAACAAGACGTGCGGAGTGGGGTGTGCTACAAAACGCTAGATCCTGTCAACATTGTGGCCAGATGGGCTAACCAGGGTCGGCTCTAGAACAAATCAAATGGGGGGGCAATCATTTACCAAGGGGGGGCACACACTGCCGTCAACAACCAACACACAAACACCAACGCAACTTCAATTTAAAAAAACATGCTGAAAAGTCTATTGTCTTTCACACACATTGCAGGGTGTAGTGCTATTGTATAGCGCACCTATGACTTGTGCATACATGCACGGTTGTGGCACAACCACCAAAACAGAAACATATAAGGACAGAGGGTGTCGTTTTCTCATACTGATATTCTGCACAAACTGTGCTGTTGTATTTGTTGTAAAGTGTCTTTACTGTAGGTTATTTTTTATTATATGTACAGCACTTTGGCTCGACCAAAAATCGTTGAAAAATGTGCTATATAAATCAAACTTGATTTGATTTGATATGGACATAGGCCACCATATAAAAAGTGTGCAAATGTATTTAGTATCCTATCCATGTGAACATGTTTTAGGTGGGGGGTGGACCTAACCTCCTCTAGGAGGGTCTGGGGGCATGCTCCCCCGGGAAGATTATTTTTAAAATATTGAAGTTAAATGCATCAATCTGGTGCACTTTGAGAGAAAAATGAAGAGATCTATGGATAGCCTACATCTCTCAGCATCCATATGAAACAGAACTGTACACAGATTTACTTTTTCTTTATGGATATTTTACTAATCATTCCCCTTTTAAACTGTATTCTTGTGTTACTGTCCTATAGTATTTCATACCCGTTTTTCATTTATTCTCTCTTTAACAACTATAATGATCATATAAAGGTATTCCTCGAAAATACTTACATAAATGGTGACCAAACCGTTTGAGACCCACTGAGATAACTTACACTAAAGTGAACTATCTAAACACTGAGAGAGTCCTTACCTCACTGAGCTGACGTTATAAGATCCTCTCAGTCTGACAGGAGAGGACTCTCCTCCACCTTGGTGTAGAAACAGCCCTTTATATCCGTTAGCATAGCTAGCTAACCAGATGCTAACAACATTCCACGTTACCACTCGCGCACTCACAAAATGTGCTCGTGCCACACAGAGCCGAGCTTGAATGAAACACAGAGACCCATGTACTTGTACTGTACTGTATATCATATTATTTTCGATGGCTTTACTGTATAATCAGTATAACAGATGAACAGATCGCCACTGGGCTTTCATCTAAACACACAGCCACGTAATGATAACAAACAAAAGGTCGGGGGTCATTGGTCAAGCAACACACCAATCAGAGAGCAGCAGTGAGCACAGCTCAGGCTGTGTTTTATATTTGTATTCTTTATTTCTGATGTATTTCACAAAAAAAACCTTTAGTAGAAACGTTTTCACTGAAATGATTAAAAAAAGAAAAAAACCGCAAAGTGGCAAGGCTTGCCAACCCTGCGTTGGGGGGGCACAGTGACTCATTTGGGGGGGCATGGCCCGCGAATGACCCCCCATGACGCCGACCCTGGGGCTAACGCCTCTGTGTTCTGAATGTTCTAAAACGTCTCTGGATAACGTTAGCCTGGGAAAGCGGAGTCATATGAGCAGGCAGGCACGCCAGGCAGAGTGGCAGACTGACAGGCTGACAGGCTGACTTGTGTTGTCGGTAGGCGGTGGCAGAGGCTTTTGCGGAAGTGTATGAAAGCGGAGTCATATGACTAGCGACTCGAGCACCGGAGAGAAAAAATGCTACCTAGATATGGATAACATTCCTGGGACACGGTGATTAACAACCACAACGAAAACGGTAACCTAATCCAACAATCCTATTTAGACACAGGCAATAACGTTATATCCGGTCATTGAACTATCACCGTAACGAGTGCTTCATCCTTAACACTAACAGTTAGCTGTTAAGCTAATATAACAGTCAGGTGTTGAATAGATGTTGAGGTTTTAAGATAGCTGTTTATAATTCCTGACTGTTTGTCTCTGAATGTGTCCTCAGATGGAGGAGATTAAAGTGTCCCCTGACTATAACTGGTTCAGAAGCACAGTGCCCCTGAAAAGAGTAAGTACCTGATGATGTGTGATGGTGGTTCATAACCACTGGCCCAGTGCTTAGTACAGGACAGAGGCGCATGTGACATGATGCATAGACATATGGACAGGAACAGAAATAAAACAGTATGCATTTCGAATGAAACTAGGCATGATGTGTTATACTAGGGATCTCTCTGTGATAACAAGCTGAGCTACTTATCAAACATGTGTTTGCTCAGAGCTGGTCCTCATTGTCCTGCAGAAAGATGACATTTGCATGTGTGCCTGATTACACTGTGTGTCGGTCCCAGGAGAGTTGAGTTCAGTGTTGCACCATCTGACCGTCAGTAAGTAGTCCAAACAGAGCTTAACCCGGACCAACTTGACATTTACCTCCATAGCATTTGTCCTGCGGAGCTGTGAAGGATTAACAACATTATAAAGTGTTGGTTCTTTAAAAACACGGCTACTGGTATAAACATTTAATAAGAAAAATAATGTGAGATAATAAACACATCATATCATTACTTATATCAACTATGAACAATTACTTTTTCTCACTCATCAGTTCTTAGGTATTTGTGTGCTCTGAACCCTCCCATATATATATATATATATATATATATATATATATATATATTTAGAAACAGGATAATCTCATATAACATACATTGGAAGAATAAGAAGTTGATCCAATTGGAACCCCAGCACAATAATTACAGTTTAAGGTGGGACTACATTTCTGATGAGAAATAGAATAGGCTTCAGCCTGCTATTGCTGGGCTCCAAGATCCTTTATGTACTTTCCTTGGAAAGGGGAGCACGTTTTGGTGGAAATTCTTGAGAAATACCAATAATTAATCCCAAGAATACCACCTGACTTTCTGTGTAAAAGTACAAATCCTCCAAACGGACAGACGTTCTGTCCTCACTCCCTCCTTCTTAGCGCCTGCCTGAGGGGAGAGAGAGGGATCATTGAGAGTATTGAAAACTCTTTTTATTGAACTCATGGATCACACTCTGTTGTGTCTGGGTCGTCTCTGCTCTTCCTGTTTATTCTTGACATTCAGATTTTCACATGACCCCATATTACAAAATAAGATACTGTCACATGATGACCTCACTGAGCCGGTGTTACAGACTGACACTGCAGAGGACCCAGAGACGTCTCTGTCCCACATGTTCATCAGTCATCCTCACATGCTGACTGTGACACAGTGCAGGTTATTCTGGCATCATGGCTTCATCACAACATTCTCACAGTGTTTATTCTCTGTGATGACTTTAGAGCCCAATCAGGTCAAAGTATCTGAGATATCACAAAACAAACAAAAGCAGGTATTTCAGGACATGAAATACCTGCTTTTGTTGATCATGTTTGTTCATGTTGTAGCCAGACCTCCCCAGTTCCTCTTTTGATTGTTTTGCATCAGGTACAGTCTGAATATGTTCAGTATTGTTAATCGAGTCATAAGGCCAGTGGGTGAAAATGAGTCTTTGTAACGTTTATTTTGTAACCATGAGGTAAACACACCTCTACCATAGATTATTATATGTGTATTATTACAAACTTCTTCTGTTTCGTCTATGGTCTCATATTTTATACTTCAAGTCAAATATGGCGATATAGCATAGTCTGTAGGGAGGTTGCTTTGGAACGGAGCAAGGACTGAAAGTGAACTAGAACTTTGAGAGTTTCCAGTTCTCCTACCGGGCCCTGCTGTAGGCCCTTGAGCAAGACACCAGTCCCCCACACTGCTCCTCTGGTGCTGTAAAGTAGTCAGCCAGTCGGTAGCTGCCCACCGCTCCTAATACCAGGATTGGTTAATAGCAGAGTCTAAACTGAACTGTGTGTGAGAGGTATTCAAATTCATCCATTTCCTAATAATTCCATCAGTGTGTTCCCCGTGGCCTGGTTTAAAAATCGTGTGTGAATAAAAGCTAAGAGTTTGTTTAGTTTTCATAAATTAGTATCTATTTTCCTCACCTTGTGTTTGTATTACCACCAGATCATTGTGGATGATGATGACAGTAAGGTGTGGTCGCTGTATGACGCCGGCCCCAAGAGCATCAGGTGTCCCATCATCCTGCTGCCCCCCGTCAGCGGGACAGCTGAGGTGTTCTTCCAGCAGGTGCTGGCTCTGACAGGGTGGGGCTACAGGGTCATCTCGGTGAGCGCCACTCAAAACCTATCTTCCAATTATACAGCTTCATAAAACGTATGCTGATTTTCCTTCTGGATTAGTCTCCATTCATCTCCGAATTGTTGTCTTGTCCATACATTTGATGAGGATTGTCTATCTTAAGTTTCGCAGAGCTTAATGGGGCAGAAATGCCAACAATTCTGAAGATCAAAATAGTTGATACATTTTGTGTTAATAGAGTGGTGCAGCAACGAGTTGTAAAACCTGGAAATTAGTCAGCATTATTTCACTTCTGATTCCCTTGTCTTAGGAATGTTTTTTTGAAGGTGTGTTTGGTTAGATGCCTGAACAAATATCTGTGGTTAGCACAAGCTTTAAAGATCTTTACATGTTGTTCTTCAACATAACATTTGTCAGATAGTACCCCACTGTCAAATCTCTGAAATTGAGTGTCTAAATGAGACTACTAAACGTCATTACAGTGAACATAATCCGCCTTTAGCTTAGCAGTGGTGATTTTTGCCAAAGCTTCTGCAATATTCCAAACTCCAATTGAAAATCCCATTGCTTTTTGTTGCTAACTTTCCGGTTTGGCCTACACATCATCACTGCACCACTCTATAAACGCATTGATTATTTGACTTATTAGTTATCATATTGTCCTGGATAGATGTGTGTAAATGTCTGGTGTTGATATGTTGTGTGTGTGCTTCCAGCTGCAGTATCCTGTGTACTGGGATCTCATGGAGTTCTGTGACGGCTTCCGGAAGCTTCTCGATCACCTGCAGTTAGATAAAGTAAGTCTGTGTTTTCGTTCACAGCTGAGCATTATTATTTTCTTTACCCATGATTGTTAATGTGTGTGTGATCTAGCACAGATAAAGAAACAGACACACTCACACCAGGACAGCAGAAGGGACACACTGAAAGTGGACATGTAAAAATGCAGGGGGGCCACACTGCTCAGAGGGGTCTTTGTTTGCCCGCTGCTTACAAGCCAATACAAACCATTGGCAACAGGATTTCTCCATGTGATTTTGGATAGTTGCTGTACATAATCTCTGTGTCAAACACACGTTTATGATACTTACAAGTTGAGTTCAGCAGGATAATCTCCACATATTAACCACTTTATGATTTCTGAAGTAAAAAGCTAACGTAAGGCTATAAAGGAACTACAGCAAGGTCACATGACTTCACAAGGAGGCTAAAGTTCAGTATGATGACCTTTAGTAGTCTTATTTAGACATTTGATAGCAACCGCTGTTAATAAGAAACATAAAGGCTTTAGACATTCACCATTGAAAATGTCAACCAGGTAAAATGCTGACTCATTTCCCAGCTTTAGGACTCATTCTTGCAGCTCTCTATAGGACTGTAAATAACGCAGGTTAGTCACCCCTCTTATCTAATGATGGTGTGTCCCCTGACTCTGCAGGTCCATCTGTTCGGAGCGTCCCTGGGGGGGTTCTTGGCTCAGAAGTTTGCAGAGTGCACACACAAGTCTCCCAGAGTGCACTCTCTCATCCTGTGTAATTCATTCAGTGACACCTCCATCTTTAACCAGATGTGGACAGCAAACAGGTGCATTAAAGATTCCATCACACACCTACCTCTCCGTGTTTAAGTTCATTCATATTAATGTCTGCATGTCCCTCCAGTTTCTGGTTGATGCCATGCTTCATGTTGAAGAAGATTGTTCTGGGGAACTTTGCTAAAGGACCTGTGGACCCCAAAATGGCAGATGCAATTGACTTCATGGTGGACAGGGTAAGAGGACATGTATGTGTGTAGACCAGGGATGGGCAACTTTGAGGATAGTGAGGGCCAAAACATTTTTTTCCTCACTACCACTTTGTGACCATGCACTTCCATCGGCAGGATACTATATCCACAACATTTGAATAGCCAACTTTAGCTAATTTAATGAAGAGAACTAAATATATACTGGCAATAAACGTTTATTGTACCAAACACCAACACTGAGTTTAACAACTAATATTCATCTTTGTATTGTGTTTCTACTCTTCCCTCACATTCCATTACATAAAACCATGAACATATGCATTGTTCTGACCTTCACCCACAGCTGGATCAGTAAGCTGTACATCTTAATGAGATATGTGTGGCCTCTCCTGCTGCTGCACAATAGACTGAATGTCAATATCAACATGTGTACATCCGATTTGCATGAGATTGAACAGTGTCAGTCTGTTTCTCTCCCTTCACTCGATGTGCTTCATTGTAGAGAAGTTGCTCTCGCAGATGTAAGTGCTGCCAAACATGCTGGCCATTGAGAGCGCAAAATCCCTGAGGAGTGGAAAGCGGGACTCGGGTAGCAGTCTCCAAAGAAATTCCCCTCTCCTGGCGCTTTGCTAGAAAGGGGTCTGACTGTTCGCACATTTCAAGCTGCAGCTCAGGGGGCTGCTCTCTGATAGCAGCAGAGGGGGCTCAGTGAATAACTCGATGCATGGTGTGGAAATCTTGAAAGTGCTTCTTAAACTGCTGCTGCAGTGTTTTGCGCATCTCTTCACATGAGGGGAAGTGTGCCAGATTAGGACGGTCGGCTGAAAATACCTCTTTAAACAGAGTCAGTTTAGTAACAAATGTGCATATCTCCTGTAGGGCCTGGCTCATTTCGTGTAACCGCATATTCAGGTGATTAAGATGCGAGGTAATGTCCGCAAGGAAAGCCATGTCAAGAAGAAAATCTGTATTCCTGAGTTTTGCGCAGTACGCACTTGTATCACATTGGATGGTGTCCTCCAAGAACACGGGGATTTCAGCACGTAGCGCAAAAAACCTCTCCAAGCATTTTCCACGGCTCATCCCCCTTATCTCTGTGTGCATCTGTAAATCACCTTCTCTTCATCCAAAAAGGATACAAACTTCCTATGATTGAGAGACCGGTTCCCTCCTCGAATCAGATTAGTAGTCTTGGTAACTAGATCCATGACATGGCTGAAGTTCATTGATTTGGCACACAGAGCCTCCTGCAATATCAAAATGAAATTGGATTTAGCTTTATTTTTTTTACGAAGAATACCCACATTCGAAACCATTAGAATAGCTAACAATAACGTTACCCACCTGATGTATGATGCAGTGCAGTATTGGAGAGTCAAAGCCACTCTGGCGGAGGAGGCCGGCAAATCCAGTGCGCTTTCCTTGCATTGCTGGCGCACCATCTGTGACAACAGCTGAGAGCTTGTCAAAGCCTCCGTGCGCACTTACAACATTTTCAACAGCGGCGAAAATATCTTGTCCTTTGGTAGCGCCATGCAAATAAACCAGTTTCAATAGCTCCTCGTGCACTTCAAATGAACTGTTAATGGCCCATGTGTAGATGAGAAGCTGGCTCACATCAGTCACATCGGTGCTCTCATCCAACGCTAAGGAAACGTATGCAGTCATGCATGACTTGTTTTACCTTTTGTTCGACATTATTTTATATGTCAAATATTCTTCGAGTCACTGTCCGACGGGACAAATTGACGGTTTCAACGTTTAGTAGCCATGTTGTCATCTCCGAATGCTTTAGCCATCTGGACTGCACACCTCTTCACCATTTCGCCGTCAGACAGGGGCTTCTTAGCTTTAGCAAGCTCAAAGGAAACGGCATAAGACGCCCTGAGAGACGATTCCTGTGTAATCGTGGCTCTGGTAAAAAAAAGTCTGCTGCTGGCATATTTTCCCTTTTTAGGTCATTGACGACGGCGGCTCTGGCAGCTCCTGTGTACTTGTCATATTTGTCTTTGTGGGTGCTGTTGTAGTGGCGACTTAAATTGTAGTCCATCATTGCCGATTTAGTTTCAAGACACACCAAACACATACGTTTGCCTTTGAATCCTGTAAACAGATCATCTGTTTGCCATTTTGTTGGAAGACACGGTTTTCTTGGTCCAGTTTTCTTTTTTGGGCACTCGTGTTTCTTTTCCCGCCAGAGGAGGAAGGCCGCGAGGTAAACAGAAGAAGACAATCTACACTTGGCTGCAGGCCTCCTGAATTTGGGTCGAGCGCCTTCTAGCGGTGAATATTATGAATTACAAGTGGGGGTCTGGTTCAAATGATTTGCTTGTTTACAACTGTGAAACCAATATATGTTTTCACACAAAGTGAGGGCGGTGGCCGCGTGCCGCTAGTTGCCCATCCCTGGTGTAGACTGTGAGAGGGGACATACACATGCAACACATTTCTCCGAGCAACCATAACCAGCTAACCAGACCAGCTGATCTGGCCTTTTTGTGTGTGTATTAAAATATAGCCCATAGTACAGCTGTGTTTTCCCTAGAAAGGGCTCTTTGTCTCATCTCTACATTACTTGAAACCTGTTTAAAGATCATGTGACATTTTAATAGCTGCACTCATAAAATGTTTTGGTGAAAAACTGAGCAGATGTTTAGCTCTGGTCAAGGATAGCCCTGCACTGAAAGGTTCAAATGATTTATATTCAGCAAAGGCTGATATTCAGGGAATCTAGGAAAGATATCTGCCGGCTGTGATTGGTTAATCCTCGTCACGTGACAACAGTGTGCACGGCGACCATTGTGTCCCTGTGAAGTGTGTAACGTCTCTGTGTGTTTCCCTCTGCCTCCCTGTGTGTGTGTGTGGTGTGTGTGTGTGTGTGTGGTGTTGTGTGTGTGGTGTGTGTGTGTGTGGTGTGTGGGTGTGTGTGTGTGTGGTGTGTGTGTGTGTGGTGGTGTGTGTGTGTGTGTGTTTGTGGGTGTGTGTTTGTGTGTGTTGTGTGTTGTGTGTGTGTGTGTGTGTGTTGTGTGTGTGTGCGTGTGTGTGTGTTGTGTGTTGTGTTGTGTGTGTGTGTGTGTGTGTTCTAGTTGGAGAGTCTGAACCAAAAGTGAGTTAGCATCACACGGCTAACACTCAACTGTCAAAACTCTTATGTGGAGCCGCACAAAATAAAAGAGGTCGCTGTGACCATCATAGATGTAAGTTTTGAACGTGTCTCACTCTTACACTGTCCATTCGTGCATATTTCTACTGCAATAACCTACAAGCGTGTCTCTCTGAATGTCGAGGTGTTTGATCAGAGCGCTCTGTCACTGGAAGCCAAGGAGGAGATGTATAAACTGTACCCTAATGCGAGGAGAGCTCACCTGAAAACAGGAGGGAACTTCCCCTACCTGTGCAGGAGCGCCGAGGTCAACCTCTACATACAGGTACGCTCTGCTCTTTAATCCTCCGCCATCCACTGCAGGGTTCTTTACACTATAATGACCAGCTCGCTGCACATTAGCCTGCTTACTACACAGCTACTTACTAAATAAATCAGTAATTTCACACAACTCATTGATTTAAACATGATCATATTGCTTCCCCTAAGACAAAATAGTCCATTGTGCATCAACGGTTAAACTGCGGCGACAGCAAGGTGACTTAAAATGACGGCAGCACTGATCAAGTTTTTCTTTAACTGTCAAAGTCTGTTCAGTTTCTTTTCCATGAACCAGTCTTTAAACACGGCCGAGCCCATACCGTGTTCCTATTAGTGTTTACTTCCTGTCTGTCTCCTTCTGCTGTTCCTATTAGTGTTTACTTCCTGTCTGTCTCCTTCTGCTGTTCCTATTAGTGTTTACTTCCTGTCTGTCTCCTTCTGCTGTTCCTATTAGTGTTTACCTCCTGTCTGTCTCCTTCTGCTGTTCCTATTAGTGTTTACTTCCTGTCTGTCTCCTTCTGCTGTTCCTATTAGTGTTTACTTCCTGTCTGTCTCCTTCTGCTGTTCCTATTAGTGTTTACCTCCTGTCTGTCTCCTTCTGCTGTTCCTATTAGTGTTTACTTCCTGTCTGTCTTCTTCTGCTGTTCCTATTAGTGTTTACTTCCTGTCTGTCTCCTTCTGCTGTTCCTATTAGTGTTTACTTCCTGTCTGTCTTCTTCTGCTGTTCCTATTAGTGTTTACCTCCTGTCTGTCTCCTTCTGCTGTTCCTATTAGTGTTTACTTCCTGTCTGTCTTCTTCTGCTGTTCCTATTAGTGTTTACTTCCTGTCTGTCTCCTTCTGCTGTTCCTATTAGTGTTTACTTCCTGTCTGTCTTCTTCTGCTGTTCCTATTAGTGTTTACTTCCTGTCTGTCTCCTTCTGCTGTTCCTATTAGTGTTTACCTCCTGTCTGTCTTCTTCTGCTGTTCCTATTAGTGTTTACCTCCTGTCTGTCTCCTTCTGCTGTTCCTATTAGTGTTTACTTCCTGTCTGTCTCCTTCTGCTGTTCCTATTAGTGTTTACCTCCTGTCTGTCTCCTTCTGCTGTTCCTATTAGTGTTTACCTCCTGTCTGTCTTCTTCTGCTGTTCCTATTAGTGTTTACCTCCTGTCTGTCTCCTTCTGCTGTTCCTATTAGTGTTTACCTCCTGTCTGTCTTCTTCTGCTGTTCCTATTAGTGTTTACTTCCTGTCTGTCTCCTTCTGCTGTTCCTATTAGTGTTTACCTCCTGTCTGTCTTCTTCTGCTGTTCCTATTAGTGTTTACCTCCTGTCTGTCTCCTTCTGCTGTTCCTATTAGTGTTTACCTCCTGTCTGTCTTCTTCTGCTGTTCCTATTAGTGTTTACCTCCTGTCTGTCTTCTTCTGCTGTTACTATTAGTGTTTACCTCCTGTCTGTCTCCTTCTGCTGTTCCTATTAGTGTTTACCTCCTGTCTGTCTTCTTCTGCTGTTCCTATTAGTGTTTACCTCCTGTCTGTCTCCTTCTGCTGTTCCTATTAGTGTTTACCTCCTGTCTGTCTCCTTCTGCTGTTCCTATTAGTGTTTACTTCCTGTCTGTCTTCTTCTGCTGTTCCTATTAGTGTTTACCTCCTGTCTGTCTTCTTCTGCTGTTCCTATTAGTGTTTACCTCCTGTCTGTCTCCTTCTGCTGTTCCTATTAGTGTTTACCTCCTGTCTGTCTCCTTCTGCTGTTCCTATTAGTGTTTACCTCCTGTCTGTCTTCTTCTGCTGTTCCTATTAGTGTTTACCTCCTGTCTGTCTCCTTCTGCTGTTCCTATTAGTGTTTACCTCCTGTCTGTCTCCTTCTGCTGTTCCTATTAGTGTTTACCTCCTGTCTGTCTTCTTCTGCTGTTCCCTTCAGTGTTACTTCCTGTCTGTCTTCTCTTGGTTTCTCTGTCCTCCAGCTCCAGCGTCCTTAGCAATGGTCTGCTATAGATAAATAGCAGACTGCTGAAAGTCCAAATTGACCTATCAGAATCTAGTAATAATCTAAGAACTGGTGGTGTGCAGTCCTCAGGTGGACTGACTGATGTTTTTGGTCGCGTGATCGGATGGTGGTGATCCAATCATAGGAGTCATAGGGTTACAACCACACACACCTGCAGACACAGTGGTTGTCTGCTGTGCCGTTTGGTTTTGATTGTGTCTTTAGTTTATTTTGTATGACGCTGCTTGTTTGTTTGCACAGATCCACCTGCGTCAGTTTCACGGGACGAGGTACGCCGCCATAAGTCCGTCTATGGTGAGCGCAGAGGAGCTGCAGGTGCAGGAGAGCCAGCTTTCTCAGCATGAGGATGACGACCAATCAGAGGATTCCTGCCTGCAAGCTGACCAATGAGAGGGAAGGATGTTCCCTCTCCATCCTTTCATAGGACGTTCTCCACTTTTCTATGGAGCGAGTCAACTGAGAATATTTTTATTCAACAGATGCAGCAATATTTTGATAATGAATTGTATATAAATGATACTCTGCCGCGTTGCTTTAAAAACCTACAACACTTTGCCTTACGTGGAATGAAAATGATAATTGTTGCACTCATAAACTGCCTGAACTGTTCTGCCTGAACTGTTAATGTCTGTGTAAAATAAATACTGAGTACCAGCCAGCGGTGAACTGGTCCCCTGTGAGCAGAGATGGACAGCGTGCTGATGGACTGAGTTTCCACGGTGTGAGCAGCAGGAGTGTGTTCAACTACCAAATCTTCAGCCACTGTAACATGAAGGTCACTGGATGATTTTGAAATGTGAAGCTTCAGAAAGATGCACAATGTTTATTCAAATCTGAACTACAGACTTGTTACACTCTTTCTCTGCTCCTGAACACTTGAAAAATAAATAAAATGATGTGCTGTGCATTCTATAAGAGATCATGTATACATTCTCTACACACCATCAAACATGTTCTCTCCTTTTGGTGACTTTCTAACAAGTGGATGTTCATTCGATTGTGGAAGAATTTCAGAATGTGCTGTAAACTTCCCTCCAGTGTAGCAATCTGTCCAGCGTCTCCTCAGCCCTGCACACACTTCATTCTGACTGTTTAGTTTACCTTTATGTAATAAAATATGATCATGTCATGTGACGAAGAACCATCCACACACAACACAATGTGCTAAACATATATATATATATATATATACACATATATATATACATATATATATATATATATATACACATATATACAGGGACGTGCACAGACATTTGGAGGGGCTTTTGCTCTAAACTGGAAAAAGGGTGCGAGGCTATGACGCCTTCTTCTTCGGCTGTTATAGCAACCTGGCGTTACATCTCTATGGGCGGCAAATATGAATCTGACAAGCGAAATACCGTCCTTTTAAACGCCCATAATTATAATAATATAATGATATTTATGAATAAATACATGTGTGAGTACATATAAGTGTGTGTATATGAATAAATGTATATATAAAATAGTATCATTAAATATATATATATAAAATAGTATCATTAAATAATGCTGTCAAATAAATGAAGTGCACAGTAATAGTAATATTCAATATTCTGCTGATAAGATAAGATATTTAAAACGTCTTTTGTTTGTCCTGAAAACGACATTTGAGAATACACACAGGCTATTTATTACGGTGGCCCTGAAGTGCAAGACCCTACAGCATTTCAGAAAACACCACAGCATTTCACAAAACACAACAGCATTTCACAAAACACTACAGCATTTCAGAAAACGCCACAGCATTTCAGAAAACACAACAGCATTTCAGAAAACACCACAGCATTTCACAAAACACTACAGCATTTCACAAATTGCCACAGCATTTCAGAAAACGCCACAGCATTTCAGAAAACACAACAGCATTTCAGAAAACGCCACAGAATTTCACAAAACAGCACAGAATTTCACAAAACAGCACAGCATTTCACAAAACACCACAGCATTTCACAAAACACCACAGCATTTCAGAAAACGCCACAGAATTTCACAAAACAGCACAGCATTTCACAAAACACCACAGCATTTCACAAAACGCCACAGCATTTCACAAAACACCAGAGCATTTCAGAAAACACCACAGCATTTCACAAAACACTACAGCATTTCACAAAACGCCACAGCATTTCACAAAACGCCACAGCATTTCAGAAAACACAACAGCATTTCAGAAAACACCACAGCATTTCACAAAACACAACAGCATTTCACAAAACACTACAGCATTTCACAAAACGCCACAGCATTTCAGAGAACGCCACAGCATTTCACAAAACACAACAGCATTTCAGAAAACACCACAGCATTTCACATTGGACGGAAAGGGTATTCCTTTAGTGATGTTTGTGATTGGACAGAGCCAGCCAGAGAAGCACTGCTGTGATTGGTTGTTTTTGCTGCCAGTCAAGAAATGACGCTTCGTGATTGGTCAACACCCGACAGCGAAATATGTCCCAACACATCAGCCGTTAGCACACACTCAGAGCTCACAGCTCCTCATATCTGTTCAGAAACTGGACAAAAGTTAAACATGTACAAACCACAGACTGTCTGTGTCATGGCGAATACAGTCGCTGCTTTATTTATGTCTGTATGACGTTGTTGTGAGTGTGGACGGAGCAGCTACAGGTTAGTTTAGTCTGATGGATCCGATTCTATTCAGAAAAGACGCATTTTAAAAGCTGTTCACCTGCCGTCTTGTCTGCAGACTTGTCAAAGCGTTAATTCATGGTTTTTACTAACCGGTATCAGTATGTTGTTACTTCGGCATCACTTTGAAACGTGTATTATAATTAAATCACGGTCAAATATGTTCATTTTGTTGTAGTTGGTATCTCCCATAGAATGTACATGGAGATACGCCCCGCCCCCTCTCAGCGCCTCTTGTTTGAATGACAGGACCAAACACAGCTGACAGCCGCGGTGAAACTCGAGCGATTAGAGCGATGCGAATATTGGGTGGTCTACCATAGTATTTACATGGAGATAAGCCCCTTAAAAACCATGAATTAATAAAGCATTAATTCTGTGTTTACTCCTGTCATTCAAACAAGACGCTGGAGAGGGGGCGGGCCGTATCTCCATGTAAATCCTATCGGAATCGGATCGATCAGGCTAAACTAACCTGTAGCTGCTCCGTCCACACTCACAACAACGTCATACAGACATAAATAAAGCAGCGACTGTATTCACCATGACATAGACAGTCTGTGTTTTGTATATGTTGAACTTTTGTCCAGTTTCTGAACAGATATGAGTAGCTGTGAGCTCTGAGTGTGTGCTAACAGCTAACGGCTGATGTGTTGGGCCAATCACGAAGCGTAATTTCTTGACTGGCAGCAAAACAACCAATCACAGCAGTGCTTATATGGCTGGCTCTGTCCAATCACAAACAAGAAGTGTTCTCCCTAAGGAATACCCTTTCCGTCCAATGTGAAATGCTGTGGTGTTTTCTGAAATGCTGTTGTGTTTTGTGAAATGCTGTGGTGTTTTCTGAAATGCTGTTGCGTTTTGTGAAATGCTGTGGCGTTTTGTGAAATGCTGTAGTGTTTTGTGAAATGCTGTTGTGTTTTGTGAAATGCTGTGGTGTTTTGTGAAATGCTGTGGCGTTTTCTGAAATGCTGTGGCGTTTTCTGAAATGCTGTGGCGTTTTCTGAAATGCTGTGGCGTTTTGTGAAATGCTGTAGTGTTTTGTGAAATGCTGTGGCGTTTTGTGAAATGCTGTGGTGTCTTGTACTTCAGGGCCACCGTAATTTATAGATGATAAAACACCAGTAATACAATCTCAGGAATCTTCGATATGGCTTTGATTACAGGATCGTTTACTTTCAGTCAACAAACAAACAGGATCGTTTACTTTCAGTCAACAAATCCTTTGGAAAGACAAAAAACAACTATTCATCCTGCTTTACCGCGACCGCTATAACAGCCGAAGAATAACAGCCGAAGAAGAAGGCTATGACGCTATCGCGTAGAGCTACGTTCTTGCGTAATGCGGAAAAAAAATCTAAACTGGGTTGGAATAACAATAGACGCGATCCGGCTAAAGTAACTGGATGGCCTACCTGCCTGTCAGACTTCCATCTGTGCACAAACTTAAAGTCCCCTGGTTTGTCCCCTATACTCTAACGCCAGGCAGGCATTTGGTATGATCACCATAGCCATATGAGGCCGGACTCGGAGGGCTTTTCTTTGCTTCCAGCTGTCAGATTGTAAACAAAGTCACGTGACTGGGGGCAGATGACAGCGCTGACAAGTTGTGTTTTATCGCAGCGAGACGCTACAATACTAATTGTGGGCTTATCATGTTGATTCGGCCACAATAGAAAACAAAAAAAACTCATGCTCTCTCCAAAGGGGCAGGTGAAATACATATAGCGCTGCCAACCCTCACGCATTGAGTGTGAGAGTCACGCAATTAACCCATATCTCACGCACTCACGCCACACTTGCCTTTCCTCACTCACGCTAAGTTTTCGTCCAAAATAAATGTATATAAAAATAAAGTGAAGGAACAGCAAACCGAGCGGTCTACGAAATGAGACGGTCTTCTGGCTTAGTTCCGTAAAGTTGGAACGATATTGGGAGATTCTGATTTCACGGATCAATAACAACGATCTACAATCACATTTTGATCAAAAAAAGCCAATACGCGCCGTCCTCCGAGCTGGACACATTACATTGGTCTCTATCTGCAGCCGGAGAAGAAACGAGTGCTCAGGGACCGTCTGCAAAGTGCAACTCCGAAAAAAGAGAATACAATAATATTCAATCACTATTATACAGCTTATTACTACCAAACTCACCACACACAATAGTCTCATGGTGGTCATACTACAGCAGAGAGTTTGGAAGAATATGCTTTTGAATAATTTTGGGGAATATTTATAATGTAAATCTTCAATAAATATGGCATCGTCTTAAATAACTTTATACAGTATATTTCTACCAAACTCACTATTTGCATTGTTGTTGTTGTTAGCATCTGGTTAGCTAGCTGCGCTAACGGATATTAGAAGCTGTTTCTAAAACAAGGAGAGGGAGAGCTGTGTCCTGTCAGACTGAGAGATAACTACAGCTCAGTGAGGTAAGGGACTCTGAGTGTTTAGATAGTTAACTTTAGTCTAGTTATCTCAGTGGGTCTCAAACGTGTTGGTCACCATTTATTAGAATAAATGAAAAACAGTGATGAAATACTATATGACAGTAAAACAAGGATAAAGTTTAAAAGGTGAGTGATTTGTAAAATATCCATAAAGAAAAAGAAAATCTGTTTCATATGGGTATTGAGAGATGTATCCATAAATTCATTTTGCTCTCAAAATGCACCAGGTTGATGCATTTAACTTCAATATTTAAAACAAAATCTTCCCAGGGGAGCATGCTCCCGGACCCCCCTAGAGGAGGTGATATATATATATATACATATATACACATATACACACACACATATGTTTCCACCACTTGAAACTCAGATGTGGACTTAAAAAGAAAGACAGGAGTCTACTTCAACAGAGCTGAGATGCAGTGAGTGAATTGTTTTAAGTTCTCCCAGAGAACCCGTCATGGTCATTAAACTTGTCCATCCCGTTTAAAAAAAAGCTCAATATGGCAAAACAAGACAAATAAAGAGCCTCTTTTAAAACTTGATTTTTTAATACCACAGCTTGTAATCCTTTGGACTTCACACAACCATAAAATACATCAAAGTTTAAAAAAAAGACTGAGGCACTGTGTGGAAATCTCATATGTGCACAAAAGAAAACAAGGAACCTGTGTGAACTCAAACTGTGCACTCCCTTCACCAAGCCACCACCTCAAGGTAACAACATGTATCAGATCTGAAGTGAAACCAACACAACTGCATTCAAAGTGACAAGTGAACTTCCATTAAAAATGTAAAAAATATTAGGCGTCATTAGTCCGAGGAATAAATAAGATAAAAGCATTTGTGCAAACATGGGGATCAATTTACAAACAGGCCGAAGTCAGAGAGCTTTTAAAAACTCCGAAGGATCACAGGAGCATGATCTCCATCTCTGCAGAACACCTCCGTGGGCAGAGTGAGTCAGCAGTATTTCATTCATGACAAAATAAAAAATAAAAATCATCTTAAAAACAAAGCTGTCCGTCAGTAGAAGAAAGTTCCGAAGTCGCCCATGCCGTTGCGCCGGAACTGGTTCCCCTGGATGGAGACGAAGATCTGGTGCTGCATCAGGTCCTGCACGGCCCGGCTGCACGACGGCTCTTTGCTCCTGCTCAGCTGCCGGCTGAAGTGCCACTTCCTGCCGGAGCTGGAGGCTGCGTCGGTGCTGCTGCTCTCCGAGTCGGGCCGAGCCTCAGTGGACTCGCTCTGTGCTGAAGAGCTGGAGGAGAGGAGAGCAGCAGACCCCCCCGGCTGAGAGTCTGCAGGGCCAGTGGGTTCTTCTGGGGAAGAAATGGTCGATATTGAAGCTGCGCTGCGGAGAGCTTCTTACAAACAACCTGCCTTCACATGTTCGTCTGTTAAAGTTCTACTGACCCCAAAACATATAGTGTATACACTTTCATTATCATTGATTTCACTTCATTTGTTCCGACTCCTGTAGGATTCTCCATATTAGATTCACAAAACTCACCCCAGGAGTTGGTATTGATGCCCAGAGAGAATATTCTGAGTCCAATAATGTCTTTAATTAGGTGATGATCCTACTGTAACCCGCAACCTGTTTACCCCCCCTCTCTGGATAGGACAGGGTGGAGGCAGCTACGTCCATGTTCCAAAAGTATCTCTATATGTTGAAATAAACCCTGTACTGTTGCCATACTGCATGCATGTTACAATATGGGTTAAATAGAAACAAGTGCATTAAATATATAGACACTGCAATCCCTCCGCCACCCTCAGTACAAGGAAAACAATTATCGTGTTGCCATTTGTGTTGTTATTCCCGTCTTGGAAAACATGGAACATGTGAGAGCTCCACAGACCTTCACTTCGGTCCGCAGGGACTCCCTGCTGTTCTCCGCTGTTGGCCTTCACTAGAATCACCCCGTAGCCCTCGTTGTTGTGGATCACATTGTTTTCCATGGTGATGGACGGCATCACATCGAGCTCATCAGCAAAGTCCTGCACACACCAAACACACATTGTCACATGTGTTCAAAAATCAGGAACAGCGTTTCCGCCAGGGGGGCGTCTTGCCGTCATTTTGAACTCGAGCCGAGGACGTCCAAAAAAATAAATAATTTGAGAGAAGATCGAGAGTTTTTATCGCTTGAAATGAGGAAAAGGAAAAAGGACAAGGACATCCCTCTGTTGGAGGGGCAAAGGAGTGGTGGGATTCTTTTCGCCGCCAGCAAAGCGTGTTCCTGTGACGGAAAGTGTACTGCCGGCGAGCCTTGACCGGGGGTGCTAGTGGAGTGCGAGCGCCGGAGCATCGCAGCGGCGAAACTGAGGCTCCGTGGTAACTGTGGCAACATGAAGAGCCGCTTGGGAGCCGAAAGAGCCGGCGCTTCTTATGCGGCTTTCACACCAGCGCTTTTCCCTTTCTAGCTCCGAGCGGGAGCTTTTCTGGTTCAGCTCCGGTTTCCCTTTTCTGCTCCCGCTCTGTTCACACCGCCCAGAGCTGCCGCTGCTGCGTCATGACGTCACCGTTTACGTGCCTGCTTCATAAAATCCAAACCGCGCGGAAATCCTTCACATCGACAACAACAACAATGGCCGATTGTTTTGAAGCGCTGTTCGCTTTGGTTATCCTCTTACGAAACTATATGGAAGGCATCAGACGACTTTACAAGGGACGCCTTTACTTGGAACTTTACAAACATCACATGCGAAATGCAAGACTTCTTTGTGGTCTTCAGCATCTACTTCAACGACGAATCCGTAGCCCCCTGCCCCCGCCTCGACGTAAGAGAGACGTAAGCTACGCCGCCTCTTAGCTCCGAAGCTCTTGCCTCTAGACCGACATTTTTTTGGAGCTGGAAGTGAACCGGATTCCGGAGCTAAGAGGCTCCGAGCCGGAGCTGAAAACGCGTTGGTGTGAAAGGGGCATTAGTGAGCCGAGCCAAATGATCCGGCTCACTAAAAAGAGCCGGAATTCCCATCACTAACGGCCCGTCCACACAGCAGCTTTGACCAAATCTTGAAAATCCTGGAGCTGGGCGTGTCTGACAGCTTGAGGATTTCGCGACCAACAACCAATCACATGAATATCACATAAATATCCCGCCCCCGAGATACAAAGCAAAACAACCCGGTTCTTCTACACTATTGTCAAATAGGAAGGGCTATGATGAACATTTTTTTTTTTTAACATTTTGAACATTTATGAGATTAATGTTTATGGTGCTATTTTATGCTACATTCCATGCGGGCTAATGATACTGTCTATGCTTGCTAGCAACGAAGTAAACTAGCAACGAAGTAAACTGGATATAAAATCCCCAAACAAGCGAAAACCTACCAGTTTCACCCACTGTCTCTGCCACCTCCCTCCATGCCTGGTTCCTCCGGTTTGTATCCCGGTAAATAGTCTGGTCGTAAAGAACCGGGTGATTTGCTACCGTAATTTCTCGTTTGGAATATGAGGAAATGAACTGCGGTCTGGTTCTCCCTGCTTACACGCGGTTTGATTGGCTAGAGCTTGAACTGTCAGATTTGCATAAACGGATCTGATTGGCTGTCGCTTCCAGCTCAGCCTCAAAAGTTGAACATTGTTCAACTTTGGAATCCTGGAAATCTTCGCCTCGCCCCCCCACAATGCAATTCGGCGACAAGCGAGGGAAAGTGACGTCATCCCCATTCAAAGTCAATGGGCGGAGACGCGCTGGAAGCGGTGGACAAATCGCCAAAAGCTGCTGTGTGGACGGGCCGTAATACGTAAAAGATTTAGTATCTATAAGGGACGACTCAATTCAAAATTCAAGTCACGTGACGTCGCTCTCGGGTGGACGCCCTCTCAGCCCTGGTCTGGCAGAAACACTGATCAGGAGGATAAAGGCTCTTAAAGAGGGGATGTCAGGACAGTGCTGGTCACCTTGATGAGGATCCCGTCTTTACAGTGATGGATGCCGTTACCCACCAGACTGCACACACTGCCGGGGTAAATCTCCACACCAGCCCCCTGCAGAGAACACACAGGAAGTCATATTAACATAAACACTTCCTGTAAACTGACAACACAGTATCTGCTGATCTGTACATGATCACTTCAAGTACTAATCAATCATTCCTAGTAGAGAATAGAGCTGCAACAAACGACTCATTTGATAATCGATTAATGAAACGATCAATCGACTATTATGCCTTGCACAATTTCTCAAGCCTCTTATTTAGCCATCAACTTTTAGATTTAGCTTGAGGTTGCTTTAGGCATGTGGAAACTAACAATGAAGACAATAAAGATGAATACTTGATTCAAAAATACATATATTATTAAATTAACGAAACAAATTGTGAACAGAATTAACGTTGCTTTTTATTTAAATACATAATATTTCACATCAAAAGAAACAACAATGTTTTAACAAATCGTATTAAATAATGTGATGACAGAACTGTAAACAGAATAGCTGAAACTTTAACAAAATAAATAACTCCGTTACCTCTCATCATTAACCCATGTTTGTATCATTTTGTTAACTCCGTGTCAGGGACGTGCACAGGTACGGGCTAATGTTGCCCGGGCAACGGCCCGTTTGCCATTTTTGTCTGACCTGCCCCTCTGGAGAGAGTGAGAGGTTTTTTTTCTTTTCTGTTGTGGCCTAATAAACATGATAAGCCCACAATTAGTATTGTAGCGTCTCGCTGCGGGAAACAGCGCTGTCATCTGCCCCAGTCACGTGACATATTGTTTACAATCTGACGGCTGGAAGCAAAGGAAAGCCCTCCGAGTCCGGCCTCATATGGCTATGGTGATCATACCAAATGTCCGCCTGGCTTTGGTGGCTAATCCCCGGGTCAATCTGTCCCCGTTTTTAAAATATGCTTTTAAGACCACCTCTAGTGTCGGATTTTGGAAAATTGATTTTGAGTTTTCTCACGGCAGTTAGACCAGGGGACTTTACTTCCTCTTGACACAGTCGGTTATGTACAAAAAAAACACCTAAATATACTTGTTATTGTGCTTCTGTCTTTCTGTGTCTTTTCATCTGTAAACTCCCTCACCGCTCGCTCTCTTTTCTTGATCGCCCTCTCTCACATACAGGTGAACAGTTCACTTACCGTTACTGCGCTCATAAAGAATGATAAGAATAAGAATAATGCGTATTGAACTGGTTTCAACAAATACAATTAAGTGAGAATTAAGTGAGTTTATTTAAGGTAATTAGTTAGAAGCCCTATTTTATCAGTATGTCTGCACAGCAGTTTCAATGGTCAAACTACATTAAAACAGAACTGTCCCCATTCTTTCTTTAATAGTTACTAACATTAGATATTTTTAATGAGATATGGACCGCAAAACAAAAGATATCCCTGGTTTTCATTTTAAAAATCAAGTCACTGAATGCAAGTCGTTGCCTTAGCTTATTTTGTTGTGAGATGATTATGTGAATTGCTGTTCAAATTAGTTAATGTAATAATCGTTTGGTTATTTTATGCATATCCTAATGTTAGATTTCTGTGCTTAAGAATGCCTTCAAGAGGAGACTGAAGCAGAGAGAGAGATCTGAAGGAGGCAAAAGGACTGCAACTTTGCAGAGCTGGATAAAAGGTGCCAGCATGGCAGCTGCAGGTGAAGCCCTGTGATTATGTCAAGCAACTACATACATTGGAGTACACTAATAAAACAAATCAGTGATAAATGCAGAGCCTGTATCTGTGCTGAGTGAAGTTCATGTTTTGTTGGGGGGCTAACCCCAAGCCTCCAGTTCAGAGCACATTTGAGAGGCTGAACTGAACACAGGCTGAATAACGAATTTAGCAGTTGGACATAAAAGGCAACTGAGTGTCACTTGCAATGAGTGTTGTGTTTTTATTTCATTAACCTTTTCCATTAAAAACAAGTCAGAATTTTCAAAAGGTCTTGTTTTTTTTCGGGAGGGGAGGCCCTTTTTCAGTTTAGAGCAATAGCCCCTCCAAATGTCTGTGCCCGTCCCTGCTCCGTGTGTTGCTGACGTGGAAACGTTACTCGTGGATGGGGCTACAGAGCTGCTAGAAAGACAGTCGAACCCGGTGCATTCCTCCGTCTGAATGTGGAGCACTTTTGATAAATGTTTAGACACATTGCTCGTGTTACCGCCCTCACATGCTGAACTCTTTTGGTAACGAACATTGTCCACATCGAGACGGGTAACATTTAACCACACCTTGGAGCGCTTCTCTCCGCCATCCCCGCCGTGTGTTGATGCATGTAGCAGCTGCGTGTGTGTAAACTGCCCCGCCCCCTCGCACACAGACGGGGGAGAGAGAGATCTCGTCTGGATTGGAAAGACCGAAAATAGATCATAGACGCATATCTTTGTCTTTTTGCATATTAGAAACGAGTTGGCGACACTAAGACTGCGATATAATGCTTATGTAGCAATAATACATATGACATATTTTTTAAATGTCTCCAGTACCGATAAAAAGACTGATAACGTTGGAGCTTAACGGCGCATAAAACACACGTGATGACGTCACCAACGAATCGACGACTGAATTAGTTGGCAACTAATTTGGTCATCGATTTTAATCGATTAAGTCGATTAGTTGTTGCACCCCTAGTAGAGAAAGACCATTGGTGCGTTTGAAAGTGTGTGTTACAAGCACATTTATATTTATACATCATGTATTTTGTTATACTGTAAAATGAGGTGATCAGCGTTATCCTTTGATAAACTGATATACCAACTTAACCTCTGATGAGCCCACACCTCATTGTTCAAGCATGGAGACGTTATAATTAATAGTAATTTATTACATGGCTTAGTTGAATAGTCGATTCTGATTGGTCAATTCAGAACATGTGACACGTTGTTAATCCAGAACAGACAGACCGCTGTCAAGGACTTATTGACCGTTGTTAAGGACGCTCACATCTGCACTAACAAGTCCGTTCGATTGAACTGTATACAGTTTGGCTGAAACTGACAAGACAAGAGCGACAAGAAAACAGCGGAGAAGTAACGGGGCAGAAACCCTCCTTTTTACGCAGCGGTCCAGACATAGACATCAGACGGCGACACATATTCAGTGTGCAGTTACTTTGAAATTAGGGCAGGGATATCTAGATACTTTCCAAGGTTTGACATCATGAAGTGTGCTACTTTTAAAGCAAGCAACGATGTTTTCAAATCTGTAATCAAAAAGCTCCTCAAAAACGCTATGGAAGCAGTTCCTGCTGTTGCTACGTTAGTTCAAACGGTAACAACGGACTATTTTTCTTAGCGGATGCATGTCAATTTTAATCAATAATAGTCTACTATATATAGAAAAAAATTCTAAATCTATAAAAGCATTTCAGTTAATATTGGGAGTCATGTTACTTTGTTGAGAATGTGGCCATGTAATAAGCGGGATAATGTGCAGCGACTTGGTCATTATGGGGAAAAGAACACCCGACAGGCCGTTTAGGAGCCCGACGCGAAGCGGAGCCCGACGCGAAGCGGAGCCCGACGCGAAGCGGAGGGATCTTGAACTGCACATTATCCCTTACATATGATTTATTTGGAGACCAAGTTATTCTATGTTACATCAGACAACATGTCTTATAGTTCTTTTTTGTAGTGCTTTAAAAAGTGGTATGTTAGTCACATGCTCACTCACTAGGAGGACGCCATTCTTGCAAGCATGGAATATTTTAGGAGGATTCATAAACAAACAATGTGTGCATTTATTGCATTCGTGGTACTGACCTTGGAGCCGTAGAGGTCACACATGTTCATGGTGAGGCGGGCAGAGTTCCGCACGATCACTCCGGTGGTCTCACACTGCAGCACACAGTTCTCCATGTGAACTGTGCCCTGACGCACACCTGACACACAATAGGAGAGTCAGCAGCAGGCAGCCTCACAGCAACATGAGTGCAAGGAGACATGGGAATAATGATGGTTATGATGAGAATAGTTATTGTGGGGTGACTCAGAAGGGACAGACAGCTCTAATCTGAAAAACCTTGTTGCTGACTGTAGCCAAATTAGAGGGGGGAGGGGATACAGAGATTTACAGGGAGGCCTGTCATGTACTCACACAGAATTCCCTCAATGGCGTCGTGTTGGATGAACTTGATGTTGGACAGGCTCACGTTAGCGCCTGTGGACTCCACAAAGGAGTCGCCCTTGTTTTTCTTCTCAATCACCACCTCATCAGGGAGCCCGAAGCCTGGCACACCACACAACAACCGGCAGTCAGCACAAAGAGGGGGGGGGGGGGGGGGGGGGTTTGTGTTGTTGTTAGATTCAGAGGAATCTCTGAATGGAATAATGAGCTTAAATATGAAATGCATCCATGTATAAAGGGGCTGTGTATGAGTCTGCACATGTTAATGAAGACAATCTGTGTCTTTTAGATGATCATTTCTTTAGTGTAAGATGAGGTGCTCACTTTTACCTTCTATAGTGATGGAGTCTGGCAGGAAGATGGAGCGGCTGACAGTGTACACCCCTGGCAGAACAATGACCACGTCCCCCTCATGGCACACCTCCACCGCTGACAGGGGGTCTCTATGGAACTAAACACACAGACAGCTTAGTAGAGTCACTTGAACACACACACTGTGTTTATAGGTACAGCACAGATAGAGCTGAGTCAATGTACACACTGACTGTGGCATCAGACCCAGGACTACCTCTAGATTTGACCCAAGTGAAGTTCTAACCCTGTGTAATGCCGTCCCTTTTGGTTAAGAATAAGAAAAGGACACTGCAAGTGCATCTGAAAACCGTTCCAAAGACTGAGCTGGTTCTTCAGCGCTCACTTTTATTATATAGTTAACAAGTCTTTTAAAGTTGGGTAAGATCGGGTTAGGTTTAGAGTTAAGAGCAGTCATCTAAATGCATTGTGAATCTGTGCCAGTACAAAGACTGATGAGAGTGTGTGTGTGTGTGTGTGTGTGTGTGTGTGTGTGTGTGTGTGTGTACTGACCTGGATCTCTGTGTCCTCAGAGCAGCACAGAGGCAGCAGTCTGTCAGAGAGGAGGCTCTGCAGCTGCATGCTGCTGCAGGAGGCTGTGACCACATGCACTCCCTTCACTCCTGAGGCCCGCGGCCCCCGGCTTTGCACACACTGCTGGGGGACGTTCCCTTTGTAGCCCAGCACGTACCTGGAGAGGAGGGGTGGAGCTTTAGTTGAAGGCTAGATCAAAAGGTGAATACTGTTATATCAGTCTTATGCCTGGTCACATGATAAGCTATACAAATGTGTTATTGAGTTAAGTTTCCACAATTAGTTTACTAATTATCAGTACATGTATATCAATTCAAGTGAGCTGATGCCGAGGTTGGAGGAAGTGCGAAGAGGCTCTAAAGATGATAATATAGTTAAGTCTTTGTTAATGAATCACTCCTAAAGACGCCATGAGATGATGACCTTCTGATACACTAGTGTGGCATTCAGAGGGAAACACATGCCATGTCGTGTGTTAGTTCATGTAAAGCAGGGGTTCTCAAAGTGCGGCCCGCGGGCCAATGGCGGCCCTCGGAAATGTTTCTGGCGGCCCGCGATAGTTAATGTGACACGCTGAAATGCATGTGTTATATTTGAATTAGGGCCGGGACTTTAACGCGTTAATTAAGATTAATTAATTACACAAAAATTAACGCGTTAAAAAAATTAACGCATTTTAATCGCACTTATTTTTGCACCGCGGAACGTTTCTCACTGGATGAGTTTCAGGCGTACCGATTATACTGGAGCACCAACTAACGTTCATGACTTCAGACAACAACAAACCACAGTGAACAACAGTGGGAAATGTTGTTTTAAAAAACGGACGGATGGAAGCGTTGATAAGAGCACGGTTGTGTGCAAATTATGCAAAAAGGAATTCGCATATCACCGCAGCACATCAAGCCTCAAGTATCACCTCAATGCAACACATATAGCAGCTAGCGTGGAAGCTAGCGTGGACGTTAGCCTCTTTTATCGCGTTCACACGAACAAGAGCCGGTACTAAAATTAGTTAATGAGAACCTTTTTACCCCCACGAAAGTCCCTGCTAGAGAGCAGAGAGCTGCTAGAGAGCAGGGACTTTCGTACGGCTCTCTTGTGAGAAAAGAGCTATATTTCTGATTGGCTGGGCGGATTGCAAACCACGCCCCGTAAAACTCCCAAAAAGTTTTGTGAAGCCGCCATTTTATTATCCTCGCATTAGCATTATTAGCATTAGCCCAGCGCAGAAACGCAGAGAGACTAACTTATGGCAACACAAAATAAAACATGGGAGCGGTGGAGATGAGGAGGTGTCGGCGTTCTGGCGATTTACTCGGAAGGCTTCAGTAGAAGCTGCTGGGAGTCCCAGCAGCTTCTACTGAAGCCTTCCCCAACTCCGGGGACTTTGCGCGGCAGTATACGCCGTGAAGTGGTTTGCGGCCTGCCAGTAAACCCAAAGCAGAAGAAGAAGAAGTGACGTCAGCGGCTTCATTTGCCTAATCCACCCCCAGGTTCAAAGAGTTCTCATGAACTAAGTTCTCATGAACCTTTGTGGGAAAAGTACTGCGGTGTGAATGCGCCTAATGGTATACTAAAATCCATGTGAAAAAAATTGCTTCTCACTGTTCTTAGGTCAAATATTTATATGTGATTAAAAATGTGATTAATTTCGATTAATTAATTACAAAGCCTCTAATTAATTAGATTAATTTTTTTAATCGGGTCCCGGCCCTAATTTGAATCCTCCATGGTTGTATCTAGTAAGAATTAGAATGAGTAGCTTTCCAGCGGTATCTCCTGTGAGACTGTAACCAGGGCACAGCAGCCAATATGGCCGCTCAAAGCAGCTTGACTTTACACTGTGGATTGGTGGATTTGTGTGTCCGTCAAGGAAATCTCGGCCGGCAGCCATCATGGTCTGAAATGACCAATGGACATCGAGAAATCACTAAGGACCTACCCACCAAGTAAAAATAACATAAACCACGTGTCTCCCATCAGTTTACGTCTGTGAGGAGAGAGAGAGAGACAGAGAAAATGGCTAAAAAAAACTTTACAGTTGCCGACTTCGCTAGAGATTTTTTTCGCTAGCAGCAGTGAAGATAGAGCCTCAGAACGTGAAGTCTTCGACTCTTCTGAAGAAGAAGAATACAAAGACAACAACAAGGATCCATTTGGACTTGGGTAAGTGTAAATATTACAGTAATAGTGTACTGGCAATGTGTGGGGAATACCACGAAAATGAACAATAGGTTTATTGATATATTTGTTATCGATAGTCATGAACTTTTTATTGGAACAAAATAGACTCTCCATTAGCAAATGTTTACTCTGTGTTAATGTTATTTTGGTGTGTAAAAGTGAGATTACATGTGTAGATGATTAAATTAATCATTTATTCGTCCCACAACGGAGACATTTACAGTGACATGTTTTTGCCATCGATTATTTTATCATACTGTTCTGTACAGATGAGACTTTGTCATAGATTTATTTATATGTGTGCCTGTTATTATTTTACCGTCCTGTACAGATGAGACTTTGTAATCAGATGTAGCCTATGTATATGTGTGTCTGTGATTTTATACTGAATGTAAAGTAACTGGAAATACCTGTGTGTGTGTATGTGTGTGTGTGTGTGTGTGTGTGTGTATCACTACAGCTGCCTCCACCTCCATCTGCCACCAGGTCAAGATACACCTCAGCACAAAGGCTCCACCACAGCCATCACCTTCAACTCAGCCAGAAAGGAGGTCTCGTATAGCACTTGGACACCCCACCTACACAGCAGCCCATGCACCATCACCCCCACCTACACAGCAGCCAGACCCACTGTCTTGGAAGACAGACAAAGACCTTGACACTGTCTTGACATTTATAATGAATAGTTGGTTGAAAGTTCTGATGTTCAATATTGTAAATAGTTAGATTTTCCAGTTTCTTATATTTATATAAATAGTTGGTTGAAAAAAACATTTATAATAAATTGTTGGTTGAAAAAAAAAGGTTGAATGCTCAATTTGTATTTGTACACATCACATGAACCTTGGTATGTAATATGAAGTCATTATTCAGTCCTGATGTATCTCAGTCCCTGCTGTGGTGAAAGTAGAGTGATAAACACCTATTTTACTCAAAATTCGAATTTAATGTTTTTCATTTTAGACATGAATAACACATTTATATACAGTGTAATTCAAATATTTCACTGCTTTTGTGATCCTAGGACTTTGGTAACCAAATCTAAAACACCAAAACAATTCGATCACATGAGTAAATTTGTGTTTTCACAAGAGTTTTGAAGATTTTCCAAAAATCGGATTTCACATTTTAAGCTTTTGAGCTACTTATCTCATCAAACAGTGCTCTAAGGTGAGCAATATGCATATATAGCAAGACCAGAGATTGTCCTGAACATTTTGATATGTAACACATGGGGTGCCATGTTAGAAGAAATACATTTAAAAGGTGATTTAAGAAAACATTTAAAAATCGAGAAAATACCCTTAGACTCCAGAGGGTTAAGAATGGTAAAACTGCGCCCCCTGGGTTGTCATTCCTAAATTATGAATGACAGCTTGTGGAAAGTTTGCTAGACTACTGGTTGCATGGCAACTAGGCATCTCGCGAGTTGCGGTAATTGGTTAGTACAATAAAGAAAGGATTTGTTTTGGAATTATTTTACCTAAATTGGCCCTCACTCATCAAAACTTTGAGAACCCCTGATGTAAAGGAAATGTCTCTGTACAATTCTACTGGGTTGGAGCATTACTGTAGGACTGCTTGAGAGCAAAGGTAATGTTTCCTGGTTATTATTGATTGTTGTACAACGAAATAATAATTGATAAACTATATCTGTGCTTTATTGATTGCTCTCCGTGTCATTCTTTCCTGTTGTGAGTGCTAAATGGCCACAACAATACGTCAACACTTTTTATGAGGGAGCCTGAGCAAAGCCAACTTCTGGGTCAGCCGGAACTCCATCACTGCACCGCTTTAAAAGACCCCCATGTTAACACGCCCAACTGTACTACATAAATAAACATGTGTACAGCCTGGTACAATAAAAACAATTATGTTTTGGTTGAGTTACAAAAACTGTGTGTGATTTTTACACAGTTGGAGACGCCACGTCTCACCTCAGCAGGGGGTTCTCGAAGATGTGCAGCTTGCGCCTGAGCGTCTCGAGCTGGTCGTAGAGCTGCAGGCCCTCCACCATGGACACGTTGTCCAGCTCTGAGTCCGAGTCGGTGCTGAGGCCGCTGCGCAGCACGGTGAACTGCTGGAAGCACTGGGAGCAGCTCTGCAGTAAGGACTGGTACTCTGCCACCAGGCCGGCTGGCACTCTGTCCTCCAAGATGTCGTAATATCTGAAAGTATACACATTTTCAAAAGAACAATTTGTGGGAATAAAATAGGACATCATCACCTAGACACAAAGTTTACTCACAGCCTGAGACGAGGCTCCACACAACGAACAAAGTAGTCAAAGTCATCTTCGTCTTCCTCATCCCACTGCCTCCAGATGTGGTCGTAGAAAAACCTGCAGGAAGAAGAGGAAGAGGATTGCACAACTACTCAGTAAAGTGTCAAACCATTTAGAACTGGACAAAGAATAACATGTGAACTGGGACCGAGGATGAAGTCAGAAGTCCCACCTGAGGTGCTCCACAGCGAGGGCGGTCTGATCAAAGTCCCCAGAGAGCACGTAGACCACCTGCAGCTGCTGCAGGGGGACTTTGTCTCCGGAGGCACCCAGCAGGACCTTCATGGCCTCCTCAGTGAGGTCACAGCCCCGGGTGTCGCACTGCAGAGGCAGCACCAGCCGCACACAGGCCTTCAGATCCTTGAAGTCCACGTCACACACCTGAAACCACGACCAGCCGTTCTCTGTAAACATGTTTGGATCCACTTTCTCTGTGGGTACAGGCAGCTGCTCAACTGTGTGTCAAATCAATGAGATGTTGGAAACGATTTAGAACCACCTCATGATACTCTCTGCCTTCACAGGTTTAAGTGGTGCAGTTTCACATTACGGTCCTAATGGTTTTCTTACATTTAGAAAAACTAAACTAAGTTTAAACTAAAAGGAAACGAGTCATTAGGAACAGCCTTATATATAACTTACACAAGCTCATCCAAATCTCTGCTCTCACTCAAAAAGGGACATTAAGGTCACATGGGGTGAAAAATAGGTCAATTATTTCATGATATTAACAGATACATTTCTGAAAGAGGGACTCACCTCCACCAGGACGTCAAAGACATCAGTAGACCACAGAGCCAACCAATCACACGGCTCCACTACCTTCTCCAGATAGTCTGCTGTGAACGCCTTCACCTCCGATGGCTTACAGTCTCCTACACACAGACAGGTATAAATCAATGAGCACTGAGATCAGGAACAGCTACTCTTGTATTGTGTTTGAGTGGGATGTGTCAGAGGGTGTGGTTACCCAGCATGTAGTCCTGGTAGGCCCTGAACCTCTCGTAGAACAGCAGGTGGCTGGTCTGGAAGGTGTCGGGCACATTAGAGTTCTCTCCTGCAGGACGCTCACTCCTCTGCAGCCGAGTGCCCGACTTCTCAGAGTTAAAATGGTCAGTGCCGCTGTCATCGCCACTCTCATCTTCATCCTCCTCTTCATTCAAAAACAGAGCTGTGGGGCGATATCTTAGTTCAATTTTGTAATATTTACATCCCCTGAATAAACCAGCTATGCATGCTAGTCAAGTCATTTACTAATTCTTTAAGGTAACACTTAAAGGTGGGGTAGGTATGTTTGAGAAACCGGCTCGAGATACACTTGTTATATTCCATGGAATGCTCTTAACATCCCGATAGCAATGAAGGAAGCCGTAGTACTGTAGAAAGCACGACCAATCATCTGAGCCGGCTAAAGTAACTGGATGGCCTACCTGCCTGTCAGCCTTCCATCTGGGCACACACTTATCTCGTGCCCTCATTGGTCATGTGCACGTTAGTGTGTGTTGGAGGAGGGGCTCTGTAAGGAAGTGGCAGATTTGTTCCGGTGGTGTATTTTCTAATTCTAGCGATCTCGAGCTGCTTTCTCCAAAATGACCGACCCCACCTTTAATTCATTTTAAGAAAAAAAAAAAGGCAAAAATAATACCCTTACTGTGACAAAAGGAAATCGACACAACTACACAACAGTATTAATCATTATTCAAATAAATAAAATATGAATTGCACACTAGCCAACATAAGCTAATGTGAAAGCTGAATTCCGCTTGTTGGATGAACTGCCTTCTCAGGGAAGAATAGAAAAGCCCTTTTGAAGTAGACCAGTCTAAAATATAACAAACATAACCGTGCACTGTAGAGAGTACTAAAGATAAGATATGTGAGACATTAAAGATCCTGTGGCCCCGATGCTAACATCTCCCCTGTTTACAGTATCAAAGTGTGTGGTTTGTGCCTCTGAAAGGGAAATGCGCGTTCTATTTGTTCGCTCACCTCCTGGGGCAGGAGAGGCGTTTCTTGTAAGAGCAAATCAAATCAGTTGCTAAATCATAGCAACTATCCAGATTCATGTGTCTGATGTTTTGGTCAGAACTGGGTCGACCCAGTCGGCATTGCTTTCAGTGAATCAGTTCTGCACGACCAACACGTCCCATGTGTGTGTGTGTGTGTGTGTGTGTGTGTGTGTGTGTGTGTGTGTGTGTGTGTGTGTGTGGCCTTTAGGAGCTTATTATAAAGGAGCACTTGGAACAGAAGTTGCATAGTTCAAATGCACGAGCAGCATTAGAATGTTGTTCTGCTAACAGGGGCAACCAGTTCCAGCTGTAGTAGCTTGCCTTATCCCAGATGATATACATTACTACAGCCTTAAATACCGGAGGCCTCAGCCATAGATATATAATCAGAATTGAATAATTGGTTCGAGTACATGTGTGTGTGTATATATGATGATATATCAATCATTTATTATTATATTAGCCTATATATTATTATTATTATTATTTTCATTAAGCGTCTTTGAGCACCTGTAAAAGCGCTAACAAATTAAATCTATTATTATTAAGGTCGTTTTTCCAGCACAAAGTGCAAACATGTGCTTGTTATTGCTTCCCCATTATATATCAGAATCACAATACACATGATGAGTTTGTGTTTTCTGTTTGATATCATTTTCCAAGGAATAACTTATAATATAATAATAATAATAAATATCAATCATACAAAACCCATTGAGAACAATACCAGAGACTCTGAGCTATTACTGTACATGATATAAACCAAAACCACCGACTAGTCAATCGACAGTTGGTAGATTACTATAATGAAATGATTAGTTTTAGCCCTCACCGAAACCTCCTAAAATAGGGGCGGACAATGTTCGTTTCATCAGCCTCACTTTCCCAAGATGCACCAGCTGTTTTCACGTTGGTGTTTTGATGTTGTGGGATGGATAATTGGTTACCATACGCAGTGTCTCATGGAATGTTAACTACATTATGCCAAAGGTTAACAAAAACACCAGACTGATCAGCGGCTGGTTGTATTGCACATTGACCAGTAAAGTAACCGTCATAGTAGATGTTAGTGTAACATCAGGACATCCCATCTGAAGTGCAGCCACCGTCCACCTGGAGGTTTCAGAACAACCAGGAGAACTAGCCAGGCCAACAGAGTTAGCTAAAACACGGACATTAGCCACCGTTGGTGTTTTAAACGATGATTGGAACACACCATGACACTGACTGACCTTCATTCAAACCAGACAAATTATTTCCCACTTCAGAAATCCCGTTGTTGTTTTCCATGTCGAGTTCAACGTGAACAAATGACTCCAAATCCACCACCATGATGTCCGTCATGTCGCTTCCAGTGTTGCTTGTTCCAGCTGAGTGAGTTGCCAGTGCTTCTTGCTCCATTAAGAATTACAATGAACTACTGAGGCTTCGAAGTTTGACAAACGTTAGCACAAACGTTACCGCACTGTTCTATTAACACATCCATAAACTGCACACACCCAGTTACTTTTAAAATGTTCCCGGTCTGAAGAGCATCAGCCAATCCAGAATCGTACAACTGCAGGATGTCCCACCCCTAAGAGAATTTGACGACAAAGGCCTGACAGGGGCGTATTTGGTATGACCCGCCCAGCGCCATATAGACGCTGGACCCGCCTAACCAATCCAATAAACCAAGGCAACGACTACTGGCCAATGAGAGTGAGAGTGAGGCGGGTCATCAGAGTGAGGCGGGTCATCATGCCTTGGCCATTTTATATATTTGTTTGTTTTCCTTGGAGATTGTCACTGTCACTGTCACTGTCATTGTCAGAATAAGTGAGGAATGAATGTAACTTCTGTTAGACAGCCATATGCCATACATTTTTGCACACATTCACAGTAAATATGTATTCAGTATGATAGCTGTCTAACAGAAGTTAAATCCATTTCTCACTTATTCTGACAATGTACTTAACCCCAAATAAAAGAACCCAATAAAAAGAGTTGTTAAATAATAGTGAAGTCACGTCGTAATAACAATAACTCATCTCTCTCGTTTTATTTTTGAGCTTTGCCAAAAGCCACTGTGTCAAGTGTCCATCTTGGGTTGCCGTCCGGAGTTGTCCAATATGGCGGACCATCTCGCACATGCGCACTGCAGAGCTGCAGATCGGGTAGTGACACCGATGATTCTTTTGCAAGTACCTTGCCGACAATACACTTTTTAAACACATTACATAGGAAAATAATTCACGTTTTATAAAATAGTAACACCAAAAAAAAGGATTTTTTATAGTATTAAAATAGTATTACATAAATAATAATAAAAAAAATATTATAAACATTGAGAACACTCTTCAAGAGTAGGGGTAATCATAATAATGTCTTGGTTCTTTCACAAGCTCTAAGAAGAGACGTTTTATTCTGTTCATTAGTGTCAAAGCATGCAGTGAGATGATTGTCCACATGGTCTGTATTAAGAAAAGGGGGTTTTATGTAAAAAATTAAACAATTTTATCAGATTTTTTAATATTTAGTCAATCCTAATGTCCTTCTTAAAACCAAAACACAAATGTTCTCTTGTGAAAGGACCAGGTATTTGAATTTTGGTTGACGGACAGACTTGGAAAACAATCCAGAACACCACAGAATAATGTAGGCTAGTTTGTCAAAAAAGTTATCAGAAGTTTTCATCTCACAAATGCTGCCTTTATTGCTAACAACATTACATCTCAGTCCCAGCAGTTTGGTGCAAAATTATTCAGAATTTTGAAATTGTTTTTTCTCTTGGGGCGTAGGATAAATTACTTTGCTTGCTTTTTCTCCGTAATATCTGACTGTAGTTGTATGATGAAATTATATAAAAACTAAGCATGTGTGCAAAGTTGCAAACTATTATGCAGTCATGAGCATGCCAGTATACGTTTTTTTATTCATTTGTATGTCTGTAAAGCAGTGAGATTTGCAATAACATAGCACATCTGTTGGCGGGGGTTGTGGAACTTTGCATTTTGACCACAGCATTATATTGTAAAACAATGACAGTTTGCAAGTCACATTTTCAATCTGTGAATCACATTGTAAAACAATCTCAACATGCATCTCTGCAGAGTAAGGCCCAATCCCAAACCACGCCCTCCATAGTTCAGGAACAGGCGGGCTGCGGTCCGGATCCGGACCCAGACGCCGACCTATACGGACCCGGACCTATAATCAATACATTAAAGGTGGGGTAGGTAATTTTGGAGAAACCAGCCCGAGTGCGCTAGAATTTGAAAATACACAGCCGGAAAAAATCTGCCACTTCCTTACAGAGCCCCTCCTCCAACACACACGAACGTGCACATGACCAATGAGGGCACGAGATAAGTTTGTGCACATATGGAAGGCTGACAGGCAGGGCCGGCCCTTGGCATAGGCAGTATAGGCGAATACTAAGGGCGCATCAACCCATAGGGGGCGCCGAAAAAAAAAGAAAGAAAAAAAAGTTAGAAATTAAACAAATATATTTTTTTCAATTTCATAACACAATTTCCCGATTTTGGATCAACAAAGTACATCTTATTATCTTATACTAACAGAACTACGCATATATTGCGTACAGCGCCCATAAACTATGGCACCCCCCCCCCCCAATCAAGTTGAACTGCCCCAGTCCCAGTAAAAACCAGAGGTTTATGTGAAATTGTTCTTTTTTTGAAATAATGATTTTAGTGTGCAATTATAGGGTTTAATTTTGTATTTGTATTCATTTAAAATAAATAAAACTCCTAAAAAACGTATACAGCTTCAGTGTGCTTTGATTAACATTGGAATTTACATTGTAAGCGGCCGCGGGGGGAGAGCTTTAGAGAGCTCTCTCCTGAAAGACTGAGAGGCTCTGATAACCTCAGCTCAGTGAGGTAAAGGCACACCTTTATATGATCATTATAGTTATAAAAAAATAAGAGAATAGATGAAAAACAGGTATAAAATACTGACAGTACAAAAAAGTTGTTATTAATAAACAAGAATACAGTGAGGGGGAGTGATTTGTAAAATATCCATAAAGAAAAAGAAAATCTGCTTACAGTTCTGTTTCATATGGGTGTTGAGAGATGTATCCATAGATCTCCTAATGTTGCTCTCAAAGTGCACCAGATTGATGCTTTTAACTTCAATATAAAAAAAAAAGTCTTCCCGGGGGTGCATGCCCCCGGACCCCCCTAGAGGTGGTGAGGTCCCCCCCCACTTAAATCATGTTCAAATGAATAGGAAACGAAATACAGTTGCACACATCTTGTGTCAATATCTTTCTGTTTTGATGGTCATGCCACAACCGTGCACGCACGAATCATAGTGAGTATCGTGGGGGGGGGGGGTCGCCAGCTAAAATGTTGCCTAGGGCGGCAAATTGGTCAGGGCCTGCTGACAGGCAGGTAGGCCATCCAGTTATTTTAGCCGAGCCGGCTAAAATTATTGGTCATGCTTTTATAGTACTACGGCTTCCACAGATGACATTTTTTAATGGATTTTTTGTCAAAGCACTTCATATATTCATTGCTATCGGGATGTTAAAAGCATTCCATGGAATATAACAAAAAGTGTATCTCGAGCCGGTTTCTCAAACTTACCCACCCCACCTTTAACTACCCCACCTTTAGGGATTTCAATTTTGACGGGCCGATTCTATTTTAACCGCTGCCGACAGGGGGCGAAAGAGACTAGTGAGCGATACAGGGAGAGAAACACAGAAGAAGAGACGAGAGAGCGGCAGAGAGAAGTGGAGAGGAAAGAGTTGCGATACAGTGAGAGAAGACGGAGAGGCAGGCCCGGCTCCAGGATGAAATGACTGAGGGGGCTGTTAAAAAATCCGAGGGGGCGATTTTTTTTTCACAACAATGAAAAATACTGGCAATGTTATTAATTGACACACCAAGCTTTTTCCTTATCACTTCTCTATAATCTCTTTGCTTCTTTATTTTTATTCCGGATTTACCCCTCTCATTCTGTTCTTTTCCTCTGATCTTTAATAATATATAGTACATTATTAGATGCCTGCACTTTGGTTAACAGACTAACATTGATTTCCTCAATTTATAAATTGACAGGATCTGTAATTATACCATAACCTTTTCTCCTCTATCCCTTAACTCGTCTTCTTATTTTCTACGTCACAAAAGTGGTGCTCCGCTTAGTGGTCAATTCTCCACCTATCAGGGGAATGAGAGGTTGGGCCACGGCCGGCCATTGCCGCTCGAAAGCGCTGGAGACCTGTAGTACATACAGTATGCCAGGCCTGTAAGTGGCGCTGTAGTCTGCCACAAAAAGCAGCGAAGAAGACTTTCCTTGCATGGTTGCCATGGTTGCCCTTCTGTTTATTCTCCGCTGTGGCTCTTTTTTCTCCCTCCCCGAGGCAAGCGTTTGCGCCTCCTGCTTTAAAACAAATGAATAATGACTCTATATAATCATATGTAAGGGATAATGTGCAGCGACGCGGTCATTATGGGGAAAAGAACACCGACAGGCTGATCAGGAGCCCGACGCGGAGGGATCTAGATCAGCATGAAGGTGTTATTTTCCCCATAATGACCAAGTCGCTGCACATTATCCCGCTTATTACATGGCCACATTCTCAACAAAGTAACAATATGACTCCCAATATTAATTGAAATGCTTTTATGGATTTAGAAAATGATTTTATTGATTTAAATTGACATGCATCCGCTAAGAAAAATAGTCCGTTGTTACTGTTTGAACTAACGTAGCAACGGCAGGAACTGCTTCGATAGCGTTTTTGAGGAGCTTTTTGATTACAGATTTGAAAACATCGTTGCTTGCTTTAAAAGTAGCACAATTCATTATGTCAAACCTTGGAAAGTATCTAGATATCCCTGCCCTAATGCCAAAGTAACTGGCAACTGAATATGTGTCGCCGTTTGATGTCTATGTCTGGACCGCTGAGTAAAAGGAGGATTTCTGCCCCATTACTTCTCTTCTTACTTCTATAAGAATAAAACACGGAGGACGGAGATCTCTTTTTCTCCCCCTCTTCTGACAGCCCAGCAGCTGATCTCAAAGTACACTCCCCTCTCCTGCAGGGGGGCGTGGTCAGCTGCAGCTCACAGAATCAGCCCCCTGCAAAAACAGTGCTGGAAAGAGCAAATAGAGCGAAATGAGGCATGGCTAAAATGCAGGATCTGTTTGGTATTTTGAAAAAAAAACTATATTTATATACTTTATATAGGTATGGCCCTACAATATATTGTTCAAATATAGCATGATATGTCCCCTTTAAAGAAGAAATAATCTGGTTAATTTTTTATTTTCAGGATTGAATGTTCAAACCAAGGCCTGAAACCTGGCATTTCATAAGAAAGTGACTAATATATATAGGAGTCTAACTGCCATGAGAAAAATCAAATCAATGTTCCAGAATCCGTCACTAGATGTCACTCATTGTACCAATATGGTTTATATAATACATAACATATTATTATCGCCTTGGCAAAAACCTGATCCATACAGGCAGCCTTAAATAATAACAAGTAACCATCATGTGTGGTGCTATCTGTAGTGGTCTGTCTTATTTGTTGTTGATTTCATATTGTTTTCACAGAGCTGTGAACATGAATTTCCCCCTGGGGACAATCAATCTAATCTAAACTAATTTAATATTCAATCCCGCACTTAGCGATTGAGAACATAAATGTTACAGTTACATTGAATTAGAAGTAGAAGAAGTAGAGGTACTGTAGAAGAAGAAGTAGTAGAAGAAGAAATACGCTAACGCTACAAACAAGCACAACACTGTTACTCTGTTTTTACTGACATGTAACATTTGATTTCACCTGCTCTAAGTTTTTTAACGCACATTCAAAAATGGGAGTTTCAACCGGGTCCCAGCCATCGAAAACGGGGACGTTTTGGTCACCCATCCGACTGTGTTTACAGCTAAGCACAGATGCTAACATTAATTAATGGACGGACTCATTCATGTTCACAACACCAGTGTGTCTCATTTGTTCAGAGACCGTGGCGCTCATTAAAAGTGCCAATGTGAAACACCACGATGAGACAAAACACAAAGTGTTTGTCCAAACATTCCCTCTCAAGTCAGAACTGAGGTCAAATAAGCAGTCTCAGAGTCTCATATGATCAGTCCACCAGGATCAAAATTAAAACTAAATATCGGTCCAGGCTAACCAATGAGCACCTGCATGTGTGTATGAGAATGGCCCTGACTGCATTTCAGCCCAGATTTAAACTCCTGGCAGGACAAGCTCAAGCTCAATTCTCGCACTGAATTAAAAAAAAGTGAGTGAGGGACTGCAATATAAGAGGGAAAGAAAGAGAAACTTTAAAACTGTTCAATTGCTATGATGTAAAGACTGATATTGTTCTATAATCGGCTGAAATGATGTGAAACGGTTAACAAAGAAAAATGGAAACTCAAGCTGCTGCTACACTTTATTTTATTTATCTAAAATTAAGCACTTTTAAGATGCACATATTTTCAAAAGCTATTTTATTTATTTTCTCTATTTTATTTGTAAATGCAGCCCGAGAGGAACATTACACATCCACGGTATTTTACTGTATATCTGTATAGTTCAATTAATTGACAATACATATTGTTCTTTTTGAATTGCACTTTCTTTATTTGATTGGCAGTCAGTTGCAGCATACATTTGTTCCAGAAGGTGGCAGCAGTGCAACATACCGGATACCGGCTGCCGTTAAACACCAAAGAAGAAGAAGAAGAAAGGAAGACAAATAAGAAGCACGAAACACTACCGGTTTTTCGTGACAACAGCAGTGAGGTAAATCTATAAATTAACCCAGATGTATGTTGGTGTAAAGGATAAGTCTGTGAGAACAATATGTGGAGTTGCTGCCAAGCCACGCACCTAAAGGGAACCTACCACATCAGTTAGCATTAGCATGCTAACGAGTCGTTGTTCGTTCAACCAACGTTAATGGTACACGCCGTATCAAATAAGCCATATCCGTTTCCCAGTTTCACTTTGTATTCTTGGATGTTGCACCCATCATTTATACATTTCATTAATGGTGGCACTAAAACCGTGTGTACATGTTGAAGCTAACCGTTAGCCCCCAGAGCCCGTGTCTCTCCGGATGGACCACACGCGGCTGCAGAAGCTCAGTCTCCATACTTCTGTTTCTCCTCGGGTTGAAGTAAAACACGAATGGAAAACACTTCCAAACAAATACATCTCACGTAATGTCTTGTACGTAACTGTTTTCATGTGTGGCTTGTTTGCATCGGTGAATTTCGTTCAGCCATCGACACAAAGGAACGATGCTTCCTGTTTATCTTAAGTCCTGTAAGGTCATCAGAAGCAGGGACGCCTATTCACTATGGGGTCAGATGCGTCTCCTACTGAATGCACACAGAAGGATACACAAACCCACTCTATTTCAGTTTGTATTGTATTTGTGTTTTTCTATGGTTTATTCTTATATATATGTATGTTGCATTGTTGGAGGAGCCTGGGATGATTTTCATGTCCATAACTACACTGTAGTGCATGTATCAATACAACCTTTGAATCGTATATGTATAATCCAAATATGTCTTGGAAGAACATTTCAAATCAGCTAAAAAAAGTTGAGGGGTGTGGTGGATCCCTACTTACTTATTTGCAGGTGTTTTCCTGTCTATAATGCAGTGTGAGGGGGGAAATATTTATTTCATTGTGTGTTGCTTATTGAAGGCTTCTCATGTTCTTGCTTTGAATCTCAGATTGATCAGACACAGAGTGGCAGTGCGTTTCATAAAGAGCCAGTGATTCTGCACACCACAGAGACAACATGGACTCTACAACAGCAGCACCAGCATGGTATGATGCACACACACTCTTCACAGTACACCAGGCTATCGTTAAGGTTTTAACGGTTCTACTACTTTTATCGATACCGCTTATCAATCCGGTCTTTTAACGGTACTCTTATCGGTTCTTTTGGAGAGAATAATAAGGTAAACTAACTAAACAAATTGTGAACAAAATTAACATTGTTTTTTATTTAAATTAAATACATAATATTTCACATCAAAAGAACCAACAATGTTTTAACAAATCGTATTAAATAATGTGATGACAGAACTGTAAAGAGAATAGCTGAAACTTTAACAAACTAAATAACTCAGTTTCCTCTAATCATTAACCCATGTTTGTATCATGTAGTTAACTCCGTGTGTTGCTGCTAGCATACATAACACCTGACGTGGAAACGTTACTCGTGGATGGGGCTACAGAGCTGCTAGAAAGACAGTGGAACCCGGTGCATTCCTCCGTCTGCATGCGGTGCACTTTTGCTAAATGTTTAGACAAATTGCTCGTGCTACCGCTACGGTTGGGAACCGAAACTCGGTTCCAGATGAGAACCGATAAGAAAATGCCGGGTACCCATTAGGGATGTAACGGTACACGTACCCGTACCGAAATAATTCGGTACGGGCCCTTCGGTTCGGTACAGGTGTGTACCGAACGAATATAACGTTAAACGTAAAAAATTGAGAACGTGAACAACTTTTTGGAAGTAATCTCAGGTGCTGTGTTGCAGCATTCAGAGTAATTTGCTCACATTGGGTTCAACGCGTCATAGAGCGAGCAAGTCATTTCATTGGATGAGAGGCATACTATGAGAGCTGGTCAGAGGGATGCGTTCAAATGTAGTCAGTAATTTGAGGAACTGTCGAAAATTAATGGCGAACGCAGATAAAGTTGAGCTCGAAAATCCTCCAGCATCATTGAAGTCTCCGGTTTGGGAACATTTTGGTTTCGCAGTTACGAACAAGGATGACGGACAAAGACAGGTGGACCGAACCAAAGCTGTTTGTCGGCATTGTTCAACTAAAATTGGTTACGTGGCTGGCAATACATCAAACTTGCACACTCTTGAAAAGGCATCACCCGAACGTGAATATCACCGGTACCAAAAGAAAAAAGACTGAAGTGCAAACCCAACTCCCACTAGCATGTAAGCCTCCACCACTCGCAGAGAGTTCAGACCGAGCCAAAGCTATTACAAACGCCAAATATCCTTATGTTTCCATGTTAGCAAAGCGCTACCTGGCTGTATCTGCTACCTCTGTCCCTAGAGAGAGGGTGTTCTCCACAGCAGGAGACATTGTTAGTTGCAATGTGGACAAGTTAATTTTTCTTTAAAAAAACATGAAAATACAATGACAAGCAAGTCCTAATGTCAAACTGGCTGCTTAGGAACTAGTACAGTACAGTTCAAATACAGATTATTTCAGTTCATCGAAAAGCTGCACCTTAATGTTTATTTTATATTTTTTTGAGTGAAGATTCACAGTTTAATAAAAAATAAAAAACCCAAAACTAATAGTTTATGTTTTGTGAGTACTAGTAGCCTACAGTAAAGTTCAAATACAGATTATTTCAGTTCATCGAAATGCTGCACCTTAATATGTATTTTATTATATTTTGTATTTATTTGAGTGAATACATTATTCACAGTTTAATAATAATTAAAAAAAAAATATATATATATGTTTTGTTTTGTGAAAAAAAATTCTGCTGTACCGAACCGAACCGTGACCAAAAAACCGAGGTACGTACCGAACCGAAATGTTTGTGAACCGTTACACCCCTAGTACCCATACAAAATACACAATTTTGGTTCTGCTTAACGGTTCCTAAATGCGGTAGACCCTGTATTCCAGCGGGTCCGTCTGTGCCGCGGTGACCCGGTGGAATACAGGGACTGGCCATCTGTGTGTTCTGGAGAATCACAGAACGGCCGTTCGTCAGCGGGCCGTTGACGGCCGGCACCGCCCTTAATTTTTTAAACGGCATCATGTAAGTTGCGGCGACAGAGGTCCACAGTTGCCCCGCAGCGAGGCTCCCCCGCCCTCCAGTAGACAGTTCACGAGCTCAGTCACTTCATAACACCAAAGATGGGTCGCGGTAAACGCTCTGAAGTGAGGCTCCACTACACTAAGAAAGAAAAAGACAAGGCACAGAGCTATGCCTGTCTTTTGGTAACGAGCATTCTCCACATCGAGACGGGTAAAGTTTAACCACACCTCGGAGCGCGTTCTCTCCACCGTGTGTGTTGCTGCATGTAGCAGCTGTGTGTGTTGCTGCATGTAGCAGCTGTGTGTGTGCTGCATGTAGCAGCTGCGTATGTGTAAACTGTCCCGCCCCTTCGCACACAGACGGGAGAGAGAGATCTCTCGTCTGGATTTGAAAGATCGAAAATACTAAAAAGAATCATAGACGCACGTTTGCAGTCTTTTTGCATATTAGAAACGGAGTCAGCTTAGATGTGTGCTGTTAGTGACCCTGCTTCACTATGAACGCACCACTCCTCACCTATGGTTGCTGCTCGAGTTTGACCTCTTTCCCTCTCCGCAGGTCTTTGATGTAGTCGAGCCTTGCAGTTGAGATGAGTGATCAGAAAAATGGCGGTGACCACGAGGATGACTTAGACGAGCTGTCTGCCAGTGATGAATCTGAGCCTGAAGGAGGACTCAGCAGTGCTCCGTTTGACCCCGAGCTGGACGACGATGATGATGATGATGATGATGGGGGGGAGGTTGTGCTCTCTGCTCCTCCTGCTGGACGCCTCGTTCAGAGTCCATTCAGTCTGAGAGGAGGGGGCTCGGCGTTCTCAAACCGCAGCCACAGCATCTTTGAATGTCTGGACAGTGTGGCCCGCCTCGCCTCCTCCTCCGCCTCTTCTTCTTCCTCCTCCTCTTCCTCCTCCTCTCAGAACCACCGCCCCGTTTCAGACGGAGTGTTCGCCCGTCCTCTGCCTCCACCTCCCAGCAGGAAGACGAGTCAGCCTGCGCCCAGCTCCCCCACACCAGCGAAGAAGAGAGGAGTCCCCGACTACCTGGTGCACCCTGAGCGCTGGACCCGCTACAGCCTGGAGGATGTGACGGAGACCAGCGAGCAGGGCAACACCAGGGCCGCCCACAACTTCCTGTCCAGCCTGCAGCAGAGCAAGGAGCCGCAGGAGAGTGCTGGGGACTCAAACCTCCAACACAAGATGGTCTTCTCCAGACCCAGCGGGCTGAAGGAACAACCTGCAGATCCACCCACAGCTGCTACAGGCAGAGATAAGGAGGCCCGCCTCCGGCTCCTGGAGGAAGAGGAGTGCAGGAAGAAGGACACACGCCTCAGTCATCTGGAGGAAGAGGATGCCGTAGAAGAGAAAGAAATGGCTGAAGCAAGGAGAACCGAGCAGAGGGGAGGAAATGCTGAGGAAAAAGACACAAGGGCAGCTGTGGGGGGGGCAGAGGAGGAGAAGAAGAAGGTTCAGAAAGGTGTGCAGGAAGGGGAGGACGTCCCCTCCTTCAGGAAGACCAAGCGTAAGAACTACAGGACGAGCGCAGGACAGGAGGACAACTGACTGTTCATGGTTCATTTCAATGTGCTGACATTACTGTTCTCAGAGCAGCTTCAGCCAACACTGAGCTCTGGAGTGAACTATCTGTTTCCATGTCATCAGGCCTGGCTTACCACTCAGTAAAGTAGGCTAGTTTTACACCCACGGCTGAGGAGTGTTTCTTTCATTTCCTGGCTTCATGTTGTTGTGTTCCAATGTAAAGTGTTGTCTGTTCAAGAGTCAGACGTGGTGTTAGCATCAGCTCAATGAGCCACAGCGGAGCGCTAACAGTGAGACGCTGCCTCTGTCTGACATCAAAATGCCATTGTGACTATCATATTAACTGTTATATGTGCTGAAAATAAAAACAAGCATGAAGAGGGGCTGGGTTTAAACGGAGGGCTGAACCTGGGAGGGGATTAGATTCAGTGTTGTCTTAAAATGTCTTGTTGCATGTTCTGTATTTTGGAATAGTCTTAAATAAAAAATATTGATTTGTATATATTTTCTGTCATCCTTTCAAAAAACATTCAAGGCTATTGTTTTGACAAAAAAAAATTGCTTATTGAAAATGAGAACTAATATGTTTATTCCCAAATTCAGAGATGAAATATTGAATGAACATGTCTCTAGAATTTGTTTCAATCCTGCGGTGGATGACACTGTCACTGAGGTTTCTTTAGATAAGCAGATCAAGTACATCCAGTCAGCAGTGTGACGTCCTTTATCTCCTCGACAAGTCTTGGGTGAGAATACCAAACATTGACAAAATATGGATAGTGAACATACATATTTATTATGTAGGTGTAAAATCTATCTGAGGGACACGTAAAGTTCCGTTTGTGTTACCTTTTCGAAGGACTACGCAGATAACAAAAGTTGCATAGCACTTTAATACGTTATATTTTTATACTGAGGTTTATTAACATGCTGTGTTTGACACAGAGTACACAGTGTTGATGTTAAAGCTCCGAAACATGTGTTAGGATATAAAACATGATTGCTAATGGCAGGCAGTGATTGGTCAGGGTGAGCAGTTTATTACTTTTGTTCTCTAAATGTCTAACGGTTGAAACTAACGCTGCACCAAATGATTCTGTTCATGTCATAAATAGAAGGTGGGCAGAGCTCTGAGACTCATCCGGCTGTTTGAAGTAAGGGGGGGGGTCACTCAGTGTTCTATCTGGGGACGATTTGATGCTAACAGACCTTTCAAGGGTCTTTTTTTAAAACACAGATAAGAGAATTGGCAAGTGGCTGGAGAGGAGCAGTCAAAACAAGCCTCGGTTCAGAAGTCCTCACCAGACTGTCTGCAAAGTCAAATTGTTTCCAAATCAGATTTCTTAATGAGTTTGCTCAGCCGTGTATCCTGACACCAACATCATGCTGTCTTTAACAGCGTTCTGTATGTGCTATCCAGAATCTGAGGAGAACTTGCTCTCCTGTACCAGTCGTCATTTAAAACATGCCTCTCCATTAAAGGAAGAGCCCGTGTGCTTTCAGAGGACAGCCTTGTGAAGAGCGCTCTATCAGCTGGCACTATCAGCAGGTCCTCCAGCAGAGGAAGGCTGATGTCTAACGGTTTTAAAATGGATCCTAAAGACAAGAGGGAACTGAGCGTGCCAAGTGACTCATGTCAAGTGGACATCCTTATCTGTGAAAGATGGGTTGGCTCCCTCTTGCCATGGCTCCACGGCTCTGAAGGCAGCCAGGCAGTGCTGGAGGACATTCAGACGGAAAGCAGGGTAACGCAAGGGCCTCAGATATTAGAATAATTTAAGACATCAGAAGTAAGACGAAAGGGTAAGACAGAAGGCAGTGTAGATCATGAGTGTATCCCGGATCAGGTTTACTGCAAGGTGGATTAAGTTCTGAGTCCAACAGGGTAGAGGTTCAGGAGGAGCAGAGGTGGATCGGTCCCATCAAACTGCTCCTTTCAGGCCACCATGACGGAGTGGACCCTGCTCAAACGTCTCCTGGATGCCGTCCACCAGCACTCCACCATGATTGGTCGCCTGTGGCTCACGGTCATGGTCATCTTCCGGCTTCTCATCGTTGCCGTGGCGACTGAGGACGTGTACACTGACGAGCAGGAGATGTTCGTGTGCAACACGCTGCAGCCGGGCTGCTCCACCGTCTGCTACGACGCCTTCGCTCCCATCTCACAACCACGCTTCTGGGTCTTCCACATCATCAGTGTGTCCACGCCATCCCTCTGCTTCATCATCTACACCTGGCACAACCTGTCCAAGTTGCCCCACGCCAGCCAGAGGCAGGGGCCTGCACAAGCCGGGGTCCCAGGGCAGGAGGACCCGGACTTAGGGTGCCGTGGCGGACAGGAAGTGTACGACCGGAGCTGCGACTCCGACAGCTGCTCCATCCGCTCTCATAAGCATCTGGGTCACAGCCTGGCAGATGTGCTGGAGGGCATCAACGTCCAGAGCCTTCAAAGGGAGGGCCCAAACAACAGGGGGCCCTTGAGCCATGCCCAAGCTTGCGCCCTCAGAGAGGGGGGTGCGGAGGCTCAAGTGGTCTCTGGAGGAGTTCTGTCCAAATGTTACATCTTCCACGTGTGTTTACGGGCTGTCCTGGAGGTGGGCTTCGTCCTGGCCCAGTGGAAGCTGTTTGGCTTCCAGGTGCCTGTCCACTTCCTGTGTAAATCCCCCCCCTGCAGCCAGGCGGTGGACTGCTACGTGTCCAGGCCCACAGAGAAGACCATCTTCTTGCTCTTTATGTTTTGTGTGGGAGTTTTCTGTATAATTCTCAACGTGTTAGAGCTCAACCACCTGGGCTGGAAAAAGATCCGGCAGGCTGTGAAGCTGAGGGAGAGGGGGTCCTGGGGGGTCTGCCCCGGTATGAAGAGAGGCTATGAAACTTTCCCTCCTGACAGCCCCTTTCTCACACCTTCTTTAGGCTTCAGAGACGTGACCAGCACCACCTCTCTGCCCACTTTGGACTTGGTGGTGGGTCACCAGCCTGACTGGACCTGTGCTGTGAACTGTGGCAGGATGAGGGAGGCTGAGGGGGTCAGAGAGACCAGACCGGAACCCCCAAAGAGACAAGATTCTAAGAAAGGGGGGAGGAAGCCACTGAAGAGCAAGAGGGTGATCAGAGAGTCCAAACAGATGAGTGCCGAGGTCTGGATCTGATCTGAGGACATGGGGAACATGTTGCCGCCTTCACTTCTTTTACAGAGGATCTCACTTTGGAATTTAGAGAACCGAACAAAATGTAAAAGTTTAAAGGATTGGTTCACCCGAAAAACAAAGAAACACATTTCTTTAATTACTTTTTGTTAAAGTAGCTATGCAAAATTAAAGTTGTGATGTTCACAGCATAGAGATGTGGTATATTTCAGTAACATCTTTAAAAAATATTTATTGAGGATATTTCCTGACATGTTTTAACACTTTTATAAAGGCTTTTTCTTTAACACAAAGATGTTAAAATAAAAACCTTCCTAGTCTATATTTTCTAGAACCAGCACATTGCTTTCGAGAATAAATATGGTTCTGGTGGATTATTAGAAATAAACGTTTGGATGCCCACAAAAAACATGAACCAACGAGTTGTGCATTGCTAGGTAACGGATAACATAAACGGAGTGGCTAGACTTCTGAGGTCAGATACAGTGTTATCAGGCCCTGCAGTATATCCGCCTTCATGGAGATAATAGGGTTCATGTTTGGTTAAAACTGTTCAAGAGAAGTGTGTTAGTTCAATGTTGTGGTGATTGTTGAGTCTGGACTATGCCATTACACGATTACAGTTTTCTAATATGTTGTCCACTCTGTGTATATCAGTGAGGGTGACTGGGTCATCCAATGGCCTGCTGGTTAAGACGCGTACTGTATAACTGCAGGCCGGGGACCCTGTTGAATGTCATACATCTCTCTATCTTTCGGTTCCTGTCTGTAACTCTACTAATACTTTAAAAGTAGGCAAAAATAACAAACTAAATATCAGAAGCAGCTCTCAGTATATTGCAACACAATTCTCCAGAACCAGCAGCTTCAGCATCAGCTGAATTAACACCTCTGTGAATCATTTCCAGCAAAAACTGAACATTAGTCTCTTCATGACACGAAGTTGATTGCAGTTATCTGTTTTTAGCTGCTCCTAGTGTACCAAATATATGCTAACCTGAGTGTATACAGTATATGTATGTATAAGAATAAATCAATATGATGTCTTTATGAAGCTGGATTTATGCCCTGACCTGGGGCCTCATTTATAACGCTGTGCGTAGGATTCACATGGGAAGGTTGCTTACAAAGCAAAAAAATAGGTACAGACATTTTCCGATTCACAAAACATTGCGTACCGGCGAGGGAAGTGCGTACGGCACGCCTATGGAAGCAAACAAGAGACAGAAGTATTTGAATTTTATTAGACACCGAATTTATAGCATTGAAAATAATTACTTTGAAAATCATGTATCTGAATTTTTTTTGTGAAATAAAAATGTAAAAATTGAAGTTAAAAACATTTGAATGTTCAAATTCAGAACCCAAAAATGCAAGTGAAACAAATTCGAATGCACAATTTCGGTGTATAAAATTCGACGTAAAAAATGTCGGTGTATAAAATTCGACTTCCAAAATGGCGATGCAGCATCATCCGGGCTACTCAGACAGGATAAGCAATCGAGCCCGAATGCAATCAAACCGACTTCTGGCCTATCAGAGCAAGGCTTTGTCAGTCATGTGATCACAACAACCCGGGAGAAAAATGACGGAGAACAGTGGGGCTTGGGTAAGTAGTCAGTTTGTGCTCTTTATTTTACAAGCAGCGAGGGCTCGACAACATTTGTATCTTACATTAGCTAAATGAGTGAAGTAGCCTTGTGCCTTGCTGTTAGCAAGCTCCGTAGTTATCATTAATTGAAGTGAATCACAACGTTACCGTGTCCTTTTGCAACCCAGTCTCATGGCATTTCGTGTTCACCAACACGATTTTTAATCTATTGATTCGTGTTCACCAACACGATTTCCCCCTTTTTTTTCGTGTTGCACAGCACGATTTTAAAAGCAATGTATTTCTACTGGTAATATGTTTCCTGCCTGCAGCACGTCTTTTTCTCCGGTCGGGTCTTGGAAGACCGGAAGCTGTGTGGTTCATAAAAACAAGTTATTTTTCCTTCTAATTTGTTATTCTTTTCAAAATAACACACTGTTATTTACTCACCAATAACACACAATTATCCTTGCTTTTATGTATTGGTTTAATTTCATAATCTCGGGCTTTTTTGGCGTCCGTCAGGAACTGAATTTCAAAATAAAAATAACCGGAAACAGACGTAGGAGTTTAGGATGGCCAAAGACACTACACTACCCATAATCCCCAGCTATCGTTTAGGACTACAGTCCCCGTGATTAATCTTCAAGCTCTGGGATTGGATGTTGGAGTAGAGCGTCAAACAGCTGTTTGAAATGGAACGAAACCACGCCAGACTATCCAAAACTGGAATCGAACGCCCCCCCAGAACTACACATGCTGGCTATTGTGTTTCGCAAAATGTTCTATGGGACGTCTCTACTGAACGTTTTCGTTTTTCCCACAATTAGAAGTTGCCAGTATTAAACACATTGGTGTTATCAAATGTAAAACATATAATTAATAAATGGGTGAAAATCGCTTGTGTCCATAATGCGCAGCATTAATATATTACATTACATTGCATTTAGCTGACGCTTTTATCCAAAGCAACTTACAATAAGTACATTCGACCAGGAAGACACAACCTTGAAGAAAACAGAATCATATAAGTACATCAGGTTTCATAGAGCCAAACATTTCAAGTGCTACTCAACTGGCTTTAGGTAAGCCAGTCCTTTATTAGTATAAAAGTGCTTCGTTAATAGTTCTAACGCTCGAAGTGGAGTCGAAAGAGATGAGTTATCAGTTTGCGCCGGAAGATGTGCAAGCTATCTGCCGTCCTGATGTCAATGGGGAGCTCATTCCACCATCTTGGAGCCAGGACAGCAAACCCACGTGTTTTGGCCGATGGGAACTTGGGTCCGCCTCGCAGCGAGGGCGCAACGAGTCGTTTGGCTGATGCAGAGCGTATTGCACGCGCTGGGGTGTACGGTTTAACCATGTCCTGGATGTAGGAAGGGCCAGATCCATTCGCAGCATGGTAAGCAAGTACCAGTGTCTTGAAGTGGATTCTAGCAGTTACCGGAAGCCAGTGAAGGGAGCGGAGGAGCGGAGTGGTGTGGGAGAATTTAGGAAGGTTGAAGACCAGACGAGCCGCTGCATTCTGGATGAGCTGCAGAGGTCGGATGGCACATGCAGGTAGACCAGCCAGGAGGGAGTTGCAGTAGTCTAGGCGTGAGATGACGAGAGCCTGGACCAGAACCTGAGTCGCTTTCTGAGTCAGCTGGGGACGTATCTTCCTGATGTTGTAAAGCGTGTATCTGCAGCAACGGGTTGTAGCAGCGATGTTTGCAGTGAAGGACAGGTTGTTATCTAGGGTCACACCCAGACACTATATATATGACAGCTCATTGTTACTTTGTAATTCTACTCCACTACAATTCAGAGGTTAACCTGGTATTTTTACTCCACTACATTTATTTGAGTTACTTTGCAGATTCTGATTAATGATGTGAAATATAAACAACCCTTAAATCAGACTTTAGTTACACCTGAGTAAAATTCAGGGAAGGTGATTGTCAAGTGCCAACAATCAGGAGAGATATTTGATAGTTGGTGCTTGAGAAGACCAAACATTTATCTGCAATTGACATGAATGGAAACGAGTAATAAAGTATATTCATTACTCGTTATTCTCTACTAATAGTTAATTAAAGACTGTATATTATGGCTATTTTGCACATCCCTTTCAAGATTTCAAGATTTTCAAAGGTGTATTGACATATCATATACACAACTACGGTGTATGCAATGAATGAAAATCTTGGGTCACAGGTTCCTCAACAGTGCATTACAAGACATCTATCAATATGTGTGTATACCTCCACCATTAAACTGTCATATTCTGCACATTTCTTATACTATCTACATACATAAGAGTATAATTCATATGTATAATATCAGTTAAAATAAGTGCTTCAACATAGTTAACATTGCAGGAAAACAATATATTAGACGTTAAGTACTTTGTCAGGCTTAATATTTATCTGTAGATACCCCCAAAGCTTTTTTCTTATTTAAAAGAAGACCTTAATCTAAAGTATTATTTAATGTTTAAATAAAGGTTAATTTGTTTTTCTGTTTTGCACCTCCTCCTATTAATATCTTTGTACATCCTGCACTAAACTGTTTTATTGTAGAGATCACTTATAGTATCTTCTTGATTTTTTATATTCTATATTTCTATCACAGACCTTCTACTTTCCTCCTATGAAAGTATGTACTCTTAATATTATTTTAATCAAATATAACACATAAAAACAATAATTCAATAACGTGCTTTAACCACTAGGCGGTGCACACAAGGTACACACAGCCATAATAACTTTGTATTATTAGTGTAGGAAACTTATGTATGTACAACATCTGAAGATGTGTAGTTTTATTCATGCATCACATAATTTTACAGCATATTGCTATACTATTTCAAACTCAGTATTTACATTCTTATATTCAAAGAAAATCAGTAATATCTTTAAAAACTACAAGTCCTTTTATATCAGCTGTGCACCGTTATGGTGTAAATTAAATATAACCTATCTATGAATTAGATCCAATGTAAAAGTCAGCCGAATTAGTGTTGATACTGCAAGGAGACGTATTGTGTGAAGAGAAATTGAAGATGTTTTTTAATTGTTGATATATTTATGATCCACGTCAAGTATTCAGTTTCGGCGGCATTTCTTCCAGTTTGTCCAAAGGTCTTCTCATCAGGGCTCTATAAATAAAGAACTACGGCAGATCTGTAATATGTAATGCAGCCGAACCGTGTATTACAATGCCGTTATGTGATGACTTTTGTTGGAGTTTTGAGGTTTTTACAACCCCACTCTGCTCCGCGTGTCGTTTTGACGAGTCCTGCTTAAAATCATAACAGGAAGGAAATCAGACAGAGAACACCCGGATACCAGTTGAAACAATAATCTGTTTTAATTATCAAAGGCAATAATGCAATGCAATATAATACATTACAATACAATATAATATACTACAATTATATTGTAATGTGTAAGGAGTATGCCGGCCCACTCCTGCCCTGGTTCGCGTGCTGCGGAGATCCTTCCGGTCCCGACAGCATGTGAAGAGAGAGCGAACGCCAGGAATCGACAGGAGATATACCATAATAAGAAGGAGGGGTTAGGTCAGCTGGTCAGCAGAAAACCAAACAGGCTCACTTTGCAACAAAACACCTTATCACACAAGTCATGTGTTTCTTTATGAAAGCCATACTTTGTTGGAACTGTAACAGTCATCATCCCATGGCATCCTCAGGACCAGCTCACCAACAACGCCTAACTGTCTCCATAGCCCCAGGCCATCTCTTCCATTCACCCATAATCAGCTCACCCAGAATGACAAGGACCATTGTTTCTCTAATTGTGTGTGACTCAATTCTCCTGCTCCTTTAGGAGTCCTGAAATTAAAGCACATACATTTCTCTCACAAAGATAACACAAAGATTTCATCCCTCATATCTCCAACTTCTGGTTACACAGACTGCTTATTAATTAAACCCACACATATACTATTCAAGACATGTAGACTTCCCTGAAACATGACATGCTAGAGATCTTAAGCAGAATATACTCTCATCCACCGAGCCCCCCCTGTCCTGCATACATACACCTCCCCCACAGAGCAATAAAACCCTGTTTACTCCAACCAGCCCAGAATGTTTAGCCATTTTTAGTCCTTACATTTATGAAAGGATAAAACAGAGAAATCAATATAAAACACAAACACAGGTATTTGTTTGAACAGTATTCACTTAACTGCTACTATTGATAACCACCAGAGAAACCCAAAGGACCTCTTTCAATATCTATCTGGAATTTGCAACAAGACTTTCTGCCATTTCAAATGTAACACACTTCTTAAATATCAGATGATAATAATCTTCAATTTCAAAGAGAAAAGCAAGAACACTCGGAATTAAGTTTTATTTTATTATTTTAAAATGTTTTCCGGATTTCATATCATATAAACACCAAATCCCAGCATGCATTGCGGCTAAAATATCCAATCAGCGAGCTTAAACCATAGCTGAGGATCTTGGGTAATCGCTCGAAATGCCTACGTCTGTTTCCGGTTATTTTCATTTTGAAATTCAGTTCCTGACAGACGCCAAAAAAGCCAGAGATTATGGAATTAAACCAATAAATAAAAGTAAGGATAATTGTGTGTTATTGGTGAGTAAATAACAGTGTGTTATTTTGAAAAGAATAACAAATTTGAAGGAAAAAAAGATTTAAAAAAATACAGATTTCAGTATTCTGAGGCTCTGAGCCCCATTTATTTTCCTCACAGACGGCAACAAAAGTCAGAAATTATACGATTTAAAATAAAAGCAATAATTGTGGCTTGATATTGAGTAAGAACATGTTTTTATAAACCACACAGCTTCCGGTCTTCCACGACCCGACCAGAGAAAAAGACGTGCTGCAGGCAAGAAACACATTACCAGTAGAAATACATTGCTTTTAAAATCGTGCTGTGCAACACGAAAAAAAGGGGGAAATCGTGTTGGTGAACACGAATCAATAGATTAAAAATCGTGTTGGTGAACACGAAATGCCATGAGACTGGGTTGCCTTTTGTGTGTGTGTGTGGGGGGGGGGGGGGGTGACGGTTTGCAAAGTAACGTTACGATCACTTCGGTTAGATAAGTCAAGTAGACCATGCTACACTATACAAATACTCTCTTACAAAAGCCCTGCATTTAAACATGTTAATGTTACTTTAGTAAAAGTATGCTAGTATAATTAGGAAAGTGTTGTTAAAGTATTTAAAGTAGACACAAGTTATACTATTATATCATTTGTTGTATTGTTATTACCGATGCAAGAGTTGACTTAACTGTGTGTAGTTGGAGCTCATTTTGAACAATGAGCTAACTAATGATTATTTTCATAATGGTTTAATGTGCTGACTATTTTCTACATTAATAGATGCAGGTCTGGTTTGTTCAAACTCTCAAAATAGTAGGACATGCTGTCATAATTACCCAGAGTCCAAAGGGACACCTTTACAATGTTAAAGCTGTTAGATAAATGTAGAGATGTAATAACAAAAATATTCAAGATAGTGTAGTGGAAAAGAGATAATGTTTTAAAAACATGTTAATAAAACAAATTCTCTTGTTTTGGACTGACAGGAATGATTAAAGAAATAGTAGATACATAAATACACACACATCAATCTGTGTGCATTTGTTGTGGATGGAACAACACCTGACCTGTGATGCCTCCTCCAAACATTATAACCAGACTGTATCATTCAAACTATAAGTAACAGTTCTAGCTACTTGACTTTAGACAAACAATTCAAAAGACAAAATCAACACAATTTATTGAAAGACCAATCTTTATGTTACGGTGCCTCTCCTTTTGTTTGTGTTATTAAACCCTGTCAATCTAAAAAACTGAGCAACTCAACAGTTAACTTTATATTTCTTATTGTCCAAAGCATCTATTACACTATTTGTTCCCCTCTCATATTCACAGGATGGATGATTAGAGACTTTGGGGGAAACCTCAGCTTTATGAACGTCCTGTCTGTTGGTTTGGCCAGAGAGGGCTGAGGGTCTTTCCCAGCGATGAGGACAAGGCCTGATGGAGGAGGACCAGGCCTGATGGAGGAGGACCAGGCCTGAGGGAGGAGGACCTGCACCAGCTGCACCTACAGAACTTAGCCCATGCTGGGCATAGCTGTTACCACCTGCACAGGCCTAGCCTGTCAATTAACATATTAACATTTAGTGTAACTTATGTATAATTTCGTTTATATTTAAAAAAAATTAGAGGGTTATTGAGGAAAAACTCTCAACTAATGGCTTATTACTTGTAGAATATGGTCATGTAGAATAAGGCATTAATAAGTGTTTTATAATGACTAATAAAGGGCCAATATACTGCTAATATGCATGTTAATTAACAAGTTGATGGTTAATTTGTGTACCTTAATATAAAGTGTTACCACAAATTGACTACAATCCTTAGAAACTGTGAAAAACGACACTTCTCTGAAAAATTAGAAAATGCCATAGGAGATATGAAAACCACTTGGAAGGTAATAAATAGCATAATTAAGAAGAAAATAACTGACAACAGAAATGAATTCAAGAAATTCCAAACCGCAGGAAAAACCCTAACGGATGTTGCAAATAGCTTTAATGAGTTCTTTACTGAAATTGGCCCCAATCTGGCGAGTAAAATCAGCCCAACTTCATGTAAAGTGGATGATTTTCTGAAAAACTGCAACCAACAGAGTATGTTCCTGAACCCAATTACAGAAAATGAACTGCTTGATATTGTTAATACTCAACACAGTAAACAGTCCAAAGATTATTTAGGACTTAGTATGAATATTGTTAAACAAGTTGCACCAAACATTGTAGCCCTCCTAGCAGGGTGGGATTTTCACGGCGGCCATGACGGCCATGGCCGTTGTAGCCCCTCGGTCTGGCCGTTATTCCCCACAAATAATTGTACGTCCTACGGCCACCATGGCCTTTGGGCCCCTCACACTGTTAAAAGTTGCTTTAAAAGCGTCAGAACAGTGGTTTCTGAACTGCATTATGCTGCGTTCACAATGGACGGGATGCGAATACTCGCATTGCTCTAACCGCTGGAGTTTCACCGCGGCTGTCAGCTGTGTTTACTCCTGTCATTCAAACAGGACGCGCTGGAGCGGGGGCGGGGCTTATATCCATGTGAATACTGTGGTGGAAACCAACTACGACCAAATGAACCTATTTTTACCGTGATTTCATTGTAATACACGTTTCAAAATGATGCCGAAGTAACTAAATACTGATAACGATTAGTAAAAAACATGCTTTAATGCTTTGACAAGTGTGCAGACAAGACGGCATGCGAAAAACCTTTTAAAATGCGTGTTTTGTGAATGGAGATTGGATCGATCAGGCTAAACTAACGTTGTAGCTGCTCCGTCCACACTCACAACAACGTCCTAAAGACAGAATTAAAGCAGCGACTGTATTCGTCATGACACAGACAGTCTGTGGTTTGTACATCTTTAACTTTTGTCCAGTTTCTGAACAGATATGAGGAGCTGATTAAAGAGACACACGCACGCACGCACACACTTTTGCATTTCAAAGTATTGCTTGTTCATACAGTTGGATGTTGGAGCTTCACTGTGCACTGCTGAATGATGTATGTGCAGAGTTTGATCCTTGAAGGCTGTTTCTTCTGCTCTGAAATTGAATATATTTGTTACATATTAATAGAATTTTAGATTTTTAGATTTCATTTCGGATTTGTGAATGGGAGTAGTATAGATGGAAAACATACCAAACACTAATTATTCAAAGTAAAGTATTTAATTGTAGATACGTTAATACTAAGGAGGCATAGGCGTATATGATGATACGATTATTGATATTAAAAAAGTGATTTGTTTTTTGTCATTAGAAAGTGAAGTTATTTATTTTTAAGCTCCAAATCCTAATTTTTCCCTCAATGGCCTTTGTGCCCTGGCATGTGGCCTTTCCGCCCTGAAAAAATGTGTGACACCAAAGGCCAAATGGCCTTGCCCCTAAAATGACAAAAATCCAAGCCTGCCTCCTAGTAAATATATGCAATAAATCGTTCCAACAAGGTATTTTCCCAATGAAATGAAAATCGCGAAGGTGATTCCGGTTTTCAAATCTGGTGATAAATCAAGTTTGAATAATTATAGACCCATTTGTTAACTACCACAATTCTCAAACATCCTGGAAAAACTCTTTAACAACCGTCTGGAGTCTTTCCTCAGCAAATTTAATATACTATGCCCCAGCCAATATGGATTTCAGAAAAATCACCCTACTTCTTCAGCAGTAATTGAACTGGTTGAAGAAATTACCAACAACATTGAGAAAAAAATGATTACAGCTGGTATATTCATTGACCTTAAAAAGGCTTTAGATACTGTGAACCATACCATACTGCTACACAAATTAGAACATTATAGCATAAGGGGTCAAGCCAAAGAATGGGTCAAGAGTTATCTGATAAATAGGCTACAATATGTGGACATAGACGAGGCGAAATCAAACAATCTTCCTATATCATGTGGAGTCCCTCAAGGATCAATCTTAGGTCCAAAACTGTTCCTGATTTATATTAATGACATTATCAACACCTCCGACATGTTAAAAATCATTTTGTTTGCCGATGATACCACCATTCTCTGCTCCCATCATAATCTTGGTGATCTTGTTAAAATTGTTAATGCAGAATTAGAAATACTATGTAACTGGTTTGCAGTTAATAAATTATCCCTTAATGTGGCCAAAACAAATGACATGTTATTCAATACAAAGTCTGAGAGTAGAAATGACTGCATTATACGGATTTGCAATACAGAGATATAAAAAGTTGGTGCATGTACATTTTTAGGACTCATTGTTGATGAAAAACTCAACTGGAAGCACCATATAAATTATGTACAAACAAAACTGTCAAAAACAATAGGTATTTTGTATCATACTAAGAACATTCTCGAGGAAAAAATACTCAGAACTCTTTATAACAGTCTATTTCTCCCTTACCTTTACTACTGCTCCGAAATATGGGGAAACACGTACTCAACAAATCTACAAAAAATAATAACATCTAAAAAAAAGTATTACGAATAGTCTGTGGTGTTGGTAAATATGAGCACACAACTCCCATATTTAAAGAAACTCAATCTATTCAAATGTGTTGATATAGTTAAGCTTAAAACAGTACTGATTATGCACAACATAAAAAAATGCCAACTAACATTCAAAAGCAGTTCCAAACCACAGTCAGGAAATACCCAACCAGGCATCCTAACTGGTTGTGTAGCAAGCCCTGTAGAACAACCATCACATCACACAGCTTATCCATAATCGGAGTTAGAACGTGGAATGGACTTCACCCAGACCTCTCAAGTATTACTAGTCATCAACAATTCAAAACTAAAGTAAAAACAATTATATTTGCAGATTACTCCAGCTAACAAATATTGGATATTCCCAGTATTATTTATATATGCATTTACTTTTTTCTTACCCTAACTTCTATTTTATTTATTTATTTTTCTCCAGTTTTCATTAGTTTTCTTTATTTCTTTGTACTCCTTAATTTCTATACGTTTTTGACGAAATAAATGCCATTGTTATATTGATGCCAATGATGATGCACGGGAGGGCTACTCCCCATAAGCTATGCTTCAGCCCTCCCGCTTCTACTAATTTTGTTCATTTGTGTGTATGAATTATACGTTTTTGTTTTTGTATGATTTTAGTAGAATAAATAAAAGAATACTTCCAGAAGGAATGAAGTATCTATCTATATATAGAGCAGAGGGGAACTGCAGAGGATGATTGGTGATGATTCTCTGGGTTCATCACCACAGACCACACCTCACACATGCAGGTATTCTACTCTGGGCTGAATGACCCACATTGGTTAGTGAAGCCCCATCAGCCGTCTTACGGTACGTCCACACGGCAGCGTCGCGTTGAAGCTTGCCGGTGGGCGTGTCTGGGTGCGACCAACAACCAATCACATTAATCTCCCGCCCCGGACATACAAGCACGCGGTTTGATTGGCTAGAGCTTGTACTGGCATATGATTTGATTGGCTGGCGCTTCCGTCTACGCTTGAAAAGTTTTACTTTTCTCAACGTTCGAAGCGAGCAACGGAGGCAAAGCGATGCGACGGAACCACAATGCAGTTCGGCAAAGTGTGACGTCACCCCATTCAAAGTGAATGGTTTCGGGACCCGTCTGACTTCTTTTAGCACCGTCACCGTGTTACCGATCTCAACCATTAACTAGAGGAGAGATCCAGCAGAGGAGAGGCACACAGCCACGACATAAACTCTGATCAGCACCAACGGGAAGCAGCGTCATCAGAGAGGACTGATGGGATACTAGACTTCTCGGTCAGATCAAAACCCAGGTCGTGTCCCGCTCATGTCTTAGAGTTCAGTTGTCTTCAGGTTCATAAATATAAACAGAGAACACAATGTTGGGACAAAACTGCTACCCCTTCTTTTCAGCCCTGATTGAGCTGGTCCTGTTTCCTTCGGCCTGAGTCCTGTTGAGGGCCGAGGCCGCTGTGATAGTAGGAGTCTGAGGACGGGGAGCCCTCACTGAGGCAGGGGGACAAGGACCTCCACGTAGCTGATGGGGAAAAAACCTGACTCGCCGTGGATCATGCCCTCATACCAGTTCTCGTCTATCTGGTTGGCGAGGATGATGATGTCGCCCTCCTTGAAGCCCAGCTCCCCCTGGTTCTCCGGCTCAAAGCCGTAGAGAGAGCGGCAGCACGGCTGGTCCAGCAGCTCCGACTCTGCACCACAGAGACACAAAATCATTCATGCACATGAGAAGAGACGCTGTTTCTGCAGGGAGTAATGCTAAAGGCTGCAGTGATTACTTTCATTATCAAGAAATTCTATAGCAGCTGCTACACCATTTCACCTGTGGGTCTGTGTGGGTCATTATAAATAATGTGCTTCTGGAGACCCCTGCAGTATGGGGAAGCAATGGAGAAGATGTTGTAATATGTCTATATTACAACATATTGTCTATCCATCTGTCAGCGTCCCATTCGTCTACATGAACGTTTTACAACCCTGCAAGATAAAGGGACACAACTCTACAGGTGTTTTTTGAGATCAAAATAAAGGCCTAGTTTCAAAGAGCAGTGTGATTCAAGCAAGGTTGCTGGAAGTAAGCGGGCTAGACGCGTTGAAGGCCCCCCCACTTTACTCCCCAGGGGCCTCATTTATAAACGGTGCGTACGCTCGGCATACGCCGTTTTCTAAGCAATGTTTGTGATTTATAAAAAACAAACTTGACGGGAAAATGTGCGGTCCTCCACGGACACTGACCCGTGCTGCGACACCATTGGCCATCCCCGACACAAACACACTGACACACTGCCTGAGGAAGGTTAAGTGTATTTTGTCATTAACTTTTTTCGGACCACTTATTTATTTATGTTGGTGACGATCCGACCTCCATGCTGCTACTCTGGTTCAACCTGCATCCACCAAACAATATGATTCGTCTCTACCTTCCCAAAAGAACCAAAATCTGACACGGGTTGCGTTCCAATAATCCAAAACTCAGCTCCTAAATTCTAACCCTATCTCATATTCCTTGACCTCTGAGTGAAACGTCACGGGGTTAAGGGATAGTGGATAGGAGAATTCAAAAGGATTTAGGAGAAGAGACCGCGGTACTTTAGAGAATACGAATGCACTTTCACTATCCGACGTGTTTATGATGTGCCAGCGGACGTCATGAATGTGCGTCTGCTGCTGTGGGGAAACTATGGAAACTACAGTTTTCTATACAGCGGACTACAACATGGATGTTTAATAAGAACGAGGGACTACTGTAAACTCATCTAGAGACTCTGCACCGTGCTCTGATGCTGTTGCTTTATGCTTTATGAACGTGGACAACAGAGAAACATATTCTTCATGACCAAAGTTGGAATTGAAATAAAAAAGGAAAGTGAAACTTCTGCTCGTCACCCTCTCCCTCCGGTCCACATTAATACAAATGATCCCAATACGTATGATTGTATGAACTATGAAAAGATCTTAAAATCAATACAAATGTATTTATTATAAACGTTAGTCCTTAACATCTATCACTGTGTATATCACCATTCAAACATCTTTTAAAAGTTGAACAAACTCCACACAGCTCAGTAAAGACTGAGAGATGTTGACTTTATTTGATCATTTCAGTAAAAACTAACGTTCATATTTCTCTTTTTGATTATAATACTGATGAACGTTCAAAACAAAGCACTTTGGCAACTTACCACATACGTTTTAAAATGCTTAATAAGCACCGTAACTTTCATGATATCATTTCTCCGTCATAATCGGTTGTTTCCGTGAACGGCCGACTGTTGAGTGACGGCAAATGCTGCGGCTGCAATGCATTGTGGGGCAGCATTTTCTCCTCTCCTTTCGTCAAGGGAGGTCCAGTGGTTCCTAAGCTAAAGGAGGTTATAAAGGAAGTTTGAAACCTCCTTTCCTTTCATTTGGAGAATTGGAACGGCACTTATCATGGCTGCCACTGAGGGACTTCCGGGTCATTTCACTTGGTTAGGAAGGTTCCTAAGCTAAATGGACTATTGGACCGCAACCACGGTGTGAGAAGTGCTTTTTAGCTGTTCTGTCTTCATTTCCTGCGATCTTCTTCCTGCAGTCAGTCTGAATGAATATTAATACGGGGCGTTTCTTTGACTATTTGTTTTTGTTTTTACTATTTATAGGCAAATATGGGCGTTACGTGAAGCCCGCAAAAGCTGCGCCGCATTTCGAGTTGATTGTGATTTATAAAGGGAAACCGGCGTAGGACGTGCACACACGTCCTACGCCGCAGTGTTTTATAAATCTGAAAATGTCTGCGTATTTATTTGCTTTGTCCTACGTAAGCAACCTTCCCACGTGTATCCTACGCAAGGCTTTATAAATGAGGCCCCAGGTCTGGGTTGCTCTCGCATGGTTGCCGTTTTATCGTTTAAATAGTGCCTAATTGCCTGTGTCCACATAGCACCTTTTTTCTGAGCACCAGTGTCTTTTTGAAATAGTTTAAAAGCGGATGGATCATACTCTGTGGCAGAGTCCAGCATGGGTCTGATTTTCAAGACCCGCTCCCGCCCCGCACCCGCGACGTGCAATACCGAACCCGCCCCGCTACCCGCACATATTGCCAATTAGTTCCGCAACCCGACCCGACCCGTCGGCACAAGATCCGCAACCCGACCCGAACCCGCATATATATGAGCAGTGAAAACGTGCAATTATTAACACATGCAGTTGCATATTTGTCTCAAAAAGCGTGGGATGTTGGTTATTTTCTCCATCTAGGATGACACCAAAGCCTCCCAGACGTTGGATTTCGCTCTTGAGGAAGTGTTATTGAAAATGCTGTATTCTCCACTAGAGAGCTTCACCTCAGCCATTTCGAATGTGGCGTGCTCAGCAGCAGATTGATGCGCTGCAGAGGTTATGATTATGCGCGGTCCCGCGGGGGAGAGGTCTGAGGATTTTAAACATTAAACTAATTTATTATTATTATTTTAATATATTTATTATGCAATACCCGCGACCCGACCCGCATCATCTTTGTTTTACCCAGAACCGAACCCGGGAAAAAGCGTTTGAAAAAATACCACCCGCGAATCACCTTTTTTGCGGGTTACCCGTCGGGTACCCGACCCGATGCAGGACTCTGGTCTGTGGCAACCTTTAGTAAAAGCCCTGCACGCAGCAGCTTTTTCTGAGCGCTCCATCGTTCTTGCACAGCTGCTCCGAGCGCCTTCAGTAGAAAATAACTGAACTTTTCAGAAAAGCAGCGGTGCAAACTTATGAGTTCTTCAACACAGATAACCAATGCTGCTTAGATTTTATTGACATTTTTCTTTAAAGATTTGTTTTGCAATCAGCACGATAATTGAGCAAACTCACTGATGGAGACCATTACATACTTTTAAAAGTCAATGAAAAACTAGTAGGTGAGTGGAGGGCTCATTAATCAGTACTAAAACATCTCCACGACAACTGAGAAAACTCCATGAATTAAAGCTCTGGAAAATGATAGGAAGTTACCCTATGGTCAATTATGGTTTGTAAGATGATGAATGAACTATGGCTCTGTGAAACGGCCGGATTGATCCCCTCCCTCACATGTGAGGAGTTGAAACACGTTGATGCAGGATTCATTTAAAGAAGGGAGAAAACTGTGTGTGTTTGTGTGTGTGTGTGTGTTACTCACGGTGAATAAAGCCATTGGCAGTGGGGGTCTCAGGCCATGACAGTGGAACAGAGGTGATGTCAGCTGGGTGAGATGTAAACACAGATGGAGATGGTGTTGAGCACCAGACCACAATGACACACCCACACACACACACACACACACACACACACACACACACACACACACACACACACACACACACACACACACACACACACACACACACACAACACACACACACACACACCACACACACACACACACACACACACACACACACACACACACACACACACACACACACACACACACACACACACACACACACACACACACACACACACACCTCTGGTGATGGAAGAGAAATATCTGGATAGGACAGTGATCAATATGAAATGAAGTAGAGCACACACAATGAGGCATAACAGCTAAAAATAAATAAAATAAAACTAGAACTAAGGATGGCACCCCTACCACCTGATACTGTTTAAAGGAACCCCTCCCTTGTGATTGGCTTAAAGAGAGAGGGTGTACCGGTGGGTTTCAGGCCGCCCTGCTGACTGCTGACCCCCACGCTGCTCCTCATCGACCTACACCTGAACTCTCTCCTGCTGCGGCTGCTGGCTGTGGATATTCTTTGGGGGGGGGGAGGGGGGCAGGAAGCAGAATGTTTCATCAGGCGAAGAGAAAGGCATTACGGATTAAGAACATGAAAGGCTTTTTTTGTTATACATAATATTGACTTTGAAATAACTGTGATTTGAAGCAACTCTACACAGCTTTGGATTGGTGGACCAGCTCATGCATTTTGCAAAACAACAAACCAACAACAGCAGGTATCTCTTTGGCAATGGTGAACCTTTCCCACATTTAGAACATTCATTCATTTACACCGCAGTTTGTGAATGTGCTGCTGACTTGATGCTTTCACTGTCCCGACCTCTGTGAGTACAGAGCAGAGTGAAGAGTGATCGCTCTCACCTCTCCTGCAGCCTCCCTCTGAGCTGCTGCAGGGTCTCCTCCGACCGCCTGTGGTACTGCAGGGCCGCCTCCACCAGAGCTGCCAGCTGACTGACCTGCTCCACCTACACACACACACACACACACACACACCATGTAAACATCACTTCAGGGGACATTACATTGACTTACATGCATTTCCTGGAGACTTATCCTAACCTTAACCATAACCAACACATGCCTAACCCTTACCCTAAACCTAACCAAGTCTTCACCCTAAAATTAATGACTCCCCTCATGGGGACCTCCAATTTGTCCCCATAAGGGAGGCGAGTCCCCACACGTGACTGTGTAAACAGATTTAGGTCCCCACAAGTATAGTAATGCTAGGCCACACATACACACACACACACACACACACACACACACACACACACACACACACACACACACACACACACACACACACACACACACACACACACACACACACACACACACACACACACACACACACACACACACACACACACACACACACACACACACACACACACACACACACACACACACACACACACACACACACACACACACACACACACACACACACACACACACACACACACACACACACACACACACACACGCTGTGTGCTCCTCCGTTACGGGATTTTGAAAAGTGCTGGGGACATGTCCCCCCTGGAGATGACGCCATGCGTGTGTGTGCGTGTCAAGTGGAATAAATATATGCAAGTTACAACACACACAGTAAAACTATGGCCCTCATGTGTTGTATAGGCTGCACGACTAGGCTGTTCAATGGGGCTGATGTGTAGATTCTGCCAGAAGGAAAATCAGCGGGGAGGTGCCACATTGCTTTTCTTCCCGACTGCAACGCTGGTCCCACAAATCAAGCAAGAACGTGATTGGTCGATATTCATTGTGGGGGTGGGGGGAGGAGGGGCGTTAGATAGATATAGAGTTGTAGTAAATAGATAGAGTTCGCTATGATTTAGGTTTCGTTTGCATGGGGTAGATTCTTTTAATTACATCTCGTTTTTTGTTTTGTGTATTTTTTACATTTTGGATTTTCTTGGCGAGCTATTTTTAGAACGTGCCCGGCGGGCGCCTCACGTTGCCCCTGCGGGCGACTGAGTGCCCGCGGGCACCGTGTTGGCTACCCCTGCTTTAGATGAAAATAAGGAGCCCCTCCCCACGCCCCTCTGAGAGACATTTGGTTACAAAAGAAAAGAGAGGGTTTTTAGCCCTCTTAACACAGAGGGGAGACATATTCATGTAGAAAAGACATTAAAAAGTGGATTTTGCATAATAGGTGACCTTTAACTTTCCTTAAATATTGTGCTCACACTACAGCAAGTAAGTAAGTAACATTTATTTATAAAGCGTTTTTCACAGACAAAGTCACAAAGTGCTTGACAAAACATTAAAACATCATAGGAATCATAAAATAATAAATGATCACACAAACCACGTGTTAAGAACTGCTAAAAACACAAAAACACAATAAAAACATTGGATAAAATAGAATAAAATAAAAGCACACAGGTTACCCAAACGCCTGCCCAAACAGGAATGTCTTTAAATTAGTTTTAAAGGACTCAACAGAGTCTGCGGACCGTAGGTGAGTGGGCAGAGCGTTCCATAGCTTAGGAGTCGCGGCCTCGAATGCTCGATCACCACGGGTCTTAAGGCGAGTAAGTAGGACAGACAGTAGACTGAGCATATCTTACCTGACACATATGCAGGAGTCTGACTGTGCAATGCTCTGTAGGTGAGAGTGAGGATTTTGAACTGGATCCTATAAGCTACCAGTGAAGTGATCTGAGTATTGGGGTAATGTGGGACCGTTTATTTGACCGGGTGAGAAGTCTAGCAGCTGCATTCTGGACTGCCTGCAGACGACCAAGAGCAGACATGCTGAGAGAGGTGAAAAGTGCGTTACAGTAGTCAATGCGAGATAAAATAAACACATGTATAATCATCTCTAGGTCAGCCGTTGAAACTACAGATTACTAATGTTTCGTAGGTGGAAGAAACAAGATCTGGTCAGTTGCCTAACATGGCTGTCAAACGGGACGGATTGATCAAATATTACCCTTAAGTTACGTAGTTTGGAGTTGGCAGCAGAGGAATATGGTCCAATACATTGCACAATCATGGGCACAACCTTTTCTGGTGCAACAACCAGAACCTCCGTCTTATCAGCATTGAGCTGTAAGAAGTTTTCTGGCGTCCAGTCCTTAATAGCACTAAGACAGACTAATGGCGCATTTTCACTGCAGGGCCTCACACGGCTTAGTACGGTATAGTTAGGCCTTGTTAGGCCAGGCTCACTTTATGCTGCGTTTCCACTATAGTTTAGTACTGGGGCAGTGTCACGGAGGTGATCTCTGGGCCCATAGATCTCGGCCTCCGTTACGGGTTGTATAGCTTCATTGTTGTTGATTGTGTTCACCTGGGGCCCTGTGTTGTCTCCTCCCCCCTCACCTGTGTCTTGTTGATTGATTAGTGTGTGTGTATTTAGGCTCTGTTTTCCCTGCCAGTGGACAAGTAGTGTGTGGGAGATCCTTGTGGCTGCTGACTGTGTTCAGGGAGGACAGTCATGTTGAGGCTGGTGACTATGTGCACATGAGAAATAAATGCCCACACCGGGTTATATTTGAACTCTCTGCCTCTGCCTCCTTGCTTGGTCGGGCCGCTCAACGTCTCACAGGCAGTAACTATAATAACGCAGTGTAGGCGGAGCCGTGACGTCATCTTCAATGCGAATCACAAAACCAAAACATCAGCCGTTAGCTCTTAGCACTCAGAGCTCACAGGTCCTCATATCTGTTCAGAAACTAGACAAAAGCCAAACAAGTACAAACCACAGACTGCCTGTGTCATGGCGAATACAGTCGCTGCTTTATTTATGTCTGTATAGGCCGTTGTTGTGAGTGTGGACGGTCGGAGCATATACTGCGTTTGCTTAGCCGATCTTCATTCAGAAAACAAGCATTCTAAAAGGTTTTTCGCCTGCCGTCTGCCTGCAGACTTGTCAAAGCATTAATTCATGGTTTTTACTAACCGGTATCAGTATGTTGTTACTTCGGCATCATTTTGAAACATGTATTACAATTAAATCACGGTCAAATATGTTCATTTTGTTGCCAGCGATTCTCTCACTAGTTTAGCATATTCAGCCCGGTTGTTGGCCCGGAAAGAACCACGATTTTGGAGGGCCAGAAAAACTGTGAAAAAGTACCCGTTAGCCGGAGCTACCCCTAGTGGAAACGCAACAAAAAACGGGCCGGGTTTGGCACGGCACGCTTAAACCGTGCTACGTGCTGCAGTGGAAATGCGCCATTAGAGCCTAGATATCCTAAAAGCCTCACTAGGTTTGAACGAAATGTGGAGCTGGATATCGTCCGCGTATAAGTGATATGTAATGTTCTTACAGGTGACTAAGAGTATCACAACAGCATCAGCTGTATCGCTGCAGAGTTGCTGTTGGATTTTTGCTCAAGCATTCGTTGACGTAGGCTGTTGTTAACTCGCTCTGAGAACCGGCCTACGTTTCTCTTCAATTCTTCAATGGGGGGAAAGTAAGGGGCCGGTTTGAAAGCGATGAGGTTAACTCTGATTTGTAGCTCGTCTGCAGCTGTGACCAGCTTCATGTTTGTAGATGAAATTGACAATACTGATGCGTTGTGGCTTCTTGTGTGAACATGGCATTATCTGGGACTGTATAATAATGTATCAGAAGCTTCCCCTCTCTTACGTCGTTCTCCAGGAAGTGGAACATGCTCCTTTCGGCCAGCTCTCTGCTCTCGTCGAACTTCTCCACCGCCTGCCGGATCTCCTCGTCTGGGATCTTCCCCTGACGCTTCTTCTTATAGTCGAAGTCTAACCGGCGGCCCTCCAGCTTCTTCAGGTGGTGCTGCAACACAAAGAGGTTAGGTTAAATAATATTTAAATGATTTGACCATTCCTTTTCTTTTGCCAAATGTATAACATGTGTTACATGGTTTGGAAACAGCGAGCTTCCACTCCACAGTTCTACAGCGGGACTGAAACACATGCAGTAGGGGGCGCTCTTAAATAACAAGACCTTTAATATTATCTGTTATTACTGTACTTAAACGTATAGATCCAAATAGTAGGAGTTAACAAGCAAACAAATGTCTTATACATAACTGGCTCCTAATTGTTCTCTAGCCCTAGAAACAAATACCAACCCACATAAAACAAAGATCCAAAGGTGTATCAGAGTTTGAAGCACATTATAGTGGCTGTTAATCCAGAGTCATACATTCTTAGGCCAGATTTCTTTCTGACTTCCAAAAGTTCAAACCTTTAGTGAAGAGACTCAAGCTACCATGCTGACACGTTGTGCACTAACACGTCGAAAACTTTAACGACCCTCCCCTGCAGGCTCCTCTTACTGCCGCAACGCCATTTCAACTGTTGGACATACGCACTATAATCTGTTAAATCTGTCGTAAACAATAACCAACACAAACCTCAGCATAGTCCAAAAACATCAATACATACAAAACAAAAACTGTATCATTATAATAAATCATTTAATCAAACAAAATCTAGAGAAGAATATTAAAACTGTCTTGCCAAAATAAACATTTGTCCATACATAACTGCCTCGCTGGCTCTTCAACAGTCTTCAGTCCTTTGTGTTTCATTCTGATGTCAGTCACTGTGTTTTAAACACTGTCAAAAGGATTAGAATTTGAGGGCAAGGTTTTAAAGCACGGAATAACATGTATGTCTTTATGTACCGTGATCTCTTTAAGGTCCTTGTCCTGTAGATGCTGCAGGGGGTCAATAAAGTTTTGTTTGACACTTATGTCCAGGGAGTCCTTCACATGGGCCATCTGCCTCATGGCCTCCCCCATATCGGTCAGAGCGCAGCCTGCAGGAGGAGAACCAGCAGACACTGATACAGAGATCCTCTGAACTTGAATGAGAAACCCATCGATGTGCTTTCTGCAGCACGGCCACTATCTAGGTGTTTGTGGAATATGATGATTGGTACCAAAGATGGAGTCCTCTCCCAGATCCTGTCCGTGGCGCAGCATGCAGTCTCCCAGCAGCCCCTCAGCCTGGGGGTACCCGGTGGTCTTCACCTGCCCTCGGATCTTAGACATGGTGTTCAGCATGTTCAGTTTGGCTCGAGACGCTGCGGAGGGAGACAAATTCATCCCCGATTCATTTTACAAGGCAGTGTTGTCGTGGCAGATGACAAATAACATACGATATTTATTTGTTACCTGGGTTAGGCTGCAGGTATTCTGTTGTTTTGGACAAGAGGTCAAACACAGACTTGTTGGTCACATCTATTTTCTAATGGGAGCCAAATAGGAACATTAAAAGAAGAAATGTTGCAGTTATGAGTATGTTCCAGTTCTGGAGGATATTTAAACACTCATTTCAGTCAATCATTCACTTGTCTAAGCTGGGTTCATGGTTCAAAATGACCATATTTTAGTATATATGTTATACATATACAATACATTATAACATGAATGAAGATTGTGAAGTTTCTCAACTAAGTTGATTCTGGACTGAAAGCAGATGAAGGCTACAGTAAGGCTTGTTGTGTTATTGATGTCCTTCAGAGTAAAAGCGTTGGTTAGATTGATGGAAGGTGTTTCAGCGACATGTCCATCTTCCTGCGTAAACCTTCATTGTTGTTAATAAAGCTCAAACTAAACATAACAGAAAAGTCTATTCACATCTTTGTATCCTTATATCTTAAATATGTGTTTTCACTCCCTTTCTGCACCCCGATATGTGTCTTCAGCTGGCAGCTCATTTAGTAATAATCTGACCAAAAGAAGACGTTAGTATTATCCGCCATCAGGTCTTTTTGAAAAAGTTATTTTCCGAGACCATCTCAGATAAATGCTCTTCAAAAAGGAGATGATTGTTAAACTTGAATTTCAACTCTCTGGACTCACCCTCTCCATCTCCACGAAGTCCTGGTGCAGCTTGGTTCCCTCCGCCCCGCTGATCTTCTCACTGAGCAGCTGCACACAGCACAGAGAATACAGAGAGCTGTCGTGTAAAAGCTTATGAGTTCTGTCAGTATGTCGTGCACTGGCTGAATGCCATTTATTTTGTTTTATACAATTGAAAAGGCTCATTTTTTTGTAATAACCTGTTTTATTCCTACATTTTCAGCCCTTTTACATCTTAGTGTTACAAGGAAAATAATGTTTCACAAACTTGGTTCAATATTAGGAACAGGGCAAGCAGCCAAACCCTTCATAACAGCAGACATGTAAACCAAATGCCCAGGAGATCCAAATGAAACGTTGAATACCGTTTTCTATCATTGGAAAGCCTGTTGCCATGAGACGATCTGAAAGGCTTTGCCGTCTTTCATCAGATGAATACTACGAGCCAGATACACATCATTGTGATGGCTGAAAATCCAAAGTGATCCTGAAAATAACATGTAGCAATAATAGCTGGGATATAAAGTGTCTTATTCTACATCTATAAATCTGGCTCTTGTTGCCGTAACAACGGTTCATACAATGTGTGACCCCAGGATATCATGTGACCTGATCACCTGGCACAGTCTGCTGATCCTCAGTCACACCTGGAAACGAGCAGGTCATTTACAACTCCCATTACTCATGATTCCAGAAGCTCCCTGCAGAGTGTGCTGACGTCGCTCTGCAGTGTCCGTCAGATCCGAGGATCTCATGGGATCTCATGGGATCTCATGGGATCTCAGCTGATTATCTTTCATCAAACAACATCCGTGCACCTCTGACCCAATCTTACAAATCATCTATGACCGTGATCAATTAATACATGGGATTTGGACAATTAAAATACTTTAACAAACAAAGCATATCATTTCTTGATAGAATCTATTGTTAATCAAAGTCATTATAACAGTCTTTGTTAGTCTTTCCAATGTTCGAACAATCCCTATCTCTGGTTGTTCTACACAGAAGCACCAGGCCTTTGAAAGCAAATCTGCATATGATGATTATGAAGTTCTTAGTTGAGGGGATTTTTCAAATGTTCAAACATTTTCCCACCTAACCCATCTTATTAGATGATAAGAGTTATAGGAGTTAGATATACAGTATAAAAGCTTGGGTTGTGTATTCAGTGGACCGTCTGAGGTGCTGCCAGCAGCGGACAGTTGTAGTTACCAAGTGGGTCAGAGGCGGGTAGCGCAGAGTGGATTGAACTGGGAGGTCCAGTATACATCTCTACTGTCTGCTCCAGCTGTTACATCATTCAGACCATGCTTAACATGATACCTATGATAATCTCATATCTATCATCTCATCTCTCTCTTGGAAAGAAAACACATGAGCAACAATTGTGATATTTCTTTAAAATTCTGTCAGACATACAAGCTTGTCACAAGAGTTGAATGTACTTCAGTATATTTACTGAGAAGAAGCTCTATGAGCCCTACCTGCTAAAAACAGCAAATCTCTCTGTCAGTCTCAATACAAACAAGAAACCGATATGTTTGGGAATGTTTTTTGCAGATTTTGCATTTTTCTATTTATTTTGATGACATACATTTTGATATGAATGCTCTCAGCCTTTCCATCAGTGTGTCGCTGCTGGATCAGATCCATGCAGGGAGGGGGAGCTTTGGAAAGAAAGAAACCTGAAGTGTTCTTTCTTTTGATATCCCTTAACCTTCCAGAGGGGAAATGTACATTCTGCACGGCGCCCGGGGAGCAGTGACACCTCGGTAGCACTTGGTCTTATTGTATTGAGTATGGTTGGAAAAGAATAACAAATTAGAAGGAAAAAATGAATTTCCAAAGACATGCTCGGGGCCAGATGCACGAAGGGACAGCTGGAGCTACATGCTGCTTTCAATACACACACAGAGCTGCAGCTATCCTGAGCAGGCCTGAGTTTGTTAGGCTCAGCAGACACACACACGTTTGGATAGACAGATGCTTCGAGGTGAAGGGACTGCAGCGAGCTGCGACCGACACCACCAGGATGTTCCTTTTATCTTTCAAACACAGATCAGAGCAGCTGAAGCGCTGCAGGTTTGTTAGCAGTCGGTGCTTTGATTGTGTGGCTGTGTTGTTGGATCTGTGTGATCTTCTTCCTGCACTCTGAACTCTTACAGGTGGGCCGGGGACAAACACCCAGCTCTTTCCTTCCTTTGTAGAGAGCACACACTCACTCACACAGCAGCACAGTTTCTTAGTGTTTTTCATTCTGCATAATATCAAACATAATAGAGTGTTGTAGTGATGACGTCTTTTTGCAGGCGACCCGGAAAATACCATGGCATGGGCTCCCCCGACCAAAAAGCAAGAAGACATTTCTATTGGATTTGTGACATTATGGACATATTGGACCTTATTTTCAGGATAATCTCAACATATTAAATTCAGCTTTTATAATAGTTGAAGCGTAAATGCAATCAGAAGTTCCCTGCGTGTTTCTGGCTTATTCATTAAGGTAACACAGGTCAGAGAGGCTCCATTGCCTCTTCCGCAATTGTTAGAAGATGTACCCATGTTAAGTAAATTGGCCAAGGTCAGAGGAAGTCCAAGGGAGGTCTTCCTCAGATATAATACAGTTAAAGTCTTGTTAGTTAGTGGTTCATATCCAGCATGCATTAGCTAAGAAGCGATAAGGATGCTGGTGTGTGGAAAATGACATGTGTTCATGTGCAAACATATATATATAGTTTGTTAATTGGATCATTCATATCCTGCAAGACTCCTAAAGACGTCATGAGATAATGACCTTTCCACACCAGGAACATATTAACATATCAACTATCTCTGCCACGTATGTTTCAAGGGTATGTTCGTGTGTGTTTTACGTGTATAAAGCACACAAGATCCTTCTAGTCTGGGGGACATTTCTGCGATTGGTGGTTGCTGTTGAAGCAAGGTGACGCTTAACTCCAAATGATTATTGTTGTTGCACAACTGAATAATAATGAATCTCAACCATATCTGTGTTTGTGTTTTATTGATCTCTCTCTGTGTTAACATTTAAGGTTGGTGAGCCATAAATTGCACTAACAAACTCATTAAGCACGCACAGGAAAATGTGAAGTGGTCTAAGCCTCTCGGAAAGATTTGATTTTAGATCACAAGGCTAATAAGAGAGATTGGATTCAACAGAAAGGTTGAATGAATTATTCTGATTCCCAAGCCTATTAATATTGGTTCAAACTAATGAATGCAATACTGAGATTCAGAACAGACTGTTTTACGTCAGCCTCATAGCAAGGGGGGGGGGTTCTTGAGGGAAATCAGTCTGTGTGTCTGCAGGTCGGCCAGAGAGAAGAAAGCAGGAGGTCAGAACAGAGTGTTATGCTCTTTCTGTTCACTCTCTCACTATTAATACCCCTTTCCACTGAAACTCAGTTCTTGCAGCACTAAATGAGAACTTGTTTTGTTTTCCACCGCCCGGAGCCCAAGTGGTGCTACATCATGACATAATCGTTAATGACACACATTTTCTCGGCAACGTCGCTCACAACAACAACAACGGCGGACTGCGTGGGGTAGATGCTCGTGTTGCTTTTAATCCTACGAAGCCAGATTAAATAAAAAAACTACTTCTCCAACTCTGTCCTCTTCTCCAGAGAGCTGTGGCTCTTTGTTCACCAATGCACGCTGTGTGTTTATATAAGTGTGTGCTCTAGTCACTTTGCTTAGCGCTACTGCTTGTTACAACTTTATTGTCTTCACCATGAAGTGTTCTTGGTCAGGTTAATCTCGCACAGCCTCCAACGTATCTGGTTGGTTTATCTGTTTGTGTGTGTTAGCAGCAGGGCTGGCTCTCGGCATAGGCAGTATAGGCGAATGCTAAGGGTGCATCAACCCACCGGGGGCGCCAAAAATTGGGGAGATTTTTTTTTTTTTTAAAGTTAGAAATTTAAAAAATATATTTTTAAAAATGTCATAACACAATTTCCCGATTTTGGATCAACAAAGTACATCTTATTATCTTACACTAACATAACTACACCTATACTGCGTACGGCGCCCATAAACTACTGTATGGCGCACCCCCCCCCCCCCCAAAATCAAGTTGAACTGCCCCAGCCCCAGTAAAACCCAGAGGTTTGTGTGAAATAGTTCTTTTTTTGAAATAATGGTTTTAGTGTGTACTTATAGGTTTTAATTTTGTATTTGTGTTCATTCAAAATAAATCAAACTCCCAAAAGACGTACACAGCTTCTGTGTGCTTTTATTAACATTGGAATTTACTGTGTAAGCGGCCGCGGGGGGAGAGCTTTAGAGAGCTCTCTCCTGAAAGACTGAGAGGCTCTGATAACCTCAGCTCAGTGAGGTAAAGGCACACCTTTATATCATCATTATAGTTATAAAAAAATAAGAGATGAAAAACAGGTATAAAATACAGTAAAAAAAAGTTGTTATTAATAAACAAGAATACAATTTAAAAGGAGAGTGATTTGTAAAATATATAAAAGAAAAAGAAAATCTGCTTACAATTATCTTAATTAATCATCTTAATATCTTAATTTTGCTCTCAAAGTACACCAGATTGATGCTTTTAACTTCAATATTAAGAAATAATCTTCCCGGGGGAGCATTCCCCCAGACCCCCCTAGAGCAGGGGTGCCCACACTTTTTTGGCTGGTGAGCTACTTTTGAAATGACCAGCTCATCGAGGTCTACCAACCAAAAATAAAATCCCAAATTGCAAGGGTTGCTGAATAACACGTTTTATTTATACATGGGATAACTACAATAGGGCTGCAACAAACGACTAATTTGATAATCGATTAATCTATCGATTAATGAAACGATTAATCGACTATTCGAACTATTATGCCTTGCACAATTTCTCAAACGCTCTTATTTAGCCATCAACTTTTAGATGTAGCTTGAGGTTGTTTTAGGCATGTGGAAACTAACAATGAAGACAATAAAGATGAATACTTGATTCAAAAATACATATATTATTAAATTAACATAGCTTTTTATTTAAATTAAATAAATAATATTTCACATCAAAAGAAACAACAATGTCAAAATCGTATTAAATAATCTGATGACAGAACTGTAAAGAGAATAGCTGAAACTTTAACAAAATAAAGAGTAACTCAGTTTCCTCTAATCATTAACCCATGTTTGTATAATTGTGTTAACTCCGTGTGTTGCTGCTAGCATACATAACACCTGATGTGGAAACGTTACTCGTGGATGGGGCTACAGAGCTACTAGAAAGACAGTCTGTGCATTCCTCCGTCTGGATGTGGAGCACTTTTGCTAAATGTTTAGACACACTGCTCGTGTTACCGCCCTTACATGCTAAACTCTCTTGGCAAGGAGCATTGTCCACCTCAAGACGGGTAACATTTAACCACACCTTGGAGCGCTTCTCTCCGCCATCTCCTCCGTGTGTTGCTGCTTGTAGCAGCCGCGTGTGTGTAAACTGCCCCGCCCCCTCGCGCACAGACGGGAGAGAGATCTCGTCTCGATTGGAAAGGTCGAAAATACACCGACATTTGTTTGTCTTTTTGCATGTTAGAAACGAGTTGGCGACACTAAGACTGTGAGATAATGTTTGTGTAGCAATAATACATGACCTTTCTCTTTCTCAACTCGCTACTCGGAGGGTAGTCGCTGCTATGCCTTGTGAACACTCCGATAATGCCTCTCCACGTTACCTTTCTTTGGCAGAGCGACGCTTGCTTTACAAATAAGGCAAATAACCTTTGAATGTGACATCACAACAAAATATTCTTCCTCCCATTCTGGGTGGAAGTGGTTTGTCTTTAGCTTCTTGCTCGGTCCCGCACTCATTTTGTTGTTTGTCTCTTTAACTTAATTTGAGTTTTCCCGGCACTTGACTGATTTTGTATCGCTTTGCATTCTGGGTTAACAGACTGGAAAGCGATAGGATCAAAACCTGTTTTGTCTATTTTAACGGAGCTGGATTTTTTATTTTTATGAATGACTCGCGATCTACCAGCATTGCCCCCGCGGTCGACCGCGGTCGACATACTGGGCACCTCTGCCCTAGAGGATGTTAGGTCCACCCCCCACTTAAATCATGTTCAAATGGATAGGATACTAAATACATTTGCACACATCTTGTGTCCATATCTTTCTGTTTTGGTGGTCATGCCACAACCGTGCACGTGGGGGGGCGGGGGGGGGGGGGGGGGGGGGGGTGCTAGCTAAAATGTTGCCTAGGGCAGCAAATTGGCCAGGGCCGGCCCTGGTTAGCAGAACCATATTGTTTCACTGTGTCTCCCAAAGGAGTTCTAATGCTGAGGGAAAGTGTGTGTTCAATGGTGTGGGAGTGAGTTGGAGCCTGCAGCTATGATGAGAGCAGGAACAAGCAAAAAAGAGAACATCCATCCACTGTCAGTCTGATCAAACCACTGTACAGCGTTTTGTTCGCAATGTTCTTTTTTAGACAATTTTTACAATTTACACAATTCTATGGTGACAGGGGATTACAAGCATACATACAGTGATGGATGGTAAAGTACTCATATTCTTTACTTAAGTAAAAGTAGCAATACTTAATGTAAAACTACTCAGATACAAGTAAACGTTTTCAATTCAAAATGTAACTTAAGTAAAAGTACACAAGAGAAATATAGTGAAGTACCAGAATGAAAAGCACTTTAGTAGTGTAGTTTTACCTATAGTGGCCCATTTGAGAATCATATACATTTAATAACAGATTTTGATTATTGATGCATTAATGTGTTTATAACAGCTCGTAAATGTAGAGCTTATTTAAATGACTTTGTATACGGCTACTAAATATCTTAACCTATATTAATATATCAATATGTTTATTAATTAGTTGATTTGTGTTAGCTTATAATCGAAATCTGAAAAGATTCTAGTAACTCAAGCGCTCAAACAAATGAAGTAGAGTAGAAGTATAAAGTTGCATAACATGGAAATACTCAAGGAAAGTATCTAATAATTGTACTTAAGTACAGTACTTGACCTAATTTAATTAAATTCCACCACTGACTATGTGTATAAATACATACATACATTGAAATAACCAATTGCACAGAATGAGTTAAACTAGGTAAAACCTCAGTAGTGTTCATCCCTGGAAAGCCATACCTTTGATTAAACAATGAGTGGTGAAGATTGCACTTATTTTTAGAGTAGCAGAAACCTCCCCGGGGAGGACACACACAGATTACACCATGCAGGAACACATTCCAAAGCTGCCATAAACCCCTTCACCAAGTTAATATTACTATGAGTCTACGTGTCTACAGATATACTCAAATACCAAACCATGTAAAGCAAAGGTATAAGGTATGCCTCCATACAGGCATGTGTTGTTGTGTGTTTAGTGTGTCATGTGTGTGCATTTGTCAGGTGTGTGGGTTGAAAAGCTTGATATGTCCTTGGCTAGATAACACAGTGAAAAGAGCCTTTATTCAGTGTTCTGTGTGTGTGTGTGTGTGTGTGTGTGTGTGTGTGTGTGTGTGTGTGTGTGTGTGTGAATGAAACGTTGACCCTAATTAAATATTACTATGTCAACACATTTCACATAACTGTATTAGGTTAGTAGAAAGCAATAATATTAAGTTGAACCTAAACCATTTTTAAAAAATGACTGCTTTCAACTAACCTAATCAGTTAAATTTGTTAACATAATACCTTTTCTTTAAAGTCAGCATTTCTGTTTTTCAGTGTACAGGTGTGTGTGTGTGTGTGTGCGCGTGTGCGTGTGTGTGTGTGTGTGTGTGTAGGGGGATCAGGGTTGTTGGACTGTGGGTGGAACTGTTAACGTGTCCGAGTTTCAGTGTGAGGAGGAAGAGGCAGCAGCCATATTGTTCATGTTTTCTTTCAGACGGACGGGCAGATATATCAGCAGCCTAACATCATCACAGCATCTCCTGATAAACTGTACTTGTGTTAACAAGGTTGTGAACTGAAAATAGACCCTCACTAGATTTCCATGAACCTCTATGAACAACACAATAGTAGTTTCATAGCAACACAGTCTCACTCCCTAAGCGTCCAGGAGCGACGCTTGATCAGGGTCCCGTGGCGTGCAGTTGGGACGCGGCGAGGCTCCTTCAGCTTCATAAACGGACACAAAGAGCTTTCAACTGATTGCAATGTATTCCCATCGGCGGCGGTATTTGACGCTCATGGAAGCACCGCATCCATTTATGTCGGCAGCTCTTTAAAAAGGCAATGTGAGCGTCCATTCCCATTGGATAACGGAGGATTGTACACCCGGAAGTAAGTATTCTCCTTAATGTCGATTGATTTGACAGTGATATCTCCACTACTCATCAACTCAAAAACACCAGATTACCTTTGTTAAATAAACGACATTGATAGGTTTAAATTGTGTACATAGCTTTTGTGTTTTTCCCCTTCAATTCTGAGAAACAACTTATTTTCTCTGAAATGTGGAGCGCCAAAGAAACTATACTACCCACAATCCCCAGCTATTGTTGTGACGACGCCTGTCCGCTTTGCGACACACCCCGTGATTAATCTTCAAGCTCTGGGATTGGATGTTGGAGTGGCAGTGCGCCAAGGTTACGCCGAGCGTCAAGCTCTTTGAAATGGAACGAAACCACGGCAGTCTATTCAAAACTGGACTCCAATGCCCCCCCAGAACTACACATGCTGGCTATTGTGTTTCGCAACATGTTCTCTATGGCACGTCTCTACTGGGAATTGTAGTTTTAAAAGACGTTTTCGTTTTTCCCAAAAATCAGAAGTTGACAGTATTAAACTGTGTACAGCCCTGGAGGTTTAGGCGATAGGAAACACATTGGTGTGTACTAATTTAAAACATGTAATTACTAAATGGGTGAAAATCGCTTGTATCCATAATGGGCAGCATTAATATATACCCACATAATAGCTCATTGTTACTTTGTAATTCTACTCCACTTCAATTCAGAGGTTAACCTGGTATTTTTACTCCACTACATTTATTTGAGTTACTTTGCAGATTCTGATTAATGATGTGAAATATAAACCGCCCTTAAATCAGACTTTAGTTACACCTGAGTAAAATTCAGGGAAGGTGATTGTCAAGTGCCAACAATCAGGAGAGATATTTGATAGTTGGTGCTTGAGAAGACTAAACATTTATCTGCAGATCTCTATAAAGTAAATTCATTACTCGTTATTCTCTACTAATAGTTCATTAAAGACTGTATAATGGCTGTTTTGCACATCCCTTTCAAGATTTCAAGATTTTCAAAGGTTTATTGACATATCATATACACAACTACGGTGTAGTTATGCAATGCATGAAAAACTTGGGTCACAGGTTCCTCAACAGTGCATTACAAGACATCTATCAATATGTGTGTATACCTCCAGCATTAAACTGTCATATTCTGCACATTTCTTATACGATCTACATACATAAGAGTATAATTCATATGTATAATATCAGTTAAAATAAGTGCTTCAACATAGTTAACATTGCAGGAAAGCAATATGTTAGACGTTAAGTACTTTGTCAGGCTTAATATTTATCTGTAGATAGATACCCCCAAAGCTTTTTTCTTATTTAAAAGAAGACCTTAACCTAAAGTATTCTTTAATGTTTAATAAAGGTTAATTAGTTTGTCTGTTTTGCACATCCTCATATTAATATCTTTGTACATCCTGCAATAAACTGTTTTATTGTAGAGATCACTTACAGTATCTTCTTGATTTTTTATATTCTATATTTCTATCATTGACCTTCTACTTTCCCCCTATGAAAGTATGTACTCTTAATATTTTTTTCATCAAATATAACATATTAAAACAATAATTCAATAACGTGCTTTAACCATTAGGCGGTGCACACAAGGTACACACAACATACTAATAATAACGTTGTATTATTAGTGTAGGACACTTATGTATGTACAACATCTGAAGATATTTAGTTTTATTCATGTTTTTACATAATTTTACAGGATATTGCTATACTATTTCTCATGTTTTACTTCTATACTTTAATATCCAGTGTTGGGACTAACGCGTTACAAGTAACGCGTTACTGTAACGCCGTTATTTTTGGCAGTAACTAGTACTCTAACGCATTACTTTTTACATTCAGTAACTCAGTTACCGTTACTACATGGTGCGTTACTCCGTTAGTTTTTTTTATATAGTCAACAGCCAGGCGAACAGAGATGATAACTGTACTTAAGTACAGTACTTGAGTAAATGTACTTAGATACTTCCTGTGTAACATGCGGAGACGGGCTGTGGGCGTGTTTGTGTTGTTTACTAACAAGACTATCATGGCGGCGGCGGAGCTCAAGTCTAGTTTCTCCACCTGGAGATATTCTCACTATTTCACTTTTGTCGAGCACAAAGAAAAGAAAGTTTCTGTTAAATGTAAGTTGTGTCTTGGCGGGTCAAAGATCTTATCTACTGCCCAAACCAGTAATTCAAATCTCTTAAAACAAATGCAAAAACAACATGCTGGGACGAAGCTAGTAGCTAAGACCACAGAGACTCAGCCGACGCCACTCCACCTCCACCTAAGCAACAGCGGCTGGATTTTAACCAAGGGACTGCTAGCCAGGGAAAAGTCGATAAAGCCATTGCACGGTATGTTGTAGAACACATGCAGGCTATTGCTACAGTGGAGTCACCCGCTTTCAGGGAGCTAGTTAGCATGATAGCATGTCCGGGCGGCACACGGCATATGGGACGGAACACTTTTTCCAACTACCTGGAGAAAGAATATACAAAAATGGAAAGCCAGCTAATATCGATGCAATCCAGATTGCATATAATGCATGTCAAGTTGATCAACAGATTGTATTATTCTCCAATGCAATAACAGTACTGAAATGAAGGCTATAAGGGCATTAATGGGAGCCCTTTTTTCAACTAACTAAAACGTTACTTTTCACAGTAACGCATTACTTTTGGGTTTAAGTAACTAGTAAAGTAACTGAGTTACTTTTGAAATGAAGTATCTAGTAATGGTAACTAGTTACTGGTTTTCAGTAACTAGCACAACACTGTTAATATCTGATTTGTAAAACATCACAGACAGAAAGGTATATCCGTCATTTAATGGTAAGCTATTGAAATTGTGATTCCATAGATATGTTTCCCATCACCCAAACCCCCTGACTATTCTCTCAACTCAGTATTTACATTGTTATATTCAAAGAAAATCAGTAATATCTTTAAAAACGTGCATTGCTGCTAAAACATCCAATCAGCGAGCTGAGGACCTTTCCTACGTCTGTTTCCGGTATTGTTCCTGTAATGAGAGTTCACATTTATGCTACAATGAAGGGTGGAATTGACTACACATCTTCAGAAACATAATTTGCTTCAGATATAACTCATAGCAAATAAAGTATAAAAATATAAGTAATAAAAAGATAAAACACTGGCATGTAATTTACGTTAGAATAAATAGAATGGTTTTGAATAATAGATGAGAGTAAAATCTACGTCACTTTACAGCCCCGCCCACTTTTGGGGAAACCAACGCTGTCCTTTGAACGGCGATCAAGCCTGAAGCCACAGAGATCTTCTGTTACGGCCCGTCTACACTACAGGCATCAACAAATCTTCAAGCTGGGCGTGTCTGAAGCTTAGCGATTTTTTGCGAGCAACGCGACCAACAACCAATCACATGAATCTCCCGCCCCCGACATACAAAGCAATAGCAATGTTAAAACGAAGTAAACTGGATATAAACTCCCCAAACAGGCGAAAACCTACCAGTTTCACCCACTGTCTCTGCCACCTCCCTCCATGCCTGGTTCCTCCGGTTTGTATCCCAGTAAATAGTTATGGTCGGAAAGAACCGGGTGATTTGCTAACGTAATTTCTCGTTTGGAATATAAGGAAATTAACTGCGGTCTGGCTCTCCCAGCTTGCACGCGGTTTGATTGGCTAGCGCTTGTACTGGCGGGATTTGCATAAACGGGATTTGATTGGCTGATGCCAGCTTCGAAAGCATCGGGAGCATCAAAAGTTGAACATTGCTCAACTTTTGATGCTCACGATGCTTGCAAAGCTATGCTCCGCTCCCCACAATGCAGTTCGGCGAAGATTCAAAATCTTCTACGTCACCCCATTCAAGTGAATGGGCGAAGCGTTGAAAGCATTTTTCGATGCTTGTAGTGTAGACGGGCCGTTACTGTCCTTTCTTCTTAGAGTAAGTACAGAAACACGTAACTCTGAATTTGTTTTAATGTTTGAGGTGCAATAAACGGCACAGCAGATTTTTGGCATGTCTAAACTATTATTTTCTGCCTCGCTCATGAGAGTAACAGCTGGCAAAATTACAGCCTCGCCTACTGATTTTAATTCAACCATATATCGAGACCAATTCTCGATTTCAAATGTGTGCTCTAAAATGATATTTATAAATGACTATTATCATTATTATAAGCAAGACAATACATGGCAAAGATATGTAGAAAATAAATGTATTTAAGATACGTTCATAACTACGACGGAGTATTAGGGCCACACTTAGAAAAAAAAAACAGAGAGATTTCGAGAATAAAGTCGTAATAATACGAGAATAAAGTCATAGTTACGAGAATAAAGTCGTAATATTACGAGAATAAAGTCATAGATACGAGAATAAAGTCGTAATATTACGAGAATAAAGTCGTAGTTACGAGAATAAAGTCGTAATATTACGAGAATAAAGTCGTAATGTTACGAGAATAAAGTCATAATTACGAGATTAAAGTCGTAGTTTCATAAGTGACTTGAGAAGGAGACAACAGCAGCGTCCTGCAATAAAATGAGGAATGTGGAGCATCTTGTGAACTTTAGTTTAGGTTTCTCAAATAACGAAATACTTAATCTTTTGGCACATCAGCATCAGATTATCATAAGTATTAGAACTTTGAAAAGGTTGTGCAAGAAACTGTCTATTATTTGGAAGAAAGAACCAAACGGACTTGGAGGAGATTGTCTCCTTTCTGCAGGAGGAAATGGCTGGTTCTGGCCGACTACAAGGCTATAGTTGGTTACATCTACGAGCTGTTCAAAGGGGATTTGTTGTTTCACAAGAAACGATGAGACTTGTAATCAAGGCTTTGAATCCAGAAGGAGTCGAACGATAGCCTGGTAGTGGAATCGGAATGAGCTCCCCATTGAAATCAGGACAGCAGAAAGCTTACACATCTTCCGGCGCAGACTGAAAACTCATCTCTTTCGACTGCACTTCGAGCGATAGAATTACTAACAAAGAATTGCTAACAAAGCACTCATATACTAATAAAGGACTGGCTTACCTAAAGCCAGTTGAGTAGCACTTGAAATGTTTTAGCTCTATGAAACCTGATGTACTTATATGATTCTGTTTTCTTCAAGTTTGTATCTTGTTGGTCGAACGCACTTATTGTAAGTCGCTTTGGATAAAAGCGTCAGCTAAATGCAATGTAATGTAGTTGGCCAGAACCAGCCATTTCCTCCTGCAGAAAGGAGACAATCTTCTCCAAGTCCGCTTCTCAAGTCACTTATGAAACTACAACTTTAATCTCGTAATTATTACTTTATTCTCGTAACATTACCACTTTATTCTCGTAATATTACGACTTTATTCTCGTAATTATGACTTTATTCTCGTAACATTACGACTTTATTCTCGTAATTATGACTTTATTCTCGTAATATTACGACTTTATTCTCGTAACTATGACTTTATTCTCGTATTATTACGACTTTATTCTCGAAATCTCTGGGTTTTTTTCCTAAGTGTGGCCCTAATACTCCGTCGTACATAACAAACGTAACGTGGGAGAAAATATGTTTCTAGCTGAACGTAATTGAGAATGCAGTTTAGTTCTGTGGGAACGTAATTTTTAGGAGACATGGGTTGGACTTTTTTGTATGAATTTATGTTTCATCCAATCACAGAGCTTGTTGACTTATCACGAGGTTTGTCAAAGCGGACAGGCGTTGTCACAACAATAGCTGGGGATTGTGGGTAGTGTAGTCTCTTTGGCGCTCCACATTTCAGAGAAAACAAGTTGTTTCTCAGAATTGAAGGGGAAAAACACAAAAGCATTGTACACAATTTAAACCTATCAATGTCGTTTAATTAACAAGGATAATCTGGTGTTTTTGAGTTGATGAGTAGTGGAGATATCACTGTAAAATCAATCGACAGTAAGGAGAATACTTACTTCCGGGTGTACAATTCTCCGTTATCCAATGGGAATGGACGCTCACATTGCCTTTAAGAGCTGCTGACATAAATGGATGCGGTGCTTCCCTGAGCGTCAAATACCGCCGCCGATGGGAATACATTGCAATCAGTTGAAAGCTCTTTGCGTCCGTTTATGAAGCTGAAGGAGCCTCGCCGCGTCCCAACTGCACGCCACGGGACCCTGACCAAGCGTCGCTCCTGGACGTTTAGGGAGTGAGACTGTGTTGCTATGAAACTACTATTAGAGAAAAAGGCCCACGATTAGACAGGGGCCACGTTATTGGATCAACTCCTCCTCGTCATGCCTGTAATGTCCTCATTAGAGGCCGGACACATCTGTCTGCTGGCGTCAGCAGTGAGGTCAGCTGGAGAGCCCCGTCAGTCTAACGTCATTATTTTCCCTTCACTCAGGCCACATGTGGAACAGAAAATCATATTAACAGCGCCACTCATGTTTCATTTTCTTCCTACCAAGTTTCTCTGTTAAGAGTCATTCAGAGAGAACAGGAAAAACTGCCACTGTGAAAGAAGAATGGTGGCCTTGAGACATCATTGTCAAACCCTGAGGACAATACCAAAATCAATATTTGAGAGCTTGAAAATCAAATGACAGCATTTTTTCTGATATAAAGTTCAGCTACAATTAAAAGTTGTTGAAATAACAGCATTCCTTTCACCAAGGTGTCAGCTGTATCTCTATCTGGAGTAAGTGTGTTTACCGTGCATAGGTCATACTGATAACATGTTGCTGCTGCACAGTAAAGACAGTTGCAGGCATGCATGACACAATGTGTGTACCCTGACCTGTGATGAAGACGTGATGCAGATCTGACCCTGAGGCTCACCAACCCTGAGCAATACATGCAAGTCACTTCATAAGGTTAACGTGTAAATTACACTAATGCATATAGTAAATACGTATGTTGATTCTGATTGGTGCAACTTGAGATTTTTAAATTCCACTGCTCTCCTCTGCTGTAGCTGTAACACTGACACCGTTCCATCTGACCCGAGGACCCTCTTTCTCCCCACCTCTACCTTCAGCTGTTCGAAGGATAAATGCCAATAACAACAACAAAAAACCTACGTTTTTGTAAAGAAATAAATGTTATGAAATGGAATTGTTAATCCATTCTCCTCAAACAACAGTCAGATCAGAATACTGCTAACACATGTTACCAACCAATCAGACCCACTGTGAGGAGCCCAGATCAGATCAAAACGGATCGGCCTTTCAAAATGTACTGACACTCACTGCCGCTAAAAGGCATACGAAACGCAAACGAACCAAATACGATATCAAAAAAGTATTCCGTTCACACGAGACCGCTCGGGAGCGCTGGAGACGCTGTAGTACATATGCCGGGCCTGTAAGTGGCGCTGTACTTCCGCCACAAAATACACCAAAAGCAGCGAAGAAGACCCCCGAGCATGGTTGCCATGGTTTCCCTTCTGTTTATGCCCCGTGGTGGATTTAGCAACATGTAGTTCATGTAATTCTCCATGTCCACTTGTTGCTGATGGTTGTGGTAGAGGAGCTGTAGATTTTGCACTAACATCTGTAGCATGGTCAGTAGCTACTGACAGTAGCTACTGACCATGCTACAGCAGTGAGCAGCGGAGGTGGGCTATGGCTTCATCGTTATCAGGAAATTATCGTATAGGGCGTACACACGGAGCCGTTTGCCCCCCCAGAGCGTTCCGTTTGCAGATCTATCCACCTTGGGACCTGTTATCGTTTGCGGGGTCCGTTTCTGCGTTTCCGTTACGGCCTCGTGTGAACGAACGGGCTATACGAAAGAGAAAAGTAGCGGATACAAACGTTTGCGTTCTTGTGTAAACAGCACATTAGAGTAAAGTGTAGGAAATATGTGTTTACATAAATTGTGATCAAAACGTTTGAGACCCACTGAGATAACTTAGACTAAAGTGAACTATCTAAACACTCAGAGTCCTTTATCTCACTGAGCTGTAGTTATCAGCCTCTCAGTTTGACTGGAGAGGCCTCTCCCTCCACATTATTGTAGAAACATCTTCTTCTAATATCCGTTAGAGCAGCTAGCACCAGATTCTAATAACAACAGCGCTGGTACCGGTGCACCCTCCCTTTCTCCCTCGCTCGCTCCCACGCTCACTCGCACTTTGGCTGTGAGCTGCGGGTGCCAGATAAGCCAACATCCCCCATTTTCATCACTTGCAGCGCCCATCGTACAGGGCAAATGAAAAGTGTAACCGGGAAGAAAAGGGTGTTATATTTACTTAATTATGAATGTTGCTACATCAAGGACGAAAATTAGGATGAGCCCCAACGGTCAAAACATTTTTTTCTCCCTCCCAGAGCTGTCAGCGCAGCGCCTCCACAGATCTGGTGCCCTAGGCGAACATGGTTACGCTGTAGCAGCGCTGTAGGAAGTGTAGGTACCGTACAACGCTACATTTCCCGCCCCGCCGCAGTCATACAGTAGGCTACGGAGACTGAGAGCGGCGAGAAACATTTCCTCAGGCATCAAAAAGCGGAACCGAAATTCACATTTCTAAATGATGCCGTTGGAATCGAAATGTTGTTCTCTGTACCCAACCCTAGGTACGGCAGGTCTTGTCGACTAATTTCTGTGTATAAGACGTCAGGTCTATTAGCCATGAAACTCCAACTGTACTATGGACTTTGCACAGAACACTGAGCAGTACACTGAAACAACAGCGCTGTTATCAAGGCTTTGATAGAGGAGGGGAGATTGGAGCCTCATATTTTCTTCTACTGTACTTAAATGATTATTGATGCTTAATACTTTTTAAGTTTTTCAAACTTCAGATATTTTCTACACAGTTTTTCATTATTAGTTATATTTCCAAGCCTCAGAAAACAGCAGCTCTGCTTCCTACAGCTCAGTGATCAGTATTGACTGAAGAGGAAATGAACAATGCCCACTGAGCGGTTCTTCATTGTGGAAATAGTTTCAGATATGGTTGAAATAAACAGGAAGTGAGAGTGGTTTCCTGTCCACTTATCATTGGCTGATTTGGAGAGATTGATGCATCTGCTCTCAGTCTCCTATGCATTTCACCTTAAGGAAGCAGGTGAAATTCCACACAATATTTGTACATGACATCTCATACACCTCTAAAAATGATATTTTGTTTGCTTTTTTCCCCCCGTGGGTGATCATTCTTATCGATACAGTCTGGTTTCCAAAATAATTCTCCCTATGTTTCATCAGCAGGAAGCCCCTGCTCCTCACTGCAGGACTCACAGGACAACAGAGATCTTAAAGTTGCATGGAACATCTGGTATAAAATACGGTTCACACAATGACATGTGAAATCACTGCTCACTAACGGAAATTCTGTATATGATTATTTTTGTAATAAAAATAAGTGAGAGTGTGAACACACAACCAGCTTGTACACAGGTGGATCCCCTGCATGGAGCCCAGATATCCACCCTGAGATTCCCATCCAGCTGTGAGTTTCCCCACAGAGGCTGGTCCAAGGTCAGCACTCTATCCAGTTATCTATCAATGTCACACAAGACACAAGATGTCAGTTCTAATCTAATGGGGTGGAAGGAATGTGTTTATAGAGTGGCGAAGTCCCTCCCCTTCCGGGGGAGCTCCATGTGACCTTATTTCGGAAAAATTATGTATTGAAGTCAATGGAGAGAGAAAGATTATCTTTTGATCCCGTTTGAATTGTGCCACGAATTATGATGTTTGTCAATTTAAAAGATAATTTTGCAAGTCAAAAAAATAAAAATGTGTCGTAAAACTGTGAAGTAACACATTTTTTGTGTGTGAAACGCTTAATGAACTACATCTCTGGTCTCGCACAACAACACACGTCACCAAGATAGCCGTCACTACTGTCTTGTCAAAAAAGGGATTGACTACCCTCACTATCACCACAATGAAACACGTCCAGAAGAATGTCATGCAAAGCTGCCTGCCTGCCTGCCTTCCTTGCTCTCTGAACTGCCTGGTCTTTTTAATGTTTAATGTCAACCATTTGTGCAGATAGCATGAAGTAGAAAAGATCGCCGATGCTAATGTAGCATTAGCATTTCTCCCCGGGCTTAAATGGTGTTTTATAGAATGATCACACCGGTGTGACAGTACTCTTCAAAGGGTTCACGAAATATGACTACTACTCTTACTGTTTAACATTTTGGGTACTTCATGTTACTTCATCTTAAGGCTAATAAAAATGACAAGGCTAAGACTGTAATGCTAACTAACGTGCTTGCTACTAGCTAGGTAGCTAACTTGATCCAGCCACTCCTGGTCCTTTCACAGGGCTGCCAACACTCACGCATTGAGCGTGAGTCACGCAATTAACCCATATCTCACGCACTCATGCCACACTTGCCTTTCCTCACGCTACGTTTTCGTCCAAAATAAATGTGTATATAAAAATAAAGTGAAGGAACAGCAAACCGAGCGGTCTACGAAATGAGACGGTCTTCTGGCTTAGTTCAGTAAAGTTGGAACGATATTGGGAGATTCCGATTTCACGGATCAATAATTCATGAACAAAACGTTATTCAGACACAAATGACGTCTCCTAAGTACCGTGGTAAGGTTGACAACGAACTACAATCACATTTTGATCAAAAAAAGCCAATACGCGCCGTCCTCCGAGCTGGACACATTACATTGGTCTCTATTCGCAGCCGGAGAAGAAACGAGTGCTCAGGGACCGTCTGCAAAGTGCAACTCCGAAAAAAGAGAATACAATAATATTCAATTACTATTATACAGCTTATTACTACCAGTGTAGTTGGTGGTCCAGCGTTTGCTCCTGTGTTTGCTGTAGGAAGAGCAGGACTTTGGTGCAGTAGTTTTGCGTCTTGTGCTGGTTTCACAAGTTAAGGCGAGACACGGCAGGCAAAAACATCGTTTTTCAAGTACTGGTCAATTTTGAGATTTTGTGCTATTTTGATTCCATAACATGTTTTCTTTCAGGCTTTTGGAAGGAAAACGTACAAAATACACATTTAAGTGTTTATTTGACTATAGTTTGTCTATTTGCGTCTGTAGATTTCTCCTAAATTCACCAAAAGTTAGCATTCTAACGTAACATAAAGTACCGCGACCGCTGTGTGCACCATGTCAACAGAGATATCGTTGGAAAGCTGTGTCTCTCCTGCACAATCTCATCAGATCCAAATATGGTCATTTCCTTTGTATCAGCAACCAATCGTGAAAGCACAAAGGGGTCTTAAACCAAGAAACAAAATCTCATTGGCTGGTGTCAATTTTTGACAACGTGATTTGTTCAGATGCGTCACGTGGTGTGCTAAAACACTTCCTGGTTAGCTTTCCGCTAGAAATTGAAATCTCAAAATGGCAAAAGAACGGCGAAAAAAACGTTCACAGAGAAGACGACAACAATTGTCACTTGCACAAGCAAGGTTATACAAAAAACAAATGACCCCGAACATGAAATGCCTCCACGGAGTGCGTCGATGCGCAAGCTGTCATCCAAAGAACAGGAGGGTTTAGCTAGCGCCTCACTGCAATCTTTAAAGGTCGTTTTCTCAAAATGAGTTTTTTCTCCTACTCCGAGTTCGAAATGTCAACTTCAGTAGCACGTACATACACCAAACCTTCCAGTTATATTCCTATCAATATTCTGAAGGCTTTTACAGAAGGGTTTGTTCATATATCATTCATAGCCTGAATTATACAACATTGTATACCTAAAAACATGGCGAAAATGGATATTTTAGGGCTGTTGACAGTATTTTCTGATTTATGGAGTGATAAAAAGAGATATCCAATATCCCTTCTGTAAAAGCCTTAGATTCTAATATGACTACAAAATGAAACGAGAATTTTGAACCTGGCTTTATCCAAAGTTCAGATTTCGATTCCGGAAATGTGTTAAAATATGTGCATATTTAATGAGATAATGGATAATTTGCATATTTAAACATGCTATTTCAGAAAAACTTGTAATACAAAAAACAATTGCCTTATTGTAAGTAATTAACTGGAGAAATGTCTAGCTGATACCTTTAAGTTATTCCGGTAACTGCTAGAATCCACTTCAAGACACTGGTACTTGCTTACCATGCTGCGAATGGATCTGGCTCTTCGTACATCCAGGACATGGTTAAACCGTACACCCCAGCGCGTGCACTACGCTCTGCATCAGCCAAACGACTCGCTGCGCCCTCGCTGCGAGGGGGACCCAAGTTCCCATCGGCAAAAACACGTGGGTTTGCTATCCTGGCTCCAAGATGGTGGAATGAGCTCCCCATTGACATCAGGACAGCAGATAGCTTGCACATCTTCCGGCGCAGACTGAAAACTCATCTCTTTCGACTCCACTTCGAGCGATAGAACTATTAACAAAGCACTTTTATACTAATAAAGGACTGGCTTATCTAAAGCCAGTTGAGTAGCACTTGAAATGTTTTGGCTCTATGAAACCTGATGTACTTATATGATTCTGTTTTCTTCAAGGTTGTGTCTTCCTGGTCGAATGTACTTATTGTAAGTCGCTTTGGATAAAAGCGTCAGCTAAATGCAATGTAATGTAATGTAAAAGTATACTCTTAGCTAAACATCGGACTTTCATACTCTTAGCTAAACATCTGACTTTCTTTTTAACTGAAGCAACAATTAGCAATAGTTCAGTACCTGAGGCTACATGCTACATGCTACCACCATGCCTCCACTCACCTCAACCGCGGGATGCAACGGCTGCCTCCGCCTAAGCCAGAAGATCTCTGAGTTGGAGGGTAGAATATCCGTGTTGCACCACATCCGAGACGACGAAGAGATGCTGGACTCGCTGATCACCATGGGCCCCGCTGCCACAACAACTGCCTCGCTGGACTCGCTGATCACCATGGGCCCCATTGCCACAACAACTGCCGGGGAACTGGACTCCACTGTCCCATGGATGGGCGTCGCGGCCCGATCGGACCACTGGACCGTGCTGGGAGCTAAGCCCAAGGCCCCGGTTAGCTCCACTCCGAGCCAGGATGCCCGCCGGAGAAAACACCGTGGGAAACTCACATGCCGTCCCACTCCACCACAGGCCCTCCAGCTGACAAATCAATTCTCCATCCTTGATGAAGAGGACTTCCCTCCACTCGCCGGTCTTCGCCCTCCTTCTACGTCGCCGAGGTCCGGTGTTCCTATGCCGTCCCCACTCTGCACGGCTGCGTCCAGAGCCTCCGAGCGTCCTGCTGACCGCCGCTCTCGGTGACACACCCCCTTCTCACGTCCAGGCTCCGTCCAGTTTACCCCTCGCCCCGCTACAACAGGCGACCGGGTCCAGACATCCGGGCTGGAGAGAAAAGGCTCCATACGACACGCCCCCTCACCACGATACAACTGCATAACCTCATCTGCTCGTCCGACCAAGACCCCCATGCCATTGCCTCCTGCTTCACTGATTATTGGTGACTCCATTGTCAGGAATATCTCATCACAAACTGCTGCAACATATTGTTTCCCGGGTGCAAGAGTTTTGGACCTGGTCGCACAAGTTCCGTCACTTCTAGGTAAGCATCCTCTTGCCAGAAACGTTGTCATCCACATCGGCACTGCATACAGACAGTCTGAGGTGTTGAAGCAAGATTTTGCCAGTCTCTTTAAAGTACTTAAGGAATGCAATAAATCTGTTTTTATTTCCGGGCCGATCCCCTCTATTCGTCGAGGGGTGGAGCGTTTTAGTAGGCTGCTCAGTCTTAATACATGGCTACAGCCAGTATGCTCTTGACACAACTTGGGATTCATTGACAATTTCAATCTGTTTTGGCAGCGTGATTCCTTTCTCATTAGAGATGGCATTCACCCCACTCCACGGGGCACACGTGTCATAGCTGCACATATTTTTCACGTTGTCTCCTCTGCCAAACGCACATGACACACAACACCGGTCACTGATGGTAACTCTTTTTCACTGCAACATACACACCCCATCCTGCTCACTGACGCCACCCAGCGGCCCATAAGGAAACCTTCTCTTCACAACGATGTTTCACACAGACTGTCTACCCGGTTATTCATGTGTCTTCTCTGATGGACATGATGAGGAGCCAGGGAACTCAAAGCCTATACAACTCCCTATCCCTGTGCTCAGAAGCATCAACAAAAGGTACCCACCTTGCCCTCTACGTACAAGAAACAGTGCACACCTGATAACTGTCCCCATATCACCCCACTCAGTTCAAGAGAATGTAGTGCACTTGGCTGTTTTAAACGTCAGGTCCTTGTCAGGAAAGTCACTTTTAATTAATGATTGTATTAACAATTATAGCCTTAACTTCATGTTTTTAACAGAAACCTGGCTAGACGAGAACAACAGTGGCGCTGTTCTCATTGAAACAGCCCCACCAAATTTTTATTTTTTGGGTGAAAACAGAGCACACAGAAAAGGAGGAGGTGTTGTTACTATATTTAATAATGCTTTTCAATGCAAGAAAATAGCAATTCAATAATTTCCCTCTTTTGAATACCTAGCCGTTCAATGTAATTCCTTCTGTCGAGCACTGTTTGTAACTATCTACAGACCACCAAAATATTCTGTACAATTTTGTGATGATTTGTCTGAACTATTGTTGATTATTTGCATAGATTTTGACTGTATACTCATGGTTGGTGACTTCAACATTCATGTTGACAACCCCAAGGACAGTAGAGCTATCGAATTTAATAATATTCTGGACAGCTATGTACTAACCCAGCATGTGACAGGGCCCACTCACAAAGTGGGCCACACTATTGACTAGGGTTGGGTACCGAGAACCGGTTCCAACATTTCGATTCCAACGGCATCATTTAGACATGTGAATTTCGGTTCCGCTTTTCGATGCCTGAGGAAATGTTTCTCGCCGCTCTCCGTAGCCTACTGTATGACTGCGAAGGGGCGGGAAATGTAGCGTTGTACCCATAGATATATATAAACACATGTCTATATATATCTATGGTTGTACCTACACTTCCTACAGCGTAACCTGAGACCAGGGCCGGCCCGTCGCACTGGCGTTATAGATGTTCGCCTTGGGCGCCAGATCTGTGGAGGCGCTGCGCTGACAGCTCTGGGAGGAAACAAAATGTTTTGACCGTTGGTGCTCATGCTAATGTTCGGCCTTGATGTAACAACATTCATAATTAAGTAAATGTAACACCCTTTTCATCCCGGTTACACTTTTCATTTGCCCTGTACGATGGGCGCTGTAAGTGATGAAAATGGGGGATGTTGGCTTATCTGGCAACCGCAGCTCACAGCCAAAGTGCGAGTGAGCGTGGGAGCGAGCGAGGGAGAAAGGGACGGTGCACCGGTACCAGCGCTGTTGTTATTAGAATCTGGTGCTAGCTGCTCTAACGGAAGAAGAAGATGTTTCTACAATGATGTGGAGGGAGAGTCCTCTCCAGTCAGACTGAGTGGCTGATAACTACAGCTCAGTGAGATAAAGGACTCTTGAGTGTTTAGATAGTTCACTTTAGTCTAAGTTATCTCAGTGGGTCTCAAACGGTTTGATCACAATTTATGTAAACACATATTTCCAAGGCACTCCTTTATAATTATTGGGATAAAACAGGTTTGAAATCATTCCAATGTATACTATAGGACAGTAAACCAGACATATCGTTTTAAACTGGAGAGATAAAAAAATATGCATTAATAAAATAAGATATGAATGAACAACAAAAATAGAATACGTTACATGTATTTGTTATTGGCTATGGTAGGTTATTGGTTATGTTCACATACTTATTTAATTATTAAAATGTAAACCGATCTTTTTCATATGGGTGTTTGGAGTTGTACCCCCTAGATCTAGTCTCTAGTAATTCTGCTTAAAGTGCACCAGATTGAAGCATTTTACTTTAAAATGTTCAAACATTCCTTCCCGGTATGCCTGAGAAGGCAGATATGCTTGTTTTTCTCAACAAGAACTGTTTTTAAATGGGGGGGGGGGGGGGGGTCCTTTAAAAGTTGGACTGTTGGCACTGTTGTAGCTTCAGTGGTTCTCAGGTTACAGTTACATAGCAGTGAATATAAACAGACTGATTAATGTGAATATTACTGTAAACTAACCTGTGTAAAAGTTTCTCGAATAAATGTAATTTTTTTGGTGGAAGAAGCATGTATCATTTTTTTACCCTGCCCCTCAAAGAATCGGGATTGAGAACCGTTAAGAACCGGAATCGAAAAGTAGAATCGGAATCAGAATCGTGGAAATTCAAACGATACCCAACCCTCCTCTTGACCTAGTTATATCCAAAGGTCTCAATATTTCTAACCTCATGGTCACTGATGTTGGCCTCTCGGATCACTCCTGCATCTTTTTCAAAATGAATATCAGCATTTCTAATAAAGGGACAACACAGATTCTCACAAAACGACACATAACTGAAGACACAAACAAGTTGTTTATTGAGGCTTTCTCCTCCACTATCAGACTTCCATCCAACAGTGTTGATGATATGGTGGATAATTTCAGGTCAAAAACTACATGTCTGATTGATGCTCTTGCCCTTGCTAAAGCAAAACCAACCTCTGGTAATAAAGCACCATGCAGAAATGCCACACTAGTGAGGCTGCGCAAACAACATTGTAGAAAAGCGGAACGCAGGTGGCGCAAATCACATCTTCTCATTCATTTTGAGATATTTAAGGACAGTCTTCATAGTTATAATCATGAACTACAGAACGCAAGACGCTCCTTTTTCTCTGATATAATCAGCAAAAACAGCAATAACACCTGTGCGTTATTTTCAACTGTTGACCGGCTATCAAACCCCCGCATACCAATTGCCCCTGAACTCCTCTCTACTGAGTCATGCAACAAATTTGCATCATTTTTTACAACCAAAATTGAAAATATAAGATTAATGGTGAGTGCCTCCAGTTCGGGAAAGGGGTCTATGGCAACCATTCATCCTCTTAAAATACACTTAATCCGCAAGACACAGTTTGATCCCATCAGCCATAATGCCCTTGAAGACATAGTGTTGCTATGTCTTCCTCCTGCTGCTTAGATAGTATTCCCACAAGCTTCCTGATTTTTTTTTTTAACTGCATGGCATCAGAGATACTAGAGATAGTCAACACCTCCCTCAGCTCGGGACAGTTCCCAAAAGCACTAAAAACAGCAGTAATCAAGCCTTTTAAAAAAAACAAAACCTAGACAGCTCAATCATGCAGAATTATAGGCCAATTTCAAACCTACCCTTCTTGGGTAAAATGATAGAAAAAGCTGTTTTCCATCAACTCAACTTTTTTTTGGCACAAAATAACTGCTTTGATGCTCTCCAGTCTGGATTTAGAGCCCATCACAGCACTGAGACCGCACTTATAAGGGTCTTAAACGATATATATTTAAACACAGACAAGGGACAAATCACTATTTTGGTACTGCTGGACCTCAGTGCTGCTTTTGATACAGTGGACCACAAAATATTACTGGACAGACTAGAAAACTGTGTTGGTTTATCTGGCAAAGCACTTAATTGGTTCAAATCGTATCTGCAGGACAGGGACTTCATTGTGTCTGTTGGTTCTTTTAAATCGCAACAAACTGCAATGACTTGTGGAGTTCCCCAAGGGTCGATTCTTGGTCCAATTCTATTTAACATATACATGCTTCCCCTAGCCCAGATCCTAAAAGTAAACAAAATGCCGTACCACAATTATGCAGATGACACTCAGTTATACATTACAATAAAGCCTGGTGACTATGGACCATTACAATCCCTCACCAACTGCATGGAACAAATCAGTAGCTGGATGAGCAACAATTTCCTACAATTAAACAAAAACAAAACGGAGACAATTATCTTTGGTGCCAAAAGGAAGCAACAGGCTTAAGTAAGCGCTAAACTACACTGAACAAAAATATAAACGCAACACTTTTGTTTTTGCTCCCATTTTTCATGAGTTAGGGTTAGGGTTAGGGTTAGGGTAATGTTGTGAATCGAGTGGCCTGTGTTCGTCGTCCATAACATACGCCTGCCCATACCATAACCCCACCACCACCATGGGCCACTCGATTCCCAACATTACCCTAACCCTAACACCAGATACTGACAGGTTTTCGGACCCCCCCAGACCCCCCCCATAAAGCAAAAATGCACATTTTAGAGTGGCCTTTTATTGTGGCCAGCCTAAGGCACACCTGTGCAATAATCATGCTGTCTAATCAGCATCTTGATATGCCACACCTGTGAGGTGGGATGGATTATCTCGGCAAAGGAGAAGTGCTCACTATCACAGATTCTTTCAGATTTGTGAACAATATTTGAGAGAAATGGTTATTTTGTGTATAAAAAAATGTTTTAGATCTTTGAGTTCATCTCATGAAAAATGGGAGCAAAAACAAAAGTGTTGCGTTTATATTTTTGTTCAGTGTAGAAGCCCTACTGCTAAATACATAGGAAAAGGTGAGAAATCTAGGCGTAGTTCTGGACCCCGACCTCAATTTCAAATCCCATATCAACACAATTACTAAATCAGCATACTATCACCTGAAAAACATAGCCAGACTTAGAACATTCAAGTCTCAACAAGACCTTGACTAGTTCACTAGTTCACGCCTTTGTTTTTAGCAGGCTTGATTACTGTAACGGCCCCTACACACGGCGGCGTGCGTTGCCGCTTGGCGGTGGGCGTGTCTTGAGTTTGGGGAGTTTACGCGAGCAACGCGACCAACAACCAATCACATGAATCTCTCCTGTCAATTGCATAAAAGGTTTTACATGTCACACTTTATATGATGAACATTTATGACATTAATGCCTATGGTGCTATTTTACGCAACATTCCATGCTGGCTAAATACTGTATGTCTGCTAGCTGTCCATTCAAACGAAGTACACTGGATATAAACTCCCCAAACAGGCGAAAACCTACCAGTTTCACCCACTGTCTCTATAAATAATGGGCGTGACTTCGCCATTTATTAGATTCTTTATTTTACATATTATTAGAAGTATTCGTTGTTCTCGCGTCCCAGGAGAGACGCTTCAAATAAAGAGACTAATGGAGTCTCTCAATGGTTCAAGTGGGTTACTTTAATTAAATGGCGCGGTAATGAAACAAACAGTAGGTGGTGGAGGGAGCGCAGCTGCAGCTGTGCTCTCGCAGTGGCGGCCGTGGAGAAGAGGCTGAGGCACGTTAGTTCTTCCCGCTTGCATCTCCCCTTCGCTCCTCCTCTCTGGGGGCTGTGACGCTTCCGCCCTCCTTTCACCAATGTCCGATATCGCACATAACAGAGGATTTAGACGTTGAATATTCATTGCATAACTCCACACGCCTTTTCTCCTTATACACTCATGACTTTTTATTTAATGCATTTTAACGGCTCTAATAATTATTTACGTAAAACCGGAAGTCAAGCTTACTGTTGGTATTCTGGAGACTTTTTCCGGAATAGCTTTTCAAAATAAACTTTAGCATCAACGTTAGCCACAGGTGAATGCTAACCGGAAATGTTTTCACAATAAAAACAGTTTTAAGATTACTGTATGTTTAAACTAAATTACATCATTAAACATTGATTTTAATTTCTTACAATATACAGCACATGCCTTTTTCCCTGGTTCCATTAACTATTTATCTGTTAATGAGAGGTCGTGTCAAATCAAATAAAGTTTTATTTATATAGCACACTTTAAAAACAATTTTTGTTCGAGCCAAAGAAGACAGAAGACAATAAATTACAACAGCAAATATAAAAATCAAACACAGGGAAATTTCAGGAGTCGTACTCCGCTCCGACTAGAAGGCCAGTGAGAAGAAGTGAGTCTTTAGTGAGGATTTAAAAACCCCTAGTGTCTGGGCCAATCTCACATGGAGGGGCAGAGTGTTCCAGAGCCAGGCCAGCTGCTGCGAAGGCTCGGTGCCCTCGGGTTTTGAGCCTGGTCTTGGGCACTACCAGCAGCAGCTGGTCAGCCGACCTTAAAGCTCTGGCTGGGGTGTAGCGATGGAGGAGTTCTGATATGCCGGAGCCAGCCCAGTGTCAGTCCCTCCTGCTGCATTCAACTATTTCAGAGCCGGGTTTCTCTCCTTATTACCTAAACGCCTAAAACCATAGATACACAACCACAAAATCGATAGATTACCGGTTATTTTTTAATTATACGAATATTTAAAAAAAGATTACGGCAACCTTTTGCTGCAAATAAGAGAGGTGTGCTGGCAGAGAATTACTAACTGTGTAAATGCACAAGTAATACATCTATTTTTCTACTGGACAGCTGCCTATTCTGCAGTTCTTAGATTTTGAACTTGATGAAGCAGATTTAAACAATACGAACTGCACTTAGGTCTGACACTGTCCCATAATGACAGAGACGAGTCAATCACTTTAGTTTTTGGCGAACTAAAGTTGAGATGAAGTGTTTTGATTGAATATTATCGGTTCCATTAGATGCAATGTTCCTTTAGATACAAAGTCTATGGACCTTTACTAGCTCATTTTAAAACAGACCAGTATAAAAACATAATCCAAAGTGCTGACGTTATGATTTGAGGGATATACTGGATATTACATGCAAGTAAGTGTAAAACTAACTAACTATTAATGTATACACCCTGCCCATTTATAGAAGGCTCATTTTAGAGCAGGAGTAGGCAAATGACCAGAGACAACGAGAAAACAGTGGACAACAGTGACGTCCAACTTCCTCACATGTTCTGCATCACAGTGCTTCTGTAACTCCAGGGCTTTGTCCCGTGTCATTAATGTGACTCTAATAATGTATTGCTAACATAGGGTAGTGTTACAGCTCAACAAGATTTCCGTTTAAAGTATTATATAGTATTCCCTCCGCTGACGATCTGTATCTCTCACAGAGCCACTGTTGATTATTAGGTGACACTTTTTTCAAAATTACTAGTTGGTGAAAGTTGTGTTGTAGTGGATTTCAATACAAAACTTTTAACATAAATCTGGACTAGGTTATGTCTGCAGCTTAAGTTGTCATGGTGATGTACTAGTCAGGGTAAAGGAGAGCTATCTTTGTTATACAGAAAACTCTGGCTTCATTCATCTACTCAAACATCTAGTAAGCAGCTGGCTTTAAAACCAACAGTGAGGCTGGAAGCCATGAAGCCATCACAAGAGCTAAAGATCCACCGAGCTAATGCAACCAGTCGGCTGCCCTTTTCCTATTTCTATTCCCACTGAGCATTGCGTCTGATTGGGACACGTGTCACATGTAGATGCATCTTATTGACAGAGAGAGAAATAGAACATTTTAATAAGATAATAACAAAACTTATACTAATGATTGAAGCTCTACAAAACAAGTGGGCCCAACTGTCAAACCCAGCTCTTTCTGGTCTGGTAGAATAATTCATATATGTGACCCGCTCTATCGAAATCAGTCGGAAGTCGCAACGGCTCATTTCAAAATAAACGTGGATTTACGTAAAAAACTATTTTTTCGGGGTTCGGGTGTTTTGTTTGATTTTAAACAAACAAAGTCTTGGCTTTCAGAATATGAAACTTTTATTTCCAAAATCACACGATAAATACATTTTTGAAGCTTGTAAAAGGGACTAAGACAGGCAATCTGCTCTTCCGCAGCGCCGCCCCCCCTCCCTCCGGCTGAAATTATGAATGTAAGAGTATAGTAATCATAGATAACACGGCAGGGTCCGTTAGTTTGTTTTCATCTGATTTCAATTAAACAAAGTCTTGGCTTTCAGAATATTAAACTTGTTTCGGCAAATTCAGATGATAAATACAACTTTGAAGCTTGTAACGGCATAATTACAAGCGGAGAACGGAGTAACTTAACGTCACAGCAGGCATAACAACAGCCGGTGTTTCTCGTGAGTGTTTTCCCCGGGAAACAAACACAATACACACAAACGCAAAATTACACAAACACACACACACACACACACACGTATACACACACACACTCGCGAGCTTCCCCTCCAAACGAAAATATCTTCCCTCCGTAGTATTTTGATAATTTGCTCGATAGAGCAGGTCACATATGCAAAATGGTCAAATCCAGAGCCAAGGGTTAGCCAAAAAATGAAAAAATAATAATAACAATCTCAGTACACCGTCACCGTGATAAGTATGTTTAATTAATTTTGTTAATATGCCTAGATTGCCTACTCTCAAAGTCATGTATTATATTATTGAGTCAATAATATAATACATTAACCGTGCTTTACCTTAACCTCATCATGAGAGGACGGCAGGATTGTAATTTCCCGTGTTCAGTGAATGCAACAGAGGCAAGACACCAGACCAGGGGTACTCAAACTTTTTTGTTAGAGGTCCACTTGTGAATTTTATACAAGGTCAATGGTCCGGATCAATGCCAGTAAAGTCCCCCCCCCCCCCCCCCACACCCCCGGAGCGGAGCAACGAAACTGAAATTAAGAAGCAGTTTCGGCACGCGATGCATGTACTTTGGTCAGGAGGTTTTAAAGTGCTATATAAATAAAGTTGGATTGGATTGGATTGGATTAATCTACCTTATTTGGGGGCCCCCCTTCTGGTCCAAGCACTTGCCTGTCGGTAAACGGCGCCCCTGTATACACACAGACATTCAATACATACATACATACATACATACATACAGTATCATGGCTTGAACTAGTGGGAGAAATGGCACTGTTTGTCTGTAGCCAATGCCTTAAACCTCGGCAAAAATGGCATTAGAAGCATTAGAAAGTCAAGGTAAACTTGTGGTTAACTTAAATGTGTGTCACGCTCACAAGTAAATATATGCACGTTCATTCTCAGAACGCGTCAGACACAAGACAATATACATTAAAGGGGACCTATCATGCAAAATGCACTTTGTGATGTCTTTTATACATAAATATGTGTCCCCGGTGCGTCAGGGAACTCATGCAGCGTCAGAAAATAAAACCCGCTCTCTTTTCCTCGTATCCAAATCTTTTAAAAACGGGGGTACAACGAGCGGATACAGATTTGCTGCCAATCTGACGTCAAATCGGCAGCGGACCCACAGAAAATTGCTATCAGAAACAATGCCTGACGCGTTTTGAACGTGTTTTGGACGTAATCTCGTCTTTGTTTACATTAGCAAGCCTCGCTAACACTCAGAGCTAACCTGTACTGTAGAGCACATGTGTTTAAAAAGCAGGAAATAAAAAGGAACTCACCTTGTGATAAACCTGCAAGAGAAAAAGCATTTGAGCTCCATACTGTTTCAGAAATAATCCTTGATGTGGTTTAGAACAGGATGGCGTTTTATCACAACAGAATTTAACTTTATCTCCGGTAGAATTCTGATCAGGCATTAGCTCCGCCTCCTCTTTTTTTTTTTTCAAGTTAAGGACCCAAAATCCGCGTTTCTCTAACAGGGCTGCACAAGAGGGGTATGAGCAGTATGAGGCATGGCTACAATGGGTGAACTGTTTGGTATGTTAAGCAAAAAACTTCACAGACCTATATTTGTATAGGTATGGCCCTACAATATATATTTTCCAATATAGCATAATAGGTCCACTTTAATTTACATCAGAATCAGATTTTTTCTTAATAATTTTTTTAGAATGGGACACAGGGTTTGGTCCGGATTGATTTGCAGTTCGGTCCGGATCCGGACCTTGGTCCGGAGTTTGAGAAGCCCTGCACCAGACCAACCTGAGAGTTGAATGGACATTAACATCTGTCTTATTGGCTGACAGGTACCTATCCTATGAGCTGTGACAATGTCTAAAATAAACTGAGTTTTTGAAGATGGACATAAGAAAAACATTTCTTAAAAAAGACGACAATTCTCAAGTGGTGGCTCACACAACAACCCCAGAGCCACCACTTGCGCCAGGTAAACAAGGTATGTAAATGTCAGTAAACTTCCAAGTTATGCGAACATGTAAGCAAAGCATAAATTACAGCTACGTTGATGTTAATTTGAATCGCGGGGGTAAGCTAAACCGTTAGCAAGTAAACACTTTGTCATACAATCTAAATGTTATGTTTTTTAGCGTTACCTAGTGATTTCAAAGAAAGCACTCTGGGAAATGTTGACTTACTGTTCGACATGAAGCTAGAAGCTACCTTACAGTACAGTACACAGTTGATCCTGAGTCCTGTCAGATAAAGTGTTTCATAGTTAGCTTAGCTAAGCATCAACCTAGCACTGAAATATATGGATGTTATGTGACAGTATTTCTGAGAAAAAGTCAGCTGAAATGGTGGCATAGTTGCCACTACTTTACGTGTCGACAGCATGTTTGAGCGTATTTGTAAATGTGGCTGTTTGGCCACTGACGTTGCCATAACAACACCTGAATTTAAATGTGCAACCTCTTTTTGTGACAGATTTTTGCATTAAATTATAATTCTTATGATTGATATTCCTATTGACAGCTAGTTTCTATGTGAACATTAGGAGATGGACAGCCAGAGAGAATAAATGAAAAACAGTTATGAAATACTATATGACAAAACAAGAATACAGTTTAAAAGGAGAGTGATTTGTAAAATATCCATAAAGAAAAATCTGTTTACAGTTCTGTTTCATATGGGTGTTGAGAGATGTATCCATAGATCTCTTAATTTTGCTCTCAAAGTGCACCAGATTGATGCTTTTAACTTTTAAAAATAAATCTTACCGGGGAGCCTACCCCCGGACCCCCCTAGAGGAGGTTAGGTCCACGCGGTTTACATGCTTATTTATACAATATGTGTGCTTATGCTAACATCATAAGAGAAAAGTTGGTTCCGTGTTGTGTGTAGTGAGAACGCGCTAGAGTGAGGGGGGCCCCCAAGCCAAAGCTCGCTTAGGGCCCCCAAAAGTCTAGGGCCGGCCCTGGTCAAATCAGCGGGCTGCACTGCCTTAAAAAGTAAGCAGGTGTTAGGGATAGCACACTGCATCTGTCAATAAGAACCCTCTACAACAGTTTTAAGTATTAAGTAAATTAGTCAGGTAACACTTATCAATTATTGGTTATAATCAAACAGACAAAGATTGTTTCAATAGAAATATTCCATAAGAATTGTATAATATGTTTTCGTGGACGGTGTCTAACGTCAGCACATGGTGTTAAATTAGTGTGTTGAGAGGTAATAACTCTGCCGGATGTTTCATGGATATCAGTGTTTCGTAAACGCTCTCAAATAAACTCAATCAAACAATGTGTGTTACCTATTCAAGAATACATTTCGTTCTCTATTATTTTAACAGAGTTCGGTGCGTTGTCTCCGTACCAACCAGATTTAACTAAATAGAAAAGTGACGTTCCACAGACAGCTTTACCTCCAGAGGACCATGTCACACCCCCCTCAGCTACCTGTAGTAATCTGAAGTTTGGTACCAGTAATTCTGTCTGATCACGGTTCCGTTACCGCAGCTGCACACTGGGTCCGGACTGAACAGTGGTTGTGTTCTGGAGGAGGACGGCTCACCTGACTGGCTTTGTGGAACTGCTTCTTAAGCCCGGCCACAGACATCTTCTCCAGCCGTGTGAGACGTCCCTCCTGGAGGAAGTGTTCCGTGAAGCCCCGAATAAACCCGGGGAAATGTCTGCTGAAGAAAAAGCCCGCGAGTCCTCACACCGCCCTCATCTGTCACTACACCTCCATCACAGCAGGGCAGCAAGATGGGCCGCCACAACCGGAAACAGTATCAGTGTCACAACCTTATACAGTCTATGGTCACAACATGTTAAGCGTCACATTGTATATTGAGAATCGACGCCTCTCATTTCTTTACTTGTACAGTATTACACAACAACCGGAACAACGTTACTTTAGTCAGTTTGGTAGAATAGAACAGTTTTCAGTTGTAAATTTACATTGTGATAAATGTTTTGACCTGTCTACTTTTTTCATTAATCTCATTAAGTTGAATACTCAAACTATGTTTGGGAGGTTTAATTACAGTTCTCAGTCACAATTGTCATAAATGACAGACACATTTCTTGACACCTTTTTGCAAAGTCAAATAGGCTATATCCTGAGTCCTCTGCTGTACACTGGTTTAATCTGTTTGCCTTGATTAAAAGTAGAAGTACCAGAGTGTAGGAATACTCTGTTACAGTAAAAGTCCTGCATTCAAAATGTTTCTCAAGTAAAAGTAGACAAATATTATCAGAATATAGTTAAAGTAGCGACAGTAAAAGTAGTCATTGTGCAGATTGGTCCATTTCAGAATAATATATATGATATGTTTTATAATGATTGATCATGAAAGTGTTCTCAAAGCTGGTAAAGGTGCAGCTAGTTTGAATGACTTTGTATACTGCAGGGTAGCTTGTGGATTTACTCCAGGTGGAACTAAAGTCTGATTCAACACTTGATTAGATTTCACATCATTCATCCAGATCTGTGAAGTAACTAAAGGGATTAAATACATGTAGTGGAGGAAAAGTACACCATTTACCTCTGAACTGTAGTGGAGTAGAAGTACACAATTTAGTAGCATAAAATGAACATGCTCAAGTAAAGTACAAGTTGAAGTACCTCAAAATTGTAGCTACTTAAATACACCTGTGTAGACTTACCACCTCTGCTTATTTGTGGTGAGAATAAAACTAATTTGCCAGATTTAATTGCAGTAGTAGGCCTATAAACATATGTTCTACTGCAGAACAAAGACTGATTTTCTTTCCCTTCCTATTTAGAAAAAAACAATTCTGCGTAACGTTATGTTAAAGGTCCCATGGTCCCATCCCTTTTCCGGTTATTACCCGTCCCCTTGTGTGTTATGTCGCTTTTTCTGCATGTGAACGGTCTGCAGAGTCACAAACCCTCAAAGTACACCCTGTAGTGAGTAAATCTCTAACACAGAAAAGACCTGTGTATGCTGCCCCAGAACGCCTCGTTGGACATTTCTCTTTTTCTTCCTGGGTACAGTGATGTGACCATACCCAAATGGACCCATTGGTCTAAATGGACCAATCCGTGGAGCTCCTCACACACACACACACACTCTGGCCGTTTCTCAATGTCGAGTAAACCTGCTGCAGAGCCACTATTTCAAGTATACTACGTAATCGAGTGGCGCCGAAGGACTGTTTAAATGTATGTTAAATGCCCAGCATTCTGTGCCACTCTATGACGTGGTTTACTTGAAATAGTGGCTCTGCAGCATGTGTACTCGACATTGGCCCTTTCTCATTTCTCTTAACTCCCCTCCTCGACTCCTATCCTCGTGTCGTAGTCCCGGCCACAGGAGATGCGAGCGGAGGAGTCGAGGAGGAGAACCGAGGAGAGAGGAGTTGAAGCAGCAGGCGGTTAGAGAAATGAGAACTCCTCTCCTCTGAGCGGTAATTTTAAAGAGACGTCCATTAATGATGACAGGAGGCACAGCAGCCCTCAGTCTGATGGACAGAACTGTGTTCATGACGACTTATATATTTACTTTGAATTCATTCACAGTGCGGTATAATGAGACAATAACAGGCTACAGATGTGGACACACACACACACACACACATATATATGTATATATATATTGTATATATAAATATATACAATATACAAGTATGAGAGCACTCTCATAATAACGTAACACTGTCAGAGATATATCCCCCCCCCCTCTCTCTGGTCGCTACAATGAGGAAAATAAATTACGGGCCAAAAGTTTTATTTACAGGTATTAAAAGTAAGCAGAGGACACCAAACCAACTGAGACTTGTCTGTCCGCCGCATCTACGCACACACACACAGACACACACTGGACAACACGCACCTACACACTGTAGGCCTACCGCACACTGTACAACACACACTAACACCACACACACCTACAGCTCCTAAAGCATATGATATCAGGATACAGCCGTTGTGTATTTTATTATGTGAAGCACTAAATGGTCTTAGAAAAATATCGATTCTTTGTTTGTAGATATCTACTTAACTAAAGCAAATAAAGAGAGTAATGTAGGCCTCTTATACTGAGTGATATATATTATACACACTGCTCTGCTTTTCGGACCTCACAGCTGTTCTCTCTGTAAACATCGCATCGCGATGAAAGCAGTTAATAAAATAATATCCAGGGGATACATGCAGAGCTGTCATTGGCTGAGATAAGTCCGGCCGTGCGTCACGACTCTTTTAAACATCTCTGTTGCCGGAAATGCATCCGCGGAGGAGCCGTGGAGGACCGTGGAGGACCCATCAGTGTATCCTCGATTATAGCTCCTCCAGAGAGCCTCCTCGACACTCGATCCTCGAAGTGCATTTAGAGAAATGAGATGTCCTTCAACATGGCGTGCTGAAATTCATTTCCGGGTCACTACCGGAGGACCGAGTCTTCGAGGAGTCGAGGAGGGGAAATTAGTGAAATGAGAAAGGGCCCTTGAGAAACGGCTTCTCTCAGCGGCGAAACTGTGACGCGCTGGGGGGGGGTGCTAGTGGAGCCTTGCAGTGGTGCTGTTACGTGTACGCAAATTGACATGCTTGGTGTGAACGAGCCTTTTGGGGGACGTGGTTAAAGTTGCGCATGCTCTATGAGCGCATCTCTCAAAAGTTGGGCCATTTTGTCTTCATGCGCCAATTAGCAACTCTCATAAGAATGAATGAGGCTCCACCTCCCACGCTGTATCCGGGGTTGCAGTCGAATAGTTCTTTTTTGGACTATTCAACGACTGCAAACCTGGGTTGCAGTCGTCGAATAGTCCAAAAATCATCTCCTAACGTCTATCCCTATCGTCTATCCCTTGACCTCTGTGTGAAACGTCACAGGGTAAAGGGATAGTGGATAGTGTAGTGATCATTAATTAACTAGTTAACATAATTCACTCATGGAACTACAGGTTGGTGGTATTGTTTCCGCACGGACATATATGTTGTTGACTGTACTTATTGGTTGCCCTCCTTGCATCTTCCTCTTTGCTTCCCGGGCTTCAAGCCAGCAACATGTGGTTTTCTGCTGCTCAATAAAACCTACTTTGCACCTTCGATGCACCGCCTCCGACTCCCTTCTCTCGGCACTACACTGGTGACCCTGACATAAGTCTCGCAGAAGTTTCCGAGACTGGACCGAACATGGCTAGAAACGCAGTTTTTCGCAAACTGCCGGAGATTTTTGGAGACGTCTGTGGCTGCCTCGTGCACACGGACTGAGGCTCGGTGCGCCCTCCGCGGAATGGCTGAGGACGTCGCTCGCCATTCCCACATCGTTTCGGCACTGGGAGACAGCAAGCCTGGAGACGATACACGACCTGCTAGGTACGGAAGAGCCTGACTTCTTTTTCATGGGACTGTTTCTTCGGGACATGCGGCTGCATGTCCAGACTGCACTCGCTAACACGGCTAGTGTGTAGTCCCGCGCTCTAGCCGAAGAAGCTAGGCCACCCGGCGATTTACCCCTGAGGTGCTGGCCCCTACACGCAGCGGCACCTTCCCTGGCAGAGGCACGCCGCCTAGCAGAGACTCCGGGGCCGACGACATCGAATAACGGCTACCGGCTTGCAGCTAACGGACGTCGTCAACGGCTAACAGCTAACGGCTAACAGCTAACCACGACTGATGGCTAACGGCTAGCAGCTAACGGCTGACTGCTTCCATATGTTAACATCTGACTGTTAACCCTTTTTAGTGGTGCCGGAGAGGAGGTTCGACCAAGCCTGGTTGACCTCATGTGGATCCTCTCACAATTTCGCCCATCTGTTTTTGATCGTGGACAGGACAACCCTTTTGAGCTTTTTCCAGTGCCTGAGAGGAGTTTCGATTAGACGGTCGACCTTGTGTGGACACTCGCTTTTTCACCACCTCGACTGCGGTTTCGGACGTCGCCCACGTTTTCATCGGCCCATGGGTGCCGCGCTTCGTGACCCTGTCTGGCCTCTTCCCTCGCCTCGGCAACAGCTTCGGACGTCGCCCACGCCTTCATCGGCCCGTGGGTGGCGCACTTCTGGACCCTGCCTGGCCTCTCCTCTAACCGCGGCTCACGGTTCGCCTCGACGGCGCCTTCGGACGTCGCCCACGCTGTCATCGACGCATGGGTGGCGCACTTCTGGACCCTGTTTGGCCTCTCCCCTGTCCACGGCTCCTGCCTCCCGGGGATACCGCTCATTCCTCCCGAGGACTTCGTGCCCGCCGCCGCTGCGTGCTCGCCTACGGCCGGGCTGCGCTCCTCCCTGCTGGGGACCACCGGGACGTTCACGCCCGTCCCCACGTCGCAGCACAGCGACCCAGCTTTCTGCGGCTGGCAGATGTTTTCTTCGTTCGCCTGCCCCCTTACGACGGCCCGTTCCTTGGCCCGCCCCCCACCCCCCGGTGGGGATGCCCTCGCCCTCGTTATGGCCCCTACCCCGTTCCGTGGCCTGGCCCTCGCCTGCGGTACCACCCTCCTCGGCCCCTGTGGTGCTTTCTCCCGGACGCGAAGATTGTGTCTATGGTTGAATTCTGGGGGGGCTTGTGTAGTGATCACTAATTAACTAGTTAACATAATTCACTCATGGAACTACAGGTTGGTGGTATTGTTTCCGCACGGACATATATGTTGTTGACTGTACTTATTGGGTGCCCTCCTTGCATCTTCCTCTTTGCTTCCCGGGCTTCAAGCCAGCAACATGTGGTTTTCTTCTACTCAATAAAACCTACTTTGCACCTTCGATGTACCGCCTCCGACTCCCTTCTCTCGGCACTACAATAGGATAATTCAAAAGGATTTAGGAGAAGAGACTGCGGTACTTTAGAGAATCCGACTGCACTTCCACTATCCGACGTGTTTATGATGCGCCAGTGGACATCATAAATGTGCGTCTGCTGCTGCTGTGTGGAAACTATGGAAACTACAGGGTTGCATTCCAATAGTCCATTTAGACTACAACATGGATGTTTAATAAGAACGAGGGACTACTGTAAACTCATCTAGAGACTCTGCACCGTGCTCTGATGCTGTTGCTTTATGCTTTATGAACGGGGACAACAGAGAAACATATTCTTCATGACCAAAGTTGGAATTGAAATAAAAAAGGAAAGTGAAACTTATGCTCGTCACCCTCTCCCTCCGGTCCACATTAATACAAATGATCCCAATACGTATGATTGTATGAACTATGAAAAGATCTTAAAATCAATACAAATGTATTTATTATAAACGTTAGTCCTTAACATCTATCACTGTGTATATCACCATTCAAACATCTTTTAAAAGTTGAACAAACTCCACACAGCTCAGTAAAGACTGTAAAATGTTGACTTTATTTGATCATTTCAGTAAAAACTAACGTTCATATTTCTCTTTTTGATTATAATACTGATGAACGTTCAGAACAAAGCACTTTGGCAACTTACACACACGTTTTAAAATGCTTAATAAGCACCGTAACTTTCATGATATCATTTCTCCGTCATAATCGGTTGTTTCCGTGAACGGCCGACTGTTGTGTGACGCCAAATGCTGTGACCGCAAGGCATTGTGGGGCAGCATTTTCTCCTCTCCTTTCGTCAAGGGAGGTCCAGTGGTTCCTAAGCTAAAGGAGGTTATAAAGGAAGTTTGAAACCTCCTTTCCTATCATTCTAGAGAATTCGAACAACACTTATCATGGCTGCCACTGAGGGACTTCCGGGTCATTTCACTCCGTTAGGAAGGTTCCTAAGCTAAATGGACTATTGGACCGCAACCCAGTTCTTATTATATATCCATGGGCTGGACTCAAGCAGAGGATGTTGTTTGTTTTTAATTCAGGCTACTATCATTATTTTCAAAACACCTTCCTTTTCTAAATGCAGCAGGTGGACACCTGATTTATCAAACAAAAATAACTATGAATGCTTGATACGTTTATTTTTTTTCTCTTTTATTTGCATTGTATTTCATCCAAAAGTAAAAGTAAGTAACCAATGTACATTACTTCAATATTGTGATGCTAAGATTAGGTTACTGCTTACTATACCATTTTTTTTTTACAGGTAATTAGAAATTGTAACGAAATATATTTTTAAATTAACCCTCCCAACCCTGGCAGGATGGAAGAGTGAACATAAGGACAGTCTGCAGGTGCATGTGTTTCAACATAGCAGTGCATTCTTGACTAACCTGTTCATTCAAAATTGTGTTTAAATGTTTTTGCAGACATTTTGCACACATAGACACATAGTGCTATCTTCAATTTGTACATGACATTCCCTCACTCCAAAGTTGATGACCAGGATCATCATGTAATGAATATCTCTTGAGGTGTGGTGCAGGGACTGTTGCTGTGACTGGTTCTCTACACACCACCAGGGGGCAGTACCTGCCCGCAGAGGAGAACACATCAGAACCTAGAGGAGGGATGCACAGCAGCAGAGCTCAGGGGTCAGACCAGCAGCAGGGCTCAGGGGTCAGACCAGCAGCAGGGGTCAGGGGTCAGACCAGCTGCAGGGGTCAGAGGTCAGACCAGCAGCAGGGGTCAGAGGTCAGACCAGCTGCAGGGGTCAGAGGTCAGAGGTCAGAGGTCAGAGGTCAGACCAGCTGCAGCTTCCTCTCCTGTGCTATATAAACTTTGGTGAAGCTGGATCATGATTGGATTCTAATCTCTGTACACAGTTCAATTAGGCTGTATATTACATTACTCTGTCACTTTAACTTCTGATATACTGCACATATTCAATTCTCAGAGTAAATGCAATTTCCTTATTGTAACATGTGTATAAATATATATATATATATATATATATATTTTATTCTATAAAAGTTTAAAAAATAGTTCTTAATGTACTCCTTTTGGCACCTTAATTCCTCTTTGTGTATGCAACATTATACACCAAAAGCTAATTCCTTGTGGTGTAAACCTTTTTGGCAGTTAACCTAACTCTGGTTCTTATCCCAAGGATTGTGAGTCACTGGAAATGTTATTGATTTTATTTAATCTAAGGGAGTTCTGATTGTCTTTCGTTATTGCATAAAACTTCACAGTTAAAATAGTGGTGGATTAATTATAGGGACCTGGACCCAAATGGCTTTGAGCACATACACTCAGTAAAAAAACAACCAGTGAAACTCAAACTTTCACTTGTCTCCTCTGTCCCTCCTCCTCCTCCTCCTCCTCCTCCTCCTCCTCCTCCTCCTCCTCCTCCTCCTCCTCCTCCTCCTCCTCCTCCTCCTCCTCCTCCTCCTCCTCCTCCTCCTCCTCCTCCTCCTCCTCCTCCTCCTCCCTCCTCCTCCTCCTCCCTTGGCCTGCACAGTATTTGGAAGAATAAAAGTCATCTGCTGTCCATCTGGAAGCTGTGCTGGGCGGTAATACCCCCTCATATTCCTCTGCTTCCCAAGCACCCGTGGACAATCCATTCTCTCTCCCACCCCCAACCCTCCCGCCAGCCCTGATCCACATCCCAGGATGGAGAGGTGGGATCCGGTGTCAGTGCCCCAGAAAGACCCCTCTCTCTGGAACACATGGGGGATCAGGAGCCGTGTTGTTCAGAAGGCTCAGTTTCACTGTTTGGGATTCTCACAGTGGCCTGCACGTATTCTCTGCCTCCCAGGTGCTGGCTCACACAAAATGTAACTTTTAAATCAGCTGATTTTTCAAGGAAAGCATGGCCATTTTCTGGTGTAAGATGAATGGCTTACATAACACTAAACAGCGTGACACTGGTAAGAAGGATCATTTATTAATGTTCAACTCTTTCCTATATTCACCATTGTAAACAGTCATGATACATAATACTGCACAGAAGCTGAGATCTGGCAACACTCCGCGCCAAGTAGTGAGTAGCTGGTGAACATTGTTAAACATTTAGCAGCTGAAGTGCAATATATCTTTCTCAGGAGTTGGTGGAGGCCTACACAGACCAAAGGAGAGAGAAACATGACTCCATGTGTGCAGGATGTGTAAATAATTAATAGTTTGCTAGCACAATAATATGAGGTGAAGATATGTTCATGTTGTGTTTGTATGAACATCGTATTATCTAAATGTTCCCCTTTTTCCAAGGCAACATGTTTTTATTCATTCTTGATTCATTTAACCCTACCTAAAATGTGGTCCAAACAAGTTTGTGAGGGATGGTCTAAAGATGTTCAGCATAGAACATCATTTTGTTCATCGTGCCCCTCTATCAGCTATATATATACATGTTGTACAGTTTATCTGTGTAACACTTTCAGTGAATTCTGTGGAGAGCCTGTAAGTTAGCTCCCTATGTTCCAGTGTGATGGCTCAGCCTCAGTTTCAATATGTTCCATATTTACCACTGAACACTTTCTGAAAATGATACACAGCTTCTTAAAAATAGCCATAAAGATGCAGGTTGTTCTGGATACAGCTCTGTGGAGGAAGCTGAGCAAGTGCTCCACCTCTACAGATCAACCAAGTTCTGTGCTGCATGTTGTCGCCTACATACAGCACACAGGAGGGACGGAAATAACCGCTGTGCCATCTCTGAGTGCTACTAGATTTCTGCAACGTGCCAGAGAAAAAAGATGGGGGCCACTTGTCAGAAACGGGGTTTTTCAGCTCCGAAGTGATGAGGAACAGCTCTGCAGGCCCACTAATGTACAGTAGATGTGATGGGTGGGTTGAGTTGTTGAGTTATGCAAGGCTTTCAGCCCTCTGTAATAGTGCAATACTTAGGCCCGTTGCATAACAGATTTGTCCTCCTCGCTCTTTAAAAGAGAGCCCAACGATACTTCCACTGTCCCTGGTCCATTTCCATCCGTGCCCTTTAACTTTGCACAGCAGGATTACAGCGATTAATTCACCTCTTCAGTAACTGTAAGAGCTTTTTCTGTGAGTGTAGAGTATGCCATTTTGCTGGAATGCAAATTGAAATGACTGCTGAATGTGACTACGATCTCAGTTGCTCTTCCATTTGATGTGCCAAAGGAAAGGATTGCAAAATCAAAATACAATCAATAAACTATTTACCAAGTATTAAGCTACAACAAAACATCCTTTGGCAGGTGGAAGTGTTTCAGCGCGGTAACACTGTGTGTGTGTGTGTGTGTGTGTGTGTGTGTGTGTGTGTGTGTGTGTGTGTGTGTGTGTGTGTGTGTGTGTGTGTGTGTGTGTGTGTGTGTGTGTGTGTGTGTGTGTGTGTGTGTGTGTGTGTGTGTGTGTTGTTGACAGGAAAACCACATGCTTGTGTCTGTGTCTCCGGCACAATGAGACTGTTCTGTTTGCTTTCCCTATCAGAGAGCAGTGAAGGGTTCAAACTGAGGTTTACCTGAACGCAGTTATTCTGTGGACCGACCCCCCCCCCCCCCCCGGGCAACAAGGCTAGATGGCAAGATAACCTCTGAGTCCTGCTGAATGACCCTTTTAGGCCTCCTATTAAATCTTTATTTTTTGGTTATTTTAATCTGGGAAAGTATTGTTCTGAGTTTGTGAATCCGTCATTGTGTTTTGAAGGAGTTGAAACAAGGCAAGTCGCTCAATTTAAACTAAGACAATGAGCCATGATTGACACAAACCATTTTTCAAAGCAGGTTTGCTCATGACTTCAGAGTCAATTCCCCCAAATGACATAAAAGCATCTTTTCTTACTAACCCCTGCCAACCCGTGCACAGTAGCCAGTTTTCTTCAGAAGAACATCATTTAAATACAAATTCACTTCAAGAGTCAGGACACGTTTTCCAGAAGGAGATGTGTTGCAGGAAACTTCATTCAATTCCGTTCAACTGGATATCAGCAATCTGTGAGACATAGCACAGCTAAGATTGAATGTTTATGATGGTTGAGGTGCTGCAATAGGTTCATTGAGAAAATATGATATTTATTTCAAAGAATCGTTGTTATAAATATCTGTTCTGCAGTGGAGCCTGTATGTTATCCTCCCAGCAGCCCCGTGGCCTCGTGTCTTTCAGAGGCTCATCAGTGTTGCTCCGCCTAACACGGAGTATTACAAGATCTCAGGGGAGTCGGATCAGATGACACCGCTGCAGAGGAGCGCCTACCAACCTGCTGATGTCTTTGTTTGCAATGGTCTACTAAAACCTTTCATATGTATCTATACGCAATTTGCACATTTCTGCGGAACTTGGCTAACATTACAGAAAAACACATTTCAGTCACAAAGATACAACTAATGTGCTGATTTGTATTTGTTTAATGGATAGAACATTGAATGAAATGAGGCTTGCAAAGATATGGCTTTTATTGAATTGGAATGAATATTTTAACATGAAATCAAAGGAAACATGAACACCTATCAACATATTGGTTTTGCTCTTTTTTTGAACACATCCATACAACACAGAAATGGGATCTTAAATGTGGCCCACTGCGATTCTATTCAAACTGAACACATATGCAGAATGCAGAGCAAAACCAGAACAGTAGACCATGGTGAAATAATTAAACATATACAACACCATTTTCTTGTTCATTCTTTTTGATAAAAAAGAAAGAAAGAAAAACATGTTAGTGGTGAAATAAGCCTATTTTATAAGGTATCTTTTTTGGTTTCTTTCAGATAACAAATTACTCTATTCACAGAATATACAGTACAATAAACATTTTGTTTACCAGTTGTTTTTTAAGGGGTGCTCTCATGTGGGGCCATTATTATAAATTGCATTTCTTCTTCTTATTTCTCAGTGTTTGACTCATTCACAGTACATGCTTCGAGCCTCCAGACACAGCATATATTCCTGTAGATCGTCCAGTCAGTCAGGACACTGCAAGACACCACACAACAGTACAAGAGCAATGCCTTTATCAAGTCTAGTCCCATGAGCACACTTCTCTACAATAACACCAAAGTCAAGATCTTTTTCACCTCCATCAGTCAGAAGCCATCTTTGTCTTTTGTTTTGGTGAATTTGATTGGATTGTACAACAGAGCCCTCCCCTGAATACTGCTGTTAATCACCAAGTAGATGAGAGAAGCCTGGGTGGGCCTTTAATACTGCATAGCCCTCACACATGATGAAGGGCTTTCTATACTCACCTGTGGACTGAAAAAATCTTTGGTCAACATTAGCATTATGCAACAACCAGAACAGTAAAGACAGATCATATTGAACACCATTGAATAACTTATTTGTCAAGCTCACAACACGATAGCTTTTCAACAAAGACTATTTTTGTAGACCATTGTCCAAATGAAAGAAATGACTCAAATCTAGTTCATTACTGCCGTCCATCAATACATTATGCACACCCTCAGGGCAGTGTGAACATCTGACGACAAAAACACCAGACAAATAATTAGCATGAAACAGTTTCACGGCTCAACACGTGGACAGATTCAGTTCATACAAACACATTTTGAGGTCTAAACTGGGCTGTCAGGCAAACCAATGCAAATCAATCAGCTCTGCTTTACAACAACGACTGAGCTTCATTAAGGTGGCATTTATGATTCTTCGGAATGAATTCACTAAGAAGAGTATGTGCTTTGATATTCTTGATATGTTGACATTTGTGTGTAAAATGTCTGAAAAAGCCATTGGTAATGAAAGCATTCGCCTTATTGGACTTTTTCTCTCCTTTTTGCCAAATGATGACAGGATGGACACGGTATGGAATTTAAAAAGTGCTAATTGGTGAGCCTTCTTTAAGTGCCCCAAAACAACAACAACAACAACAACAACAACAACAACAACAACAGCAACAACAATACAACAATAAAAAGACAATAAGAACCAAGGAAATCAGTCATGTTAGCATTAGAGCTCAGATCCCTACTCCTGGTCCACGGGGGCCCCTGAGCTCACAGCCAGGTTCCTGTGAAGGTTTGGGTTCTGGCTGTGCCGGTTCCTGCTCCGCACCGAGGAGAAGGACGTGTCGCAGCCGGGGACTTTGCACTTGTGCAGCAGCCGCAGATGGACAGTTTTGTAATGAGCTCTGAACGTGCCCTTGTTGCTGTAGACCTTTTGGCAGACGTGGCAGGTTATCGGAGATCCACCCCCACCCCCCTGAAGCCCGGCTTGCCCTCCCCCAACGCAGCCCAGGGTTCTCTCTCCCCCCAGTGCCAACTCCTCGCCCCCAGGCCTCCCCACGTCAATCCCATCGCAGCTTTCATCACTGTCCTCCATGGGGAGCGCCTCCTCATCCTCTTCAATCCCTTCCTCTGCCTCACTACCGGCACCATCTGAGTCCCAGGTAGATGGAGCCCCAGCACTGCCTCGAGGTGGGGCAGAGGAGGAGGTGCTCAGGTCGAGGACTGCCCCCTCCTCCACTCCTCCTCCCTCCGCCCTCTCTCCTATGGGAGACGCCTCAGCACTGTTTGGTGCGGTAGACATTTTGCTCATGGGGAAAACCAGGCCCATGCGATTGTGCCCTCGGAAGATGACGGAGTTCTGGCTGCTCGGGTCCCTGTCCCGCTGGTCCTGGTAGAAGTCAGCAGAGTCTCTGTCCCTGCAGTGAGAGGAGGGCAGGTACAGGGTGTTGGCTGGGCTGAAGGAGTCTTTGGTCAGCAGCTTGTTGTGAAGATTCAAATTTGCACTATGTCTGTAGATGAAAAAAGAAAATATCACCACATGGTTAATCTACTTTCTGCATTAAACCTTCAAATGCCACACAAAGATCCATTCTTTGTTCCATAATAACTGGCGTGTAAACCTTGATAAGCCAAAGCAGAAAACCTGACAAAGTATGTATAATGCATAATGTTTGTTTTTGGACATCCTAATTATGATTGAGACCACAGTTGTATTTGTCATCTGCATTCTGTAGTTTGAACTGAACATTGATCAGCTGATTTCAGTACATCCTCCCTGCCTGCACATTAGAGAACCACTGATCTGATGCTGCGGATACACAGGCTGTCTGCTAAGGAAGGAAACTGCTAACTGAATGAGCTAAACAGAAACCTGTTGAGATATCAGCTGTTTTTATGGTCATTTCTTCAACTACTGTATACTGCTACCTATTGGTTTGATTTTTACCATGGTTTACTTATTGTGGTTTTATTGTGTACCTACTTTTTTGTATAATATGTAAGTCTACTTTTTTATGAATCTGCACTCTTGCTGTTGTAATACCGTTCATTTCCTCGTTGCAACACAAGTGAAGGACTTCTGATTCTGATTGGTGGGAAACAGCAGAATGTAAAGCGCATGTATAACCTGCTCTTTAGCAATGACAAAGCATGGCCTCTCACCGGTCTCTGCTCCTGCGGGAGGGGAAGGCAGCGTTGCAGCCGTCCACCGTGCACATGTGCATCTCCTTCAGGTGGACATTTTGGTAGTGCATCTTCACGGAGTAGGGGTTCTTGAAGGTCTTCCTGCAGATCTCACAGTTGTGTGGCAGATCAGCGTTGTGGTTGAGGTGAGAGAAACGTGAGTCACCGTAGTCGTCGACACAGCCGTCGGATTCTCCCTTCTCGTGGTCTAAGAGCTGGAGAGCGCCTCCATTGCTCAGCCTGTGCTCACCCTCATCCCATTTCAGCTCTGAGTTGACTTGGTCCCCATTCTCAATTTGTTCATTGCCATTGGGTTCCTGACGGTGTAGGTCGTTGTCACACTGATCCTCCATCAGTTTATGTTCAGAGGGGGAGGGTGCACAGGTGATGGCTCCGGTCTTAGCTTGCCTTGTCCGATCACCTTTGTCCTCCCTCACAGTCATTTCTCTCCCTAAAGTTTGGTCCAGAAGATGCTTGGTGCCCTCCCTTTCCTTCTCTTCACCAATGTAAACCCCACACCCCTCTCTCTCCTTCCCAGCTTGTGTTGTGCACATGTGACCTTCTTCTTGACTTTCGTCACACTCTTGTTTCTCCGTGCTTTGTGACGGAGCCTCGTCCTCGGAGCTGCTCGCCTTATCCATTTGCTCATCTCGTTCCACCAACTCCTTCTCTATCTTTATTGGCATACTTGACTTCCTAGACTTTTTCTTTGGTATGGGGTCTGTTATGCAGGATTCTTGGACTGAGATAGGTTTCATGGGTACAGAAGAGGAGAACAGAGGAAGGGAAGGCAGTGTTCCTGGGGTGTTGGCAAGCTCTGCCGGGGTGACCAGGCTGCGGTAGAAAGGAAGGACTGGCTGTACTGTTTTTAAGTTGGGGAAGAGTATGCCACTCTGGCCCATGCTGGGGAACGAGCTGCTGTGGAGTTTAGAACCAGCGTCCACATGGCTCACCATGTAGCTGGGCACTGATTTATGGCTTTCTGCAGAGCAAACCGGGATGGGGGTTCCATATTCATGCCTATTCTCTCCTTGAGAGCTCTCATCACCGGACATGCTGCCCCGTATGTCTTTGTCCCGGTTGTTACGGTTCATAGGCATGTGCAGTCGTGGATTTGGGTTGGCACTATGGCGGTTGCGACTGCGTAGGGAGCTGAACACCATGTTGCAGCCATCAATGGTACACTTGTGCTTAATCTTCAGGTGCACTGCGTTGTAGTGGATTTTTAGTGTGCCTTTGTCGTAGAACGTCTTCTCACAGGCGTTGCAATACACTCGACCTTTCTTCAGAGAGCATCCTCCCCCTCCTGACCCCGCTCCACTGCTAGCCCCATTCCTGTCCATGCAGCGCAGCTTGCCCTCGGGCGACATCTGGGTTACATCAGAGCTCATGGAGGGCGTGCATGGTGTGGAGGGTCCGTCTGAGTAGTTGTCACTAGTTGAGAAATCCTCTGCCTCAATCTTTGTAGTGGTGGAGAGCCCCTCCATGTGTTGGTCTACACTTCGATCCAGATCAGCGTTGAATGAGCCAGCGGTGGAACCGAGCAGGCTGCTCTCTGAAGGGTGTAGAAGAGGGAGTGGGTTGTCCCTCCCTAGACCGTCCCGACCTGGATCATCTTGTCTCTGACTCTGCTCCATCGACCCTCGGCCTGGCTGCTGTTGCTGCTGGTGCGGCTGTGCCCCTGTGGGTGAGCCCAGAAACGGAGCGGGAACAGATCCTAACAGCTGGAAGGGCAGCATGAAGGCCATGCTGTTGACAAAGTTTTCAAAGTGGTGCATGCTGTTGCTGCTCAGCTTATCCGCTTTGGATGTGGCGAGGTTGGCAGCAGTGCGTGGGGTGTGGCGCTCGATGAAAGTGCGGATATCTGAGTTGGTGCGGGTGCTGGGTACCAACACGGCCTGGCCCTCCTTATCCTGCAGAGCCATCAGCTCCACAATGGACTTGGTCTCGCCAAAACGCAGGAACTGCTGCAGTGTGGCGATCTCCTCCTCGAACGTCATGATGGCCCAGCGGTCCAGCACCTTCCCTGCTACATCCTGCAGCCGGGAGGAAGGGCAGAGCGTACAGTACAGGAGAGGAAGGAGGTATGAAGTAGATCGAGAAGGAGGCGAAATGAAGAAAAGAGAGCAATTTGATCATTAGCATTATAAATGTCTGTTGGGTTGCTCATACATATTCGCACAGTGGGTAGACGACACACCCTGTACAGCCGAGTGGCAGGGCAGCTAAATAGAGGACTCGTATGGAGTGTTAATACATGCGGCAGGGCAGAACCCTGAGAACCCTCATTACACACACACACTGTTTCATCTTACAGGTCATTTCTCTTCATTTAAATCAAGAAGATTGACTCACTCTGCATCACACACACACACACACACACACGCACACACACGCACGCACACGCACACACACGCACGTATACACACACACACACACACACACACACACGTATACACACACACACACACACATCCTGCCAAGAACATACTATCAGACATGTATACTTATAAACACACTCCCAAAGGCATGCACAAACAAATACACGCACCAACGTACCACACACACACACATGTAACAACACACGAGTCAGGGAGGCGTGATCAGAGGCCGGCTCTCGCTCAGCCCAGCAGTAATCACATGTGAGTTCGGGTGTCTTTGAAAGTGAAGAGCGGCCTAGTGCCGTAACTGTGATTAATATTTCATCACAGAGCATTCATTGGGCGCCTGTCGAGGATTCTGACTCTACGTTTGCCATTAGATGAGCTATCATGAATTAAACGCAGCCCATCTTGAATACTTGATGATGTACTAATCGAAGTGAGAGCCTGCTCTGACAGAGAGCCTGCAGCCGGGGCCGGCTTGGCTCCGGCTTGGCTCCGGCTTTAGAGGAAATCTGAAGCAAAAGACATAATATTTACAAATCTACCCAGCACAGTTCGGAGACCTCCCCGAGCTGGCGGTACCACGGCAACAAGCCGGCCGCATCAGCAGGCTACCAGGAGAGTTCATGGCTCTCTCCCCTGTCATCATGTTGCCTGACCCTCCCTTGTCCTCCTCAGAAATTCTCTCTGTCTCTTTCTTAACATACTCTGGCTCACTAAATGTAAGAGTTACATGTCAGTGTCTCGGCTGTTTTTAGAAGCTTCCTGCCTGAAAATAATCTCACAACATAATATGAGGACGGGTGTACGGAGGCATGGGGAAGCAGCCTCTGCAGTCCACGAACAGGCCACATGGTGTATATCAAAATCCATGCACACAAACAAAAATGTGAAAAGAACTATTAGTGATTTTCAGTCTCCCTGGGTCTCAGCATGTTTTAGCAGCATCTTCAGCTGCATTACAGACACAGCTGGCAAACAGAGCTTTGGTTCTCTTCTCTGCACAGCGGTCGGGCCACCCAGACGCTTTTTGCTTCAAAAAGTCACGATTGTTCAGAAAGCCATACTGGCATAATGCTTTTTTTACAAAACCACACAGACACCAAACAAATCCCACCTGGAGCACGTATCCTCGTATGTAGTCCTGCAGCGTCCAGTCCAGCGCATTGAGGATCTGGACGACCTCCTCCTGCTTGAGGACGGAGAACAGGCGGTCCAGGAGGATCTTGAGACGGATCGGGATGGCCTGGGTGCCGTACAGCATCAGGCTGCAGATATCGAACACCACGTTGGAGTGCACGATCTCCACCTGGCTGCTCTGGTATATGTGGTGCACCTTCAGTTTACTCAGGGCTGGAATAAATCACATCAGATTGACTGGATTAGATTTTGTGAAACTACACTGGACCTGAGTGAAGAGAAACAACAGTAACACATGTAAAAAGAAGCGGTATATGGAGAAATCTATATTTCACCATTGTCATGGTTTGTTTGCAAAACTCAAATTCCTTTAATAGAAAGAACTCTGTTTTGTTGTGTGCTGAAAAGCTGGCAGGTAAGAGATGGCATTAAATCATATCTCTCAAAATTGTTGAAATAATATAATAACATTATTTAAAATAAAAAACAATGTGTAATACTTTTTCTACAGGCACATTCTATATCAATAGATGAACTCTTTTTTTAACACAAACAATCATTATATCTACTATAAATGCAGGTGTATTGCCTAAGTGCAAACGAAAAATAGAGAAGATCATTTGAGTCTGAGTGTATGGAGAAACAAGTCCATGATTCAGTATTTTAAGACATTCAGGTTTTTAGAAGGTAGTTAGAAAAATAAAGATAATCATAATTTAGAACAATGAGATAGAAGCTGTTGCCGAGAGACCTAATAAGCCTATTTTAATATGATATAATACACACCAGCAGTTATAACGGCACATTTTAAACCGTGGTGGTTCTCTAAAATACGTGTCTTTGCACGCAGATATTGTGCATTTGTTTTTCTTAGATTTTCAGATGAAACATTTATGTCTCACCACAACTCTAGAAAGGGGAATGCACTTCTCGTGCTTACAGGAAGGAAACACTACATTTGGAAAGTCGTAGAAAATGTGACGTGTTTCTGTTTAATGGGAATTCCGTTTTTCTAAAGAAAGGTTGCTTTTTCATTTGGAAGGCACTGTTCTCAGTGGAATGGGTACAAATGAATCTTTAACTATAATTATGGTTTTCTGAAATAAAGCCTCATTAAAGTGTTAGCATTGTGCTCTCACCATGTGCTACCCAGCCATGCTTGCAGTTTTCACACTGCCTCCTCTTCAGCTTCCCCGGCTTGAAGCTGTCACAGTTACAGTTCACCAGAGTGCAGCAGATAGCCTGTGAAAAACACACAATTTGGCCTTTTGATGACGATTGTTTTTTCAAAACAAGATAGTACGCGATACATTTGGAATTGCTGACCTCCTCAGGACTTGATTATCATCTTTAAAATACCCCGTGTTTCTCGTGTAAAAATAACATTTGCATTCGTCTAAAACAAATATTCAGCAGCAGTGGATTACCAAATGATTCAAACCCCAAGACACCCAATTGTGTTTCAGCAGCAGCAGCTCATAAGAGGGAAATCTTCTGGATGTGTTCACAGTGGGCCAAATTCATCCAGACGTATTAGCTATTGCTGGAAACCTTGAGGTCTCGAGCAAAGCGTAGACGCTAGAGTTCCGTTCGGACAAATACTTTTTATATTTTGTATCATTCCAATTGTATAATATTTGATAACATTTGTTTATAACCAGGAATGCAACATAATAATGCTATACAGAATATAGCCCGTCATCCCGTCGCTCTTTGACTGAGCAGCATGTTCAAATGTGTCCGTAACTCATCTCATAAGCTACACATGACAATCATGCATGGAAGGAATAGAAAAGAAAACAGCACACTTTCCTTAAGTCGATTGACGTTATCTTTATGTGTCACTCATTTCCCTTGTGAGAGCAGTGTGTGTGTGTGTGTGTGTGTGTGTGTGTGTGTGTGTGTGTGTGTGTGTGTGTGTGTGTGTGTGTGTGTGAGTGTGTGTGTGTGTCAGTGGTACTGCAGGGCACGTCCTAACTACAGTAACTAAAGGTCTTGGACACACCTGGACCACCTAAACCATCTCAATCAATCAATGCCTGAGGCACACACACACACGCACACACCCACACACACACCCACACAACACACCCACACACACACACACACACACACACACACACACACACACACCACACACACACACACACACACACACACACACACACACACACACACACACACACACACACACACACACACACACACACACACACAGGTCAGAGTACTACCTCCATTAGATCATCTGCTAATGGGTTTTATCTTTCAGGCTGAACATGTATTGAGTGGACAGACTCGTGGAGAGAGTGGACGGCAGTAATGAGTCAAGTTTCCTGGGTAGCTGCTGACTTGGCAGCGACCCGGAGAAGACTCACACTAAAAATCGCTTCCCACTGCCTTAGACCAAGAAAAGAAAAGATTGACCCACCAGGAACTGAGGGAAAAGCATCATCAGATTTCTGATCAAAGCTGTGATGTTAGCGCTACATGCTGAAGAGCTCTGCCACCTCTCTCCTCTGCATCTATAATGCATGATCAGCGGGGTTTGAGTCTACATGAGCGGCATGCTGAGCTCCTCGCTGCTCCCCCCCCCCTCCTTTAGTCAGCCGCTCCGGGCTGGACTCGTCCTTCAGATTGGAGACCATGTTATTTCCCCTTACCCTAACCTCTCATCATTAGGCGCATACACTGACCCTATGAAGGTGGCGGCAGCTACCTGGCCCTGAAACTCAGCGTGGCTCCGGCCTTCGGTCCCATGACATCCGCTGGCTCTGCTTTTCTCTTTATCTGGCCCAGACAGTGGTGAGGTGCAAAAAGCCCTTTGCTCATCTCTCAGGGACATAATCCCATCATTACAGAGCACCAAGAACCAACACGGCCCAATTAGGCTAATCCCATCCCACTGTGGGGGCATACACACCTCCTGCTGCTGCCCCCCCTAATATACATCTCAATCAGGTTCCCCCTGCCTGCTCACCAGCCTGTAACACACGCTCACACACACACACACACACACACACACACACACACACACACACACACACACACACACACCACACACACACACACACACACCACACACACATTCCATCGCACAGTGTGCTCCAGGTCGTTTATCTCAATTAGAGAGTCATATCATGAGTTCTAAAGAAGAAGAAGAAGAAGAAGAAGAAGAAGAAGAAGAAGAAGAAGAAGAAGAAGAAGAAGAAGAAGAAGAAGAAGAAGAAGAAGAAGAAGAAGAAGAAGAAGAAGAAGAAGAAGAAGAAGAAGAAGAAGAAGAAGAAGAAGAAGAAGAAGAAGAAGAAGAAGACTAAAACAGTGACTTTTGGTGACCCTTGCTTTTCCTTTCTGGTGTCACCAGTGAGACCCAGCTGTTCGGTGCCTCTCTGAAGTCGACGATGAGAGGCTAATTGCACAGAATGATGTCCGGGTCAGTGTTTCCCTTTACATCAGTGTAATGAAACACCAACCAACCACCTATACACACACCCTGAATACATTGCACATGCCGCCTCAATGAGCATTTCTGTCCTACATGTAGTTGAATAAATTATTTAAATACATTTTTTTTTTTAGAAGGACATTTAAATCAGGGGTCCTTCATGTAAAACATAAAAATATGCTTTTGGCAATAATCGTTATCCAACCTTTTTTGTTCAAATGCTTTGTAAGTATTTTTTATTCTGCATAATTCCATTTTGAACTATAACAAATGTTGCCTCTTTTCCACTGTGAGCACAATATATCATATGAATTGGTAGAAACTATGGAAGTGGGAAACTTGCGTTAAGCCTGAAAGGCAGGACCCGGGGCAGAACAGCCCTCCTCCTTTTGAAACAGAGAATACAGATGCTCTATCTGCTGTTGTCGAGATGGACTCAGAAAGCCTTAGAATGATCGAGTTTCATTTGAGGACTAATGGAAAAAAACGGATTTTCAATAATCTGGAGAAAAACCTAACCTTGATTTTGTAAGGAAAATAGATCTTGTCTTTTTCTGTAAATTGAAACATGAGTTCTCCCTGTGTACATGTATGTGTTAGCACCTAGAGTGTGTGTGCGTTTCAGATAAGGCGCTTTGGATAAGAGATCGTGCCATGGCTAAACCTTTCCGTACACAATATTTCAATAGCAAATTTGCCTTTAATAAATATTGATGGATTAGATTGGAATTTATTATAATAATAATAATAATAATAATAATAATAATAATAATAATAATAATAATAATAATAATAATAATTGAACCATACAAAAAAATAAATATATATCAACTTAAAAAAAAGCATACATTTAATAAAAAAAAAAGCTATGGTCTGTCTGGTAAGGGAGCGTGTTCTTCATCATCCCACCTGTCAGACACACACACACACACACACACACACACACACACACACACACACACACACACACACTGAAATGGTCCTTTCGGGCTGTTAAAATAAACCCTGCCGTACGTCAGTGAGCAGCGCTCAGATGAAGACGGTTTGGATGGTTTTATGGCCTAATGCATTACAAAGCTAATCAATTAGCACAGCCTGGCACACACTGACTGCCACACGGGGGGGGGGTTACTATCGGACATTAATCAGTTCACAAGAGAATAATGGCACGAGGGGATTAAGGGAGGTGAGTGTTTTCCTGATAGATTTACAGCACACATGTTACACACTCAAGGCTGTATTTTGGACTCAATCTTTCCTCCCTGCAAAACATTTTCTCACTCGTGTGTATAACAGCCGTGAGATGAGGATGACATATACGTACAATTCATAAATAAGATTCCTATGCAGGCCAAAAGTTCAGAAAATAAAACTCATGGATTTTAGATGAACAAATGATTTACTAATGCTTTAATCATTTCTACAAAACGTTCAGATTTCCAGGTTGAAATGATTGAAGCATAACTATTATTTATTGAGCCTGAATCAAGCAATGAGTGAACACCCTTTATGAAAGTTCATTCATCGATTAGCTTAACACTCACTGATCAGAAAAAACTAGTTTTGGAATATTAAACGTTCAATGGACATTTCCTCAATTTCAACAGATTCATCATAACCAACACAAGCATGACATCAAATGTTTCTGCTTTGAAAGTTGCATGAAATATTTATGAAAGTCACTTTTTATCCATTAAAATGTCAAGTCTTAAAGGTTTTATATATGATAGCAGTTCAAACAGGAGGTTGAGAAACTGACAGAACAAGTATGATAAAAACTATTTGTTTTTATGGCTGCTTAAAAACAAACACACTACAGCACAGCGATCAAGAGAAGCGGATCATTCACACACACTCACACAGAAAATAAATATGTTATCTGGGCAAGAACACGCAGAAAACCCTGAGGAATGGAGTGGGAGGACGGTGTTCCTGGTACCACTCAGATATCCTGCGCAGACCCCAGCTCCGTAAGAACCTCAGCACCAAAACTTTGGGCTGCATGGAGACCCCGGCCGGCCCCTCCACGCCACTCTCTCTGCGGGTGAGTGCCGTAGTAAAGAACAGTGCCATGCATAAATCACTGCCTATGTGACAGCGAGGCAGTAAAATGTGAATTGATGACAAGTGTTAGTTAAAGTGAGGTTACGATACATGAGCCGCTCAGCAGGCAACACGATCCTGCTCACATTATGATTTAATGTTGAGAGAGAGGAAGCACTTAAACACACCAGATACAAACACATGGAGTTCTGCGTGACTCGTTTTATCCAGAAACCACCAGCTGTAGAGCCATCCAGCTTTACTGTTTGCTTCATACAACTCCATGTTAGTAATAGCTTTAAAAAGACATTTAAATGTAATAAGGCGAGCGCTCCTTTAACACCACATTGTCCTGAAAAGGTGAAGACAACCCCAGGAGGAGCTGAGCGAGTGCAAGTAGTGACAGGCTGAGTTTGAGCCTATTAAGAGTCCATACAGCCCAACGACAGCGTGAACAACTCATTATTTCATACTCATCCAGCAGTCAATCACAAGAAAGCACACACACACACACTCACACACACACACACACACACACACACACACACACACACACACACACACACACACACACACACACACACACACACACACACACACACACACACACACACACACACACACACACACACACACACTACATGTTCCAACACTACAGCAAACAAAAAGGTAGCAGATCGTTACCTGAGTATCCATGAGGAAAGCTCCTTTAAAGGAAAAAAAGTCAAGACAAAGTGGGGGGAGAAGGAGGCGAAGCAAAGTTTAGTTGGCTTCCTGGTGTGTGAGGCTCCCCGTTAGGAACTCGCAGGGAGTGTTTGACTCGGAGAGGGAGTAACTGAGGGGAACATGTTAGTACACTGAGTGTGAGAGACTTTGGCTCCCAGCTACGCTCTGATTCATATCAGATCTGCCTCTCCACTCGCTGCCTCCTGACAATCTTGTCACATCTGGCTGACAAATCCTCACAAGCCTTTTTGTGGCAGATGCAAGGGGTGGCTGCTGTGTGTGTGTGTGTGTGTGTGTGTGTGTGTGTGTGTGTGTGTGTGTGTGTGTGTGTGGAGTTTGGGGGTGTTAAGGGGGTATGCCGGGACCAGATCACAGCTTGAGGAGACGCTGAAGGGGGTACAAGGCTGGAGCACACACACACACACACACACACACACACACACACACACACACACACACACACACACACACACACACACACACACACACACACACACACACACACACACACCGATATACGCACACACAGCCAAGTGCAACTCTGTTAAGACAAGCAGGACCCAATGAGTTGTTTTCTGTTACAAACATGTGTGTGTGTGTGCTTGTGTGTGTGTGTGTGTGTGTGTGTGTGTATGTGTGTGTGTGTGTGTGTGTGCCCCGGGGCCATGCAGAACTAAAGAAGAACAGAGAGCCCCAGAGTTGGAGGTAGAATGAGGAAACACGGTAAAGAAAGAGAGAGAGAGAGCAGCTTGAATAAAGAGACGGACATGAGTGTGTCACAGAAAAGCCACTGAGGGCCAGTATATACACACACACACACACACACACACACACACACTCACGCACGCACGCACGCACGCACGCACACACACACACACACACACAGACACACACACACACACACACACACACACACACACACACACACACACACTCACACACACACACACACACACACACACACACACACACACACACACACACACACGAAAAAGGCAACCTGTGAGAGGAACATGAACTGTGTGAGGAATAACACACACCACATGCCAACATGACGGCTGGATTTCATCATATTTTAAGTGCATTTTAAAGATTCTCTTTGCTTTACAATCCTGTTTTAGTATTTACATTTTCATTTTTTAATGTTTTATTATTTGATATTTAACAACTAATACAATGAATTCAGATCACCCACATTTATAACAAATAAAGATCTGATACATTTTATTATCATAACACTTCATTTAGTTTTAATATTCTATTGATTTGTTATGCTTTCAATAGTTAAGATGATAAATGACGAGAAAAGTCTCCAAGATATATATTTAAAAACTGGTTAAATAAAAACAAACATAAGCAAAATAAATATATACTTTTAAGCTAATTAGCAGAAACATAAAACGGTTGAAATGTGTTTTTGTCTCAGCTGTAAGTTCAATACATATATTTACATGTTTGTGATGAATTAGACTCCAGCTCGTCTTGATGCACACACACACACACACACACACACACACACACACACACACACACACACACACACACACACACACCACACACACACACACACACACACACACACACACACACCACACACACACACACACACACACACAACGTTGTTGACGAGTGGTTTGTGGATGTCTTAGAAGGCATGTAAGGACAGTCACAATGACTGGAGCACGAGAGCCACTCAAAGCTACAGAAATGTAATCAATGAGTTTGAAACCTTTCAAGAGAGCTTCAAAAAGCTGCCACAGCACTCAGATGTAGAATCATGTTCACTTTCAACAGTTCCTAATGGAAACAAAAACAGCCTTTTTCATACAATTGTATTTAGAGAACGTTTTTGAAGAGCAGCTTGTGCTTGTTTTAACATTTGTGAAATGATAAAAAGAAATGTATTTGTCAAAAGTAAAGTGTTAACAAAGTAACTCTTTGTCATCATACTGAAACTAATCGCAAGCTTAGTTTCGGCACTCGGAAGATTTCCAAAGCTGCCCGCTCTTTAGTCACCGTGTCACAACTTGTACCATCAGCTCTGGAATCACAGCACAGCACAGCCATGTTCCTCACGTCACTACAAAGCACTCATCCTCAAATATAAAACATCTAGCTCTCAGCAAAGTCCTCCCGCGTGTCACTCTGATCCAAACTCCTTCACTTTGTCTTTGTTGAACATGTCCTGCTGATGTGTGTGTGTGTGTGTGTGTGTGTGTGTGTGTGTGTGTGTGTGTGTGTGTGTGTGTGTGAGGAGGTGAGCGCTGCAGTGAAAAGCTCTCTCTCTTACCTCGGCCATTGTCATTTAGGCGGATGTTTCCAAGGATACCGTGGAGTTTGCCATTCCCCGCGAGTCCAACAAAACAACTGGCTCCAACTCTCCTGTCCACACAGATACTAACGCAAAAGAGCCATCACACCCAGCAGCATCTCCTTCAACACACACACACACACACATGTACTCTGTCTTCACACACACACACACAAACACACACACACACACACACACACACGCACAAACACACACACACACACACACACACGCACACGGAACACTACAACAAAAGATAAGTCACTGTGCTTTTACTCTCACTCACACACACACACACTCCTCCTCTGCTTTCTCTCCTCTAATGTTGCCGTGGCTCTAAACTACTCAAGATGTTCAGAGTGTGTGTTGAAACTGGGCACAGGGGATTGGAATGAGATCCTCCCACTCGGCATTCTCACCTCAGGAGCTGCCTGCTCCCTCCCCATCCTGCACACACAACAACACCACACACACACACACACACACCACACACACACACCACACACACACACAAACACACAACACACACACACACACACACACACACACACACACACACACACACACACACACACACACACACACACACACACACACACACACACACAGGTGTATGCATGGAGGTGTGCATGCTCTCTCACGCACACACACACACACACACACACACACACACACACACACACACACACACACACACACACACACACACACACACACACACACACACACACACACACACACGCTACCCCCTCAGAGTCACAGGGCAGTCCCCTCACAGCTGGCTGGAAGAGGGCATGACACTCATCTTTCACAGAGATTTGATCAAAAGGAATCACAAAGGCTGGAGGCTCTCTTAATGCAGTCAGGGGAGACTCCCCCCCCAACACTCTCTCTGTCTGAGTAATGCCCTAAATCAACGTAGCCCCTCTCGGTGCACACAGCCCAGTGTGTGTGTCTGGGTTCACCTTAACACAGCTCTGTGAACTACCCTCCATAACAAGTTATTCCTTGTGCCGCCAGGAATGTGTCAGTATGAGTGCTTCTCGGGAAGAGGGACTTCGCACATGACAAAAAAAGAATCTGAGTTAGTTATCTTTAGGAATATGTGTACCTGAAGAGTCGGGTATCAAACCTCTACACCTCAGGTTCTGTTCACAGCAATAACAATTCAGAAAACATCATGGGTCAGCTCTTATCTGTAACTCGGTTTACTTTTTATAAAATGCTTCTAGTTTTGAATCACAGGTTTCTCAGACTTAAGGTTTGTCAGTAAAATAAATAATGTGTGTGTGTGGTGTGTGTGTGTGTGTGTGTGTGTGTGTGTGTGTGTGTGTGTGTGTGTGTGTGTGTGTGGTGTGTGTGTGTGTGTGTGTGTGTGTGTGTGTGTGTGTGGGGGGGGGGTAACCACATTACACACAGTAACAAGTAACATAAGGTAACCTGTTGTTAAGCCCTGTGTGGAAATGCAGGTGTCATCAGAACAGCAATGATAAGAGCAAAACAGAAGACATTAAAAAGACAACAGTGGTTGAAATGTCTGAGGTTACATACAGAGACACTGATGAGGATAAAGACATCATGCATGTGTGGGCAGTTTGAGCTCCAGAGAATCCTGTAGAGCAGGGTCACCAACTACATCTGTCCAAGGGCCAAAACACTTTCACTTTCGGGGGCCAGAGATCTGTATATATAATTATATTTATCGAATCGGTAACTTTCTTGTTAACCCGTTTTGGTTTTAAAACAGAAAAACAAAAAAACAACACCGGTTTTTAGTCTTTAGTTTGTCCTATTCGCTTTTGAAACGGAAAAACCAAAGAACGAACCATAAACATAAACTTCTCCTCATTTTTTTATAAAAGTAATCATCATCTTTATATATATATATATATATATATATCACCTATACAGCACCTTTGGGAATGCAGTGTCTTGATCAAGGAGCGTGGGGCTCGAACCCGTGTAACTCGAGGTGACATGAGTGGGGGGCGAACGCACTAACCCAGTGGTTCTCAAACTTTTCTTTGGAGAAAAAAAAAAGTTGGGCCCCCCCAACACAAATAGTCAGGCTCAGCTGCGGCGCCAGAGATTTGTTTTGGGGGTGCTGTGGGGTAGCTTGACGTTTCATAGAGGGTGCTCAAACATGTAGGGTTTCCCATTAAGGTACTGGCGCTACAGTGGAATGTTCTACTGCAACACTCCCCACACACACATATGTATCACATTATTTTCGAATCAATAATTTTTCAAATTATGATTTTTTATTTTTAATAATGCCTCCCCCACTTTGGGAACCACTGCACTAACCTCTCCGCCAACGCCACAGTCACCACTGCCGTGCGGGCCGTATGAGCATGTCTGGCGGGCCAAATGTGGCCCGCAGGCCACCAGTTGATAGTCACTGCTGCAGAGGAAGTAAGAAATATAAATATATAGATATTTAACTTATCGAAAGTATATCAAAACACAAGGGCATATGGCAGGGGTAGGCAAGTAAGTTTGGCCGTGGGCCAATTTTTTGCTGAGCCGCAAGATGGCGGGCCAGAACATAATCAAAGCCTAATTCAAGGAATTGATTTTGGTAAGAGGGCGCAGCGCCCCTGTTCCCCGGTTCAGAAAAAACTCTGATATCACTGATAAGCCTCCCCATCAACACTCTGATGCGCAGTCAGATCCGCTGATTGGTTCACTGATGATATAAGCGCCCAATCCAGAGCCTCTGGCTAGACCCGCCCAAAGGGAGGCTCGTCCTCTCTAGCCCCATTTCAGTCCCAAAGCCAGGGCTATTATCTGTATTTTAACAGACTTATCTTTTAAATTGAGGTGTATTTATTGTTCTCTTCAAAGTTTATTTTTCTCTGAAATTGTAGGGAGGATGGTCCTCCCTTTCCTCAATGGACGAGCCTCCACTGAGTAAAGTAGAGTTATTAACGAGCAGTGTTATTTAACATTTTATTCTGATAAGTATTGTCAAGTTCTCTGGGTTTTTGGCATTTATTTGAGTGTTTGCACATTTGAGAGGCTTGAGGGGCAACTGGAATCCTTTTTCCTTCTCTTTATTTAAACGTTTCAAGGACACATTATATTCTTTCAGGTTGAAAACCTTTAAAAAATACCAAAAGACAAAATAAATCAATTTAATATATTATAACCTAAATTAATCAGTAACCAAGTATTTTACTCAAACTCAATGTATTTAATATATAGTTAAATAAGTACTTTAATTGACCTGGTTCCCCCCAATTTGCCATATGTGACTCTATCGAAATCAGTCGAAAGTCAAACTCTTAATAGTGAATATCGGCCGATAGTGACCGGCGGCCGATCAATCAGCGGCTTTTATGTTGTAAAAAAAAATTTTAAAAAAAAAATCTCAAAATAATATTTTATTAGTGATTCTCAAAATTACGGGCCAAATATTATTGCTGGCGGGCCAACAATGGCCCGCGGGCCGCCTGTTGCCGACCCATGGCATATGGCATGTTCCTGTGATGGGATTGTTGCTTGAAAAATGACATATGATTGTATTTACTGATTCATTGATAGTACCCATTTATTTTCTGCCAGTTTATTAGCCAATCATCTCAGCTCTAAATGTTATAATCATTTAATAATACTATGTTTCCATATCATTCATAACCACACATTATTTATGTTGATGCAAAGTAAAAGTCCCTGTGAGCATTTACACGGCTGCAATGTGAATAGAATAAAAGAGAACTGCCACTCATTTCCTTATGTCTTATTATTATATTGTATATATCACCTATTGTACATTCAAACAGCTGGATTGCCCATTCAAGATTGATCAGTTTACGATCATGGCTGTCTTACCCAGTTCTTTCTCTTTTCTGCCTGTCTTCTTCTCACTCCTCTCTCCCCTCTGTGGCTGAGCTCTGAAGATTTGAGCCATTAGAGGTTTCTACTAATCCACAAATTACACAGCAGGTTTAAACAGGCACACCTGGTGCTCTACCTGTGGCAGCTTCAGGGAGGAATGGAGGGAAGGAGTGGGGGTGCAACCATGTTGAGACACACTTTAAAAGGTTCCGTAATTAGAAAGTGCAAAATGAACTTTCCTTCATGTTTTGCTCTTCTTATAGGCCCAGAGAACAGTATAATTGAACAGCTTTTCGTATAATCTAATGTTTCTACTTTACCCAGTGGGACGTTCAGTGCCTTGCTAAAAGGTAACTCAGCTGAAGTGGGAGGGAGGGTATTACTCATCCTCTTCCCTCAACCACATTCTCCCAACTCAACGGGCCAACCCTCCAATCACAAAGCGACGTCTCTGATCTCCAGGCTAGCCTCACACCCTGACTTGACATTCAGAAATTTGCCAAGCTGCTTCGCTAACTGATCAAAATGCAGCTAATGGCCCTTGAAGTTGGACCTTAAAACTGCATTACTTTCCACAGGAGATCAAAGCTGTTCTTATTTGTGAAAAGCCTAAATGTTATGAAGTTTCATATATGGATGAGAGACATCCCGTCAAGGCTTGTAAGGCAACGGTTGGAAAGCCCTCCACCCCCCTGCGGCCGCCCGGCTAGCAGATCTGCTTACCGGCCTTGTATTTATTCCATACCTGAGGGATGCATAGCAAACAGCCGCAGACCTGGCCTGGATTAGGGCTGCTGTCAGATTGCTGGAGCTCGGCTGTATCTGCGCCCCGAGGCTGAGCGGAGAAACCACGGCAACAACCTCCATGTGCAGCACAACAGTCACGCTGCCTACTTACATGTCTGTCATTAGCTGTCCTGCAGGGAAGAGAGTGGACTACTGGAGCAGATGAGCAGCTTTGGGAGAGCATTACACACTCCTCAACCCTTCCTTTATTTGATGAAGCAGAGCAACATTCTACACCTGCACACATCTGTCACTGTTGGCTTAGTGACTGCCTGGGCCTCTGTCAGATCAGATGATGTAAGGCGCATGTTAGAGAATTAGTGGCTTATATTTCATGATTGTTACCATGATGGTCAAAATGCTGTTAAACCTTTATGCTGTTAAAAGCCTTATACAAAAACCCCTAATGGCTTATTTGCACAATCACTTATTAATTGCTAAATCATGTTAAAAAAACAGCAATGTGAAGAATAGCTATTACTCTAAGCCAACGCTCATATCTTTACATTATTAGTTTTGTCCAACCTTCAGTCTAAAACCTTAAAACATTACATTGATAACAAACTAAGACAAGCGACCAAGAAGCTGGAACCATGTTTTTTCATAAAGATTAAATTGTTAATTATCTAATAGATTTTGTTGACAGCCATATTTTCATAAAAGGAAAAACTGCCACTGGTGATTTTTCAACAATATAAAGAAAATGCCTTTGCTTGTATTTCCATATAAATACATCTCATAAATACAAAATATAATTACTTACGATCCATTTGTGGTTCAACTTTAAAGTGAGCTTGAAACACTTTTTTATACCGCCTATTACTTCTCTCTGCTGACTACTGTATCATGCAGAACCTGCCCCAACGAAGCCTAACTCCAAGGCCAGTTGAAATTGTAGTTGAGTGTGAGTGTGTGTGAGTGTGTGAGTGTGTGTACATGCCACGTGTGTCATCCAAGTATCCGCCTGCCTTTTCTCACTTTAGATGACAGTTAAAAAGGCAAAAAGGGGGGCTATCACCTCCCGTTGTGCACACGCTCCGTACCAGGCTCCAGCACTGAGGTATTACTCAATACAGACACTGTCATTTGGTCACTGAAAATCAGAGAGCACAAAAGACTGCTCTAAATTGAAACGAGAGGAATCTGAGCTGGTGAAAGATATGGATGATAGACCGGGTTTTTATAACAGTAAGGACTAGAGTTTGTTCATTCCTGCCCATGCGGATATGTGGGCCGAAGTATTTCAATCATGCAACAGTATGTATGTGATTATGTTTGAAGGAGATAGAAAACGATGTAACAAGAAAAAAGTGAGGAGAGCACTTTCACAATGCAGCATGAGGAGAGGTCAGCCTGCTCCTGTGTGGGAGGCGCAGGGCTTTCATAGAGATTGGGTTTATATAAAACAGCGTTAGTGAAAGCAGAGCTGGCCACTGAGTGCACTTCAAATGTTAAAAGAAGACCACAGCATATTAGTGCTTACTATGAATATATTCTTCGCTCTTTAGTCAGTGGGTAAAGTGAAATGGACATAGAAGTAAATGGGGCGATTCTGATTGTAGCAAGCTCAGTGCACACGTGGCAAACAGTGCACAAAGACAGGCAACATGTGGTTATTGTGGACATCAACTTTAAAGAGATGACTGAATCAAGCTCTTAATTGTCTCTTGAGAATATTCAGTGCTAGCCAGTGTTCAAATTACACAGTGGCATTTGGGGAATCCCTAGTTTAGAGGGTGGGAGGGTACGGTACACATGTGCGTATATACAAACAAATGCATGCACAAATATATGATCAATACATCTGAATGTATACAAAATACTAAGCATAGGAAAAAGAAAAATGTCACACTGTTGCAGTGTTTATTAATGTCTCTTGAGAGAAACCAGGCCCAGGTTTGCATTACCTTTCAAAAAACCATGGCATTTTGTCACAACCCTGGACATCTAAGACCAGTGCACAAGGCACACTTCAGCAGGAGTATGACATTGGATGATGTCGTTTAAAAACCAGGGCTAGGTGATATTAAGTGAATGAACCTTTTTGAGAGGTATTTCATTTCAGTCGATATTTATCATTTTAAAAGTAGGTTTTAAATGTGTCAAATACCCAGAATGTTAATTAAATGTAAACTTACGTCAGAATATTTATAGTTTACAATGTTGATATCAATGTGTCCAATACCTAGGCCCTCTTACCCCCACCTCTTCCGTCGAAAAAAACGTAATCGTAACAAATCGAAAAGTTCAGATTCATTTTTCAATAAATGATGCGCTTCCACAAACAACAAACAACATCATTATTACATTCAAACAAACTAATTGTAGTAGATAAAGTACATTATTCAAAAGTTTACGTTTGGATAATAACACGGGAGAAACGGATCCTCTCTTTTTATGGAGTCAGATTTGGGTCAATATTCTAGCACGTAAAACAAGCTACTCACGAGCGGAAAATGTGCTTTTACACGCGCATAAAATGACCCTCGCGCGCAGATTAAACCCCCGCGAGCAGCTCTGCGCTCGCGGGAGTGTCAGCCTCGCGGAGTCTATCTACGCGCGCGTGAAAAGTTTCTGGCACTTTGGGGCGGAGCCACTGGACTTTGATTGACAGCTGCCAGGAAACCCGGGGTTGCCAGGTTTGATAAATGCCTGAACTACCAAGAGCCGAGCAGTGACGGCAGCAAAATCTAGGTGCGTACAGCAGACAGTAGCTAGCAGTTTTCGACGGACACAGCCCACTGAAAAATATATTGTTTTATATCAAATTAATGTATATTACATTACATTACATTGCATTTAGCTGACGCTTTTATCCAAAGCGACTTACAATAAGTACATTCGACCAGGAAGACACAACCTTGAAGAAAACAGAATCATATATATATATATATATATATATATATATATATATATATATATATATATATATATATATATATATTAGGGATGCACCGAATATTCGGCCACCGAAAATTATCGGCCGAAAATGGTTAAAAAGGCCCTTTCGGATAATATCACCGAATGTCAGAACAGGCTTACGTTGGTAATCTAACTTGTTGTTGTGATGACGTAATAAAGACGCGGCGACCATGCTCGCGGCTGGCTCACAGGGGGGGGGGGAACATTGACCTTTGTCATCGAGATTGCCCTGAGCTTTTAACAAATCGTATTAAATAATCTGATGACAGACTGTAAACAGAATAGCTGAAATTTTAACAAACTAAATAACTCAGTTACCTCTAATCATTAACCCATATTTGTATCATGTAGTTAACTCCGTGTGTTGCTGCTAGCATACATAACACCTGACGTGGAAACGTTACTCGTGGATGGGGCTACAGAGCTGCTAGAAAGACAGTCGAACCCGGTGCATTCCTCCGTCTGCATGCGGTGCACTTTTGCTAAATGTTTAGACAAATTGCTCGTGCTTACATGCTAAACTCTTATTGCACTTATGGTAACAAGTATTCTCCACATCGAGACGGGTAAAGTTTAACCACACCTCGGAGCGCGTTCTCTTCGCCATCTCCGCAGTGTGCTCCGCTGCATGTAGCAGCTGCGTGTGTGTAAACTGCCCCGCCCCCTCGCACACAGACGGGGGAGAGAGATCTGGTCTGATCGAAAGACGCATTTGTTGTCTTTGCATATTAGAAACGAGTTGGCGACACTAAGACTGCGATATCATGTTTTTTAGCAATAATACATGACATATATAAATGTACTGTATGCATTCAAAAGTGCTGAATAAATGTTTTATGGACCCATAATAGTGATTATTATTTAAGTTAAGTTTTGCCATAATCATGTTTATTTCCATAATCAGGTAGCTGAACAACATTGGTAAAAAATGTATACATTATATATATATATTTCTATTAATCATTTTCGGCCTTTCGGCATTCGGTTTTCGGCCAACTGTTTCCTATTTTCGGTATCGGTTTCGGCCAAGAATTTCCCATTCGGTGCACCCCTAATATATATTAGCTGTACACTTTACGAATATAATAGTTTTTTATGGACAACTTTACCATTCAATCTCGTCCAACTGATTTTGCTGCCGTCACTGCTCGGCTCTTGGCAGTTCAGGCATTTATCAAACCTGGCAACCCGGGGTTTCCTGGCAGCTGTCAATCAAAGTCCAGTGGCTCCGCCCCAAAGTGCCAGAAACTTTTCACGCGCACGTAGACAGACTCCGCGAGGCTGACACTCCCGCGAGCAAGCAAGAGGGCTGTCTCTCTCGCGAGCGAGCGCAGAGCCGATCGCGGGCGCAGAGCCGCTCGCGGGCGCAGAGCCGCTCGCGGGCGCAGAGCCGCTCGCGGGGGTTTAATCTATGCGCGAGGGTCATTTTATGCGCGTGTAAAAGCACATTTTCCGCTCGTGAGTAGCTTGTTTTACGCGCGAGAATATTGACCCAAATCTGACTCCATATCTTTTCCTCTCCCCCCCCTCTCTCTCCTGACAGCCCGTCAGTTTCTCATGCAGCTCGCTAAACAGTGGGCGGGGCTTCAGGTGATCATGCAGAGCTGCGTGGTCGTTTCTCAGGCCCAATCCCAAATCACCCCCTCGACCCTACCCCTTCGTGACGGAGTGAACTCCGTCTGTAGCCACACTCGCAGCTCAATGAAGTTCCCTCCATTAAGGGTTAAGGGTATAAATACAGCGGCAAACTTTTGGACAAACTCCCCTCTCTCCGGCAGAAACAGGAAATGCCGTAACTGTATGTAACAACGGTTACAAATCAGCATCTCTTTGACAAAAAATGTAAATTAATAACTCAAATAAAACTCCAAACATCTTTAATTGTGTTTGCTGGAACTAATTGTAAACAGCTTGTTTCCTGACGGACACACACAGCGTGACTCCGGTCAGGTAGAGACCGGTCTCAAGTCAGCACCGATGCAGACTTGCTGTTTGAGGGCTTGATAGCCCACTCCCCCTCCACACCGCTCCACACTCGTTGGTTTGGAACAGCACTTAATATGGCGGACCCTCCGTGCGAACGCACAAACGGAGGGGGAGTGTGTAGGGGTAGGGGGCGGTTTGGGATTGGGCCTCAATCGCGAGTAAAACTGCTGCAGAGCAACTATTTCAAGTATACTACGTAATTGAGTGGCGCCGAAGGACTGTTTAAATGCATGTTAAATGCATGGATGTATAATAAGAACTGGATACAGCGTGGGAGGCGGGGCCTCATTCATTCCTATGAGAGTTGCTCATTAGCGCATGACAGTGTTGTGCTAGTTACTGAAAACCAGTAACTAGTTACCATTACTAGTTACTTCATTTCAAAAGTAACTCAGTTACTTTACTAGTTACTTAAACCCAAAAGTAATGCGTTACTGTGAAAAGTAACGTTTTAGTTACTTGAAAAAAGGGCTCCCATTAATGCCCTTATAGCCTTCATTTCAGTACTGTTATTGCATTGGAGAATAATACAATCTGTTGATCAACTTGACATGCATTATATGCAATCTGGATTGCATCGATATTAGCTGGCTTTCCATTTTTGTATATTCTTTCTCCAGGTAGTTGGAAAAAGTTTTCCGTCCCATCTGCCGTGTGCCGCCCGGATATGCTATCATGCTAACTAGCTCCCTGAAAGCGGGTGACTCCACTGTAGCAATAGCCTGCATGTGTTCTACAACATACCGTGCAATGGCTTTATCGACTTTTCCCTGGCTAGCAGTCCCTCGGTTAAAATCCAGCCGCTGTTGCTTAGGTGGAGGTGGAGTGGCGTCGGCTGAGTCTCTGTGGTCTTAGCTACTAGCTTCGTCCCAGCATGTTGTTTTTGCAGATGTTTTAAGAGATTTGAATTACTGGTTTGGGCAGTAGATAATATCTTTGACCCGCCAAGACACAACTTACATTTAACTAAAACGTTCTTTTCTTTGTGCTCGACAAAAGTGAAATAGTGAGAATATCTCCAGGTGGAGAAACTAGACTTGAGCTCCGCCGCCGCCATGATAGTCTTGTTAGTAAACAACACAAACACGCCCACAGCCCGTCTCCGCATGTGACACAGGAAGTATCTAAGTACATTTACTCAAGTACTGTACTTAAGTACAGTTCTCATCTCTGTTCGCCTGGCTGTTGACTATATAAATAAAACTAACGGAGTAACGCACCATGTAGTAACGGTAACTGAGTTACTGAATTTAAAAAGTAATGCGTTAGAGTACTAGTTACTGCCAAAAATAACGGCGTTACAGTAACGTGTTACTTGTAACGCGTTAGTCCCAACACTGCTCATAGAGCATGCGCAACTTTAACCACGCCGCCCAAAAGGCTCGTTCACATTAAGCACGTGAATTTGCGTACACGTAACAGCACCGCACGTTCATGACAGCATGGTACTGGATTTATATTAACGAGGCGGCAGTTAGCAGCTAGCTAGTAAATTATGCTAAGTTACACATCAATCGTTATGTACTTTTATATTACGCTGACATCAGGATCTAGTGATATCCAAGCAATAGAGCTTCATTTAGCATGATACTTGTGTGGGTTGTATGAAACCACTTGGTAATATATAAAAATGTATATGTTGAAGCCTGTTATGATCAATTGTGAGTTAAAACTTTATCTAAAAAGTAAAGCTGATGATGGATTACTGTGGTGGAGTTAAAATAACAATAGCCTATTTCTTTTTGAAATGTGATGGAGTAAAAGGATAGTAACTGTGATTATTCATGTTAAGTAGCCCACAAGTAACTAAAACAATTGCAAGTGCAATAAGAAGCTACAGGAACGTTAATCTACGTCGGTAATATTAACTTTATTTAATACAACATTTATGGTACAAGATTTACATCATACAGCCCATGTAGTATAATATTTTACAAATGATGAATTACAGCAAACATGTGCAATATATCCATTATTACAGCTCTGTGGGCTGGCAGTAAGGCGATATGGGTCTGTTGTTATTGTGCATCCATGGGTAAAGAGAAACATGAACATGAACGTGCTGGGCGGCGCGGTCCCGTGGGTTAGATGCGCGTTCATAATGCCGAGGGAAATAACTCTCAGAATAACGTTATTAGCACATTTTTACAACTTGAGGACCGAATGTTTTTAATAAGGGCTATACAAACGTTCATACTGGGTAGTTTATTTAGTTTAAAAAAAATTATCCAACGAGTTACAGACCACTCTTTCCCCATGTAAGTCAATGGGAAAAAGTGTTTCCGGGCCCAGCAACCTAAAGGAAGTGTAGTACCGCCGTTTGACCAGCACGAATATTCTCATCAGACTCCGGCGCACTTCCTGGGGGCTTGGTTAAATGCCCAGCATTCTGCGCCACTCTATGACGTAGTATACTTGAAATAGTGGCTCTGCAGCAGGTATACTCGACATTGAGAAACGGCCCGTGTCTCGGTCAGACTCAGCAGCTGATCTCTGATCTCTGTCTCGTGTCCGGTTATAATTCCCTCGCGTTTGTGTCCATATCGATCAGATCCAGCTCTCCTGATCGGCCTTTATAGAGAGCACCGATCCAACTATTAAAAGGGGAATATCGGCCTATAATGATCGGCGGCCGATCGGAGCATCCCTAATTATTACCGGACATTTTGACCGGCAGGTTTTGAATTTACCGGTTTTTAATACTTTTTACCAGCTAAAAACCGGTAATTACCGGCTAACGGAAACCCTGGTCTACCCTACTTTTATCATTTTTGAATCATAAATCTAGTCGCCAGAAGCAAAATGCTAACGTTATAAGGGTCGCTGCTTCAACGTCACGCCAACTTAAGATCCATATTCAAAACTACAGATTCAAAATGGTACCAGTTGAAGCGTTTGTTTGAACAGTTTGCCAGAGCGCAGGTACTTGCTTTCAAGCTGAACACGGGGAAAACAAACTTAGAGGAGTGTTTTACGTGTTCGGCGTAATGACGTAAAACGGCCTCGACAACTTCTGTAGTCCTATTCAGCCACATGTTAACAACCATCGTTTTTCAGACACGTAAACTCTTCAAAAATCACTAGTGGGGTCACTGCTGATGTATTTAATGTCGTAGAACAAAACGTGATCTGTCTCTTTAATTTGTGTCAAACACAGACCTTATTTGGAGCTATTTTCCAAAACCCTATGGAGAGATTGCATTGCTTTTTGTCGAATGAACCGGAAGTGGTAAAATGCTAACTTACGTCCGGGTTTTAGGACGTGTCAAACGACAGTATTTTCATGAACGTTGTTTTGTTAGAATTCTCAACGTTAACCACATGTCTGCTTCAACCACAGTGTTGTCATAGACTAGGGGTATTCAACTAAAATCCAGCGAGGTCCAGTTAGAGAGAATCTCCCCATGCAAAGGTCCGGATCTTCAAAATGTCTAACTTGCTTTATGAATTAGTGTGATATATATTGAAGTAGCTGTAGCTTTATCAACGTCTGCATGTAATCAACAACTGACTGCCAATCAAATAAAGAAAGTACAATTCAAAAACAACAATATTTATTGTCTATTAACATTGAACTATACAGATATACAGTAAATTCTGTGGATATGTGTAATGTTCCTCTCGGGCTGCATTTACAAATAAAATAGAGAAAATATATAGCTTTTGAAAATATGTGCATCTTAAAAGTGCTTAATTTTAGATAAATAAAATAAAGTGTAGCAGCAGCTTGAGTTTCCCTTTTTCTTTGTTAACCGTTTCACATCATGACTTAACAGTTTCAGACGATTATAGAACAATATCAGTCTTTACACATCATAACAATTGAACAGTTTTAAAGTTTCTCTTTCTTTCCCTCTTATATTGCAGTCCCTCACTCACTTTTTTTTAATTCAGTGTGAGAATCGAGCTGGAGCTTGTCCTGCCAGGAGTTTGTAAATCTGGGCTGACATGGTGTCAGGGCCATTCTCACACACATGCAGGTGCTCATTGGTTACAGTGATGCAAACACAGGTATGGTGAAAAAAGAGAGAACTATTCGAAGCAGAAAAAAAACAGCGTAATATACCATCTGACAAAGGCCTGTGCTATAATGCTTCAATTAACTGCTATTCTTTATAATATACTCAGATCAATAGGAGACAGAGATGTTAAGTTATAAATCAAGGGTTTTTATTATTATTTACAGAAAGGGGTGGGAACCTTTTTCCTTTCAATTTTTACAACATCCTCCGAGGGTCGTACAAATTATTGAACTCAACCTCTGCTTAAAAAAACTAAACTCACAGCCCATTCATTTGGCCTTTCTTTCATGCTGTGCAAATAAAAAGCAACCAATCCAGATATCTCACCATGACTCACGTATGCATGCATGTGCACGGTGTGGCATGACCACCAAAACAGAAAGATATGGACACAAGATGTGTGCAAATGTATTTAGTATCCATGTGAACATGATTTAAGTGGGGGGGGGGGGGAGACCTAACCTCCTATAGGGGTCCGGGAAGATTTTTTTTTTAAATATTGAAGTTAAAAGCATCAATCTGGTGCACTTTGAGAGCAACATGAAGAGATCTATGGATACATCTCTCAACACCCATTTGAAACAGAACTGTAAGCAGATTTTTCTTTTTGGATATTTTACAAATCACTCCCCTTTTAAACTCTATTCTTGTTGTTTTTAACAACTTTTTTGTTACTGTCATATAGTATTTTATACCTGTTTTTCATTTAGTCTCATTAATAACTATATTGATCATATCAAGGTGTGCCTTAACCTCACTGAGCTGAGGTTATTTGAGCCTCTCAGGAGAGAGCTCTCTTCCACCTAGTTGTAGAAAAGCTCTTTAAATTCGTTAGCATAGCTAGCTAACCAGATGCTAATAACAACACTGTGGCTGTGCTTACAACTAAAGACACAGCCACGCAAACACTGCGGCATGTGTACGGCTCCTTATGGGTACTGCAATATTTGAAGGGCTGGAGCGGCATTCCGGTGGTCTCTGTCAGCACCAGGTCAGCACTCCTTTCAGACGAGACATATATATGGGCATAGATATGTCTCATAATTATTTGTGTGAACATAAAAATAATTTGTGTGTAAATATGTGATTTGTAAATGTAAAACACCATCCACAAATGCATTTAAAAGATTTGCAAACTCACAAATAAATGTGCAAGTGTAAAACGGATCTGCAAATACGCAAAATATTTTTCACAAATAAAAAAAAGATCTGTGAATATCTCTTTAACATTGACAACTTTCGATCAGGCATTTGTGAATCCATTTTGTATTTGTCGACCAAAAATGCGCTTGCGGATCTCAAATTTCTGCTCGTGGATCTCACATTTCTGCTTGTGGATCGTCTTTTTACACACACGGAATTTTGAGACATATTTTCCGCCGGTCTTTTCTAAAATCTACTCATGTCACTCGGTGATTTTCGGAAACCACGTGATGGCCCGCTGATGACGACATTTCCGCATGATTTCAAAGTAAGAGCATGATGGTTTGTTTAATGCTCTGTTTTTTTATTATAATTCTTTCACAGACAGTGACGTCACGAGCTACCCACAATGCAACGCGCGCCATATATATATATATAAATACGCCATTTTCCTGGAGGTGCTAATATCCTGGAGGTGCTAATATAAACATCTAGGTAACGTAGCCAGGCAGAGCGCACTAGGTTTTTTTTCTGAATTAACGACCGAAGAAATCGCTGGATGTCTTCGGATTACATCTCTGGACTTGAGGGGTGTGCTCTAGGTCGTTACCAGCGTAAACTAGAGCTGTGTGGGTTGTCCGATTGCCCTTACGGATGGAAAAACGACTCTCGAAAGTGGCCTTCGTCGATTTTGGCAGCATCTACGTCTATCTTCTGGAAACACCAGGTGAATACCCCACTTGTCACAATAATATTATCATGCCATTGCATATATGTGGTATTTTAGAGTTGACTAGATATTGATTAAGGCAATAGACTATGATATTCTGCTTGCACCTCGTGTGAAATGGCGGATACCGGAAGTACGGTGTCGCCCTCGGCCCAAAACCCGTATGTGTGTGTGAAAGAATGAACAGCGGAACGTTAGATGCATTCTTTATCATCATCATCATCATCATCATCATCATCATCATCATCATCATCATCATCATCATCATCATCATCATCATCATCATCATCATCATCATCATCATCATCATCATCATCATCATGTTATAGTGATACAGTTAGTTTGTGTTAGTTTATTGGTTCAATACAGCATATATCGAGCACTTTCGTTGATGTTGAAGTACAGGCTATACGCCACTTTCGGGTCCCGGGGGAGCAGCTGGCAGCGAAGCAGCCCAGATACAACTCTTTCTTCATTGTTTGTTGTGTATTCAGCGTATTTGCAGATCCGTTTTACATTTTCAAATTTATTTGTGAGTTTGCAAATCTTTTAAATGCATTTGTGGATGGTGTTTTACATTTACAAATCACATATTTACACACAAATTATTTTTATGTTCACACAAATAATTATGAGACATATCTATGCCCATACGTATAGCACGTGAAGACACGTTACGCTCGTGTTGTGTTCAAGTAACCTGTCCTTGGCTAGGAAAAACAGGTACTCGCTTGTTTAATTATTTTTGCGGTCTAGATTTCTTCTTCTTTTTTGAAGTGAGAAGTTGTCCGTCAGTCGGACTGACGGACGGACTCCCCACCCCCAAAACGAAAACTCTTCGGTTCTCCACGAATTACACAAGTCACCCAAATCAGCGTAAAAAAAGCGGGAGGTGCCGAAAAATCCCCTATTAATGTATTGATTATAGCTCCGGGTCCGTATAGGTCGGCGTCTGGGCCCGGATCCGGACCGCGGTCCGCCTGTTGCCGACCCCTGTCATTAAAGGGCTGCCCAGTGACCACAGTGGGTCTTGAGGAGCAGTAGCATTTTTTCATGAAATAACTGAAACCTACTCTGTATATCAACAAGTCCTCCAAGTCATATGACCAAATGGGCCGATTATTCAGGCCCTTATTACAACCAAATATGTTGTTTGTTCAAGTGCTTAATACGTCCTATAATTACGTTTTAAAGTTTTCGCCCTCTAGTGCTCCCGTTGAATGCAAACGTTACAGATGGTCGTTTTTTCACAAATAACCCTCTCTGTAAAATCCTAAATTGTAGGATAGTTTGGCCATTAAAACGCTTTTTGATTAGATTTCTAGCGAGAAGTGTATATTGTACTTTTAGAATCCACGTCCAGTCGATATGTAGGATCTATAGTTTGATAGATATTACGAAGATGATTTGAGGTATGCGGCAGCCTCCATGTAAAGTTACGGGTTGAAAACAGTATTTCCGGTCTCGACGTTTTCATAATAAAACCAATGATCAAAGGATTTAACAGTGATATCTGCAGAACTCATCAACTAAAAAACATCAGTTTATCCTAGTTAATTATACGACATTAATTGGTTTAAATTGTGTACAATGCTTTTGTGTTTTTCCCATAGGTTTTTCTCTTTCGATTCTGAGAGACACCTTTCTTTTTTCAGAGGTTTTGATAGGCTAAAACATAGATTGTTTTAGCCGCAATGCATGCCGGGATATGGTGTTTATGCGATATTAAATCGGATTTTTTTTTTTTTTTAAATAAAATAATACTTTATTCCGAGTGTTCTTGCTTTTCTCTTTGGAAGTCATCACATAACGGCATTGTAATACACGGTTCGGCTGCATTAAATATTACACATCTGCCGTAGTTCTTTATTTATAGAGCCCTGATCAGAAGACCTTTGTACAAACTGTAACAAATGCCGCCAAAACTGAATACGTGACGTGGATCATAAATATATTAACAATTAAACAACATCTTACATTTCTTTTCACACAATACGTCTCCTTGCAGTATCAACACTAATTCGGCTGACTTTTATATTTGATCCAATTGGTAGATAGGTTATATGGGCCGCCTTAATGCACGGGCTGACCTGGGCTGAAGCCCAGGGGCCTACGGAAATCAGGGGCCTATCATGAGCCAATAAAATTATTATTATTATTTTTTAATTAAAATAAAAAATAAAAAGTTTTTTATTTCGGATGTTTTACATTTTTTTTTAAGTAAACAAAGTCTTGGCTTTCAGAATATGAAACTTTTATTTCCAAAATCACACGATAAATACATTTTTGAAGCTTGTAAAGGGAAGAAGACTCCCCCTCGCCACTCTGCTGTTCTGCTGTTCCCCTCCCTCCGCTGAAATTATGAATGTAAGAGTATAGTAATCATAGATAACACGGCAGGGTCCGTTACAGTTTGTTTTCATCTGGTTTCAAATAAACAAAGTCTTGGCTTTCAGAATATTAAACTTGTTTCGGCAAATTCAGATGATAAATACAACGTTGAAGCTTGTGACGGCATAATTACAAGCGGAGAACGGAGTAACTTGACGTCACAGCAGGCGTAACAACAGCCGGGGTTTCTCGTGAGTGTTTTCCCCGGGAAACACTCACGAGAAACACAAACGCAAAAATACACAAACACACACGTATACTATACACACACACTCGTGAGCTTCCCCCAGACCAGTAATCCAAACGAAAATATCTTCCCTCCGTAGTATTTTGATCATTTGCTCCGCTAATCAATCAGATCGATGGATTCCAGAGATTTTTCTCAAAAATGATGACTCCGTAACAGTCAGTGGGCACCACTTAACAGCCAATCAGAATGAGAATATGTTTCACATGTGACTTATTCAAATTGTGAGTGATTGAGTGACATATGAAGGTTGTTTAGGAGAAAAAGTTTGAGAAGAAACAGTTTGAGAGTGGCGCTCGGAAAAGGAAATTGTTGAGGGAAAAGGAGTTTGAGACAAGCAGCTATTACAAAACATGCCGAAGCTTACAGGTTATTTTAAACCTGTAGGCCAGGATGAGGAGGAAGGACAGATGAGTTCTGTACCGAGCGGCAGCGGTGCCGGACGCGGGGCCTCGGAGCCAAGTAGGCCGCCTGGTTCTGATAGCGATGGAGTAGGGAGAGGAAAAACAGACAGGAGGGATGTTGGAGGAGATGGAGAGGACGACGAGGACTTGCTACGTGGAGGGGAGCCAGCGGCAACTGGACAAATACATGAGGGAGGCCCGATACGTCACTCATCTGGAGGAGAGGACCAGGCGGGCGTAGAGCTGAGTGGAGAAGTGCGATCACAGAGCCTGCCGAGGCTATAAATGACTTTGATTTGTTGTTTAAATAGGGGGCCTACAAAACCTATCAGCCCCAGGGCCTGATGGCAGGTTAAGGCGGGCTTGGTTATATTTACCCCATAACGGTGCACAGCTGATAGAAAGGGACTTTTTTGTAGTTTTTAAAGATATTATTTACTACCTTTCCAACTCCTCATGCAGTTGACTGTTACAGGTATATACAGGTTCATGGTACAATGCATAAGCTTCACATCGAGAGACTGAAACTGTATTTTCCTTTACCGTTCTGTTTTCATTTCACAATAAAGTTAATAGTCATATTATGTTTGATATTATTATGTTTCATTAACTACACCACTGGTTTTTTAACCCGCACCGCCTAGTGGTTAAAGCACGTTATTGAATTTTGTTGTTGAATAAGTTTTATTTGATGAAAACATTTAAATATTAACAGTAGCCTACATACAAAATAGAAAAGATCAAGAAGATACTGTAGTGATCTCTAAAACAGTTTAGTGCAGGACGTCCAAAGATATTAACAGGAGGATGTGCAAAACTACGGAGCCCCTAAAGCAGGGGTAGGCAAGTAAGTTTGGCCGTGGGCCCATTTTTTGCTGAGCCGCAAGATGGCGGGCCAGAACATAATCAAAGCCTAATTCAAGGAAATGATTTTGGTAAGAGGGCGCAGCGCCCCTGTTCCCCGGTTCAGAAAAAACTCTATCGCTGATGACCCTCCCCATCAACACTCTGATGCGCAGTCAGATCCGCTGATTGGTTCACTGATGATATAAGCGCCCAATCCAGAGCCTCTGGCTAGACCCGCCCAAAGGGAGGCTCGTCCTCTCTAGCCCCATTTCAGCCCCAAAGCCAGGGCTATTATCTGTATTTTAACAGACTTATCTTTTAAATTGAGGTGTATTTATTGTTCTCTTCAAAGTTTATTTTTCTCTGAAATTTTAGGGAGGATGGTCCTCCCTTTCCTCAATGGACGAGCCTCCACTGAGTAAAGTAGAGTTATTAACTAGGTAGCAGTGTTATTTAACATTTTATTCTGATAAGTATTGTCAAGTTCTCTGGGTTTTTGGCATTTATTTGAGTGTTTGCACATTTGAGAGGCTTGAGGGGCAACAGAGGACGCATGGACAACTGGAATCCTTTTTCCTTTTCTTTATTTAAACTTTTCAAGGACACATTATATTCTTTCAGATTGAAAACCTTTAAAAAATACCAAAGGACAAAATAAATCAATTTAATATATTATAACCTAAATTAATCAGTAACCAAGTATTTTACTCAAACTCAATGTATTTAATATATAGTTAAATAAGTACTTTAATTGACCTGGTTCCCCCCAATTTGCCATATGTGACCCGCTCTATCGAAATCAGTCGAAAGTCAAACTATTAATAGTGAATATCGGCCGATAGTGACCGGCGGCCGATCAATCAGCGGCTTTTATGTTGGAAAAAAAAAAAAAAAAAAAAAAATCTCAAAATAATATTTTATTAGTGATTCTCAAAATTACGGGCCAAATATTATTGCTGGCGGGCCAACAATGGCCCGCGGACCGCCTGTTGCCGACCCATGCACTAAAGGGACATGGAAAAAAAAAAAAAAAAAACAGAGAAAAAAAAAAAACAGGAAAACGGATTTGTTTCTCGTGCGCACGAGAAACAAATCCGTTTTCCTGACTTTATTTATTTTTTAGAAAGTTACCGATGCACCAAGGAGGAAGTGGAACACGAGACAACCCATTTCATTGCAGACTGTTATGTTTACGTGGGGAAATGACAGTGCATACATTATTTGAGATATATTTTGAAGTCAGACTTAATTTTATGGACATTTCGGCCAGGGGTGTAGAGCTATTGGTTTAAGCACCGGATTGGCAAAACACTGGCGAGTCTGTAAACCAGTCTGCTTTGATCTATGAATTAATGTCCGTGACTCTCAGAGTACCTGCTGCCCGCAGCTGTTTTATAGGGAAACAAACACTCAGAACACACACACTCAGAACACACACACACACACACACACACACCACACACACACACACACACACACACACACACACACACACACACACACACACACACACCACACACACACACACACACACACACACACACACACACACACACACACACACACACACACACACACACACAGAGCCAGTGGCGGACTGGCCATCGGGACGTTCGGGACGAATCCCATTGGGCCGATACCAAAGTGGGCCGCCCGTCACTAGCCGTCTAAGTACGATATATATCTCAAATAATGTATGCACTGTAATTTCCCCACGTAAACATAACAGTCTGCAATGAAATGGTTGTCTCCTGTGCGCTTCACTTCCTCCTTGGCGCACCGGTAACTTTCTCAACAAAAAAAAGTGCGCACGAGTTAGTAAAAAAAAAGTCAGGATAACGAGTTAGTATCTCGTGCGCACAAGAAACGTTCTCGTGCGCACGAGAAACGTTCTCGTGCGCACGAGATACTAACTCGTTATCCTGACTTTTTTTTTTCTCTCTCTGTTTTTTTATGTCCCTTTAGGGGCTCCGTACAAAACAGACAAACTAATAAGGCTTTATTTAAACATTAAAGAATACTTTAAGTTAAGGTCTTCTTTTGAGTAAGAAAAAAACGTTGGGGTTATCCACAGATAAATATGAAGTCTGACAAAGTACTTAACGTCCAATATATTGCATAGTTTATTTTGGCACTTGACAATCACCTTCCCTGAATTTGAGTCAGGTGTAACTAAAGTCTGATTTAAGAGTTGTTTATATTTCACATCATTAATCAGAATCTGCAAAGTAACTAAAATAAATGTAGTGGAGTAAAAAGACCAGGTTAACCTCTGAATTGTAGTGGAGTAGAACAAAGTAGTATGCTGCTGTAACAAAAACATTTCCCAGCTTGGGATCAATAAAGTATATCTTATCTTAAGATGATCGATGGCTACTGCCATATTTGCAAAATGTGCCTCTGAACCTTGACAAGTACATGTTTCAGGCTTATCAATGAACAGCAGGAGGAGTCACAGACATAAGACCAGCTGTTAAATAAAGCTCTTCTGACCTTAGCTGGCATGTGGGTATATTAATTCACCCATTTATTAATTATATGTTTTAAATGTGATAACACCACTGTGTTTCGTATCCCCTAAACCTCCAGGGTGTGCACAGTTTAATACTTTTAATACTGGCAACTTCTAATTGTGGGAAATACTAAAACGTCTTATAAAGAGACGTGCCATAGAACATGTTGCGAAACACACAATAGCCAGCATGTGTAGTTCTGGGGGGGGGGGGGGGAGTCTGCCGTGGTTCCATTCCATTTGTGGATTATTGTTATTGATCAGTGTTTCTTAGGGTCAAAAACACTAAACTTACAACTTAAAATGAAAGCGTTTAGTTTATTTAATAAAAGAGCACATGTTCAATGTGAAAAGTGACAGTAGATATAGATTAGCTGCAAGTTGGTGCTATATATATATATATAAAAAATTATTAAATTTCAGGGAGGGGGCGGGGCTCCGTTGGCAGGGCGCAGCGCCCCTCCAAGACAATGGTTTGTTTTATTGTATTATATACATGTATGGAGTAAATCACAGAACATACAGTAATGTTATTTCAGCATTTATACATACTGGCTAGATAGCAGTGTTTAGCTGTGCAGGGAACTACAGTATAAAGATAAAATCCCTGAAGGTAAACACAGAATGAGCGTCGCAGACAGGACTGCTTTAAACTCTATCTGGGATTGATCCTCTGTGGGAAATGTAATAAGTGTATTGTTATAAAACTATACTGACAATATCAGCCACACTGAAGACAGACTGCTCTCCCACTTCAACTGTGACTGCCATCTATCCGTCACACTTACTTTCTGTGGGTCAACAGAGTGTCCCATGTGATGAGGGTGTTCTCCAATATGTGTCATCTCACTGTTTTCAGTCTAGAGCAGAGTGAGAGGGGGGCATATGACAGAAACCGATGAGAAGCAGCTGCCTGTCACTGATGGTGAGAATACAATCTGCCCTTCAGAGGACATGCTGAACACACCTGCAGGGGAAGGCATTAACAGAAACAAAAACAGCCCCCCCCCACATACACACAGACACACTGCTTTTGTGAGCAGCTGTGTGGTAGCATATTAAATTCCAAGTCAGAATCAGAATCGGTTTTATTACCAAGTAGGTTTACACATACGAGGAATTTGCTTTGGTATATGTTGTGCACAGAAAGAAGAATATGTAGCAAAAATAATAATAAGTCAAATAATAACTAATTATAACTAATATATTGCATCGGACAACAAAAACATTTGGCTTTGTGTCGCTGCCATGCCGAGGCGACATTGCGTTCACGGCAGAGAGAAATATAAATCGGTTCCCTCTGCCTCCATCCTGCATCCCTCCATCCCCTCCCTGGAGTCTGGTATTGATCAGACATGTCCACATTAGAGGGAGGGGAGATGCTTTTATGATAATCCACCCACCCTCCCCGCCACTCGTAATGGCTGCATTAGACGCTCATCCCCTCCGCACCCGACACCTGGCCCTCGCTCTCTTTGGACTTACTGTTTGCATTACAACACTGTTTAATGGGCTCTTTAGAGGGGCGAGGGGGAGGGGGGCCGAGGAGGGCAGGAAACTTTCCAAGAGTTTCCAGTAGATGAAGGACCCAGCGAGGAGCCACTGGGAAGGTCCGGTGAGAGAGTGATAGATGGCACCATGTTGAAGTGGGGGTCCATTACCTATTACTGAATGCCCTCTCTGTCTAGCCAGGCTGAGGGCTGACACACTCTGGGAAGTGGAGCTCTGGATGAGTGTGTTCTCTGACCAGACCCAGACAGATGGCCAATCAATAACTCTCTCTCTCAGTACCTTCCAGTCAAAACAGTCCAGATCCTTACTGACACAAACAGAGCTGAAACTAAAGACCCAGGTAGGACTCTGGTGTTGGGAAGCACTGGTGCTACCAGGAATAGTGTGAGCACTATTGCTCTACAGATGCATTATTCACCATGCTGGCTGCATGCAGCAGTGGTAGGGCTTTCAAGATGCCTGGTTCAGGGAAAAAACACAAGATCGAGAAAAAAAGAGAGAATGAAGCACCACCTGGACACCATCAGTCTCAGCGAAGTAAACATCTCCCACATTCCTCCCGGCACACTGGCCTGAAGGGGTCAAAGGTCGTGATGACAAACGAGTGACCCAGGAGCCCTAAGAGGCCAAGAGAGGAGCCTCTGGAATCTCTCAGCAGGGGGACGGGGGACACAGATATATTGCACCGCCCAAAAGTCAGGGATAAAGGATAGTGCTTTACGGTCGCAGGTCCACCATGCAAGACCCAACCTGTGCCTCTTCAAGGAGAAAAACAAGAGGAGCACACATGTGCAAAGAGCACAAATAGATTGGACTGATCCTCTCAGTTTCCAGCATTTCCCTTTCTACCCCTTATGGAAGTTTACACAAAGACATAAATAAAGGACCCCCACTCCTCAGGTTCATGTGGCCTATACAAAAATCTGACTTAACTAAGAAACATTTGTTGAATCTTGAATCACCTCAGATAAGAAACAGAGGAAGTCAATTTGAACTGAAAACTAGAATTGGGAAGTCACTAGTAACTAAGGTGTGTGTAATGACAATATTTCATGTGTAAGGGAAGTTGAGGGGTTAAGGCACAGCTGGAAGCCCAGGGGTCCGCCATATTTACTGCTGGATAAACATGAATATTATGAAGGTGGGTCTGTGTAAGCTGTTTGAACATATTTGTACTTTTACAGAAAGAGACCTACACATGGCTTGATGGGGACAGTAGTAGAGGCAGACAGGGACAAAATATTTGATCAACGTCTTTGTGCCATAGCTATGTATCACTTGTGATCCTATTGGCTAGGGCTCCAACACATTGTGTGTGATAGGCTAAGAGGCAGGACACTTCTAAGTGGTTGACCGATCACAACAGAGCCAGCCACCTAGCTAATAAGAGCAGACTTGGCTCTAGATACTATTACTTCACTACAATTTGGAAGCAGATATTTTACTTGTTACTGTGTCCACATGCCCTTTTTGGCAGAAAGGGTCTGAGCAGGGCCTGCTTTGGCATTTCATCGAAAAATATTGGTTTATTTTTTATTCTTTCTTTTTGAGGCGGCCTCGTGTGACGTGAACATACTCTGTTATCACTGAACTGCATGTGTTTGACAACCAAAACTGTAGTTGGTCAGTAGCAGCTAAAGAATTGTTATGTATCCTTCTGAATATATTGATTATATAAAGTTAAAAAGTTAAAGTTAAAGCCTTTTATTGTCATTATACAAAAAATACAACGAGATTCAGAGTGCAACTCTGTCCCAGTGTGTAAAAACTAGACATACATAACATTAAAAACACGGCAGTAGGACAGACAACATAAGCAATCATACGGGGGGAATACATATTAATTTTTAAAGTGCATTCAAAGTGTGTATATGTGTGAAGATGGTTACGGTTATTGCATTATGTGTGGGGGTTAAGCAGCCTGACGGCCTATGGGTAGAAACTGTTTTTGAGTCTGTTTGTCCGTGACTTGAAGCTCCTGTATCTCCTCCCAGAAGGCAGGAGAGAGAACAGTCTGTGACCTGGGTGAGAGCTGTCCTTTAGTATTTGATTTGCTCTGCTGAGGCAGCGGGAGGTGGAGATGTGTTCCAGAGAGGGCAGGGGGCAGCCCACGGTTTTCTCTGCCATCCTAATCACTCTCTGCAGGGCTCTCTTGTCCACTATATACATTGAACATATGTTGCTGGTACTACCTGGTTCAAGGTTCAAGGCTTTTATTTGTCATACGTACAGTACATAGCTACAATGTAGTTATGTAGAGAAAAATCGTAGGTCACAGGCTCTACCAACAGTGGAACACAATAAAATAGAAAAACAGAAAAAATAGTGCAAGTAAATACAACATTGTTTTGTAAAATTGTGAAATAGTGCAATAAGATGGGAGATAGATAGACTCAGAGGGATGAAACCCTCTTTAATGGTCACACATGCAGAGCACACAGCACACACAGTGAAATGTGGTAATGTGAAATGTTAACCCATCCTAGTACTAGGAGCAGTGGGCAGCTATTGCACAGCGCCCGGGGAGCAATGGGTGTGGGGGGGAAGGGGGATGTCCGGTGGAGGAGAGTCTATACAAGTGATTGGAATATGATATATTAGATAAATAATTTCTAAGTAGCAGCCAGATGAATGTTATGGATGTTGTTTCAAAAGTTCAGGTGTTCAACAGTCTTATGGCCTGTGGGATGAAACTGTCCCTGAGTCTGGTGGTTTTAGTCCGGATGCTGCAGTACCGCCTGCCAGACGGCAGCAGACAGAACAGTTTGTTGCTTGGGTGATGGGGGTGGAGGTCCTCCATGGAGGGCAGCTCCGTCCTGGTGATGTTCTGTGCAGTTTTCACCACCCTCTGTAAAGCCTTACGGTTGAGGGCGGTGCAGCTGCCGTACCAGGCCGTGATGCAGCCAGTCAGGATACTCTCTATAGTGCACCTGTAGAAGGTCAGGATCCTCTCTATGGTGCATCTGTAGAAGGTCAGGATCCTCTCTATGGTGCATCTGTAGAAGGTCAGGATCCTCTCTATGGTGCATCTGTAGAAGGTCAGGATGCTCTCTATGGTGCATCTGTAGAAGGTCAGGATCCTCTCTATGGTGCACCTGTAGAAGGTCAGGATGCTCTCTATGGTGCATCTGTAGAAGGTCAGGATCCTCTCTATGGTGCACCTGTAGAAGGTCAGGATGCTCTCTATGGTGCACCTGTAGAAGGTCAGGATCCTCTCTATGGTGCACCTGTAGAAGGTCAGGATCCTCTCTATGGTGCACCTGTAGAAGGTCAGGATGCTCTCTATGGTGCACCTGTAGAAGGTTAGGATCCTCTCTATGGTGCACCTGTAGAAGGACATGATGCTCTCTATGGAGCACCTGTAGAAGTTGCAGAGTATCCTGGAGTCCATGTTGAACCTCCTCAGCCTGCGGAGGAAGAAGAGTCGCTGTCAAGCTTTCTTGGTGATGGTGGTGGTGTGAAGAGTCCATGTCAGGTCCTCAGTGATGAGTCCATGTCAGGTCCTCAGTGAAGAGTCCATGTCAGGTCCTCAGTGATGAGTCCATGTCAGGTCCTCAGTGATGAGTCCATGTCAGGTCCTCAGTGATGAGTCCATGTCAGGTCCTCAGTGATGAGTCCATGTCAGGTCCTCAGTGATGAGTCCATGTCAGGTCCTCAGTGATGTGGACACAGAGGAACCTGAAGCTGCTGACTCTCTCCACCGTAGTCCCATTGATGGCGATGGGGGCGTGTCCCTCTCTCTGCTGTTTCCTGTAATCCACAATCAGCTCCTTGGTTTTGCTGACGTTGAGATGGAGGTTGTTATCCTGGCACCAAGATGTCAGGGTCTCGACCTCCTCTCTGTACGCCGTCTCGTCTCCGTCGGTGATCAGGCCGATGGCGGTCGTGTCGTCAGCAAACTTCACGATGGTGTTGGAGCTGTGTGTGGCCACGCAGTCTTGAGTGAACAGGGAGTAGAGGAGAGGGCTGAGCATGCAGCCTTGAGGGGCTCCGGTGTTGAGGATCAGGGTGGAGGATGTGATGTTTCCCACCCACCCTGCCTGGGGTCTGCCCGTCAGGAAGTTCAGGATCCAGTCACAGAGGGCTCTGTTGAGCCCGAGGTCTCTGAGCTTGATGTCCAGCTTGGAGGGCACAATGGTGTTGAAGGCTGAACTGTAATCAATGAACAGCATTCTCACACATGTGTTCCTCTGGTCCAGGTGTGAGAGGGCAGTGGGGATGGTCTGGACCTGTTTGCTCTGTAGGCAAACTGCAGGGGGTCCAGAGAGTCAGGGAGGGAGGAGGTGATGAATGATTTGACTAACCGCTCAAAGCACTTCATAATGATGGAGGTGAGTGCTACTGGGCGGTAATCGTTGAGGCTGGTGATTTTTGTCTTTTTGGGGACAGGAACGATGGTGGAGTGTTTGAAGCATGTGGGGACTACAGACTGCAGCAGGGACCTGTTGAAGATCAACACAAACTCAACGTCAATGATGGCACGACTTGATGTTCCCGAAAAGTAAATCTTCTTGTAAAATAAGATGATTAGCATGTGTTAGTGCAAAAGTGTGCCTTTATGATATGTTTTCATAGTTTCTTGATAATGATAAACATAACCAACACTAGGTTTGCCTCACACTTTGATAATCACTATTAGTACACTTATAATTTCCTGGTCATTTCAAATAAAACTACATTGATTTCTTTCATATGAACTAAATAAAGGACACTGTGATAATCAGAATCAGAGATTCTGTATTGTCATTACAGCAAAGGTACAGTGCACATAAAAGGAAACATTTAAAAAGAGTAGACTAACATATTAAAACTAGAGAATGCATCTGACGAAGTGCATCTGACGAAGAGATAGGTTGTTGTGCTCCCTATCTCTGTTTCTTATCCTATATCTAATAGAACTGCTCGGGTCTTGATAGATTGAGTGGGGAAGTTCATGAGATCTTTCTAGAGGGCAGCCCCGAGATTTTTGGGATTTTCATGATCTAGTTAGGTGCTTTTTAAGTCCTGTGGGGGGTCACACATTGGATAATATATTGATTTCAAACCATGTCAGTGTCAGCATACATTATTTTTGGAAGTGTAATGCATGAGAATCAGCTGATTGTTACTATGAATGATCTGGACATGCAGAAGAGGCTAAAATGATCACAACACATTGTCAACATTCATTTCCCATGTCTCTCTCCTTTCCGTAACCTGCAGCCTCTCTTCCATCTTCTTGAGTCTCTCTGTCTTCTTCCTGTTCATTACTCTCTCTCTCCTCTACTCTCTCTTTGTACAATCTCTCCCTCGTTGTTCACTTGTTGCTCCTCCTCACTTGTCGCTCCTGCCAGTGAATCAAAAGCAATTCAGCAATTCAGTTAATTTCACTTGTTTGTTTGATTCTCAAAAGAGAACAAAAATGTAAGCAAATTGTGTTTATACAATTCAATGTTATTATGACATCATAACTGCAATAGATGTATGTTGTTTTACAATGATGCCTATTGTCTATATTGTAAATGAAGACTATTGTTATAGATAAATAGATAGATAGATAGATAGATAGATAGATAGATGGATAGATAGAGACATAGATAGATAGATGGATGGATGGATATATAGTGTTAGAGATTTGGAGGGATAACTGGTCCGCTTTTCAAATCTCCGCGCGTTCCTATGAAGCTGGTTATAATACAGGAAGGAATCCATAGCTACAAAGTAACCGTTAACAATAATCTACTTTAATGGCAATATGACAATGCAATACAATCATTACAATCCAACATGATATATTACAGTTATATTGCAATGCTTAAGGAGTAATGCCGGCTTACTCCTGCTCTAGTCCGCATACTGCAGAGCTACTTTCACCCGAGCGCAGCATGTGAAGAAGAGGCCGAACGCCAGGGATCCACCGGATATATACCAGAGTAAGAAGGAGGGGTTTGGTGTTAGGTCAGCTGGTCATCTTTTCAGGTCATCTCATTGGGAGACGCAACGCAGCAGGAAACGCAGCAGGAAACCAAACAGGCTCACTTTACAAACAAAAGGTCTCAAGGCCTGCATACCTACACCTCCCCCACAGAGCAATAAAACCCTGTTTACTCCAACCAGCCCAGAATGTTTATAGCCATTTGTAGTCCTTACATTTATGAAAGGATAAAACAGAGAAATCAATATAAAACAACAAACACAGGTA